>NC_080768.1:36049781-37299781 GCF_020826845.1 Diceros bicornis minor
ATTGACCTGTGAAACCAGCTAATCCTGGGCTTTTTGTAGTTAGGAGGTTTTTGATAACTGATTCAATCTCCTTATTCATTATTGGTATGCTCAGTCTTTCTATTTCTTCGTGATTCAATCTTGGTAGGTCATTTTTTGGAATTTATTCATTTCTTCTAGGCTATACAATTTGTTGATGTATAATTATAGTCTCTTAGTGTCTTTTGTATTTCTGTGATATCTGTTGTAATATCACCTCTTTCATTTATAATTTATATGCGACTTCTCTCTTTTTTTTCTTAGTTAGCCTAGCTAAAGGGTTGTCAATTTTATCTTTTCAAAAAACCAGCTCTTAGTTTTCTTGATGTTTTCTATTGTTTTTCTCATCTCTTATTTATTTCTGCTCTAATCTTTATTATTTCCTTCCTTCTGTTAACTTTGAGCTTAGTTTGTTCTTCTTTTTCTAGTTCCTTGAGGTGTTAAGTAGGTTGTTTGAGGTCTTTCTTCTTTTTAATCTAGGTGTTTATCACTATGAACGTTCCTCTCAGAATTGCATGTGTTGCATCCCTTAAGTTTTGAAATTTTGTATTTCCACTTTTCATTTGTCTCAAGATATGTTTGTATTCCCTTTGATTTCTACTTTGACACATTGTTTGTTCAGGAGTGTGTTGTTTAGTTTCTACATGTTTTTGAATTTTCAAGTTTTCCTTCTGCTATTGTTTTCTAGTTTTATGTCATTGTGGTCAGAAGAGATGCTTGATATGATCTCATTCTTAAATTTATTAAGACTTGATTTTTGGCCTGATCTATGATCTGTCCTGGAAAATGTTCCATGTGCACTTGAGGAGAATGTGTATTCTGCTGCTGTTGGATGGAACATTCTGTATATGTTCGTTAGGTCCATTAGGTCTCTAGTGTTGTTCAAGTCCACTGTTTTGTTATGGATTTTTTTGAATGGATGATCTGGTCAGTATTGAAAGTGGGGTAGTGAAGTCACCTACTGTTACTGTATGGGTGACTATTTCTCTCTTAAGTTCTGTTAATATTTGCTTTGTATAGGTATTCTGGTGTGAGTGCATATATATATTTACAATTGTTATATATCCTCTTGATGAATTGACATCTTTATCATTATATAATAACCTTCTTTGTCTCTTGTGACACTTTTTGATTTAAAGTCTATTTTATCTGATTTATATGTAGCCCTCCCTACTCTCTCTGATTGCCGTTTGCGTGGACTGTTTTTTTCTATCCCTTCATTTTCAGTCTGTGTGCATCCTGAAGGCTTGAGTCTCTTGTAGGCAGCATATAATTGGATATTATTTTTTATTTATCCAGCTACTCTATGTCTTTTGATGGTTGCGTATAATTCATTTACCTTCAAAGTAATTATTGATAAGAAGGATTTGCTATTGTCATATTATTATTTGTTTTCTATATATTTTGCAGTTCTTTTGTCCAATTTTTCCTCTATTTATTGTCTCACTTTGTGATTTGATGATTTTTTTTTTTTTGTGGTGGTACACTTTGATTTATTTCTCTTTGTATTTTGCCTGTTGACTATAGGTTTTTTTGTGATTACCACAAGGCTTACACGAAAAACATTTTTTAGTTATGAAAGTCTTTTTTTAACTGATAAATTCGATCTCATACAAAAACTCTACACCTTTGCTTCTCTGCCTCCATGTTTTATGCTATTGATGTCATAATTAAACATCTTTTTATATTGTGTATCCATGAATACATTATTTCAGGTATAATTATTCTTAGTAATTTTGTCTTTAAACTTTTCTACTACAATTAAAAGTGATTTACATACCACCATATTACAGTATTGGAGTATTCTGAATTTGACTATATACTTACCTTTACAGTGATTTTTTTACTTTCATATGTTTTCATCTTGCTAACTAGCATCTTTTCATTTTGACTTGAAGAACTCTCTTTAGCATTTTTTGTAAGACAAGTCTAGTGGTGATGAACTCTTTCCGCTTTTGTTTTTATGAGAAAGTCTTATCTCCTTCATTTCTGAAGGACAGCTTTATTGGATATAGTATTCTTGGTTGGCAGGTTTTTTTTCTTTCAGCACTTTGAAAATATCATCCCACTATCTCCTGGCCCTCAAGGTTTCTGCTGAGTAATCCGCTTATAGTCTTATGTGGGTTTCCTTATATATAATGAATCACTTTTCTCTCACTGCCTTCAAAATTCTCTCCTTGTCATTGACTTTTGATAATTTATTTGTAACATGTCTTTTGAAGACCTCCTTATGTTCAATCTGTTTAGAGTTCTTTTGGCTTTATGGATATTTCCCTCCCCAGATTTGGGAAATTTTCTGTCATTATTTCTTTAAATAAGCTTTCTGTGCTTTTCTCTTTCTCTGCTCCTTCTGGAACTCCCATAATGCATATATTGTTTCTTTTGATGGTGTCCCATTAGCGCCATAGGCTTTCCCTATTCTTTTTCTTTTTTGTTCCTCTGATTGGGTAATTTCAAGTGATTGTCTTTCAGTTCCCTGTTTCTTACGCTTGACCAACTGTGCTCTTGAAGCTCTTTATATGGAAATTTTCAGTTCAGCCATTGTATTCTTCAGATCCAGAATTTCTCTTTATTTTTTTTAATCATTTTTCTGTTGGTTAAACTTCATATTGTATGGCTTTTCTGATTTTGTTTATTTGCCTATCTGTGCTCTCACTGTGCTTAAGATGATTATTTTTAATTTTTTTGTCAGTTTATACATCTCCATTTCTTTGGGGTCTCCCACGGGAGCTTTGTTTTGTTCCTTTGGTGGTTTCGTGTTTCTTAATTCTTTATGTTAATTAAAGCTTTGCATTCCTGTCTTCACATTTGAAGAAGTAGCCATATTCTTCAGTGTTTACTAACTGGCGCAGGGAGAGAAAGAAGCCAATCACAAGTCAGCTGAGCTAGAGTTTTGGGAGGTCTCTCAGACCTTTTCTATGGGTGAGCTTGCTCCACTCTTTTTTTCCATCATGGTAGGGGGAAGCTTAGGACAGCATGCCTTCTCTCAAGCCCACAAAGCCAGTACAAGTGTGAAGAGCTCCACATTTATTCTCCCTAAGGCAGTGCCCTGAAGTGTTCAAGACTGTGCACTTTCTCCCATCGCAGCAGAGTCAAGCCAGCTGCTGATATCCATGTGTTGTTTGCGAGACTGTGCACGCTGTTGTTGGAGGCTCATGTGCACCATCTGCTGGGAAGTGTGGTGTGCCCACTACAGGGGATGTGTGTGGAGTGCTGGGGGTGTTTCTTGGCTAGTTGTGGGTGTCCTCATGTGAAGTGTCCTATTGTTTCATTGATGGAGCTCTTGCTGGAGTCTGCAAGCCTATTAATATGATATGTGGCTGGTTGTCATGATCCACATACTGATTGCTGTGAGCTCCCATCCATTTTCCCTACTCCTAGGTGTCCCCATACTACTCACCTGTGCCAATCCCCTCAGTGTTCTTGGTGGGGTGAGACAAAAGTGGGCTTCTTGGGGAGGGTCTCACAAGGCTGGGGAAACCAGGCTTTCATATCACTTTCATTTTCCCCTATTGGAGAAATCATGGGCCAATAGGGTCTCTCTTGGCATTGAGCTGTGCCACCTTGGGGGAGGAGTGATGTGGGTAAAGTGAAACTGTTCTTCTTACTCTTTTCAATGCATCTACTCTCAGATTTCTTGCTCCACCAGAGGACTGGAACCTTTCTGCTGGATTCCTAGGCTCCCGTAAAGGTACCCTCATCCATGGTAGTTGTTAAAATAGGTGTTGCTGTGTGGGTATGCAGCTTGGAGTCTCCTATTCTGCCATCTTGCTGATGTTACTCTCTTCTTCTTTTACATTATCAGACATAGTATAGTCTTAATTACTAATATTAACTGTAACTGTTTTCTGACATACACAGTACTTTCTTTACTATACAGTCAAGGCTGGTGTGGTAGTCAGAGGCAATAAATTAACCCACCATCCCTGGTTGAGTTTTCTAAAGGGACACAGCCCTGACCATAAATTACACATTACATACACAAACTGACAGTCTTGGCAAGAATAAAAATAAATTAATAACTGAAAAAAAAAATCAAAGGATTTTAGGAGAAAACACTTAGAAACAAGCCGTCAACAATTTGAAAGTTTTAGGGCCATTTGGGAATTAGAGAGCTAAGGAAAGAAAAATGAACACCGCTTAATGAACGATTAAGTAGGATGATAAAACTTAGTTCAAAGAGCATTTGAGGAACTAGGTATTTTTAAGTATTGAAAAATAAGTTGAGTGAAAGAAGCCAACCTGAAAAGGTTACATACTGTATAATTCCAGCTAAATGACATTCTGGAAAAGGTAAAACTACGGAGACAGTAGAAAGATCAGTGGTTGCCAGAGACCAAGGGGAAGATGAATAGTCAGAGCATGAAGGATTTTTAGGGCAGTGAAAAAACCTTGTATGATACCATAACAGTAGATACATGTCATTATACATTTGTCTAAACCCATAGAGTGTACAACACCAAGAGTGGACTTTAATGTAAACTATGGACTTTGAGTGATAACGATGTATCAGTGTAAGTTCAATTGTAACAAATGTACCACTCTAGTGGGAGATGTTGATAATGGGGGATGCTTTGCATATGTGGAGCAGAAGCCTTATGGGAAATCTCTGTACTTTCCCCTCATATTCTCTGTGATCCTTAACTGCTGTAAAAAATAAAATCTTAATAACGAAAGAAATTATAATAAAAGTAAGATTGCCATTTATACACATTTGTAAATGGAAGCATATTCTGAAGAAACAAGTACTGATACTTTCTCATTATACTTATATGTATTTTCCTTTAGAAATAATTTTGATAATTGGTTTGGATTTGAATGTCAACTCCATAAACTTGGGTGATACAGTATTATGTTTTGTCTTCTCACCTATCACTTGGAGAATTTGTGTCAAATTTGCTACCGGTAGCAAATACTTGTTGACAAAGTGAGAAAAGGTATACAGAAAATCCAGTTTTTTTGGGGGGAGTTTGCATAGGATAGTGATGATAGCCGGGAGGAATTGGGGCTACAGAAAGGAAACCCTGGAAGCAATCATCTAAAAAGTAAGTGCTGAAGAGATCAGAGATATATAATTGGGAAAGTTTTTTTTTTAATAGTTATTTGCAATGCGATATGTGAAATAAACCTTCTCCTATGTGTCCTTAAATTATCTTCTTTTAAAATCTACAAACTTTTTTCTAAATGTTTCTGATGTGTATTTATTGTTTTGTAAATGGTTGCTGATTTCTGCTTTAAGGATGGCATATGGAGAAACCAGAGGCTGCCTATGTGAGCATAGCCATAATGGGTTGAAAGTAATTTTTACATTAATTCTTTAGCTCTTTCTTTTTTATAGTTATGGTAGTCTGTTTATCTTTGAGTTTCTCTCTTCTCTCGTAAGTATTGCCCTCATCTTTATGCACAATAAATTCAATCACCTAAATTGCTATGCAGTGCTTAAGTAGTTGACAAGAAGACTTAATTTCCTCCTTCCTCTTAGCAACTTAGAAAAAAATGAATGGAAATTAAAAGCCTGAAGAGAAAGAAAACTTGAGTATTATTGATATGTAATCTTTTCTTATGTTCTTTTTCCCTGCTAGATAAGACCAGTTGGTGTACTTTGTAGGAAATCATTTGATGAATGTGATTTCATTGAATTTTGCGATGGCCTTACCGCACACTGTGTGCCTGACACTTTTGCACGCAATGGACAGTCTTGTGATTCAGGTCAAGCCTTCTGTTACGAAGGGCGATGTCGGCTGCATACCACACAGTGTAGAGATTTAATCGGAGGAGGTAATGACCATAATTTTCTTCTTAGTTCCTAAATTCTGTTTATTCCATGCTCTGTTATTCAATTCTATAGAACAAAATTGTAAGTGTAATTTGTTGATGAGTGAAGTCTTGCCTAGTGTATATTAGTGTTAAAGGAAATCAAATTTTCTTGATTTTGAAAAACAAAAAATTCTGAATTTATATGGAATTCTCATATGCACAAGGAAGAAGCCTCAGGTGGAAATGCAACTTCTTGGAAGATTATATAGAATTTGTGATGGTGAAGTTTAGTTTAGACTTAAATGAAACAAGAGTTTTTACTAGAACAAAGCAGGGCTAATCACTGATATGTTGGATTTCAAGAGTGGGTCTGTTCCAAGAGGCTTGCTGATGAGCGAGGGCTTCAGGTTATGACCTGTCTAGTCCAGTTTGTTAGCTTCCTATTAATGTGTGGACCATTAGCTACATTGAAATACACAATTTACTGCATATGTGCAGTTCATGTTCTTTGGGAGAGTGAAATTTTTCATCCTCAGTCCTCCCTTTAGGCCTTCCTTAGCCAGGTCTTAGGAGAGAACTCTTAAGTATTGTCTAGATCAATATGAATGCCAGGAATTTGAGGAGGAGATGAGATAGAGGTTTTGGTGATTATTATAATTTTGTTCTGCTTTTCTATCAGAATCACAGTTGCACCATCTGGCAAGACAATCCCTATATTAGAGCAGTGTTTAAAACGTAAGTGAGATATGAACAAATGACCAGTAATATTAGGAGGAAGGTAAAAGTACTCCAGATCTATGATTCAATATTTCCCCAAGTAAAACCAGGAAATAAATCTCAGTACTGGCCAGATAAATTTAGAGCCAGGCAGTGGGATGTCAGCTAGTTGTCCCCTAGGTTATTTATATATTTACTATTTCTTTAGTATTAGCAGTGATTTCAAAGCCGTCTGTGAGAATTGCAGGTGTATAACAGTCATCTCCCCGAATAGTACAGATTTCTTCTTAGAGACAAGTATAACATCTAAAGCATCTTGATTTCAAAGTAATGTCTGTCCAGTCCTGGTGATTGCTTGTGTTAATGCATCTAGGACATGATAAGTCTGGGTATATCGATCAGCTTTTGTACTTATTTTTGGAAAACAATGCCATTTTGTAAGCCTCCTGCAGAGCTTGGAGGCAAAAAGAGGCTATTGAAAATTAGCCCTCAATCATCACTGTATTTCAATCGAAGTAAACTATAATTCTTTGATGAGATCATCTATGGACACTAAATAACTAGAATAGTCTTGATTTGGGTTTGATATAGTTCTGAAGTAGGCATTAGCTTTTCAAGATAAAAACCGTATATGATTTATAGGCAAAAGCCAATAAAAATCTTATTCCATAGACCTAATACAAGTCATCACGTGTCACCAAATTATTGGTTTCTGGCTAAAATATGCCTATGGGGTTGTAATATTGAAATACATAGCTTATGCATGAAGTAATATCATTTAAAGTAGAGAAATCTATAGATCTATGGTAAAGGACGTTGATTTTAAGTAGTAAGGTTTTTTTTCCTGATTAGATCCATAAAGACACTTTAACTGGAAATGTACTTCCTTTTTCTGAGCTCTACCAAATTTTGTTTTTGTAAACATCTAGCCCCTATAGCATGCTTGTCAGTGTAATTTCTGTACGTGCAGAAACTTCCTATTCTAGGTAAAGTATAAAATGATGGTAAAGTTTTGGTGTCGTTGAGTTTGTGGTGATGTTTGTCCTCTAGAAGGTAGAAAATCTCATTAGTTGTAAGATCACATACATTATTAGAGAAATTTGTCACCAAATTGAGTTGTGTGGCAACTAAAGGGATGTGAGTACAAACCCAACAGTTACATTAGGGATTCTCAACCTCAGCATTATTGATATTTTAGGCCAGACAATTCTTTGTTGTGAGAGGTAGGGGTGAGGGGGATTGTTCTGTGCATTGTAGCATAGTTAGCAGCATTAATGGCTTTTGCCTACTAGACACAATGCTTGCAGACATTTTTGGTTTTCAGGACTGGGGTGGGACTCATACTGGCTTCTAGAGGGTGGAAGTCAGGGATACAGCTAAACATCCTACAATGCATGGAACAATCCATACAACAAAGAATTATCCAGTCCCAAATGTAAGGACTTACTAATGCCATCTTATTAATTGCTTTCTCACTGTTTTATGGAAGAAAATATTTGCAAATTATGTATCTGATAAGAAATTGATAGGAGAATATGTAGAAAACTCCTAAAACTCAATGACAAAAAGCAAACAGCCCAATTCAAAAATGGGCAAAGGACTTGAGTAGACATTTCTCCAAAGAAGATATACAAATGTTTAATAAGCACATGAAAAGAAGCTCGACATCACTAATCATTAGGGAAATGCAAATCAAAACTACAATGAGAGGCTGACCCTGTGGCGTAGTGGTTAAGCATGGCGCACTCTGCTTTGGTGGCGCGGGTTTGCGGGTTCGGATCCCGGGTGCAGACCTACACCACTGTTAAGCCATGCTGTGGTGGTGATCCACATACAAAATACAGGAAGATTGCCACAGATATTGGCTCAGGGCTAATATTCCTCAAGCAAAAAGAGGAAGATTGGCAACAGATGTTAGCTCAGAGTGACTCTTCCTCACCAAAACAACAACCCCACCCCCTGCCAAAAACCCTGCAATGAGATACTACCTCACACCCATTATGATGGCTACTATCAAAAAAACAGCAGGGGGGTTGGGGGCCCACCCTGTGGCTGAGTGGTTAAAGTTCCATGCGCTCTGTTTCGGCAGCCCGGGTTCATGGGTTTGGATGGTGGGCGCAGACATATACCACTCATCAAGCCATGCTGTGGTGGTGACCCACATACAAATAGAGGAAGACTGGCACTGATGGTAGCTCAGGGCTAATCGTCCTCAAGTGAAAAAAAAAATAGCGGAAGATTGACAATGGATGTCAGCTCAGGGCCAATCTTCCTTAAACAAAAAGAGGAAGATTGGTGACAGATGTTAGCTCAGGGCAAATCTTCCTCAGCAAAAAAAAAAAAAATCAAACCACAGAAATAAACAATTGTTGGTGAGGATGTGGAGAAATTGGAAACCTTGTGCTCTGTTGGTAGGAATGTAAAATGGTATGCCACTGTGGAAGACAGTATGAAAGTTTCTCAGTCAATTAAAAGTAGAATAACCATATGACCCAGCAACTCCACTTCTGAGTATAAGAATTAAAAGCAGTGTCTGGAGGAGATGTTTGTATACCCATGCTCACAGCAGCGTTATTCACAATAGCTAAAACTTGGAAGCAATCCAAGTGTCCATCAATGAATGAATGGATAAAGCAAAATGTGTTATATACAAACAGTGGAATATTATTCGGCCTTAAAGAGGATGGAAATTTTGCCATATGCTAAACATGGATGAACCTTGAGGACATTATGCTAAGTGAAATTAACCAGTTATAAAAAGACAAATACTGTATCATTCCACTGATATGAGGTACTTAGCATAGTCAAAATCATAGATCCAGAAAGTAGAATGGTGGTTGGCAGTGGCTTGAGGGAGGGATAAATAGAGTTATTTTTTAACAGGTATAGAGTTTCAGTTTTACAAGATGAAAAGAGTTATGGAGGTGGATGGTAGTGATAGCTGCACAACAATGTGAACGTATTTAATACCACTGAACTATACACTTAAAAGTGGTTAAGATGGTAAACGTTATGTTATGTGTATTTTAACACAATAAAAAAATCTGTGGAAAACAAACAAAATCCAATTCATTTGATATGTGGAAACTCTCTCTCTTTATGATTCTTTACAGTAATCCAACTAAAATTTTTTAAAAGTTTTATTGCATTATTTCTTTACTCTGACACCCACTAGCAATTAGTATTTTGCTCTTTTAACATCATGTTTTGTGTATTTACATCTAAATATTTAATTTCTTGAAGCTTGGGAACTATTTTCCCCCATCTTCTGTTCTTTTGTGAGTATCTAAAATAGACTTGATACATAATAAATATATGTGGATTTTTTTTTTTAAAGGAGGGATGCTTTATGCCACCACGATTCTGACATCACTCACTTTAGCATTTCATGTAAGGCAGATCTAGTAGTCATTAACTCATTCAGCTTTTATTTATCTTGAAAGATTTCATATCTCCTTAATTTTTGAAGAACAGTTTTGCCTGGCGTAGTATTCTTCATCGGCAGTTTTTTATTTCAGCCCTTTGAATATATCACCCCACCACCTTCTGGCCTGTATAGTTTCTGCTGGAAAATCCACTCATAGTTTTATGGGGATTCCTGTGTATATGACAACTCACTTTTTTTTTTTTTATACTTTCAAAATTCTCTGTCTTTGAATTTTGACAATTTGATTATAATGTGTCTTGGTATGGATTTCTGTGTGTTCAACTTATTGGAGGTTCTTTGGTCTTCCTGGATCTGGACATTGATTTCTTTCCTCTGATTTGGGAAGTTTTTAGCCATTATTTCTTAAATATGCTTTCTGATCCTTTCCTTCACTATTCTTCTTCTGGAGCTCCCGTAATGCATATATTAGTCTGTTTGATGATGTCCTAATAGTCCCTTAAGCTTTCTTCACTCTTATTCATTCTTTTACCTTGTTTACTCTTCTTATTAAATATTTTCCAATGACTTGTCTTTGACTTTGCTGATCCTTTATTCTTCTTGATCTAGTCTACTATTGAACTCCTCTAGAGCATTTTTCAGTTCAGTTAGCATATTGTCAGCTCCCTGATTTCTGTTGGTACTTGGGACTCTGGACAAATGGATCAATTCTTTCCCTCCCAAGGTGGAAGTTGACAGCTGTGATTATTCATCCACTCACTCTGTGGTGAGCATTAGGGAGTACTATTGATGTCTACTAGCCCAAGCTACCACCTCTCTTGTCCCCTGAGAAACTAGACTGTTAAGACCCATCAGACGTCCCAGAACTAGCAAGACAGACTGCAGTTCTTTGGGCAGCCCCCTTGGAAATGTATGGGTGCTGGACCTACAAACAAAGCCCTTTCCTCTGCTGGGTGAAGCTGGGAGCTAGGTGGTCTCTTCCTGCTTGTAAGATACTGCACCAGCATAGGGTCTCTGATGAGAAAGTGTCATGAGTCTCCTTACTGGCTTTAATGAGTCTGGTTTTGCATTCTCCTGGAGTAAAGGAGCCTTTCATTCAGTTTAGGATTCATCACAACAGGAGTTTCTCCATGAATTTTTGCTGAATCAGTGCATTTGTAAGAGAGAAGGAGAATCCAGGGCTTCCTACACTGCCGTGTTGCTGGTATCTTTCTCCCTCTGGAACATCTTCCCCCCAATATTATTGAAATATAATTGACATATAACACTGTGTAAGTTTAAGGTGTACACCATGTTGATTTTATACATTTATATATTGCAAAATGATTACCACCATTAGCATTGGCTAACACCTCTATCCTGTCACATAATTACCATTTCTTTTTTTGTGGTGAGAACTATAAAGATTTATTCTCTTACCAACTTTCAAGTATATAATACAGTATCATTGGCTATAATCACATACTGTACGTTAGATCCCCAGAACTTGTAAATATTGTAACTGGGAGTTTGTACCCTTTGACCAATATCTCCCTATTTCTGCTACCCAAGCCCCCACTAACTACCACACTAGTCTCTTGTTTCTCTGTGTTTGGCTTTTTTAGATTCCACATATAAATGATATCATACACTGTTTGTCTTTCTCTGTCTGATGTATTTCACTTAGTATAATGCCTTCAAGGTTCATCCAGGTTGTCTCAAATGGCAGAAATTCCTTCTTTTCATGGCTGAATAGTATTCATATGTATATATAATATCCATATACATATATAAATAATGTGGTACATATATATATATATCACATTTTCTTTTACATTCATCCATTGATGGACAATTAGGTTGTTTTCATATCTTGGGTATTGTGAATAAGGCTGCAATTAATGTTAGGGTGAAGGTATCTGATTTCAATTCCTTAAGATATACACCCAGAAGTAGGATTGCTGGATCATATGGTAGTTCTAGTTTTAAGATGTTGAGAAACTTCCATACTGTTTATCATACTGTTAGGATTGCTTTGGCTATTTGGGGTCTTTCGTCACTCCACAAAATTTAAAGGATTGCTTTTTCTATTTTTGTGAAAAATGCTGTTGGAATTTTGAGAGAGATTTCATTGAATCTATAGATGGCTTTGGGTATTATGGACATTTTAACAATATAATTCTTGTAGTACATGAATATTGGATATCTTCCCATTTGTTCGTGTCTTCTTCAATTTCTTTATCAAAGACTTGTTTTCAGTGTACAGATATTTCACCTCCTTGGTGAAATTTATTCCTAGATATTTTATTTTTGGATGCTATTGTAAATGGGAATAATTTATTTATTTCTCTTTCAAATGTTTTGTTATTAGTGGGTAGAAATGCAACTTGTCTACTGTATGTTGACTTTGTATCCTGCAAGTTTACTAAATTCATTTATTAATTCTAAAAAATTTTTGGTGAAGTCTTAGGATTTTCTGTATGTAAGATTATATCATCTGCAAAGGCAGTTTTATTTCTCCCTTTCTACTTTGGATGCCTTTTATTTCTTTGTCTTGCCTAATTGCTGTAGCTAGGATTTCCAGTACTATATTGAGTAGGAATGGTGAGAGTGGGCCTTGTTGTCTTTTTCCTGATCTTAGAGGAAAAGCTTTCAACCTTTCAGAATTGAATATGATATTGGCTGTGAATTTGTCATATATGGCCTTTATTTTGTTGAGGTATGTTCCTTCTATACCCAATTTGTTGAGCATTGTTACATGAAAGGATGTTGCATTTTTTTCAAATTCCTTTTCTGCATCTGAGCCAATCATACCATTTTTATCTTTTGTACTCTTAATGTGGTATATTACATTTATTGATTTGCATATGTTGAACCATCCTTGCATCCCAGGGATAAATCCCACTTGATCACAGTGAATTATCCTTTTAATGTGCTGTTGAATTTGGTTTGCTAATATTTTGTTGAGAATTTTTGCATCTGTATTTATCAGAGTTATTGATCTATAATTTTACTTGCTTATAGTATCCTATTCTGGCTTTGGTATCAGAATAATGCTGGCCTCATAAAGTGAGTTTGAAAGTATTCCTTCCTCTTCAGTTTTTTTTGAAGAGTTTGAGAAGGATTGGTGTTAATTATTCTTTAAATGTTTGGTAGAATTCACCAGTGAAACCGTCTGGTCCTGGGCTTTTCTGTTTTGGAAGGTTTTTTTGATTACTGATTCAATCTTCTTATTTGTTATTGGTCAGTTCAGATTTTCTATTTCTTCATGATTCCCTCTTGATAGTTCATATGTCTTTTAGGATTTTATCCATTTCTTCTAGTTTATCCAGTTTGTTGATGTGCAGTTGTTCATAGTAGTCTCTTGTGATCCTTTATATTTCTTTAGTGTCAGTTGTAACGTCTCCTCTTTAAATTCTGATTTTATTTATTTGAGTCCTCTTTTCTTTCTGAGTTAGTCTAGTTAAAGTTTTGTCGATTTAGTTTATCTTTTCAAAAAAACCGGCTCTTAGTTTCATTGTTCTTTTCTGTTGTTTTTCTGGTATCTATTTCATTTATTTCCACTCTGATCTTTGTTATTTCCTTCCTTTCACTAACATTGGGCTTAGTGTTCCTAGTTCCTTGTGGTGTAAAGTAAGGTTCTTTATTTGAGATCTGTCTTTTCTCTTAATGTAGGCATTTATTGCTATAATTTTCTTTATAGAACTGCTTTTGCCGCATGCTATAGGTTTTCATATGTTATGCTTCCATTTTTGCTTGTTTTAAGATATTTCTTGATTTCTTCTTTGACTTATTGGTTATTCTGGAGCATGTTGTTTAATCCTCACATATTTGTTAATTTTCCAGCTTCATTTCTGTTATTGATCTCTAGTTTTATGCCATTGCAGTTGGAAAAGATACTTGGTGTTATGTCAGTCTTCTTAAATTTCCTAAGCTTTGTTTTGTGACCTAACATGTGCTCTATGCTGGAGAATGTGCCATATGCACTTGGGAATAATGTGAATTCTGCTGCTGTTAAATGGAATGTTCTGTGTATGTCTGTTCGTTCCCTTTGGTCTAATGTCTGGTTCAAGTCCAGCGTTTCCTTGTTGATTTTTTATCTGGATGATCTATCCATTGTTGATAGTGGTGTATTGAGTTCCCCTACTATTATTGTGTTGTCTATTTCTCACTTCAGATCTGTTAGTACTTGCTTAATATATTTTAGGTGTGCCAATGTTGAGTGCATATATATTTAAGATTGTTACATCCTCTTGATGAATTGACCTCCTTATTATTACATAATGACCATGTTAGTCTCTTGTTACTGTTTTTAGCTTAAAGTCTATTTTGTATAATATAAATATAGCTACCCCTGCTCTCCTTTGGTTTCCACTTGCATGGAATATATCTTACCATCCCTTTACTTTCAGCTTCTGTGTGTCCTTAAGGCTCAAGTGAGTCCCTCATAGGCAATATAGTTGAGTCTTGTTTTTTTGTCCATCCAGCCACTCTATGCCTTTTGATTAGAGAATTCAATTCATTAACATTTAGAGAATTACTGACACTTAATGACTAACTAATGCCATCTTATTTATTTTGACTAACTAATGCCATCTTATTAATTGTTTTCTATCTGCTTTGTAGTTCCATTTTTTTTTCTTCCTTTCTTTCTGCCTTCTTTTGTAAATTGATGATTTTCTGTAGTGGTATGCTTGATTACCTTGTATTTATCTTTGGTGTGTCTACTTTAGATGTTTGCTTTGTGGTTCCCATGAGGCCCACATAAAACATCTTACATATATATATAATCGTCTGTTTTTTTGTGTGAGGAAGACCGGCCCTGAGCTAACATCTATTGCCAATCCTGCTCCTTTTTCCCCTTTTCTCCCCAAAGCTCCAGTAGATAGTTGTATGTCATCGTTGCACATCCTGCTAGTTGCTGTCTGTGGGATGCCACCTCAGCATGGCCAGACAAGAGGTGCATCGGTGTGCATCCGAGATCCAAACTCGGGCTGCCACTAGCAGAGCATGTGCACTTAACCGCTAAGCCACGGGGCCGGCCCCTATAACAGTCTGTTTCATCCTGATAGCAATTTAACTTTGGTCACGTTCCAAAAACGCTATCCTTTTACTCCCCTGTTTTATATTTTTGATGTCACCATTTACATCTTTTTTTTAATTGTGGTATAATTTACATATATCATTATATTAGTATCAGGTGTACAACATAATGATTTGGTATTTATATATATTGCAAAATAATCACTACAATAAGACTAGTTAACATCTGTTACCATACACAGTTACAAATGTTTTTCTTGTGATGAGAACTGCATCTTTTTATATTGTGTATCCCTTAACAAATTGTTGGAGCTATAGATGTTTTTAATACTTTTGTCCTTTAACCTTTATAGTAGAGTCAAGTAGTTATCATATCACCATATTATAATATTAGTGTATTCTGAATTTGACTATATGCTTATTTTTACCAGTACGTTGCATATTTTCATGTTACTAATTAGCATCCTTTTTTTCAACTTGTAGAACCTCTTTTAGCATTTCTTGTAAGGCAAGTTTAGTGGTGATGAATTCTCTCAGCTTTTGTTTATTAGGGAAAGTTTTTATTTCACCTTCAATTCTGAAAGACAACTTTTCTGGGTAAAGCATTCTTGGTTGAGTTTCTTTCTTTTAGCCCTTTGACTGTATCACCCCATTTTCTCCTCTCTTGCAAAGCCTCTGCTGAGAAATTTTTCTCTTGCTGCTTTTATAATTCTCTTGTTGTCTTTGGTGTTAGATAGTTTTGTTATTATGTGTATTAGAGAAGATCATATTGAGTTGAAATTTTGAGGCAATGTATAAGCTTCATGAACTTGGATGTCTAAATCTCTCTCCAGATTTGGGAAGTTATTAGCCATTATTTTTTAAAATAAACTTTCTCTTTTTCCCTCTCTTTTCCTGTTGGGGCTCCAGTAATGTATTCATTATTTCTTTGATTGCATCTCATAAGTCCTGAGGGCTTCCTTCATTCCTTTTCATTTTGTTTTTTTCCTTCTCTGATTGGATAATTTTAATTGATCTGTCTTTTTTTTTTTTTTTTTGTGAGGAAGATCAGCCCTGAGCTAACATCCATGCCAATCCTCCTCTTTTTTCTGAGGAACACCAGCTCTGAGCTAACATCTATTGCCAATCCTCCTCCTTTTTTTTTCCCTTTTCTCCCCAAAGCCCCAGTAGATAGTTGTATGTCATAGTTGCACATCCCTCTAGTTGCTGTATGTGGGACGCCATCTCAGCTTGGCTGAACAAGTGGTGCATCGGTGCACGCCTGGATCCGAACCTGGGCCACCAGTAGCGGAGCGTGCGCACTTAACTGCTAAGCCACGGGGCCAGCCCCTAATTATGTCTTATAGCTCATTTATTTTCTCTTGCTTGTTCAAGTCTGCTGATGAAGCTCTCTATTGAATTCTTCAGTTCAGTCATTATATTCTTCATCTCCAAAATTGTTTTTTTATAATGTTTTCTATCTATTGAATCTCTCGATTTGTTCTTGTATTGTTTTCCCTATATCATTAAATTGTTTATCTGTTTTCTCTTGTAGCTCTCTGAGTATCTTTAGAACAATTATTTCAGATTCTTTGTTAGACATTTCCTGGATCTCCATTTCTTTGGGGCCACTTTACTGTGTGGAAATATGTGTAACATGTTTCCCTGATTTTCGTGATCCTTGTAGACTTGTGTAGGTGTCTGTGCATTTGTTGAAGCAGTGAGCTTTTCTAGACTTTGTGGACTGACTTTGGTAAAGGAAGTCTTTCCCTTGCACTTGGGGGCATTGTAGACTGTGCTGTGACCATGGGTCTAATGGAGCAGGGCACCAAGTGTGGTGGGGGTGCATGGTGGCACCAGGTCTGGGAGACGTATAATGTTTCTTTGGCTCACGCTGCTGGTATTGATAACTATGTGGTCCTTGATGAGCACTGTTGGGGTTTGCAGTGTCTGTAAGGGCTGCTTGGGTCCTAAGCATCCCAACTAGGTATGGCAGCTAGGGACTAAGGGCAAGCAGTGGTGGTGGCCAGAGCTGGTGGTGTGCATACACTGTCTTCAGGGGCCAGCTACAAGTGTCCATGTAGTTGCAAGGCCAAGTTGCAGACACACAGCTCGAGATAGGGACTAGGTCAAGTAGCAAGGCCTGGGGCCAACTATGGGCTCACTGGCAGCTGCAGAGTCCCTGGCTTTTGGCATGCTCTCCTGTGACTGCACACTCTTCCTCAGGTGTGCACACTGTAGTGGAGTTCAGTGACAGGGGTTGAGCTGGAGGCATGCAGATACACAGCTGGAGGGCCTAGCTACAGCTCAGTGCCGTGGTGCTCAGTTGCAGGCAAGTGACAGAAGGCAGGACCTGGTCCAGGCTCAGAAGCCTCTATCTGTTGATACACTCACTCATGGCTGCACATCCTCCCCCACAAGGCATATGCATTACAGTGGAGGCCAATGACAGGTGTTAGGCTGGTGATGTGCAGGTACACAGCTAGAGGGGCTAGCCCTAAGCACAGGCATGGTGGTGGGGTTCAGCTGGGTGGTCTAGGCTTGCAACTTGAATTCATGCAGCTGCAGAAGCCCTAGCTGACTGCAAGCATTGCTCCTGGGCTCTGTTGGGGGTGGGGATTATCTCGGATCACTGGTGTCTTATACTTGTACAGCATCAGAGACCTTAGATGGCTATTGATGTGGTTCCTGAGGTCCAGTGGGGTGAAGGATTCAAGTGCTGGTGTCAGTGAATGTGAATACCTGTGGGGCGAAAACTAGCAGAGATCTGCATAGAGTCCTCAGTCACTGTGCTTGTCATTGGCTTTGTCAGTGGAAAAATCTGCTGAGTTCACCGCAAAGCAAGTCTCTGTGAACTGCAATCCTCTGGCTCTGTGTCTGCTATTAATATCCTCTGCTTTTCTTACTTGTTCCTAGCTGGCTTACTATGCCTCAGCTGTGCCAGTCTGGGTGGGGTGAAACTGAAGCGAGACCTTTGTACAGTGACCTGAGAGGCTAGAGAAGTTTGGTTGCTCACTCTTCTCTTCCCTTCCTGGCAAGAGGAACCCTTTCTAGCAGGGAAGTTCCTCCTTGGCGCTGAACAATGCTGGTGTGGGGGATGGGATGTTGCAGGCAAAATGAAGTTGTCTTTTTTCTCTTGTTGTATGATTTTTCTCAGTTTTTTTTTATTTCAGGGTGTTGCTAAAATTTCATAAGTGGACTCTAGTGGTTTCCCAGAGCTCTTTTTGTTCATGGATAGCTGTCCAATCATTGATCTTTGTGGGAGGATGGAGAAGCTGGGTTCTCCTACATGGGCATTTTTTTCCCACTTACTCTTCTCACTCTGGAATATATTTTTTATGGCTCTTAGTTCAGGTCTAGACCATGGCTTAAATTTCATTTTCATTGGTTATTCTCTGTGTCACAATATTAAGCAGGTATAGAATCATTAGATTGGTAGTTTCCTTGGTGAGACCTTGAGGAAAAAGTAATTTCTATAGGCATTTGAGGGAGCAAATAGAAAAGAACTGGAAGACTATAGGTAGTAATGTCAAAGCAGGGGAAAGAATGTTACAGGCACGAGGAGGATAAATTTAAGAGTGGTTTCTATTCTTTGGATTTTGCCAGAGAATTTTTGAGGGTGCAATTTGGAGGTCAGAATTTTGTTTTGAAGCCTTAGGATATCAATAATAAATACTGACCCTTGAATATTTGACAATTTTCCTCTCTTCTGTTCTCAAGGTCTTAGATGTATTACCTTTGCCATGTCAAAAGTTTCCCATGATGGCAATTGTAATCCTAAATCATCTTTGGTGAAATTGTACTGCTTAATGAAGTAAGCTAAGAATTGGGATTAAATTGAGAATCTGTTCAGCAAAATTCTGTCAGGTGTGTGTTTTACATGCAGAAAGGCAAGTTTTAACACAGAGTCACTATAGACAGCATCTGGAAGATGTAAGACTGCATCTCAGTCTTTTGATTATTTCCTTCAATACTATACAGTTAATGGCACAGAAACAATTAGCCTCAGACTATGCAACATGGTAGGGAGTTTTCCTATGTTAAAGTGAGATTGATTTTAAACAAGACAGACTCTCCTCCTGAGGGATTTTTAGAGAATCTCAGAGCACAGTTTGTTGCTCCAGTGAATGAACACCAGTGCAAGGGGCCCTCTTACATGTTTTTCCTCAAGGCTGGTCTAGACAATGACTTACAGCATCTATGTCACAATCTAAGTCTTCTGATGTTTCTTTTAAAACACTCAATACAGGGGCCGGCCTGGTGGCACAGTGGTTAAGTGTGCGCACTCAGCTTTGGCGGCCTGGGGTTTGCAGGTTCGGATCCCGGGCGCGCAATGACGCACCGCTTGTCAAGCCATGCTCTGGTGGCATCCCATATAAAGTAGAGGAAGATGGGCATGGATGTTAGCCCAGCGCCAATCTTTCTCAGCAAAAAAGAGGAGGATTGGCATTGGATGTTAGCTCAGGGCTGATCTTCCTCATACACAAAAAAATTAACATAAAATAAAATAAAATAAATAAACCAAACAGTCAATGCAGAGTCAAATATCATAAACAACAGAAAAGAAAAACAATTCCATAACTTGGTTAATAAAAGCAACAGCATATAAAGTCCTCCCCTCACCTTTTTTTACTGAAGAAGAGAAGTTCTTATCACAGATTTAATTTCATTCTACAATTTTCAAAGATTCAAGAGTCCATCAAAGCACACATGGTTTTGCAATGACCTAATGGTCACAATTATAGGATAGAAATGCAGCAGTACAATGAAAAGTAGTTCAGCATTTCTGATTGCCACTGGAGATACTTACCAGAATGGGACTTGAACACAGAGGGCTCAGGGCATGTTCAGTTCTGTTCTATAGTATTACAGTTCCAGTGAGCAAAATGCACAAGAGTCCTCAAGGTATTTCCAGTAGAAGACCTTCAGGTGACCATAATTGACTCTACTCTGAAAACCAAAAAGCTGAATTCATTTAGAATTCTTGCTCAAGCAAGGAGAAAACAGCAAAAGGAAAGTTAACTTCTCACCAAATAAAGTAAAGAATGAGATTATATAGAAAGAATGCCATGCTGTGTCATATTTGAGCCTGAGATAAAGGGGAAAATGTGCACCTGTATATTCATCCATCTCCCATATTTTGAGCCAAGTGGAAAAAGTTAATAAAAGTTTTATTAATAACAAAAATTACATGACTATATATAAGGTTGCATGCTTAAGGAAGGCCTACCCCTTTGCTTGCAACAAATTAAAGGTATATTTGAAAGTATATTTGATGAATGTAAAACTTTAGTATAATCAAAATATTTTAGATGAGAGAGACATCTGAGTCTGGCTACTTAACTTCTCTTTACGAAGAAAGTGAAGTCCAGAGAGGTGACACAACTTGTTCTATATCACACTGTCTAGGGGAGAGAGGTGGATCTAAACACTGATTCCTGACCCCATTCAGTGATTCACTCACTTACTCATTGCACCCTCCAGCATGGAGTGGACATTAAAAACTACATAGAACCTATACAGCATTTTACTCCACCCCTGCATGACTAAAAGCCACAGAAGACTCTTGGTCTAAGAGCCACTGATGATTACAAGCCAGTGATGATTTCAGGGTTCAGACTGTATAAGGTTCTATTACTTTCAGCTCACCTGAATTAATTCTAACTCTAAAAATTACGTACATTTTTTTCTTTGCTTACTAATTTGCTGCCCAGGCTCATAATTTCAGCCTAGGCAATCAAAGCGTAGGTCTCCCTTGATGGCAACTTCTTTGTATTTTACACTGGAGGGTGTATTTATCAGACCATCTGCCGCCAGCCAGGGCCTGTTTTATTATGTTTTCATTTTCCTAAGCTCCATTAGACATTGCAGTGATGGATGGGGTCTGGAGTATTTTTACATGGAAACATTTGATGGAATTGGCTCACCATTTTCCTCTCTCTGTCTCAGATATTCAATCATAGGAGACTAAAATAATGCTTTCTTTTGATTGTATTTACTCTACACTTCAACAGCTGAGACCCCCTAAGTGGTCAAATTTAGGAGTAGCTGCCTGTAATACCCTTGAGCACTGGACTCAGTGTCACCAAGTGCAGGGCACTGGGTCTCCTCACCCATATATATCTACCTACATTCCTCACAGTCCTGCCCTGGAAATAAAATGTGGTGGGAAAGCACTGCGAGTTATAAAATACAAAGGATTAACAACTAAAGCCAACAATTAGATGGAAGTCCACAAAATAAATGCCCTTCCTCTAGAGATTCTTGCAGCCACATGAGGAAACAAAACAAAACAAAACAGAAACAAACCAAAAAAGAAAAAACTCAAAAATCAAAACCAAAATACAGTTATTGACATTTACTTGGCCCTGCCAGCTGAGACATGCGTCCTCTTGATGCCACTACCTTCTGAGAACCTCTGCCAAGAGCATTCCCACACCGGGTCATTGGAGTTCCTGATGTGCACAGCCATTGGCATTGTCTGTCCAAGAACGTGCACCTGGGGTTGTGGGAACTGAGGTGACTTCAGCACCACTGTAAGAGTGTCAAGGTTCTGTCCTCAAGTGTCCCAAACTTAACTTCCAATCACTATCTTTGTGCTTTTGGGTTTTGTGGTGATCTCAATTCGAAGCCTGTGAAATGGAGGCAAGGACAGGAAAGTTGCTGCCATTTATCCCTAAATCTCTTGGGCCCCAGGAGAATTAGGTGACAGAACCACAGTGGATATGGTCCTGGGAGGGAAAAAAATTCTGGTCAGGAGTGGCTCGGCCAGGGCAGCAGGTCTTTGAATCAAGAAAACAGCGCAGAAATACCTGCCGTCCTAAGCCTCAAAAGTTGAACCGAAAAAGGCCACTGGAGAGGATGTTGGGTTGTTCATTGTGGTGGGAGATCCTGGGAGCAGTCTTGGAGATACCTCACGTTTCACTGCTTCCTTTTTCCCTCCAGTGCATGTGAGGTGATGGCAGCAGGTTACTCATGCAGTTCCCTGCACCACTCGAGGGAGCTGTAGGCTGATTGGAAAGGGCGGTTCCAGTGGTGCAGTAAAGCAGGGTTACACAACAAACAATGACCTGTCCCTATCTAAAATTTAGTGTTTTGTTCATCATGGATTTTCCCTGCAATTAATTTTGACTTCTTAAAAAACATTATAGTAAGATGTTATTTGATTATTGAGTTTTTCTCCCCTACCCCCTTAAATTTTACACCATCCTATTCCTGGCGCTGTATAGAATTTGGGAGAATTGGAAAGTTTAAATTAGATTTAATCAAAGCAGTATTTTGATTGGAGCAAAGCAAACAAAAGCTAATTACTTATTGGGTCAGTTTAACAGTAAGCCTTTTCAAAAGCGGATGGCTGATTATGGTGGATTCTCCTCACAAATCTATTTTGACCTGTTTTTGTAACATCCTGTACATTTATGGATTGTGTCTTTCAGGAGAGAGAGAGTGAAATTTATAGATCATGTTCTCCAACTATGAAAATCTGTGAAATTGCTGAAGAGAGCTCCCTTGTCAATTAATAGTGGTGACAACAAAAGATCTCAGTTCTTATTACACGTGATTAACATAATCAACACAACCCAACTCTAAATGACCAAGTCAAAGTGATGGGGCAGCTATTATATAGTAGGGGATCAGAATTTTGCCATCCCAAAAATGTGTCTCTTTGGCTTGCTTTTTAAGAACAAAAGACTCAGAAAGAGACTTTGACCTTCCCCCAAACTGCCTAAAAGAATTTAAGATAGTAGGCCTGTCCCAGGAAGGAGCTATCCCCATAGATAACCTTAGGTGTGGTAGACTGGGAGGAACCTTGCTAGCCCTATTTTGATCAAAGTTCACTCTTGGGTCACATTGTCTATAGACGGCCCAGTAAACATTTGTTTACCAAATATATGCTTTTCCATCCCCATGTAAATTGCCTTCCTCCCCTTTGAAGTCCCCAAACTACTACCTACAATGTCCTCCTTTATCTTTAACTAAAGATGGTATTTAAGGTGGTGGCTTCAGCCATTTTGGCAAGTTACTCAGTTTTCCTGGGTTTCTCCCATGTATAGATGTTATTGAACTTTGTTTGATTTTCTCCTGTTATTCTATCTCATGTCAGTTTAATTCTTGGGCCAGCCAGAAGAACCTAGAGGGTAGAGAAATAGTTCTTTCTCTCCTACAATACATGTTTGAATTTTTCATGATTTTTAAATTAGACATAACTAAATATATAAAAGGGCTGAAGTAAGTGAACAGTAATGTCCTTCCTAATTTTAAAATTCAGTAATTCTTAGTAATTGTTAGGATACTACGCAACAGAGATGAGGACTCTAGTATGGAATAAGAAGAGTTAAATAAAATGCTTTTTGGGTTTCTTATCAGTATTGCATTATAGATATTATTTCTCTCCTGTTTTGTTTGGAATAAGAGCAAACTATGTTTTCACATTGGGTAGGAAACTAAGGCAGAAAGGAAACAATTTAGAGGAAGTAGAGAACGCCGTGGCTGCTTATTTTTCTGACAATATAGGGCCTCTTGAATCATGTTGCTGTTTACTCTGTTTTCTGTTTGGTACAGAACAAAGTCTACCAGACTTGAAATGAGGAGCTCTCTTTTAAATCCTAGATCTACCCCTAGCAACTTGTTAATGCTAGGTGATCCCCTAGGGATCACAGTATAATTTCCAGAATAAGTCTATTAATTCTATAATGATAATTGGAATTGTGTATTATAATTTACTTAAGTTTTTTTTTTCTTTTAGCTTCTAGAGGTGCTCCGTTTGCTTGTTATGAGGAAGTAAATTCAAGAGGAGATAGATATGGAAACTGTGGCCGATATTATTGTGATTTTCCGTATGTATTTAGAAAATTGTAATTTTGGAATGTAGGTTGTATATTGCTAAGATGCTAGAATGTATTATTATGTACACACTAAAATGGCATTTTATATGAAGTTTTCTCTGTTTCATGATCTGAGCTGAACAGTATTACCTGTTGCTTAGAAATAACGTGTTCAGTGCCTATAATGTTACAGCAATAATGATCATAAAAATTGCCTCTATTTCTTGTTGTGATGAGCTAGACATTGTGTTAGGTAGTATATATACATTATATATTTATATACATCAAACATTTGTAGTAAGAATTATTTATCCCATTTTTAAAATAAAAATATTAAAGACCAGTGATCATTTGCTTTAATTTCAGAAACTAATATAGGACAGGTCAGGGCTTTCAGATTGTAAACATCATTAATTTTTCCCTTGTCACATTACCTTACAAAACAAAAAGAGGCACATCATACATAAGTCAGTGTGCTCAAAAAAATTTGCTGAGAGAAAATTGTTGAAGCATGGGTTTAAATTAGTAAAACACTTTTTTAACTTAGCTGTATCAGCAATCTGTGTTATTTCAGTAAATGATAAGAGAAATTTTTTTTCTGCCTTATGCTTCTAGTAATCTTCTATGTGGAAAATTAGTTTGTGCCTGGCCACACAGAGCATTAGTAGCACGTGACAATTTATCTGTGATTTACACACATGTACGAGATGAAATATGTGTGTCTACATTTCTAGACAAAGAGAAGCTTCCTAGAAATTCAATTACGACAGTTGAAAGACCTGAAGACAGAGATGAAACATTTGTACAAGATGGCACTGTGTGTGGTCCTGATATGGTAATTAGAACTACAAAATTTCAAGTGTTTTAAAAATTATTTTCATTGTTATACTCATTTTGTCAATATACCAACCAATGCATTTTTAAACAGCCTGATTGAAGTATTGTTTACCATAAAATTCACCCATGATAAGTGTACAATTTATTGCTTTTGATTAATTTATAGTTGGGCAACCATCACTACATCCAGTATTAGAACATACCATCACCCCCAAATTTCCCTGTTGCCCACACCCCCCCAAGCAACACAACCAGTTTCCCCTATTATTAATGTCTAACAATAGTATGGCACACTTGTTATAATCAGTGAATCAATGTTGATACATTATTATTAACTACATCCCATACTTCAGTCAGATTGCCTTAGCTTTTACCTGACGTCTTTTTCCAGGATTCCACTCAGGATACCACATTACGTTTATTAGTTGTGTATCCTTAGGCTCCTCTTGAGAGTGACAGTCTCTCATAATGTCCTTGTTTTTTGATGGCCTTGAAAGTTGTGAGGAGAACTAGTCAGATATTCTGTAACATGTCCCTCAGTTAGGATTTGTCTGATGTGTTTCTTATGATTAGTCTGGGTTTATGTGCTCTTAGGAGGAAGACCACAGAGGTAAAGTGCCCTTTCAAGTGTACATACTTGATGATGTGAACCTTGATCGCCTGACTGAGGCAATGTTTGTCAGATTTCTCACTGTAAAGTTACTCTTTTTTTCCCTTTCCATATTGTACTTCACTGAAAGAAGTCACTATGCATAACCCACACTTAAAGAGTAGGAAACTATGTTCTACCTTCTTGAGGGCTCAGTATCTACGTAAATTATTTTGAATTCTTCTGCACAGAAGGTTTGTCTTTTCTTCTCCATTTATTTATTCAGTCATTTATTTGTAACAATATGGACTCATGGATATTTATGTTGTAGCCTGGGTTCTAATCCAGTAGTATTTTATTTCATTGTTCAAATTGTTCTAGCTTTGCCCATTGGGAGTTCTTTCAAATGGCTCCTGTCTTTCTTCGACATACTCTTATCATTGTGGGATTTTTTTTTTTTCTTTTGAGTGCGCCCTTACTTCCTGGAATCACAAGATGTTCTAGGTTCATTTGGTATGTTTCCTGCTTCAGTTCCTAAAATCAGCCATTCTCTAAAGACCCCTGGTTCATTTTAATGGGAAATGGTATTTAGAAACCAAGACCTAGGTGCAAATTGTGCATTTTGCTACTGGAGTGTCACTGCTTTTGGCCCCATAAGCAGGCAGACCTAGGAAATATATATCTATATAATATTCATATATATATATACACACACATATTCATATATATGAATACGTGTATATGTATATATGTATATTCACACTCATATTTTACATATATTTCTATATATATCCAGATATCTACATTAAAAAAGCATGAGGTCAAAATTATACTTTCAAATTGAATTCACAATATAGGGTTCATTCTAGCTTCCTACCCTTTCATATTTATAACTGTTTTCTCTGACAATGACACACTTTGTTCCTAATTTCCATATATATATATATTTTATTTCATCGTAGAATGCATCTAGAATACATTAAGTAGTTTCAGAATTGCTAACTCATTCCACTGTGAAAAAAATGCTAATTAGGATTCAATATTTGTTTTTACTTCTTTTTGCCTTGGTCTTGAATATATATGTAAAAATACTTTATTCAAGAGTTACTTGGGGTAATTCACATTTTCCCCCTCAATATGGTTATAGTATTCATTTGAAAAACAGTAGGCTTTGAGGTTTTCCCCTGTCCTTGTTAATTTTATTTTATTTTAATTTTTGAGGTGCAAAATACAAAATGATTTTAAGGTTCAAAGCTGTATAAATTTATACTCAGGAAATTATCATTTTCCCATCCTTCTACCCCACTCCCATCCCTGCAACTTTTCTGTCCCATTCTCATCACTCTCCGCTACTCCCAATTGAGAAATAATTAGCTTGTATTAGTTTCTGATTATCTTACCTCTTGTTTTTTGCACAGTGGATCAGACACATGTACATTGTTTATATCCCCTTCATTGTTATGCAAAAGGTAGTCTACTATAGATGCTCTTTTGCACTTTTTTTTTGCCTAACACATTTTGTGGGAATCAATTTACATAACTTCTGGAGAACTTCCATATTCTTTTATATTTTCTGACTGAGTTTTATGTGATTTATTAAAATAAATGTAACTTTTCCATTATGGAATAATATACGCACATCAAAAATGACTTTCAAATACAGAGAAGGAAAAAAAGCATCCATAGTACCACAACCTAGAGATAAATTCTGTTTATATTTCTTTCCAGTATTTTTAGTGTTTATAACATTTTTCACTGTTTTAAAATTATAAAATTAATATAAATATAAATTATAAAGCTGTAATATATCAGTTTCTTAAATGGAGAAAAATTGAAGAAGGTAAACCATTACCCAGAATTAATCACAGTTTATAGTAGTTTTTTTCCTTTAATTAAACTTTTTATTTTGGAATAATTATACTTTAATGGAAAGTTGTAAAAATAGTTAAGACAAGACCTGTATATCCTTCACCAAGATTTTCTTAACATCTATAACTATAGTACAATATCAAAAACAGAAAATTGACAGTGGTAGATACCGTATGTAGATTTCATCTCTTTTTCCATGAGTGTGTGTGTGTGTATGTTTGTGTGCGTGTGTGTAGTTCTGTGCAATTCTATCACATGTGTATGTTCGTGGAACCACCACTGCAATCAAGATACAGAACTGTTCCATCACCAAAATGGATCTCCCTCATGGTATCACTTTGTAGTCACGCCTATGTGTCCCTAACCCCTGCTTCTAATCAGTTCTCTAACTCTGTAACTTTGTCATTTGGAGACTGTTATAATAATAGAATCATGTGTGTAACCTTTTGAGATTAGTTATTGTCCCCCAGCCTATTGTCCTTGGGTTCCATCTGGGATGCTGCATGTGTCAATAGTTTGTTCATATTTGGTGCTGAGTAGTATTTCATGGATTTACCACAGTTTTTTAACCATTCATACATTTACGAGTATTTAAGTTGTTTCCAGTTTTCAGCTATTACAGAGTTGCTATTGACATTTGTGTGTAGGTTTTGTTTGGAGCTAAGTTTTCATTTCTCTGGGATAAATTGCAGGAGCGAAATTGCTGGGCTGTGTGGCAAATGTCTGTTTAATTTCATAAGGAATGGCAAATCTATTTTTCAGAGTGGCTGTACCGTTTTATATTCCCACCAGTGATGTATGAGAAATCCAATTTCTCTGCATCCTCACCAGCATTTGGTATTATCACTAACTTTTATTTTAGCCATTCTAATACGTGGGTAGTGCTGTCTCCTTGTGGTTTTAATGTGCATTTCCTTAATGGCTAATTATGTATATCTTTCCGTGTGTTTGCCATTTATATATCCTTGTCAGTGAAATGGCTCTCGAAATCTTTTTTGCATTTTCTAGTTGTATTTTTTATTTTAATGTTGAATTTTGAGATTTCTGTATATATTCTGGATACTAGTTTTTTGTCAGTTATTTACTTTGCAAATATTTTCTTTCAATCTCTAGCTTATATTTTCATCCTCTTCACATGGGCTTTCACAGAGTAAACACTTTTAAGTCAACTCAAAGAGCTCTTTGCCTAGCCCTAGATCCCCCGAATTTTCTCCCATGTGTTTTTCTAAATGTCCTATAGTTTGAGTAAATGTTTGAATAAGGTGTGAGATTTAGGTCAAGATTTTGTTTTTGTCTCTGGATGTTTTATTAGTCAGATTCCCCAAACAGAACCAACAGTGTATGTATACATATATATAAATATATATATAACATATTTAAATATAAATAAATATATACATATATATTTATACATTTATATGCACACATATATACATATATATACACACACACACACATATATATGTGTTTACAGAGACAGCAAGTGATTTATTTTAAGGAATTAGTTCATGTGTCTGTGGGGGCTGGCAAGTCCAAAATCTGTAGTGCAGGCAGTTAGGATGGAAATTCAGGTAAGAGTTGATGTTTCATTCTTGAGTCTGAATTCCACAGAGCAGCAGGATGGAAGCTCAGGCAGTTTCTATGTTGCAGTCAGGAAGAGAATTCCTTCTTCTTTCGGGAAAGTGTTTGCTCTTATGGCTTTCAACTGTTTGGTTGAGGCCCACCTACATTATGGAAGGTAATTTGCTTTACTCACAGTCTGCTGATTTAAGTGTTGATATCACATCTAAAAACTACCATAACAGCAAAATCTGGACTAGCGTTTGACCAAACAACTGTGCACCATAGTCGAGCCAAGTTGACATGTAAAATTGACCATCACAGATGTACAATTGCTCTAATGATGTTTGTGGAAAAGGTTATCCTTCCGCCATTAAATTGCTTTTGCACTTTTGTTCAAAAACAGTTGATTATATTTGTGTGGGTCTACTTCTAAGGTTTTATATTCTGTTCTATTGGTTTTTTGTCCCTCTACCAATATCACACTGTTGATTACTTTAGCTCTATAGGAAGCCTTAATATCAGATAGAATGATGCCTTCCATTTTGTTCTTTCTGTCAAGATTGTTTTTGTTATTCTGTGGCTTGTGCCTTCCCACATAAATTTTATAATAAGCTTGTCTTTGCTTATGAGCAACCTTGCAGGGATTTTGATAGGAATTGCATTAAACCTAGATCAATTTGTAGAGAATTGACATCTTTACTATGTTAAAACTTCCAACCTATAAACATGGTGTATGTCTCCATTTATTAAGGTCTTCTTTGATTACTTTCATCATCATTTTGTGATTTCCACAAAACCAGTCCTGTACATGATTTGTTAAATGTATAAATATGTTTTTCATTTCCTCTTGAGTGATTTTCAATGATTTTGTGTTGTTAAATTTTGGTTTCATCATGTTCACTGTTAGTATATAGAAATTCAATTACTTTTTGTGTGTGGATCTTATATCCTGCAATGTTGCTGAGCTAAAGCATTAGTTGTAGGAGTTTTTTTCATAGATTCCTTGGGATTTTCTACGTAGATGTAATTTGGAAATAGAGGCAATTTTTTTCTTCCTTTGCAATCTGTATACCTTTTGTTTCTTTTTCTTGCTTTACTGCAGTGGCTAGAACTTCTAGTACAATGTTGAATATGAGTGGTTAAGTGGACATGTTTGGCCTCCTTCCTGAACTTGGGAGGAAAGCACTAGGTTTTTCATCATTATGCGTAATATTAGTTGTAGGCTTTTTTTGTACGTGCCCTTTATCACGTTAAACTAATTGTCCTCTGCTGCTAACTTGCTGAGAGTTTTTATAATTGTTTCTTGGGTTTTGTCATGTGTTTTTTCTGTGTCAATTGATGTGGTCATATGATTTTTCTTCTTTAGTTTGTTGGTATGTTGGATTACATTGATAGATTTTTGAATGTTGAACCAACCTTGCATACCTGATAAAAATCCCCTTTGGTCATGGTTTATAATTCTTTTTATACACTGTTGGATTTAGTTTGCTAATATTTTGTTAAATAATTTTTGTATCTAAGTTCATGAGAAATATTGGTCTATAGTTTTCTTTTTTTGTGCTGTGTTAGTCTGATTTTGGTCATTTTATATGGCCTCATACAATAAGTTGGGAAGTATTCCCTCATTTTCTGTTTTCTGAAAGAGATTGTGTAAAATTGATATTAATTTTTCTTTAAATGTTGGTAGAATTCTCCCAAGAGATAATCTGGGTCTGGAGATCTCTTTTTTCAAGATCTTTTTAATTGTGAATTCAAAGTCTTCAATTGTTATGAGAATCTTCAGGTTATCAATTTCTTCTTGGTGAATTTTGGTCATTGTATTTTTCTAAAAATTGGTCCATTTCTCCTAAGTTTTTGAATTTATGAGTGTAAAGTTGTTCATGGTATTCCCTTATCCTCTCTTTAATGCCTGCAGGATTTGTAGTGATATTCTCTACTTCATTTCTGATGTTGGTGATTTGGTTGGTGATTCTCTCTTTTTATATTTCTCAGTCTTGCTAGAAATTTATCAATTTAATATAAATTTTTAGAGAACTATCTTTTTGTTTCATTGGTTTTCTCTATCGTTTTTCTATTTTCAGTTTAATTCATTTCTGCTCTTATTTCTTTCCTTTTGCTTTGGGTTTATTTTACTCTTCTTATCTAGTTTCCTGAGGTAGTAGCTTAAATTATTGATTTGAGGGCTTTCTTCATTTTGAGTGTAAGTATTTAGTCCTGTAAATTTCCCTCTCAACACTGCTTTAGCTACCCCCCACATATTTTGATATGTTATAGTTTCATTTTTTTCAGTTCTATATATTTTTTATTTCAAGAGTTCTTCTTTGACATGTGAATTATTTAGAAATGTGTGGCTTAATTTTCACATGTTTAGAGATTTCCCTATTGTTTCTTTTACTGATTTCAAGTTTGATTCTATTATTACCATAGAACACACTCTCTATAATTTAAAAAAATTTTTTGAGGTTTGCTTTATGGGGCAGGATATGGTTTACCTTGCTGCATGTTCCATGGGTGCTTTCCAAAATGTGTATTCTGCTGATCTTGGGTGGTGTGTTCATATATATCAATTAAATCCTGTTGGTTGATTGTGTTGTTTAGATCTGTTATATCTTTGCTGATTTTCTGTCTACTATCCACAAGTTGCTAAGAAGGAGGTGTTGCTGTCTCCAGTTATAATTATGGATTTGTCTGTTTCTCCTTTCAAATCTGTCAGTTTTTGCCTTATGTAGTTTGCCTCATGTGTTGAGGCTCCGTTGTTTTGTATGCACACATTTGGGATCATTGCACCTTATTATTGGAATGATTATTCTATTTTTACATAATGTCCCTCTTTGTTTCTAGTAATTTTATTTGCTATAAAGTATATCAGATATTAATCTAGTCACATGTACCTTTTTTGGATTAATATTTGCATGGTATATCTTTACCTGTCCTTTTACTTTAAAACTACCTCTGCCACTGAATTTGAAGTGAGTTTTTGTAAGCATCAGATAGTTGAATTGTGGTTTTTATACTATGCCAATCTCTGTCTTTTGATTGGTGTATTTAGACCATTTACATTTAATGAAATTATTGATATGTTATTTAAGTCTACCTTTCATTATTAGTTTCCTCTGGTTCTCATTCTCGTTTCTTTTTTCTTGGCTTCCTATGGGTTACTTAATTTTTTTTTTTTTTAGGATTCTATCTTGATTTATTTATAGTGTTTCCAAGTGTATCATCTCTTCTTTGTATAGTTTTCATAATGGTTGTTCTTGGTATTACAATTTGCATATGTGACTTAAATAGTCATTGGTGTCAACATTTTGCCACTTTGAAGGATATATGGAAACCTCAATTCCATTTAAATTCCTTTACCTTCCCTACCTTTAAATACCATTGATGGTATTAGAATTTTTGTTTCAATCATTAAATCGATTTTAAAAACTAATGAAGAAAAGGATGGTCTATTGTATTTACCCATATTTATACATTTCCACTGTTTATTCTTCCTTGGTGGTGTTCCAAGATACTTTCTTTTATCATTTCCTTACTGTTTCAAGTTTACTGATTCTAGCCTCTGTCATCTCCACTCTACTATTAAGCATGTTCAGCGTTTAAGAAAAATTTTTAATCATTGTATTTTTCAGTTCTGTAATTTTCATTTGGTTCTTTTTTTATACCTTCTATTTGTTTGCTGAGATTTTTTATTTTTTTCATTTGTTTCTAGAGAATCCGTAATTGTTGGAGCATTTTTGTGATGGCTACTTTAAAATCCCTGTCATATAATTCCAACATCTGAATCATCTTGGTGTTGGTATAAATTGATTGTCTTTTCTCATTCAAGTTCTCATTTTCTTAGCTCTTAAAATGACGGTATTTGTATCCAGGACATTTCATCCATTATGTTAGGAGACCTTGGGTCCTATTTAAAACTATTGTTTTAGCAGGCAATCACTTTGATTAGGTCTTGACCTTCTTTTGTGGGCTGTGATTCCAACAGCAGTTTAATTTTCAGAGCCTTGGTATTGTTATTTTGGTCTGCTTGGTTTATCTCTTGCCACTAAGTCTCCCAGTGGTTTCTGCTGGTGCTTCCTGAAGGCATAGGAAGAATTTCCCCAGGCCAGGCAACAGCATGTCTCTCACTGCAGGTGGGATGTATTGGAATCCCCTGTCTTATCTCTCCATTCCCCTGACCCCTATAGCTGCTCTTAAGTCTCTGGATAGGGAAAGGAGTCTCAGATAACTGGGATCAAAGAGGTTTTTTGGGCTGATCTGTATTTTATGTCTGCATCTCTCCCTAAGGTTCCCCCCATCCACCCTGGCACACCTGGACATCATAGAGACTTTCCTGGCTTGGCCGCTTGCTGTGATTGGGCCCCCTTTCCAGTACTACCTGCCTGTCCTGACACCTCCTAGAGGAGGAAAGGAGTCTCTGGAGTCTCAGGTCATTGGGGATGTAAGTTAAAAGAGGATTCCCAGCCAGACTGCTTGCTATGACTGGATCCCTCTTGCTGGTTCTGCACACCTATTCCTTTGTTGGGGAAAGGGAAGGAGAGTCTTAGGTCCTGAGTGGAAGGAGAGGGTTCCACCTGGCCATTTGCTATTGGTGGAATTCTAAATCCACCCCTTTTGCTGCTGGTGGTGGTCTTGGTCTCCCCTGATCTTGTCAGAATGGACAACATTTGATCTGGGGAAGGAATAAGCCTATCTGGCTTGCCTTCTGTTGCTAGTTTGGGGGCTGGGAAATGCAAGATCTAGGTGATCTTCCTCTGTTGGGTGAAGAGGACAAGACACTCAGCTGCTATGCTCTTCTTCCAGTCTTGGTTCTCAAACCAACTCACCTTCTTACCACCACTTGGAGTTCTCCTTTGGTTGTCTCTTACCCATTTATAATTTTATAATTGTTTATAATTGTGCTTATCAAGGACAAGCAAAGAGAACCAGTTCTATGTCATCTCATCTGGACTCAAAGCCATTATTAATTGTTATTTGAATTAGTTTTATTCTGCCATTTTTCTTGTATTTCCCATAATTTTTGCTTCATAGCTTTTTGATGCTAAGTTATTCCTTTTGTGTGTGTGTGTGTGTGTGTGTGTGTGACACTTCCTGTATCTCTTCCAGACAAAATACTCTACATAGTAATGTGTAAATTTATAAAATCTGGAGTCTAATCAGCAGTAAAAGCAAGTCAAACAAAGCTTCATGCCTGTAGATAATGAAATAATTCTTAGATGAGAACATTCAGTTCCCTCTCTGTCTTATTTCCAAGTTTGTATACTTTCTCTTACAAGTGTGATGTTTGGTCATGAATAATCTCAAAGATTATTCTTGAGCATAAAAATGATGGGTCTTGTGCTTGGGGTTGATTATACACATAGGTGAGCATACAGTTTTGAGCAAACTAGAAGCAGAGAATTAATTACTTACTGTCTGGCAATTTCACAAGGAATATAGATCTGGATTTTTAAAATGTTCTTTCTCTGTGAGGCTGGGAAACCAAGCCCAAGAAATGCTCTCTACCGTGTGTCACCTGAAATACCTATAAATATTGGTGAATTTATCTCCCCTCAAGCTTCTCAAAAGCTGTTAAGTTTCATGGCCTATGAGGAAGAAAGCTTCCTTACTAATGTGAACTGGGCCTTTCAGTCTGGAACAGATATTACAGAACAGAAATCTTCCATCTATGATATTTTCATTTCGTATATTTTAGTTTTCATTCTAGAAATTCAGTTGGGTCTTTTTTTGTATCTTCTAATACTCTTCTCATTATGTCCATGTATTCCTTTACATCCTTGAGCCTATGGAGTGTATTTATAACAGCTATTTTAACTTTCTCGTCTGTTAATTTCATCAACTTTAGCATTAGTAATTATGGGTCTGTTGGCTGTTTTTTCTACTATTTCTTGAGTACATTTTCCTACATATTTATAGTAATTTTTATTGCATACTGAACATTATGAATTTAATGTCGTTGAATGATTTTTTACTTTAAAGAGAATTGAACTTTGTTTTGGCAGGCAGTTAAGATACTTGTAGATTAGTTTAATCCTTTCAAGACTTGTTAAGCTCTTTTTAGGGCATAACATGAATTCTTAGGGTATAAATTTTATTCTAGGCTAAATTTTCCTCATTTCTAAATTGTGGCCCTTCTGTGGTCTCTACTAAATGTCTTATGAATTCAACAAGGTCTGTATATTTGGGCTGGTAGGACCTTGGATGATTTGCAGCTCTGTGTGATTTCAGTAATTGTTCAATCTTACTGATCCTTAGTAATTTTTTTCTGGAAGTTGTTCTTACTCAGTGTTGTGGATGTTCGCCCTGTATAGGTGCAGATTGTATTCAGCCAAAGACACAGGGCACTTTCTATGCAAATTTATCGAACTCTTTCATTATGTGGTTCCCTCCTCTAGAATAGTTTTCCCAGCAAATTCTAGCTTCCACAGCCTCCTAACCTTCACATACCCGAATCTCTATCTCCTTTACTCAGCAAGATTTCCAGGCTGTGTCTGGGTTCCTCCTCAGTACACCTTAGTTGGGAAATTGCCTCCAGGCAGAGAGCCTGAAAAGTGGGAGGGCCCACCTCATTTTTTTCTTTTTCTTTTTTTCTCAGAGATCGTAGCCTGAGCTGTCTGTTGTCCAATGTCTAAAAATAGTTGTTTCCTATACTTTGTCCAGTTTTCTAGTTGTTTATGTTTAGAAGGGTAATATTGGATCCTGTTATTTTATCCTGACTGGAAGCCGAACTCCTCAAAAAGTTCTTTTTGAGCCTGTATTAATAACTGCATTGGCATGAAAAGTAAATAAACAGTAAAAGTATTGTTTATGAACTTTGAGGGATCAGTGAGAATCAGTTACTAGCTTTAGAATGTTTCATTTCAGTTTATAAAAGCACAGGTACCACATTGAGGATTAGGAATACATCGAGAAGAGACAAAAAGGGCTTCCTCGTATACCATCAGAAATATAGAAAAATTTGGAAACCACACAACTTTTCTATCATCATTTAATTCAATCCTGTATGATTAATTCTTATCCCCCTGGACTTTGAACAGGCAGTTTGCTTTCATGTGGCCCTATGCTCCCAGATATAAAGGGTTCTGGTCAATCCTGATTTCAGCCTTGTAGTGTTGTCGGAAAATTGTCTAACCAATGTCAGCTTAAGCTCCGCACCCTGTACCTGTGAGTCTAATTCTTGAATTCAAATAGTTTAGAATACCTGGTATAATCCTTTCTCTCCTGCATCTGAGAGCAGAGACTTTAGATGAACATCAGAGAAAAGTAGAAGCTGCCAGTTGACCAAAAGCCTGAATGACTGTGGTTAATTTATTAGAGTCACCAATAGTATCAAAACGGAGAAAAGTAGAATCCTTTTTTTTAGGACGAGGGGTATGATAATAACTCTTTATTAAGAATTGTATCAAAGTTTCTCTTGAGATAAGAAAATATTATGGAGAGAAATGGACTTAATGATTTTCTAGGAGCTTTCAATGCATTCTTGTAACATGTACAATGTATAAAACATTTATACAAATAACATTAATTATGTTTATATTAATAACATTAAAAATTAACCTGGGGAAGTCTAGCTGAATTTCTTTGATTTGACAGTTCTTCCTATGCAGCTCTTACAATGTTATCTAATTAAAAAATATGGAGACTACCAAACAAATGTAATGATTTCTAGCATCCTTATATTTATAAGACAAGAGAACAAGTCTGTGATGTTCCAATGGCAAGCTCATAATTCTCAAACATAGTTTTAGGTATAAAAAAATCCTGAAGAAAAAAACTTTTTTGAATTTAGGGTCTTACCTTGATGAGGCAAAATCAAGAGTCATCAGAGGAGGTACAGTCACTTGATTAAAAAGGATCATTGATGTCTAGTAAAAATTGCTTAGCTACCTGTTAATCAATGTGATGATGCAAGTTTATGTAAAATAGGAGAAAGTAGTAAAATCATAAGGAATCTTAGCTCTTTCAGAAATGAGGAACTTGTTAAAAATAACCATTTACATGATACAAAGCACAAAAAATTATTCTGGTGAGATATTGAATCTCTGCCATCTGGGCAGATTGTATATAAGGCAAAGAAAAAATTGCATTACCTCTGTTAAGAGCAAATAAATATTTCACAACCAACTGGCATGTATTCAATTAAAAAGACCAAATTCTAATTTTGCATCAATATGGTATTTGGCTCTAAAGTATTCACAAACAAATTTTTAAAATTATCTTATGAATCTCACCAAATTTGAACAATTGTTGCCAAAATTTTTTCAGACTCATTATTTGCTTGTTTATAGGTATAGGTATTACAAACACTTTCACCTTTTTAAAGTGGCAAAAATGAACAAGTTCATTAACACAACCCAAAAGTATAGTCATTCTGTAATACATAAAATATGAAGCAAAATTGTATGTATAGATGTGTGCATATATGTATATATACACACGCATAAATACATACAGATTACGAGCAGACTAACTGACTTGGTCAAGAATCAGAAACAGAAACAAAACAACAAAAATACAAAATGAGAAGAAAAAGTCCAGAGAAATAGAGAATCAGCTAAAATAAATTTCTGATGCCGCTTAGAAATCACCCCGGAAGCCATGTAGGTACAAGAAAAGATATATGTATGCTTAAACAGTTCAAGAAGAACATTTGTTGGGCAAGGAAATGTGTTTGACTCTGTTAAATGCGTCTACTTGGGCATCTCAATGAGGCCTTGAAAACTGTCAAAAATGTTAACAACATGACCCTTTTACACATATAAACTGAGCACCTGTCAAACACTTATTTAGCTCATTAATAGTTGTTAAATAGTTCACAGAATGTTTGAAAAACTGTATATTTGGAGGCATTAGGAAAAAGAATGTTGAAATACAATCACTGGATTTGATGTAAAACCTGCTAATGTCCTATAGAATAATAAAACCATAATTTGGGGGTTATCGTTTTTTCAACAGGACAAAATCTTACGGACAAAATCTTACAGACAAAATCTGCATGTTTACATATAACTACCTGCTAATGTCCTATAGAATAATAAAACCATAATTTGGGGGTTATCGTTTTTTCAACAGGACAAAATCTTACAGACAAAATCTACATGTTTACATATAACTTCACGAAATATAGGGTTTTTTTTTTAAATTTTTTGTTTATTGCAGTAACATTAGTTTATAACATTGTATAAATTTCAGGTGTACATCATTATACTTCTATTTCTGCATAGATTATATCATGTTCACCACCCAAATGCTAATTACAACCCATCAGTACACACATGTGCCGAATTATCCCTTTCACCATCCTCCCTTTAGTGATTAGTAAGTTAAACAAACTACATTCCCTTAGATAATTAAATAATATTTAGGTTGGCCTCAGATGGGTCTCTTAACGAATGTTCAAATATGATGTTGAAAAGATATGTGGTTCTCCATTTTCTCTATTTACAAGTGGTGGACAATTTTTCTTTAACGGGTGTATTAGCAATATACCAGCAATATTTGTTATTAATAATCTCCACTCCTATGGGGCCAGCCCGGTGGCTTAGTGGTTAAGTGCGTGCGCTCCGCTACTGGCGGCCCGGATTTGGATCCCGGGTGCACACCGACACACCGCTTCTCCCGCCATGCTGAGGCCGCGTCCCACACACAGCAACTAGAAGGATGTACAACTATGACATACAACTATCTACTGGGGCCTTGGGGAAAAAAAAAAGAGGAGGATTGGTGATAGATGTTAGCTCAAAGCCAGTCTTCCTCAGCAAAAAGAGGAGGAATAGCATGGATGTTAGCTCAGGGCTGATCTTCCTCACAAAAAAAATAAATAAATAAATAAATAATCTCCACTCCTCTTTTTAACAGCAACATTAATTTTAAATAGTTTTTATACAGATCATTTTTGATGTTCTGCAATATGTAATCAAGTGATTTTGCGTATACTATAGGGAGTAATTTTTCTGCAAACATTTGAAGATTTCGTATGAATGCTAGTTTTGCTTGAGTAAGGTATTTTGTGATCAAGCATTTTTCCTCCTATGGACTGTTTTTGCAACATTTCTTCAATTGTATTTATAGTTTCAGTAGAAAAAAATAAATTTTAACTTTTATAATTTTAACTGATTTTAACTTTTTATAATGGACTGATTTTTTTCTGATTGGTAGATGACTGTTTTGTTTAAATCGAATATTATTATTATAATATTGTATTCTGCTATAATATAATGCATATTATAGTTATTTATGTTACATATAATAATAAAACAGTATTAAAATTAATAATATAGCGTAATTATAGAATGTCACTAGAAAGTTCCATTTTACAAATTAATAATCTAATAACTGTTTAATATTCTAATTAATCCTAGAAACTATTCTAAGAGATACTATAGAAAGTTCAATTAACATACATTTTTTGAGAGAAAGTCTTGAGATGTGCTTGCTAAATTCAAATTTATTTCTATTTAATATATTTTGATAATAGCACATGAAAATAACCAGAATATCTGTCACATCTGACAGATACATCTGGGTCATATGGAAACATATGGAATACAAATAGGACCTGAGGCCCCTCTCCCCTTTGAAACCTAAATGATATCGGCTCAAATCTCGATTCCAGAGTTCTAATGCTCCCCTTTCTGCATACCCTTTTGTTATTATGATCCAAAGACAAAACTAACTCTCAAAATAAAACCCTTTCACAAAGTATTGAATTTACTAAAATTTTTGGATAATTAGAAAAGGTCACAGAAATTAATACCATAGATTAGAACAATGTTAATTCACACATTGAACATTCCTTTTCTTAGAAGACCTTTTAGCCATCGCACTGTTGGGAGTCTCATTGTTCTGTTACCTCATATAATTATCTGTTATCCTTGCTTTTCTCTTTCTCCTCATTTTTTAACATGGAATAGTAAATCTACTTTTCCTTTGCTGCTCATACCGATGATTTTAAGACCTCAACCTGCCACCTGAGAGTTCTCAACCCTAACTGCTCATGATACTCCTCTGGACATGCCCCAGAGATTCTGATATAATGGTCTCAGGTGGAGCCCAGGCTTGGGTATTTTTTAAATTCTCTTCAGATAATTCTTGAACTCAAGGGACTAATCAAATTATTTTTTCAGATATTTCTCTAAGAGGACTTCTGGTGCTAGATAGTAAGAAATAAAACTTCCAATTTCTTACATATGATTACATCTTTACAATCTGAAGGCACATAGCTTATTGCATATTTATTTCAATGTAGTCACATTTATTACTTTATTTTATTTTTTGGATTTTTATGCCAATTATTGGTAATATGAATTCTGGAATTTTCTTGAATTTTTCTTATGTATTATCCATGCACACAATCTGATTGTTCAACTGACTTTATTTTTCATTTCTTTTTGCTTTGTTTTAGTTTTGTTACCACTATGCCTGTGTAGAGGTTCGACATCGGATCGATTTTGGGGCGTGTGATTCTCTTAGAGATTGCCATAAAAATGGAGTAAGTAATTTCAATTTTCATTTTAAGCAACATGCTTTGAACAATTCGATAAACAGTTTGGGGATTTAAAATAATTATTTGAATGATTATTTTTTATCATTTTCGTGCTGCTTGGTGTCATTAATAGTCTGTAATTTATAGCTTCAATCTTATTTTCTTAAGAAATCTTGTGGAACTATTTATTAGAGAGATAAAGTAGAAACATTTAAGATGATTCTGGTTGTATAAAGTGTTCAGTAAATATGTGGGATGGATATGCTGTAAGCGTCATGTGTTACATTATAACTAAAATGATGTTTTTTTTTCAGAGAGAAGGCAGAAACTGGTAAATAAAGGTTATTAGAATTTTCTTGCTAGTCTTGCCCCTTAATTTAGTCTGGGCTGTTCTGTGAAGCTAGCAAGTAAATGATAATTAGTGGCATGTTACTGGTAATTGCCAGTATTTGGGTCTGGCTGTGATGAGAGTTGAAAGAATTCAAACAAAAAATTGATTTGGCAACAGAAGCTAGATATACTTTCTAAAGTATGGACAATTTCAAAGAAAAACTTGTTGAATTTGTCTATTTAAGATAAATTATCTGGAATGGATAAATTCTCTGTTAAATAAATGAAGCGTATTCATTGGTCTCTCTTGAAAATCATCTTTGTACATAAAAAATTGTTTTATTTTCTGATTATTCCAGATTTGCAACAATTTTAACCATTGCCATTGTAATGACGGGTTTGTTCCTCCTCACTGCCAACCAAAGAAAGGAGAATTTGGAAGTATTGATGATGGGCACAAGATTAAAACTGGTTAGTGTCTTAAAATTTTATTAATCAATGACAATATCTAAGAGAATAAATTAAAGTATAGGTTCCAAGCTACATTACAAAGCAACTGATGTCAAAAAATACAGTTTTATTTTATTTTTAAGATTTAAAAAATATCTAACCCAGTATAAGTTTGTGCTGTTCTTTCTATATCAACATTGACATTGTTTGCTAACAAAAAGTATACCTAATGTTAGGCAATTTTAAAAGTATAAATTCTGGTGCATATAATTTTACTAGTTAACTGGATTGTCTCATATATACCTGGTTTAAAATAGTAGTCATTGGTATATTAATGCCACTAGACTCTTTCGTGATATCTTTTATTTCTCTCTCTTGCATTTTAATGACTCTGATCTTGTCTTTTGAAATGTCCTCTTTAGAATCTTCCCCGTGGGGTTCCCAAGTAGTATTTTGAGATTAAGCAGGCCTGGATGAGACTAGGAACAGCTGGGAGATACTTCCTGGTTCCAGAAGGTATTGGGGCCCACCTAATATAACCCGGGAGCAGAGGAGGGCCGTCCACCCTTAAGCCCTCTTCTTTTGAGGAAAATAAATAATGCAATTCCTGGGCAGACTTACCTGTAGCTGTATACTAGGGGAGAGACATACTTAGGGTAACCAACTTTTTAGAGAGTTAACGCACAGCCGTATGACTGTGTATCAGACCAAAAAAAAGAGCATAATAATTTAACATGTAACATATAATTATACACATATATTATTATTATTTTCACATAAATATGTGGAAAAATAAATATTTATTTGAAATTATGTATTATTCTGTATTGTTTACTTTTCTATTACATAAATGCTATTATTTAAGCAAAACAATAATATAACTAGTTAACAGTGTCAATTGATAGTAGTTCATAGTACAATCAATTAAACAAATAATATATATGAGCAAAAATGTAACAATATTTTATACTGAGAATATTTTATAATACGTTATCAGATACAACAATTTATTTTATCTCTTTTTAAAAACTCTTAACTGGATATTTAAATTTTGCAGGCTATCTTACTATATTTTCTTCTTCTTTTTTTGTTGAGGTAACATTGGTTTATAACATTATATAAATTTCCGGTGTGCATCATTATATTTCGACTTCTGTATACACTACATTGTGTTCACCACCAAAAGTTTATTTCCCCTCGTGACCATACAAATGTCCCCCTTTACCTCTTTCACCCTCCCCCCACCCCACTTCCCCTCTGGTAACCATCAATCTGTTCTCTGTATCTATGCGTTTATTTATTTTTTATCTTCCACAGGTGAGTGAAATCATACAATAATTGTCTTTCTCAGTCTGACTTATTTTCCTAGCATAATACCTTCAAGGTCTATCCATGTTGTGGCAAATGGCAAGGTTTCATCTTTTTTATGACTGGGTAGTATTCCATTGTATATATATGCCACATCTTTATCCATTCATCCATCAATGGGCAATGAAGTTGTTTCTGTCTTGGCTACTGTAAGTAATGCTGCAGTGAAGATAGGGGTGCATGTATCTTTTCAAATTACTGTTTTCATAATCGTTGGATGAATACCCAAAAGTGGGATAGCTGGATCATATGATGGTTCTATTTTTAATTTTTTGAGGAATCTCCATACTGTTTTCCATAGTGTCTGCACCAGTTTACATTTGCACCAACGGTGTACAAGTGTTCCCTTTTCTCTACATCCTCACCAAATGTTTGTTATTTCTTGCCTTTTTAATAATAGCCATTCTCACGGGCATGAGATGATATGTCATCGTGGTTTAGGTTTGCATTTCCCTAATAATTAGTGATGTTGAACGTCTTTTCATGTGCCTATTGATCATCTGTATATCTTCTTTGGAGAAATGTCTGTTCTTATCCTTTGCCCATTTTTTAATCGAGTTGTTTGTTTTTTGTTGTTGAGTTGTATGATTCTTTATATACTTTGGATATTAATCACTTATCACATATATGATTTGCAAATATCTTCTCCCAACTGGTAGGTTGTCTTCTAGTTTTGTTGATGGTTTCCTTTGCCATGCAGGAACTTTTTAGTTTGATGTACTTCCATTTGTTTATTTTTTCTTTTGTTTACCTTGCCTGAGGAGATATATCCAGAAAGATACTGGTAAGACCAATGTCAAAGACCATACTGCTTATGTTTTCTTCTAGGAGTTTTATAGTTTCGGATCTGACATTCAACTCTTTAATCCATTTTGAATTAATTTCTGCATGTGGTGTAAGACAGTGGTATACTTTCATTCTTTTGCATGTGGCTGTCCAGTTTTCCCAACATCATTTATTGAAGAGATGTTCCTCTCTCCATTGTCTGTTCTTGGCTCCTTTGTTGAAAATTAGCTGTCCATAAATGTGTGGGTTTTTTTCTGGGCTCTCAATTCTGTTCCATTGATCAGTGTATCAGTCCTTCTGCAGTACCATGCTGTTTTTATTACTATAGCTCTGTAGTACATTTTGAAATCAGGGAGTGTGATGCCTCCAGCTTTGTTCTTTGTTCTCATGGTTGCTTTGGCTATTTGGGGTCTTTTCTGTTCCATATAAATTTTAGAATTCTTTATTCTATTTCTATGACAAATGTTGTTGGGATTTTCATAGGGATTGCATTGAATCTGTAGATTCCTTTAGGTAATATGGACATTTTAACTATGGTAATTCTTCCAGTCCATGGACATGGAATATCTTTCTATTTCTTTGTGTCTTCTTTGATTTCTTTTAACGTTTTGTAGTTTTCGGTGTACAGATCTTTCACCACCTTGGTTAAATTTATTCCTAGGTGTTTTATTCTTTTTGTTGTGATTGTGATGTGGATTGTTTTCTTGAATTCTCTTTCTGCTAGTTCATTATTAGTGTATAGAAAGACAACTAATTTTTGTATGTTGAAGTGTACCCTGCAAATTTACTGTATTAGTTTATTGTTTCTAGTAGTTTTTTGGTGGATTATTTAGGGTTTTCTAAGTTTAAAATTATGTCATCTGCAAATAGTGAAACTTTTAGTTCTTCTTTTCCAATTTGGATACATATTCTTTTTCTTTCCTAATTGCTCTGGCTAGGACTTCCAATACTATGTTGAATAAGAGTGGTGAAAGTGGGCATCCTTGTGTTTTTCCTATTCCTAGAGGGATACCTTTCAGATTTTCACCATTGAGTGTGATGTTAGCTGTGGGTTTGTCATATATGGTCTTTATTACGTTGAGGTAGTTTCCTTCTATACCTATTTTATTCAAAGTTTTTACCATAAATGGATGGTGGATCTTGTCAAATGTGTTCTGTGCATTTATTGAGAGGATCATGTGATTTTTATTCTTCATTTTGTTAATGTAATGTATCATGTTGATTGATTAGTAGATGATGAACCATCCTTGCATCCCTGGAATAAGTCACTCTTTTTTTCTTTTTTTAAGATTTTATTTATTTATTTTTCCCCCCAAAGCCCCAGTAGATAGTTGTATGTCATAGCTGCACATCCTTCTAGTTGCTGTATGTGGGACGCGGCCTCAGCATGGCCAGAGAAGCGGTGCGCCGGTGTGCGCCAGGGATCCAAACCCGGGCCGCCAGCAGTGGACTGTGTGCACTTAACTGCTAAACCACGGGGCCAACCCTGTAATAAGTCACTCTTGATCGTGGTGTATGATCCTTTTAATGTATTGTATTCAATTTGCTAATATTTTGTTGAGGATTTTTGCGTCTATGTTCATTAGTGATATTGGCCTGTAATTTTCTTTTTTGTGTTGTTCTTGTCTGGTTTTGGTACCAGGGTAATGTTGGCCTTGTGAAATGAATCCCCTCCTCTTCAAATTTTTGGAAGAGTTTGGGAAGGATGGGTATTAAATCTTATTTGAATGTTTGGTAGAATTGAGCAGATAAGCCATCTAGTCCTGAACTTTTGTTTTTTGGGAGGTTTTTGATTACTGTTTCAATCTCCTTACTAGTGATTGGTCTATTCTGATTGTCTATTTCCTCTTGATTTAGTTTTGAGAGGTTGTATGATTCTAAGAATTTATCCATTTCTTCTAGGTAATCCAATTTGTTGGCATATAGTTTTTCATAGTATTCTTTTGTAATCCTTTGTATTTCTGTGGTATCCATTGTAATTTGTCCTCTTTCATTGCTTTTGTGTGTGTATGTGAGGAAGATCAGCCCTGAGCTAACATCTGATGCCAATCCTCCTCTTTTTGCTGAGGAAGATTGGCTCTGGGCTAACATCTGTGCCCATCTTCCTCTACAATATGGGATGCCGCCACAGCATGGCTTGACAAGTAGTGTGTCGGCCCATGCCCGGGATCTGAACCTGCAAACCCCGGGCCACCACAGTGGAGCGTGAGCACTTAACCGCTACACCACCGGGCTGGTCCCTCTGATTTTTATTTTTTCCTTCCTTCTACTGACTTTAGGCTTTGTTTTTTTCTTATGCTTCTTGTTCCTCTATGTGTAATGTTCGATGATTTATTTAAGATTTATCATCTTGTTTCCTGTGGTAGGCCTGTATTGCTGTAATCTTCCCTCTTAGTACCACTTTTGCTGCATTCCATAGATTTTGGTATATCATGTTTTCATTTTCATTTGTCTCCAGGTATTTTTTGATTTCTCCTTTGATTTCTTCATTTATCCAATAGTTGTTCAGTAGCATGTTGTTTAGTCTCCACGTATTTATAGCTTTTCCAGCTTTCTTCTTGTAGTTGATTTCTAGTTTCATACCATTGTGGTCAGAAAAGATGCTTGATATGATTTCAATCTTCTTAAATTTATTGAGACTTGTTTTGTTTCCAAGCATATGATCTATCCTTGAGAATGTTCCATGTGCACTTGAGAAGAATGTGGATTCTGCTGATTGTGGATGGAATAGTCTCTACATATATATGAAGTACATCTGATCTAATGTTTCATTTAAGGCCACTGTTTCCTTGTTGACTTTCTGCCTGGATGATATATCCATTGATGTAAGTGGGATATTCAAGTTCCCTACTATTATTGTGTTGCTGTCAATTTCTCCCTTTAGGTCTGTTAATAGTTCCTTTATATATTTTGGTGTTCCTATGTTAGGTGCATATATATTAGTAAATGTTATGTCTTCGTGATGGAATGTCCCCTTTATCATTATATAATGTCTATCTTTGTCACTTGTTATCTTTTTTTTTTTGAGAGGAAGATTGGCCCTGAGCTAACATATGTGCCCTTCTTCCTCTATTTTGTATGTGGGATGCCACCACAGCATGGCTTGATGAGTGGTGTATAGGTCAACCTGCGAATCCCTGGCCACTGAAGTGGAGCATGTGAACTTAACCACTACGCCACCGGGCTGGCCCCAATCACTTTTTATCTTTTTTGGCTTGAAGTCTATTTTGTATGATATAAGTATGGCTGCACCTGCTTTCTTTTGGTTGCCGCTTTCTTGGAGTGTCATATTCCATCCCTTCACTTTGAGCCTGTGTTTGTCTTTGGAGCTGAGATGGATCTGCTGGAGGCAGCATATTATTGGGTCTTGCTTTTTAATCCATGTAGCCATTCTGTCTTTTGATTGGTGATATCACTCCATTTACATTTAGGGTGATTATTAATACATAAGGACTTAATATTGCCATTTTATCTTTTGTTTTTTCATTTCTCAATATTTTCATTACTTTTTTTCTTCTTTGTGTTTCTGTCTGCCATTTCAGTTTGGTGGTTTTTTGTGATCTTTTTCTCAGTTTCCTCTTTTTTTATCTTTCATGTCTCTGTTCTGAATTTTTATCCTGTGGTTACTGTGAGGTTTGTATAAAAGGTCTCCTAGGTAAGGTAGTTACTTTTTCTGCTGATAGCATCTATTCTTCATTTGCCAATACTGGTTTTTACCCTTTTCCTCTTCCTCTTCTGTGTTTTTGTTGTCACCAGTTGTCCCTTTTTATGTTTTGAGTTCATTACCAAACTGAAGTGGTTATAGTTACTTTTAATGCTTCCTTTACCTTTAACCTTTATGTTATAATTAAGTATTTACTAGCCTATTCTGATATAGAGTTGCAATTTTCTGATTCTTTCTGTCTGTTTGTCACCTTGCTGAAAGCTTTGTATACCTTTTCATTTTGGGTAGGAAACCTCCTTTCAACATTTCTTGTAGGGCAGGTATAGTGGCAATGAACTCCCTCAGCTTTTGTTTGTCTTGGGAAGCCTTTATTTCTCCTTCATATCTGAAGGATAACTTTGGTGGATAGAATATTCTTGGCTGACAGTTTTTATCTTTCAATATTATGAATATATCATTCCCCTCTCTCCTGGCCTATAGAGATTCTACTGAGAAATCTCCTGATAGCCTGATGGGAATTCCCTTGTAGGTTATTGGTTTTTTTTTCTCTGGCTGCCTTTAATATTCTTTCTTTGTCATCAACTTTTGACAGTTTTATTATCATGTATCTTGGAGAAGGTCTTTTTGTATTGAGATAACTGAGTGTTCTATTAGCTTCATGGATTTCTACATCCAGTTCCTTTCCCAAGGTTTGGGAAGTTCTCAACTATTATTTCTTTAAATTAGCTCTCTGCCCCCTTCTCTCTCTCCTCTCATTCTAGGATACCTATTATCCTCCATTGCCCTTTCTAATGGAGTTAGGTAATTCTCATAGAATTTATACATTTAAAAAAATCTTACTTCTCGCTCCTCTTCTACCTGCATCATTTCTAAGTTTCCATCTTTGAACTTGTTAATTCTCCATTCCTTGTGGTCTGCTCTATTTCCAGTGCTTTTTAATACATTATTCATCTCATTTGTTGAGTTCTTCACCTCCAGAATTTCTGTTGGTTCTATTTTAGTTTCAATCTCTTTGGTAAAGTATTCTTTCTGTTTATTGATTTTATTCCTGATCTCATTAAACTGTGTGTCTGAGTTTTCTTGTAGCTCATAGAATTTCTTCATGACACCTATTTTGAATTCTTTATCATTTAGATCACAATCTTCAATGACTTTATGTTTGATTTCTGGAGCATTGTTATTTTCTGTTATGTTACTGTGGCTTTTCACGGTCCTTGTGGAGTTACTCCTCTGCTGGTGCATTTGTCACAGGAAACACTTTTCTTATTTAGGTATATCTTTGTTTGTTTTCTAACTATTCAGTTAGTTAGAGATTAGAGGCCTTTCTTTTGTTTTTCAGTAGATGGTGCTATAGCACTAATTTTTGGTTTCTCTTACCTGCGCACCTCTGGCTATATTTGAGGGTTGGTACTTTCCACCCTCCAACACTTCTATTAGGGGTGTTACCAGTAGTCTCATCATTGCTGCCTTTGTCTTTGGGGGTCACTGATGCCTTACAGTTGCTGATATTGCTACAGTTACTGATTTTACTGCTGAGGGTACAGTGAGGGCTCACACCTCTACCACATCTGGGATCACCTGCCTCGGAAGCTCCACTACTGTTGTGTGGGGAGGAGGAGGGTGGGAAGGGAGCTGGGTTTGCAAATATTTTCTCCCATTCAGTAGGTTGTCTTTTTTTGTTGTTGATGGTTTACTTCGCTGTGTAGAAGCCCTTTAGTTTGATGTAGTCCCATTTATTTTTTCTTTTGTTGCCATTGCTTTTCATGTTTGATTAAAAAATTGATCACCAAGATCAATGTCAAGGAGCTTATCACCTATGTTTTGTTCTAGGAGCTTGATGATTTCAAGTCTTATGTTCAAGTGTTTAATTCATATTGAGTTAATTTTTGTGTATGGTGTAAGATAGTGGTCCAGTTTCATTCTTTTGCATGTGGCTGTCCAGTTTTCCCAGCACCATTTATTGAAGAGATGGTCCTATCCCCGTTGTATATTCTTGGCTCCTTCATCATAAACTAATTGGCCATATATGTGTGGGTATATTTCTGGGTATAAATTATTTTTGGCGTGTTGTGCAATATGCTCTGTTTTGGTTATTTACATCCCTAATCCAGTTGTATGTGTCCTTCCATCTGTCAGTAAAAACAGTCATTTAGCCTTTTGTTCAGTAATATCTGGGTCATGTTGGTGTCGGTATTGTAATCATTCTGATTTTCATTATTTGAGCTTTTATAAACCAAGATTACAATATTGAAAATATGAAAAAATTAAATTAGCACTTTCTTGACACCAAGCACAAGAGTTAATCTCCAGACTAAGTCAAAGATGGACTATTAGCACTAATAATTTCAACACCTTTAGGTTGCACACTTAAGTCACATCATTCTGAGTGAACCACAAATCACAACTGTGAACATCAGCAGTCAGAGTTAAAAACATTGACAGCAACTACAGATAATCTATGCTGTATTCATTTGACACCAAAATAATGCTACTTTTAATCCTTGTTTTCGTTAGCTTTAATATGGATTTTATTCTTTTCCTCCAACCTTCTAAACCAGTTGCCAAAGCTCAGAAAATTTCCCGTCCCAGTAATGGATTCCTCAGTATGTGAGACTTTTCATATGACCCCTAGGACAGTCCCAGGTGAACCTTCATGGTTGGTTACCCTAGGCCACCCTAGGTCCAAATGACAGTAGGATGACAGCACCTGAGCTGAGGATCAGAGGAAACCTTCCAATGCAACTAGTTTTCTTTAGTCAGCTGCCATAGATTCTGTCTTCATCAGCTGTAATCTGGGGCCTGTAGGTCTACCCTGAAAGCCCTGCGCTGATGTGCCATCTGGCTGCATGTTCTGTCCCAAAATGGTCCCTTCTGGTGCCCTGGACCCAGTCAAGGAAGCCCTGGGCTTCCCTTGATGAGCCCTGGACTCAATGTGGGAGAAGCCCTTGTGATGCTGAATGCGTTTTGGAGGCATAAAGAGTTTGAGAGTCAAGGTGGTCCCAGGGAGTCCAGGTTTGTTTTATATCCTCGTTCTATTTATTTTGAATATCACTGACTTAACAGAATATGATCTGGAAAAACCTCAAATTATAGAATTTATGATGGCCTTATTTATTGCCAGTGCACTATCAACTTTTGTTAATTTTTCATGGATATTTTCAAATAATGTATAATCTGTTTTTACGGTATATATATATAGCTCTAACTACATAAAGAAACATATATGCATAATTGAATGTATACATATATATGTGTGTGTGTGTGTTTGTGTGTGAGTTACCTATTTGAATTAGCATATTCTAGAATATAAATCCTCATATATTTTTGTCTACTTGATACATAAAATTATAAAGATTGCTTTAATCTCATATTATAATTTTTTTCAATAATTTTGATGTAATCCTAACCCCAGAAATTACCACTAATCACTGATCATCATAATGATTTTCAGTGATTATTATCAACCTTTTTAATCTGTGACAAGCTAATAGTGAAAAAAAATTCCACTTGCATTTCTTCAATTTCATGAGGCTTCCTATTTACCTTATGGTTGCAGGAAATTTATAATTCTTCTGTGTATTGCTGTTTCATCACGCTTAACAATCTATTCTACTGGTATTTTTGACCTTTTATAACACAACACATATCTACATTCATATGTTTAATTGTAAAATACACAGAACATAAAATTTACCTTTTTAACTGTTTTTAAGTCTACAATTCAGTGGCATTAAGTACATTGTTGTACGTTGTTGTGCAACCACTATCCATCTCCAGAACTCTTTTCATCTTGCAAATCTGAAACTCTGTATCTGTTAAACAATATCTCCTCATTCCCCTTTCCCCCAATCCCTGTCTACTACCATTCTACTTTCTGTCTCTATGAATTTGCCTACTCCAGATATCTCCTATAAATGGCATCATACAGTATTTGTCCTTTTGTGTCTAGATTCTTTCACTTAATGTAATGTCCTTAAAGTTCATCCATGTTGTAGCATGTGACAAAATTTCATTCCTTCTTACGGCTGAATAATATTCCATTGCATGTAGATATCACATTTTGTTTATCCATTCATGTGTTCATGGACACTTGGGTTGCTTCCAAGTTTTACCTATTGTGAGTAATGCTGCTATGAACATGGGTGCACAAATATCTGTTTGAGTCCATGCTTTCAATTCTTTTGGGTATATACCTAGATGTGGAATTACTGGATAATATGGTAATTATATGTTTACTTTTTGAGGAACCACCATACTGTTTTCCATAGAGGATGCATCGTTTTACATTCCCACCAGCAATGCACAAGGGATTTCTCTACATCCTCATCAAAACTTGTTATTTTATTTTATTTTTTTAGAGTAGCCATCCTAATGGGTGTAAAGTGATAACTCATTGTAGTTTTGATCTCTGTAGAGGTATTGCAGGATCTATAGATCAGAAATTACTCTTTTCCTTTTCAGAATGTTATTGTGTTGTTGAAAATTCATATCAGAAGATCTTTCTGTCATTGTATTTTTAATTTGCTACTTTTTACATATAGGAAGCCTACTGATTTTTGTGCATACATTTTGTCGATGGACTATCACTATTTTCAAAAGTCTTTTTGTTGATTTTTGGGGCAGTTGATGTTTTTTAAATGATGTAACTGCAATTAATAATAATTTTGCCATATCTTTTTAATAATAATAATTTGCCTCTCTTTCCTCTTCTCAGTTGATGTCCCTCCCCCATCTTATAATTGTGTTAGGTAATCCATTCTGAATAAAAAGAACTAATCATGAGAGAGGTTATTGCTTTACTCCAAGGAAAACCTCTAATATTTTATCATGAAAAGGCTGCTGCTTTTGATTCGATATGTTTATCTTGTTTAGAAAATATTTATCTCTTCCAATTTTATTTAAAATCAGGAATGTCTTTTGGGTTTTATTAAATATGTGTATGCCATCTGTTGAACTGATCACATTGTTTCTTTTATCACCTTTAAAGATTTTTTAATAGTAAACCTCTTGTGTTGTAGCCTGAAGTTTTTTAGACTATTAGGTAGTGAATGTTGCTGGGAAGGAAAGTTTTAACAGGAGTTCCACCACTATTTCTCCCTTCAAGGGATGCCCTGGGGAAAAAATGATCTCATCTATTCTTTCATGAAAACACACTGTATTAGTCTGCTTGGGCTTCATAACAAAATACCACAGAGTGGATGTCTTAAACAGTAGAAATTTGTTTTCTCACAGTTGTAGAGCCTAGAAACCCATTATCAAGTTGCTGGCAAATTGGGTTCTGTTGAAAGCTCTCTTCCTGGCTTGCAGATGGCCTTTCCTCTGTGTGTGTGAAGACAGAGAACTCTCTGGTCTCTCCTCCTCCTCTTTTAAGAAGATAAGTTTCATCAGATCTCACCCTTAAAACCTCACTTAACCCTAATTACCTCCCAAAGGCCTCATCTCCAAATATCATCACATTGGGGGTTAGGGCTTTGAATTTTGGGGGAATGCAATTCAATCCATAACATTCCATCCTATGACCACCTCAAATTTATGTCCTCCTGGTATGCAAAATACATTCACCTCGTCTCAACAGCTCCAAACGTCTTAACCCGTTTCAGCACCAATTCCAATCACAAAGTTTCATCTAAGTGTCATCTAAATCAGGTATGGATGAGACGTGAAGTATGATTCATCCTGAGGCAAAGTTCCTCTCCAAGTGTGAACCTGTGAAATCAGACGAGCTATGTGCTTCTAAAAAACAGTCGTGAGACAGGCGTAGGATAGATGTTTGCATTCCAAAAGAGACAAATTGGAAAGAAGGAAGGGGGGAAAGATCCTAGTAAATACAAAACTTAGCATGGCAAATTGCATTAGATTTTAAGCTTTGAGAATACTCCTCTTTGGCTTGATGTTCTGTCCTCCAGGCCTACGGAGGACAGCATCACCCCACAGTCCTAGGTAGCATCTATCCCACCCCTTTGGCTCAGGGTAGAGGCCTTGCGCATACAACTCTTTCAGCAGCCCCATCCCTGAGGCCCTGGGCTGGGGCAGCCTGGCTAGCAGAAACCAAGGAGAAGGCCTCATCCTCTGAAACCAAGAGGGAGACAGCCCCTAGGCCTGTGATGGGAGAGGAAGCCCTTATGATCTGTGAATCACCTTCAGGGGTTATTCTCTTTCTGTTTTCTTTTCTTTTTTTCTTTTTGGAGGAAGATTGGCCCTCAGCTAACATCTGCTGCCAATCTTCCTCCTTTTTTCCTTTTTTCTCCCCAAAGCCCCAGTACATTGTTCTACATCCTTCCAGTAGTTCTATGTGGGATGCCACCTCAGCACGGCTTGATGAGCGGTGCATAGGTCCATTTCCCAGATTTAATTCTGGTGTATAGGTACAATCCCAATACTCTTTGTGATACACATGTTTGAGCTTTGGAGCAGCTGTATCAGAAAGGAATTGAAGAAATGTTTGCAAGTATTAAACATGTGCTTCATGAAAGAACATTACCTTCGACCAAAGAAATCACCATGTGGTAGAAGGTTGAAAGCTCAAAAACATCAGTAAAGCACTAAAAACAGCCCATTTTATACATTAATTTGTTTTTTTTTTATTATATTCATAATTTATATGGATGAAATGTTTAGTGTTTGGGAGTAGTGTTGGTAATAATATCCTCTCCAGCTTTTCATTTGGTTAATAAAATCTCTGACACAATTTGAAATGGATATTTTCCCTTCTAGCTAAAAGTTATTTGGAGGAAATGTCTCCCACTCTTCCAAAACACCGATTTCAACTCATTTTCTATATTTCTGTACCTGTGCTCATCATTACTACTGCTCTTTTAATAAAGTGGAAGAAAATAAAAGAGCAATGCTACAGAGGGGAAACTGAAAGTGAGAGGTAAATATATATTTACTCTTATTAAGTAACTCAAGAAAATAAAAGTATTCATGTTCATCAGGAATAATCTAAGACTGTAGGTAAAGCAATATGAGGAGAGGCCCAGAGATACATTTCAAACCAGTTTTGTGTCTTTCATGTTTTTTCTCATTTTACTCATTAATAAAACTATTCATTTTACCACTAGTATCACTTTAGGAGGAGAAATGGGGGCAAGGCTGTTGTGGCGGTTTATTCAGCTCTTTGTCCACGGACTCCGTCTAAATAGTCATATTGTCCTGTACTTCATGAGAATAGGTAATACTGCATTTCAAGGGAACTTTCAAAAAATAAATTTTTTTAGATACTGATTCTCAGGCCAGTGGTAAACAAAGTTATTAGAATATCTCTTTCAACTAGAGATAATATCTATGAACCTGCTCCATAATATTTATTTTCCTAAATATTGCTACCACTAATTTGTAAAGTCATTTTATTAGCTAGAAATTACATGTGTAGTTCATTATATCAGGTCAGGAGATGGGAGACAGCATCATGAAATGAGGAGAAAATTACATTTAGCCTCAGAAAAGTTGGTTTTAACTCCTAAATCTTGCATGTAAAAACTATGATATCTTAAGCATGTGATTTAATCTTTATATTCTTAAAATTATTCTGTATAACTCTATAAAATGGGAGATAATAGTTTTCCAATATATCATACTTTTTGGTAGACCAAATTAATAAGTGAACACCATATTATCTGTAACCAGTTACACAAATATTTAAACATCACTATTGAGCCCCTTATTCATAGTTTACTGTATTTTTCCACAGAAGAATTTACCTCTAGCTTTACCTTCCAAGAACTGATAAGAAGAGAAGACATGAGTATGTGTTATGAGAGGAAGAAAGAAATATATAGAAAAATTAACTTAAATTTTTGACTGCTACTTTATGGTTTTGGCTTAATTTGACTGAGGAGTTAGAGATATCCCAGAATCAGGGAGCCTGTCTGTACAAATGTGGGCTTATAACATAAATACTTGAATAAATGTAAAATGAGGATGAGAGGAGTTAATCAACAAAGCAAGGTGGTGTTTTCTTTTATTTTTTTGGAAGGAGACATTTCATTTAATGAATCACTGTGTTTCTTTGAAGAGCATTCTTCATTCAAATAGTCACTTAATTGTTCAAGATTTTAAAATTTTTCCACTTTAAAATAAATTTTATCAATTTTACAGATCTGTGTCAGAAGAAAGCAGCAGTAGCAGCAAGTCATCCTCCAGTGAAAGGTGAGTGTAGAACAATGTGATTAATCATTTTGCATTGTATATTTTGATTATTGTAGCTCTTAAGAATTATTAATTTGAAAATAAAACATTTGTTCCTAATATTCTTTATGGTTCTCATTGTAGATTGTTTTATAATACTAAACAATAAAACTTGGTTTCATGATATCTCAACCTATCCTCTCTGATCTACACTGAAGAAGTGATTTTTCTGCACCCACGCTAGCATCTATGAGCACATAATTCTTGGAGTTTTCATTCATTTGGCTATCTTAATTCATCTGGGAAAGTAAACTTAGAGATCAGACTATGGAATAATCAGACACAACATTTTATAAAATTAGATATTCCCCCTTTATTATCAGTATATAAAATTTTCCCTTACCAAATGATGGATAGAATATAAAAGGAGAGAATATTCATATAGCATCCAAAATTATTTTTCAAGTTCTCTTTTCGTCTTTGCCATTCAAAGTTGCACACTGACTATGATATTCATGTAACGATTGTTGAGATACATATCTGAACTGAGGGAATTCTTAATTTTAAGAGAAACATTATTAAGTATGGATAGTCACCATCCTAACCTGATTGTCAAGGCAGACTGTTTTAGGTTCTAGAAAAATTAGGGGTATCTTTACTCTCCAGGCAAGACTATACTTTAATCCTTTTAATCACAATGAAATGCATATTACAGGACAGAGAACAGTCAAATATGTTTTTTGCCATTATAATCTCTATCAAAAAGAAGAACTAATTGCCCTCAAAGACAGTGAATGGAAAGAAATAATTAAATAAAGAGCAGAAATAAATGAAAAGGAAAATAGCAGAAAAAAATCAGCAAAGACAAAAGCTGATTCTTTGTAAAGATTAATGTAATTGATGAAAATGAGCCAATAGTTCAAAATAAAAAGAGAAAGAATGTAAATGACCAATATCAGGTAAGAAAATTGCATATTTTTGATCTTTTGGGCATTAGAAGAAGAGAGGATACTAGTAACAACTTAAAATCAATAAATTTAAATTTTTATGTGGAATACATATATTCATCCAAAAATGTATCTTTCCCAAAATAGAATAGAGAAAAATTGAAAATATGAATATGCCTATATCCTTTAAAGTTCTGGCAACTATAATTTAAAACTTTCTCACAAAGTTGATACTTGGGCATACTCTTTTCATGGCATGCATCAGGAACATCAGAGCCAAGTCAAATTAAGCCAAGACTTGCTCAATCACATCATCTTATATTGCACCGGACGAACAAGTCACAATACCAAACTCAACATCAGTGAGGGGATGTGTGTGATATGCTCCACCCACTCTAATAGGAGGTACTAAAAAGTTACTTGGCAAAAAACATGGATGAATAATCATATACCAGGAAAAGAGTAAAGAACTGGAAGCAATAATTCAAACTATTACATCCTCCAAATAGTTAAGGAAGAAGTAATACCAACCTTACCCATACTCATCTGGAGAATATAAAAAGAAAAAGCATTTCCCAAGTTTTTCCATGAGGTCAGCCTAATTTTAATACCAAAACTTGACAAAGGCACTACTAGAAAGGAAAATTATAGATCAGTTTCTAATTAGAGATGCACCAATTCTAAACAAAACATTTCCAAGTAAATCCAGTTAATATTGTAAAGGATAATATATCATAGCCATGGAGGGAAAGGATGATCTAGGAATTAAAGGTTGATTTAAAGTTAGAAAGCGACTATAGTGTAATTCACAATATTAAGAGAAACTAGAAGGGAAAAAATATGATCATTTCTATAGAGGAAGAAAATTTTCCTTTCACTCTAAACATTCCCAGTTAACTAGTGATAAAAGGAAGCTGTTTCAGTGTGATAAAGGGAATCTGAAAAAAAAAGAATACAGCAAACAGTATAGCTAAGGGTGAGGGGCCAGCCTGGTGGTGTAGCGGTTAAGTTCGCACACTCCGCCTCTGTGGCCCGGGGTTCGCCGGTTCGGGTCTTGGGGGCAAACCTACTCACCACTTGTCAAGCTATGCTGAGGTGGCATCCCACATAGAGGAACTGGAAGGACCTACAACTAGGATATATAACTATATATTGGGGCTTTGGGGAGAAAAAAAAGAAAAAAAGAGAAAGATGGGCAACAGATGTTAGCTCAGGGCAAATCTTTCTCAAAAAAAAAAAAAAATCCAAAAAAAATAAAACACAAACATAAAAAATATTGTAGTTAATGGTGAAATGGTGAACAATTCCTCCTTGAGATCAAGAGAATGTCCGCTATGAGCTTTTCTTTTCAACATTTTATGTGTGATCCTTGCCAGTAAAATAAGGTAAGGAAAAAAAAATTAGAAAGATTGAAAATGAAGATGAAATACTGTCATTGTTTGCAGATGATATGTCTGCCTACATAGAAAATTCTAAGAAATTACAAAATAATTAGAATTAGTAAATGAATGTAATAAGGTGCCTGGATACAAGACCAATATACAAAATTCAATTCTTTATTACAAGCAGAAAACCCTTAGAAAATGATAACTGAAAAATACAACTATATATACTTGTGTGTGTGTGTGTGTGTGTGTGTGAGAGAGAGAGAGAGAGAGAGAGAGAGAGATACATAGGAATATATCCAGTAAATGATGTGTAAGAAATTCACACTTGAAATACAAAATATTACTGTGAGAATTTTAAGACCTAAATCAATTGAGGAACATAGTGTGTTCAATATTTTAAGATATAAATTCTTCCAAAATTTGACCCATTGTTCAATGCAATCCTAAAATAAAAATCTCAACGTTATTTTTGATGGAAAATTGTAAATTGATTTTAAAATTTTTGTGAAAATAGATGGAATTATAACAGTCGACATAATCTTGAAGATGAAGGAAAAAGTTAGAAAACTTGCACTATCTGATATCAATACTTTCCATTAAGTAATTAAGACAATATAGGATCTGAACAATGATAGACAAATAGACCAATAAAAAAATGGGGAGTCCAGAAAAAGACCTGTAATACGCACGCGTCTTATTTACTTTTAAGGCACCACTGCTATTTAGTGTAGAGAAGGCTGGTTTTCTCAACAATAGTGGTGGATCAATTATATATCTGTGTGGGAAAAATAAACTTTCACCACTACGTCATATAAAAAACAAGAATTAATTCAAGATGGATAATAGAACTAAGTGAAAAATAAAGCTTCCAAAATAAAACATCTTCATAATCCTGGGTTAGGCAAAGATTTTGCAAAGAGGATACATGCATACTCACAAACTAACCATATCAGAAAAGACTGATAAATTGTTTTCATTAAAATTAAGAAGTTTTAGAGTGATGTCAGCCAGAAAGCAGAAGAGGAAGCCCTAGGCCTTCCTTCCCTCCACAAACACACCAATTCAACAGTTCATGGACAAATTCCCTTTGTGAGAAATCTGGAAACTAGGTGAGAGGTTCTTGAACCCCAAGTGAGCACAAAAGTATTATCAAAGCCAGTAGGGAAATTCAAGACACCTTTTTTCCATAATCCCTACCCCTTTCACAGTGCCATATTATCAGGAGGCAACCTCCCAGCTCCCAGTTTTCTGGGGAGGGAAAGAGGTGGATCATGCAACCAATGCCCCAACATTTTCAGGGGCTTCCCAGAGGACTGGCTTCTGTCTAGCCTGACTTGGAGCACTGATGGGACCTTCCCTAATATAGCTGCCTGGAGCCAGTGAGAAAAGAGATGGTGGTTTGGGCTGGCCCCATAGCCTCTCGCCCTGGCTCAGCACAGAATGAGTTGATGAAAAACCCCAGGTTTTCTCTGGGAAGGATAAGAGATGTACCATGCATCTATTACCCACATTTTTCTGGGGGCTACCCAGAGGTCTGACTTCTGTCTAGCCTGTCTTGGAGTGCTGATGGGACCAGGCAGTCTGGGGGCCAGTGAGAATAGAGATGTCAGTTTGATCTAGCATGCAACTAGTCACTCTAGTTGGCTATACTTATATCAGACAAATAGATATTAAGTCAAAAACTGTCACAAGAAATAATTAAATACATTACTTACATTATATGATGATAAAAATGATTAATTCACTAGAAAGAGATAATAATTATAAATATATATGCACCTAACATCAGAGCACCTAAATGTATAAAGCAAACATTGACAGACTGAGTGGAGAATAGACAGCAATACAATACCTCACATTCGATAAGGGACAGAACATCCACACAGAAAATCAGTGAGGAAATAAAAGCTTTGAACAACACTATAGACCAAATGGACCTGACAGACATATACAGAATATCCTACCCAACAGCAGCAGAATATATATTCTTCTGCAGTGCACATGGACTATTTGTCAGGGTGGATAATGTATTAGGTCACAAAAGAAATCTTAACAAATTTAAGAAAATTCATATCATACCAGGTATCTTTTCTGACCACAGTGGAATGAAACTAGAAATCATTAGCAGAAGGAAAACTAGAAAATTCACAAATATGTGGAAATTTAATAATGAATTCTTGAACAACCAATGGGTTAAAGAGGAAATCAAAAGGGAAATTAGAAAATGTCTTGAAACAAATGCTAATGGAAACACAGCATACAAAATACTTAGGATGCTGCAAAAGCAATACTTAGAGGGAAATTTATTATCAATAAAGGCCTACATTTTAAAAAAAGTAGAAAGCTCTTAAATAACCTAACTTTACACATCAAGGAATGAGAAAAAGAACAACAAACTAAGCCCAAAGTTATTAGAAAGAAGGACATAATAAAGATTAGAGCAGATATGAATGAAATAAAGAAGAGAAAAGCAATTGAAAAATCAACAAAAGTGAGCACTGTTTTTTTAAAACATGAAATTAATAAACCTTTAGCTAGACTAACACAAAAAGAGAGAAGGCTAATAAAATCAGAAATAAGAGAGGAGACATTACAACTGATGCTACAGAAATAAAAAGGATCATAAAAGATTACTATGAACAATTTTATGCCAACAAACTAGAAAACCTAAAAGAAATGAATAAATTCCTAGAAATATACAAGCTACCAAGACTAAATCATGAAGAAATAGAAAGTGGACAGATCTAAAACTAGTAAGGACATTGAAGCAGTAAGTAAAAACCTCCCAATAAAGAAAATCCCAGGGCAGATTGGCTTTACTGGTGAATTCTACCAAACATTTAAGGAAGAGTTAATGCCAGTCTTTCTCAAACTCTTCCAAGAAATTGTAAGAGGAGGGAATACTTCCAAACTCATTGAATGAGGCCAGCATTACCCTGATACCAAAAGTTAGACAAGGATACCACCTGAAAAGAAAACTGTAGGCTAATATCTGTGATGAACATAGATGCAAAAATTCTCAACAAAATACCAACAAACCAAATTTAACAGTACATTGAAATGAACATACCCTACGACAAAGTGATATCACAGGGATGCAAGGATATACAAAAATTAATCAATGTGATACACCACATTAACAAAATGAAGAATAAAAATGACAAGATCGTCTCAATAGATACAGAAAAAGCATTTGAAAATTAAAAACATTTTATGATATAAAATTTCAATAAATTAAGAGTAGAAGGAAATTATCTCAACATAATAATGGCCATATGTGAGAAGCTCACAGGTAATATCTCACTGAATAGAGAAAAACTTAAAGCTTTTCCTCTAACATCAAGAACAAGTTAAGGATGCCTACTGTCACCACATCTATTCAACTGAGTACTGGAAGTTCTATCCAGAGCAATTGGGCAACAAAAAGAAATAAAAGGCATCTACATCAGAAAAGGAAAAGTAAAATTGTTCCTGTTTGCAGATGACATTATCTTATATAAGAAAGAACACCCTAAAGATGCCATAAAAATTGTTAGAACTAATAAATGAAATTAGCCAAGTTGCAGGCTACAAAATCAACGTGCAATAATCAGTTGCATTTCTATACACTAACAACAAGCTATCTGAAAAGAAAATTCAGAAAACAATTCCATCGACAATAGGATCCAAAAAAATAAAATGCTTAGGAATAAACTTAACTAAGAAGATGAAAGACTTGTGTACTGATAACTATAAGATATTGATGAAATAAATTAACACACAAACAAATGGAAAGACAACTGTATTCATGAATTGAAATAATTAATATTGTTAAAATGGGACAGAAGTTAAGATGGTAGCATAAGCAGACTCTGAACTCACCTCCTCCCATGGACACAGCCAATTTACAACTACTCGTGGAAAAGTTACCCCTGAGACAGAACTGAAAGCTGGATAAGAGGAACTACTGCAAAAAGGGCAATCCTAATTGAGTTGGAAGAAGCAGAAACTCCCTTCTGCAGAGAAAAAACGCCACCTTCACAAGCCGCCAGCTTCACCACAATCCGGAAGCAGCCCAAAGGTATGCAGCCCTCCCTGGAGGAGCAGGGCCCTGAGCCGGGGAGTGCCCCTACTGTAGGCACTTTGTGGACCCAGCACAATCGAGACGAGTGGCATAATATCTGACTTTGCCTGCTACTAAAACATTGGGGAGTACCCCCAGAAAACCTGGTTCACAAAGAAATTAAAACCGGATCTTAAAGGGCTCACATGCAAACTCACCCATTTCAGAAAGCACCGAAAATCATCAGAATGGCGCACAGTGCTTTGGTGACAAGAGACTCACCTCATAGGCTCTGAGTGCATTGCAGTGAGAGGTGAGACCTCTCCAGGGACTGGGACATTGGTGGCAGCCATTGTTGTTGCCTGGTGTGGGCGTGCTGACACAGATGCCATTGGAGTTCTCCCTGGGGCCTGCTAGCCCAGGTTTTCCCCACCCACTAGAGCACAGATTTAATCCAGCTCAGCCAGGGCAGGCAGCACACCCTAGAGACTGGCCCCACTCAACAACAGGCCCTCAGGCAACTTGTAGGCCTGCATAGATTGGTGATTTGCTTCTCTGCAGCCTGGTGACCGAGCCCCCTTCAGTGGGGCAGGGCGTGCACAAGGAGCAGGTGGAGAGTGTGGGGCGGTGGTGGAGTGTGTGGGGCTCCCGCTGTGGAGAGACTGGGTCCACTTCAGGAGGTCAGGGCGCTCACACAGGGCAGGACTTTGTTGACTGTGTGTGTGGACCTGTGGGTGGCAGGGCTTGTCAGCTGCAGAAGACTTGTGCTTCTCAAAGACCCACATAGGGGTTTTGCTCCACATCCCAAAACCTGAAACAATTTGGTGCTCCCATGCCTGAGGCCAGCCCCACACAGCTGCAATCCTCAGAGAGCTGACAAGAGACCTAAAAGTTGGAGGCTTATAGCAATTGTAAGCCCCTCAGCCTAACAACCTGCCACACTGAGGGCCTACTCACTTAAAAGAAATACTGCAACACAAATGTGGTATTAGAACTTGCAGCCAACTGTGCTGGGGCTCCCCACACCTGATAAAGAGACTGAAGGGCCCACAACAACTACAAGCAGCTGAGAATTACAACAGCTGGCCAGGAGCATAACTCGGCCTCCCTGGGCGCCTACAGGGAGAGCAAACAGGCCACAACAGAAGGACACACATAGCCCACATAGGGGTCACCCCTGGAACATTGAGAACTGAGGGAACCACACTGCAGGCCCCCTAAGGCATCACTTATATAAGGTCACCTATCCAAGAGCAGGAGATGTAGCTGACCTAACTAATATGTAGACACAAGCACAGGGAAAGAGGCAAAATGAGGAGGCAAAGGACTACATTCCAAGTCAGGGAACAGGACAAAACCCCAGAAAAAGAACTAAGTGAAACAGAAATGAGCCACCTACCCGACAGAGAGTTCAAACAAAGAGTGTTAAGGATGCTCACTGATGTGGGGAGAAGAATAGATGAACTCAGTGAGAATGTCAACAAAGAAATGGAAGATATAAAAAAGAACCAATCACAAGTGAAGAATACAATACTGGAAATGAAAAATTCACTAGAGGGACTCAAAAGGAGAATAGAGGATATAGAAGAACGGATCTGCGAGCTGGATGAAAGACTAGAAGAAATTACCAAAGGTGAACAGGTAAAAGAGAAAAAAATTAAAAAGAGTGAGGACAGTCTAAGGGACCTCTGGGACAACATCAAGCGCACCAACATCAGTGTTATAGGTGTCCCAGAAGGAGAAGAGCGAGACAAAGGGTAGAGAATCTATTTCAAGCAATAATAGATGAAAACTTTCCTAACCTAAGGAAGGAAACAGACATCCTGGTACAGGAATCACAGAGAGCCCCAAACAAGATAAACTCAAAGAGGCCCACACCAAGACACATCATAATCAAAATGGCTAGAATTAAAGATAAAGAGAGAATACTAAGAGCTCCCAGAGAAAGATAAGTTACATACAACGGAAACCCCATAAGGCTATCAGCTGACTTCTCAGCAGAAACTTTACAGGCTAGAAGAGAGTGGCACGATATATTTAAAGTGCTAAAAAGAAAAAACTTACAGCGAAGACTACTCTACCCAGCAAGGATATCATTCAAAATGTAAGGAGAGATCAAAAATTTCCCAGGCAAGCAAAAATTAAAGGAGTTTGTCAACAAGAAACCAGTGCTACAAGAAATGTTAAAGGGATTGATTTAAGGGGAAAAAAGAAGACCACAAATAGGAAAAATTATCTATTTCCATGATAAGAGGGCAATGGATACAAATGCCCAAAAAAGAGGTTAGATATGATATCCAAAACATAAAAGGAGGGAGGAGGGGAGTTAAAGAGTAGAGCTTTCAGAGAGAGCTCAAACTAAAGAGACCATCAATTCTGTATAGAAGGAGAAAGGAACAGAGAAGGACTACTAAAACTCTGAGGAAAAAAACGTTAAAAAATGGCATTAAGTACATACTTATCAATAGCTACTTTAAACGTCAATGGACTAAATGCTTCAAGTAAAAGGCATAGGGTGGCTGATTGGATAAAACACCAAGACCCGTATATATGCTGCATGCAGGAGACACACTCCAGACCTAAAGACACTCACAAACTGAGAGTGAAGGGATGGAAAAAGATACTCCATGCAAATGGCAATGAATGGAAAGCTGGAGTAGCAGTACTCATATCAGACAAAATAGACTTTAAACGAAAAACTGTAAAAAGAGACAAAGAAGGGCATTACATAATGATCAAGGGAACAATCCAACAAGAGGATATGACACTTGTAAATATCTATGGACCCAATGTAGGTGGACCTAAATATATAAAGCAATTATTAACAGACATAAAAAGAGAAATAGACAGTAACACAATAATAGTAGGGGACTTTAACACTCCACTTACACCAACGGATAGATCATCCAAACAGAAGATCAATAAGGAAACATTGTCCTTAAATGACACACTAGAACAGATGGACCTTGTAGATATTTACAGAGCATTCCATCCAAAAACCGAAGAATACACGTTCTTTTCAAATGCACATGGAACATTCTCCAGAATTGATCACATATAAGGCCACAAAAAGAGTCTCCATAAATTTAAGAAGATTGAAATAATACCAAGCATCTTTTCTGACCACAGTGGTATGAAACTGGAAATCAACTATAGGAAGAAAATCAGAAAAACCACAAATACATGGAGATTAAACAAAATGCTACTGAACAACGATTGGGTCAATGAAGAAATCAAAGGAAAAATCAAAAACTACCTGGAGACAAATGAAAATGAAAATACGCCATGCCATAATTTATGGGACACAGCAAAAGCGGTTCTAAGAGGGAAGTTTATAGCAATACAGGCGTATCTCAACAAACAAGAAAAATCTCAAATAAACAATCTAACAATGCACCTAAATGAACTGGAAAAAGAAGAACAAACAAAGCCCAAAATCAGTAGAAGAAGGGAAATAATAAAAATCAGAGCAGAAATAAATGAAATAGAGACTAAAAAGCAATAGAAAAAAATTAATAAAACCAAGAGCTGGTTCTTTGAAAAGATCCACAAAATTGACAAACCTTTAGCTAGACTCACCAAGAAAAAAATAGAGAAGGCACAAATAAGTAAAATCAGAAATGAAAGAGGAGAAATTACAACAGACACCTCAGAAATACAAAAGATTATAAGAGAATACTATGAAAAGCTATATGCCAACCAATTCGACAATCTGGAAGAAATGGATAAATTCTTAGAATCATACAACCTTCCAAAACTGGATTAAGAAGAAATAGAAAATTTGAATTGACCAATCACCAGTAAGCTGATCGAAACAGTAATCACAAACTCCCCAAAAATAAAAGTCCAGGACCAGACTGCTTCCCTGGTGAATTCTACCAAACATTCAAAGAGGACATAATACCTATCCTTCTCAAACTCTTCCAAAATATTGATGAAGGGGAAGCTCCCTAACTCATTGTACGAAGCCACCATTACCCTGATACCAAAACGAGACAAGGACAACACAAAAAAAAGAAAATTACAGGCCAATATCACTGATGAACATCGATGCAAAAATCCTCAACAAAATACTAGCAAATCGCATACAACAATACATTAAAAAGATTATACACCATGATCAAGTGGGATTTATTCCAGGGATGCAGGGATGGTTCAACATTCGCAAATCAATCAACGTAATACACCACATTAATAAAATGAAGAATAAAAATCATATGATCATCTCAATAGATGCATAGAAACCATTTGACAAGATACAGCATCCATTTATGATTAAAAACTCTGAATAAAATGGGGATAGAAGGAAAGTACCTCAACATAATAAAGGCCATATATGACAAACCCACAGCTAATATCATCCTCATTGGTAAAAGACTGACAGCTATCCCTCTAAGAACAGGAACCAGACAAGGATGCCTACGTCACCAGTCCTATTTAACATAGTACTGGAAGTCCTAGCCAGAGCAATCAGGCAAGAATAAGAAATAAAAGGGATCCAAATTGGAAAGGAAGAAGTGAAACTGTCACTATTTGCAGATGACATGATTTTATAAATATAAAACCCTAAAGAATCCACCAAAAAACATTTAGAAGTAATAAACGAATACAGTAAAGTTGCAGAGTACAAAATCAACATACAAAAATCAGTTGCATTCCTATACACTAACAAAGAAGTAGCAGAAAGAGAAATTAAGAATACCACCCCATTTACAATTGCAACAAAAAGAATAAAATACCTAGGAATAAACTTAACCAAAGAGGTGAAAGATCTGTACAGCAAAAACTATAAAACATTGCTGAAAGAAATTGAAGAAGACACAAAGAAATGGAAAGATACTCCATGCTCTTGGATTATAAGAATTAACATAGTTAAGATGTCAATACTTCCTAAAGCAATCTATAGATTCAATGCAATCCCTATCAAAGTTGCAACAACATTTTTCACAGAATTAGAACAAAGAATCCTAAAATTTATATGGAACAACAAAAGACCCCGAATAGCTAAAGGAATCCTGAGAAAAAAGAACAAAGCTGCAAGTATCACACTTCCTGATTTCAAAATATACTCCAAAGCTATAGTAACCAAAACAGTATGGTACTGGCACAAAAACAGACACACAGATCAATGGAGTAGAATCGAAAGCCCAGAAATAAACCCACACATCTATGGACAGCTAATCTGCGACAAAGGAGCCAAGAACATACAATGGAGAAAGGAAAGTCTCTTCAACAAATGGTGTTGGGAAAACTGGATTGCCATATGTAAACAAATGAAAGTAGACCCTTACCTTACAGCATACACAAAAATTAATTCCAAATGGATTAAATACTTGAATGTAAGACCTGAAACTATGAAACTTCTAGAAGAAAACACAGGAAGTACACTCTTCGACATCGGTTTTAGCAACATATTTTCAAGCATCACGTCTGTCCAGGCAAGAAAAACAATAGAAAAAATATACAAATGGGACTACATCAAACTAAAAAGCTTCTGCACAGCAAAGGAAACCATCAACTAAACAAAAAGACAACCTAACAATTGGGAGAAGATATTTGCAAACCATATATCTGATAAGGGCTTAATCTCCAAAATATATAAAGAGCTCATGCATCTCAACAAGAAAAAAACTAACTACCCAATTAACAAATGGGCAAAATACCTGAACAGACATTTCTCCAAAGAAGATATACAGATGGCCAACAGACACATGAAAAGATGTTCAAAATCATTTAACTATCAGGGAAATGCAAATCAAAACTACAATGAGATATCACCTCACACCCGTCAGAATGGCTATAATTAACAAGACAGGAAACAACATGTGTTGGAGAGGATGTGGAGAGAAGGGAACTCACACACCCTGCTGGTGGGAGTGCAAACTTGTGCAGCCACCATGGAAAACAGTATGGAGATTCCTCAAAAAATTAAGGATGGAACTACCATATGATCCAGTTATTCCACTGCTGGGTATTTATCCCAAGAACTTGAAAACACCAATGTGTAATGATAGATGCACCCCTGTGTTCATTGCAGCATTATTCACAATAGCCAAGACTTGGAAGCAACCTACGTGCCCATCAAGGAACGAATGGATGAAGAAGCTGTGGTATATATACACAATGGAATACTACTCAGCCATAAGAAGCAATGAAATCCAGCCACTTGTGACAACATGGATGGACATTGAGGGTATTATGCAAAGTGAAATAAGTCAGAGGGAGAAGGTCAAATACCCTATGATTTCCCTCATTAAGTAGTAGATAATAACAACAACAAACAAACACATAGAGACAGAGATTGGATTGGTGGTTACCAGAGGTGAAGAGGGGAAGGAGGAGGGCCAAAGGGATAATTTGGCACAAGTGTGTGGTGATGGGTTGTAATTAGTATTTGAGTGGTGAACATGATGTAATCTATGCAGAAATAGAAGTGTAATGATGTACACCTGAAATTTATACAATATTATAAAGCAATGTTACTGCAATAAATACAAAATTAAAAAAAAATGCAAGTTGTAACCCACCTCCATTTCACAACCCATTTATGAATCAGATCCTCTAGCATAAAAGACATTGGCTTAAACTAATATTGTTAAAATGTCCATACTACCCAAAGTTATCTACAAATTCGGTGAAATGACTGTCAAAATTCCAATGAAATTTTTCATAGAAATACAAAAAAAAATTCTAAAATTCATATGGAACCACAAAGGACCCCAAATATCCAAAACATCTTGAGAAAGAAGAACAAAGTTGTAGGCATCACACTTCCTGATTTCAAAATATATTGCAAAGCTACTGTAACTAAAACGGTATGCTACTGGTATAAAGAGGAGAAAGACCAGTGGAACAGAATGGAGAGCCCAGAAATCAACCCATACATACATGGTCAGCTGATCTTTGAATAGAGTGCCAAGAATACACAATGGGGAAAGGGTAGTGTCTTCAACAAATGGTGTTGGGAAAACTGGATATCCACATGCAATAGAATGAAATTGGACTCCTACCTAAACCATACACAAAAATCAACTCAAAATGGATTAAAGACTTAAATGTAAGACCTGAAACTGTAAAACTCCTGGGAGAAAACATAAGGAAAAAGCTTCAAGACATTGGTCCTGGCAATGATTTTTTGGATTGACTCCAAAAGTACAGGCAACAAAAGCAAAAAGTAAAGAAGAGGGATTACATCTACCTAAAAAGCTTCTGCACAGCAAGAGAAACTTTCAACAGAGTGAAAGGACAACCTACAGAATGGAAGTAAATATTTGTAAACTGTATATCAGGTAAAGGGTTAATTGCCAAAATATATAAGGAACTCGTACTGTCAATACCAAAAAAAAAAATAACCTGATTTTAAAATGGGCTAGACTTGAATAGACACTTCTCCCCAAGTGCCATACTAATGGCCATCAGGTGTATGAAAAGAAGGCCAATGTCACTAATCATCAGGGAAATGCAAATCAAAACCACAACGAGGTGTCACCTGTTAGAAAAGCTATTATCAAAAAAACAAAAGTCAACAAGTGTGGGCAAAGATGTGGAGAAATTTGAAAAGTTTTACACTGTTGGTGGGAATGCAAAATATTGCATTCACTGTGAAAAACTGTTGGAGATTCCTCTAAGAATTAAAAATAGAATTACTGTATAATCCAGTAATCCCACTTCTGGATATTTTCCCAAAAGAATTAAAATCAGGATCTCAAAGCAGTATTAGTATTCCCAAGTTCATTGCAGCACTATTTACAATAGCAAAGATATCGATACAAACTAAATGTCCATCAACGGATGAATGGATAAAGAAATGTCATATATACATAGAATGGAATGTTGTTCAGCCATGAAAAAGAAGGAAATCCTGCATATGTGACAACATAGATGAACCTTGAGGACATTGTTCTAAGTGAAATAAGACAGTCACAGAAGGACAGATAACTGTGTGATTCCACTTATATGAGGTATCTAAAATAGTGAAACTCACAGAAGCAGAGAGTAGAATGGTGGTTGCCTCAGGCCAATGGGAGGGGAAATTGGGGTGTTGTTAATCAATGAGAATAAAGTCATAATTATGTAAGATGAATAAATTCTAGCCATCTGCTATGTACGACGTTGTCTCTATTGTTAACAATACTGTATTGTATTCTTAAAAATTTGTTAAGAAAGTAAATCTCGTTTAAGTGTTCTTACCACAACACAATAAAATTTTTAAAAATTTAAGAAGTTTTGCTTCTCAAAAGACACCCTTATGAAAGGGAAAAGGGAAACAACAATGTGGGAGAAGATTTTTGTTATACATATTTCCAATAAACGACACATTCAGAAGCCCTACAAATCAATAATAACAAAAGGTGAGAGAACCTAATAGGCAAAAGATTTGAAGAGACACTTCACGAAAGATGATATCGAAGGGGCTCAAAACAGGAAAAATTGCTTAACGTAATTACTCATCAGAAAAAGGCAAATTAAAATAAAAACGAGACTTCCCTACACCCCTATAAGAGTGGCTAAAGTTAAAAGAACTGACAACATCAAGGGGTGGTGAGCATATCAAGCAACTAGGACTCACACACATTGCATGTGAGAGTATATATTGGTACAGCATGTTTTTATTACTGTTCAGCAGTTTAACATCTTCTAAAGCTATTAGGTTTCAATTAAATATATAACTTTTATTTTCATTTTAAAAACTATCATACTAATAACTATCATATTTAAATTTTACATATTTTATAGTATAATTAACTCAGCATTTATTTCCTAGAATTTTGACAAAGGAAATTTCCCATTAATTTTGAGTCTAATTATCTAAAATATTTTTCTTTGTTTTTCCATTTAACTTGAAGCTGATTGTCTTTACTTTTCCATTTTTTATACCTTTAACTTTAAATCTTATTCTCTTCTTTTCCAACATCAATAATTTACATATATGTAGGTTTCTATATATTTAACATAAACTCAATCAAAATATTTTTTGGATACATGGGTAGGGAGAATTGAGAAAAATATTCTGAAATTTATATGAAAGGAAAATAGGGGTATGCAGTAAACTTTAGTATTAACTAACAATGAATTAAAACATAGAGCTTTTTATTTTCAAAAAGCATCTTTCTGATTTTTAATGTATTATCAAATATTTCTTAAAATATCTAAGATACCTTGGTAGATATATGAACTAAGGATAAATTCTCATAATCATAATGCCCAAAGAAAATTTCTGTTAACAATATAGATGCATATCTTAAATGTTTTTCTAAGCAAAACATAAAAATACTTATACTTTTTTTTTTTACTTAGAGACTATTATGGACAACTTCTCATATCTTAAGCTATAGGCCTATATCATCATTTTGTGACATATAGTATTCAATTTAAAAATGAAAAATAATTTATTTAAAAAATTCATTATTATGAATATTTAGATTACTTCCAGTTTTTCATTCTTACAAACACCCTGTAATACACTTCCTTACATGGACACACATTTTGGAGCATTGTCCAATTATAGCCTCAGAATAAATGCCTAGAAGAGAGATTGATCAAAGCATAAATATAACATGTACACTCTTGTTATGTTTTGATATCTATTGCCAAATTACCTGGTTGTAATGATCACCACCAATCCATTTATATCAAGTTTTAACTTTCAAAGTTATTTATTTTTTGTCAATTGGACATGTGAGTGGTATACTTTCTGAGCCATAGCATATCTTAAATTTTACTTTCTTTTACTATCCTATTAAATTTTCTTTGTTATTTTCCACTCTGTCATTTGGTAATAAGCTATTTCTATAAGGAGTATGGCATAGAATTAGAAAATCCATGATATAATCATATGGGATTAGAGGCATTTTTGAGACTTCCTTTAGTTTGAGGGATGCTTAGTATATTTTTACCTTCTTCCATCTCTCACTCCACCGATTTTTCTGTTATGTACATTGGGATTTTAGACCTAGCCTACTGTTAAATTCCTATTTTTTAAACAATTTTTATCTTGGTTCCAAAAATATTTTGTCATTTTCAGTTTTGTCCTTAAGTTGACAACAAACATTTTGACTTTATTTTATGCTTAACTGGTTTCACTTTTCATAATTCTGAAGGGTGATTTTAGATTTTTCTGTTTTGTGAGGAAGATCAGCCCTGAGCTAACATCCATGCCAATCCTCCTCTCTTTTTTTTTTTGCTGAGGATGACTGGCCCTGGGCTAACATCTCTGCCTGTCTTCCTCCACTTTATATGGGACGCCGCCACCGCATGGCCTGACAAGTGGTGCCTCAGTCCACGCCCGGGATCCGAACCTGGGCTGCCAGCAGCGGAGTGCGCACAGTTAACTGCTATGCCACGGGGCCGGCCCCTGATTTTAGATGTTAATGACATTACGATCCTTTTCCAACCAGAGACATTGGAATGCCCAAATCTCACCTTAACTCTTTTGTCTTGACTCTCCTCTCTTAGTTCATTCGATAAATTATGTGTGGATGTGAGTGTGTGAATCATCCTGCTTCTTATTACAGTAGTAACAAGTAATAAACATTAATTTAAAAAATATAGGTATGCAAAAGAATGAAATATTTACCATCATTAATCTTAGCACCAAGGATGATCATTGTTAAAATATTTCAATATATAGATGTACATGTGCATGTGTGTGTGTGTGCATGTATGTATGTTTTTGTCTTTCATAAAATGTGATTGCAATTAGAAGTATCACAGTTTTTTCTTTTAAATTAAAATCGGTTTATATACTTAGAATACTAAACATTTAGGGTATTTTAGAAAGCCACTTCTATTACAAAACTAAGAGTATTTGCCGATAATTGTTTTTTCTGGAATTAATTTTCATTTTCTTGATCCTTTCCCTTTGGTTACTCATGCCTTTTAAATTATTTGTGTCAGAAATATGTTAGCTCAAAGGAAAAAAAAGCAACACTGGCATTTTGTTTGTATAATGTTTTGTTTTCTCTTACAGTAACAGTCTCTAACAACCTTGGCCTGGAGAGAGGATAGTACCAAATAAATCATCAGAAACTGGCCTATATCAGGAAGGAAAAAACGTAATTTCTCCGTTACCTCTATTGTCGCTGCTGAGGGTTTAAATTATGAAATAATAAATCATCTGCACCTGAATCATCTGAATTATGTCCAATGTTCACTTTGTATTTTCACTCCCAACTTCCACCCTACATGCTCCAACTTGGCTCCAGAAGAGGCTGTGAATCAGGTGAAAGCAGCCTAAAACCCTCATCCCATGAAGCCAAGAGTGCCTGGCAGTTCAGCCTCGTGACCCAAGGGTAGAGAGTATCCCTTTTCCCTTCTGCTCTTTAGGTTGACCTGGATCTCCCTCCCTCAGTCTGACCTCCTTCCTTCTCTTCAGAGCTCTTAGCCTTCAGTTAGCCTGTGACTTGTCCCAGTGGCGTTTACTCAGATAGGATCTGAATCCAATCTGTCTCTTGTTACTGCTTCTCCTCTTTGAAAGCTGTATACCTGCTTTAGTGTATTGAGATACCTGTTTACCAAGAGTAGATTTATCATGAAGCTAAGGAAGCAAAAGCATCAAGGCTACTTACTTGCATAGGCGCTTTTCAGTCATGGACCTAATTTTGTATTCTTTTTCTCAGAGAGAGTTCATCAAATTTTATATAGTTCAGGCCCCACTGAACCTGGATCTGCCTGTTCACCAGCGCTCTTGGCATTGGTGTGCTGGATCCAGTTAATATCAGCTCACAAGAGCTGATCATTAAAATTTCAGAAATTTGCTCTTATCAAAAAAAAAAGAAAAAGAAAAACAACAAGTGTTGGCAAGGATGTGGAGAAATTAGAACCATTGCAAACTGTTGGTGGGAATGCAAAATGATGCAGCTGTTATGGAAAAATAGTATGGAAGTTCCTCAGAGTTAAAAGAACTACCATGTGATCCAGCAATCCCACTTCTGAGTGTTTATTCAGAAGTATTGAAATCAGAATCTCAAAGAGACATTGGCACTCCTATGTTTATTGTAGCATTATTCACAATAGTCAAGATGTGGAAACAACCTAAATGTCCATAAACAGATGAGTGGATAAAGAAAATGTGGTATATGCCTTCAATGGAATACGATTCAGCCTTATAAAAGAAGGAAATTCTGCAATATGTGACAATATGAATGAACTTTGAGGACATTATACTAAGTGAAATAAGCCAGTCACAGAAAGACAAATACTTCATGATTCCAAGTGTATCAGGTACCTAAACTGGTCAAATTCATAAATCAAAGAGTAGAATGGTGGTTACCAGGGTCTGAGAGGAAGAGGGAAATGGGGAGTTACTGGTCAGTGGGCATAAGCTTTCAGTTAAGCAGGATAAAGAAGATCTAGAGATCTGCTGTACAACATTGTATCTATAGTCAACAATAATATATCGTACATTAACAATTTGTTAAGGGGGTAGATCTCATGTTAAGTGTTTTTACCACAATAAAATAAAAAAAAATTTCAGAAGTTTTGCAAGTCAGCTGTTAAACCATTATTAAAAACATTAAATTACATAAATTTAAATAAATTAAAAACTGACACTTAAAACTTACCATTTCTTAATTATTTTATTACATTTTACACTTATCTTTGCTCTTGAGGTTATGGCTGCTGTATCTTTATGGTGGAATTAGTATATCGTGGTGTGCTACTCACATCTCTTCCCAACTCTGCTTCTAAAAACATCAAGTGGTACCTAGATATTGGCCTTTACTGAAACTGATAAACCTATAAATCTGGGCTTTATTTTTTTCCAGAGAGACAGCTTTGTAACATTTACGAGCACACCACTGCCCTTGGAGGTTTTTCAAATTCCTTCTATTTTTCTTTCCAATACCTTGTGGGAGATGCTTTTCTATCATAGCTCTAATCTATCCCCAACTCATCCCAGACAAGAATACCCAATTTTCTGGGGTCCCTAGGAAGTTTGACGTGGGTTGGGAGAGCCTATGAGCCACATGTGTAGCAGGCAAAGAAGGTATATTTCAGATCTGCTTTCTGTTACGGATAGTGGAGAAGCTGCTAGAAGGTACTATGTTGCACCACCAAAAATGACAAGGGCACTGAGTCTGTTGTCCAAGGATAACTTTACCCTGCCTTTAAGGCTGTTCAAATACTGATGAGCTGGGAGATCTGAGGAGAGGAACGTCATGTGGGGCAATACATTTACCAGTCATTGTGAACACCAAACTTATGAAAGCCTAAGATAAGCAAAATGTTCAAGTGGCTCTGGGCCAGGGTGAATTTGGGAATTCTCATAAAGTAGCATTTCTACTTTCCCTGATGCTTACCCTGAAACTGTAGAAAGAAATGAGGAGCAAAGAAAGATTCCAAGATGGAGTAGAAATGCCTCGCAGGAAAATAATTTTGCTTTTAGATTTGAAAAGGGAGATGGATGCTGCAAATACGAGGGTGCTGCTGAAATAAAATCTTTTGCTTCCTGGAAGAAAGCTTCTCTATTACTCATAATTCCATACAAGTTGTGTAAAAGGCCAGTGAAAATTTGGAAATCGTGTAGTCGTGTAATACTTTGAGGATTTTTATTCCTAATTAGGAAGCACAGGGCTTAGTAATTCTGTATTTATCAGTCACAATCTGTGCTATTATGCAGATGTACTCTGGTATGAAACCTTTATTTAATAATAGGTGTAAGTTCTCAGAAATCAAGATGTAAAACCATTTCCTCATTGCTTACTGCAGATAGGGCTTTGATCCCTGATATTTTTCTGAAATTATTCTGGCAAAATCATCACTTACTCTACAGTGTTAAATTCTATGAATTCCTTTAAGTGCTCATTTTTTTTTGTTGTTTCTTTTTTTTTTTTTTTGCCTTTTTAGTTCATGTTTGATTATTCCTCCTGTGAAACTTGCTACTTCTATCATTTCTGAAACATTTCCATCTCTTCTGATGCCTAGTTGTGTATCTGTCTCTGAGAATTCTTTCTCAATTTGCTTTATTACCATCCATTTATTTGTCCTTAAATGTTGGTGTTACTAACCCTTGACTTGCGTCTCTTTTCGTTGCGTACCGGCAGTTCATAACTAACTTTTCATTGTGCCTCATTACTACCTGGGGAGATTTTCCAAAATACTCATTCTGAAACACCCACCCCAGAAATTTGGATTCACTGGGACCTTTCTCTGATAATGCTGGTTATTCTTCTGATATAAAATACTCTGTATTGCTACTAACTCAAATATACGTATATACAGATCAATGTTTTATCTGAGTTCATATGCCTACCTACATTCCTAGTAGGCTCATGATGAACTAGACACAGATTACCAAAATAATTCTTTTTGGTGGTTGTACCTTCCCCTGAGTGTGTTATGCAAGTCATTTTTTGAATTCCTGGGAAAAGGAAGAACCCTACTGAAGCAGGTGGAGCTCAGGTCATGCAAGGTGCTCACGTGTGGACCACTGAAGGAAAACATGCAGAGCTTGCCTGCCTCTCCAGAATTACCATTAGAAACCAGGAAAAGTTCCCAAGGATGATCTCGTCTGTGACACTTTGATACTGGAGATGATACATACTGAAATCCCCCCCATTGACTCACAGCTTTAGCTGAACACAATTTAGATGGAGTCTGATGGATGGCATATCATATGCAGGTATGGCAATTTTCCTGAGCAGCAGATTTTGTCCTCTATTTGATGACTAGCTATCCAGGCTTCTTCAGTCTGGGGGCTCTGTATTCTCAGCATATGACTCCACACTTGCTAGCGAAACTGAAGAAAGTGTGGAAACTCATACCTGCCCACTAACTATCTCTAACTGTCAGTGATACAGATAATTTATTCTCATGATCTATTGGCCCAAGCGAGTTATAGTCCTAACCTAACTTCAAAGGAGGCTGGAAAACATCAAGAGAACTCATGGAATGTTTGGTGAGCACTGCTGTCCATACCACACTGTGAAACAGAAAAAACTAGGGTTGTGCCAACTGTGACTAGGTATAGGCTTGCCATAGTTCCTGTGATAGAAGACCTTCTAAGCACCCTTTGACAGGGCAGTGGTCATTGATTTGGCTAATGCTCCCTCACCCTCCTTCCCAACAAGTCCCTGTAGAATCAGTTTGCTAGTTTCCAAGTTGGATGCCAAACAAATCTCTGAGGTACATTGACATTGGAAAAGTACCATTGCTGCACTGACAGGGCCATAGACATTTTTAAAAGTTAGACACCCTAGTAGATAAGTGTATACATAAACTGAGTGCCATGTATGGCAGCCGTTGGAGTGTACCTTGCAGACCTACTACAGGAGCATAAATGATGAAGGCTCTGAGCTGCTGCAATCTGAAATGCATCAGTGCGTTTTTCTCAAGGCCACACTTCTCATGGTCTTCTCCTAACCAATGATGGAACTTGATAGAGATAGATACTAAGAGAGGCATTCTTGGGAGACTCAGGACTCCTCTGACAGTTGACTCTGGCCTGAGGATTCCCCAGCAGTCTTGCTGAACCTTCCTTACATTGCATGGACTCCCTTAAACTGCGTAAGTCCTAGACTACTTCTATCCAGTTTTCTTTCCCTCTCTCCCACTTGGGATCAGACTTGCTTCATTGTCTGACAGCTTTCTCAGCCTTTTTATCTTTCTCCCCATTTTTCATGCAGTGGTATTCCTCCTAATAAAATCCTTACACATTTAGTCCTGTCTTGGCATCTGCTTCTCAGGAGATCCAGATTAAAACAAGTAATAATGAAAGTGTTACTAGTAAACCTGCAGTAAGATGTGGATTTGGCTTGGTTCACCTAATCCTACAACAAACAAGGAGGACAGGATCCTGGTTGGAAGGAGGGGCACAGATAGTCCCTACACAAGGTGGCAGTGCAGTTCTAAAAATTTCATGGCGACAAGGAAAAATGTCTCAGTAGACGGGAATGTGTTTGCAGAAGCAATAAAGCAGGCATTTAAAATCAGTGGAGTTAGCTGGTTACTGCTCAGTTTTATTGATGCGCTGCAGAAAGACAATAAGAGATTGAAGGCTGTTAACAAGCAGTTACTGGCTATGTTTAGGAGCCAGAGAGTCTCAGTGGCAGCTTAGAGAGAGCCCCTTATCATCCATAGTTGAATGGCAGATACAGGTGAATGGCAGGCAGTGGGCCTATTTGTTAGAGTTGAAAGTTCCAGAGACATCTGAATACTCAGCCAAAGGAGCTCTGCTAGGCTAAGGTCATGGCACTGCAGGGAAAACATGGGATCTTGAAAACTGCAAAGAGGACTTCCAGATGTATGCTCCTGAGGATGTTGATTCTATTACACCCACCTCCTGAGCTCACTGGTTGGAAACCACTTTGCTTGAAGATGCTACAGAAACTTCTTCCCCACAAGGAATTAGGTGACCCCCACTCCCACCCCAGAGGAGTTTCCCCACCTCCTTCCTCTTCTGACTCCAAGGCCAATAATTAGGGTTAAATCTCATCATAGCACAGCTCGGGATGTGCTGGCCCGGTGGTAATGCTTAGCTGCTGGAATCCAAGAAGCCATAATGACATTGTGATTAGTATGGGTGGAGGAGCTGCCAAGGGGACTTGACTCACAAATAGTTTTGGAGACAATAAATAGAGGATTGTGGCTTTTAGATGCAAAATAGATTGGCAGCCAACTAGGGAGCTGTTTAGCATCTATAATAAAGAGAAAGCAGGAATGGAGGAGCAGGAGACTGAGGACTGTCATCTCAATAAAAAGTCACAATCCCTTGATCAGTTCCCAGACCTGAATCAGTTTTCAGATCTGAAACCTGTTGACTGAAAATGTGACTTGGTTCCTGGTTGGAAGGACCCTCTAACTCCATGGAAAGTATACACTGTAAAGACTCCTCCTGTCTTCCCCTGAAGGGAACTACAGCCAGTTACTCAGGGTCTGTATCCTGGTGGAAGGGGACTGACCATACATTTTGAAGACTATTATTGGACACAGGGTCTGGGTTGGTAGTGACACTCAAAGTATCATCAGCATTCCTGTTGGATGTGGGGCCTATGACGACCAGGTAATAAATGGGTTCTTGGCTAAAGTTTAGCTTACAGTCACCTGCTGGGTCTACAGAAACCTCCAGTGGTCATTTCCCCAGTTATCAAGAGCACAATTGGAATTGATGTACTTGGCAGTTGGAGTAACCCCACAGCAAATCCCTGATCTGTGGAGTGAGAGCTGTCATAGTAGAAAAGGCCAAAAGCAAACCTCTGACTCACTCCAACCCCCACCCCACCACCAACCCCGGACAAGATAGTAAATCCAAAACAATATTTTATCTTGTGGAAAGGAGGTAGTAGAAATTAGTACCATTGTTAAAGACCTAAAATTGCAGGGATGGTGGTCTCCACCACATTTTTGTTTAATTTATCAGTCTTGTCCCTGCAGAAACCAGATGGAATCTGATGAATGATTAGACTAACACTGCCTTAATAATATACCTAATTTCATTTGATGTGTCAGATGTGGTATTGGCAGAAGTGATTAATCAGATCTCAGGTACATGGTATGTAGCCATTGACTTGGTGAATGTATTCTTTTCCATTTGGATGAGAAATGGGTCCATTCATGTTCACATTCATTAATTCAATATTCATTTGCTATTTTGATTCAGGGCTATATTAACTCTCCTTCCCTCTTATGACAATATAGTTTGAAGAAATCTGGACTGCCTGAACATCCCTCAGAACGTCATATGTTCTATTACATCAATGAGGTCATGCAGATTGATCAGCATAGGCAAGAGGTGGCTTCTATGCTGGAGGCCTTGGTAAGATACATGCATTCCAGAGAGCAAGAGATAAATCCTACAAAGATTAAGTAAGTGGAAGATGAAAATTGTAGTGAATTTTTTAGGGGTCCAATAGTCAGGGGCATGCTGGGATATCCCTTCTAAAGTAAAAGACGAATAGCTGAATCTTGCATCCCCCAGCACAAAGAAGGAAGCCTAGCATAGGAGGATCAAGAGGCAACATATTCCACACCTGGAAATATTTCTCTGGCCATATGCTCAGTGATGTAGAAGGCTGCTAGTTTTGGATAGAGCCTAGATCAGAAAAGCACTTTACAACAGGTCTAGGCCATGTTGCACTCAGCCCTGCCGCTTGGCAGACTACGGTGTTGGAGGTGTCAGTGGTGGGAAAAGATGCAATATGAAGCTTATGGCAAACTTCAGTGAGAGAATCACAATGCAGGCCCCTGAGATTCTGGAGTAAGGCTATGTCATCTACAACAAATAATTGTATGTCCTTTGAGAAAAGGTGGTGTGTTACTGGATTTTAGTAGAGATGGAATATTTGACCATGGGACACCAAGTGGCCATTCATCTGAACTGCTCATTGTGGACGGCCAAGTCATAAAGTCAGACTCCTATGTTACCCAGTGCAGTTGCACCAGTGTTCCTCCCACAGCTTGCACCTATGCTGCCATTAGTCAGAGTCCAATCAAGAGACAGAAATCACATAGTAATTTAAACAGAGAAAGTTTAGTAATAAGCTACAGTAGGAGAGTAATTATGAAGATATAAAGAGAACTCTACAGGTACCCTACATTTGAGATAAAGTACCCAAAAAAGGATACATTTGAAAGTGCAGCCACTCTCCAAGACTGGGGTTCAGACCTCACTGGACAAAGTATGATTTCTGGCTACTTGATGGCTCAGCCAGAGCTGGTCCACAAACATTGGGAAAGCAGAAAACATCTCCAGCTAGTGCTGCTGAGAGAATCAGTGCCGCTTCATGAGCAAGGGCTGGAGTGCACAGCGTTTGAGTCAGGATGGGTGCAGGCAAGCCACAGCTGGTATGCGGTTGCACAGAATGTGCTGAGGTGGTCCTGCAGGAGCAAGGCCTGAGGTACATGGTGTCCATGTCAGTAGCATCACGAGAATGTGATTACTGAGCCCAGGCCAAGACTGCGAGGTCACCCAAGGACAGCATACTCTGGGAGTATGAACACCCACAGTAAAGTACCACTGGCTGTCTTCACACACTGGCACTGCTAGTTCCCTATGCAGCAGGAATAAGGAAAAGTAAAGCACAGTCCACACCAGAGGAGCCTTCCCTTCCTTCAGTGTCCCTCTGGTGCTCTCTACTCTCAAGGTTTAGCATCGCCCTCACTGTAAGGGAGAAAATGTTTAGAGTTCAGTCCATTATTGCAGAGCAGGTAAAGAACTGCGAATTTGGATCTGAGAGGCAATCAATTGATAACTTGCATACGATCAGCTAAAAGTGAAGGAAAAAGCCTAAGTTGGTTGTTGGATGTTTTGTCTGGCCTTCTGGTTATGGGCCTGAAAAGAAAAGTACTGGAATATTGGAAACATGCTCTGGGGTAGAGGCATGTGGATGGACATATGGGAGTTGGCACAGAGGGTGAAGATTTTTGTATCACATGTTAATGCCAACTAGAAAACATCCACCACAGGAAAGGGACTAAACAACCACAGAGACAAGATGACTTGGTCAGTTGAGTTTAGTCAACCATTATTACTGACTTCCCCCGGAGTGTCATGACGGGCATATAAGGGGCATGTCCACAGTGCTATGTATGGACCTAACAGCATGGACTTATTGAAGCAGATCTAGTTACTGCTGCCTCTGAATGTCAAACTTGTCAGAGGCAGGGACCAGTATTGAGGGCGAATATAGCACTATTTTTTATTTTTTTGAGGAAAACAACTGTCATTTGGTGGCAACTTGATCATATCAGAACTTCATCCATCCTGGAAAGGCCAAAGTTTTGTTCTGTTAAGAAGAGATACCTATTCAGGTATTGGTTTGCCTTACTTACCTGCAGAGCCTTAGCTGGCACTACTATATATGGGATTATTGATATAATCAGTAATATAATGGTATCCATAGGCATAGAATCCCTCATCCCACAGCATCTGACCAGAGGATCCACTTCACAGTGAAGAAGGTATGGGAGTGAGCCAGTAACCATGAGATCCACTGATTGTTTCTCATAGTGTACCACCTAGCCTCATACAACTCTTGAACATTCTCTATATATAATCATGTCATGCATGAATAGTGACAGTTTTATGTCTTCCTTTCCAATTTGGATGCCTTTTATTTGTTTTTCTTGCCAAATGCTATGGCTATGACTTCCAATATATGTTGAATAGGAGTGGCAAGAGTGGGCATCTCTGTCTTGTTCCTGTTCTTACAGGGAAAGCTTTCAGTTTTTCACCACTGAGTATGATGTTAACTGTGGGTTTCCTATATATGTCCTTTATTATGTTAAGTTACTTTCTTTGTAACCCATTTTATTGAGAGTTTGTATCATAAAGTGATGCTGAATCTTGTCAAATGCTTTCTCTGCAACTATTGAGATGATCATATATGATTTTTATGCTGTATTTTGTTAATATGCTGTGTCACGTCAATTGATTTGCAGATATTGAGCCATCCTTTTATGCCTGGAATAAATCACACTTGATCGTGGTGTATGATCTTTTTAATGTATGTTGTATTCAATTTGCTAATATTTTGTTGAGAATTTTTGCATCTTTGGTCATCAGTGATATTGGCCTGTAATTTTCTTTTCTTTTGTTGTTCTTCTATGGTTTTGGTATCAAGGTGGTGTTAGCCTTGTAAAATAAGTTGGGAAGTGTTCCCTCCTCTTCAATTTTTTGGAAGAGTTTGAGAAGGATAGGTATTAATTCTTCTTTGAATGTTTGGTAGAATTCACCAGGGAAGCCGTCTGATCCTGGACTTTTATTTTTGGAGAGGTTTGTGATTACTGTTTGATCTCCTTACTGGTGATTGGTCTATTCAAATTCTCTACTTCTTGATCCAGTTTTGGAAGGTTGTATGATTCTAAGAATTTATCCATTTCTTCCAGATTGTCGAATTGGTTGGCATATAGCTTTTCATAGTATTCTCTTATAATCTTTTGTATTTCTGAGGTGTCTGTTGTAATTTCTCCTCTTTCATTTCTGATTTTACTTATTTGTGCCTTCTCTATTTTTTTCTTGGTGAGTCTAGCTAAAGGTTTGTCAATTTTGTGGATCTTTTCAAAGAACCAGCTCTTGGTTTTATTAATTTTTTCTATTGTTTTTTTAGTCTCTATTTCATTTATTTCTGCTCTGATTTTTATTATTTCCCTTCTTCTACTGATTTTGGGCTTTGTTTGTTCTTCTTTTTCCAGTTCCTTTAGGTGCATTGTTAGATTGTTTATTTGAGATTTTTCTTGTTTGTTGAGATACGCCTGTATTGCTATAAACTTCCCTCTTAGAACTGCTTTTGCTGTGTCCCATAAATTATGGCATGGCGTATTTTCATTTTCATTTGTCTCCAGGTATTTTTTGATTTCTCCTTTGATTTCTTCATTGACCCAATCGTTGTTCAGTAGCATTTTGTTTAATCTCCATGTAGTTGTGGCTTTTCTGATTTTCTTCCTATAGTTGATTTCCACTTTCATACAGTTGTGGTCAGAAAAGATGCTTGGTATTATTTCAATCTCCTTAAATTTATGGAGACTCGTTTTGTGGCCTAATATGTGATCAATCCTGGAGAATGTTCCATGTGCATTTGAAAAGAACGTGTATTCTTCGGTTTTTGGATGGAATGCTCTGTAAATATCTACAAGGTCCATCTGTTCTAGTGTGTCATTTAAGGACAATGTTTCCTTATTGATCTTCTGTTTGGATGATCTATCCGTTGGTGTAAGTGGAGTGTTAAAGTCCCCTACTATTATTGTGTTACTGTCTATTTCTCTTTTTATGTCTGTTAATAATTGCTTTATATATTTAGGTGCACCTACATTGGGTGCATAGATATTTACAAGTCTTATATCCTCTTGTTGGATTGTTCCCTTGATCATTAAGTAGTGCCCTTCTTTGTCTCTTTTTACAGTTTTTGTTTTAAGTCTATTCTTCTGATATGAGTACTGCTACCCCACCTTTGTTTTCATTGCCATTTGCTTGGAGTATCTTTTTCCATCCCTTCACTTTCAGTTTGTGAGTGTCTTTAGGTCTGGAGTGTGTCTCCTGTATGCAGCATATATATGGGTCTTGGTGTTTTATCCAATCAGCCACCCTATGCCTTTTAATTGGAGCATTTATTCCATTGACGTTTAAAGTAGCTATTGATAAGTATGTACTTACTGCCATTTTTTAACTTTTTTTCTCAGTGTTTTAGTAATCCTTCTCTGTTCCTTTCTCCTTCTATACAGAATTGATGGTCTCTAGTTTGAGGTCTGTCTGAAAGCTCTACTCTTTAACTCCCCTCTTCTCTCCTTTTATGTTTTTGATATCATATCTAACCTCTTTTTTGGGCATTTGTATCCATTGCCCTCTTATCATGGAAATAGATAATTTTTCCTATTTGTGGTCTTCTCTTTTCCCCTTACATCAGTCCCTTTAACATTTCTTGTAGCACTGGTTTCTTGTTGACAAACTCCTTTAATTTTTGCTTGCCTGGGAAATTTTTGATCTCTCCTTACATTTTGAATGATAACCTTGCTGGGTAGAGTATTCTTGGCTGTAAGTGTTTTCCTTTTAGCACTTTAAATATATCTTGCCACTCTCTTCTAGCCTGTAAAGTTTCTGCTGAGAAGTCAGCTGATAGCCTTATGGGGTTTCCGTTGTATGTAACTTGTTTGTCTGGCAGCTTTTAGGATTCTCTCTTTATCTTTAATACTAGTCACTTTGATTATGATGTGTCTTGGTGTGGGCCTCTTTGGGTTTATCTTGTTTGGGGCTCTCTGTGCTTCCTGTACCTGGATGTCTGTTTCCTTCCTTAGGTTAGGGAAGTTTTCATCTATTATGGCTTGAAATAGATTCTCTGCCCCTTTGTCTCGCTCTTCTCCTTCCGGGACACCTATAACATGGATGTTAGTGTGCTTGATGTTGTCCCAGAGGTCCCTTAGACTGTCCTCACTCTTTTTAATTCTTTTCTCTTGTACCTGTTCACCTTTGGTAATTTATTCTAGTCTTTCATTCAGCTCACAGATCTGTTATTCTGTATCCTCTATTCTGCTTTTGAGTCCCTCTAGTGAATTTTTCATTTCCGGTATTGTATTCTTCATTTGTGATTGGTTCTTTTTTATATCTTCCATTTCTTTGTTGACATTCTCACTGAGTTCATCTATTCTTCTCCCCACATCAGTGAGCATCCTTAACACTCTTTGTTTGAACTCTCTGTCGGGTAGGTGGCTCATTTCTGTTTCACTTAGTTCTTTTTCTGGGGTTTTGTCCTGTTCCTTGACTTGGAATGTAGTCCTTTGCCTCCTCATTTTGCCTCTTTCCCTGTGCTTGTGTCTACGTATTAGGTAGGTCAGCTGTGTCTCCTGATCTTGGATAGGTGACCTTATACAAGTGATGCCTTAGGAATCCTGCAGTGTGCTTCCCTCAGTTCTCAATGTTCCAGGGGTGACCCCTATGTGGGCTATGTGTGTCCTTCTGTTGTGGCCTGTTTGCTCTCCCTGTATGCGCCCAGGTAGGCTGAGTTATGCTCCTGGTCAGCTGTTTTAATGCTCAGCTGTTTGTAGTTGTTGTGGGCCCTTCAGTCTCTTTATCCAGTGTGCAGAGCCCCAGCACAGTTGGCTGCAAGTTCTAACACCACATTTGTGTTGCAGTATTTCTTTTAAGTGAGTAGGCCCCCAGCGTGGCAGGTTGTTAGGCTCAGGGCCTTACAATTGCTATAAGCTCCAGCCTTTAGGTCTCTTGTCAGCTCTCTGAGGACTGCAGCTGTGTGGGGCTGGCCTCAGGCATGGGAGCACCCAATTGTTTCAGACTCTGGAAGGTGGGGCAAACCACATATGTGGGTCTTTGAGAAGCACAAGTCTTCTGCAGCTGACAAGTCCTGCCGCCCACAGGTCCACACACACAGTCAACACAGTCCTGCCCCATGTGTGTGCCCCGACCTCCAGAAGTGGACCCAGTCTCTCCATGGTGGGAGCCCCACACACCCCACCACTGCCCCACACTCTCCACTGGCTCCTTGTGCACGCCCTGCCCCTCTGAAGTCGGCTCAGTTGCCAGGCTGCAGAGAATCCAGTCACCAATCTATGCAGGCCCACAAGTTGCCTGACGGCTTGTTGTTGGGTAGGGCCAGTCTCTAGGGTGGGCTGCCCGCCCTGGCTGAGCTGGATTAAATTGGTGCTCTAGTGGGTGGGGCAGACCTGGGCTAGCAGGCCCCAGGGAGAACTCCAATGGTGCCCGTGTCAGCACGCTCACACGAGGCCACAACAATGGCCGCCGCCAATGTCCCAGTCCCTGGAGAGGTCTCACCTCTCACCAAGATGCACTCAGGGCCTATCAGGTGAGTCTCTTTTCACCAAAGCACTATGCACCTTTCTTTCTGGTGATTTTAGGATGCTTTCTGAAATGGGTAAGTTTGTGCATGGGCCCTTTCAGGGCTGGTTTTAATTTCTTTGTGAACCAGGTTTTCTAGGGGTACTCCCCAATGTTTTAGTAGCAAGCAAAGTCAGATATTATACCACTCGCCTCGATTGTGCTGGGTCCACAAAATGCCCACAGCTGGGGCGCTCCCTGGCTCAGGGCCCCGCGCCTCCAGGGAGGCTGCGTACCTTTGGGCTGCTCCCTGGCGGCCGTGAGGCTCTGCGGCTGGTGAAGGCGGCGTTTTTCCTCTCCAGAAGGGAGTTTCTGCCTCTTCCACTTCAATTAGGATTGTCCTTTGTTGCAGGTGTTCCTCTTATCCAGCTTTCAGTTCTGTCTCAGGGGTAATTTTTCCATGAGTAGTTGTAAATTGGCTGTGTCCGCGGGAGGAGGTGAGTTCAGAGTCTGCCTATGCCGCCATCTTGACTTCTCCTCCATTTTTTGTAAAAGTTGGCTCTTATCACAGCTATTTTTTTAATCCAGCACAATTTATAGTAAATTTCAACTCCCACTATTTTATAATTTCTATGCCTTTCTAGAAAAAGGCATTTCAGTTGTATCAAGAAAGTTATGTACTTTAATTTAAAACTACAAGAGATAATGAGAGGTAATCTCTATGACACTTGAAAAGATATTGCATGGACATTTATTATATTTTGTTTTGAAAATTATTTTCCACATTAAAATAAAAATTACCTTTAACATACCAACTTACAATACTTTAATAATTTATATTGAATAACAATCACAATTAATGCATTTAATTTTTATGTTGCACACAAAATGTTCTTATTTTTTATTTGGTTTTGGTTTTAGGTTTGCAATAATTTCCTTAATTTTCAATTTGACGTTGGATATGCTCCTCCATCTTGTGAGCCGACACCGTCATCACCAGGAGGAAGTATCGATGATGGGTTTTGGATTATGGAAAGTTAGTATTAGATCGGTGTGCTTCAATAGAGCTTTCTGCACTTATAGAAATGTTCTGCATCTCCACTGTGTATGTGGCTATTGAGCCCCTGATATGTGGGTAGTGCAACTAAGGGACTAAAATTTTCGTTTTATTTTACTTTAGTTAATTTACATTTAAATGGCCACTTGTGGCGAGTAGATAGCACAGCTCTAGATTATAGTGTCAATCAAAGTTTTGTATACACGTTTAATTCAAATCTAGAAGTGAATAGTTTAATAATCCTTCCCTTAATTTTCCCAAACATTTCCATATTTCTCAAAACTTTTCTGTTTATATACCAGGTTTTCTAGATAGGTATAGTTAAATCATTGAATAGGTGATGGTTCTATTATACAGACTGTATATTCCAAGGATGTTAACTATTGTGATGTGCTAGTTCACAACTGAGTTACATCTTTAAAGTTAACCATACTATTGGAAGGCAAAAATAATCAAATCTTCCACATCCATAGCGTATGGATAGTAGATGGAACCAAACATTTTTAATTATTTGGTAAATATTCGTGAACAAATATAGCATATTTGTTTTTTCTAAACTTCACAATGTAAAAATGTTGTAACAGTATAATCCTATTTATGTCTTTCCATCATTTGTACTTTTACTGTTATATATTTTATTTATATATTGGTTGTAAACCTGAAAATACATTATTATATTTGACTTAAATAGCCAATGAAATATTAGAGATTTTTTAAATATAAATATTTACATTTACCCACCTCCATACTGTTTTCTAGGCTTTTCAGCTCTTCCAGTGATTCAAATTTCCATGTGGATCATTTTCTTTCAGCCTGAAAAGCTTCCTTTTGTATGTCTTTTTGTGTGTAACTTATGGTGACCAATTGTCTCAGCTTTTGTCTTTAAAGTGTTTTTATAATGTCTTAATTAGTGAAGGATATTTTCAGTGAAAGTAGAATTCTACATTGAGAATTGTTTCTTTCGACAGTTCAAAGATGTAATCCCGTCTTATCCTGGCTTCCATTTTCTGATGAGAATACAGCTGTCATTCTCATATTCCTCCTAATAATATAATGCTTCTTTTATTCTTTGTCTGAGTTTCAAACTTATTTTATATCTTTGATTTTCCACAGTTCCACTATGATTTACCAAGTTGTATTTTTCTTGGAATTTATCCTGCTTGGGTTGGCTGAGATTGTTGACTCTATAGGTTGATGTATTTTTGGAAATTTTGGAAAAAAATCTTAGCTATTGTTTCTTTTTTAATATTTATTTTTTATTTAACATATTTGGCTTTAAAAATTTATACACAGTAACATTTACTCCGTGGTATATAGTTTTATGGGTATTGAAAAATGTACAGAATTTTGTTAGCAACACTACAGTCATGATACACAATAGATCTATCACCCCAAAACTTCCCTCTGGCTGCTCCTTTATATTTATCCCCCAATGTCAGTTACTGGTAACCAATTACATGTTCTCTGTCCCTATAGATTTGCCTTTTCCAGAATGTCATATATGGTACATATGTATTTGAGATTCATCCCTGTTGCCTTATGTTTTAGTAGTTCATTCTTTTTTATTGTTAAATATCCTTCTATTGAAAAGATGTATTATAGTTTGCTTATCTATTCACCCATTGAAGGGTATTTGGGTTGTTTCTAGATTTTGGCAATTATGAATAAAGCTGCTATATAGCACATAGACATTGTGTATTTATAAGTTCTAATTTTTTGTTGGGTAAATACCTAGGAGTGAGGTTTCTTTTTTTTGGCAAGTGTCTTTTTAATTTTGTGAGAAATAGCCAAACTATTTTCCAAAGTGCCTGTACCATTTTTCCTTCCCTCCATTCATCTATGAGAGTTCCATTTTCTCTACACAGATGATCCACACTTCAGAAGCACTTGATATTGTCTTTTTTTGTTTGATTTTGTTTTACCAGTTTTATGTGTGTAATGATATTCCGTTGTGATTTTTATTTACTTTTTATGTTGAAATAATTGTAGATTCAAAAGGAGGTGCAAAGAAATGTAGAGGAAAGTCCTGTGTGCCCTTTACCCAGCCTCCATCAATGTTAACATGTTTCAATACTATAGTAGAATACCAAACCAGTGGACATTGGAAATGGACATTAGTAAAATGCACCAACCCTATTCAGATTTCACCAGTATACATGCACTCATTTGTGTATATGTGTGTGTGCGTATATTTCATTCTATGCAATTTTACCACATGTTCACGTTTGTGTAACCACCACCACAATCAAGATACAGGACTAAATCATCACTACCCAGCCCCTAACATTACCCTTTATATAGCAACATGGATCCTCTCTTTCCCCATTCCTAACTCCTGGTAACTACTAAACTACTTTCCCTCTCTCTAATTATGCTATTTTATAAATGTTATATAAATCGAATCATAGAGTTTGTATGCATGTATGAATACTTCAGTGTTTTTAATTTATGCCTAGTATTCCTTTGTATGGATGTATCAATATTTGTTTAATTATTCACCCACCGAAGGACATTTGGGGGGTTGCCATTTTTTAGCTATTATGAATGGATCTGCAATGAAAATTCTTGTAGAAGATTCTTCATGAAAGTAAAGTTTTAATTCTCTTGGGAACGTGCCTAAGAGTGAAATTGCTTGTTTTATGGTAAGGCATCTATAGTTTTAAAAGCAACTGCCAAACTGCTTTTCAGAGTGGCCGTAACATTTGACATTCCCATCAATAATATATGAATGACCCAGTTTTTTGGCGTCTTCAAAGTTTGGTGATACCACTATTTTTTTAGTCATTCTATTAGGTGTGTACTAATATCTCATTTGCTTTTAAATTGCACTTCTGTAATGGGTAATAATGTTGAATATCTTTAATGTTTTTATTTGGCATCTGCATATACTCTTCAGTAAAAGTCCGTTCATACCTTTTGCCCATTTTCTAATTGGAATTTTTGTGTTTTTTAAATGTTGAACTTTCAGAATTTTTTTGTTTTTTAGATGTGTGTATTTTGTTGGATATGTAATTTGAACATATTATCTCCAAGTCTAATTGTTTTTTTTTCTACGACCAAAAGTTTTTTTAATTCCTATTTTGATAAGGTCTACTCTTTTCCTTTTTGGATCATGCTTTTGGTGTCAAGTGTATGAACTCTTTGTCAGTCTTAAGCCCTGAAGACTTTCTGCTATGACATTCCTAAAAGGTGTGGTTTTATGTTGAACATTTAAGTGCATGATCCACTTTGAGTTACTTTTATGACGAGTAGGAGATTAATTTTTTGATTAATGCATGTCAATTCCTCCAGCACAATTTTTTGTAAAAGCTATTTCTTGTCCACTGAATTGTTTTTGCACCATTGTCAAAAATTAGTTGGACATTTTTGTGTTGGTGTATTTCTCAGTTCTCTATTCTGTTCCATTGATCTACACGTCATTCTCTCCACCAGTGCTACACTGTTTTGATTATTGTAGCTGTTCAGTAATCTTCAACATTGGGAGAAGTGACTCCTCCCACTTTATTCTTCTTTTTCAAAAAAATTTTTTGGGTATTCTAGGGTTTTTCTTTTTCTTATACTTTTAGGATAAGCTTGTCTATGTTTACAAAAACGTTGCTGTCATTTTGATACAAATTGTTTTAAACATAAGGAAGATTTAGGAAGATTTTACATCTTTACTATTTATTACTGAATCTTCCAATCTATGAACACAGTACATCTCTCCATTTATTTAGGTCTTCTTTGATTTCCTTCATCAGAATTTTGTAATTTTCACCAGTTACTGTACCTGTTTTATTAGTTCATATTTTGTTATTTCATATGTGTTATTTCACTTTCTTTAGAGCAATTGTAAATGATGTACTATAATTGAATATATTTTCATTTTATATTTATAAACATAAATTAAAATGATTAGTCTTAATGTTTATCACTCCTACAACATCTACTCCTTCCAATTAACTTTGCATACATATTTGTCCACTTGTGAACCATATCAAGAAAAGGTTTATGTCCAATTGTTATAAAAGATGAAAGGATACTATTGTAGGTCTTCTTTACAATATAGAATATTCTAGATATTTGTGACAAAATACTGCCTTTGGGGCCAGCCCCAGGGGCCTAGTGGTTAAGTTCAGCACACTCTGCTTTGGTGGCCCAGCTTCGGTTCCTGGGCATGGACCTATACCACTTATCTGTCAGTGGCCATGCTGTGGCAGTGGCTCACATACAAAAAGAGGAAGATTGACAACAGATGTTAGCTCAGGGTGAATCTTGCTCAGCAAAAAATAAGAAAATAAAATAAAATAAAAATAAAAAAAAATAGCATGCTGAAGTATGTCTAACTGGATGAGAATACCATATTTCCTTTTTCATTAGAAAGATTCTATTCACTCATTGATTCTTGATTTGGAGCAAAATTATGATATAGTTGTCTGAAGACATAGTATGAGATTTCATTTGTATGATCAATTTCAGTATCACCATTACAGGCTAGAGTTCTGCTCTCTGTTTCTTTGCATTTGTCTGATTAAAAATTATAAAATGTCTTTCTCCATCAATATTCTTTTCTTTATTACTATAGCAGTAAAAGAAAATTTCTTAATTCTAAGTCATGCTCAATAGAAGCTAAAATAAAAAGACAGAAATTGACTCCAGGGCTCTTTGGTACCTTCTTGAAAGTTGGTACATTACTTTTGGCAACAAAATAAGAAAACTGAGGCAGCCAGCCTGGTGGCGTAGTGGTTGGGTTCCCGTGCTCTGCTTTTGGTGACCCAGGGTTCTCAGGTTTGGATTCCCAGGCATGGACCTATGCACAGCTTGTCAAGCCACACTGTGGTAGGCATCACACATAAAGTAGAAGAAGATAGGCATGGATGTTAGCCCTGCACCAATCTTCCTCAGCAAAAAAAAAGAGGAGGATTGGCAACTGGTATTATCTCAGGGCTAATCTTCCTCGCACACACACACAAAAAAGATAAAGGAAATTTTCCAGTGGAATACAATAGGGAGCCCAGAAATAAACCCTTGGATACATGGTGTAATGATTTTCAATAAGGATGCCATGACCATTCAGTAGGGGAAATGACAGTCTTTTCAACAGACAGTAGTGGGATAATGGGATATGAATATACAGAAGAGTGAGGTTGGACACTTACACCAATATGCAAATATTAACTCCAAATGGGTCAAATATTTAAACGTAGGAGCTAAAACTATAAAATTCTTAGAAGAAAACAGAGGGAAGAATCTTCATAACATTGGATTTGGCAATGATTTCTTGGATATGATACAGGCAATGGAAGAAAAAAGAGATAAACTGGAATTGATCATAATTAAAAACTGTTGTGCATTGAAGGACACCATCAACAAAGTAGAAAGGTAACCCATGGAATGGGAGAAAATGTTTGCAAATCATATATCTGATGAAAGATTAATATCCAGAATATGTAAAGAACTCCCACAACTCAACAACAAAGAAACAAATAACCCAACTAAAAAATGGGCAAAGAACTTGAATAGACATTTCTTCAAAGAAGATACACAGATGGCTAGGGAGCACATGAAAAAATGATCAACACCACTAACTGTTAGGGAATTGCAGGTCAAAACCACAACAAGATACCAATTCATACCTATTAGGATGGCTATTATCAAAAAAATTCAGAAAATATCAAGTGTTGATGAATATCAAATATTGATGAGGATGTGGAGAAATTGGACACCCTGTGCATTGCTGGTGGGAATATAAAATGATGCGGTCTCTATGGAAAATAGTATGGTGGTTCCTCAAAAAATTAAACACAGAATTACCATATCCTAGAATTTCACATCTAGGTATATGCCCCAAAGTACTAAAAGCATGGACTGAAACAAATATTTATGTACTCATGTTCATAGCAGCATTATTCACAATAGCCATAAGGTGGAAACATCCCAATGTCCATTGATAGGTAAATGGAGAAACAAAACGTGATATATATATACACAAGGGGATATTATTCAGCTTTAGCAAGGACTGAAATTCTGACGCATGCTACAACATGAATGGAACTTGAAGACCTTATGCTAACTAAAACAAACCAGTCACACTAGGACAAATATCGGATCATTCTGCTTTTATGAGGTACCTAGAGTAGTCAAATTTATAGAGAGAAAGCAGAATGACAGTTGCCAGGTGCTGACAGGAGGGAAAAATGGTAAGTTAATATGTAAGGGGTAGAGAGTTTCAGTTTGGGAGGATGAAGATGTTCTGGAGTTTGATGATGGTAATGGATGCACAACAATGTGAATGGACTTAATGCACTGACTGTACACTTAAAAATGTTTCAAATGATAAATTTTCAGTGTTGTGTATTTTAACACAATAAAAGATTAAATTAGGAAAAAATTCCATTTATGATATTAAAAATAATACAATATTTAGAAATAATTTTATGAAAAGATGTGTAAGACACTGAAAACTCAAAATACATTATTGTAAGAAAGATCTGCAAAAATGTGAAGACATTTCATATTCATATATTGGAAGAATCAATATTGTTAGTATAGGAATACTCCCAAAATTGATCTACAAATTCAACACAATCCTTAACAAACCCAAGCTGTCTTTTTTGCAGAAATTGACAAGTCGATCCTAAAAGTCATACATAAATTCAAGGGACACAGAATGGTAAAAACAATCTTGAAAACACAGCTTTCAAGAATACTTGAAACTGAAAACCCACTTCTCAATTCCAAAATACATTACAAAGCTAAAATAATCAAGACAGTGTAGTACTGTCCTAAGGATAAGGCTAGACACATAGTTCAATGGAATAGAATAAAGAGCCCAGAAATAAAGCCTCATACTTAAAGTCATTGATTTTTTTATGCTAATCTTCCTCTTTTTTTGCTGAGGAAGACCGGCTCTGAGCTAACAACTATTGCCAATCCTCCTCCTTTTTTTTTTTTCTCTCCAAAGCCCCAGTAGATAGTTGTATGTCATAGTTGCACATCCTTCTAGTTCTAGTTGCCATATGTGGGACGCAGCCTCAGCTTGGCCGCAGAAGCAGTGCGTTGGTGCGTGCTTGGCATCCAAATCCCGGCCGCCAGTAGCAGAGCGCGTGCACTTAACCGCTAAGCCACAGGGCCGACCCACAGTCATTGATTTTTGACAAGGATGCCAAGGCAATTCAATGGGGAAAGAATGGTCTTTTCAACAAATTGTGTTGGGACAAGTTGATATCCACGCGCAAAAGAAAGAAGATAGATTGCTACATCACAATATTTACAAAAATTACCTGAAAATGTATCATGGATAATAAATGTAAGAGCTAAACTTATAAAACATTAGAACACATGTAAGTAAATCTTTGACTTGGCATAGGCTACATTATAGAAGACACCAAAGCACAAGCGAAGAGAACACTAGATTGATCGAACTTCATCAAACTTAAATTTTGTGCTGCAAATGATACCCCAAGAAAGTGAAAGACAAACTACAGAGTGGGAGAAAATATTTGCCAATCTTTTATCTCAAATGGGATTTTTATCTAGAATATATAAAGAACACTCACAAGTCCTTAATAAAAAGACAAACAACCCAATTAAAAATGGAAAGGGATTTAAATAAACACATCTCCATAGAACATATACAAATGGCCAAGAAGCCCCTGAAAAGATGCTCAACATCTTAGGAAGATGCAAATCAAAACCACAATGAGATACTACTTCGCGCTCATTCAGATTGTAATAACAAACGCAGGCAAAATGTGTGAGGATGTGTAGAAATTGGGATCTTCTTGGTACTCTTTTTTCCAGCACTGCTCAAACTAGTACAGTCATGTGTTGCTTAACGAGGGAGACACGTTCTGAGAAATGTGTCATTGGGCCATTATGTCTTTGCGCGAACATCATAGAGTGTACTTATACAAACCTAGATGGTATGGCCTACTGCACACTTAGGCTATATGGTGCTAATCATATGGGACCACAATCGTAAATGCAGTCTGTCATTGACAGAAACTTCCTTATGTGGCACATGACTATATTTGTCAATTTGTCAATATTGTAGGAATATAATATATAAAACATCCTTAATCACTTTCTTTTAGGTAAATCACTGTGAATCAACATATAATTGGATTATGTGTGTTTTAATTTACCGATTTTTTGTCGTTTTTCAGGGGCATTAAATTCATTTGCATTTAATATCATCATAGTTGCTTTGGTAGTAATTCTGATTGCTTGATTTTGTTTTTTCATATTTTATTTGTCTGATTTATTTCTTTCGTTTGATTGGACAAAGTTTCTATAGATTTTATTTTTCTAACTTTCTGTAATATCTTTATAAGACTCAGAGAAATATCTATTTTACTGATCAATATAGTCAAAATTAGAACAATATCACCTTATATAGATAATGTGGAAATTTAACTTAGTTTACTATCATTGTTTTTTATTTTATTTTTTTACATTGTCAGTATCACTTTATTTATTAAGAAAATTTTTTTATAGCAGTAACATTGGTTTATAACATTGTATAAATTTCAGGTGTACATCATTATACTTCTATTTCTGCATGGACTACATCATGTTCTCATGTTCACTACCCAAATACTAATTACAATCCAACACCACACACATGTGCCTAATCATCCCTTTTGCCCTCCTCCCTCCCTTCCTCTCTGGTAACCACCAATCCAATCTCTGGCTCTATGTGTTTGTTTGTTGTTGTTTTTATCTACTACTTATGAGTGAAATCATATGGTATTTGACCTTCTCCCTCTGACTTATTTCACTTAGCAGAATACCCTCAATGTCCATCCATGTTGTCACAAATGGCTGGATTTCATCATTTCTTATGGCTGAGTAGTATTCCATTGTGTATATATACCACATCTTCTTCATCCATTTGTCCCTTGATGGGCACTTAGTTACTTCCAAGTCTTGGCTATTGTGAGCAATGCTGCAATGAACACAGGGGTGCATGTATCTTTACGAATTGGTGTTTTCATGTTCCTTGGATAAATACCCAGCAGTGGAATAGCTGGATCATATGGTAGTTCTATCCTTAATTTTTAGAGGAATCCCCATAGTGTTTTCCATAGTGGCTGCACCAGTTTGCACTCCCACCAGCAGTGTGTGAGAGTTCTCTTCTCTCCACATCCTCTCCAACACTTGTTGTTTCCTGTTTTGTTTACAGCCATTCTGATGAGCGTGACGTGATATCTCATTGTTGTTTTGATTTGCATTTTCCTGATAGTTAATGAAGTTGAACATCTTTTCGTGTGCCTGTTAGCCGTCTGTGTATCTTCTTTGGAGAAATGTCTGTTCAGGTCTTTTGCCCATTTTTTAATTGGGTTGTTAGTTTTTTTGTTGTTGAGATGTATGAGTTCTCTATATATTTTGGAGATTAACTTCTTATCAGATATATGGTTTGCAAATATCTTCTCCCAATTGTTATGTTGTCTTTTCATTTTGTTGATGGTTTCCTTTGCTGTGCAGATGCTTTTTAGTTTGATGTAGTCCCATTTGTTTATTTTTTCTATTGTTTCTCTTGCCCGGTCAGACATGGTGCTTGAAAATATGTTGCTAAGACCGATGTCAAAGAGTGTACTGCCTATGTTTTCTTCTAGAAGTTTCATGGTTTCAAGTCTTACATTCAAGTCTTTAATCCATTTCGAGTTATTTTTTGTGTATGGTGTAAGATAATGGTTACTTTCATTTCATTGCCTGTGGCTGTCCAGTTTTCCCAACACCATTTGTTCAAGCAACTTTCCTTTCTCCATTGTATGTTCTTGGCTCCTTTGTCAAAGATTAGCTGCCCATAGCTGTGCGGGTTTATTTCTGGGCTTTCCATTCTATTCCATTGACCTGTGTGTCTGTTTTTGTGCCAGTACCATGCTGTTTTGGTTACTATAGCTTTGTAGTATATTCTGAAATCAGGGACAGTGATACCTCCAGCTTTGTTCTTTTTTCTCTGGATTCTTTTGGCTATTCGGGGTCTTTTGTTGTTCCATATAAATTTTAGCATTCTTTGTTCTATTTCTGTGAAAAATGTTGTTGGAACTTTGAGAGGGGTTGCATTGAATCTATAGATTGCTTTAGGAAGCTTGGACATCTTAACCATATTAATTTTTCCAATCCAAGAGCACGAAATATCTTTCCATTTCTTTGTGTCTTCTTCAATTTCTTTCAGCAACATTTTACAGTTTTCAGCATGCAGATCTTTCACCTCTTTGGTTAAGTTTATTCCTAGGTATTTTATTCCTTTTGTTGCAATTGTAAATGGGATTGTATTCGTAACTTCTATTTCTGCCTCCTCATTGTTAGTGTATAGAAATGCAACTGGTTTTTGTATGTTGGTTTTGTGTCCTGCAACTTTGCCATATTCATTTATTACTTCTAAAAGTTCTTTGGTGGATTCTTTAGGTTTTTCTATATCTAAAATCATGTCATCTGCAAATAGTGAGAGTTTCACTTCTTCCTTTCCAATTTGCATCCCTTTTATTTCTTTTTGTTGCCTGATTGCTCTGGCTAGGACTTCCAATACTATGTTAAATAGGAGTGGTGAGAGTGGACATCCTTGTCTGGTTCCTGTTCTTAGAGGGATAGCTTTCAGTTTTTCACCATTGAGGATGATATTACCTGTAGGTTTGTCATATATGGCCTCTATTCATTAATTGTTTTTTAAAATTAGCCTTCAGTTATACCAATAATTTTTCATTAAATCATTTTTATAACAGTTCTTATTTTTGTATTTTTTTAATGGAAGGACTTAGATAATATCAATTTAATGTATTCTAAGTAGCAGTTCACAGAAGGAAATATGATAGAATGAAATCCATTAGAATATAGCACATAAAGATTTAATATGCATGTAAAGATAAAGATAAACTTATGTCAATGAGATATATATGTATATTGATTGAGTTAACGTAAATACATGAGGCACTTTGGGGCATAGCCACAGAATATTGGAAAACACTTTTAAATTTAACTGTATTATTTGACTTCCAATTGTTATAATTCAAATTACTGATAAGCTTTACATATCACTTTTGAAACAGTTAAATTGTACTCTCACGTTTTCAGCTAAAAGTACACACTTGTTTGTAAAATGACATGTGGCTCCTTGAGAAAATGGCCTCTTGATCAGTGTCTATGTTTTTCTACCTTTCCTTATTTTAACTGCTATCATTGCTCTTAAATGGAATAAAATGAAGAGATTTTGGAATAGAGAAGGAACAGTAAGTGGAGGGTGAATAAACTCAAACTCATTATTTTTTATATTTAATATTATTAATGCATCATGGGAAGAATTCACATATAATTCAGAATATTACAAGCAGGGATCCTTGGATGGATTGGCTTAATGTTTAAAAATATTGAGTCTTAGTATATACCAATTTTTTTTCAGACTTCAGGTAGTTAGGTATCCTTCATGTTCTTATAGGCCCAGAAACAAGTGAAGCTACTCAGTAAATCCTCACTGCCTTTCAGATAGAAAGCCATGCTTGCTATAATTGCTTTAGGAGGTTCTGTCTACTTCCCAAGAAACCCCAGTTTCCTTGCATTGACATTCAGTTGTGCCCAGGAGATTAATAGAGATAAGGAAGCAAATTTTGTGAATAGAATATGTATTGAGAGAAATATATAAGATGACAAAGAACGAGGGAGAAATCACAGATAGGATACTCCCCATTTTACACATAATTAATATTGTTTATGTGTTTCTAAAATTAGAATTAAGGTACTTTCACAGCCTTTTTCTTTACCAGAACACCCATACAAGCCACAATTTGCTTAGTGAATATTTAGGAAATGAGAATGCAGATGTAAGAATACATAAGTGGGTCTCGTTCTATGCTAAAGGAAAATGGTTTTGTTTCTTACTTATGTAGATGGAGATAAAATAATGATATAAAGTTTCCATCAACACCTCTATTTCCCAAGTTAGTTAATTTTATTTATCAACAAGTTAGTAGCAATTAGTTAAATTCAGGGTATTATTCTTCATGATTTATGTAGACATTTACATGATCATCAAATTGCTATAAATTGACTTAATTGAATGATATCTCTCATAAGTCTTCCAGTGCTATTACTTAAGACATCTTGGAAAAATCTGAATAGTTGCCAGAAGTAAATCTGACTTTTGGAAGAGATGTTATCATAAGGGATCTTTGATCATAAATAACAACATCTGGTCATGACAACCTAAGTATTAAAGCAGAAATAACTGGTTTCAGGACTGCAAGGGTAAGAAATGGTGTAGAGCTGAAGCACAGAGGGTGGTCATAAACTAGATGGTCAGGAACTACGTCATTCCGTCCATCACCCAAAGGCTCTATGACTGGCATCATCCTTCTTGTCTACGTCCATTCTCTCCAAAAGGACTGCTCTGCTTGCACATGGGGCAGCATACATATCTCAACCCTTTGTAGATTCATTTTCAAATAAAATACTAATAATCTGTCCACAGCCAATGCCTCTTAGTTCATATTCTCAAGAGACAGAAGAAAATAGCTGTGCAGGTGTACCTAAATTCAGCCGGTGTTCTGTCTGTCTGTCTGAGTTAGGTGTTCAAACCTGATTTTATCATCTGTGGCCAAGGCATTGTAGCCACGTAGTAGGAACCTGGACACCATGACATTCCTCTTCAACAAGAACTGTGTGTGTATAGGAGTTTTCCAAAGAAAAAATGTAGGCTGTATAAATACCACAAAATGTAACTTAGCGTAGCTGAAAGACTTAGAGGCCTCATTAAGGACCTCATTAATAAAAGTCAAATAGTTATTTACATAGTTTTTGTGTGTGTGTGTGAGGAAGATCAGCCTTGAGCTAACATCCGTGCTAATCCTCCTCTTCTTTTTGCTGAGGAAGACTGGCCCTGAGCTAACATCTGTGCCTATCTTCCTCCACTTTATGTGGGACGTCACCACAGCATGGCCTGACAAGTGGGGCGTCAGTGCGTGCCCGGGATCGGAACCCTGGCGGCCAGCAGCAGAGTGTGCGCACTTAACCGCTACGCCACAGGGCCGGCCCCCTACATAGTTTTTTTTAAGAAATATTATAATTGGACAGAAAATAATTTAAGAATTTGAAGATTTTCATGTAAATTACCTTTTTAACTTTAGAGAAGCATTAGCATGGATGTATTAATATGTCATCTTGTCTTCCATGTATATAAGATAGAGGAAAATCATAGATGGAATTTTTAGTTTGAAATTTAAAAAATGCTTAAATATTTGAAAGTTAGATCAACATTAGAAAAGACCAAATACTAGAATATATATTCAGTGAGTGGGATATGTGGAGTAAAGTGGATATTGGTACATATTAATTGAGCAATTACTAGAAATATAGCTATTTTACTTTTCTTGATTTTATTTTAGATTAAAATATTTCCTAACCCTTAAACTAATGCTATTTCTTTTATACAGATTATAGCAGAAGGCAGCAATAGTAACAGCAAGAAGATAGTAACAGCAATCAGTCTTATATAGAGTTAAAGGTGAATTGAAGGAATGAAATTATTGACAAAATGATATAATTCATGAAACAGTTTCTTTTAATTTTTAGCAATACCTCAGTATAAGAAAATTATTTCCATGTTTCATCATGCTGATTCCTATTTGTCAATATCATATACTAAAGCAAAGCATTTGATGTTAACTTTGTTGTACACTAATTGAAAAATATTTAATATTAACTAATATCAGCCAGAGATTTATTAATCAACATTCTTGCAATAAGAAATGACTTTAAAGATATTTCAAGTATGTTCTTAAAATATTTATGAGCAATCATGCATCTTGCTCCTGCATTTAAGGTTCTAATTGGTAGATTCACACAGATTATCTTCCGACACCTGTATTTCTTCCTCAGTAAGGCTCCATGGTTGTTGTTATCCTTATTTTAGAAATGAGGGAACAGACATAAAGAATTTAAATAATTCCCTATGCATGTAGAATTTTAGTAGGGTTTTAAGTTGGAGTTTAGGACAATCAGACTCCAGGGTTTAAACTCTTAAGAACTCCATGATTTTGACATATAGCTTGATACATGACTGGGGATGGGGAATGGAATTTACATTTATTGAGGACCTATTAGATGCCTTGCAAAATGCTAGATGCACTCTCCCTCCAAGACAGAAAGAATTCTTTACTATAAAATGGCATAAAGTAGGCATCTGTATATATTGTTCAAATTTCTAACTCATGTATGTGAAGAAATCATGATATTTCACATATTAGACCTATCAGTGGGAGTAAATGGAAAAATTCAAAAATTCGACCAAGAGTGAGATCAAGAGTTAATCCAATTACCTATCTGCTAATGCCCATATCTGATTTTGATCCAGAGTTAAGTGAACAGATCTCTATTTCTTTATCTGCCACCAGAAAACATTTATAAATCCTACCCTCAATGTAAAATAGTCTTATTTCTGCCTAGACTAATCTCTACCTCTTCTTTGATAACTTTATTAAAAGCCCACATCTTAGGTGAGGATTTTGGCCCTCGGCTCACTGTCCTCCTCTCACGTCCTTAAGTTGTAGTCTCACCATCATGCCGAGAGTCTTCACCTGAACTCCTCACACCACCCAACTTCAGTCATTTTCTTGTAGAGCAATGTACTGAGATTGCCAATCCCCTGATTTCTTCCAACTCGTAAGTCATAAATTCAGTATCTTGCTTTCTTTCTTTTATTATTTTTTCACAGCCTTCTCCTGTCAACAGTACTTTCTGATCACATTAAGATCTTGCCTCTAGAATTTGAGATAGTGGGTTAGGCATTCAGTTCATAAGTAATAAACATATTTTATAAGTTGATTATGTACTGTATTGAAAGGTCATTAATTGTATGGAAAAGATTAGAGCAGTAGGTGTAACTGGGAGAGTTGATGTTGAGGGAGGAACTGGACAGGAATCTTAAACATGGTTGACTGAGTAGGTCCTGTTGAGCAGGTGACATGTAAGCAAATAACTGGAGGAGGTGCAAATATTTACAGTTTAGACCTTTGAAAGGAGTCACCTGACTTCACAGGGGCAACTCACATAAGGCTTTTATTTAAATGCGAAGGATACAGTGCAGCAAGAGAGAGTGCAGGCAAGCATTGGGGGTCAGAGAGACACCTCATGCTCAAGGTCTCAAGGTTCCTTATTTTAAATTTTAAACAGCCCATCATAAATCCCACTGCCCTTATCCTGGCAAAAATTGCAACCAGACATCTAGCCCTTCCCAGAGATAAAGATAGAGCTTTTCCATTCCAGCTGTAATTCAGCTTTATCTTCCACAGGCATAGAGCTGGCAGAGCTATCCATGAATATATCCAGGCAGGAGCTTTCCAAGCACATGGTGATCGAATGAAAAACTAAGTCAGGAATGTTTGATGAACAACAGCGATGGCAGTTTATCTGGAGCAGAGTTAGCAAGAGGGCTGTGGTGATGATTAGGTCAGAGAAGTAAAACTCCTACAGGGCCTGGGAGGTCTTGGAGGCCATCTGTGTTTTATCCTGATTGAAAGGGAGGAATCACTGGAGGATTTAGATTCCAAGCACATGACTTACACTTTTAAAGGCTGGTTTGTTGAAAATAGTCTGTATGATGGCAGGAGTAGAAGTGGAGAAACCAGTTAGTGGAGAAACTACTGCAATAATCCAGACGAGAAAAGATGGTACCTCAGACCAGGGATGGTAAAGATGGTTTTAGGAATAAATCTTGAGGGTGAACCAACAGAATGAATTGACAGAATTACACTCTGAGTTGGCAGAGTGTAAGAAAAAGTGTTTAAAAAATATTTGTTGATATAAGGCAGGAAGATAGCAAAGCTAAAATGTAAACCCAGACCTCTCTGTTTCTAAATTTGTGCTCTTAATACATTTTAAAACACCAATGCGTAAGGATACATGCACCCCTGTGTTCACTGCAGCGTTATTCACAATAGCCAAGACTTGGAAGCAACCTAAGTGCCCATCAAGGGACAATGGATAAAGAAGAAGTGGTATATATACACAATGGAATACTACTCAGCCATAAGAAACAATGAAATCCAGCCATTTGTGACAACATGGATGGACATTGAGGGTATTATGCAAAGTGAAATAAGTCAAAGGGAGAAGGTCAAATACAGTATGATTTCCCCCTCATTAAGTACTAGATAATAACAACAACAAACAAACACATAGAGACAGAGATTGGATTGGTGGTTACCAGAGGGGAAAGTGGAAGGGAGGAGGGCGAAAGGGATAATTCGGCACAAGTGTGTGGTGATGGGTTCTAGTTAGTATTTGGTTGGTGAACATGAGGTAATCTATGCAGAAATAGAAGTATAATGATGTACACCTGAAACTTATACAATGTTATAAACCAATGTTACTGCAATAAACAAAAAATTAAAAAAATAAATAAAATTTATGAACACTGGGAGATAAAATCTACATGGGTAATGATGATCCAAGACAAGTGTCCGGTATGCCATGATGAGGAGTTTAAATTTTCCCATATATGAATAGGAACATAGTTGTATTTTTGAAGTGGTAAGGGAGGGATTTAGCATGATATGGTTTGCTTTTTACAGATTTCACTGGGATAAAGTATGGGACAATTCAGTCATAACTGGAGACAAGTGAAACACCTATGAGACTACGGAATCCACAGGAGAGGTGTGGTAAGGGCAAGATTAGATAGGAGGGAAAGAACAGGAAAATCTTGAGAGATATAACAGAGGTAGACTCAAATGAAGTGATGACTGGATGGACGTATTTGCGTTAGAATAAAAGAGAACTACAAAGACAAACATTTCTGACACAATGGATAGTGATGCCTTTTACTAATGACATATTGTATAGTAGGGTTAGAACCAGTTTGGTGTTGGAGTAATGAAGTGGAGAGGAGTGAAGAATGATTTTACTCACGTAAAGTGTAGAGACTGTGTAAATGAAACATATATAAATACCAATAAATAATATTTCCTTTTAATGTGGCTGTCACAAATGATCCAGGAAAAAGAAACTTGGGTTTACAAGTTTTGTGGAGCACAGGCATAGATTGTGACAGTGTAACCAGTGCCTTATTATACTAATTAATTGCTATATCCATAGCATAGGAAAATTAGACAGATATTAAAAACAATTAAAATTTAGCATTTCTATTTTTCTATATTTCTTTTACAGCAGTAATTAAACAATAGTGTCAAAAAGCCATAGGTTGGAGAAGGGATATTACTAAGAAACTCACCATTAACTAGCCTGATCCAAGAATGAAAAAAATCTGCTTTTTCTCTCCTTTTGTTATGGCTTAAAGCTTTCAGCTTCACAAACCAAAATAAATCCTGTGAGTGAAAGTATGTAGGCTTGTGTCTATTGTTTCCTCTCCCCCTGGGATCCTTTAGTAGGAAATAAGCAGCTTTGCCTCTTTTGAAGCTGTGAGACTCACATCCCAAGCTGAAAACATTCCATTGTCCACCTCTGCTGCCTGCCCTCAGGTACCCATGGCCATGCTAACTGCTGCCATCTCAAGAGAGGACACCTACAGTCGGCACCTCTCCAAGAGCTCAGGATTCCCCTGCCCTATCCATTGCTGGCTTTGGGACATTGAGAGGAAGTGGTGTTAGGTAAGGCCAGCCCCAGAGCCCCCAGAGAGTCACTAGCATCTGTTCTATCTTCAAGGAGTTGCTCAGACTGAGTTCCCGTCTGTAGATAACCATTCTGTCTCCAGATGATATGTCCTTGGCCTCATGTAAATTGAGATCTAGGACATATCTTTGTCCTTTGGGGGAACCCGGACTTGCTGCTCTTTCTTCACTGAAGCTGAGCTCTTCTGGGTAAGATTTTCACGCTTTAGTGCTCCCTCTCCCCATATCCCTCTTACGAGATGGTGCACTTCTGCATACCTCAAAGCATTCTACAAGGATTGAGGAACCATCAGCCTACCTGGAGTCTAATTAGGACCTACAGAGCCTCCATCATTAAACAAAGATGCTCCTGGATCAGGGGTGGGAGTACCTCACCACAGAGGCCAAGAGTTTCCTTTTCCAAATGTCCATCAACTGATGAATGGATAAACAAAACATGGTCTAGCCATACAATGGGATATTTAGCCATAACAAGGAATGAAGCACAGGTACTGCTACAATATGAATGAACCTTGAAACCATTATGCTGAGCGAATACAGCCAGTCACAAACACCACGTTATTCATTTGTATGAAATATCCAGAACAGGGACATCTTTAGAGACAAGGATCAGTGGTTGTTTAGGGCTGGGAGTAGGGGTGGGGGATGAAGAGCTGAGGTGAGGGGTGGTGACAGGCTAAATGGTACAGGGTTTCCTTTTGAGATGATGAAACTAAAATTGACTGTGGTAATGATTGCACATATCTGTGGAGATACTAAAAATCCTGCAATCATTCAATTGTACACTTGAAGTGGGTGAATTGTGTGGTAAAAAAAATACACATCGGGCTGATTCTTCCCTAAGTTTCCCTCATCCTCACAGCACTCCTCATTTGGGGCATTATGATCACGGGCCTGCTCTATTCTGAGAACCTCTGAGGATCAGTTTCCCAGGTGTACTGCTCCCTGGCAGGTCCAGGTTTTAGGCCTGACCAGAGGTTATTTTTGCAACTGCTGCCACAAGTCATCCTTGCAACAGGGTGTCCTGGGATAAAAGAAGGTTTGGTGAGAGGTGCGATACAAGTGGAGTGAGGTTTTAGACGTGTGCGGTTCAAGATACTTGTCAGAAAATTCAAAGACAGTTGCCTGCTCTTCCTTCTACAGTGGTGTCCCTTTTCCTCTCGCTGTTTGCCTTGCTGCCCTTCCCATCTCGCCAGCTTCCTTGCTAGTGCTTAGAGTAACTGTTCGCAAGGCTCACTTAGGTTGCTCCTGAACGGTTATAATCTAATACTGTAAGAACAGACACTCAGACGAAGAAAAGTGCTTTTGATTGCCTTATCCAGGACCAAGTTCAATATTCTTGATATTTCCTCATTTGCAAAGACAATAAACTGTCAGCAGCATGATTTAAGCAGAAAATTTCTCGTAAAAATCGTTAGCATTTCTATCTTCCTCTTTCTCCTCCACCACAGTCAAGAAAACATGGCAGAAAACTGTGGCGAGGAGAAATGAAATTACCAAGAACTTCACCAGAAAAGCACATCATGCTTACTTGCCCCCACGTCGCTACTGAGGGGTTTCAACAACGTAAACTTGCCCCAGCAAACCAGCTGTGCGCCATCGCCTGTGCTCAAGTCCGGTGCTTCCTCTCCCCGCCCCGTGGAAGCTGCCCGGCCACTTGGGACCCGTAGGGTGTGAGCGGCTCCAATGAAAGAACCGCAGTCCTCTGCAGCCCTCGCCCCAGGGCCGGGGCGGCGCCGTCCTCCTGAGGACACGGGCCGCGAGCCTCAGAGCTGCCCAACCGCCTTCCACCTTGGCCGTGCTTCCTGCCCGCGGCCCAGCCATGCTCCTTCTCCTTGCGCTGCTCGCTGAGCTCGGACGGCTGCACGCCCGCCTGGGTGAGCCCCGGGCAGCCTGGACTTGCTCCTTTTGCCTCAGAGCAGGGCTGGGCTCTTCCTGGGGGACGATTTCCTGTAGCTCTGGGACTCCTGCAGCGCCCTTCCCGGATCCCCTGCTGGTGCCTGCCTCCGTGTGTCCCCACCCCGCAGACCAGGGCAGGTGTCTCGAGGACCCTGGCCAAGGAGTCCACTCTGCAACCGGGGTCCAGGGTCTCAGCAGCTGAAAGGCAGCCGGTCTTCCTGGGTCACCTACTCTGTGGCCAGAGGATTTAGCGGGGTGTGTGCTGCCCTCAATTTATTCCTCAGAGACTGGAGGACAACAGGCCCCAACGTGCTTCTGGAAATGAACAGGATGGTCCTGTGGAACTGCGACGTCTAATTTTTGTTTGTATCTTAGCCATTTTTAAAGTGCCATTGAAAATCTAGTGAAAGCTGTGGACCAAGAAGGAGGGTGGGCACATATAATAAGTTTACCTACAATTTCATAGCCCGTGTGGACTCAGGGTTAGGAACCCATGCTTGACTGAGTTACAGTCAAGCATGTTACAAAAAACCCCATTTTCTTACTGCAGATTCTGAAGGAATATTCCTGCAGGTCACAGTTCCATGGAAGATAAGGTCAAATGAGAGTGAAGATTCAGAGAAGCGGGTAAATGACCAAGAAAATTTGTTGTATAATTTAAAATTTTAAGACTATTTTTATTTACTTTGTTTTAAATCAGATCATACTAATTTGTATTCAATTGCAAAGCAAATATTTTTTTCACTGTGCTCTTTTTGTCTCTTAGTACATTTTGATGCTCCCTTCCGTACACCTCTGCTGCTCAGTCCTGTGCCCTTCCCTTCATCTCTCCATCTCTTCTGACATACTTGTTCACAATTTTCAAGAAATATTAAACACTTTTCAGGAATCATACTGGTAGAAAAAAAGTCAATATGAAATAAACGTGACAATGGTTTAGCCTGCAATTAATAGAAATTTGTGAATGGCCACTGACAGAGAAATTGGTTGAGTACAATTTAGACCTGCAAATTTTGACCCAGAAGCATCAGACTTAATATGAGTAATGGCTAACAAAAGAAAGAAAAAAAGAAAAGGAAAAATAAAAATGTCATGTTTGCCTGATTACGATGAAAAAGATTGCAATAAATAAATATTAACCGGAAAAAGGAGTTGAAAAACATGCTTACTTGCTATATAAAATGTGATTAAATTGAAGGCATTCAGTCTTGAATATTTTCTTGATTAAAATACTTCAAGTTGGCATAGCTACAATATTTCACAAGTGATAAGTCACAATATAGGGATTTAGATTTCCATGTGGTTAAAGTGATGTAGTCAATGTGTGATAACCCTGAGAACATTTTTTTAGGTTGAAGGAAAAATTGTTGAAATAAGAATAAGTAAAAAAATTAAGAATCCATTGACTCTATTTTGGCATCCAGTATTGGAACCTATCATGATTATGTTTTACTACTGAACAATTTTAATAAAAATAAAATATATGTAAATTGCACTTGAAAATCACAATAAAATAGTTTCCTTTTAGAGAAATTGTATTTTAATGTACTAAGCTCACTTAATTCTCACTTTTTAACCTTTCTATTATATATATATGTCCTATTTTATATATATCATCTATATATGTATTTAGCAAAGAGGATTAAAAATATTAAATTAAGGGTGTCAAAGCTATAAGTTTCCGGATGTGAAATCTAATCTTTAATTTATGACTCCAATTCCATTACAAGAAACTACCTTCTATTGAAAAATTCTTTACATAAAAGTTTATTTTCTTCTATATTTTTTTTTCTGATTTAGTTCTGTTTGTACATTGTCATTGCATGAACATTTTAAATTTCAAATTGTTTACTTCAAATTACCTGTCACAAAGCATACAGCAGCTGTGCAAGACATGAAATAGTTTTGCTATGGAGGACATGAAGTGTTCAGTACATTTATCCATTTTTTGTGTTCTATATGTGGAGTTCTGGAAGCCATTTTTTCCTGTGATAGAGAATGCTTAATGTTCTGCTTTTATTTCTTACGGTAGACCTCCCTATCTCTCTCGTGTTCTCTTCCTTCAATCCCTTACTACCCTGCGTCATCTTTTTTCTTTTTGATTAGACATATAAAGGAGGATTCTTTTTTCATGGACTTCCAGTTTGTCTTGATAACACATATTCCACTAAAGCAATGGCTTGGATTTGGGGATATTAAAGGAATTGTGAAGAAGGTGTCCAACCTTCTAAGTTTTCTCTAAGTACATTTGTGGAAGCCGTCATGCTGTTATTGGTGTAACACAGGGAAGAAACTCCTCAGGTGAAGAAAACTGACCTCAGTTGTGGTGAGTTTGCTTCCTCCTGTCAGTGCCTTCCTGCCAAAGACCAGTGTGAACACACCTGTAGCTAAACAAGTCAGGTTTCCTGGTCATTGCAGTGAGGGGAACATGCACTGTGGGGAAGCATGGGGCATCTCCATATGAGGGCATTAGAAAGGCCTTCGGAGATGTTGGCTTGTGTTAGGGGATTTGGGGAGGTTTTAGGAAGCAGGAGTTTGTTCTGGTTTGGATGCAGTCAGGAAGTAGAGGTAATTCTATGATTGTGTGTCTTAGTAAATCTTGTTTAGGAGAAGGGAAGACTAGAACAGCCCTGAAGCTGTAATTGGTTAAGAAGCAACAGCTACTCACATTAGCCCAATAAGGGCGTATTTGGTCATTTTTTCTGACTCGGAAAGTGTTTGTATTTTGTTTGTATTCAGACATGATTATGAAATGGTCTTGTTTTTGTCTTGATCCATAATTGTTTCACAGTGGCTGTGTGTGATGTTGAAGTTCTGTGAGAGTGTTTATGTTCAACAGCAGAACACCAAGGCCAGCTGGTAGTACAGCTCCTCAGTATCAGACTGCTTTTCTCTTTCTCACCTTTTATGCCATTAATCTGTGTTAGGTCATATTGGATCTTAATCAAGGCTACACTGTGAAGCAAGTATTGAAATAGTAAAGGACAGCAGAAAACAACTGGGATATATTTGTATACCATATGTATATATGTATGTCTACACATATACGTATAGTATATTAGATTTAAGATGTAGTAAGTTTCAGAAGAGCCATCTAACCAGAATATGTATTTCAGCTGACTGTTGATCTTGTGTTATACATCTATCTATATACTGTTAGAGGAGTTCAAGAAAGAGGCCGTTAGACTGGGGTGGCCCTAGTGCCGTTGGCAGCCTGCATAAGCAGACCAAAACCAAAGGCAGAGTCAGTGCACTGGAATCGGAGAAAACGAAACTCAAGAACACGCAGTCGTAAATAGCCAAATAAGTAGATTTTCCCAAATAAGGCAACTGTTTAAGCTATAGCTAATTAAATAATTTGCTTTGCTTCCATGTCTTCGGTATAAAGTCCTCTGCTCTAGCCCCCACCCACGGAGTGCCTCTAACCATTTGGGGTTTTGATGCTGCCTGATTCAAATCGTTGTTTGCTCAAATCAGCTCTTCAAAATTTAATATTCCTCAGCTTATCTTTTGAGAGTTGTGGTGTTAGAAGTGGGATGTGAAGGAGATACCCCCATGGCCTCTGGGAGCAATGAGCAATAGGCGAAGGTACCTGCTGAGCCCATGTGCTCACTGCTTTCTCGCTGCAACTGACTGTCAAGTTTAATGTCCTCTAGGATCCCAGCTCTGCACATTTGCATTACAAGCTCTCTGAGTTTATTTGGGCATTTTTTCTCCAGACTGGGTCCAGAGTTGGACTGGATCTGACTTACGCTGGACTAGGTCTAGCGTGAGGCCCCGGGCTAGGTCATTTTTTTTTTAGGGAAAAGAAAGAAAATGGGTTCCTCCAAGTCTAAAGAGTCTGAGACTCATTCATTTGGGACTCTGGCTAACTATATGTCTAAAAATTATAGGCCCCAAACTTGTGCTTTTCTGAAGAAATCGATTGACATTACCAAAGATGATATTGAATTACAATGGCCACACTGGAGAAGTTTTAATCTAGATAAGTTTATCCATTTACAAGGTGCCCTAAGGAAAAAGGGGTCCCGATTTTCCCAAAAACACTGGGATGTATTTTTTGATTGGTATGCAGAAGCTTTTAGGAGATTGGATGAATAAAAAGTTGCTTCTTTAAAATATTCCTTACAAAAAGGCAAATGAAAAGCTTAAGCAACATATTGATTGTGAGACTAAAAAGGATTACACGCTGACTGACTCCAACTTTTCCTTCCCTTTGCTCTCCTCTCTCTTAATATCCTGAACCTACTAATTCCTTTGCTCAGTTGCTTTTCCACTATGAGGATGAGCTGGAGGTTAAACAGTGCCTTATAAAGGCTCTGTGAGGTCCTGTGCTGAGCCTGGAATACCTCATGTAACTACTTTTTCTCCATGGTCAAAAACTGAGCTTAGGGCCATTGCCAAAGACTTTCCAAACTCAAAAGGGAATCCTCAAAAATTTTATGAGGAATTCAGAATTCCAGTTGAAGCTTACAATCTAGGGTTCCCAGATCTCTACCAGTTTATTCCCATGATGCTAGTTCTTGCTGACGTGCAGAAATGGATGGCTGAAGCCAAATGGGAATATCTCAAGAGATATTAAAGACTTACATATTAATATTTCTGCTAGGGATGGGCCAAAATGTGCCAGAAAGATAGCTCAAGAACTGCTTGAAAGTATTCCCTCAAAAAACTGACTGGTCCATTATTCAGTCTTGCAAACAAAAAAAGGATGAGCCAATCTCAGGCAATAAGACAAGGTTGGAAAATCTCTTTGTGAAGCATTCTGGGCTTTATTAAATGCAGGCGCAGAAGGTGCCCTGACTTTCTGACGGGCAGCGGGATGGGATCCAGGTCCTGTATGGCTAGTTGTTTGGGCCCCAGAATCAGGCAAGAGTGTGCACTGAATTCCCTGGGCAGTTGAGGCCGCCAGTTTTGCTCTGCAGATGGGGAAAGCCATGGGCTGTGCTCCTTGTCCAAGTGCCACTCTAGGCAGGGCTATTGGATGGTCCCTGCAGCTTCCTGTGTGCTCTGGCTAGGTTCCCTGGTTGGGCAAGCTAAAAGCTATATTCCATAACGAGCAGGGCTATGAATTAGTTTCCTTGTCTGGGCGCATCTGGAGAAGCAGCGCTAAAGCTGGTGAAGCTCTTCGTTTGCTCTCTTAACTCAAGCTGACTCTCGCTCCAAGTTCCCTGGCCAAACAGGGCCACTGGCTTTGCTCTGCAGACTCTCTGCTCTGCCTGCCTGTCTCTTGGCTTGAGCGTTGCTGGCTTACGCAGCTTCCAGGTATTCTCCTCAGCCCTTTTAGTCTTACTTCATTTAGCATAATGCCTTCCAGGTCCATCCATGTTGTTGTAAATGGCAAGATTTCTTTCTTTTTATGGCTGAGTAATATTCTATTCTAAGTACATGTCTTTCCATGTCTTGGATATTATAAATAATACTGTTATGACCATGGGGGTGCAGCTGTCTCTTACACATAGTGTTTTAATTTCCTTCAGATATATTCCCAGAAGTGGAATTGCTGGATCACATGGTAGTTCGATTTTTAATTTTTTGAGCAACTTCCATGCTATTTTCCATGCTGTCTGTACCAATTTATAATCCCACCAACAGTGCATAAGGGTCCACTTTCCTCCACATCCTTTTGTTATCTCTTGATCTTTTAGATGATAGCCATTCTAACAGATGTGAGGTGATATCTCATTGTGGTTTAGATTAGTATTTCCCTAATTATAATGATGTTGAGCACCTTTTCATGTACCTGTTGGTTGTTTGTATATCTTCTTTCGAAAAATGTCTATTCAGGTCCTTTGCTGATTTTTAAACTGGATGTTTTGGTTTTTTTGGCTACTGAGTTTTATGAGGTCTTTATATATTTTGGATATTATCATCTTATCAGATATATGGTTTGCATATATTTTTTCCCATTCTGTAGTTTCTCTTTTCATTTTGTTGATTATTTCTTTTCCGTGCAGAAGCTTTTTAGTTACATGTAGTCCTACTTGTTAATTTTTTATTTTTTAGCTTGTACTTTAGGTATAATTTCCAAAAAGTCATCACCAAGACCCATGGCAAGGACCTTTTTTCCTCTGTTTTCTTCTGGTGCTTGATATTTTATGGTTTTTATGTTTTATGGTTTCTGGTCTTACATTTAAGTCTTTAATTAATTTTGAGTTAAGTTTTGTGAGTGGTGTAAGATAAGGGTATAGGTTCATTCTTTTATATGTGAATATCCAGTTTTCCTGGCACTATTTATTGAAGAAATTGTCTTTTCTCCATTGATTATTCTTGGCTCCCTTGTCAAATCCTAGCTGGCCATATATGAATGGGTTTATTTTGGGGCTCTCGATTAGGTTTCATTGATCTTCATGGCTGTTTTTTTTTTGGTGTTGTGAAGAAGATTGGCCCTGAGCTAACATACATTGCCAATCTTCCTCTTTTTGCTTGAGGGAGATTGTCACTGAGCTAATATCTGTGCCAGTCTTCCTCTATTTTTGTATGTGGGATGCCACCACAGCATGGCTTGATGAGCGGTGTGTAGGTCCACGCCCAGGATCTGAACCCATGAATCCTGGGCCGCCAAAGCAGAGTGTCCGAACTTAACCACTACACCACTGGGCCGACCCCCATCTTTGTGTCTGTTTTTATGCCAGTACCACACTGTTTGTATTACCATACTTCTATAATATAGCTTGAAATCGGGAAGTGTGATGCCTCCCACTTTGTTTTTCTTTCTCAGGATTATTTGGCTATTCAGGGTCTTTTGCAGTTCATTACAAATTATGGGATTGTTTTTTCTACTTCTCTAAAAAATGTCATTGGAATCTTGATAGGGATTGCAGTGAACGTATAGATGGCTTTGGATACCAAGGACATTTTAACAATATTAATTCTTCCAGTTCATGAACATAGGATATTTTACCATTTATTTGTGTCTTTGATTTCTTTCATCAATGTCTTGTAGTTTTCAGTGTAGAGATCTTTCACCTCCTTGGTTAAATTTATTCCTAAGTATTTCTTTTTAGATCCTATTGTAAATGGGATCTTTTTCTTTACAATAGTGTCCCCTTATCTGTGTTTGATATATTCCAAGTCTCCTAGTGAGTGCCTGAAACTGCTCATAGAACTGTGGGAGATCAAAATTTGGCCACCCTGAAATATATCTCTTTACCTTGATTGTTTTCTCTGAAGGACATTTGACCTCCCCCACTAACTGCCTAAAGAATTTGACATGGTGGCTCCTTCCTGGAACAGATCTTCCATCTGATGGCTGTAATATAATGTAAAATAGATGTTACAATAGGAAAGGCACCAACAAGCCCATCTTATCAGAAATTCTGTCTCTCTGGCCACATTCTCTGGATGGCCCTGCGAGGAGTTGCCAGACAAACATTTACATTTATAAGGGAAATCTCCATTTGTAAAGGTATCTCCCTCTCTGTCTTGGGAAGAGGGGGGATGACCTCATTTCTAGAAACTTATCAATGTGGAAGGTGAGGTCTTAAATCTGCATAATAACTTTACCCTTGTTTACAGTGCTTTAGTGGTAATCTCCTGTAACTGACACCCCCCACCCCCAACATCCTCCTTTGTCTTTAGAAGAAGATGGTATTTAAGATGAGAATTTCTGCTATTGTGTTGAGAAATGCAGTGTCCTTGCTTTCTCCCATGTATACATGTTATTAAACTTGGTATTATTTTCTCCTGCTAACCTGTCTTGTTGATTATTTGGCCAGCCAGAAGAACCTTAAGGGAAAGGGCAGAGGGAGATTCTCCCTCTCCCCCGACAGAACCAAACCCTATATATACTATGTTTTTTTATACAGATGAAAAAGTTTAATTAATAAGTTAAGCCCAGCAAGAAATTAACAACAAGAACTATTAAAATAGAACAATTATAACAATATACTGTAATAAAAGTTGTGTGAATGTGGTCTCTCTCCTTCTCACAATATCTTATTGTGCTGTACTCACCCTTCTTCTTGTGATGATGTGAGATGATACAATGCCTATGTGATGAGAATAAGTGAGATGAATAATGTAGGCATTGTGATGTAGCGTTATTTTCACACTGCATTTGACCATGGGTAACTGAAACCGTGAAAAGTGAAATGGCAGATAAGGGGGACTACTGTCTTTCTTTTTCAGATAATTTGTTGTTAGTGTATAGAGACAGTACTGATTTTTATATGTTACCTTTGTAATGCTGCAACTTGACTGAATTCATTGATGAGCTTTGACAGTTTTTGGTGGCCTGGCCCATTGCTGAGTATAGCTCCCGGCCCCTCCTGACCAGAAAGCCTGAATGGAACACCTGAGAGGCTGCTTGGAGATGGCCCTCCCTCCTGTCCAGGCAGGGGAGCTCATCATAGCTGAGTCATCGCCAAGCTCAGTGCTGAGCGTATCTCCCAGTCCTGCCTGATCACAAAGGCTGGCAAGAACACCTGAGCTACATAGCCCAGCAATGCTCAGAGAGTAAGGCAGGCACAGCTGATCATCTGCAGAGCAAAGCCAGTGGCACTGTTCCACCTGGGAACTTGGGGAGCAGGTCGGCTTGAGTCAAGGCCTCCTTTCTTAGCTTCTTTTGAATTATTGAATATTCATTGATATTCCTTTTTACTTTCAATATTTTTTTCTGTTTTCTTTTTAGTGATTGATTGTTGTTTCACCATTGGATCTTTAACTTATCAAAGGTTACCTTCAAATAATACAATATTGTCACATAATGTAGAATTTTGAAACAATATAATTCTATTTGCATTCTCCTATTCTGTGTGCTATTGACATACAGTATATTTCTCCTTTTGTTATAAACCTCAGAACATATCATTATTTTTCTTTTAAATTGTAAATTATCCTTAGATCTCAGATGAATAAAATGACATGTTTATCCAAATATTTAATATTCCTGATGCTTTATGCTACTTTGTGTGATCACACTTCATTGTGATATTATGCTCTTCTTTTTCCTGAAGAACATCTTTTAAATTTTCCTTTAGTGTAACTTTGTGGTTGATGAAACTTCTCAGCATTTTTATTTTTTTTGGATTTTTAAAAATTCTTCACAAAAAAGATGTAAATCCCTTATCTTGTTCCTGCATATTTTCTGTTGAAGAGTCTCAGGCCATCCTTATTATTACTCTGAAAATACTTAATATATTTTTTCTGCCTGCTTATAATTTTTTGGCACTTTTTATTTCAATCTGATTCTTTTGTCTTGATGTGGTTTGTATGAGTGTATGGATGGCTTGTATGTGTATATCCTATGTGGTAATTTGATGTATGGTATCACACAGAAGCGACACCGTGCAGTTTTTGTCGATTCTCACTTAGCATAATGCCCTCCAGGTTCATCCTTGCTGTTGCAAATGGCAGAATTTCTTTCTTTTATAAGGCTGAATAATATTCATTTCATTCCCCACATAAGATTCCTCATGCCATTTCATTTTTAATCCCTGTTTCCACTCATTACTCCAGGCAACAATCAATCTACTTTCTGTCTCCTAATTTGCATTTTTTTAACATTTCATATAAATGGAATCAACCAGCCTCTTCTCTGATTGCATCTTTGAAAGTATATATTTATAACATCTGCATTGTGTCTGCCTGCATCTTTCTAGTTGCATAAGCTTGGAGAAAATTATCCTCACTTAATTCACGACTGTTCTCGCCTAGTTTGTGACAGTGAAACTCATGTTGGTCTTTAATGTCTCTACAACTTCATTAAAAACATTTTTTGATAAGACCATCAATGATGTTCATGTTTCTGAATGCCAGTTAATCTTTAGTCTTCATTTTCTTGACCAATTGGCAGCATTTTCTATAGCTAATCAGTGTCTCCTCCACAAAATACTTTCTTCATTTGGCTTCCAGAATACTACAGACTCCTGGTTTAACTCTCACCATTGTGCTTACTCTTGCTCAGTTTTTTGTTTGTTTGTTTCATTTTGTGTATGTGTGTGTGTGTGCATGCAAATCTTCCTCTATTTTATATGTGGGTCGCCGCCTCAGCATGGCTTGATGAGTGGTGTAGGTCTGCTCCTGGGATCCAAACCTGTGGACCTGGGCTGCTGAAATGGAGTGCGCTGAGCTTAACCACTATGCCACTGGGCGGGCCCCTGTTTGTTCCATTTTGTCTGTTTGTTTTTCAGATTCTTCCTCACATCTTTAATCTTAGAGTACTCCATTGTGTTATTCTTGACTCTTGTTTTTTCCTCGCTATATTCAATCACCTGGTTATTTCATCCAGTCTTGTGGCTTTAAATACCGTTTATGTATTGATTGTTCCCAAACTTACATCTCTACTTTATTCCTCTCCAGTGAACACCATATTCGTTTATCTGACTACTTATTTGATAAACAATTGTTTACTAGAATTCTCATACTTAACATGTCTAAATTGTACTTCTGATCCTCTTCCAAAATTTATCCTTCCCACAACCATCTCAGTAAATGGTAACTCTATTCTTCCAGTTTCTCAGAACAAAAACCTTGGAGTCATACTTGACATCTTTCTTTCTTTTGTTTTCCCCCACATCCGATGGATTATTAAATCCCGTGTGTCCTACTTTCAAAATACATCCAGTATTGGACCTCCACCATTGTTACTATCCTGGGTCAAGCCACCATCCTGTCTTTCGCAGATGACTAATAGCCTAACTGCACTCTCTGCTTCTGCTTATTTGCCCTACAGATGCTTCTCAACACAGCATTCAGTCTGATTCTATTGAAATGTTGGTCTGATCCTATCATTTATCTGCTCAGAATCTGCCATGGCTTCTCACCTCTGTGACACCTTCTGTTCCTACTGTCTCTCATCCTCAATCCCGCTCCACTCCAGGCACATTGCCCCCCGGCTGTTCTTCATATACACAAAGCATGTTTCTGCCTCACGGTCTTTGCATTTTCCCCTAACTCTGTCTGGGATAAGATTTCTGTACAAATCCCTGTGGCTTGTTTTCAGGTCTTTAACCATCTATTCAGTGAGCCTTTTCATGCCGTCCTATCTACATTTTGCAACCAACCTCCCTCACCCAGGCCTATTTATTGCCATCTAACATGGTAGCAGTATGTGTCCCTCACTGTCATGAAGAGTAGTGGTTTTGTCTTTTGTTTACTGCTGTATTCCAGTGCCTAGAAGAGGATCTGTCAGATGGTAGGCACTCAGTAAATATTTGTTAAATGAAGACATATACAGACGCACTCACAAATATCTGATACAGAAGATTCAGTCTATTGCAATGTTAACAAAGCCTGGTCTCTCTGATACACCAGTTCTGTGAATTTAAACTGTTATGCTACATTAAAATTACTCTAATTAAAGCATATTATTATATGCATCATATATTTCACATTTATTTTTGTTATTTTACTGTTTATGTTCATATTAAATTCATGACTCAAACATTTTTTATTTTTGTTTTTCTTAGCTCATTTTTATCCCAGAACTTTTTGGTTTATACATACAATTAAACTGGATCTTTGCATTCTGTGTCTTCATATTTTAAGGTAAGATTCAGATGTCTTAGATATTTATTATTATGTGTTTGTTTATTGAAGTGGACATATCATTACCATTGGGCTATATTTGTTTCCTGTGGACAGTTTAATATAAATATGTTATTCCATATAATTATGACCTGTTACATGGTTGATTGTTGTACACAGAAGTGGCCTGTGCTAGACATGAAACCCAGGCTGAATGAATACTCTTGGGCACTGAGGTGGTACCAAGGAGAGTTATCAAAAACCTTTCTTCCCTGAAAATCTGTATTAATAAATCTATGTGACACACAATCTTATTATTTTCAACTCTTCTAACATTTTGAGTCTTCTGTAATGTTTACCAATATATTTGTTATTCATAAAGAATGCATTTATTTTCCTTTCTATACTGTTTTTCAGATGCATTGCCATTACCAAGGATATGTTGCAGAATTTCCAAATTCGGTTGCAACACTCAGCATCTGTGCTGGACTCAGGTATTTATACATGGAAAATTTAGGACATACTTGAAAATGAAACTTAGTGGCTAGGAGACACAACTCTGCGAAAGTTTAAGGGGCATCCAAATCTGAAATTTTCCTTTATGATGGCCTTACTTTAATATTATTAACTAGACTTTAGGGCCCATTCAAATGAAATCAGTCTAGGGAAACCTGACTGGAGATATTTTCAAGATGCTGTGCAAAGGGGGATAGTTTCAGTAAAGGAAACTTTAGAACATCTCTCTAACTATTGTCACGTTATCTGTCAGTTATCTCAAATAGTTATGGAAAATGACATTAATTAGTTACTTAAATAGCCACATATTGTATGCTCTCAGGTTAGGGGCACTCAATATCAGACATAAAACAACTAATTGAGAAGTCCCTCAGGTAAAGGTCAGAGATAAATGATTTTCATCACTGATGGTGGCAGGAGGAAGGAGGTAAGTTTATCGGAAGACTGATCCAGAGCAGACAAAAGACTCTCCCTAACTTCCTTTTGGTTTTGGTTGTCTGATTTCCAGCATTGTACTCGTGTCAAGTCAGAAAATGGGCATTCCCTGAATGTGGTTTTCATAGATATCACCTCTTTAGATTTCTACTGTATATACCTGCTTTCAGTTATTCTCACCTCTGTAAGGACAGGAACTTTATTCTTGGAATTCTCAGCAATTATCTTGATTCCCAGACAGTAACTGGCCTTAATATATCTTGAATGAATGTGACTACTATAAAGAAAATACAAAATTCTCTTCAATATGTTTAGTTCTTTAATATGTGAACAAAAGTAAGGCAGATGTGGTGACTCAGTTACTAACAGCAGACTGAAAAAAATAGGAAAAGAAAGTGGGTTTAAATGTTTCGTACTATGGTTCCTCATTTCTCACAACATTTTAGATTATAGCTTTGATGAGATCATTTGCAGGATTTTTATATCATTGATTTCTAAATATTCAGGGGATTCTTTCAGTTTGAAAATATCAGCTATGGAATTGAGCCGTTGGAATCTTTAGTAAGATTTGAGCACATCATTTATCAAGTGAAGAATGACAATCCAGATATACCAATGTTAGCAGAAAATTACAACAATATTTCTCAGAAAGACTAGCCCTATAAAGTTCATTTAAGCTCACAGGTAACTGTGATGATTCTGATATTATGATATACTATCAAATTAATTCTGTAGAATTTTGTTAGTAGTGAAAAGGAGCTAAGCTGTTGAGCAGAAATAATGAATTTGGCATCTTCTTTCTATACCTTTAAATAAAACATCCATATTCTATCTAGAATATATGGAAAGTTATAATGTATTTCAAACTTATTGTTTTATGATGTATTACGTAACATTTCTTATTTTTGTTTTTGTTCAAATAAAAATACATATTATTAAATAAAATTTATAAAGGCAAGAAGAATAGAGTCACTGTTAATTACCACTATTCTGGTAAAATTACTTTTAATATTTTGATATGTAGCTTTATATACTACTGGAACATATCTTTCCAAAATAGATAATCATTTGTATATTATTAAGCTCTCTCAATTTACCTGTAGGCCGGATATAGAATTCTTGGTCGACAGGTGTTTTTCTTTCATTTCTTTGTATATTTCAGTTCACTGTCTTCTGGCCTCTGTGGTCTCTGTTGAAAAGTCAGCTATTATTAATCATATTGAGGATTCCTTATACAGGATGAGTCTCTTCTCTGTTGCTTCTTTCAAGATTGTCTGTTAGTCTTTGCCTTATGACAGTTTTCTTATGATGTGTCTTTGAGTGGATCTCTTTGAATTTATCCCACTTGGAGTTCATTGAACTGCTTGGATGTATAAATTAATGTTATTCGGCAAATTTGGAAAATTTTTGGCCATTAGTTCTTTGAATATTCTTTCTGCCCTTTTATCTGTCTCCTTACTTTCTGGTATTCCCATTATGTGTATGTTGGTATACTTGATAGTACCCCACAGGGCTATTGGGTTCGGTTCATTTTTCTCTATTCTTTTTTCTTTGTCTTCCTCAGACTGTATAATCTCAATTGATCTATCACATTCCCTGAATTTTTCTTCTGTCTGCTCAAATCTGCTGTTGAGCCTTTCTAATGTATATTTCATTTCAATTATTGTGTTTTTCAGTACTAGAATTTCTAAGCCTTGATTGATATTTCCATTTAGTAAGACATCATTATTATACTTTCCTTTAGTTGTTTATGCATGGTTTCTTTTTGTCTCTGAAATTATTTAAAATACCTAATTTAAAGTATTTTTCTAGTAAGTCCAACATGTAATCTTCCTCCAAGATTTCTGTTGACGGACTTTTTCCTGTAAATGGGCCATACTCTTTTGGTCTTTTTCGTGTCTCATAATTTTTTGAAAACTGAAACTGGTGATTCCAAATAACATAATATGGTAACTGTGGAAATCAGATTCTGCCTCCCTCCCAAATATTATTGCTGTTTGTTGTAGTTGTTGTTTGTTTTGTACATTTTTTGGCTGATTCTCTAAAGTTTGTATTCTTTGGTGTGTTTAGTTGCTGAAGTCTCTGTTCTGTTATCTTATTGGTGGGTTAATGATCACTCACAGACTTCTTTAAATCCTTGGAACTAGTAAGTCTTCTAGTCTTTGCTGAGGATCTCTGTGTGCATGTCAGTCAGCCAGGCAGTTAACAGCTATGCCTTTCATTTCACTTCCTGCCTGCACAGAGCCGCAAATCAGGCAGAGGTGAGAGTTTAGAGTCTTTTCAGGTCTTTCCTAAGTATGTACACAGCCTTGGGCATGCACTTAGTCCCATTCATGTGTGTGACCTTCTAGATTCGCAGATATTTGTCATAGCTTTTCAAAGCTCCATGTGGACATCTCATTCTCCAGTTTTTCCTTTTAAGTTTTTTTGGTTGGTCTGTTGTTGCCCCAATGTTATTTACTTTCTCAGAGAACTGTGAAGTTTTTAAAAAAATGCCTGTAATTGTTTTCAACAAATACCTTTGGGAAAAAGGCTTTTCATACCAGATGAGATCTGATTTAGGTCAAATTCAGAAGAGTTTGAAGTGGGTCGTCTAGGAACCACAAAAAGATCAAATCATGACATTTCTCTGGAAATAAGACTTTGAAGATGCTCCAGCCACATTCTTCTTTTTTTGGAGGTTGCTAGTCTGCTGATATTTATGGCAAATGCATACTATTAGTTTTCAGCTAATGGGAGAAGAGTCTAGGGCAAATTCAAATTCCACAAATATCACTGTTTTACTGAGGTGAGTTATTATTTTTTTTTTTGAATAAACCTTACCCAGAGTGCTGTAAGCCTTTGGTTAATTTCTAGAGATCTGAAAAAGTTGATTCTAACACTTTTTGCCAGTTTTCTTTTTAGTTTTATGTAGGAGAGAATTTTTGGAGATTGTCACCTTACTTTTCACTGACATCACTCCATTTCATGAATTTTATATAATGTATGTATAATCTTTTAATATAACATGTTTTCTAATTTTCCTTGTTATTGCTCCATTGACCCATGGGAAGTTTAGAAGTGTGCATATTTGGGGATTTTCTAGATATCTTTTTGATACAGATTTATCATGTTCAGAGAATGCATTTGACTTCAGTATGTATATTTCTCTCCATATTAAGCAATTGTTTTATATAGTGTTCTACAGATGTTTATTAGGTCAATTTATTTGTATTCTTCAAAACTTCTGTTTTTAACATCTTTTTACTGTAGTGAATTTGTAGTTTCTGTCTGTTGCTCAGCCTCCTCCTGTGGGGCATTTTTGAACTTTATTATGCATTTTTCATTTTTAAGTGATATATCATTATTAATTCTTATGTAAAAGCAATACAGGATAAGTTGGCAAACTTTCACTTTTACTTTCAGACATTTATTGGTTTTGTCTAGAAGTTTGTAGGAAAATTACAATAACAGATTTCTCTGAGAGGCAAGCAGAGAGAACTCTTTTCTCTTTTTCCAGACCATTTCCAATTATAAGGTAAGAAACATTTCCTTATCAAGAGCAGAACTCAAAGGTACTCAATGATAAAATAAAGTGTGCTTAGACACATGTGGGCAGGTCAACCAACTTCTTTCTGTATTGGGTGGTTGTGGTAGAAGTATTTGATGTTGAAATTACAAATATGATCTTGCATGTTGTTTAATATCTTCCATTAGTGCCTTTAATGTGTTAATGGAAGTTGCTTTAAATCTTCTTTCTGATAGTTCTTACATCTGTGTCATTTATCAGTCTGAGTCTCATGATTTGTATAGCTTTCATATTGCATTTTCTTCTTGCGTGTCTGTATACCTTCTCATTTTTTTGGTGAAAGCTAGACACGTTACATCAGGCAGTAGATACTGAATTAAATATTTTTTTAGGCTCATAGATGAGCATACCTTTCTTTCTCCTAGGTCTTTTATTTGAAAGTTTATATTAATCTAGTCAGAATATAGGCCTGTTTATGTGTGTTGTTGCTATGGCTACACTCAGTGTACCTTCCAGAGGCTTCACATTGCTTTTACTGATATCTTTATTAATAGTGAATGATAATTTCCTAGAGGGATGTCTGTTCTCTGCTTGGCTTTGGATTTGTCCACTTGGTTTTGTTTTGAGTCATTACAGATAAAATCTATTTCTTCCAGCTCCCCCTGCTGCCTGTACTGTAATTTTTTCTTGACACATTTTAGCATAGAACATGGGTTAGGCATAGAGCAGAGAACAGAGGAATTCTCTGATGTTTGGATTAAGACTCGGTGTTAGGAAGGCACTATGAGCATGGATTTGAGGATGTAGTTCTCACAAATGTCTCTACCTCTCTCCTCCAGATGTAATACTGGGCCTAGCAAGTATTCCTTCCTCTGCCTCCAGAATTAGACCTTTATTTCCCTCTTCCCTCTCCCAGCCTCCCTTTCACCAGTGCCCTCAGGTACAAACCTCCTTACCCTTTCTCCAGTAGATTAAGTTTTTTGTATCAGAGAGGAGATAGAGGAGAGGAGTTTGGGTAGAGTTTCCATGGTGGCTGATGTTGCTCCCCACCAGCCAGCACCAGGAAGGCGTCTTTTTCAGTATATTCTCCAATTCTCATAGTGAGTAGCTTATGGGGATTCTGGAGAAAGACCCTGTAAGAAGCTATGAAACCAAATATTTTTATGGCTCTCAGAGTCTTCATACTTTGATGCTTGCCCAAGCTTGGCCTTTAAAAATTCAGCCAAAATTTCTAGCTGAATATCCTTACCAGCTTATGTAGTATTTGGTGTCATCCGAATCAGGTAAGCAAATACTTGCTTCTTGGTCATCTCTGCAGGCATATTTCTCTCTCCAGATGTTGGTTAGTGGCTTAATCTGCAGTCTCAGTTTTTTGATGGGTTTAAGAAAAATCATTAATATGTACTTTGTCCAGGTTTTTCTCTGTTGTACATACAGAAGCAGCACTCTTTCCAGTTTTCTACTCTCTGATCTGAAACCAAATATCCAATATTGCCAACAACTCTAATTATATAAAATTGACAATGTAAATAAAGGGCCAATATCTTAAAAATGACCCACTACCAAAACTCAACCAAGATAAAATAGACAACTTGAATAGTCCTGTAACCATTAAAAATTGAATTTTCAATGAAAAAAATCTCTCAAACACAAAATCTGTCTGATGAAGATGGATTTATGGGAAATTTATAATAAATGTTAAAGGAAGATATAGTGCCAATTCTGTACAATTTCTCCAGAGAATTGAAGAGGAGTCAACACTTTACAACTCATTTTGTGAGGATACTATTGTCCTTATACTAAAACTAGATACAGACAGTACAAAATAAATAAACCCATAGATGAATATGGCACATGAATATAAATGTAAAAATTATGAAGAAAACAACATCAAAAGTAATAGAGTAACTTATAAAAAGGATTGGACACCATGACTAAGCAGGGTTTATCCAGCAATGGAAGTCTGGTTCAATATTTGAAAATAAATCAAAATAATCTACCATATTAGTAGGTTAAAAAAGGAAAGTTACACATTCTTCTCAATTGATACAGAAAAAACAAAGGCAAAAATTCAACATCCATTTATTATGTAAATTCTCAGTGACCTTGGAATAGAGAGGAACTTGTTCTAGATCTTAAAAAAAATGCCTATAAAAACCTACAGCAAACATAATATTAATGAAGAAAGACTAAGTACTTTTCTCCTAAGATTTGGTACAAGGCAAGGATGTCCACTCTCTCCACCCTTATTTAACATAGTGTTGGATTCCTAGGCAGGATAATAAGGCAAGAAAAGGAAATAAAAGGCATACAGATCAGAAAGGAAGACTTAAGAATGTTGCCATTTGCAGGTGACATGATTGTCTCCTTAGAAATCTCAGGAAACGTACAAAATAACTCCTAGGACTAATAAGATTAGTCGGCAAAGTCACAGAATACTTGATGAATGTTCAAAAATCAACTGTGTTTCTATGTATTAGAGATGACTATGTGGAAACTGTATGAAAAACATACCATTTACAATCATTCAAAAAGGAAATAAACAGTGTCTTAGTCAGTTTGGGCTGCTATAACAAATTACCATAGACTGGTTGGCTTAAACAACAAATATTTATTTCTCACAGTTCTAGAGCCTAGAAGACTGAGATCAGGGTGCCAGCATATTCAGATTCTTGGTGAATGCCCTCTTCCTCTTATATAGATGGCTGTCTTCTTGCTGTGTCCTCATATGGTGGAGAGAAGCTAGCTAGCTCTCTGGTCTCTTCTTATAAGGGCACTAATCCCATTTATTATTTAGCCTCATGGCCTAATTACCTTTGGAAGGTCCCACTTCCAAATACAATTGCATTGGGATTAGGGTTTCAGCATAAGAATTTTGGAGGACACAAATATTGCAGGTAGATATCGAGCAAAATATATACAGGCGTTGTATACTGAAAACTACAAAATGCTGATGTAATAAATCAAAGTAGACATATCACGGAGAGACAAATGGAGAGACATACCATGTTCATGGATTGGAAGACTCAGTAGAATAGATATTCCATTTTCCTCCACATTAATTTATAGATTTAACATAATTCCTAACAAAATTCCAGAAAGAAGTTTTATAGCTATATATAAGCTTAGTCTAAAAGGTAAATGGAAAGTCGAAGAAACTAAAATAGCTAAAATAACTTTGAAAAGGGTCATAAAGTAGGAAGAACTACTCTACTTGATTTTAAGATGCCTTATGTAGGTACAGTAATCAAAATTGTGTGGTATGGGTGGAAAGATACACACATTCAGCAATGGATCAGAATAGGGAACTCAGAAATAGACCTACACAAAATAAAAGCAATTCAATGAAGGGAGGATAGTCTTTTCAGCAAATGGTGTTGGAACAGTTGAATATCCATTGGCAATAAAATAAGCTATGACCTAAATCTCATACCATATACAAAAATTAACTCAAAATTGATCATAGATCTAAAAACAAACTATAAAATCTTTAGAAGAAACATAGGAAAAATGCAAGAGGACCTAGGACTTGGCAAAAAATTCTTAGACATAATACCAAAAGCGTGATCCATAAAAGAAAAGAAAAGATGAATTGGCCTTCCGTAAAATTAAAGTATTTTTATTTGCAAAAAACCCTGGGAAAATAATGAAAAGACAAGCTACAGAATGGGAGAATATGACAAGGGACTGCTATCTAGACTGTATAAATAACTCTCAAAGTCAGCATTAACAGGCAAGCAATACGGTTAGAAAATAGGCAAAACCTGAAGAGACATTTCACTGAAGAGAATATACAGCTGACAACGAAACAAAACAAAACACATGGAAAGATGTACATCATCACTAGCCTTTAGGACAATGTGAATTGAGATCATTATCAGATATTATTATCCACCTATTAGAGCAGCTAAAATAAAAAATAGTGACTATCAAATGCTGACGAGGATTTAGGATAACTAGATCTTTCGTGCATTGCTGGTGGAAATGAAAATGGTACAGCCATTGAAGAAAATATTCTTAAAAAATACTAAATGTACACTTATCATGCAACCCAGAAATCAACTATCTGGGCATGTATCCAGAAGAAATTAAAATTTATATCCATGCAAAAACCTATACACGAATGGTCACAGAAGCTTCATTTGTAGCAGCCAAAAGTTAAAAACAACCAAAATATCCTTCAGTAGGTGAATGGTTTAACTGTGGTACATTCACACCTCGGAGTACTACACATCAACAAAAGGAACGAACTATTGATGCATGCACTACTTGGATGGATTTCAAGGGCAATATGAGGAATGAAGCAAGCCAATGTCAGAAGGTCACATACAGTATGATTACATTTATGTAACATTTTTAAAATGACAATATATAGAAATGGGGAGAAGATCAGTGGTTGTCACAGATAAAGAAAATGGGGAGGTTGGAAGTGCATGTGACTTTAAAGAGATACAAAAGAGAGATCTTTGTGGTCATGGAAGAGATCTGTATCTTGATTCCAATGGTGGTTACATAAATGTACACATGACAAAATGACATAGAAATATACACACGCACATTGTACCAAGTCAATTTCCTGGTTTTGACACTGTCCTATGGTTTGTAAGATGTAACCATTGGTGGAAACAGAGTGAATGATACATGAAATACCTGATTTATTTTGGCAATTTTCTATGATTCAGTGGTTATTTTTTTAAATGAATAAAAATTAAAAATGAAGAAAGTGAAAATAATCTATTAATAAATTAATGAGTTTTGAAGGTCATTTTATTGAAAGTGACTTATCTGACATTATGGTGAACATTATTGAAAGTTCATTTTGAAACTTAGACATTAAAGGGGCCAGCCTGTTGACGTAGTGGTTAAGTTTGCACTCCGCTTTGGCGACCCGGGATTCACGGGTTCGGGGATCCCAGGTGCGGACCTATGCACTACCTATCAAGCCATGCTGTGGCAGGCATCCTACATATAAAGTAAAGGAAGATGGGCAAAGATGTTAGCCCAGGGCTAATCTTCCTCACCAAAAGCGACAACAACCACCAAAACAACAAAACTTAGATATTAAAGATAAATTTATTTATTTATTTATTCTTTTTTTAATTGATGTCTTAACATTTTATAACATTGTGAAATTCTGGGTTGTACATTTTTGTTTGTCCATCATCATATATATGTCTCCCTTCACCCCTTGTGCCCACCTCCTACCCCCATTGCCCCTGGTAACTGCAATACAATTTTCTCTGTCCATGTGTTGGTTTATATTCCACATATGAGTGAGATCATACAGTGTTTGTCTTTCTCTTTCTGGCTTATTTTGCTTAACATAATACCCTCCAGGCCCATCCAGGTTGTTGCAAATGGGACAATTTTGTCTTTTTTTATGGCTGAGTAGTATTCCATTGTATATATATACCACATCTTCTTGATCCAATCATCAGTCGAGGGACATTTAAGTTGCTTCCACTTCTAGGCTATAGTGAATAATGCTGCAATGAACATAGGGGTGCATAAGCCTCTTGGGATTGTTGATTTCAGGTTCACTGGATAGATTCCCAGTAATGGAATAGCTAGATCATAGGGTATTTCTATTTTTAATTCTTTGAGGAATCTCCATACCGTTTTCCACAGAGGCTGCACCAGTTTGCATTCCCACCAGCTGTGCATCAGGGTTCCTGTTTCTCCACATCCTCTCCAACATTTGTTGTTTTTTGTCTTGGTGATTATAGCCATTCTAACAGGCATGAAGTGATATCTTAGTGTTATTTTGATTTGCATTTCCCTTATGATTAATGATGTTGAACATCTTTTCATGTGCCTATTGGCCATCTGTATATCTTCTTAGGAGGAGTGTCTGTTCATTTCCTCTGCCCATTTTTTGATCGGCTTGTTTGTTTTTTTGTTGTTCAGTTCTGTGAGTTCTTTATATATTATGGAGATTAACCCCTTGTCAGATATATGTTTTGCAAATATTCTCTCCCAGCTGGTGGGTTGTATGTTCATCTTCATTCTGGTTTCATTTGTCTTGTAGAAGCTCTTTAATCTGATAAAGTCCCACTTGCTTATTTTTTCTTTAGTTTCCCTATACTGGGTAGGCATAGCGTCTGAAAATATTCCTTTATGACCAATGTCAAATAGTGTGTTGCCTATATTTTCTTCTATGAGTTTTATAGTTTCAGGTCTCACCTTCAGGTCTTTGATCCATTTTGAGTTAATTTTTGTAAATGGTGATAGCAGGTGGTCCATTTTCATTCTTTTGCATGTGGCTGTCCACTTTTCCCAACACCATTTATTGAAGAGACTTTCCTTTCTCCATTGTATGTTCTTAGCTCCTTTGTCGCAAGTTAGCTGTCGGTATATGTGTGGTTTTATTTCTGGTCTTTCAATTCTCTTCCATTGATCTGTGTGTCTGTTTTTGTACCAGTACCATGCTGTTTTGATTACTATTGCTTTCTAGTATGTTTTGGAGTCAGAGGTTGTGATACCTCCAGCTTTGTTCTTTTTTCTTAGGATTGTTTTAGCTATTCAGGGTCTTTTGTTGCCCCTATGAATTTTAGTATTCTTTGTTCTATTTCTGTGAAGAATGTCATTAGGATTCTGATTGGGATTGCATTAAATCTTTAGATTGCTTTACATAATATAGACATTTTAGCTATGGTTATTCTTCCAATCCATGTGCATGGGATGTCTTTCCATTTCTTTATGTCATCATTGATTTCTTTCCATAATGTCTTGTAGTTTTCATTGTATAGGTCTTTCACCTCCTTGGTAAGATTTATTCCTAGATATTTTATTCTTTTTGATGCCATTGTAAGTGGTATTATCTTTTTGAGCTCTCTTTCTGTTGGTTCATTATTAGCATACAGAAATGCAACTGATTTTTGTAGATTGATTTTTTCCCATGCGACTTTGCTGCAGTTGTTGATTATTTCTAATAGTCTTCCAGTGGATTCTTTAGGGTTTTCTATGTATAAAATCATGTCATCTGCAAATAGTGAGAGTTTCACTTCTTTGTTGCCTATTTGGATTCCTTTTATTCCTTTTTCTTGCGTAATTGCTCTGGCCAAAACCTCCAGTACTATGTTGAATAGGAGTGGTGAGAGTGGGCAGCCCTGCCTCGTTCCTGTTCTCAGAGGAATGGCTTTCAGTCTTTCCCCGTTGAGTATGATGTTGGTTGTGGGTTTGTCATAAATAGCCTTTATTATGTTGAGGTACTTTCCTTCTATTCCCATTTTGTTAAGAGTTTTTATCATAAATGGATGTTGTATATTGTCAAATGCCTTCTCTGTGTCTATTGAGATGACCATGTGGTTTTTATTGTTTGTTTTGTTGATGTGGTGTATCACGTTGAGTGATTTGCGGATGTTGAACCATTCCTGTGTCCCTGGTATAAATCCCACTTGACCATGGTTTATGATCTTTTTAATATATTGCTGTATCTGGTTTGCCAATATTTTGTTGAGGATTTTTGCATCTATGTTCATCAGCGATATTGGCCAGTAATTTTCCTTCTTTGTATGGTCTGTGTCTGGCTTTGGTATCAGGGTGATGTTGGCCTCATAGAATGATTTAGGAAGTGTTCCATCTTCCTCTATTTTTTGGAATAGTTGAAGAAAGATGGGTATTAAATCTTCTTTGAATGTTTGGTAAAATTCACTGGAGAAGCCATCTGGTCTTGGACTTTTATTTTTTGGGAGGTTTTTGATTACTATTTCAGTCTCTTTACTTGTGATTGGTCTATTCAGATTCTCCATTTCTTCTTGGTTCAGTTTTGGGAGGTTGTGTGAGTCTAAGAATTTATCTATTTCTTCTAGATTGTCTAATTTATTGGCATATAATTTCTCATAGTATTCTCTTACAATCGTTTGTATTTCCGTGGTATCTGTTGTAATTTCTGCCCTTTCATTTCTAATTTTGTGTACTTGTGTCTTTTCTCTTTTTTTCTTAGTACGTCTGGCTAAGGGTTTGTCAATTTTGTTTATCTTCTCGAAGAACGAACTTTTTGTTTCATTAATCTTTTCTACTGTTTTTTTTTTTGTCTCAATTTCATTTATTTATGCTCTGATTTTTATTATTTCTCTCCTTCTGCTGGCTTTGGGCTTTGTTTGTTCTTCTTTTTCTAGTTCTGTTAGGTGTAATTTAAGCTTGTTTATTTGGGCTTTTTCTTGTTTCTTTAGGTGGGCTTTTATCACTATGAGTTTCCCTCTCAGGACCGCTTTTGCTGCGTTCCATATGATTTGGTATGGCATATTTTCATTTTCGTTTGTTTCCAGATAGTTTTTGATTTCTCCTTTAAATTCCTCAATGATCCATTGGTTGTTCAGTAGCGTGTTGTTTAATCTCCACATTTTTGTCACTTTCCCAGTTTGTTTTTCTTGGTTGATTTCCAGTTTCATAGCATTATGGTCTGAAAAGATACTTGTTATGAATTCAATCTTCTTAAATTTATTGAGGCTTGCTTTATTCCCAACATATGGTCTATCCTTGAGAATGTTCCATGCGTGTTTGAGAAGAATGTGTAGTCAGATGTTTTTGGATGGAGTGCTCTGTATCTGTCTACTGGGTCCATCTTGTCCAGTTTTTCATTTAAGTCCACTATTTCTTTATTGACTTTTTGTCTGGATGATATGTCCATTGATGTAAGCGGGGTATTAAGATCCCTTACTATTATTAAGTTGTTGTTAATGTCTCCTTTTAGGTTTGTTAATAGTTGCTTGATGTACTTTGGTGCTCCCATGTTGGGTGCATATATATTTATAAGTGATAAGTCTTCTTGGTGGAGTGTCCCTTTTATCATTATATATTTCCCGTCTTTGTCTCTCTTAACCTGTTTTATCTTGATGTCTACTTTTTCTGTTATGATTATGGCAGCACCTGCTTTCTTTTGTTTGCCATTTCTTGGAGTATTGTCTTCCATCCTTTCACTCTGAGCCTGTGCTTGTCTTTAGAGCTGAGATGTGTTTCCTAGAGGCAGCATATTGTTGGGTCTTGCTTATAAATCCATCCTGCCACTCTGTGTCTTTTGATTGGAGAGTTCATTCCATTTACATATAGGGTAATTATTGATATATGATGGCTTAATGTTGCTGTTTTGTCACTTATTATCTGGTTCTTTTGCATTTCCTTTGTTTCTTGTCCCATTTGTTTCGGACTGCCAATTCATTTTGGTTGTTCTGTCTTATGACTCTTCTAGTTTTCTCTTTGTTTATCATATGTGATTGTGTTTTGATTATTTGTTTAGTGGTTACCTTGACGTTTGTATAAAAAATCTTGTGTATGAGATAGTCCATTATCTGATGGCCTCTTATTTCCTTATACTAAGTCAATTCAATCACCTTCCTCCTCCCCTTCTAAGTTGTTCTTGTTATACCTTATTCTATCTTGTGTTGTGGGTGTGTGTTTACAGTGATTAGGTTATGTTTACTTTTGGTGAATTCCTTCCTTTGGTCTTTGATTTTGGTATTTAAGTGGTTGCTAACCTATTCCGGTAAAGACCTACTATTTTTCTGATTTTGTCTACCTATTTTTCTCCTTGCTCCAAGCTTTGTATTCCCTTTCTCTTCTTTTTTTCAGGCCTGAGGACCTTCTTGAGTATTTCTTGTAGTGGGGGTCTCGTGGCCATGAACTCCCTTAGCTTTTGTTTATCTGGGAAAGTTACTATTTCTCCATCATAGTTGAAGGAAATTTTTGTGGATAGAGTATTCTTGGCTGAAAGTTTTTGTCTTTCAGTATTTTGAATATATCATTCCAGTCTCTCCTAGCCTATAAATTTTCTGTTGAGAAATCTGCTGAGAGCATGATGGGAGTTTCTTTGTACGTTATTTTTTGTTTTTGTCTAGCTGCCCTTAATATTGTTTCTTTGTCATTGACTTTGGCCAGCCTTAGCATGACATGTCGTGGAGTGGGCCTTTTCCTGTTGATGTATTTAGGTGACCTATTGGCTTCAGTTACTGGTAGTTCCTGCTCCTTCACCAGATTTGGGAAGTTCTCAGCTATTATTTCCTTGAATAGGCTCTCTGTTCCTCTTTCCCTCTCTTCTCCCTCAGGAATACCTATAATTCTTATGTTACATTTCCTAATAGAGTCAGATTTTTCTCAGAGACTTTCTTCATTTCTTTTTAGTCTTAGTTCTCTCTCCTCTTCCATCTGGAGCATATCTGTATTCCTATCCTCTATAATGCTAATTCTTTCCTCTATATTGTCAGCTCTGTTCTTTAAAGATTTCAGGTTCTCTTTTATCTCCTCCATTGTGTTCTTCATCTCCATGAATACTGATTGATTTTTCTTTATGATCTCAATCACTTTTGTGAAGAAACTCCTAATCTCATTGAATTGTTTGTCTGTGTTATCTCATATGTGGTTGAATTTTTTTAATGATAGCTATTTTGTAATCTCTGTTGTTTAGGTTATGGATTTCTGTGTCTTCAGGGTTAGTTTCTGGGTGCTTGTCATTTTCCTTCTGGTCTGGTGATTTCATGTACCTTTGCATTGTGGTTCCTGTATTGGCTTTATTTTTCCTCATCCTGGAAATATCTGGTTGCAATTTCCACCCACCGCCACCATGTGGCCGTTAAGGGCTGTGTAATCTGAGCCCCGTGCGCTCTGCCCTGGCTGTTCCCTGCCATTGGCAGGCCACTTGGTGTGGTCTGATTGGCTGATTTGCACTTTCCATCTTGCAGTGAAGGGGGGGCTCTCTCTTTTCCCTCTGGATCCCTGGCATGGGGGGCTTCTCACTTGCCCCTCGTTATCCACTCTCCTGGGGTGCTCAGATGTTGAGGGTAGCCCTGTAGCTGTTCTGAGTCCTCTGTGTGGGAGTTTCCCACTGTCTGAGAGAACCTGAAGAGCTACAGTTTCCCTGCAGAGGGCCGCCCCTCCCCCCTCTCTGGGAGCCAACGGACCTGGATCACTGATCTGATGGGGAGGGAGAGGAGTTCTCCTTACGTCTCCCCACTTCCTCCGGGGTCCCAGCACCTTCCTGTCTCAGATGTGTGGCAGTGTGGATGTTTCCAATCTTGCTTTTCACTGTCTAGAAGTCCGTTGTTCGTCTGTGACTGTTACTTTTGTTGTATCTTATCAGGCGAAGAGTTTACGGGAAAGCTCACTCTGCCATGATGCTGACGTCACTCCAAATTGATTTATTTTTTGATAATAAGAATATGGATTTGGAAGGGCAACAAGTTGGGGTAAAAGGAATGCCATCATTGAAATATAAAACCTACTGTGCATAAACATACTTCAAATTGGTTATGGTGCACACAATTTATAATTATATTCACTCAAGCTGCAATGTAGAAGACGTGGTTGTCAACATTTACTTATATTTTTATATGTGTACAATAAGAGTAACAAAAATAGAAATTATTTTTGAAATTAATGTTGAACACAAAGGAAAAAAATCATTCCCTCAGTATTGATTTTTCTCTTAGGTGCAGAACAATTGGCAGAAGGACCACATAGAGAAGAAAATTATTTGACAAATTGGATCTCATAAAAAATGATCAAACAAGGATATTCTGGATGAGCCTAAGAATTTTAACTCTACAATATATTTGACCTAAAATATTTTTTAGTTTTTATCATAATATAACTAGAATTATGAATATCCTACATTCATCAGAATTTGCTCTGAATTTAGACGATATGTCATCACCTTCAGAGAGGGTTTTTTACCATTTAAAAATATTTTTGTGTTTAGAATACAGTCAACTGAAGGTATTGATAATTTCAAATATATTAGCCATAAAATGCCATTTTAAACAAAATCATAAGCAGAATAATGAAAATTTAAGATGATACTGAAAATAAATAATGTTCCATAATTATCAGAAATATTAGAGGGAGATAATAGCTAAGAAACTAAAGTACGTGAGTGTTTATCAAGAACGATGATTTTACTTATTATATTTTTAATCAATGAAAAGCTTTAAAAATTTTGGCTTTGTGAACACATATATATATAGGTTTAGAAAAAAATCTAGTTTTGGAAATAACTTTTGAGTAGAAATATTTTTATGTCTTCCAAAGTAATAAAATTGAACTAAATATCAATTTCAATAATTATATAATTTAGGTTTTTCTAGTGCCCCCCTAGTGCCTTAGTGTAGCGCACATTATTCCAGTTTGAGCAATAAATTATATTATCACCATTGTTATAACTCTAGTAACTGTTGAAAATTTGTTGAGAAAATAATACAAGAGTACTTAGGAGACCAAACCCACATATTTCAGCATTTTATGAGGGAAAATGAGAGTTAAGAGCACTTCCTTTCCTATGATATTGCATATATGCATGTATTCAGAGAGACAGATAGATAAGGACAGCAACAGACGTATAGGATGCAGGCGTACTTGCCTCGCCTATGGAAATCTAAACAAACATTTAAACCTAGGCTCTACCCACTGAGTCCAGTTTGTTTGCTTGTTTGTTTTAACCTAGACTATTTTATGACATACCCAATCTTTGTACCCTCCTTACTGTTATATTCAATGATCAATATACATGGATCAAGGAAGAAATTTTGGTTTCTTTGAAATTTCTGTATGAGAAATGGGATTTCAATGTGTTAGAAATACAGCTCATCTAAAAATCACATTAAAGTGCTAAATGATGATGTAATAAATTGATTTACCACTGACTGACTTGGCACGAAGACTATTACATCATATCAAATGGGACACACAGCCTACGGTCTGGAGCTACAGAATTATTTCTGATATTTTACATTCTGTTCTTTTCTGTGTACTCGTATAGTTGATAGTACAAGTCACACTGTTTACCTGAATTTCTGTGTCAACTGTGAGTTCTTAAACATTTCCTATGCTTTTCTGCTGAATAAATGGAAGATTTCCAGTGTGGCACAGTTGGTGACCATAGTCTTTAGGAGGAGAGTCCGTGAAGAATTCTCAAGTGTGAACTGGTCATGTAGATTTGTCAAGTGATGAACACAACAGAATCTGTGTCCTTATATTCACTTTCTTTCTCATTCAGTGTTAATAGAGAGTACCTAGCCCCCTGCATTACTCTAGCAGGCTCACTGGCACTCGTTTAAACCTTGAATATGCTTTCAAGTGAAATTTTCTGATTTGCAATTAATTTTTATATTTAAGTCCTCATGAGAGTTTTATATGCATTCTTTTTGCCTTCTTTACATGTTACTCTTTGCACTTAACAAATTCAATACATGTTAACATTTGTTAAATCGCTTTTTATTTTTCAGAAGAAAACTCTTTCAAAACTATTACCCTGATATCTAGAAATGCACAATATAGTGGAAAAAGCTTTGGTAAGTCAAACTTTTTCTCCTTCCCTCCTTCTTTCCCAGTTCCTTTCCTTCCTTCCTTCCTACCTCCCTCCCTCCCTCTCTCCGTCTCTCCCTCTCTCCCTCCCTCCCTTCCTCCCGCCTCCTTCCCTCCCTCCCTCTCTATCTCTCTTTAAACTTAATGAAAATTTTTCCTTAATTTCAAAGACATAATGGAGTTTTTTGTCATTCCAAATAGAGATATTTTATTTTAGGTGTTAGTTATGACCAGAACCCCAGCTAGCCTAGAATGCCCTACACTGTCTACCCGCCTCCTATCCCCAGTCAGCCCCATATCCCCGTAAATCTTTTTTTTTTTTTTTTTTTTTTTTTGGTGAGGAGATCAGCCCTGTGCTAACATCTGCCAATCCTCCTCTTTCTTTGCTGAGGAAGACTGGCCCTGGGCTAACATCCATGCCCATCTTCCTCCACTCTATATGGGACGCTGCCACAGCACGGCTTTCCAAGCAGTGCATTGGTGCGCACCTGGGATCCAAACCAGCGAACCCAGGGCCTCCACAGCAAAGCACCCCGTGCAATTAACCGCTTGTGCCACTGGCTGGCCCCCAGCCCTGTATATCTTTGACCTCACTTCCTGACAGCCTTGCCCTTCCCTTAACCTGCTCCAGCCTCTCTAGTCACATTGTTTTCTTTGAACATACCAGGTATTTACCATTTTACCAATTCACTTATTATTTTTTACAACTTTTTTGAGGAATAATTGACAAATATAATTGTATGTATTTAAAGTATACAATGTGATGATTTTGTATACGTATACATTGTGGATTTGTTACCAAGATCAAGATAGTTAACACATCCATCACCTCACATAGTTAACTCTTTTTTCCTTTCGTGTGTGTGTGTGTGTGTTGAGAATACTTAAGATCTGCTCTCAACAACTTTCAAGTTTATAATACTGTATTATTAACTCTAGTCACCATGCTGTACATTAGATCCTCAGAACTTCTTCTTTTTATTACTGAAAGTTTGTACCATTTGATACAGGTACATCTCTTATTTCCCCCTTCTTCCAGCCAGTGACAACCACCATTCTATTCTATTTCTATGAAATCTGCTTTATATGTTTTAGCTTCTACATATAAGTGAAACCATACAGTTTTTGTCTTTCTCTGTCTGGTTAATTTCACTTAGCATAATGCCCTTAAGGTTCATCAGATTGTTGCAAATGGGAGGATTTTCTTCTTTTTATGACTGAATAATATTCCATTGTCTATATATACCACATTTTCTTTGTCCATTCATCCTTTGATGGACACTTAGGTTGTTTCCATATCTAGGCTATTGTGAATAATACTGCAGTGAACGTGGGAATGCAGATATCTCTTTGAGATACTGATTTCATTTTGCTGGATCATATTAGTTCTATTTTTAATATTTTAAAGAACCGACATACTTTTTTCCATAATGGCTGAACCAATTTACATTCCCACAAACAATGTGAAAGTGTTCCCTTTTAGTCACATCTTTGCCAACATTTGATATCTCTTGTATTTTTGATAATAGCCGTTCTAACAGGTGAAAGGTGGTATATCATTGTGGTTTTTATTTGGATTTCCCTGACGATTAGTGATGTTGAGCACCTTTTCATGTACCTATTTTTCATATATAGTTTTTTGATCCATCTGTAGTTGATAAAAATATGTGGTGTGAGGTTGAGGTTAAGGTTTATTTTTTCCATATCCATTTGCTCCATCACCATTTATCAAAAAGACCTATCTTATCTCATTCAGTTGTGTTGGCAACTTTTAAAAAGTCATGGAATACATATGGCTTATTTCCTGAATCTCTATTCTTTTCTGTTTGCCTATTTATTTTTTGTTGAATCAGTACCACACTGCCGTAATTACTGTAGCTTTATTGTCATTTAAGATATTTATTTAAATCCTCTTCTTATTCTTCACTATTGCTGTGACTATTCTGGGTCCTTCGCATTTAAACACATTTTATTTATTTATTTATTTTTATTTTTTAGTTTAAAATCAAATTTTTATTATTATTTTTTTTATTTTTTTGTTTATTGCAGTAACTGGTTTATAACATTGTAGAAATTTCAGGTGTACATCATTATACTTCTATTACTGCATAGATTACATCATGTTCACCACCCAAATACTAATTACAACCCATCACCACACACACGTGCCGAATTATCCCTTTCACCCTCCTCCCTCCGCCCTTCCCCTCTGGTAACCACCAATCCAATCTCTGTCTCTATGTGTTTGTTTACTGTTGTTATTATCTACTATTTAATGAAGGAAATCATAGGGTATTTGACCTTCTCCCTCTGACTTATTTCACTTTGCATAATACCCTCAATGTCCATCCATGTTGTCACAAATGACTGGATTTCATCATTTCTTATGGCTGAGTAGTATTTCATTGTGTATATATACCACATCTTCTTTATCGATTCGTCCCTTGATGGGCATGTAGGTTGCTTCCAAGTCTTGGCTATTGTGAATAACGCTGCAGTGAACACAGGGGTGCATGTATCTTTACGCATTGGTGTTTTCAAGTTCTTTGGATAAATACCCAGCAATGAAATAGCTGGATCATATGGTAGTTCTAACCTTAATTTTTCGAGGAATCTCCATACTGTTTTCCATAGTGGCTGCACCAGTTTGCACTCCCACCAGCAGTGTATGAGAGTTCCCTTCTCTCCACATCCTCTCCAACACATGTTGTTTCCTGTCTTGTTAATTATAGCCATTCTGACGGGCGTGAAGTGATATCTCATTGTAGTTTTGATTTGCATTTCCCTGATAGTGATTTTGAACATCTTTTCATGTGTCTGTTGGCCATCTGTATATCTTCTTTGGAGAAATGTCTGTTCAGGTCTTTTGCCCATCTTTTAACTGGGTTGTTAGTTTTGTTGTTGTTGAGATGCATGAGTTCTTTATATATTTTGGAGATTAACCCCTTATCAGATGTATGGTTTGCAAATATATTCTCCCAATTGTTAGGTTGTCTTTTCATTTTGTTGTTTGTTTCCTTTGCTGTGCAGAAGCTTTTTAGTTTGGTGTAGTCCCGTTTGTTTATTTTTTCTATTGTTTCTCTTGCCCGGTCAGACATGGTGCTTGAAAATAAGTTGCTAAGACCGATGTCAAAGAGCGTTCTACATATGTTTTCTTCTAGAAGTTTCATAGTTTCAGGTCTTACATTCAAGTCTTTAATCCATCTGGAATTAGTTTTTGTGCATGGTGTAAGGTAAGGGTCTACTTTCATTTTTTCCCATGTGGCTATCCAGTTTTTCCAACACCATTTATTGAAGAGACTTTCTTTTCTCCATCGTATGTTCTTGGATCCTTTGTTGAAGATTAGCTGTCCATAGATGTGTGGGTTTATTTCTGGGCTTTCAATTCTATTCCATTGATCTGTTTGTCTGTTTTTGTGCCAGTACCATGCTTTTTTGGGTACTATAGCTTTGTAGCATATTTTGAAATCAGAGAGTGTGATACCTCCAGCTTTGTTCTTTTTTCTCAGGATTCCTCTAGCTATTCTGGGTCTTTTGTTGTTCCATATAAATTTTAGGATTCTTTGTTCTGTTTCTGTGAAAAATGTTGTTGGAACTTTGATAGGGATTGCATTGAATCTATAGATTGCTTTAGGAAGTATGGACATCTTAACTCTGTTAATTCTTCCAATCCAAGGGCACGGAATATCTTTCCATTTCTTTGTGTCTTCTTCAATTTCTTGAAGAAATATCTTAATTCCCATGCTCATTGTAGCATTATTTACAATAGTCAAGTTTTGGAAATAGCCCAAGTGTTTGTTGATGCATGAATGAAACATGTTGTGATATATATATCATTTATACATATATAAACGAGAAAGAAGGAGAAAGAAGGAGAGCCTGCTATTTGGGACAACTTAGATGAAGCTGTAGGATATTGTGCTAAGTGAAATAAGCCAGACAGAGAAAGACTAATACTATCTTAGCTCATCTTTATGTGGAATCCAAAAAAAAAGTCGAAGTCACAGAAGGAGAGAGTAGAATGGTGGTAGAGAGTAGAACCAGAGGCTGCGGTTGTCGGTAAAATGGTGAGATGCTAGCCAAAGGGTACAAAGTTGCAGTTATGTAGGATGACTAAATCTAGAGATCTAATGTACAGGCATGATGACTATACTTAATGGTATTGTTAATCCCTGGAAATATGCCAAGAAAGTAGATTTCAGGTGCACTCAGCACACACAGAAAAAGGAAACTGGTAACTATCTGAAGGGATATGTTAATTAGCTTGACTGTAATAATCATTTCATTGTTAATATGTATATCAGATCATAATGTTGTACATGTTAAATACATACAATTTTTATTAAAAATATATAAATAAAAAAGAATACTGATTATAGCTTAAAATATAATTTCAATTGTGAGAAATTTTAAATAGATGTACAGCAATTTTATTTTCAATTGCTTACATTTGAAATTTTGCAGATTATCATTAATATTTCTTGGTCAAAAATGTATGTGATGAATTAATCCAAAAATGTGATATGAAGATGTTATGTTCACAAAGCAATTCTCTCACAGAAAATTTGGAAAATTGTATTTAGAAGTTTTATATAAATGTAATACTTAATATACCTCTAATATTTTGCAATTTATCTTTCTTTACAAATTGTGTAATCTAAAATTTAAATAAAATAAAATTCTCCCAGTCCTTCCGTTTAACAAATTGAGAGATTACATATATCAATTTCTGAGTGTAACACGACACAAGAAAGTTTGATGATGATTGTTATAAAGTGGTTTGGGAAACTTCCTGTCTTTTCTTTCTGTGATCTAGACAAAGTGAAATGATGTAGACATATTTGCTTCTAAAAATTTTGGTCAAAATTCACAATAAATTTGGACCTGCTGTTCTTATAGAACTTAGATCATTTACTCTCTTTTCTACTTTTTACTACTAGTTATTGCCTCATTTAGGGTAAAATTTCTTCTGTGGCAGGAATGGCTTATCTATATTTTATTAAAACATTTATTCATTCTATCCATATTTTCCAATTCATTGTTTAAAACTTATATGTGCCTCATATATATTATGTTTATCATTTCAGTGTTTTAAGTGCGTAATGAGTGTCTGCATAAATTACCATGATTTCTGATATGTCCATACTTGATGCATTTTTGTTTGTATTTTCCTATATATGTATTAATCCATTTCCTAATTTTCAGTATTTAGTCCATCGTGATAATTGTTGTCTTTTATTAGCTAATGTGTTTGTTGTTGTTCCTTGCATCATATACTATTTTTTGTCTTTCCCCTTTAAACATTTCCTTTCATTTTTTGATGAATCATTTTAAAATTTCTTCCCGTGCCCTACCTTGCCCAAATACAAAGGAAATTCTACAGTATAACTATTTTTTTGGTCACCAATTACCTTGTAATTTTAACATTTTTTCTTATATCTTGATTTCTCTATCCTTATTTTAAAACTTAAAAAAAAACTATTTCTCCCTGCACACATAATTAAGTCTTGCTCATTTTTGTATTTTTACATACCCCTTGCTTTTTGTCTCCAGCCTCTGTGTTTTGTGTAGCTACTTTGACTTTGTGGTCCCTGAGAGATACTATGTATTAAGATAATTTTTTCTAAAAGGTACATTGTAAGGGAAATGATAATCTATTTAGATTTGATATTCTAGATAAAATGTTCTTTCTAATATGACATTGTTCTCCTACTTTAATGGGAGGAGTGGGTGCGGGAATAATACTTTTTTCAAAAAGTAAAGGAAAAATGTATGTGAGAGAGATACATTTAGAGATCTTGCATTATCAACAATGCAAAAATTTTGCCCTTCCACACATACGATCTCTTTGTTGTCACGGGATTATTAAATTTCAGTTCCGCTCTCCCAAAACTTTGTAATCTCTGTTGCACTGTCCTGTTGCTTTCAGTTCTGTTGGAGAGAAATGTTATATTACTTTAATTCCCCTTCCTTCATGCAGAATATTGTAAGATTATTTTTCTTTGTTTTTTGAGCTTAGAAATATTGCTGACAAACGTCTGAAGTTTGTGTTTTTGTTTCATTTTTTCTATTGAAAAGTCACTTACACATCCAGTCTGAAGTATCAAGTCATTCTTCACTTAGGAAAATTTGTTGAATACTATTTGTCAGTTGTTATTTATTGGTTATTGCTTCTGCTCTAGTTGACCATCTTTTTCTTTCATTAAGTTAGTAAAAACACAATGATGGTAGCCTCTGTTTTCTTACGTTGCTTAGATATCGTAAATTAATTCAGGAAGGGGAAACAATTATGGATTAGGTTTAAATGATAAATAAATTATATTCCAATCCTAATTTCAAAACTTTATATAAAATAGTTATAGCCAGTGCACTAAATATCTGAAAATAGAGGTATGGATACACAAAACAGAAGAGTACTTTATGGACTACTCATAATTCAAACTCAATTTATTGAAATCACTTTTGATATGTATGGAAAATAGGTTTAAAAATTTTCATAAACTTTAAAAATTCAATTTAGCAGGTGTGAGTTGAAATGGACAGGACACAATATCTGCAGCAGAATTATAGGAAATGTATATATTATTGAATATTATGGGTCTATTTTTTAAAATGTGCCAGTCCTATATTTATAAATACAGATATGGGAGTAGGTTCATGGTATAATATTATTGATATTAGTTTAGCAAAACCCCACAAATGTGTGTTTATGTGTGTCTGTGGATGTGGGTGTATATGTTTATATATGTATATATATGAAAGAAACACAGAAAACACTTAGCAGTGGGGAGTGGGGCTTCATTAGTGGGTGAGGACCCCTTTAGTTCTATGCATTTTAACTGTTTGAATTTTACAAAATATTGCTTACTTATTTTACTTTAAAATGAAAATTAATACTATTGAAATGTAAAAGCACAAATATCATATAAACTCCACAGATGTAAACTGCTAGCAATGAAAGCTTATCATAAAGCTTTATTTTGTTGCCCATTTTTAATACTTTTTACATCTATATTATTTTACTTTGGAAAATATGTTCACTTAAAAATGAAATGAAAATGTTTGGTCAATAGTGTCAAATTTTGAAAAAGGGGCTAGGTTAAGAAATTAAGGCAGCTAGGTCAATTAATGGTCATTTTATCACAATATTTTGTATAGAAATTAAAGTGCATGAGTTGGAAATGTGGAAGTGGTGACAGCAAATATTTTCACAATAACTAAATGAGATAATATTTGTGAAAAATTCCAAATTCAGCCAATGATGCCCTCTTCTCTGTGAATATAATGACCATAATTTTATTGAATCCCACTTATTAAAAAATGATTAGGAAAGATAAAGTACCTATCAAAAACAGTCAATATAAAGAGGCAAGAAATATATTATCATGTAGGTAGTGATTTTGTCATTGACTATTATGTTGCCGAAAGTTGTAACCCATTTCTCATATTATATAGTCTTAATAAATCTAGAAAAATAGTGATTTTATTATTTTGAATTTAGTTATTTATTTATAATATGTAAAGACTAACACGATTTATATTAATTGTATGTTTTTCTTTTTCAGATATGTAATAATTTGGGTAACTGTCATTGCTTTCCTGGCTATAGGCCCCCAGATTGTGAATTTCAGATTGATTCACCAGGGGGAAGTATTGATGATGGAAATGTTCAGAAATCTGGTGAGTAGAAATTAAACTTTTAAAACAAAATAGAATGTTATTTTATGAAATAATCAAGGAAATATACTGCCTAGTCAAATCTTTCATGAGCTCCTAAATAATTAAAAGTTATCTTCAATAGTGGCTTAATTAAATTGATGTTACACAATAATTGTAATGATATTTTCTTAGAAACACTCAATTTTAATCAGCTTAGTTAAATAAGTTAGAATATATTATTCTTAAGTTTCAATAAAAGTCATAGGATGAATTCAAAACAAATTCAAATATGAGAGAATAAACACTACGTAAGTGATTTGCCTTCCATATCATTAAAAACTTTGTAGGTTATTAAACAACAACTGTAGGATAAGGTGTTTGTTCTGAACGAAATTCAGAAAAAAAATATAGCAAAATATAAATATATGGATTTATTAGGAAATAATAGTAAGTCATATTTTGATTGATGGAGTACATTTTTATACATTCTCTTGTTCTCACAAGTGAAGGATAGTGTCATAGGCTATTCATTGATTGAACCATTCTTTCACTCACTAATACATTCCCTCCACAAGCATGTTATTAAGTGTGGTAAGGCAATAAAATTGAGATCCCCATGAAAGTCCACACAAGCAGCAATGTGGAGAATAAGTTTTATAACTTATAAAGTTATATAGTGAGTCTGAATGAAAGTAAATTACCCGGAAAGCAATAGCCTTAATTATAAAAGCCTGAAGTAAACAATGAAAAAGAAGGTAAAGAAATTGCTACATAATATCAAATATTTGTGAGTACCAATGAATAAGGCATGATGATTAGTTGTATTTGGCACTTGGAGAAGAATGGGTAATGATGATATACCCAAGTTTGCATGAAAAAATCAGAGGATGGACAGAGCATGAAGATAATGAATTTAATTTTGCATAGAGTTTGGGTTACCTGTGGAAGAATTCATGTGAAGATGTCTGTGGGAATCCATGAGAATTTGATAACAATGTTTCCAACTAAATAAGGACATCAGTAATTGGTAATCCTTACCCTATGGTTAGTTTATAATTAAAGTAATTCATAGAATGGTAAAAATGTGTACATTTTTATGTGTTATGAGATAAGAGATTTGAATATAACTTCAGGAAGTAACAGTATTTCAGAGACGTAATGTCTGATATTACTGCTAATTCTTGAAAGAAAGATAATAAAAAGGAGTCACAAGGACTTTTGTTTCTGGCCCTGACAGAATAACACTAGAAAATTATATCAGCTATTTGCCACCAGGTAATAGTATAGGACTACAATCCTTGAGATAAGGGAAACACATGAGATTCATCATTATATGTTTGTGAGACAATATCAACTATTCTTTCATATGCGTGATGGGAGATTCAGATGAAAGGGAAAAAGAGAGAAAGAATGTACAAAAAAGATATTTAAAAAATAATGACTCCGAGTTTCCTAAACAAGATAAAAAAAAGTCAACACAAATACAAGAAGCTAAGGGAAGCTCAAGCAGGATAAATATAAAGAAATTTACACCTCTGAAAATTATAATCAAGCTTCTTAAAACCAGTGATAAAGTAAACAATTTAAAACAGCTTGAGCTAGACTTCTGATACCCTGCAGCATAGAGGAAGGAGGTCAACAGAACCTCTCCCCCAAAAGCAGCTAAGAAGGTGGACAAACACTGTCAAAAACAACCATTTCACTGCTCTGGAAATCAACAAAAAGCAAACTAAAACTGTTTACTCATGAAAACTACTTCAGTTAACAAGAGAATGAGTCTGCAGCTTCCTTCCCTGAGGTTGTTCCTATCTCTCCTGTCCCAGCTCTGGCAACATGGTAGTTCAACCAGAACACCAGGGGTGTAAAAACCATTAGCTTTGCTGCCACTGCTTCATGGTGGGTGAGAGGAAGAAGGGGATTACTTGATTTGTTGGAGTGTTGTCAATTACAGTGGTAATCGTTTTGTCATGAGGACATGAAAACTGGAATAGCAGGCCTTTTAGGACAAACAACAGACCAGAAAATAGCCATGGATTATCGGGAAGTATCAGATGAGACAGTCATAAGAGGAATGATAAGCTCTCAGTATGTGGACTGGAGACTGTGAAAATGCACAGAAAAGATACCAGAGCAGGCCCAATCCACCCACACATCCATCAATGTATCCTGAACTGATGGAGCCCGTGCACAACACAGAGGAGATGCAAGAGATGCAGATGGAAAGTAAAATCCAGGCCAAACTTGGAATAACTACAAGTGAGTGAAATTTGAAATTTATAAGTGGGTGAAAATTTATCAAATGTGGTGGATCATCCACAGATCCATCAATATACTCCACTCAAATAAACAAAAGAGATGCACACCTAGACACATCATAGACAGTTGTTGAATGATAAGTACAAAATAGAGTCTTGACAGCATCAAGAGAAAAATAATTCATCAGGTATAGGAGAAAATTAATTAATTATTAATTGATGGTGATTAATGGGTGACCACTCATCAGAAATACTGGAAGGCAGAAGTCATTGTAATAAAATATTCAAATGTTGAAAGAAAAAAAATTTAGTCAAAAATTCTATATCCTGTAAAACTATACTTTGAAACTGAAGGTAAAATAAATTCCCAGATAAAAGTAATTGAGAGAATCTGTTGCTAGCATGCCTGATATGTCACACATACAAAGAGAATTCCTTCAAGCTGAAATAAAGAAAACCAGATGGTATCTTGAGTCCATAGGAAGAAAGTGAAAAAATGGCAAAAATGTAGATAAATAAAATATATCATACTAAAGTTTTTCAAACTTCTATTTATTCCATTCTTTAAAAGACATGAGATTGTATAGTGAAATAATTACAGCACAGCATTTTTTGGGTTTGAATATATATAGATGTAATAATATATATGCATATTATATATATTATATATACACATTTGTGTGTGTATATATGAATAATAACACAAAGATTGGAGAGGAAAAAGATCTTTTTGAGCAAAATTTCTATTTTTTGCCAGAATAAAATTAGTTTTATTCTGAAATAGATTGTGATTCAAAAAAAATGTATATTGTAATCCCCAGAGTAAAGACTAGGAAAATAATTCAAAATCTTTAGAAAAAAGATTTTTCTTTTGAAAAAAATAACAGAACTAAAATTGTACAAAGATATGTATTTCTACAAAAGAATAAAGTGAAGTTGAAATAGAGGAAAAAATATGAGAAAAATAGAATACAAATAGCAAAATGTAAATATAAATCCAGTAATAGTAATAATTAAGTATCTATGGACCAAACACCCTATTTAAAGCAATAATTGTCAGACTGGCCCAAAAAAAGCATAATTTGAGAAAATTGTTGGTGTTGGCAGTTCCAAGCTTTTGTCTTTCACCATAAAAACATTGAAAAACAAGCATAAAGTGTCCGAACAAACTTTGTCAGGACCCTGCAAAACAGTACAACATTTACAACCATCAAGCAAGCACTGAATTAAGAAAAAGGCAATATAAAAACACTAGAAAATCTTCGTAGCATTTATATTTCCCCTGCACATACACTCCCTGGCACAGTGGCCATCTTGAAGAATCAGCAGCCTGCATTAGTATATGATCCTGTTCACTGGTTCCAGGGAGAGGAGAACAGACTTTATATGCAAATTTTTGTGTATGTCTATTCATCCCCTATTGGGGGCTAACTGAAGAACTGATGTAAGGTGAAGATGCTGGTCTCCGTTTTCACATAACTTAAAATTCAGGCTGGAAAAGTGGTGGGCATTACTCAAAATGACTGCAAGGTGAACTAACTACCTGCAGATGACTAGGACAAGAGATTACAGCTCAGGCATAAATAGATGGCCTAAGGCCCAGGAGGAAAAGCTGGAGGAGATTCTTTGGGAAATTAGGACATTCAAAATCACTTTTTTTATATAGGCAAATTTAGACAGCCACACACTATCAAGGCAAGGAATGCTACAAAATACCTAAGAAGACCATATGCTTTCACCTGATGCTGATCCCTGGGCTCAGTGAAAGTCTGGTTAAGTGTTAAAGCAGTGCCTCAGTACAGACTCAATCTGCGAGGACTGGGAGAGGTGTTTGCTTTTTTGTTTTTCTTTTCTTTGTGCATGTCATTATTCCTAATTAAAAAAAATTATACCTCCTATTGTTCAAGAAATCACTGTCAAAGCATTACCTTAACATAAGCTAAAGCAACAGAGACTTCAGTAATCATAAGGCCAAGGAATACAGTGTTTGCAAAAATAATTTGGAAATATTACTCAACAAATGAGTTACTACAGTCTTCAACAACAACAATAACAAAAAGCCAAACTCTGAGTAAGGGGGGAGAAATGTGATTTTCAGAGTTTTCATATTATAATAATTAAATACTCAATTTTAAATGAAAAAACCACAGGACAAATGAAACAGGAAAACATGGCCAAAGGAACAAAATTGATTGACATAAACCATCCTTGAGGAGGCCCCCAAATCCGACTTATTAGACAAAGACTTTAAACCAGTGTCTTAAATATACTGAAACATCTAAACAAAAACATGGGAAAAAAACTAACAGAAATCAGAAAAACCATGTGTTAACAAAGTAAAATTATCAATAGATATAGAAATTATAAAATGGAACCCAGTAGAAATTCTGGAACTGAAAAGTACCATAACTGAAATAAAAAATCCACTGAAGGGGTTCAACATGGGATTTGAGCAGGCAGTAAAAGAATCAGTGAACTTGAAGATACAACAATTGAAATTACTAAGCCTGAGATGCAGTATGAAGAAAGAATGGAGAATAGTGAACAAGCCCCAAGGAAGCTGGAGGACACCATCAAGTGCACCAATGTACTCATTATGTGAATCCCAGAAGTAGAGGAGAGAGAGAAAGGGCAGAAAGACTATTTGAAGAAATAATGACCAAACACTTTCCAAATTTGATAAAAAGTCATGAATATAGAAATCCAAGAAGCTCAACAAAGTCCAAGTAGTATAAACTCAAAGAGACCCATGCTGCATTATATTATAGTCAAACTATTGAAAGGCAAAGAAAAAGAGAGAATCTTGAAAGCAGCAAGAGAGAATTGATGTATCACATACAAGAGATCCTAAATAAAATTTAAAAGTCAATTTCTTGTCAGAAACCTTGGAGGCCAGAAGGCAGTGAGATGACGTATTTAATGCACTAAAAGGAAAAAGAATCAACTGAGAATTCTATACCCAGGAAAACCATCCCTCAATAATGAATGAGAAATTAAGACATTACTAGATAAACAAAAAACTGAAGTAATCCATTATCCTACACCTCCTCTACAGGAAAGATTTAAAGGAATTCTCCAGGTTGAAAAGAAAGGACACTAGACAGTAACTCAAAGCTGTGTGATGAAATAAAGATCTCTGGCACAGATAAATGCATGGGCAAATTTAAAAAGCCAGCATTATTGTATTCGTGACTTGTAACTCCATATTTTATTTCCTACATCATTTTAAAAGTCAAATACACAAAAAAGAATTACAAATTTATGTTATTGACCTCACAATGTACAAAGGTGTAATTTATGACAACAATAATATAAAGAAGGATCAAAGCTGTATATAGGCAGAGATATTACATGCTATTAAAGTCAATTTGGTATTAATTCAAATTAGATTGTTATAAATTTAAAAGATTAAAAGTAATCCCCATGAAAAACACAAAGAAAATATGTAAAGATTATACACAAAAGAAAATGAGAATAGAATAGAAAATAGGTTAGTATATGGGGCCAGTCCAGTGGTGTAGTGGTTAAGTTCGTGCACTCTCCTTTGGCAGCCTGGGGTTTGCGGGTTTGGATCTTGGGTGTGACCTATGCACCACTTATCAAGCCATGCTGTGGCAAGTGTCCCACATATAAAGTAGGGGAAGATGGGCACAGATGTTAGCCCAGGGCCAATCTTTCTCAGCAAAAAGAGGAGATTGGCAACAGATGTTAGCGCAGGGCTAATCTTCCTCACATTCACAAAAAATAGTTTACTACAAAAAATCAACTAAACACAACAGAATGCAGTAATCAGGGAAATGAGGGACAAAAAGGTATAAGACTAAAAGAAAACAAACAGAAAAATTGCAAAAGTCCATCCTACCCTTTCAATAGTTATTTTAAATATATATGAATTAAAGTCTCCACGTGAAAAACAGAGAATAGCATATTGTATTAAAAAACCATGATGCAACTCGACACTGTCTACAAGAGACTCAGTTTAGACCCAAGGACACGAATCTGTTTAAAGCGAAAGAATGGAAAAATATATTCTAGGCAAAAAGGAAGTAGAAGAGAGCTGGGAAGGATATACTAAAATCAGAAGAAAAAACTTTAAGCCAAAAGTTGTTATAAGAGTCACAGTGAGACATTATAAATTGATAAAATGGTAAATTCATAAAGAATATATAAAAACTATAAACATATACCCTACAAGCAGCAGAATATCAAAATATATGTAGCCAGCATTAACAGAATAAAGGGAGAAAACTACAATAATAATCGAAGGCTTTAATACTCCACTTTCAATAATGGATAGAGCATCTGGGTACAATATCAGGACTTGAACAATACTATGAACCAATTAAACTTAACACATATGTATAAAATACTCTACACACCACAATACAAGTCTATTTGTTTATTTAAAATCAAAATTTGAAAGATTGAATTAGCACAAATCATCTCTAACCACAAAGAAATGAAGCTAGAAATCAGTAACAGAGGGAAATTAGAAAATTTACAAGTATGTGGAAATTAAACAATACACTCCTAAACAACTAATGGGTCAAAGAAGACATCACAAGGGAAATTAAAAAATACTTAGACACGTATCGCAAAATAAAACATACCCAAACTTATGAGATGCAGCAAATGCAGTAATCATGGGGAAATATATAGCTGTAAATGTCTACATTTGAAAAAAAAGAAAAGTCTGATCAAAATAAAAGGAGCCAGAAATTGTCACTTCCATGCTCACAACAAGAAAAAAGCTGAACAAACTGAAAATCAATAACTTTTAGATCTCTTAGAGAATTGTGGTAACAAGGCAAACTGTTGCCACCAAAATTGGACAGAAAGGAAGATACAAAGAATCTGAACTTACCAGAGCAGAAGTCCAGGAGCAGAAGGCCACTGCAAGAGCCAATATCAGATTATTTCAACCCAGTACATCATGTCTGGCTTTCAACAAAAGGTTACAATGCAAACAAAAGGCAAAACACGTGGTTTGAAGAGACAGAGAAAACATCTGTACCGGATTCAGATATGGCAAAGATATTGGAATTATCAGACAGAATTTAAAATAACTATGATTAATATTATAGTTATTTTAGCCCTAGTACTTTTAGCCCTAGAACCTAAGGGCTCTAGGGTAAAAGTAGATAACAGGCAAAAGCAGGTGCATATTGTAAGTGGAGGGATGAAAACTAAGAAACACAAGAAAATGCTAGAAATCAAAAATACTGTAGCAGAAATGAAGAATGCCTTTGATGGGAGCATCGGCTAACCGGATGCAGCTAACAAAAAAACCAGTGAGCTTGAAAGTAGTTAACAGAAACTTTTCCACCATAAAGCAAAGAGAAAAGGAAAGAAAAAAATGGAACAGGATATCCAAGAACAATGGAACAATTGCAGAAGGTGTAACATATGTATAATGACAATACCAGAAGGAAAAGAAGGTGAGAAGGGAACAAAATAACTATTTGAAATAAAAATGATTGAGACATTTCCAAATTAGTGACAGACACCCAACTCCAGATCCAGGAAGGTAAGAGAGTACTAAGTAGGACTAATACTAAAAAAATTACAACAAGACGTGTCATATTTAAACTGCAGAAAAGAAAGAAAAAAAAAAGAACATCTTGCTTACGTATTGCTTTTATTTTTGCTGAGGAAGATTGGCCCTGAGCTAACATCTGTTGCCAATCTTCCTCTTTTTGTTTTTGCTTGAGGAAATTGTCCCTGAGCTAAGATATGTGCCAATCTTCCTCTATTTTGTATGTGGGACACCTCCACAGCATATCTTGATGAGCAGTGGGTAGGTCTGTGTCCAGGATCTGAACCTGCGAACCCCTGGTGGCAAAGCAGAGCACGCGAATTTAATTTAACCACTACACCACTGAGCTGGCCCCATGATTTTATGTATTTCTGTAGTATCAGTTGTAATGTCTCCTCTTCCGTTTCTGATTTTATTTTTTTTATTCTTCTCTCTTTGTCCCTGAGTTTTTTTGGTTAATGTTTGACAATTTTATTCACCTTTTCAAAAGACCAGCTCTTAGTTTTGTTGATTTTTTCTATTGTTTTTCTAGTCTCTGTATCATTTATTTCTTCCCTCATCTTATGTTTATTATTTCCTTCCTTCTGCTAACTTTATGCTTAAATTGTTTTTTCTTTTTTAGTTCCTTGAGGTGTAAAGTTAGGCTGTTATTTGAGATCTTTCTAATTTCTTAATGTACGCATTTATTGCCATAAACTTCTGTAACGGCTCTGGTACCCAAATTTCTAACATGGGTGCGGGGGTGGTCCACACAACACCAAGCAGTTCTAGTGACAGCAACTGGATGTCCAAGAATTCAACTCGATTATGATGTTATCTACCTGGGGATGGTGTCAGATCCTACAGGTTAAGGGCTCAGTGCCACAAGACTGCCACCCCCACTTCAGATGCCAGTCACAAGTCCAGGTTATCACCTGTGCTTATGACCAACTGGCTATAGATTGGAGGTTCCAACAACTCCCGCCTTGGGTTCAATTAATTTGCTAGAGTGGCTCACAGAACTCAGGGAAACACATTCACCAGTTTATTAAAGGATATAATAAAGGGCACAGATAAACAGCCAGATAAAGAAATACATAAGGTGATGTCTGGGAGGGGCCCAAGCACAAGAGCTTCTGTCCCCATGGTGTTGAGGTGTGTCACCCTCCCAAAGTGTGGATGTGTTCACCAGCCTGGAAACTCTCCATACCCCCTACTTTTGGATTTTATGGAGGATTCCTAACATAGGCATAATCAATCATTAACTCTGTTTCTATCCCCTCTCCCCTCTCTGCAGGATGAGGGATGAAGCTAAAAATTCCGGGCTTCTAATCATGGCTTTGCCTTTTGCCATCCAGGAGCCCTCCCAGAGCCCAGCCAGAATTGCCTCAATACAACAAAAGTTACTCCTAGTGCTCTTATCACTTAGAAATTTACAAGAGTTTTAGGAGCCCTGTGCCAGGAGCAGGCTCCAAGACAAATATTAGAACAAAAAGATGATTCTAGTGTTCTTATCACTTAGGAAATTACAAGAGTTTTAGGAGCTCTATGCCAGAAACCGGGGGCAGACACCAATATATATTTTCTATTTTCTCACAGCTTACCCCTCAGAAATGCTTTTTCAGCATTCCATTAGAATTGGAAGTTGTGTTTCCATTTTTATTTCTTTCAAAATAATCTCTTGATTTTCCTTTTGATTTCTTCTTTGACGCATTGGTTTTTAGGAGTGTGTTGTGTGTTGTTTAGTTTTCACATATTAGTAGCTTTTCCATCTTGCCTCTTTTTGATTTCTAGTTTCATACTATTGTCATCAGAAAAGATACTTGGTATGATTTCAATCTTCATAAATTTGCTAAGACTTGTTTTCTGTTCCATCATATGATTTATTCTGGAAAATGTTCTATGTTCACCTGAAAAGAATGTATATTCTGCTGCTGTTGGATGGAATGTGCTATAAATGTCTGTTACGTCCATTTGGTCTAACGTGTAGTTCAAGTCCATTGTTTCCTTATTGATTTTCGTCTGGATGATCTATCCGTTGCTGAAATTTGGCTGAGCAGTATTCCATTGTGTACATATACCACATCTTGATTATGAATTCATCAGTTGATATGCACTTGGGTTGCTTCAACAACTTGTCTATTGTGAAAAATGCTGCAACGAACAGAGAATTGCATAAGTCTCTTTGAATTGTTGACTTACAAGATCTTTGGATAAATACCGAGTAGTGAGATAGCTGGATCATATGGAATTTCTATTTTTAATTTTTTGAGAAGTCTCCATACTGTTTTCCATAGTGGCTGCACCAGTTTGCATTCCCACCAGCAGTGTATAAGGGTTTCCTTTTCTCCACATCCCCTCCAACATTTGTTATTTTTTGTCTTGGTAATTATAGCCATTCTAACAGGTGTAAAGTGATATCTCATTGTAGTTTTGATTTGCATTTCCTTGATGATTAGTGATGTTGAATGTCTTTTCATCTGTCTGTGCACATCTATATACCTTCTTTGGAAAAATGTCTGTTCAGATCTTTTGCTTATTTTTTAACTGGGTTGCTAGTTTTTTTGTTGTTGAGATGTATGAGTTCTTTATATATTTTGGATATTAACCCCTTATCAGATAAATGGTTTGCAAATATCTTCTCTCAGTTTTTAGGTTGTCTTTTCTTGTTGTTGATGGTTTCCTTTGCTGTGCAGAAGCTTTTTAGTCTGATGTAGTCCCATTTGTTTATTTTTTCTATTGTTTCCCTTGCCTGGTCAGACATGTACTTGAAAAGATGCTGCTAAGACCAATGTTGAAGAGTGTACGGCCTATGTTTTCTTCTAGAAGTTTCATGATTTCAGGTCTTACGTTCAAGTCTTTAATTCATTTTGAGTTAATTTTTGTGTATGGTGTAAGATAATGGTCTACTTTCATTCTTTTGTGTTTGGCTGTCCAGTTTTCCCAGCAACATTTATTGAAGAGACTTTCTTTTCTCCATGGTATGATCTTAGCTCCCTTGTTGAAAATTAGCTGGGTTTATTTCTGGGCTCTTGATTCTGTTCCATTGATCTGTGTATCTGTTTTTGTGCCAGTACCACGCTGTTTTGACTAATATTGCTTCATAGTATATTTTCAAGTCAGGGACAGTGATGCTCCTGCTTTGTTCTTTTTTCTCAGGATTGCTTTGGCTTTTCAGGGTCTTTGGTTGTTCCATATAAATTTTAGGATTCTTTGTTCTATTTCCGTGGAGAATGTCATTGGGATTCTGATTGGGATTGCATACTGAATCTGTAGATTGCTTTAGGTAATATGGACATTTTAACTATGTTTATTCTTCCAATCCATGTGCATGGAATTTCTTTCCATTTCTTTATATTTTCTTTGATTTCTTTCAATAATGTGTTATAGTTTTCACTATATAGGTCTTTCACCCCTTTAGTTATATTTATTCCTAGATATTTTATTCTTTTTGCTGCGATTGTAAATGGAATTGTATTCTTGACTTCTCTTTCTGCTAGTTCGTTATTAGTGTATAGAAATGCAACCGATTTTTGTAAGTTTATTTTGTACCCTGCAACTTTGCTGTAGTTGTTGATTATTTCTAATAGTTTTCTGATGGATTCTTTAGGGTTTTCTATATATATAATAATGTCATCTGCAAACAGTGAGAGTTTCACTTCTTCCTTTCCAATCTGGATACCTTTTATTTATTTTCTTTCCTAATTTCTCTGGCCAAAACCTCCAGTGCTATGTTGAATAGGAGTGGTGAGAGTGGGCAGCATTGTCTGGTTCCTCTTCTCAGAGTGATGGCTTTCAATTTTTCACCATCAAGTATAATGTTGGCTGTGGGCTGTCATATATGGCCTTTACTATGTTGAAGTACTTTCCCTCTATACCCATGTTAATCAGACTTTTTATCATAAATGGATGTTGAGTCTTGTCAGGTGGTTTCTCTGCATCTATTGAGATGATCACATGATTTTTATTCCTCATTTTGTTAATGTGGAACATCACATTGATTGATTTGTGGATGTTGGACCATCCCTGCACCCCTGGTATAAATCTCACTTGATCATGGTGTATGGTCCTTTTAATATATTGCTGTAATCGATTTGCCAGTATTTTGTTGAAGATTTTTGCATCTCCATTCATCAGTGATATTGGCCTGTAATTTTCCCTCATTGTGTTGTCCTTGTCTGATTTTAGTATCAAGGTAATGTTGGCCTCGTAGAATGACTTAGGAAGCATTCCATCTTCTTCAATTTTTTGGAATAGTTTGAGAAGGTTAGGTATTAAATCTTCTTTGAATGTTTGGTAGAATTGTCCAGAGAAGTCATCTGGTCCTGGACTTTTGTCTTTTGGGAGGTTTTTGATTACTGTATTGATCTCCTTACTTGTAATTTGTCTCTTCAGATTCTCTATCTTAATTCAGTTTTGGGAGGTTGTATGAATCTAAGAATTTATCTATTTCTTCTAGGTTATCCAATTTGTTGGCATATAGTTTTTCATAGTATTTTCTTATAATCCTTTGTGTTTCTGCAGTATCTGTTGTAATTTCTCCTCTTTCCTTTCTGATTTTATTTATTTGAGGCTTGTCTCTTTTTTTCTTAGTGAGTCTGGCTAAGGGTTTGTCAATTTTGTTTATCGTCTCCAGCTTTTAGTTTCAGTGATCCTTTCTACTGTTTTGTTTGTTTCTATTTAATTTATCTCTACTCTAAGTGAGTCAGTACTCCTTGTACTGTCTTTGAGCTTTGTTTTGTCTTCTTTTTCTAGTTCTGTTAGGTGTAGTTTAAGATTACTTATTTGAGATTTTTCGTTTGCTACAGCGGGCCTGTATTGCTATGAATTTCTCTCTTATAACAGCTTTTGCTGCATCCCATTACAGTCTGTATGTAGTATTTTCATTTTCATTTGTCTCCAGGTATTTCCTGATTTCTCTTATGATTTCTTCATTGATCCAATGGTTGTTCAGTAACAAGTTGTTTAGTCTCCACATATTTGTGACTTTCTCAGCTTTTTTTTTTTTTGGTAATTGATTTCTAGTTTCATAGTATTATGGTGGGAAAAGATGCTTGATATGATTTCAATCTTAAATTTACTGAGTCTTGCCTTGTTTCCCAACATATGGTTGATCTGTGAGAATGTTCCATATGCACTTGAGAATAAAATGCATTCTTCTATTTTTGGATGGAATGTTCTATTTATATCTATTAAGTCCATCTGATCAAGTGTTTCTTTTAAATCCACTATTTCCTTGTTGACTTTCTGTCTGGATGATCTATCCATTGATATAAGTGGGATCTTGAGGTCCCCTACTATTATTGTGTTGTTGTTAATTTCGTTGGTCTATTAATCGTTGCTTTATATACTTGGTACTTCTGTGTTAGGTGCATATACATTCATAAGTGTCATGTCCCCTTGGTGGAAAGTCCCTTTTATCATTATATACTGCCCCCTCTTCTCTCTCATTGTTTGTTTTATCTTGAAATCTGCTTTGGCTGATACAAGTATGGTAACAACTGCTTTCTTTTGTTTGCCATTTGCTTGGAGTATCATCTTCTATCCCTTTACTCTGAGCCTATGTTTATCTTTAAAGCTGACATAAGTTTCCTTGAGGCAGCATATTGTTGGGTCTTTTTTCTAATCTATCCAGCTACTCTGAGTCTTTCGATTGATCAATTCAATCCATTTACATTTAGATTGATTATTAATATATGAATAAAACTGCCATTTTATCTCTTGTTTTCTGGTTGTTTTATATTTCCATTTATTCTCTGCCCTTGTACTTCCGACTGTCATTTCAGTTTGGTGGTTTTCTGAGGGATAGTTTTGCTGGATAGAGTATTCTTGGCTGAAAGTTTTTGTCTTTCAGTATTTTGAATATATCATTCCATTCTCTCCTACTCTATAAGGTTTCTGCCGAGCAATCTGCTGAACGCCTGATAGGGGTTCCTTTGTAGATTATTTTCTTCTGCCTTGAAGCCCATAGTATTTTTTCTTTGTCATTAACTTTTGCCAGTTTTGCTAATATATGCCTTGGAGAAGGCCTTTTTGCATTGATGTAATTAGGAGTTCTATTGGCTTCATATGTTTTTAAGTCCAGTTCCTTCCCTAGGTTTGGGAAGTTCACGTATTACTTCTTTGAACAAGCTCTCTACTCCTTTCTCCCCTCTTCTCCCTCTAGAATACCTATAATCCTTATGGTTGCCTTTCCTAATTGAGTAGGATATTTCTTGAAGAATTTCTTCATTTTTAAAAAAATCTTAGTTCTCTCTCCTCCCACACTTCAAGCATTTCTATACTTCTATCCTCTAAATCACTACTTCTGTCCTACATAATGTCACCTCTATTTTTTAAGGATTCTAGATTACATTTTATCTCATTTATTGTGTTCTTCAGATCCAGAATTTCTGTTTGATTTTTTTTTTATAGTTTCAATATCTTTGGTGAAGTATTCCTTCTTCTCACTAATTTTATTCCTGAACTCATTGAACTCTTTTTGAGTTTTCTTGTAACTAATTGAGTTTCTTTATAACAGCTATTATGAATTCTCTGTCACTTAGATTGTAAATTTCTGTGACTTCAGGGCTGGTTTCTGGAGAATTGTCATTCTCCTTCTGATCTGAATTGTTACTGTAGTTTTCCATGGTGTTTGATGAACTAATCCTTTGCCAGCACATTTGTGGTAGTATCAGGTTGCAGATTCCACCTGCTACCACTGGGGGGAAGCAGGAGCTGTGTTTCTGATCCCACCCCATCTGCTGGAAGTCTTGTGGGTACTGTAGGTGCTCCCGCAGGCTGGGATAGCATTCACATGTGTGCCAACCTGTTGCTGCTCCTGCTTACAGTCACGCTGGCTGCTGTGCTTGGTGGGTGGGGCTTCTTCATGGGGTCCAAGCCAGGGCCACTCTCTGGGGCTTTGGTAGCATGGTGGGTGCTTCCACAGGCCAGGACAGCATTTGTGCATGTGCACAGGGCTGCCTCTACCTCTTCTTACAGTCAAGCCAGGAGGCCTTCCCATTGGCAGGGCCGCAGGAGCACAGTGGGTGCAGACGCAGGCCAGGATAACATTTATGTGTGAGCACAAGGCTGCCACCGGCTGCTCTTACAGTTGTGCCATAGTGTGTTCCCACTGGTGGGGCCACCACAGCATAGTGTGCACTCCCGTAGGCCAGGATAGCATTCACCCACAGTCTGGGCTCTCCCTGCCTCCTCTTAGAGTAGTGCTGACTGCTGTGTGGGGACCCATGTCCTGGATCACTGCTGCCAGGAAAAGTTAGGGAAGCACTCACCTATTTCCACTGCTTCCCGGGGGCCCAGTCCATCCACCTTCAGATGTATAGCTGCATGGGTCTCTCAGGTGTCCTGTTTTGCTGTATCTATATCCTCCATTGGTCAATGAATGTCTGTTTCATTGTAATTCAGAGAGAGAGAGACAAAGAGAGCAGCTCACTCTGCCATGTTGCTGACGTCATTCCCCCACATTTTCTTTATCCATTCATCTGTTGACAGACACATAGGTTGTTTCCACATCTTGGCTATCATGAGGAATGCTGCAACAAACATGTGAGTGCAATCATCTCTACAAGATCCTGATTTCAATTCCTTTGGATATATACCCAGAAGTGGGATTGCTGAATCATATGGTAATTCTCTGTTTAATTTTTCGAGGAGACTCCATACTATTTTCTATAGTGGCTGTACCAATTTTCATTCCCAACAACAGTGCATTAGGGTTACCTTTTCTGCACACCGTCATCAACATTTACTATCTCTTGTCTTTAGACGACAGCCATGCTACCAGTGTGAGGTGATATTTCATTATAGTTTTGATTTGCATTTCCCTAATGATTAGTGATGTTGAGCAACTTTTCTTGTACCTGTTGGCCATTTGTATGTCTTATTTGGAAAACTGCTTATTCAGTTTCTCTACCTATTTTTAAAACAGGTTGTCAGTTTTTTTTGCTATTGAATTGTATGAATTCTTTATATATTTTGGATATTAACCTCTTATTCAATACACGGCTTACAAATATTTTCCCCAGTTCCAGAGGTTACCTTTTGATTGTTGATTGTTTCATTTGCTGTGCAGAAGATTTTTAGTTTGATGTAGTCCCACTTATTTATTTTTTCTGTCGTTCCTTGTGCTTTTCCTGTCATATCCAGGAAATTGCGGCCAGGAGAAATGTCAAGGAGCTTTTTCTCCATGTTTTCTTCTAGGAGTTTCATAGTTGCAAGTCTCATGTATAAGTCTTTGATTCATTTTGAGTTAATTTTTGTGAGTCATGTAAGATAATGGTCTAATTTCATTCTTTTGCGTGTGGTTATCCAGTTTTCCCCTGCAACAGTTTTGAAGAGACTATCCTTTCCCCGTTGAGTGTCCTTGGGTCCTGTGTCAAATATGACTTGACTGTATATGCAGGAGTTTATTTCTGCACTCTCAATTCTTTTCCATTGGTCTGAGTGTCTCTTTTTATGCCAGTGCCATGCTGTCTTGATTACTATAGCTTTGTAGTATATGTTTAAATTAGGAAGAGTGATGCCTGTGGTTTGTTCTTCTTTCTCAGCATTGCTTTAGCTATTTAGGGTCTTTTGTGACTTCATCAAATTTTAGAATTGTTTTTTCTATTTCTGTGATAAATGCCATTGGAACTTTGGTAGGGATTGCATTGAACCTATAGATGGCTTTGGGTAGTATGGACATTTTAACAATATTAATTCTTCCAGTCCGTGAACATGGGATAGCTTTCCATTTGTTTATGTATTCAATTTCTTCCATGAACGCCTTGTAATTTTCAGTGTACAGATCTTTCACCTCTTTGGTTAAATTTATTCCAAAGCATTTTATTGTTTCTGATGCTATTGTTAATGGAATTGTTTTGTTTCTTTCTCAGATGTTTTATTGTAAGTGTATAGAAACACAACTGTTTTCTGTATGTTGAGTTTGTATCTTGCAACTTGACTGAATTTGTTGGTTAGTTCCAATAGTTTTTTGGTAATGTCTTTAGTGTTTTCTATATATAGGAGCATATCATCTGCAAACAAAGATAATTTTAATTCTTCCTTACCAATTTGGGTACCTTTTATATCTTTATTTTGCTTGATTACTCCAACTAGGAATTCCAGTACTATAGTGAATAAGAGTGGTGAAAGTGGGCACTTGTGTCTTATTACTGATCTCAGAGGAACACCTTTCAATATTTCACCATTGAGTATGATGTTAGCTGTGAACTTGTCATATATGGCCTTTATTATGATGAGATATGTTCTTTTTATATAGCCAATTTGTTGAGGGTTTTTATCATGAAGGATGTTGTATTTTGTCAACTGCTTTTTGTGCATCTATTGAGAGAATCATATGATTTTTACCATTCATTCTATTTATGTGGTGTATCACATTCATTGATTTGCATATGTTGAACTATCCTTGCATCCCAGAGATAAATCCCGCTTGCTTATGATGAATCATCCTTTTAATGTACTGTTGAACTTGGTTTGCTAATATTTTGTTAAGAATTTTTACATCTATATTCATTAGGGATATTGATCTGTAATTTTCTTTTCTAGGGGTATCTTTGTCTGACTTTGGTATCAGAGTAATTCTGCTATTGTAGAATGAGTTTGGGAATATTCCCTCCTCTTCAACTTTTGGAAGTGTATGAGAAGGATTGGTGTTCATTCTTCTTTAAATATTTGGTAGAATTCACCAGTGAAATCATCTGGTCCTGGGGCTTTTCTATTTTGGGAGGTTTTTGATTACTGATTTATCGATATTCGTTATTGATCTGTTCAGATTTTCTATTTCTTCATGTTTCACTCTTGATAGATTATATATTTCTAGGAATCTATCTGTTTCTTCTAGGTTATCCAGTTTGTTGGCATATAATTACTCATAGTAGTCTCTTATGATTTTTTGTATTTCTGTAGTATCAGTTGTAATGTCTCCTTTTTCATTTATGATTTTATTTATTTGAGTCCTCTCTCTGTTTTTCTGAGTAAGTCTAGCTAAACATTTGCCAATTTTGTTTATATTTTTTAAAAAATTAACTCTTACTTTTATTGATCTTTTCTATTTTTTCTGGTCTCTATTTCATTTATTTCTGCTTTGATGTTTGTTATTTCCTTCCTTCTACTAACTTTGAACTCAGTTTGTTGTTCTTTTTGTATTTCCTTGAGGTATAAAGTGAGGTTGTTTATTTCCATCTTTCCTGCTGTTATTGATTTCTAGTTTCATTCTGTTGTGGTTGGAAAAGATACGTGGTACGATATTATTCTTTTTTTTTTTAATTTTTTGTTTATTGCAGTAACATTGGTTTATAACATTGTATAAATTTCAGGTGTACATCATTATACTTCTATTTCTGCATAGGTTACATCGTGTTCACCACCCAAATACTAATTACAACCCATCACCACACACTTGTGCCGAATTATCCTTTTGCCCTCCTCCCTCCCCCCTTCCCCTCTGGTAACCACCAATCCAATCTCTGTATCTATGTGTTTGTTGTTATTATCTACTACTTAATGAAGGAAATTATACAGCATTTGACCTTCTCCCTCTGACATATTTCACTTCATAATACCCTCAATGTCCATCCATGTTGTCACAAATGACTGGATTTCATCATTTCTTATGGCTGAGTAGTATGGAATAACAAAAGACCCCGAATAGCTAAAGGAATCCTGAGAAAAATGAACAAAGCTGGAAGTATCAGACTCCCTGATTTCAAAATGATTTATTCTTAAATTTGCTAAGGCTTGTTTTGTGACCTATCATGTGATCCACCCTGGAGAATGTGTGCACTTGAGAAGAATATGTGCTGCTTTTGGATGGAAATTTATGTATATGTCTGTTAGATTCATTTGGTCTAAATATTATTCAAGTTCACTTTCTTGCTGATTTTCTGTTTGGATGATCTATCCATTGCCAAAAGTGGGATATTGTAGTTCCCTACTATTACTGTATTGTTTTCTATTTCTTCCTTCACATCAGTTTAGTGTTTCCTTAATATATTTAGATACTCTGATAGTGGGTGCATAAATTATTTATAATTGTCCTATCTCCCTGATGAATTGACCCCTCTATCATTATGTAATGACCTTCTATGTCTCTTATTACCATTTTCAACTTAAAGTCTGTTTTGTCTGATATAAATATAGCTACCTCTGCTCTCTTTTAGTTTTCACTTGTGAGGTATATATTTTTCCATCCCTTTACGTTAAATTTTTGTATGCCCTTAAATTTGATGTGAGTCTCTTGTAGGTAGCATATAGTAAGTCTTGTTTTAAACCATTCAGTCTCTCTTTGCCTTTTGATTGGAGAATTTTATGTATTAAAATTTAGAGTAATTATTGATAGGTAAGGGCTTCCTAATGCCATTTTTTTAAATTTTCTGTTTATTGCAGTAACATTGGTTTACAAGATTGTATAAATTTCAGGTGTACATCATTATACTTCTATTTCTGCATAGATTACATCATATTCACCACCCAAATACTAATTACAACCCATCACCACACACATGTGCCGAATTATCCCTTTTGCCCTCCTCCCTCCCCCCTTCCCCTCTGGTAACCACCAATCTAATCTCTTTCTCTATGTGTTTGTTTATTGTTGTTATTATCTACTACTTAATGAAGGAAATCATACGGTATTTGACCTTTTCCCTCTGACTTATTTCACTTTGCATAATACCCTCAATGTCCATCCATGTTGTCACAAATGGCTGGATTTCATCCTTTCTTAAGGCTGAGTAGTATTCCATTGTGTATATATACCACATCTTCTTTATCCATTCGTCCCTTGATGGGCACTTAGGTTGCTTCCAAGTCTTGGCTATTGTGAATAATGCTGCAATGAACACAGGGGTGCATGTATCTTTACACATTGGTGTTTTCAAGTTCTTTGGATAAATACCCAACAGCGGAATAGCTGGATCATATGGGAGTTCTATCCTTGATTTTTTAAGGAATCTCCATACTGTTTTCCATAGTGGCTGCACCAGTTTGCACACCCACCAGCAGTGTATGAGAGTTCCCTTCTCTCCACATCCTCTCCAACACATGTTGTTTCCTGTCTTGTTAATTATAGCCATTCTGATGGGCGTGAGGTGATATCTCATTGTAGTTTTGATTTGCATTTCCCTGATAGTTAATGATGTTGAACATCTTTTCATGTGTCTGTTGGCCATCTGTATATCTTCTTTGGAGAAATGTCTCTTAAGTTATTTTGCCTATTTTTTAATTGGGTTGTTAGTTTTTTTGTTGTTGAGATGCATGAGTTCTTTATCTATTTTGGAGATTAACCCCTTATCAGATGTATGGTTTGCAAATATCTTCTCCCAATTGTTAGGTTGTCTTTTAGTTTTGTTGATGGTTTCCTTTGCTGTGCAGAAGCTTTTTAGTTTGATGTAGTCCCATTTGTTTATTTTTTCTATTGTTTCTCTTGCCCGGTCAGACATGATGCTTGAAAATATGTAGCTAAGACCGATGGCGAAGAGCGTACTGCCTATGTTTTCTTCTAGAAGTTTCATAGTTTCAGGTCTTACATTCAAGTTTTTAATCCATTTGGAGTTAATTTTTGTGTATGGTGTAAGGTAAGGGTCTACTTTCATTTTTTTGCATGTGGCTATCCAGTTTTCCCAACACCATTTGTTGAAGAGACTTTCTTTTCTCCATTGTATGTTCTTGACTCCTTGTCAAAGATTAGCTGTCCATAGATGTGTGGGTTTATTCCATTGATCTGTGTGTCTGTTTTTGTGCCAGTACCATGCTGTTTTGTTTACTATAGCTTTGTAGTATATTTTGAAATCAGGGAGTGTGATACCTCCAGCTTTGTTCTTTTTTCTCAGGATTCCTTTAGCTGTTCGGGGTCTTTTGTTGTTCCATATAAATTTTAGGATTCTTTGCTCTATTTCTGTGAAAAGTGTTGTTGGCAATTTGATAGGGATTGCATTGAATCTATAGATGGCTTTAGGAAGTATGGACATCTTAACTATGTTAATTCTTCCAATCCAAGAGCACGGAATATCTTTCCATTTCTTTGTGTCTTCTTCAATTTATTTCAGCAATGTTTTATAGTTTTTGGTGTACAGATCTTTCACCTCTTTGGTTAAGTTTATTCCTAGGTATTTTATTCTTTTTGTTGCAATTGTAAATGGGAGCGTATTCTTAGTCTCTCTTTCTGCTACTTCGTTGTTAGTGTATAGAAATGCAACTGAAATTTGTATGTTGATTTTGTATCCTGCAACTTTACCGTATTCGTTTATTACTTCTAAAAGTTTTCCGGTGGATTCTTTAGGGTTTTCTATATGTAAAATCATGTCGTCTGCAAATAGTGAACAGTTTCACTTCTTCCTTTCCAATTTGGATCCCTTTTATTTCTTTTTCTTGCCTGATTGCTCTGGCTAGGACTTCCAGTACTATGTTAAATAGGAGTGGTAACAGTGGGCATCCTTATCTGGTTTCTGTTCTTAGAGGGATAGCTTTCAGTTTTTCACCATTGAGGATGATATTAGCTTTGGGTTTGTCATATATGGTCTTTATTATGTTGAGGTACTTTCTTCTATCCCCATTTTATTCAGAGTTTTTATCATAAATGGATGGTGTATCTTGTCAAATGTTTTCTCTGCATCTATTGAGATGATCATGTGATTTTTATTCTTCATTTTATTAATGTGGTGTATTACGTTGATTGATTTGCGAATGTTGAACCACCCCTGCATACATGGATTAAATCCCACTTGATCATGGTGTACAAGTGTGTAATATTTTTAACATACTGTTGTATGCGATTTGCTAGTATTTTGTTGAGGATTTTTGCATCGATGTTCATCAGTGATATTGGCCTATAATTTTCTTTTTTTTGTGTTGTCCTTGTCTGGTTTTAGTATCAGGGTAATGTTGGCTTTGTAGAATGAGTTAGGGAGCTTCCCCACCTCCTCAAATTTGGGAAGATTTTGAGAAGGATAGGTATTAAGTCTTCTTTGAATGTTTGCTAGAATTCACCAGGGAAGCCGTCTGGTCCTGGACTTTTATTTTTGGGGAGGTTTTTGATTACTGTTTTGATCTCCTTACTGGTGATTGGTCTATTCAAATTCTCTACTTCTTCTTGATCTAGTTTTGGAAGGTTGTATGATTCTAAGAATTTATCCATTTCTTCCAGATTGTCGAATTGGTTGGCATATAGCTTTTCATAGTATTCTCTTATAATCTTTTGTATTTCTGAGGTGTCTGTTGTAATTTCTCCTCTTTCATTTCTGATTTTACTTATTTGTGCCTTCTCTCTTTTTTTCTTGGGGAGTCTAGCTAAAGGTTTGTCAATCTTGTTGATCTTTTCAAAGAACCAGCTCTTGTTTCATTTATGTCTGCTGTAATTTTTACTTTTTCCCTTCTCCTACTGATTTTTGGCTTTGTTTGTTCTTCTTTTTCCAGTTCCTTTAGGTGCATTGTTAGATTGTTTATTTGCGATTTTTCTTGTTTGTTGAGATAGGCCTGTATTGCTATAAACTTCCCTCTTAGAACTGCTTTTGCTGTATCCCATAAATTCTGGCATGTCGTATTTTCATTTTCATTTGTCTCCAGGTATTTTTTTTTTAATTTTATTTATTTACATTTCCCCCTAAGCCCAGTAGATAGTTATGTCATAGCTGCACATCCTTCTAGTTGCTGTATATGGGAGGTGGTCTCAGCATGGCTGGACAAGCGATGCGTCGGTACACGCCCAGGATCCGAACCCGGGCCGCCCATAGCGGAGCTCATGCACTTAACCGCTAAGCCATGGGGCCGGCCCATCTCCAGATGTTTTTTCATTTCTTCTTTGATTTCTTCATTGACCTAGTCATTCTTCAGTAGCATTTTGTTTAATCTCCACGTATTTGTGGCTTTTCTGATTTTCTTCCTATAGTTGATTTCCAGTTTCATACCGTTGTAGTCAGAAAAGATTCTTGGTATTATTTCAATCTTCTTAAATTTATGGAGACTCGTTTTGTGGCCTAATATGTGATCAGTCCTGGAGAATGTTCCACGTGCATTTGAAAAGAACGCGTATTCTTCCGTTTTTAGATGGAATGCTCTGTATAAATCTACTAGGTCCATCTTTTCTAGAGTGTTGTTTAAGGCCAATGTTTCCTTATTCATCTTCTGTTTGGATGATCTATCCGTTGGTGTAAGTGGAGTGTTAAAGTCCTCTACTATTATTGTGTTACTGTGTATTTCTCTTTTTATGTCTGTTAATAACTGCTTTATATATTTAGGTGCCCTACATTGGGTGCGTAGATATTTACAAGTGTTATATCCTCTTGTTGGATTGTTCCCGTGATCATTATGTAATGCCCTTCTTTGTCTCTTTTTACAGTTTTTATTTTAAAGTCTATTTTGTCTGATATGAGTACTGCTACCCCAGCTTTCATTTCATGGCCATTTGCGTGGAGTATCTTTTTCCATCCCTTCACTTTCAGTTTGTGAGTGTCTTTAGGTCTGACGTGTGTCTCTTGTATGCTGCATATTTATCGGTTATGGTGTTTTATCAATCAGTCACCCTATGCCTTTTAATTGGGGCATTTAGTCCACTGACGTTTAAAGTAGCTATTGATAAGTATGTAATTACTGCCATTTTTTAATGTTTCTCTCAGTGTTTTAGTAGTTCTTCTCTGCTCCTTTCTCTTTCTATACAGAATTGATGGTCTCTTTAGTTTGACCTCTGTCTGAAAGCTCCACTCTTTAACTCCCTTGCTCCCTCCTTTTATGTTTTTGATATCATATCTAACCTCTTTTTTGTGCATTTATATGCATTGCCCTCTTATCATGGAAATAGATAATTTTCCCTATTTGTTGTCTTCTCTTTTCCCCTTAAATCAGTCCCTTTAACATTTCTTGTAGCACTGGTTTCTTGGTGACAATCTCCTTTAATTTTTGCTTGTCTGGGAAATTTTTGATCTCTCCTTCCATTTTGAATGATAATCTTGCTGGGTTCAGTATTCTTGGCTGTAAGTTTTTTCTTTTAGCTCTTTAATTGTATCTTGTCACTTTCTTCTAGCCTGTAAGGTTTCTGCTGAGAAGTCAGCTGATAACCTTATGGAGTTTCCTTTGTATGTAACTTGTCTTGCTCTGGCAGCTTTTAGGATTCTCTCTTTATCTTTAATTCTGGACCTTTTGATTATGATGTGTCTTGGTGTGGGCCTCTTTGGGTTTATCTTGTTTGGTGCTCTCTGTGCTTTCTGTACCTGGATGTCTGCTTCCTTCCTTAGGTTAGGGAAGTTTTCATCTATTATTTCTTGAAATAGATTCTCTGCCCCTTTGTCTCACTCTTCTCCTTCTGGGACACCTATAACACGGATGTTAGTGCGCTTGATGTTGTCCCAGAGGTCCCTTAGACTGTCCTCACTCTTTTTAATTCTTTTCTCTTTTACCTGTTCAGCTTGGGTAATTTCTTCTAGTCTTTCATCCAGCTCACAGATCCGTTCTTCTGTATCCTCTACTCTGCTTTTGAGTCCCTCTAGCGAATTTTTCATTTCCAGTATCGTATTCTTCATTTCTGATTGGTTCTTTTTAATATCTTCCATTTCTTTGTTGACATTCTCACTGAATTCATCTATTCTTCTCCCCACATCAGTGAGCATCCTTAACACTCTTAGTTTGAACTCCCTGTTGGGTAGGTTGCTCGTTTCTGTTTCACTTAGTTCCTTTTCTGAAGTTTTGTCCTGTTACCTTACTTGGAATGTATTCCTTTGCCTCCTCATTTTGCCTCTATCCCTGTGCTTGTGCCTACATATTAGGTAGGTCAGCTACGTCTCCTGCTCTTCGATAGGTGACCTTATACAAGTGATGCCTTAGGAGTCCTGCAGTGTGCTTCCCTCAGTTCTCAATGTTCCAGGGGTGACCCCTATGTGGGCTACATGTGTCCGTCTGTTGAGGCCTGTTTGCTCTCCCAGTATGCGTCCAGGTAGGCGTAGTTATGCTCCTGGTCAGCTGTTGTAATGCTCAGCTGCTTGTAGTTGTTGTGGGCCCTTCAGTCTCTTTATCAGGTGTGGGGAGCCCCAGCTCAGTTGTCTGCAAGTTCTAATACCACATTTGTGTTGCAGTATTTCTTTTAAGTGACTAGGCTCCCAGCATGGCAGGTTGTTAGGCTCAGGGCCTTACAATTGCTATAAGCCTCCAGCCTTTAGGTCTCTTGTCAGCTCTCTGAGGATTGCAGCTGGGTGGGGCTGGCCTCAGGCACAGGAGCACCCAATTGTTTCAGACTTTGGAAGGTGGGGCAAACCCTCTATGTGGGTTTTTGAGAAGCACAAGTCTTCTGCAGCTGACAAGCCCTGCCGCCCACAGATCCACACACACAGTCAACACAGTCCTGCCCCGTGTGTGTGCCCCGACCTCCCAAAGTGGACCCAGTCTCTCCACGATGGGAGCCCCACACAATCCACCACTGCCCCACACTCTCCACCTGCTCCTTGTGCACACCATGCCCTACTGAAGTCGGCTCAGTTGCCAGGCTGCAGAGAATCCAGTCACCAATCTATGGAGGCCCACAAGTTGCCTGAGGGCTGGTTGTTGGGTGGGGCCAGTCTCTATGGTGGGCTGCCTGCCCTGCATGAGCTGGATCAATTCAGTGCTCTAGTGGGTGGGGCAGACCTGGGCTAGCAGGCCTCAAGGAGAACTCCAATGGCGTCTGTGTCAGCAAGCCCACACCAGGCCACAACAATGGCCACCGCCAGTGTCCCAGTCCCTGGAGAGGTCTTACCTCTCACTGAGATGCACTCAGGGCCTATCAGGTGTGTCTCTTTTCACCAAAGCACTATGCACCTTCCTTTCTGGTGATTTTAGGGTGCTTTCTGAAATGGCTGAGTTTGCATGTGGGCCCTTTAAGAGCCGGTTTTAACTTCTTTGTGAACCAGGTTTTCTGGGGATACTCTCCAATGTTTTAGTAGCAGGCAAAGTCAGATATTATGCCACTGGTCTCGATTGTGCTGGGTCTACAAAATGCCCACAGTGGGGACGCTCCCTGGCTCAGGGCCCCGCGCCTCCAGGGAGGCTGTGTACCTTTGGGCTGCTCCCGGGTGGCCGTGAAGCTGGCGGCTTGTGAAGGAGGCGTTTTTTCTCTCCAGAAGGGAGTTTCTGCCTCTTCCCCCTCAATTAGAATTGTCCTTTGTTGCAGGAATTCCTTTTATCCAGTTTTCAGTTCTGTCTCAAGGGTAATTTTTCCACGAGTAGTTGTAAATTGGCTGTGTCTGCAGGAGGAGGTGAGTTCAGAGTCTGCCTATGTCACCATCTTGACTTCTCTCCTTCCTAATGCCATTTTATTAATTGTTTGCTGGCTGCTTTGCACTTCTATTTTTCTTTTCTTCCTTTCTTGATGACTTTCTTTATAAATTGATTTTTCATAGTGTTATGCTTTGATTCTCCTCTCTTTATCTTTTCTATATCTATTGTAGTTTTTTGCTTTGTGGTTCTTATGAGGTTTACGTAAAACATCATATATATATATATATATATATGTATGTATAACAGTCTGTTTTTCTCTGATAACAATTTAACTTTGATCACGTGTAAACCCTTTATTGTTTCATTCCTCCTCTTTTATGTTTTTTTTTAAATTTTTGTTTATTGCAGTAACATTGGTTTATAACATTGTATAAATTTCAGGTGTACATCATTATACTTCTATTTCTGCATAGATTTTTGATGTCACCCTTTACACCCCTTTTTTATTGTGTACCCATTAACAAATTTTGAAGCTATAACTATTTTTAATACTTTTGTCCTTTAGCCCTTATTCTAGAGTTAAGTATTTAGCACAGCACCATATTGCAGTATTAGGTTATTCTAAATTTGACTCTATGCTTACCTTTGCCAGCGTGTTTTATATTTTCATATGTTTTCACGTTACTAATTTGCAACCTTTTGTTTCCACTTGAAGAACTCCTTTCAGCATTTCTTGTTTAGTAGTGATGAATTCCCTCAGTTTTTGTTTATTAGGAAAATTTTTTTTTGCCTTCAACTCACAAGGACAACTTTGCTGGGTAATGTATTCTTGGTTTGCAGTTTCTTACTTTTAGTACTTTGAATATAACATCCCATTGTCTCTTGGCCTGTAAGGTCTGCTGAGAAACCCACTGATAACCTTATGGATTCCTTTGTCTGAAAGAATTTTTTTCTTTCTTTTAAAATTCTCTGTTTGTCTTTTGGTTTTTTAAAAACTTTTTTCCTTCAAAAGTCACTGTTCTGTATATAACTAATAAAATATTGTAATCAGAAAATATAAAAATTTTATATTCAGAATTTATAAAGGATCCTTGAGACTTAATGGAAAACCAACAACTCTATGTAAAATAGGCAAAATATTTGAACTGACATTTCAGCAAAGAAGATATATAGATGATAAATAAGTACGTGTAAAGATGCCCAACATCATTGTTCATCAGGGAAATGCAAATTAAGATACCATTACACTCCTTTAAAAATTGTGTAAATTTAAAAAACTAATCACATTAAGTTTGGCAAACATGTAGGTTGTACGACCAGTTTCACAATTTCTTAAAAAAGATAAACATTCACCTAGCATATATTCCAGTCATTCCACTAATTACCCAAGAGAATAGAATGCTTATGACCATACAAACCTTTGTATACAAATGTTCGTAACAGCTTTACTTGTAATAGATAGAATCTGGAAACAACCCAAATTAAATCGACAGTTGGTGGATAAACAAAATGTGGTATATCCAAACAATAGAATACTATTTAACAATAAAAAGGAATGAGCTATTGTTATATGTACCAATGTGTATGAATCTCAACATTTATGCTATGTGAAAGAAGCAACACTAAAAAGAATACATACTGTCTGACTCTCTTTATATTAAATAATAGAACATGCAAACTAATTTAGTGAGAGCAGGTAGATCAGATCAGTGATTGCCTGTGGGGAGGAGGGGCTGCATGGCGGGATTTTAAGAGGACAAGAGAAAACTTTTGTGGATGATGGATATATTCATTATTTTGCGTGATGTGATGGTTTCATGGGTGTATACATATAATAAAACCTATCAAATCATACATTTTAAATATATGCATTTATTATGTGTCAAAAATAGTTCAGGTGGGGCCGGCCCGGTGGCGCAAGCGGTTAAGTGCGCGCGCTCCGCTGCGGCGGCCCGGGGTTCGCTGGTTCGGATCCCGGGCGTGCACCAACGCACTGCTTGGTAAGCCATGCTGTGGCGGCGTCCCATATAAAGTGGAGGAAGATAGGCACCGATGTTAGCCCAGGGCCGTCTTCCTCAGCAAAAAAAAAAAAAAAAAGGAGGAGGATTGGTGGATGTTAGCTCAGGGCTGATCTCCTCACAAAAAAAAAAAAAAAAGAAAAAAAAAATAGTTCAGGTAAGCTGTTAAAATAATAAAGTTTAAATAACATATAAGAGGATATTTACACTATTTTGTCGTCAAATATCAGGCACTAGTTAAACCCATGTTATTTACTTATCAAACAAAAAATTATGAGAATTTTACACAAAGTGGAGAAAACCCACGTATGTCAAAACAAAAAAGTCTTTTAAATATTTGCCTCATTGGGTATACATTTGTCAAATCTTGTCCATCTGTACAGTTAAAATGTTTGCATTCCATTGCATATCAAGAATAACTATAATAAAAAGAAGCAAAATACCAAATATATGCAACAACCAAGACTCTCACCCACTGCTAACGAACGGGAATATAATTGTTATAACCACTTCGGAAAATCATTGGAAAATTTACTAATGTTTAATATAGGCATATGCTATGAATAAGAATTGCCTTTCCAAGGGCATATATCTGAGACATATGTGTAGATATGTTGACTAAAGATGTGAGTAGAATACTCATAGCAGCACTATTCATAACGCTCATAACTGCAAATTACCCATAAGGAATAGACTGCATTAATGGCTATTATTTCTTTACAAGACGTAGTATGCATTGATGAGAATGCACATTTTACAACTATAAGCAACAATATGAGTGAATCCCAAAATTAGGTAATATTAAGCAAAAAGAGAAAAACAGTACATACAATATAATTCCATTTATGTAAAGTTTCTGATCTGCCAGAAACAATCCATGCTCTTAGAGAATGATAAAGCAGTGATTATCTTTGGGAAGGACAGTGACTGGAAGAAAGCAGACTGGGGGTTCTGAGGTGCTGGTAACATTATGTTTCCTGGACTTGGCGCTGCTTACATGGATGTGTTCAACGTAGAAGATTCTTTGAATTGTATTATTATGGCACGCATGCATTTCTGTTAACGTTATACCACAGTAAAAATTCACTAAATAAATAATAATGGAAGAAAGTTGTAACCTTTGGAGAGGAATGATGATTAGAAAATGTGCTGAGGATGCTTTTGGGATTCTAGCAGGGCCTGTTTTCAGATGTGGATGGTTTTTGCTAAATCATTGCCAATATATTTATATATTGTGTACTTTTCTGCGTTGTTTAATTCATCAATTTTTTAAGTGCAAGAATTAATGAAAGGTCATAACATGTTCTGAAATGTCAATGACAGGGGAAAATACACAGATATGTTATGTATATGTATATAGATATAGATACAGATACAAATATAGGTATAGATATGGATTTTATTTGTATGCATAAAATATAAATATTAGATGGAGAAACATGAGTTGTTTAAAAATGGTTTCCTCTGGGGAGAGAAACTGTGTGACTTGGCAAGGGAGAGGGGATAGAAATTTGTCACAGTATATTCCTTTCTAAATTTTTAACTTAGGCCCTATTAATGTATTACTTTTTTTTTTTTGTGAGGAGATCAGCCCTATGCTAACATCTGCCAATCCTCCTCTTTTTTTACTGAGGAAGACTGGCCCTGGGCTAACATCTGTGGCCATCTTCCTCCACTTTATATGGGATGCCGCGACAGCATGGCTTGACAAGCGGTGCATGGGTGCGCGTCCAGGATCCAAACCGGCAGACCCCGGGCTACTGCAACAGAGCGCGTGCACTTAACCCTTGCGCCACTGGGCCGGCCCCAATGTATTACTTTTTAAGCTGAATATAGTAAGCAGTAGTCAAAACACGTATACAGTATCATAATAATTAAACAAATATGCATAAAAGACAAATAGGAAATCTATGAAAAATGTACCATCCTAGTTTTGAGTTATAAGCTTAAATGTCCTTTTATTTTCCCCTATAAGAGATTGCAATGTATTAAAATTTCAATTATGTTTTATATATAGATACATATACATATGATTAAAGTGAAATAAATACAAATTTATTTAAATATTCAGTGAATATACACTGATTTCTATGTTTCATTTCTAGATATGGTTTTTATTAAAAAAGGCTACAATACACATCGGAACAACTGGCTTCTTCTGAGTTTCTATATAGTTCCGCCCTTTTCCATAATTTTCACCATTATGATCATGAAGTGAAATGAAATGAGGAAATCACACAACAGAGAGAGGGCAGAATATAAGGGGTAAATATGATTTCACAAATAATTTATTATTTAAATTGCACTACTCATTGACCAGTGTCATAAATTCATCATTATATTATATAACATTTGTTATATTTATTCCGAAGTAGGTGCTATTTTTAATCTAATGTAAATGGCACTTTTACAATTTTGTTTTCCAAGAGTTTGTTGTTAGCATATTGGGTTAAGTCAAAATTGTGACTGCTCTAGAACTCTTTTCCTGATGAATATTCCATACTGTACTAGGGACTTAATGTGTCAGAAAAGAATATATTTGGTGTATCATTTTAAGTTCCTTTCCAAGTTGGATCTAAATTACGTATTGGTGTTGGTTTTCTTCAGGGAAAGCTTTTTCCAATATAGAAGTTGTGTTAAAAATTTCATTAATAAATTCTTTGAACCTCAAAATTTTTCTATCTCTTCAGTAGTCTCAAAAACTTTAAAAAATGCTTCAGAATTCCTTTGAAATTAGATACTATTTCTTATAAATTTGTACATGCTATTCTTACCATATGTGCTTCTTCTCTTCTGATGACCAAACTTTTAACTCACTGAAGGCAAGTAACCCTCATATAAGTCCCTAAATACATCATCATAAATGGTGATTTCAGCTTTAAGGTGATGTTTTCTTTGAAAGCTATTTATTACTTTACATAAAACGGTCCATTTTATGAAGAAACTTGCACTTGTACACACATTACACGTACGTTGTTTAGGGAAGTGATGGATTATATTCCCTGAAAGAGGAAGTGACTTGGCCTGTCACCACTCTTTGCAGAGAAAAAAGAATGCAAAGAAAGGCCTCACAGGTGATGTCACTGTGCGGGTCTGAGTAATGTACATGCTCGACGCATCTCCACAATCCAGACATTTCTACTGCATCAGCCTCAATGGATGTGCCTTTATAAACTCTTCCAGCAGGCCTGGGATGTGTACCTTGATGTCTTCCATCTTTGTTTATTCTATAGGTAACATACACTTAGAGCCTTTAAATCATTGTTTTAACCAGCTTGAAATAAAGGTATTTTATCTTGTAGCAATATATTCATTTCCATCATGCATTACTTTCTTAATTAATTTTACAAAAGACTTTGAAACTCAGCTGACTTTGGTATAGCTGGTACAGAATCCGTCCTGCTGCCTGGATTCACTGCAGATTCCTTTAGGATGGCAACCTAGGGTTGGTTCTTAGAGAGTCCTATTTCCAGCCCTTGACTTAATCAATTTCTTGATGTCTTATGCTACAGATGAGAAAATATTGCCTCTGGAAAATTGTCACCTCTATCTTGAGTAAATATTGAATGTAAGAGAGCTGAATTACCTGGTTTTCTCCCCTGTTCTTATCAGTTTTCCAAAGTAACTTTTTACCCATCTTTTTGTTATATTTTTGGGTGTCCCTTGCAAGCATGCCTTCACAGTCCTTGCTCTCCATGACACACTTGGTCTTTCATTTGAGTGAATTTATGTAAAATTAATAGACAAAATATTGGATCTGCTTATAAAATATAGTAACCTGGATCACTTGTCATTATGCTATTCATAAAAATAGTCATTGAAATTAACAAAATAACATCCTAAGAAAATTTTATATGAAGGGAAACCCTGAGGAAAACTAGAAAGTAGCATAGTAAATAGCAAAACATGAGGAAAGGGCCGGCCCCGTGGCCTAGTGCTTAAATTTGGCGTGCTCCACTTTGGTGGCCTGGCTTTGGTTCCTGGGTGCAGACCTACAGCACTAATTGGTGGCCATGCTGTGGCAGTGACCCACATACAAAATAGAGGAAGATTGGCACAGATGTTAGCTCAGGGTGAATATTCCTCAGCAAAAAAAAAAAAAAGAAAGCTCCAGCCGGACTGGCACGGTTAAGGAAGGACACTAGGAAGAGCCTTAGTAATCTTTCTGGCTTCAAACACAACCTGGAATTGAGGGATGCCCATGCAAATTTTTCTGGGAGGCCAATTCTAACCTAAATCTAAGCCCAAGCTTTCACAACAAGAATGGGTTCAATTTTACTGTGTCTGAGTGTATATGTGAGAGAAGAAGTGCTAATTGTATCTAATTTTTGTGATACTTGTAATTTTCTAATTACCAGTGAGGCTGCAAAACTTCATTTTTATCTAGTCCATACTGTTTTTCCCTACAGAGAAATGAGTGTCCATATATTTGACTTCTTTTCCCCTGTTTTGTTTATATTTTATCTTTTATAGGAGTTGTTTATGTATATGGTTTACTAATGCTTTTTATTTATACATGAATAGTCTCTGGTCTTATTGAATTTATAAAGTAATTATAGAATTGATAACTTTAAATATTGTATATTTCTATTCTGGAACTAGTGTAACAGGAATAAGTTCAAAAACATATTAAATAATTTTTCATCACATAAGGAATTGTTGACTTGCATTGATTCCTTGAATATGAATACGAATTATTAAAAATATACAAAAAACACACAATACATGCATGCACAATTTTAAAAACGTCAAAGTGAACACTTGTATATCCTCCAACAAATGAAGATATGTATCACCAGTGAAACCATCCAGTTCTGGGCTTTGCTTTATGGGAAGAGTTTTAGTTATTATTTCAATACCTTTATTTGTTACAGGCTATTCAGCTTTTTGTTCTTTCTTGAATCAAATTTGGAAATTTATGTCTTCTAGGAATATTTTTATTTCATCAAAATTGTCTAATTTGTTGCATAAAGTTGTTCATAGAATATTCTCATTTCTGTAGGGTCAGTAGTGACTTCTTGTATTTCAGTCCTAGTTTTGTCCATTTGTGGCCTCTCTCTTTTTATCTTCAGTCTCGTCAAAGCTTTATTAATTTTTTTGATCTTTTGAAAGACTCAGCTTTTAGTTTCAATGATTTTTCTCCAGTGTTATTCAGTTTTCTACTTCATTGATTTTTATTTCAATATTTATTATCTCATCCTTTTTGCTTGCTTTGGGATTAGTGTGTTCTTTCAATGGTTTTGTAAGGTCAATGCTTAGATGATTTTTTGAGATCTTTGTTCTTGTGATATAAGCATTTAAACCTATAAAATTCCCTTCAAACTTTAGCTGCATCCTATCCATTTTGATGTCATATGTTTTCATTTTCATTCAGTTCAAATTATTTTCTATTTTTCCTTGTGATTTCTTCCTTTGAGTTCATGGGTTATTTTGAAGTATGTTGCTTAACTTCTAAATATTTATGGATTTCCCATATGTTTTGTCTTGCTGATTTTCAATTTAATTTAAGTCTGGTCACAGAACATACCTCATTTGATTTCAATCCTGCTAAGTTTAAAATCACTTTAAATTCATTAAGAAGTCTTTTATGGCTTAATATATGGTCTGTCCTGGAGAATGTTCCAAGTGCACTTGAAAAAAATGTGCATTCACTGGATGCACTGCATGCTGGATGAAGTGTTTTATAGATGCCAGTTAGTTCAAGGTGATTGATAGTGTTGTTCATGTCTGCCATATCTTTGCTGCTTTTCTGTCTAGTTATTCTATAAACTTTTTAGAGTAGTATAATTAAGTTTCCATCTGTTATTATTGAATTTCCTATTTTCCTCTTTCAATTCTATCAGGTTTTCTTCACGTATTTTGGGGCTCTGTTGTTAGTTATACATATGTATATAATTGTTACATATTCCTGATAAGTTGATCCTTTCATCATTTTGAAATAATCATAACATTTTTTGTCTTAACTTCTATTTTGTCTGATGTTACTACAGTCATTCTAGTTCTCTTACTTACTGATTGAATGGTATATATTTTCCACACTTTATTTTCTTTTCCTTTTATATTAAATAAACTTTTAATTTTAGAATAGCTTTAGATCTACCAAAAAATTGTGAAGATAGTACCGAGAATGTCCACATACCCCTTACCCAGGATCCCCTATAAAGTTACTATGGTGCCTTTGTCACAACTAAGGAAACAACATTAGCACAGTAACTAAACTATTAATTAAACACACTTTATTCATATTTCACTGCTTTTTTCCCTAATGACATTATTCTGCTCCAAAATCCGGAAGCCAGGTTATATTTAGTCATCGTGTCTCCTTAGCCTCCTCTGCTCTGTGACTGTAACTCAGATTTTCCTTGATTTGATGATCTTGACAGTTTTATAGCATACTAGTCAAGTTTTTTGTAGCATGTTTGTATTTGTCTGATATTTCTCTCTTGGTTAGGATGGGTCTGTGGGTTTTAGGTAGGAAGATTACAGAGATGAAATGTCATTCTTATCACCTCATATCAAGGGTACCTGCTATCAACATATTTTATAACTGTTAATGTCACCCTTGATCTCTTGAGGTAGTATTTGTCAGGTGTTTCCTGAAAACATGGAAATGCCTGTAAGATTATTTTTCTCCTTTTTCATGCTTTAATCTATAAAATCAAGTACCCCATATGTTTTTGTTTTTTGAGTAATTCTTTACTTTCTGGCACTATGAGATATTCCAGGCTCATCTTGTATATTCCTTGCTGTAGCCCTAGAAGCAGCCATGTCTACAAGGAACCCTGGTTACTTTTATTGGAGAATAGTGTTAGAAACAGATCTGGATACTGGGTGTGCTCCTTGCTACTGGGATTTCATTGCTTCTAGATCCTCACAATGGACGTAGATATAAACTCTACATATGTGTACTAACACATGTATACACATATATCTTTATAAATTCTGCATGCAAGTCCTTTATCAGATATTAAAATTGCAAATATTTTCTTCAGATATGTGTCTTATATTTTCATTCTCACCACAGTGCCTTTTGCTGAAGAAAAGTTTTTAATTTTTAATCACTATTTTCCTTCTTGGATTATACTTTTGATGTTATATTTTAAAACTTACCACCAAACCCAAGGTCGTTCAGATTTTCTCCTACGTTTTCTTCTTGAAGATTTATAGTTTTGCATTTTACAATTAGATCTATGATCCGTTTTTAGGTAACTTTTGTGTAAAATTTGAGGTAAATTTTGTGTAAGGTATGAGGTATGTGATGAGGTTAGTATTTTTGCATATGGACATCCAATTGTCCAGCACTATTTGCTGAAAAAACTATCCTATGTTCGTTGAAATGCCTTTTCATGTTTGTTGAAAATCAATTGATCACATATATGTAGATCTATTTATGAATGAAGGAAATAAAGATGTTTCTTATTTTCATGGTTAATTTTACAGTGCACATCTGCTTATTTACTAGGTAAAGATATGAGGTTTTTTTCCTGCAATGTATCTTTTCCAAGTTTCAAACATTGGAAGGTGATTTCCTTTTTAATTCACATTTGAAAATAAGTTTGCCTAAAGGAAAGATGAGAGTTATCTTTCTCACATGTCATAGAATCAGTAAATAGATGAATAAATGTGTACAAATTCATTAGAAATCCTTTTTTAGATTGAGTCTCTTAGAAAGCAGAAAGAAAAGAAAATAATGTTTCATAAATATTGGTATCCTTTGCCTTCAAAATGTAATCAAATTTCATTAAAGTGCACTAATATTTGGCAAGGACTGAAAAAGCCTTTTTTTTTTTCTGTTTTTTTAACTCACACTAAAAACTGTGCAAGCAGAGGTCTAGATATGGAGACTTAGTAGGAGATAAGACTGGAGCATAAGAGAAGCACAAACTCACAGAACACACCTAAGAGAACCCATGTCAGCATTTTTTACTAGACTAAGAGGAAATATCATACTTATGGTGAAATTGCAAGCGGAACAAAGCCAAGAGTAAAATACAAATTATCTGGGCTTCCGGAAGGAATTATTTCAAATAGATGAACTAGATGAAGGCATAAGACAAGGTGAAATTAGAGGCCATTACATTAAGGGCAGAGGGATGGTTGAAAAAAGTGTTTTATTATTGGCAGCAGAAATACCTAGGATCAATGACTATGACTATGCACACACTCTTGTTATGGTAACTCGCTCATAGAACTGACTCTAAAATATAAAATTGATGCTAAGTTTTAAAGGGAGTTGTAATGCCAAACCAAACCAAACCAAATACCTTATTTCCATTGCTAGGGAAAGTAGTCCTCAACATACCAATAAAGCAGAATGGTCAATGGCCAATCACCACTGTGTTTTGTATACCACCCATAGCTCTTTCAAATTATAAACTATCATTGCACATATTCTCTTGTCTTCCCAGCACTGTATGTTAATTAGGTTTGTGGTGAGTGGATTGCCTATCAATGCCGTAGGTCATGAAAAGGAATGTAAAAAATTATTGGTGACAGTCACACAACTAGCTTTATCAAAACTCACCGAACTGTACACTAGAAACAGTGAATTTTACTGAATGTAAATTTTACTTTAATTTCAAAGATGAAGAAAAAAATTAATGAGTAAGGTGATTTTACACACAGCAATTCACAAATCCATAGGAACTGGATGACGGGTTGATCTATACGCCTTTAAGGACAAGGAAACGTCATTTGATATAATTGTAGGCATTTTAATATGTGTGTGTGTGTGTGTGTGTGTGTATGTGTGTTTATGTTGATATTATATATATACCCAGAGAGAAAGTTGTTTAACAATGTTGCTTAGGGTGTTCTAATGTGGCTATCTAACATCATAATCTCTCCAATATCCATTGCTCTCCTCTTCCTTTGTGTAATAGCAACACTGTTTGTGAGGAATTGATGAATCCCCCATCCCCAAGAGTGGGCCGTGGGGAATTTGTACCAGTTAGGATAATGTTGTCTCACTTATAACTGTAATTAGTCAGGTAATCCAGCACTAATGCAATCAGCACAGGACATTTCTTCATTTAGACACATTAGATTCATAAGTGGCCCAGGTTGTGCATAACTTGGGATTCTTTTCTTGATTGTGGGAAATAAAAATCTTTCATCCTGAATGTAAACAAAGGAACACGTAAATACAGTTGCTGTTGTCATCCATCTTTCTACCAATATGAAAGTCTATCTGAAGTTGAGGGATTCAGCTGAGACTAGAGAAATCGAGACACTCAAACTTTTCTATTGTTATCAACCAAAATCGTCCTAAATGGACCAGTCCATGTATCAGATATGGATTTTCTTGAAACTAATTAGCAAATGCATGTAAGAAAGCAAATTAATTAGCAAATACTACTATAATGGCTACATATAAGAAAGTATATATATACACACACACACACACACACACATACACATACATATATATAGGTATATAACTCTTTTGTTTTATGTGTAAATGTAACAAAAGAGGCATTAAAAATAAGATAATTTCTTGAATCCAAGTGGGGAACCAACAGAACATTTTATGTATGAAATGAATTGCATTTCTCAGAAATTTCTGTTTCACTAATATTTATTTATATTAATCTATCCACCTATCTATTTACTTGTTATCAAGTAACACTTTCTCAGTCTTGAGAACTTAAACATGACAGTCTTTTATGTTAAGTGACACTGGGGCATAGAATAATTTACTATATTAAATAAATTTCTGTTTAAGAAAAAGATATTGTAAATTTACAATCTTTTAATATCAAATCCTTAACAGCGTCTCACTCACACCTATGCGTTTCAAGATAAAACCGTAGACAGTTTCAGTTACTTGCCTAGGTTACAGATTTTGACTTGCAATGATTTTACAAGTTTTTCAAAGAAGTAGAGCAAATAATCCTAAAATTTGGATGGAACCACAAAAAAACACTGAATAACCAAAGCAATCTTGAGAAAGAAGAACAAAGCTGGAGGCATCATGCTCCCTGATTTCAAACTACATTACAAAGCTATAGTAATTAAAACAATATAGTATTGGCGTAAAAATAGATGCATACATCAATGGAACAGAATTGCGAGCCTAGAAATAAAGCCATGTATATATGGTCAATTAATTTATGATAAAGGAACCAAGAATATACAGTGGTGAAAGGACAGGCTCTTCAATAAATGGTGCTGGGAAAACTGGACAGCCACATGCAAAAGAATGAAACTCGACCATTATCTTACAACATACACAAAAATTAACGCAAAAGGGATTAAAGACTTGAATGTAGGACCTGAAACCATAAAACTCCTAGAAGAAATCATAGGCAGTAAGCTCTTTGACATAGGTCTTGGTGATGATTTTTTAATCTGACATCAAAAGCAAAAGAAATAAAAGCAAAACTAAATAAGTGGGATTGTGTCATACAAAAAAGATTCTCCAGAGCAAAGGAAACCATCAACAAAATGAAAAGGACTGAATGGGAGAAAATATTTGCAAACCATATATCTGATAAGGGGTTAATATCCAAAATATATAAAACTCATACAACTCAATAGCAAAAAAACAGTCAAATTGAAAAATGGGCAGAGGATCTGAACAGACATTTTTCCAAAGAAGACATACAGATGGCCAAAAGGTATATGAAAGATCCTCAAGATTATTAATCATCAGGGAAATGCAAATCACAGCCACAATGAGATATCACCCCTCACCCTGTCAGAATGGCTATTACCAAAAAGACAAGAAATAAGTATTGGCAAAGATGTGAAGAAGAGGAAACCCTTGTGCACTGTTGGTGGAATGTAAATTGGTATAGCCACCATGGAAAATAGTATGGATGTCCCTCAAAAAATTAAAAATAGAACTGCCATGTGAATCAGCAATTCCACTTCTGGGTGTCTACCTGAAGAAAATGAAAACACTAACTCGAAAAGATATGCACCCCCATGTTCTATGCATTATTATTTACAATAGTCAAGATATTGAAACATCCTAAGTGTCCATCGATGGATGAATGGATAAAGAAATTGTGGCATATATATATATACACACAAACATATATATACACAATGGACTATTATTCAGCCTTAAAAAAGAATGAAACCTTGACATTTGTGACAACATGGATGGACCTCGAGGGCATTATGCTAAGAGAAATATGTCAGAGCAAGACAAGTACTATATGATCTCTCTTACATGTAGAATCTAAAAAAAAAACAAACTCAGAGATACAGAGAACAAATTGGTGGTTGCCAGAGACAGTGTTGGGGGCAGAAGATGGGTGAAATGGGTGAAGGGGGTTAAAAGGTAAAAAGGAGAAAAAAACATCACCAGGGATGGTTTGACTGATTTACCACTGTATTGTCAGAGCTAAACTGCTTTTCATGGTAGGTGAGCAAACAATATTTGCTGAACTAATTAGCTAGTCAACTCTTCATTTAAAAAACAACAAAAAACCTCTTCATTGTGTACTTTATATTACACATGGGGAGTGGGAACTGTATGCTGCAAAAATAACCTATAAAACCTATTTGTTTCAAAAATAAAATTTATAATAAAAAAGTATTTTCTAATTTTCTTTATGATTTCTTCTTTGACACATTGGTTAAGAATGTTTTGGGGTTGGCCCCATGGCCTGGTCATTGAGTTTGGGGCTCTCCACTTCGGCGACCTGGGTTTGGTTCCACCAGCATGGACCTACACCACTCATTGGTGACCATGCTGTGGCAGCAACCCACATACAAAATAGAGGACGACTGGCATGGATGTTAGCTCAGGGTGAATCTTCCTCATCAAAAAAACAAAAAAACAAAAAACTACAAATGTTTTGTTTAATTTCCACGTTTGTGTGAATTTTTCAATTTTCCTTCTGTTATTGATTGCTAGTTCCATTCCACTGTGGTCAGAGAAGATACTTTATATGATTTAAATCTTTAAAATGTTTATTAAGACTCACTTTGTGGCCTAACATATGGTCTACCCTGCAGAATGGTCCATGAGCACTTGAGGATAATATATATATTCTGCTGTTGTTGTGTGAATTGTTCTGTATATGTCTGTTAGGTCTCCTTGGTATATAGTGCTGGTAAAGTCCTCTATTTCCTTCTTGATCTTCTGCTTAGTTTTATCCATTATTGAAAGTGAGGTATTGAAGTATCCAACTATTATTGTAGATCTCTCAATTTTTCCCTTCAGTTTTTTGCTTCATATATTTTGGGGCTCTATTTTTAAATGTGTATATGCTTTTAAATGTATGTTTTAATAGATTGACCCATTTATCAATATATAATATCCTTCTATGTCTCTTTTAAAATTTTTTGGCTTAAAGTCTATTTTTTTCTGATATTAGTATAGCCATCTCAGTTACTGGTAGTTACTTTTACATGCAATATCTTTTTCCATTCTCTCAGTTTCAACTTTTTGTGTCTTTACATCTAAAGTGAGTTTCTTTTAGACAGTACATAGTTGGATCATATATTTTTGATCCATTCTGCCAATCTCTTCCCTTTATTTGGAGAGTTTGTTACATTTAATTTTTTTTTAAATTTTTTGTTTATTGCAGTATCATTGGTTTATAACATTGTATAAATTTCAGGTGTACATCATTATTTAAAGTAATTAATGACAGAGACTTACTTTTGACATTTTATCATTTATTTTCTATATGTATTATATATATTTTTGATCTTCAATTATGCCATTAATGCTTTCTTTTCTTTATTTGATTTTTTTCCTTGTGTATTGTTTCGATTCTCTTCTCATTTTTCCTGCATATTTTTAGTTAATTTCTTAGTGGTTACCCTAGACATTACCATTAACATCTTAAATTTATAGTAATCCTGGTTTGAATTAATATCAATTTAGCATCCATAGTATACAAAGTCTCTGCTCCGACAGAGATGTGGTTGCTGATTACCGGAAGGGAAGGGAGGAGGGAGGAGAGTGAAATGGGTGATTCGTACACGTGTATGGTGATGGATGGTAATTAGTCTTTGGGTGGTGAACATGGTGTAATCTACACAGAAATCAAAATATAATGACTTACACCTGAAATTTATATAATATTGTAAACTAATGTTACCTCAATTAAAAAAAAAGAAAAATAAATAAAAAAACAAACCAAAACAAACTCTCTGCTTCTATATATTTCTACTCCCTTTATGTTGTTATTGTCACAAATTATATCTTTAAATCTTGTATTTCCATTAACATTAATTTATAATTGTTGTTTTATGCATTTGCTTTTAAATAGTATGGGAAAAAAGAGAAGTTATACGCCAAAAATATAATAATAGTGGCTCCTATATTTACCCAAGTAGTTACATTTACTGTGTTCTTTATTACTTTCTATAGCTTTAAGTTACTGTCTAATGTACTTTCATTCTGGCTTGAGAGACTACCTTTGCTATTTCTTGTAGGATAGTGTATTAGTTTCCTAGGGCTATCATAACAAAGTACCACGGACTGGGTCGTTTAAGCAACTCAAATTCATTTTCTCACAGTTCTGGAGGTAAAGGTCTGAGATCAAGGGGTTGGCAGGCTTGGTTCCTTCTAGGGCCTCTCTCTTTAGCTTTAGGCCGTCTTTTCCCTGTGTCTTCACTTGGTCTTCCTTCTGTGTGTGTCTTTATCCTAATTTTCTCTTCTTATAAGTTTACCAGTCATATTGGATTAGGGCCCACTTTAATGACCTAGCCTAATTACCTTTCAAAGGCCCTATCTCCAAGTATGGTCACATGCTGAGGCACTGGTGGTTGAGATTTCAACATATGAATTTTGAGGGGAGACAATTGAGTCCATAACTGGCAGCTCTACTAGCAACCAATTCCCTCAGTTTTTGTTTATCTGGGAATGTCCTAATTTCTCCTTGGTTTTTGAAGGTTAGTTTTATTAGACATAGAATTCTTGGTTGACAGTTTTTTCTTCAGCACTTTAAATGTCATCCCTCTGCTTCTGGCCTCTGTGGTTTCTAATGAGAAATTGGATGTTAATATTTTTGAAGATCCTTTGTTCATGATGAGTTACTTCTGTCTTGCTGCTTTCAAAATTCTGTCTTTATCATTGCTTTTGACAGTCTGATTTTAATGTGTGTTGGTGGATCCTTTTGAATTTATCCTACTTAGAGTTTTTCCAGTTTCTTGGATGTGTAGATTCATATCTTTCATCAAATTTGGACCATTTTCACCCATTAGTTCTTCAAATTTTCTTTCTGCTCCTTTCTCTTTGTCTTCTTTTGGGGACACCTATTATGCTTATGCTGATACTCTTGATGATGTCCCGCAGGTCTCTTAGACGCTGTACGTTTTTCTTATTTTTTTTTTATTCTGTTTCTCATACTGGATAACCTCTATTGATTTGTTTTGACCTTTTAATTTTCATTTATGTTATTGTATGTTAAGCTTCAGAATTTCTCTTTTATAGTTTCTGTATTTTTGTTGTTATTCGTTACTTGGTGAGGCATCATTCTTGTTTCCTTTGGTTCTTTGTCCATGGTTTCTCTTAGCTCTTTGAGCACCTTTGTCTAGTAAATCCAAGGTCTAGACTTCCTTAGGGACCATTTCTGTTTCTTTTTTCCCTGTGAATGGGCTGCACTTTCTTGTTTCCTTGCATGCCTCATAATTTTTTGTTGAGAACTGGACATTTTGACTATTATTAAGTGGTAACTCTAGAAACCAGATTCGCCCCCCTTCATGGGTGGTTATTGGTGCTTATTGTGGGTTGTAGTTTGTTTGCTTAGTGATTTTTCTGAACTGTTTTTATTATAGACTATGATTTGTGTTTGAAATCTGTTTTCCATTAGTGGTCAGCTAATGAATTGACCAATTTCCTTAAGTGACTGTAACCAACAATAAAAACAACAACAACAACAACAACAAACTCTTCCGGTTTTTGCAGATTGCCTCTGTGTGTGGGCACTCCTACAATGCTTATCCTGGTCATTTACAACGCTACCTTAGCCTTCACTCTTGCTTGCACAGTACCTAAAGTTCAGTCAGAGGAGAAAGCTCAGTGCTTTCTCAAATCTTTTCTGAGCATGTGTCCAGCTCTGGGCATGTGTGACCTTCTAGATTTTCTGGTATACGCAGGAGTTTTTCAAAGCCTTTATTCTCACGCATATCTCCTTCCTCGGCCTCTTCTTTCCTAGGTTTTTCTTTCCTAGGTTTTGTCTGATCTGTTATCCCTTGTGCCACGTGGCTGCAGCTAGTATTTTTCGCTTTAAATCTTTTGACAAACACTGCCTGGGTATCCACTCTAACCCTGTGAAAGTTCCAAGATGAGGAAACAGCGGCAAACCCTTGAGTCAGTCCTTCAGGGAGCTGCTGGACAGCTCAACACACGACCGTAATTCTTCGAGAACAAATTTGGTATTGCCCTCCCTGGCACCAGTGAGCCACATCAGGAACATGGGCCAGCATCCTCATGGCTGCCACTGAGAGTAGGGGATGTGATGGTGCGTGGGTAAGTTCAAACATCACAATACTCTCTTATAGAAGTCAGCAGCTTCTCTCTTCATGAAGCATTCCCCTGCTTTTGGCTGGGGCAGTGGGTGTGAATGGGCCACTTGTTTCTTACTTTCTATCAGGCTGGCTCAGGCTTGTACAAATGGTGTATAAATATGGTTCTAAGAGTAGGAGTGGCAGCATGCAAGGCTTCCTAAGACTCAGAACTGGGTCACCAGCATTTTTACTGCATTAATTGTCTAATGCAAGTTACAAGGCCCAACCTATACTGAAGTGAGAGGAAATAGACTCATTTCTTGATGGGCGGCACTGCAAAAAATGTAAACATTTGAAAAAATCTTCCACACCTAAATAATTTGTAGAGCAGAAGTTTAATTTATTTCTGATATGCAGATGAAATAGATGGTTAGACATGCTGCTTCTTTTATTCTTAGGTCACAGATGGGAAGCTGCGGATCTAATGAGTACTATGATATAGCTTCGTAACCAATGTTCTTATCACTTAAGTCCATTGCCATGAAACTTAAAACACTATATATTGATATTAACCAATTGTAAAAAGCGAACACCCTAGCATAGCCTGTAAATGCTGTGGTGAAATGGATTGAATACTTAAAACGTAAGACATGAAACTGTAAAACTCCTAGAAGAAAACAGGGAAAAAACTTCTTGACATTGGTCTGGACAATGATTTTTTGGATATGATGACAGAAGCACAGGCAAGAAAGCAAAAATAAACAAGTGAGACTATATCAAACTAAAAAGCTTCTGCACAGCAAAAGAAACAGTCAACAAAATGAAAAGGCAACCTACGGAATGGAAGAAAATATTGCAAACCATATATCTGATATGACGTTAATAACCAAAATGTATAAGAATCTCATGTGACTGAATAGCAAAATGAAATAACAAGATTTAAAAATGGCAAAAGACCTGAATAGACATTTCTTAAAAGAAGACATACAAATGGCCATCAGATATATGAAAAGGTGCTCAACGTCACTAATCATCAGGGAAATGCAAATGAAAAACAACAGTGAGCCATCACTTCGCACCTGGTTAGGATGGCTATTACCAAAAAAGACAAAAGATAACAAGTGTTGGCGAAGATGTGGAGAAAAGGGAACACTTGTACACTGTTGGTGAGAATATAAATTGGTGTGGCCACTATGGAAAATAGTATAGAAGTTCCTCAAAAAATTAAAAATGAACTATCATATGATCCAGCAATGCCACTTCTAGGTGTATATTCAGAGGAAATGAAATCAGTATCTCAAAGAGATATCTGCACTCACTTGTTTGTTGCAGCATTATTCACAATAGCCAAGATATGGAAACAACCTAAACGTCCATTGAGAGATGAAGGATGAAGAAAATGTGACATATATGTATAAATTTATACAATGGAATATTATTCAGCCTTAAAAAAGAAAGAAATGCTGCCATCTGTGACAATATGGATGAACCTGGAGGGCATTATGCTAAATAAAATAAGCCAGATACAGAAAGACAAATACTGCGTGATCTCACTTATATGTGAAATCTAAAATAGTCAAACTGATAGATGCAGAAAGTAGAATGGTATTTGCCAGGAGCTGGGGACAAGGAGAAATGAGGAAGTGTTGGTCAAAGAGTACACAGTTTCAGTTATGCAAGATGAATAAGTTCTGGAGATTTAATATACAGTAATGTGACTATAGTTAACAATACTGTACTATAAACTTGAAATTTGCTAAGAGGGTTGGTGTTATGTGTTCTCATCACACACACACACACAAAAAGCAAATGGTAACTGTGAGGTGGATATGTCATTTAGCTTGGTTGTGGCAATTATTTCACAGTGTATATGTATATAAAAATTTCAAGTCTTACACTTTAAATATATACAATTTTATTTGTCAATTATACCTCAATAAATGTGGAAAAACGATCTTAAAAGTTCAGAATAAACAATTTATGAAAGTTTTTAAATGCTGTTTTTCCTTTTTCTAGTCAGAATCAACTGTTCCAGATTTAATTCCTCTTTATCTAGAAGTACATATTGTGGTGGACAAAGTTTTGGTATGTCTTTTGCTTTTTCTTTGCTTTTAAATATTTGGTGTGAATGTATGATTATGTCTGTCTAGAAAGGAACTTAAAGATTCCAGTCTTCTTACTAACATGTCATAGAGAGAACAGTGGAAATATTTGCAAACTGAAAAACCATATATTCAAAATTACACTAGTTCTCTCAGAAATGTTTTATTTGAAATATTTACATAACAGTCCTGCATAACAAAATGATTTTTTTGCTAATACTTTATACCTTTAGGGCTTCTCTCAATCCACAATATTTTTTAATGATTATATTTGTTTTAAGTGAAATTCTTTAAGTTTTTAATTCTCGTTTTAGGGCACTTGAAGAGCAGTATGTAATCTAGGGAATGTTTTGCCCTATACAATATTTATTGGCACAAAAGTGATGATAGTACAACTGTTTATGAGAACTGTTTATGTTAATGTGTCAGGGTTTTTTTAGTAGTTTTTGATGGTGCACCTATTCCAGTCTGATGTTTACCTGATCTAAACGTAACTCTGGATCTCTGATTCTCATAGACAATTTGAGGACCTCTGAACTTTAGGATCTTGGGATGACAACTTAGTTTCTACTCAACCAGGTGTGCCTTTATTTCCCTAGGTTTCAAAGATCTCAGAAAACAAGGGTAAAAATATACTCTCCAGGTTTTGTTCTGATGATAAGCATTTGATTGTCACATCTATGGAATACTACAGAGAATATGGATCATACTCACCATCAATTCTCTTTTTAGGATGTAGAGCCTGTCAGGAAGCCAGAGTTGAGGGTCAGAGACAAGGGAGATTTGGAGAAGGATATGAAAATACTTGATTTATTAGAGTGTAGGGGAAAGAGTGAAGGGAACATTTAAAAGCAAGTTAAGATATTTCTAGTAAAGATGACTAAATTTCCAGGGAATATTTTGGATTATGAAAATAATTTTGTTTCCGGATTATGTTACAAATTTTAAGAGTTGTTTTAAAAGTCCTTGTCCCAACTGCCAGGTTTTCCATCCATATAATACTGATTAAACATCCATTATCTATGTTCTTATACATATTTACGTTTTCTATAATAAAACAAACATCGAGCCAGCTGTGACATCTGTGTTACTAGATGTTGGGCATATAAAGAAGAACAAGAATGATATTTTCTTTAGTGACCACAGATTTTACATCCACAATTGTAGCCTAGTGAATTCAGTGTCATGATGGAGGAAAGAATATGGCACAATAAAAACACAGTCCAATAATGTAGAAAGACATGGAAACACACAATTGCAACTTGGGGTACTATAAGAACATGCAAGCAGGTGTTTTAAAATGTAGGTTTTATTATTATTCAGATGTGGTGAGGCCAACAGATGAGATGATTCCTACTGGAAAGATAGTTTATTCTTCACAGTTCCCAAGAGGAGAGGGCACACCACATCATGCAGAAGTCACATGGGAAGCAACAGGGTAGGTCAGGAGACAGAGGGAGCAAGGGGAAAATATGAGCAAGGAGCCTTGATTGTGGTTTCTGTGGGAAGGGTAGGCTAGTTTCAGTGGGTTCTGGGGTGTAGGGGTTGTCTCTAGTTGTCTGGTACCTGGCCCTTGGGTGATTGGGGTGAGGGAAAACTGGCTTGGAGTATAAGAGCCTGATAATGGAGGTCCTTGGGGGTTGGATTCTGGATTGATTAGTTGGGTCATAGGGAGAGGGTGGGGCCAGGGAAGACTTTGTGAAAAACCTTTCTTTGCAAGGGCACATAAAGAACCTTCTGAGAGAAGGTTCTTTTCAGAAAACTGAAAGAGTTTAGTATGATTAATACACAGTGTTGAAGAAGTAAAATGGAAAGAGGTGAAGAATTGACATGATATTTGGATTTTATCCTAAAGGTGATGGAGAGTCATTAAAGATTTTAAACAGGGGAGTGGCATGTTCATGTTTTCATTTTAGAATCATCATTTGTGTAATAGTGTAGGGATTGGATTGCTGGTGGGAAAATTGGAGAGGGAGGAACAAGTTAAGAGACTATTCCAGTAGTCAAAGTAAAAATTTATAAATTATTAGAATTAGGAATAGAAAGAAAAGGACAATTTTAAAAGTTACTGATGAGGTTGAATTAGAAAGACTTGTAAATTGATTTGATTTACTCATCCACTTAATAAATTTATTGAGCATCATCTAGATGCCAGTTACTGTTCTATTTATTGAAGATACAGCAGGGGATAAAACAGAAACAGTTCTGCTCTCATGGAACATGTAGTATAATAAGTGTGGGAGGTCAAAACACCATTTTTTAAAGTAGTGGAAGTGTAAGTAGGAGCAGAGTTTTGAGGGAGGCTGATGAGTTTAGTTATGAATATGGATATAGATGGTCCTATGGAATATCCAAGGGATGGTGTACTCTAGAGAGATGCTTTATAGGTATGGAATTTGACATTGGCACTTTCCACAGACCTTATTCAGATTTCAGCACTCATTTGTGTGTTTTTGTGTTGTTTTATGTGTAGTATCACATATGTAGCCTTGCGTAACCACCACCACAGTCAAGACACTCAACAGTACCATCACCACAAGACTCTTATGTTATCCCTTTATAGTCATACCCATCTCTTCCCCCATCTTTCCCCTTCTCTACAGTTTATTACCTCTGGCAATCACTAATCTGTTCTCCATCTCTATGATTTCAGGAATATTGCATAAATGTTATCATGCAGTATGTATCCTTTGGAGATGTTTTTTATATTCAGCATTACTTTCTTGAGGTTTATCCAAGATGTTCTATGTATTGACAGTTCAGTTCCTTTTTATTACTGAGTAGTATTTTATGGTACGGTATGAATGTACCACAATTTGTTTAACCAGTTAACCATTGAAGGACATATACGCTGTTTCCAGGTTTGGGCTATTATGAATAAAGCTGTTGTGAACACTCATGTACAGATTTTTGTGAGCATCTGTTTTTATTTTTTTGGAATAAATGCCCAGGAGTGCAATTGCTGGATCATATAGTATGTTCATTATTTGTTTTGAAAGAAGCTGCCAAACTACTTTCCAGAGTGGCTGTATGATTTTACATTCCCACCAGCATGTATGATTGATACAATTTATATTCATTTTGTAATTTGTTACTGTCTTATTTTGAACTATGTTAACCCCAAAGCAGCCTCAAACCTCTGAAAGTAGATGGAAAGTAAATCTTAAACATATTCCATAACATATTGTATTTAAATTTAAAATTAATTTTGTTTTTTAGTATAATTACTTGGGCTCTGATAGCATGATAGTAACAAATAAAGTCATCGAAATTATTGGCCTTGTAAATTCAGTAAGTATAGTCCTTTGCATCGTAGTTAGAAAAATTCATACTAGTTTTGAAATTACAATTTGCATTAATTTGATGTGGCATTTCTTTATAATTAAGTCATTCATATAAACTGAGTGTGGATTTGTTGAAACATTGAATTAATTTCTTATTGTAAAATAACATAAAGATTAATTTTCCATGTATTTATCTCTTCTGTTTTTAGATGTTTTCCCAATTTAAAGTTACTGTTGTGCTGTCATCATTGGAGTTGTGGTCAGATAAAAATAAGATTTCTACAGTTGGTGAGGCGGATGAATTATTGAGTAGATTCTTAGAATGGAAAAAGTCCTATCTTACCCTAAGACCTCATGATATTGCATATCTATTCATGTAAGAATAATGTTTGAATATTCTTAGAAAGAAAACAAAAATCTGTGATAATGGATGTAGCTTAATTTAGGGAATTGTTATTCGTTTCTGACTATCACACTTTGAACATTATGTGCTTTATTCAGGCCTTGTGCTCTCTTTCTAGTTGTCAGACAATACAAAAAGATTGCTAAAATTCATTTCTATGCTTATCAATCTTTTACCATTGAGAAGATTGAGATTTCAAAAAGTTAAGCCAACTCAGGACTCTCGGATCTAGTGGTGTATCTAGGGTTTCAGCTCACAGTTTGTTAACTCCAGAGCCCATAATCTTAACCGTTACATAAAGAGACGGGTTTTGTCTTGTGAAGTTTATATTTTTGTTGTGAGTTTTGATCAAAGGCTTGATAAAATAGGTTAAAAATATTTTACCCTAATAAATTTTCCACCTTATTTTTAAATGCTAGTTTTCCAATGATCAATTATAAGTATATATTCATAATTGTATTCATATTAAATTTATTAGCAATTATAATAAGCAAGTGTCTTTCAATAAATCTGTATATACATATTTCTTAAGTTGGAAAACAGTAATTTCCTTTTGCATGTGTGAGATTAATCTTTTCCACACATCTCTGCCAAAAATAAGTGTTATTGCTCTTTTCATTTTTTGCTGGTCTAATGGATATAAATTGATGTCAGTGTTTTTTAATTTGCTTTTTCCAGCGACTAGTAGATTTGAGAATCTTTTCATATATATGCTTGTTGAAAATTTGGATCTGTCCTTCTGTAATTGCCTTTTTGTGTTATTTGACTATTTCCTTGTAATTTGTAAGGGCTTATTGAATGTCTAGATATTAATCCTTTGTTTATCTGTATCAAAAATACTTTTTCCATATCTATAATTTTTCTATAGATATTAAAAAATTTCTTTCCACATAAAATATTTTATATTTTATAGGGTTAAATTTGTTAATCTTTTCTTTTTTATTTTTAGTTTCCTGTTTGGTGAAGATCTCTCCCAGCCCTAAATTTTAGTCTGCTAGATTATTTTTGGAGGGATTGATAATATTACTTTTTATAATTAAGTCTTTGATATAACTTCAGCTAATTTTAATATAGTATAAAAGAGAAGTACAATTTTGTTTTCTGCCAGGTAGATAGCCAGTTTTGCAATGAATTTAACTACCACTTTTGGCACGTATTTGTTAAGTTCCACAAACAACCTGTTGAAATTTTTAGAGAGGTTACAGTAATCTGTATATCAGTTTGGGGAGAACTGACATATTTACAGTGTTAAGTCTTCCAATCTATGCAAATTTATACTATTGAATAGTCCAATCATTGATTATTGTATATGCCTTCATATTTATAAGGCCTTCATTAAGTCTTTCAGAAAAGCTTTATAGTTTTCTATAGAGATCTTCCAGATAATTTTGATATTTATTTCTAGTATTTAATATTTTTTGTGCTAATATAAACAATATGTTTTTTAACTTTCACCACATTTTTGAAGATATATAGTAATGCAATTGATTTTTGTAAGTTCTAAATTTATTTTTTTAAATTAATAGACTTTATTTTAAGAGCAGTTTTAGTTTTACAGAATAACTGAGCAGAAAGTATAGAAAGTTCCTATATACTCCCTCTCCCCCACCATCGCCACCACAATTTTCCCTATTATTAACATCTTGCATTGGTGTGGTTTGTTTGTTAAAATTGATGAACCAATATTGATACATTATTAAACTAAAGCCCATAGTTGACATTAGAGTTCACTCTTTGCGTTATAAATTCATTTTTTAAATCTAATAATTTCTGTAATAAATTTTGTGTCAGCCACTCCTACCTGTTTTTATGTGGGTTTTTTCTCATTCAACTGATGTGTAGGAGTTGCTCCTCTAGATTATTTTTTAATCTAATAATTTATCTAATATTTTTCATATGACAGAAATAAAGACATTGTTTTGGACTTAAACTGCAAAAGTATGAAATTGGTCAGACGTCCCAGCTTTGGAATTTGTTCTTTTAAAATTTGTTCTCTTCTCTTCTTGCTCTCTGTCCAGTTTCTGTAGTGCATTCTCTTCACCTTTTTTTCTTATTTAAGTATTACTATCCTGCCAGTGAAAAGTAAAGAGAAAGTTTTGGAATTCCATTTTTTAATACTTTTATGGGAAATGCTTCTTTTTAGCTTTGGTATGTCTCTTTTAAAAGGAACATTTCCCTACATAACCTGAATAGTATTGTTACATTTAATAAAATAATAATTCATCTACTACTCGGTGTACATTCAGATTTCACCACTGACATCCAAATTGTACTAAACAGCTACCTCTTCCTAGTTAGTATCAAATCTAGGACCGTGAACTTCATTTGGTTATTGTGTCTGTGAGGTCTCATTTGTCTATTCATGGCACCAACTTTTTGGAAGGCGGGCTGCTTGTCTTACAGAATGTTCCACGGTTTGGATTTGTCTGATTGTTTCCTAGTGGTATCACTTAGATTAGTTTGTTCCTCTATCTCTATAGTTCCTGTAAACTGGAAGCTAAATCTAAAAGCTTGATAGGTACAAGTTAAATGCATGTGTATGTGCCTGGAATACATGATAACTGATGATTTATACCTCTTATTGCATCACGTAAGTAATGCATAATATATGACAGTAGTGCCATCAGTGATGCTAAGATGGATAATTAAGTTAGGGACAAGATAGCCTGGTTTCTCTATTGGATAGCAACAGTTTTGAGAATAGGAGATAATATTTGTGATTTTTTAATTGTCAAATATCCTTTTTTTTTTTTACTGATGTTTTAATGGTTTCTAACATTGTGAAATTTTGGGTTGTACATTTTTGTTTGTCCATCACCATATATATGCCTCCCTTCACCCCTTGTGCCCACCCCCTACCCGCCTCCCCCCACCCCCACTGCCCCTGGTAACCACAGTCCAGTTTTCTCTGTCCATGTGTTGGTTTATATTCCACATATGAGTGAGATCATACAGTGTTTGTCTTTCTCTTTCTGGCTTATTTCACTTAACATAATATGCTCCAGGCCCATCCATGTTGTTGCAAATGGGACGATTTTGTCTTTTTTTATGGCTGAGTAGTATTCCATTGTATATATATACCACATTTTCTTAATCCAATCGTCAGTCGAGGGACACTTAGGTTGCTTCCACTTCTTGGCTATGGTGAATAATGCTGCAATGAACATAGGGGTGCATAAGCCTCTTGGGATTGTTGATTTCAGGTGCGTTGGATAGATTCCCAGTAGTGGGATGGCTGGATCATAGGGCATCTCTATTTTTAATTCTTTGAGGAATCTCCATACCGTTTTCCATAGAGGCTGCACCAATTTACATTCCCACCAGCTGTGTATGAGTGTTCCTGTTTCTCCACATCCTCTCCAACATTTGTTGTTTTTTGTCTTGGTGATTATAGCCATTCTAACGGGCGTGAGGTGGTATCTTAGTGTTGTTTTGATTTGCATTTCCCTGATGATTAGTGATGTTGAGCATCTTTTCATGTACCTATTAGCCATCTGTATATCTTCCTTGGAGAAGTGTCTGTTCATTTCCTCTGCCCATTTTTTGATCGGCTTGTTTGTTTTTTTGTTGTTCAGTGTGTGAGTTCTTTATATATTATGGAGATCAACCCCTTGTCAGATGTATGTTTTGCAAATATTCTCTCCCAGCTGGTTGGTTGTCTGTTCATCTTGATTCTGGTTTCATTTGTCTTATAAAAGCTCTTTAATCTGATAAAGTCCCACTTGTTTATTTTTTCTTTAGTTTCCCTAGTCTGGGTAGGCATGTCATCCGAAAAGATTCCTTTAAAATCAATGTCAAATAGTGTGTTGCCTATATTTTCTTCTATGAGTTTTATAGTTTCAGGTCTCACCTTCAGGTCTTTGATCCATTTTGAGTTAATTTTTGTGAATGGCGATAGCACATGGTCCACTTTCATTCTTTTGCATATGGCTGTCCAGTTTTCCCAACACCATTTATTGAAGAGACTTTCCTTTCTCCATTGCATGTTCTTAGCACCTTTGTCACTTTTTTTTTTTTACCAGTTCATGAGCAGCATTTCACCTACTGGTCTTAAGATTAGTTAACAATTCTTGCCTTGGAGAGTGATGTCAGTATCATGGTAGAGTGAGTTGTTCCTTTTGTTTCTCTCCTTTATGTTACAACTAAATGGACATTAATTAACCAACAGAGGATTCCCTACACAGCACAATAGGACATCTGAGAGATCCACACAACTATACAACTGAAGGTGGCTGGACTGGATCCCAGAGAAGCAGTGGAACTAGGTGAGAGGACCAGTTCACCTCCCCAGCAGCAGAGTGATCCAGGTAGTGGATACTGACACAGCAGCTGGTGCAACTGTAAGTGGAGACAGGGACAGCCCAGCCTACAGGCAAATTCTTTCAGAGTGGTAGCCCGGCCTGTGGGAGCACCCACTTACCAACATGGCTCTGTCCATGCAAATGCTTCCCACTGTGTGTTGGTGACTCAGCTCATGGGAAGGTGCCCCACCCACTAAGCACAGAAGCTCAGTTGGCCTCACCTTCTTAGTGGCTGTGGCTGGCCCATACAAATGCAGAGCGGCCCTACTGGCACAACTACCACCAGACAGGGTGGGATCAAAAAATACAGCTCCTGACCACCCCAGTGGTGGCAGGTGGAATCTGTGACCTGATAGTACCACAAATGCATTGGCAAAGGATCAATTCATCAAACACCACGAAGAACTAGGGTAACACTGCAGATCAGAAGGAAAATGACAAGTCTCCAGAAACCAAAGCTGAAGTCACAGAAGATTACAATCTAAATGACAGAGAATTCTAAACAGTTGTCATAAAGAAACTCAAGTTACAAGAAAACACAGAATGATAGTTCGTTGAGCTCAGGAATAAAATTAATGAAGAGAAGGAATACCTCACCAAAGTGATTGAAGCCCTTAAAAAATCTATACAGAAATTCTGGATATGAAGAACATAATTAATGAGATAAAAAGTAATGTAGAAACCATGAAAAATAGAGCAGACCTTATGGAGGACAGAATTAAGGACTTAGAAGATGGAAATCTAGAAATGCTTCAGGTGGAGTAGGAGAGAAGTAAGATAAAAAAAAAAGGAAGAAATTCTTTGAGAATTATCTGACTCAATTAGGAAAAGTAACATAAGGATTATAGATATCCCAGAGGGAGAGGGGAGGGAGAAAGGAGCAGAGAGCTTGTTCAAAGAAATAATAACTGAGAAATTCCCAAACCTGGAGAAGGAACTGGACTTACAAGTACATGAACCCAATAGAACTCCTAATTACATCAATGCAAAAAGACACTCTAAAAGAATTTACAACTATACACAACTATGTACTGGGGCTTTGGAGGGGGAAAAGGAAGAAAAAGGAGTAATATTGGCAACAGATATTAACTTAGAGTGAAACTTGCCCTGCCAAAAAACCAGAAAAGACCTTCTCTAAGGAATATACTATTAAAAATGTCAAAGGTCAATGACAAAGAAACAATATTAAGGGCATCAAGGCAGAAGAAAATAACCTACAAAAGAACTCCCATCAGGCTTTCAGCAGATTTCTCAGCAGGAACCTGACAGTATAGGAGAGATTGGAATGATATATTCAAAGTACTGAAAGACAAAAACTTTCATCCAAGAATACTCTACCCAGTGAAACTATCCTTCAGATATGATGGAAAAATAAAAGCTTTCCCAGATAAACAAAAGCTGAGGGAGTGCACTGTCACTAGACCTGCCTTAAAAGAAATGATGAAGGAAGCTACCCTACCAAAACAAAAAAACAATGCTTTACAAAGCCTTGAGCAAGGACATAAATAGATAGACAAAATCAGAAAATTGCAGCTCTCTATCAGAACAGTTTATCAAATAATTATAACATAAAAGATGAAGGGAAGGAAAGCATCAAAAATAACTATAAACACTTCAATTTAGTCACACATTCACAACACAAAACAGAATGATTTGTGACAACAATAACTCAGAAGGGAAAGAGGATAGGGATGAAACTGGCTAAGGCTAATGGAGATAAGAGGCTATCAGAAAATTTACTATCTCACTTATGAGATCTTTTATACAAACCTTATGGTAACCACTAAAGAAAAACTCAGTGCAGAGCCACAAATCATAAATAAAGAGAAAACCATCACAGAAAACCACCGAACTGAAATAGCAGTCAGAAATACAAGGGAAAAGAAACAATGGAAATATAAAACAACTGGAAAATAAGAGATAAAATGGTAGTATTAAGCCCTCATATATCAATAATCACTCTAAATGTAAATGGATTGAATTCTCCAATCAAAAGATGCAGAGTGGCTGGATGGATTAAAAAACAAGACCCAACATTATGCTGCCTCCAAGAAACACATCTCAGCTCTAAAGACAAACATAAGCTCAGAGTGAAAGGATGGAAGATGATACTCCAAGCAAATGGCAAGCAAAAGAAAGCGGATATTGGTATACTTATATCAGACAAAGCAGACTTCAAGATAAAAAAGGCAATGAGAGAGAAAAGGGGAAGTAAACAATGATAAAAGAGACATTCCACCTAGAGGACATAACACATGAATATATATGCACCTAACACGGGAGCACCAAAGTATATAAAGCAACTATTAACAGACCTAAAGGGAGAAATTGACAACAACACAATAATAGTAGGGGACCTTAACACCCTACTTACATCAATGATCATCCAGGCAGAAAGTCAACAAGGAAATAGTACCCTTAAATGAAACACTAGACCAGATGGACTTTATAGATATATATAGAACGTTCCATCCCAAAGCAGCAGAATACAAATTCTTCTCCAGTACACATGGAACCTTCTCAAAGATAGACCATATGTTGGGAAACAAGGCAAGCTTCCATAAATTTAAGAAGATTGAAATCATCTCAAGCATCTTTCCCAAACACAGAGCTATGAAACTAGAAATCAACTACAAGCAAAAAGCTGGGAAAGTGACAAATATGCAGAGAATAAACAGGATGCTACTGAAAAACCATTGGATCAATGAAGAAATCAAAGGAGAAAGCAAAAATTGCCTGGAGACAAAGGAAAGTGAAGATACAACATACCAACTCTTATGGGATGCAGCAAAAGCACTGCTCAGAAGGAAATTTGTAGCAATACAGGCCTAGCTCAACAAACAAGAAAAATCTCAAATAAGTAATCTTAAACTACACCTAACAGAACTAGAAAAGAAGAACAAAAAATGTCCAAAGTCAGCAGAAGGAAGGAAATATTAAAAATTAGACCAGAAATAAATGAAATTGAAACCAAAAAAACAGTAGAAAGGATCAATGAAGCAAAGAGCTGGTTCTTTGAGAAGATAAACAAAATTGACAAGCCCTTAGCCAGACTCACCAAGAAAAAAAGAGAGAAGGCTTGAATAAATAAAATTAGAAATGAAAGAGGAGAAATGACAACAGATACTACAGAAATAGAAAGGATTATAAGAGAATACTATGAAAAACTATATGATAACAAATTGGATAATATAAAAGAAACGGACAAATTCCTAGACTTATACAACCTCCCAAAACTGAGTCAAGAAGAAATAGATAATCTGAATAGGCCAATCAAAATTAAAGAGATAGAAATAGCCATCAAAAACCTCCCGAAAAACAAAAGTCCAGGACCAGATGGCTTCTTTGGAGAATTCTACCAAACATTCAAAGAAGTTTTAATACCTATCCTTCTCAAACTATTCTGAAAAGTTGAAGAAGATGGGACACTTCCTAACTCATTCTATGAAACCAACATTACCCTCATACAAAAACCAGACAAGGACAACACAAAAGAAGAAAATTATAGGCCAATATTGTTAATGGACAGATGTATAAATCCTCAACAAAATATTAGCAAATTGAATACAACAATACATTAAAAGGATCATACACCATGACCATGTGGGTTTTATACCTGGGATGCAGAGATGGTTCAGCATCTGCAAATCAATCAGTGTGATACATCACATTAACTAAATGAAGAATATAAAACACGTGATCATTTAAATAGATGTAGAGAAAGTATTTGACAAGATCCAATAACCATTTATGGTAAAACTCTCAATAAAATGGGTATAGAAGGAAAGTAGCTCAACATAATAAAAGCCATATGTGACAAACCCACAGCTAGTATCCTTCTCAATGGAGAAAAACTGAAAGCAATCCTTCTAAGAACAGGAACCAGACAAGGATGCACATTTTAGCCACTCCTGTTTAACAGAATATTGGAAGTACCAGCCAGTGCAATCAGGCAAGAAAAAGAAAGACAAGGGATCCAAATTGGAAAGGTAGAAGTGAAACTGTCACTATCTGCAGACGACATGATTTGATATATAGAAAACCCTATAGAATACACCAAAAAGCTTTTAGAAATAATAAATGAATGTGGTAAAGTTGCAGGATACAAAATCAACATGCAAAAATAAGTTACATTTCTATACACTAACAAAGAAGTATCAGAAAGAGAAATTAAGAATACAATCTCATTTACAACAGCAACAAAAAGAATAAAATACCTAGGAATAAATTTAACCAAAGAGGTGAAAGAAGTGTACACCGAAAACCAGAAAAAGTTGTGAAAAATTTGAAGAAGACACAAAGAAATGGAGAGATATTCTGTGCTCTTGTATTGGAAGACAAAATAGTTAAAATGTCCATACTTCCTAAAGCAATCTATAGATTCAATGCCATCCTTTTCAAAGTTCCAATGACATTTTTCATAGAAGTAGAACAAAGAATCCTAAAATTTATATGGAACAAGAAAAGACCCCAAATAGCCAAAGCAATCCTGAGAAAAAAGAACAAAGCTGGAGGTATCACACTCCCTGATTTCAAAATATACTACAAAGCTATAGTAATCAAAACAGCATGGTACTGGCACAAAATCAGACACACAGATCAATGGAACAGAATCAAGAGCCCAGAAATAAACCCACGTATCTATGGACACCTAATTATCGACAAAGGGGCCAACATACAATGGAGAAAGAAAAGTTTCTTCAATAAATGGTGCTGGGAAACCTGGACAGCCAAATGCAAAAGAATGAAAGTAGACCATTACCTTACACCATACACAAAAATTAACTCAAAATGGATTAGACTTGAATGTAAGACCTGAAACCATAAAACTTCTATAAGAAAACGTAGGCATTACACTGTTCGACATTGGTCTTAGCAGCATATTTTCAAGTACCATGTCTGGCCAGTTGAGGGAAACAACAGAAAAAATAAACACATGTGACTACACCAAACTAAAAAGCTTCTGCACAGCAAAGGAAACCATCAACAAAATGAAAAGACAACCTAACAATTGGGAGAAGATATTTGCAAACGATATAACTGATAAGGGGTTAATATCCAAAATATATAAAGAACTCATACATCTCAACAACAAAAAAACTAAATCAATTAAAAAATGGGCAAAAGATCCGAACAGACACTTCTCCAAAGAAGACACACAGGTGGCCAACAGGCACATGAAAAGATGTTCAACATCACTAGTTATTAGGGAAATGCAAATGAAAGCTACAATGAAGTATTACCTCATGCCTGTCAGAATGGCTACAATTAACAGGACAAGAAATACCAAGTGTTGGAGAGGATGTGGAGAAAAGGGAACTCTCATGCACTGCTGGTGGGAGTGCAAAGTGGTTCAGCCACTATGGAAAACAGTATGGAGATTCCTCAAAAAATTAAGAATAAGGGCCGGCCCTGTGGCTTGGTGGTTAAGTGCGCGCGCTGCGATGCTGGTGGCCCGGGTTCGGATCCCGGGTACGCATTGAGGCACCACTTCTCCGTTCATCCTGAGGCCGAGTCCCACATACAGCAACTAGAAGGATGTGCAGCTACGACATACAACTATCCACTGGGGCTTTGGGGGAAAAAATAAAATAAATAAAATCTTTAAAAAAAAAAGAAAATTAAGAATAAAACTAGCATATAATCCAGCTATTCCACTGCTAGGTATTCATCCAAAGAACATGAAAACTTGAATGCAAAAAGATATATGCACCCCTATGTTCATTGCAGCATTATTCACAATAGCGAAGACTTGGAATAAACCTAAGTGCCCTTCAAGGGACGAATGGATAAAAAAAGATGTGGTATATATACACAATGGAATACTACTCAGCCATAAGAAATGATGAAATCCAGCCATTTGTGACAACATGGATGGACCCTGAGTGTATTATGCTTAGTGAAATCAGTCAGAGGGACAAAGTCAAATACTATATGATCTCACTCGTAAGTAGAAGATAAAGACAACAACAAGCAAACACATAGAGACAGAGTGGATTGGTGGTTACCAGAGAGGAGCGTGGGAGGGAGGAGGGCAAAAGGGGTGACCAGGGACATGTGTGTGGTGATGGATTGTAATTAGTCTTTGGGTGGTGAACATGATATGATCTACACAAAAATTGAAATATAATGATGTACACCTGAAATTTTTTTTGTTTGTTTGTGAAGATCAGCTCTGAGCTAACATCCATGGCAATCCTCCTCTTTTTGCTGAGGAAGACTGGTCCTGAGCTAACATCTATTTCCAACCCTCCTCCTTTTTCCCCCCTTTCTCTCCCCAAAGCGCCAGTAGATAGTTGTATGTCATAGTTGCACATCCTGCTAGTTGCTGTATGTGGGATGCCGCCTCAGCATGGCCTGACAAGTGGTGCATCGGTGTGTGCCCGGATTCAAACCCAGGCCACCAGTAGTGGAGCACACACACTTAACTGCTAAGCCACGGGGTCGGCCCCCACCTGAAATTTATATAATGTTATAAACCAATGTTACCTCAGTAAAAAACAAAACAAAACAAAACACACACAAAAAAACTTACTAGAAAACTACCATAATCAAAACAGTGTGCTACTAGCATAAAGACAGGCATATAGACTAACGAATAGAAAAGACAGCCCAGAAATAAACTTTTGCATATATGGTCAAATGATTTTTGACAAGGGTGCCAAGGCCATTCAATTGAGAAAAGACAGTCTGTTCAACAAATGATATTGGGAAAACTGCATATTCATGTGGAAAATACTGAAGTTGGACAATTACATTATACTGCACAAAAATTAACTTGAAATGCATCAAAGAACTAAATGTAAGATCTAAAATTAAAAAACCTTAGAAGAAAACACAGGGGAAGAGCTTCCTGACATTGGATTTGGCAGTTGTTTCTTGGATATGATGGCAAAAGCACAAGGAACAAAAGTAAAAATAAATTGGACTACATCACAAAGAACCAAAAAAATGGGGTGAAAAGGCAACGTACAGAATGGGTTTAATATACAGAATATATAAAGAACTCCTACCACAGAACAACAAAAAGACAAACAACCCAATTAACAAATGGGCAAAGGACTTGAATACACATTTCTCTAGATAAGATAAAGTGACCAATAAACACACGAGAAGACCCTTACCATCACTAATGATTAGAGAAATGAAAACAAAAACCACCATCTACCCCTCGCACCCATTAGAATGGCTATTATCAACAAAACAAACAAAATAACAAGTGGTCACAAGGATGTCGGGAAATTGGAAACCTTGTGCACTCTTCGTGGGAATGTAAAATGGTATTGCCACTATGGAAAACAGTAGGGTGATTTTTCAAAAAAATAAAGTACAATTACCATATGATCCAGCATTCAACTTCTGGGTATACATTCAAAGTATGGAAACCAGAGTCTCAAAGAGATATCTATACATCCATGTTCAAAGCATTATTCACAATAGCCAAAAGATGGAAGCAACCTGAGTGTACATTGACAGATAAATGGGTAAACAAAATGTGGTATGTACATACAATGGAATAATATTCAATCTTAAAAAGGATGGAAATTCTGACACATACTGCAACATGGGTGAACCTAGAGGATATTATGCTAAGTGAAATAAGCTAGTCACAAAAAGACAAACACTATATGATTTCACTTATATAAGGTATCCAGAGTCAAACCCATAGAAACAGAAAGTACAATGGTGCTTGTCAGGGGATGGGGGAAGGGGAAAATGGGGTATTGTTTAATGAGTATAAAGTTTCAGATTTGCAAGATGAAAAAGTTCTAGAGATTGATTGCACAACAATGTGAATAAACTTACCACTACTGAACTGTACACTTAAAATGGTTAAGGTAATAAATTCTGTGTTACGTGTTATTTTTCCACAATTAGAAAAAATAGGTTCCAGTTCAAGACAGTAACATAGGAGGATCCTGAAGTAACCTCCTCCCACAGAAACACAGAATCTACAGTTACATATGCAAAAATTTCCTCCAGACAAAAACCCAAAACTGGCTGAGCAACTGCTGCACATCAGGTGAAGGAGAAAAAGACCTACATCGAAACTGGTAGGAGAGGCTGAGCCACAAACTTGCCGTAACACCCCTGGCATGGTAACTCACAATTGGAGGGAGCTCAACTCTGAGCTTCTCCCTGAAGAGTGAAGGGTTTGAACCCCTTCACTGGCAACCCAACTTTTAAGACCTGCGCCTGAGAGGCAAGCCCCCAAAACATCTAGCTTTGAAAACCAACAGGGCTTGCGTTAGGAGATCCAGAGTCTATAGCAAACTGAGAAACAGTTCTTAAGGGCTCATGTGACTCACCTGGCTACCCAACAGGGCCTAACGCGGAGGCAGCACACTGAAATGTCCAATCTTTCTGTAAAAGAGGATTTTTTGCTTATTTTAAAGCTTCAGCCTGAGGGGCAGGCATCAAATTTAACACACATCTAAGGGCCTACTGAATTACTCTCCCAAGACAGAGGCCAGTTGGTGCCATCTTTGCACTCTCCCTCTGCATTTCTCCAGGTTGGCGGTATCTCCTAGAAGGAGCTTGTGCACTCATCTGTTGCCCCAGTTGTTGCATCTGCTGCCCAGTGGATACCCCTTGATCAAAGAAACTACCAAATTGTTTTTCAGAGTAACTCTACCATTTTACATTCCGACCAGCAATGTATAAGTATGCATCCTTGTGAGCATTTGATTTTGTCGTTATTTGTAATTTTACCATTCTGATAGGTATGTGGCGATACCTAATTGTGGTTTTAATTTTCATTTTCATAATGGCTAATGATGTTGAAAATGTTTTCATGTGCTTTTTTGCCATCCACATATCCTTTTTGTTGAAGTGTCTATTCATGTATTTTGTCTATTTTCCAACTGAACTGTTTGTTTTCTTACTGTTGAGTTTTGGGGTTCTTTGTATACACAAGAAACTAATTCTTTGTCAGATACGTGGTTTGCAAATATTTTCTCCCAGTCAATAACTTGTTTTGTTATCCTCTTATTTGCGTCTTTTGCAGAGAAAAAGTTTTTAATTTTGATGAAGTCCAATATATCAATTTTTTATTTTATCCATCATATAATTGGGGTGAAGCATAAGAACTCTTCGCATAGCCATAGATCCTGAAGACTTTTTCCTACAGTTTTTTTCTAAAAGTTTTATATTTTTGCATTTCATATTTGAGTCTGTGATCCATTTTGAGTTAATTTTTGTATACAATCTGAGGCTTGGTTTGAGATTCACTTTTTTTAACCTATGCATTTCTAGTTGTTTCCGCACCATTTATTGAAAAGGCCATCCTTCCTCCATTGAGGTGCTTTTGCATCTTTGTCAATAATCAGTTGGGCACACAGGCATACCTCATTTTATTGCACTTTTGCCCATATTGAGTTTTTTACAAATTGAATGTTTCTGGCAACCCTGTGTCGAGCCAAGTATGTTGGCACCATTTTTACAACAGCACTGCTCACTTCGTATCTTGGTGTCACATTTTGGTAATTCTTGCAATATTTCAAACTTTTTCATTATTATTATATTTGTTATGGTGGTGTGCGATCAGTGATCTTTTATGTTACTCTTATAATTATTTTGGAGTGCCATGAACTATGCCCATATAAGATGGTGAACTTAATCAATTAATGTTGTGTGTGTTCTGAATGCTGCAGCAGCAGGCTGTTCCCTCATCTCTCTCCCTCTCCTTGGGCCTCTCTATTCCCTGCAACACAACAATATTGAAATTAAGCCAATTAATAACTCTACAATGGCCTCTAAGTATTCAAATGAAAGGAAGAGTTGCACATCTGTCATTTTAAATAAAAGTTAGAAATATTTAGGCTTAGTGAGGAAGGCATGTCAAAAGCTGAGATAGGCTGAAAACTAGACCTCTTGCACCAGTTAGCCAAGATGTGAATGCAAAGGAAAAGTTTTTGAAGGAAATTAAAAGTGCTACTCCAGTGAGCACATGAATGATGGGCAAGTGATACAGCCTTATGGAGAAAGTTTTGGTGGTCTGGATGGACGATATAACCAGCCACAACATTCCCTTAAGCCAAACCCTAATCCAGAGCAAGGCCCTAACTCTCTTCAATTCTGTGAATGCTGAGAGGTGAGGAAGCTGTATAAGAAAAGTTTGAAGCTAGCAGAGGTTCATGAGGTTTAAAGAAAGAAGCCATCTCCATAACATGAAAGTACAAGGCAAAGCAGCCTTTGCTGCTCACAGTCTGGTGACGATGCTGTGAATATTGTTGAAACAGCAACAAAGGATTTAGAATATTCCATAACCTTAGTCGGTAAAGCAGTGGCAGGATTTGAGAGGATTGACTCCAATTTTGAAAGAAATTCTACTGTGGGTAAAATATTATCAGACAGCATTGCATGCTACAGAGAAATTGTTTGTAAAAGGAAGAGTCAATCAATGCAGCAAACTTGACTGTTGCCTTATTTTAAGAAATTGCCACAGCCACCCCAGCCTTCAGCAACCACTACCCTGATCAGCAGCCATCAACATCAAGGCAACACCCTCTACCAGCAAAAAGATTACAATTCGCTGAAGGCTTGGCTGATGGTTAGCATTTTTTAGCAATAAAGCATTTTAAAATTAAGGTATGTACATTGTGACATTTGCTTTTTTGTGGTGGTCCAGAACTGACCCTGCAATATCTCCGAGGTATGCCTGTATTTATATAGATCTGTTTCTAAGTTCTCTATCCTGTTCCACTGACCCATTTGTCTATTCTTCTGCCAGTAACACACAGTCATGATTACTATGGCTATATAATAAGTCTTGAAATTGTTAGACAGATTCCTCTCCCTCTTTTTTTTTCAAATTTATTTTAGCTAGTTCCTTTGTTTTTCCACATAGATTTTAGAATAATATTGTCCTTATCTACAAAAAAATCTTCCTGGGATTTTGATAGGACTTGGGTCAAGCCTATATATCAGTTGGGGGAGAACTGACGTCTGTACTATGTTGCCTCTTCCAATTTATGAATACGCTATGTCTTCCTATTTATTTAGATCTTTGATTTCTTCATCAGCATTTTGGGGTTTATAGCATCCCAGTCCTGTACATATTTTATTAGATTTATATCTAAGTATTTTATTTTTTTGAGCAATTGTAAGTGGTATTGTATTTTTTTTTTTTTGAGGAAGATTAGCCCTGAGCTAACATCTGTTGCCAATCCTACTCTTATGTGCTGAGGAATATTGGCCCTGGGCTAACATCTGTGCCCATCTCCCTGTACTTTATTTGAGACGCCACCTCAGTATGGCTTGACAAGCAGTATTATATTTTTAATTTCAATGTCTGGGTGTTCATTGCCAATATATAGGAACACAATTGATTTTTGTATATTTCTCTTGTATCCTGCAACCTTGATGAACTCACTTACTAGTTCTAAGAGAACTTTTGTGGGTTGCCTAGGAGTTTCTACACAGACAATCTGCATCTGCAATCTGTCATCTGCAAATAGGGCAATTTTTATTTTTTTCCTTTCTGATCTATATACCTTTTATTTTTTTCTTGCCTTATTGTACTGGCAGAATGTCCTGTACTATGTTGAATAAGTGTGGTGAGAGCTCACATCCCTGCTTTTTCCAAATTTTAGTGGGAAAGACTTTAGTTTGCACCATAAGTGTAATGTTAGCTGTAAGTTTTTTGCAGAAGCTCTTTATCAATTTGAGAAAGTTTCCCTCTATTCTTAGTTTTCTGAGTCTTTTTTTAGTCAAAAATGAGTGTTGAACTTTGTCAAATGTTTTTTCTGCATCAATTGATATGATCACGTGATTTTTCATCTTTAACCTGTTAACACAATGGATTACATTGATTGGTTTTCAAATATTGAACCAGCCTTGCATTCCTAGAATAAACCCCATGAGTCCATGGTGTTTTATTATTTTTATATATTTCTGAATTCTATTTGCTATGTTATTAAATATTTTTGTGTCTATTTTCAGGAGGGACATTGGTCTGTAATTTTCACTTTTGTAGTTTCTTTCTCTGGTTTGGTATCAGGGTAATATTAGCTCATAAAATGAATTGAAAATTTTTCCTCCTCTTCTGTTTTGTAGAAGAGATTGTATGAATTGGTATTAATTATTCTTTAATGTTAGTTAGAATTCTCTTGTAAAATCATCTGGGCCTGAAGATTTCATTTTTGAAAGGTTTTAAACTATAAATCCAGTTTCCAGAATAGTTATAGGGCTAATGTAATAATCTATTTCATTGTGGTAGTTTGTGTTTTTAGAGGACTTGATTTATTTCATCTAAGTTGTCAGATTTATGTGTGTAGATTTGTTTATAGTATTTCCTTATTATAGTTTCAGTATTTGTATAGTCTTTAGTGATAGCCTCTATTTCATTCATTTTTGTTCGCTTGTTTTTTTTTGTGTGTGTCAGCATTGCTACAGGTTGGTCTATTTTATTGATTTTTTCAAAGAACCAGCTGTTTGTTTCATTTATTTTATGTATTCATTTTCATCTCTGATTATTATCATTGTTTTTAATTAGTTTTGTTTTGGTTTATTTTATGTTTCTTTTTTCTAGGTTCTTTAGATTTGAACTTAGATTATTGATTTGAAACTTTTGCTTTTTTTAATGTAAGCATTTTAGTACTATAACTTTTCCTCTCAGCACCTAAAGAAAGCTTTAGCTTTCTTCTCAAATTTTTAGATGTTATTTTTTAAATTTTCATTCCATTCAATGTATTTTTAAAAAATTTTCCTTGAGACTTCTTCTTTTACCCATGGTTTATTTCAAAGTATGTTGTTTTATCCCCAAGTTGGAGATTTCCCCCATTATATTTTTGTTATTGATTTATTGTTTGATTCCGTTGTGTTCAGAGAACACATTTTATACAATTTAAATTCTCTTAAATTTGTTGAGGTGTTCTATGGCCCAGGATATGGTCTATCTTTGTATATATTCCATAGGCACTTGAAAAGTTGGTGGAATTGGGTTGGAATGTTTTATAAATATTGATTAGATCTCATTGGTTGATGGTGTCATTGAGTTTTTCTATATCCTTGCAGATTTTGTGTCTTGTTGTTCTATCAGTTGTTGAGATAGGCATGTAGAAGTCTCCAAATGTAATTGTGGGTGTGTCTATTTCTCCTTCAGCTTTATTAGTTTTTGCTTTGCAAAATTTGCAGCTTTGTTGTTTGGTACACACACATTTCAGATTGCTATGTCTTTTCGTATCATTATATAGTGTCCCTCTCTGCTGTAATTGTTTTGTTCTTATGTCTACTTTATTTGATCTTAATATAGCCTCTCTTGCTTTACTTTAATTAATATTTTCATGATATATCTTTTTCTTTTTAACCTACCTATATCATATTTGAAGTGAGTTTCTTGTAGACAGCGTATAGTTGGGTCATGGCTTTTAATCACTTTGCCAATCTCTCCTTTAATTGGTGTATTTATACTATTTAAATTTAATGTAATTATTGATATGTTGGGCTTAACACTGCCATTTAATTTTTTGTTTTCTGTTTTTTCTTTCTGTTTTTTGTTTCTTTGTTTTCCTTTTTTCTTGACTTTCTGTCGGTTACTTGAACATTTTTTAGAATTCCATTTTGATTTATCCATAGTTATTTGAGTGTATCTCTTCATATAACTCTTTAAGCGGTTGCCATAGCTATTACATTACATATGAATAGTTTATCACAGTCAAAATGGTGTCAAAATTTTACCAATTCAATTTACCAATATCAGGAATAAGAGAATCTATAAACATGAAAAATGCAGTAAGGGAATATAATGAATAATATTATGCAAATAAAATTGACTACTTAATTTACATAAAAAACTTCCTTGAAAGACACAAATTCCTCTCACTGAAGAAGAAATAGCTGACCCTTTTTAGCTCTACATCTAATGAAGAAAATGAATTTATAGTTAAAAAATCTTCCTACAAAAAAATTCCAGGTCTAGATTCCAATTATTTTACTAACATTTAAAAAAGAAATAATACCATGCCTACATAAACTCTTCCAGAAAATTGAAAAGGAGGAAACACTTCCTAACCAATTTTATGAGATCCGAATTACCTTTATACCAAAACTAGACAAAGACATTAGGAAAAAAGAAAACTACAGACAGTTTTCTTCATGATTATAGATGTAAAATTGTAAACAAAATTTTAGCAAATCAAATCCAACATATATAAAAAGGATAATATATTTTGACTAAATGTGGTTTATCCCAGGAGTACAAGTTTAACATTCAAAAATCAGTTTATAAAATTCATCCTATTAACAGTCTAAAAAAGACAAACTATATGATTATCTCAATACACACAGAAAACACGTTTGACAAAACCCAACACCCAATTCGTGATAAAAACTTTCAACAAACCAGCAACAGAATGGAACTTCATTCTTCTGATAAAGACCATATATCAGTAACCTACTATGAACAACATAGTTAATAGTGAAAGACTTAATGTTATGCCTCTAAGATTGGAAAAAGGCAAGAATGTTTGCTCTCACTATAGGTGTTCAGCATCATACTAGAGATCCTATCCTGCTCGATAGGCAAAAAAATAAAATAAAAGGCATATGAATTGGAAAGTAAGAAATACAATTTTCACTGTTTATGTATGATGTGATTGTCTACCTAGAAAATCCCAGAGTCCACAAAAAAGCTACTAGAATTCATAAGTGAGTTTAGCGAGTTCACATGTTTCAAAATCAATGAACAAAAATCAATCTGATTTTTATATACTAGCAATAAAATGTTTGAAACTTCAGCAAAATGAACCATTCACAATAGCGCTAATATTGTTTAAGGGTACAAACTTGCAATGAGTAGTAAATAAGACCTAGAGATCTAATACACCGTGTATTATAGACCTAGAAAACAGTGTTGTATTATAATCTTCAAACTTGCTAAGACCCTAGAACTTAATTATTCCAACCACTAAAAAGAAATGATAACTATGTGATGTGATAGAGATGCTAATTATTGCTACAATGGCAGTCATTGCCATTGTAAAAATATATTACAATATGTTTGTTGTTAGTGCTGTCAAGTCGATTTTGAATCCTAGTGACCCTGTGTACAGCAGAGCGGGACCCTGCCCAGTCTTTTTGCACCATCCTCTCACCTCTAGCGCTATATCAGACAATACTTCGCTGCTGTTCACAGGGTTTTCATGGCCTGGTTTTTCAGAAGTATGTGGCCGGGTCATTCTTCCTAATCTGTCTTAGTCTGAAGCTCTACTGAAACCTGTCAACCATGGGTGACCATGCTTGTATTTGAAATACTGGTGGCATAGCTTTCAGCATGCAGCCGCCACAGTACAGCAACCAACAGACAGTGTAGTTCCCTGACCAAGAAATGAACCCAGGCCTTGATGATGAGAGAGCCAAATCTTAACCACTAGACCACCAAGACTGACTATTACAATATATAAATTTATCAAATTAACATATTGTACACCTTAAATTTATACAATGTTATGTGTCAAGTATATTTCAATAAAAAATAAAATTAAGAAGTAAATAAAAGTTTTTTCATTCTGTGTTCAAAAAAATAGCTCTAAAGACTATTTTTGACAAAAGTTCAAAAGAAATTAAATGGTCTTTTCAAGAATTGGTGCTGAATAGTTGGTTACTCATATGCAAAACATGGCCTCCATCCATACCTCATAGCATATATAATAAGTAACTCAAAATGAGTGATAGAGCTAAATGAGTAAAACTTAAAACTTCTAGCAAAAGACATACTAGAGGAATCTTTGTAACCTTTTGTTAGGCAAAGATATTTTAACACCAAAAGCATGATTCATAAAATAAAAAATTGATAAGTTGATGATAAGAAATTCATCAAATTTCTGCTCTTTGAAATATACTGTTAAGAAAATGAAAAGATAAACCACAGCCAAATACTCATAAAAAATATTTTGAAATCACATGTTTGGTAAAGGACATGTACCTGAATGCCTAAAGAACAGTTAAAACTCAGTAATAAGAAAACAACCCAGTAAAAAGTGGACAAAGTATTTGAAGTCACTTCACCAAAGAAGTATATTGATGGCAAATCAATATATGAAAGACACTCAACATCATTACTCATTAGGGAAATGTAAATTAAAACCACAGTAACAAACTATTGTACTCTTATAATGACTAAATCAAAACAAAACAAAACAAAAACCTGACAATGCCATCTGCTGGAGATTATGCAGAATAAGTGGAACTTTTCTGCGTTGCTGGTGAGAATGCAAAATCTTACAGTTCCTTTGGAAAACAGTTGGGCCATTTCTTGTGAGGTTAAACGTACACTTACAATATGATTTGGTAATCCTTCTCTGAGGCATTTACCTAAGTGAAATAAAAACTTATGTTAAAACAAAAACTTGTAGGAGAATGTTTATAGTGGCTTTATTCATAATCACTCCAAACTGGAAACAATTCAAATGTCCCTACTTGTAAATAGATAAACAAATTGTGATATATCAATACAATGAATCACTACTCAAAAATTAAAAGGAATGAACTACCAATATACGTAACACTATGGATGAGTCACAAATTTATTTTGCTTAGTGAAAGAATCTATTTTATATACATACAGACACTATACACATATATATGCATCTATAACATGCCTATTCTCTGGAAAAGGCAAAACATAGGAACAGAAAACAGATGAGAAGTTGCCAAAGACTTGGTGTTGGGGGAGATGTATGTATGTACATATATATGTATGGGAGATTTTTGGGGGTTGATGGAACTACTCCATATCTTAATTACAGTGGTGGTTACATAGTATATGCTTTAGTCAAAACAATACTGTACATTAAAAAGGGTAAATTTTATTGTAAGTTATACAATAATTTTTAAAATGAAGAATGGAATTAAAAAATTATGAGTCCATAGGGATCATTTTCATCACTTTTAATGGATTTAATCGTAATTAGAATTATGGTATTTTTACCTAGCTTCTTTAATTTCATAAATGTTTTTCTTTTCCTCTGAGAATGTAAGTTTCTCATTTCATTCATATGAATATATATTGCTTTACCTACATTTTTTTTTTCTTTTGCTGAGCAAGATTTGCCCTGAGCTGACAGTTCTTTTTTGAGTGTATCTCATTGAAGATGTACAAGGAACTTTGTTCCAAATTCTTTTGAAATAAATCCTTTCTCTATTACTAAATTTATATTAGATTAGTTTGATTTATTTAGATTTGTTTCCAAAACTTAATTTTATGTTTTTGAATTGGTAACACATTTACATTATTCAAAAGTCAAACCTATAAGGAAAAGTATACACAGAAAATTCTTAAAATTTTTTTTCAATCCTATAACCATCTTTATTACATGTATTTTTAACCACTTCTCTAAATGCATTACAGAATGGCTATCACATCCATCACCTGAAATAACACTGTTCTCAACATAGCAAGCAGTTAGCACAAATGTAACCATCTTTACAGAAAATTCTCCCTTTCAGTCTGCCACCTCCGTCCTTTGCTTCTTGGTGCCATGGAGTCAAATCATTTTTATCAGTGACTTTTGTATTCTTTTAGTGGCCTTTGTGTAAATATAAGCAAGTAAATGTATTTATTCTTATTGTGTCTCCTTTCTTAAACAAAAGGATGCATGTCATATAACTCACATTTTGCCCTTGCCTTTTTACTTAATATAACTCAGAGTCTTCTTCATGTAAGAACATAGAGCTCTTACTTATTTTTAACCCCTATATAATAGGGGTTAGAAATCATTGTGTGATTGTGTGTAGTTTATTTAATTAGTTCCCTAATAATTGGCAATTAGACTACTTCTGGTATTTTATTATTATAAAGAATCTAACAGTAAAAATACTTCATATATGTGTCATTTTATGTATTTTATGTATGTGTATGTGCGTCTGGAAGGCAAATTCCCAGGAATGAGATTGCTGGGTAGTGTAACTATAATTTTTTTTTTTTTTTGTGAGTAAGATCAGCTCTGAGCTAACATCCATGCAAATCCTCCTCTTTTTGCTGAGGAAGACAGGCCCTAAGCTAACATCTATTGCCAATCCTCCTCCTTTTTTTCCCCCCTTTTTCTCCCCAAAGCCCCAGTAGATAGTAGTATGTCATAGTTGCACATCCTTCTAGCTGCTGTATGTGGGACGCTGCCTCAGCATGGCCGGACAAGCTGTACGTTGGTGCGTGCCCGGACCCGAACCCAGGCCACCAGTAGCGGAGAGCGCACGCTTAACCACTAAGCCATGGGGCTGGCCCCTGTAACTATAATTTTGATAGCCAATACCAGATTTTAGCACATTACACACCCATCAATAATGTATGAGAGGGTCTGTTTCCCCGCAGTCTTGCCAACAAAATATCTGGTCAAAATTTGTTTTTACCTGTGTGGTATGTGAGAAATCATATCTTGGTGTAGTTTTAATTTTCATGACACATATAAATAGGTAGATGGATAGATAGATAGACCTAGATATAAAGATAGATAAATTTTGTTTTCTTGCAATGAGAAGTAGTTTTCTTTCCCAATTGATAATTTGACTTTTGACTTAACTTCTTGCGTGTGGGTTTTTTTAACTGCCATACAAAATATTTATTTATTTATTTATTTATTTATTTATTTATTTATTTATTTATTTATTTATTTATTTTGTGAGGAAGATCAGCCCTGAGCTAACACCCGATGCCAATCCTCCTCTTTTTGCCAAGGAAGATTGGCCCTGGGCTAACATCCGTGCCCATCTTCCTCTATTTTATATGGGATGCTGCCACAGCATGGCTTGACAAGCAGTGTGTTGGTGCTTGCCTGGGATCCAAACCTGCGAACCCCGGGCTGCTGAAGCGGAGTGTGTGCACTTAACCACTGTGCTACCTACCAGGCTGGTCCCCTAAATATTTATATTTTTATGAAGGAGAATTTATTAGGTTTTTATTTGATGATTTCTGGATTTTGAGTCATAATTAAAAAGACATTCCCCCTTCATGGTTATAAAGGAAATTTTAAATTTATTTTCCATGGAAATTTTAGAATCAACCTGTCCAGCTCCTAACAAATGTTGGTATTTTTATTAGGACCACGTTAAATTTATAAATCAACTTATGGAGAATTGTTGAGTCTTCAAACCTCACATATATTATGTCTTTCTACTTGTTTTGGCCTTCAGAAGTTAGTTTCTCTCTATAGGTTTTATACATTTCTTGATAACTTTTCCTCTGTATTTTATCTTTCCAGTTGCTGTTATAAATGGATCTGCTATCTACTAGCAAGATGTTGCTTTTAAGAATAAGAATTACTTAATTTTCATCTACAGGAATACCTCATTTTATTGGTCTTTACTTTATTGTGCTTCACAGATACCATGTTTTTTACAAGACCAGCAAAAGGTTAAAACTCACTGAAGACTCAAATGATGGGTAGCACATTTTAGCAATAAAGTATTTTTAAATTAATGTATGTACATTGTTTTTTTAGACATAATGCTACTGCAGTTAATAGACTAGAGTATAGGGTAAAATAACTTTTATATGTACACGAGAAACCAAAAAACTCATGTGACCTGCTTTATTGCGATATCCACTTTATTGTGGTGGTCTGGAACTGAACCTGCATTATCTCCGGGTATGCCTGTATTCATTTTATATTCTACTGCCTTACTAAATATCTTTATTGTTTTTAATAGTTCTTAAGTGTATTACCTTGGTTTTTTTCATGCATACAAATACCATCTACAAATACAGGTAGTTTTATCTCTTTTTCCTTCATTTTATATTTTCAATTTCTTTCTCTAATCTTACTGCTTTGGCTAATTTAGTACAATGTTAAATATTAGTGGTAATAATGGTAACATGGGTCATGTCTGTTTTCTTCTTTACTTTAGTGGGAATATTACCTTGTTCAGTAAGATGCTTTTTAGCTTTTTGGGTTAAAATGTATGTGTGTGTGTGTGCATGCACCTGCCTGTCTTTGTGTGTGTATAATATTAAGGCAGTAGCCATAGAACCATGTTATAGAAACAGTTTGAAAAATAATCTTTTAGCTTTTATAGAGATGACATAAGATATTCTCCTTAGCTCTCTTAATACAAATAATTACATTAATATATTTCCCAACCTTGAACTATCCTTGCATTCTTAGAAGAAACCTCACTTTGGCATGATGTATTCTTTTAATAGGACATTGAACTTTGATTGCATTAATAAATGAGATTGCTGTAAGAGAATTTATCCCATTAGAAATGTAGAAATTATGGTGCAATCAGCATCCTTGAACTTGAGTAATACTCCTTCTTGATATCTTGATATTATTTTACTGCAGCAACATATTTTGCATATCTACAGTGAGTAAGGTCCTAGAACAGACACTATGAAAATACAATAATTAACAATAATTTTCTATGGTCTCTGTACTCCAGAAGTTTATAATCTGGTATGAATAAGTCATACAGTAGGCACTATGAACATTGCAAAGTTAAGTTTTTTTAACTTTTTACAACAAATGTTTACTGAGATAGTATAACACAGCGATTCAGAATTTAAGCTCTGGAGGCCAACTGCCTGTATTTAACTTCAACTCTGTCACCTAGGGCCAGTGACCATCTCTGCTTCAGTTTACCCCCTTTTGTTTTTCTTATTTTTATTTTTCTACAGCTTTATTGAGGTAAAATTGACAAATAAAAATTGTATATATTTAAAGTGTCCAATGTGATGTTTTGATGTGTGTATACATTGTGAAATGATTACCATAATCAAGCTAAATAACATATCTATTTCCTTACATAGTTACCATCTTTTTGTGTGTGTGGTGAGAACACTTAAGATCTACTCTCATAGCAAATTTCAAATATGCAAGACAGTATTATTAACTAGAGTCACCATGCTGTACATTAGACCTTCAGGACTTACTCATCCTACATAACTGAAACTGTACCATTTGAGCAGCATCTGCCTATTTCCTCCATCTGCCAACCCCTGGCAACCACCATTCTACTCTCTGTTTTTATGAACTGGACTATTTTAGATTTCACATATAGGTGAGATCATACAGTATTTGTCTTTATGTATGGTTTATTTCACTTAGCATAATCTTGTAGGGGGAAGAGGGAGAATCTCCCTCCGCCCTTTCCCTTAAGGTTCTTCTGGCTGGCCAAATAATCAACAAGACAGGTTAGCAGGAGAAAATAATACCAAGTTTAATAACATGTATACATGGGAGAAACTCAGAAATGAGCAACTCGTCCCTCTGTCTAAGCTGCTTTCTTAAGTATTGCAGCTAAAGGCGAAGGAACGTGTTGGGGGTGGGTAGTGGCCTGGGACTTCAGAGGGCAGAAGGACAATTCTTTTCAGGGTCATCTATTGATAATTTGGTCAGGGAGAGATAGAGTTTTTTGATAAAAGGGGCTTGGTGCCCCTCCCATTGCAACATCTATTTTACATTATCTTTATAGCCATCATGATAGAAGATCTGTTCCAGGAATGAGCCACCATGCCAGATTCTCTAGGCAGTTAGTGGGGGAGGTCAAATATCCTTATTGTCTTCAGCTCGAAATAATCCGCATACCAGAGTGGTGCTTCCTGGGGCAGCTTGCCCTGAGCACCATCAATCTCCTCCAAGTTTACCTATATTGCAAATGGCAGGATTTCCTTCCATTTTAAGGCTGAATAATATTCCATTGTACATAAACGTCATATTTTTTGTATCCGTTCATCTGTCAATGGACACTTAAAAAGTGGGCCTCTTGTGCAGCATCCCACTTGGCTGGAGGCACACACTATGTTCTCATCATCCTCTGAGAAATCATGGCTCAGGATGTTTCTCTTAGCATTGAACTATGCTACCTTGTAAAGTGATGGGTAAAGTGAAAGTGAAGGGTAAAAGTGAGGGTAAAAGTAAATTAAGTGAAGGGTAAAGTAAAGGGTAAAGTAAAACTTATTACCTCATTCATTGTGTCTATTCTTGGATTCAACGAGGATCTGGGGCTTCTTCTCTGGACACTTGGGCTCCCAGAAAGGTACTCTCATCCATGGATAGTTGTCAAAATCATTGTTTCTGTGGGGAAGTGAGGGCTGAAAACATATATTATACCATCTTGCTGATGTCACTCCACAGATTAGTGTTAGTACTTTATCTCTACTTATTTATAGTTTACAGGAGAAAAAAAGAGTGAGAGTGAGAGCAAGAGAAAGAGAGAATGAGAGAAAGAGACTCAAAATAATGTATAACAAATAGCCCAAATTAAAGAAGTACTAATTAAATTAGAAGTAGGAAGGCAGAATTAGGCATATTTAAATTCAGAGAAGGGATATGGAGATCATTCCAGGTTATGAAAACAATATGCTTAGAGGCATGAGACTAAATAAATTTTTAGTTCTTTTCAAAGAATATGGAATTCATAGAACTAGAGCTGGACCTTTGAATGAGGGAAAGGATACAAGAAACATTGAAGAAGTAAAACAGTAGATCTTGACAACTGATTTGATGTGGAGACTGGGCAGGCAGTATTAAGTAAAAACTAACTATTACTGAGTCCAGCTCATCAACAGTATGCATAGAGTTTTAGGGAAAGTCTTATCTATTCGGAGAACTATCTTGGATGAAGAAAGAGTGTAAACAGTTCTTAGACATTGAAATACAAAGCCAAAGTGGGTGTTAAGAGCAAATACTTGGCAACAAGTGCTGGAGGGGTTAGATGTAAACAATACCAGAGAGACAGAATAAAGGCAGCAGTGGGAAGACAGTGCAATTGAGACCGGTGGAGCATTGCAAATTGAGAATTGAGTACCAAGCTTCTTTACACACATTCTGGAATGTTTGTTTTGGTGGAGGCTCTAAAGATGGCAGAATATGTTTGGAGTGTCTATGCCTTAGTGGTTGAGCCTATGGCTCTGGATTCAAACTGCCCAAGTTCAAATTCTTCAGTAGCACTTACTAATCATGCTACCCTGAGAAAGTTATACTTTCCATATGATGTTTGGTTTGTTCAATGAGGATAAGGATAGTATCTGTTTCATTGGCTTGATTTGAGGATTAAATGGAATAATTTACGTAAATCTCTGAGAACTGTGCTATTATTATATGACAGTTTTTATGGGCCCTTACTCAAAGCAGAAATAGTAATGTTAAGTCGTAGAACAATAAAGTCATTCCTATGAGAAACTGGTGAGCTTTTCTACATGAGAGTGAAAAATTTTAATCTATGCTTTAAAACTTTTTCATTGTCACTCAACAAAATGCTTTTGATCAAAATATTTGGTCCAAGGCTTTGGTAACCCTAACCAAATGTGATGAGAACAGAAAAGCCATCAAAAACTTGGATATGTTTTAGAAATCCAGGGTGCTTAATCTCATTTAATTAAGAATATCTTCCAAAATTGAAACAATTAAGGACATATGGAAAGATCATACCCCAGTTTGCTTTAGACTAGGATTTTATGAACTACAGACGAATTATTAGCGGGAATGCTCTCATTTGAATTTTGTCAAAATTAATTACAAATATGTACCTATTTATTTAGCTATAGAGATCATCCAGATTATGTGGGAGCAACGTTTCCTGGAAAGATGTGTGTTACCCATTATTCTGCAGGAATTGCTTTGGTATGTAATTATTTAATCCTCTTATTTAAAAAATTTGTACATTTACAAATTATCCAAGGCTAGCCCTGGTGGTCTAGTGGTTAAGTTTTGCGCACTCTACTTCAGTGGCCTGGGTTCGGTTCCCAGGCATAGAACTACACCACTCGCCTGTCTGTCAGTGGCCACGCTGTGGTGGTGGCTCACATACAAAAAGAGGAAGATTGGTAGCAGATGTTAGCTCAGAGCAAATTTTCCTCAGCAAAAACAAGCAAAGAAACAAACTATCCAACATTATAGCATATATTTTATACAGTTTACATTTATATTTACATTTAGAGATTGCATTTATTTTCCATAATTAAAAATTTGAACTGTGTAGAAGGAAGAGTATTCTGTAGAACAAGGATCTTGTTGCAATTTGCTGGAAGTTGAGTGGAATAAAAATATCATAAATACACAGATATTCCTTAATATATAGAGTAGTGCATCATGAAAAATTATCTGTAAAGAAATTTCTATAACCCAAATTGACTTTTGCTTGCAGACATAAAATTGGAGAAATAGTCTTACAGATAAAATAGCTTCAAAATCAAAACAACAAAAAGTATGATAAAAATCCTTTAAAATGTTTCACACCTTTGAACGACAATATTTAAAAGAAAATTTTCAGTCTATTTTAAACATTTGTAGTAATTATAAATATTTTATATATATAAATAAATTATTGGTACAATTAGATGCATCATTGACAGGCGAAGTAATTTGTTGAGCCCTTTTCCTACACTATTCATTCTTTTTAAAAACAAGTTTAAGGGGCCGACCCTGTGGCTTAGTGGTTGGGTACGCGTGTTCTGCTACTGGCGGCCCAGGTTTGGATCCGGGCGCGCACCGATGCACCGATTGTCTGGCCATAGTGAGGCAGTATCCCACATACAGCAACTAGAGGGATGTGCAACTATGACGTACAACTATGACTACTGGGGCTTTGAGGAGAAAAGGGGGAAAAAAAAGGAGGAGGATTGGCAACAGATGTTAGCTCAGGGCTGATCTTCCTCAAAAAAAAAAAAGTTTAAGTACTATACGTTTTTTTAATTACAAAATAACTTACATTATTCTTGTCCATTTTTTAAAGTATATATAAGAACATATAAGAGAATTCATATAACCTGTTGTCTTCCCACTCAGAAAGTGATAACCACTATTAACATTTTGATTGATATGTATCTTGTACTTTGTGTCTTTCTCTGTTACTGTGTCTCCCTCTCTGCATATATTTTTGCAAAGTTGGGATTTTGTGGCATATATTTTTATTTGATACTCTTTTAATTAGTTTTATTATAGAATTTATGCATGCACATGGTGAAATTGTTTTAATTATAGGTATTGAAAGCAAAAATTTATTGTAACACTTTCTCCTTTATTCCCTTCATGTAGTTCTAATTAAGATCTTCTAATTGCTGTTTAAATTCTTCTGATAGTTAAATTTATTTATTTAAAATATATATGCTCTTACTCATATTTTGATTTATAAACTTTAGACAATATTGGTAATATTATCTTAGACATAGCCCACTCTTTCTGTGTGTGATAAATATATTCTTATATTTTTTTATTTTAATAATATTTATGTTATTATTAAAATATATTATTATATTATTTGTTTATATATAATTATATATATTATACATATTATATCATATATACAGAATACATATAATAATATATATTACCATTTTAATAATATTTATATTTTTATTATTTATATTTTACTATTTAAATAATATCTATTTACCTTAGGCAATGTCCTTTGATTACTTGCTATGAAAAAGAAGAGATATAAAATAGTTGTACACTTCTCATATCCATTGTCAAGATTTATAAAATTTATAATTTATTCTATAGATCTTTTGTACCTTGGCCTACAGATTGATTTAAAAGTTAAATCAATAAATAGTATTTTACAGTATTATGAATATATAAATGATGTTAACTGTTGAATAAAGAAATAAATATATTGTTATGCTCATAAAACTTTGGTGGTCAAAGAAGGGCCTTTTAGGCTTCACGGTCTAATGGAGCTTCTTAAATTTTTTTCCAACTTCTTTTACTTCTATGGGTGAAATCAACTGCTACAGAAAATTAAGCCTCATTTTCTTTTTCTTGGAATCTTTTGCTGTTTTTTCTGGAATAAATCATGAGTTTCTTTTTTTTAAACACAGTGTGTATAAATGGAAAACATTGAGTTCTTTTATTAATGAAAATACTTTTGCTTTCCATCCTCATCTGATGGATAATTTGGCTAGGTATAAAATCCTAGTTCTGATATCTTTCTATCTCAGTGTTTTGAAGATTGATGTATTGTGCTTTTGTTAAGTCATTATGAAGTGAAAGGATGGCAAGGAAATGGAGGGTGTTTGTAAGAGAATTTGAACTGGTTAAGGGAGGAGAGAAGTCAGTAAGGAAGTTAGGTACAGGGAAAATGTAGGAACCGTGGTTTGGATATGCTGGTGGGTACAGGGATTGTTGGAGTTGAGGTCCTAGAGGAGTGATCAGGAAAGAAAGTAGGTGGTCAGGATGTGGGATGCACTTTACAGAGATGATGGAGGAGTTGCAGTTATTGATAAAGGTCTGTTGACAAGGCCTATGGTGTGAACCATAGGAATGAGTGACTGAGGCCGGGTATAGGATAGAATCATTGGAGGAGATGAATTCAAGGAATGATGCTTTTATAAAGCTTTTATGCCTATACTTTTATAAAACCTTTATGTTTCTTTGTTTAAAAACTTTTATACTTTTACCATAATTGAATATATCTCTAAACAAGAATTGTTTTTTATGCTTTAAACATAATATAAATTGTATCATACTGTGTCATTCTGCAATTTGAATTTTTTGTTTCTACTTATAATTTTGAGATTTATCCATCCTGACACGTGGATTTTAGTTAATTTTTTGAAACTTTATTTTTTTAAGAGAAATTTTAGGTTCACAGCAAAATTGAGAGGAAAGCATAGACATATCTCATATATGCCCTGCTCTCACAAATGCATAGCCTCCCTCACTGTTAACATCTCATCCCCGAGTGGTACATTTGTTACAAATGATGAACCTACAGTGACACATTATAATCACCCAAAGTCCATAGTTTACACTAGGGTTCACTCTTGGTGTTGTACATTCTCTCAGTTCTGACAAATGTATAATGACATATATCTACCATTTTAGTATCATACAGAGTAGTTTCACTGTCCTCAGAATCCTTTGTCTCTAGTTAATTTTTTGCATTGGTGTGTGATGTTTCATTATATGAATATACCGCACTGTATCCTGCATGCTTTTTGTGGGCATTTTGGTTGTTTCTATTTTTGCCATTACAAACAATATTTAATAAACATCTCTATATATACCTCTTCCAATTTCTATTTGATCCTTTTTTTTTTTTTTAACAAACCTCAGTTTTCAGATAGGCATACTCCTGCTCATATAGAAGTCTTCATTCCCTAACTCTTTTCGTAGCCAGATTTTTCAACGTTTCATCCAGTGAGATGTAAGCAGAAATAACATTTGGAACTTCCAGGAAGCTTCTTTAAAGGGATGGTACCTATTCTTCATTGTGGCCTTTCTCCAATCTGCTGTTTAAAATCCCATGTGAAGACAAAGTCATTACCTAGGCATGATGGACTAAGAAGCTGGAAGGAGCCCAGGTCCCTGAAGGGCAAGAAGCCGCTTTTATGTGAGAAAGAAATAAACTTCTTCCTATTAGAAAATGTCATTATTGAGTTTTCTGTCTCATGCAGCTATATATAATCCTTGCCAATTCAGCAGTATTTCTTGTAAACAGCATATAACTGGAACTGTTGTTCCCTATTCAATATAAAAATATATGTGTTTTAATTATTTCAGTTTAAATCATGTGCATTCTTGTGATTAATGATATTTTTACAATTAACACTATCACCTTATTTTCCATTTTTCTTGTTTGTTTCTTTGCCTCCACTTATATGCCTACAGTCCAATATTACTAAGGGAAGTTATAAATAATCTTCAGGCAGAAAGAAAGTGATCCCAGATGGGAGATCTGAGATTCAAAGGGAATGAAGAGTAATGAAAGTAATAATTATTTGAACGTGGCCTGCATGAACTAATAATAATTGTATCTGGTGAAATTAAAATAGAGACAAGATTAAGTTAAAACAAATAACAACAATCTGTCATAGCTGGTTGGCTGATACTACTGTCTACAGCTGTGGCTGGAAAGCATGTGCCAATTCAGGGACCATGTTTCTCAGACCTCCTTATATTTAGATAGAGCCATGCAATGTGAATGGGAGTAATGTATGTCACTTCTTGGTTGGAGCATTTAAAACATGTATGAGCCTTTCTGCTGGTGAGCTTGATGGAAAGGCTGTAAATAAGGACAGGAGCACAATATGTAAGTATTTCAACATGAACATATGGAAGGTTATCCACTTCCCAGGAGTGTCTGCACTGGGCTTTATGTGAGTGTATGAAACCACTAAGATTTTAGATGCCTGTTTGCAGCAGTATCTAACATTACCTTAAATTGAAAAATATAATAATAATATAGGTTGAAGGAGTATAAACGGAGTTAAATGTTTTTTTTTTAAGAAGCTAGTATTGTCCTAGAGGAAGTTAAAAGATGTTGAATAACTTCAGACTTTGATAAGTATGTATATTGTAATTTCCCAGGTAACCACTAAAAATAGAAAGAGAAAAATGGAATTAGAGAAGCTATTAAATTATTAGAGGACAAGTAAATATGGAAAAAGAAATACAAACTACCTGGAACAAATAGAAAAAATTAAAGCCAAAAATGTCAGATATACATTAAATATAAATTGACTAAATTATCCAATTAAAGGACACAGATTATCATACTGCATGGAAAAATAATCTGACTATAAGCTGACATATATGGAAATATATTTCAAACAAGAAAACTGAAGATTGAACGTAAAACTTTGTATCATGCAAATACTAATTAAAAGAAAGGTGGTATAGCTAAAGTAATATCAGATAAAGTAGACTATAAGAAAAAAAGCATTACTAGATAGAAGTAGAATATTACTTCATAATGATAGCAGGTTCAATTCGCCAGGAAAATATAGCAATTAAAAATTCTATGCAACTAATAACATAGCTTCAAAATGTTTAGAGAAAAAAATGACAAAACTACAAGAAGAAAGCCAAATCCCCAAACATAGTGGGAGATTGTAACACATTTCAGTAACACATTCAGTAATGAGCAAAATGTTTAATAAACTTGATGCTAATGGACATTTACATGTCTGTAAATGCACTTACCACATTGCAGAAGAAACATCATTTACAAGCACATATGGAATGTTTATACAAATTTACCATTATACTGGGCAATAAAGCAAGTCTCAACAAATTTCAAAGGACTGGAATGACAGAAAGCATGTTAGAAATAAAACACAAACATCAAAAAGCACAATATCCTTTGAAATTAACACACAATGGTTAAAAATATATATATAATAGAACTTACAAAAATAATTTGAATCAAAAGATAATAAAAATACTTCATATCAAAACTTTTGAGAACCTTAAAGGCTTATCCTAGAAGAGAATGCAGGGTGAAAATTAATATGCCAACTAATTATCTCAACAAGTTGAAAAAATGTAAGAGAGACCAAAAGAACATTGATGGAAGAAAATAATTAACAGAAGATTAGAGATTAATTACAAAGAAAATAAACTTGCTATTGTGGGAGTCAACAACTTCCAAAGTTGAGTCTTTGAAAGGACTGTTAATTTGACAAACCTGTAGTGTTGACTAATCAAGACAAAAACAGGATAGAACAAAAATAGAAGACATACATGAGCAATATTAAGAAAGAGAAAATATGCTGCATATATCAAAAAGATTATTAGAGGATGCTATAATTTGAACACGTAGATTAAATAGACAAATTCCAAGAATAATATAACTTGCTAATAGTAACTTGAGGCAAAAGTGTGGACAACCTGAAAATATCTACAGTATTTTAAAAAACTGAGTCCATAATTAAAATCTTTTCACAAATAAAATTGTATGCCCAAACTTATTACTGGCAAGTTGTACCAAATATTTAAGACTTACTTACAGAATGAATAAGGGAGGTACACTCTCCAGTTTGTCTAATGAGGCTAGCACAATTTTGATAACAAACCTGAAAAGGATAGTACAAGAAAGAAAATTATGGGCAATCTTGCTTTAGAAGATAGAGGCAAGCATTCTAAAGAAATTTTAGCAGGCAAAACTCAGCAATACATAAAAAGAAAAATATATTGTGACCAAATTGAATTTATTCCAGGAATACTAGATTGATTTAGCATTGGCAGTTAGTGTAATTCACCACATTGATAGAATAATTGGCAAAATTATGTAATCATCTCAGAGGATGAAAAGAAAAGCATTTGCTAATGTTCAAATAAAAACTCTAAGCCAACTTAGATATGAAGGAGAACACTCATTACAATAAAAATTTCCATGGGGGCAGGGACCTTTGCTTTCTTTCACTGAAGTAGTCCAAGTTTCTAAAACATCACCTGTCTGTATTAGGAATTCAAAAAATATTTAATATTGAGAATAGGAAAGAGGGTGTTGACAAAAGTCTTCAGCATACATCATATTGAAATTTTGAAAACTCTTTCTTTGAGATCAGGGAAAAGATGAGGATATGCCCACCATCATCATTTATATTCAGTTAATTTCGAGGTTCCTATACAAGGCAATTTAGCAAGAACAAGGGAAAAAAATTACAAGATCTGATATTTTCAGATTTTATGAGTAAGTAGATGAATCTATCAAGTGAATTTACAGTTAACATATTAGAATTAATAAAAGTTTATCAAGGTTACTGAATACAAAGATCAAAAGGCAACAAATCAAAGTACAGTATGATGGATAAATAAAATGTATTTTTATAAACTACCCATAAACAGAAAACCAAACTTTAAAAATAGCATAAAAATCGAGAAGTATAGAAATAAGAAGTGATCAAAAGATGTGTAAGACCTCTACAGAGAAAATAAAACATTGTTAGAGACATTGCCTAAGATCATGGATTGGCAGAAAATAATATAGAGATGTTGACTCCCCCCAAATTGATCTATAGAGTGAATACAGTCCCCAATAAAAATCCTATCGGGGTTGTGTGTGTGTGTGTATAAAGTTGACAAGCTAAATCTACAACTTGTGGTGATACAAAGAATTAAGAATAGGTAAAATAATCTTGAAGAATAACAAAGCAAAGGAACATATTGTAGTTGATATCAAGATTTATTATAAAGCTTCAGTAATAAAGACAGAAATAGACAAATAGACCAATGGAACAGAACAGAGAGTTCAAAAACAGAAAAACGTATGGGCATATACTTAATTTTTTGCGAAGATTACCTGTAGTTCATAGTCTTTTTGATAAATATAACTTCACTGCTACCTGATGCTATTCAAAAGATAAAATTTAGGTGGATTATAGATCTATATGTGGAATTAATAAAGCCCTGGCAGATAAAAAAATAAACATAAGTTTCATGACTGTGGGAGTAGGGAACGATTTCTTAAGGAGGACATAAAAAACGCTAATCATAAAGGAAAAGTTGCCTATATTGGACCACACCCAATTAAGGAAATTCTGTTTATGAGAAGACATTAAAAGAGTGAAAATATAAGCCACAGAATAGGGGAAGTATTTGCAATGCATGACTGACAATGACTCATATACAGAATATATAAAATGTGCCCAAAAATCACTAAAAAAGGCTAATGCAATAGAAAAATGGACAAGATACTTGAATAAACACTTCACAAAAAAGGATAGCCATATAGTCAAAAAATATGTGAAATGAAGTAAAAACTTAGTGAAATACTACCTCACACCCCCTAGAAATGATAACGTAAAGAAGACGGTTTTAGTTAACACTAAGATAACACTAAGTGCTAGCAAGAATATGGAGTCACTGCAACTCTCATATATTGCTCCTGGGGGTATAAATTGCTATAACCAGTTTAGGAAACTGGTAGCATCTACTAAAAGTGAACACATACATATCCTAAGATCCAGCATTTTCACTTCTATCTACCGAAATATGTATGTATGTGCATTAAAAGAACGTTCATAGTAGCACTATTTCTAATAGCATGAAACTGGAAACACCCCAAATGTCCATCAAGAGTGTAATGGATAAATAAAATGTGCTGCATTCATATAATACCATATAGCAATAAAAATGTATGAACTACTGCTCCATACAGCCCTATAGATGAATCTCACAATCACAATATTGAGTGAAAGAAGCCATACTCCCAAAATATGTAAAATATGTTTGCTATGATTTCGTTTACATAAAATTCAAAAATAGGCAAATATTTATGTGTTAGAAGCTAGCATAATCGTTATTATTGGCAATGAGAAGAGAGAAGGGTAGTAATTGCTAAAGGGCATGAAGGAGAGTGTGTGTGTGTGTGTGTGTGTAAGTTCTTGGCAGGAAGACACCACAGAGAGAAGGGTAGTTACCAAAACTCGAAGAGAATAACTGGAAAGGGCTGCCTGATAGTTGTTGTGGATTTAGTTTAGAAATGCAAGATACAGTCAACCTGTGACAAATGAGCAGGGGTGGAACTATGGGGATAAATACTGGTATATTAACTGAGCAATTGCATAAAGTAAAACTTAGCTGCTAGTTCTTCAATTCACAAATCACTATGTAAGTAACATGATCAGTGACCAATCTTCACTTCTTTCAAAATCTGTCACTGGTTGGTTTCTGTGCACTAGTTATTTAGTTCAAGCCAAGAGCAAGAGTTACACTGCCTCCTTGTTTCTCAATGATAAACCTATGTGATATTTTACAAAAATGTATGACTGAAAGAGGGAATTGGTCAACAAAAATGAAAGTGCAGCAAAGAAATGAAAAATGATAATGCTGAAAGTGAAATTCAAATCAAATGTAAATGGAGTTATAGAAGAAACGGCTGACTGGGGGAGTGTTGACACTGCTGCCGTTCTAGAAACTCTAGCTACACAGACAGAGGATCTTAGTGAAAAGGAACAAAAATGAGGAGAGTGGTTGTGACGAAAAAGATAAAGATGTTCCAGAGGAAGTGACACCAACAGATAACTTCATTACATTTAAAGGAACTCCTAGAGATATTTCATGACACTGAAAGGGCAAAGGATGAAATATTAGAAGCTGATCCAAATTTAGAAAGGTCAGTTTGCCAAGGCATAGAAAAAATGTTTGCTTCATATTGTAAGTTGTATGAATGAGAAGAAAAAGGCAAATACTGTTCAAGCTACCTTTGCTAAGTTTTTCTTTTACAAAGAAATAAAACAGTTTTCAATGTTTCTAATGTTTTAAATCACACTGTATTAACTATATATTAGTTTTATTATTTAAAAATTTTTCCTATACATTTATATAGTTTATAAAATTTTCAAAAGTCATGGTACAATTGTAATTTTCCCCCACTGATTGTTAAGATATCTTTGCACTGTCATTTTTACAGTCCTGCATGTGTCATGTAAAATGAGGACTGTCTCTACATGATACAACAAGGTATCTTACTTAGAGAGGTCTTCATTCCAATCCTGTCCCTTTGACCTGTTCTTTCCCCCCTATTATAGGCAACCATTTAAAAAAGTCTTTGATTTACCCCTCCAGTGCTGATTTTTGCAAATATATGCAACTATGTATAAAATTCTTATCCCTCGCCTTTCTCTTTGAAAGTTGATATGCCACCCATCTTATTCCACAACTTGCTTTCTTTTATTTTTTGAGGAAGATTCGCCCTGAGCTAACATCTGTTGCCAATCCTCCTTTTTTGTTTGCTGAAGAAGATTGGCCCTTGGCTAACATCTGTGCCCATCTTCCTCTACTTTATATGGGACGCCACCACAGCGTGGCTTGATAAGCAGTGCATAGGTCCGCGCCTGGGATCTGAACCTGCAAACCTAGGGCCACCAAAGCAGAGTGCATGAACTTCACTGCTACACCACCGGGCCAGCCCCACTTTCTTTTTTTTTTTAACTTTACAATGTGTCCTGGATATCTCTCCATATCGGTATATAGGTATCTTTCTCATTCCTTTGTATGTCTGCTGTATTATGTGAACATATTATATATGCATGCTCTATTATATGCAGTATTATTTGACTGTGTTCTAGCAGGAAAAGGATGGCACACTCAATATTTTTAGGCGAGGTTAACAAAGGAAATATTTTCAAGACATAGCATGTCCAATTTGAGTAATTTTAGGGGAAGTTAATAACGGAACAATTTACAAAGGTATAGGCAGAATGTAGGGAAATCACAAGGGAAAGTGAAGATCTACGTGGCTAGGAACATCAAGGAACCATTACCACCACTAGGCCTGAGGGGCAAAGTTAAGGAGGGATACTGGAGATCAGGAAGCTATGTGGAGAGGTCTGCCTGACAGGAGCTGAGTATTTGGTTGAAGAATACAGCCTTTTTATAGCCAGGTAAATATGCTGACTCTACTCTTCTTCCTCCCAGTTACTCCCTATTGTGAAAACCTAGAGGACCAGGAAGCCTACTGATGTAGTTCATGTGGCTTAGTGTTCCATGGCAGAGAGCAGGGAGGAGACTGAATGTGGAAAGATAAACTGAAGATATTTAGCACAGTCCACACATTTTGACTTTCACCTCTTCTTCACACAGGTGGAAAATTATCAACCCTAACGTAGTCCATCAGCTGCCTTATTGTTTTTATTTTATTTTATTTTTATCGCAGTAACATTGGCTTCTAACATTGTATAAATTTCAGGTATACATCATTATACTTCTGTTTCTGCATAGATTACATCATGTTCATGACCCAAAAACTAATTACAATCCATCACCACACACATGTGCCTAATCATCCCTTACACCCTTCTCCTTCCCCCATTCCCCTCTGATAAGCACCAATCCAATCTCTGTCTCTATGTGTTTGTTTGCTGTTGTTTTTATCTTCTACTTATGATTGAGATCATATGGTATTTGACCTTCTCCCTCTGACTTATCTCACTTAGCATAATATCCTCAAGGTCCATCCATGTTGTCACAAATGGCTGGATTTCATAGTTTCTTATGGCTGAGTAGTATTCCGTTGTGTATATATATCACATCTTCTTTATCCATTCGTCCATTGGTGGGCACTTAGGTTGCCTCCAAGTCTTGACTATTGTGAATAATGCTGCAATGAACACGGGTGCATGTATCATTACACATGGGTGTTTTCATGTTCTTTGGATAAATACCCAGCAGTGGAATAGCTGGATCATATGGTATTTCTATGCTTAATATTTTAAGGAATCTCCATACTGTTTCGCATAGTGGCTGTACCAGTTTGCACTTCCACCAGCAGTGTATGAGAGTTCCCTTCTCTCTACATCCTCTCCAACACTTGTTTCCTGTCTTGTTAATTATAGCCATTCTGACGGGTGCGAGGTGATATCTCATTGTAGTTTTGATTTGCGTTTCCCTGATAGTTAATGATGTTGAATATCTTTTCATGTGCCTGTTGGCCATCTGTATATCTTCTTTGGAGAAATGTCTGTTCAGGTCTTTTGCCCATTTTTTAATTGGTTTGTTTGTTTTTTGTTGTTGAGATGTGTGAGTTCTTTATATATTTTGGATAGTAACCCCTTATCAGATGTATGGTTTGCAAATATCTCCTCCCAATTGTTAAGTTGTCTTTTCCTTATGTCGATGGTTTCCTTTGATGTGAAGATTTTTAGTCTGATGTAGTCCCATTTGTTTATTTTTTTAAGTTGTTTCCCTTGCCTGTTCAGACACGGTACTTGAAAATACGTTGCTAAGACCAATGTTGAAGAGCGTACTGCCTATGTTTTCTTCTAGAAGTTTCATGGTTTCAGGTCTTACATTCAAGTCTTTAATCTATTTTGAGTTAATTTTTGTGTATGGTATAAGATAATGGTCTACTTTCACTCTTTTGCATGTGGCTGTCCAGTTTTCCCAACACCATTTATTGAAGAAACTTTCCTTTCTCCATGGTATGTTCTTGGCTCCCTTGTCGAAAATTAGCGGTGCATAGCTGTGTGGGTTTATTTCTGGGCTTTCAGTTCTGTTCCATTGATCTGTGTGTCTGTTTTTGTGCCAGTACCATGCTGTTTTGGTTACTATAGCTTTGTAGTATATTTTGAAATCAGGGAATGTGATACCTCCTGCTTTGTTCTTTTTTCTCAGGATTGTTTTGGCTATTTGGAGTCTTTTGTTTTTCTGTAAAATTTTAGGATTCTTTGTTCTATTTCTGTGAAAAATGTTGTTGGAACTTTGAGAGGGTTTGCATCAAATCTACAGATTGCTTTAGGAAGTATGGACTTTTTAAGTATGTTAATTCTTCCAATCCAAGAGCACGGAATATCTTTCCATTCTTTGTGTTTTCTTCCGTTTCTTTCAACAATGTTTTATAATTTTCACCTCTTTCACCTCTTTGGTTAAGTTTGTTCCTAGGTATTTTATTCTTTTGTTGCAATTGTAAATGGGATTGTGTTCTTAATTTCTCTTTCTGCCACTTAGTTTTTACTATATAGAAACATAACTGATTTTTTAATGTTGATTTTGTATCCTACAACTTTACTATATTCATTTATTATTTCTAAAGTTTTTTGGTGGATTCTTTAGGGTTTTCTATATATAAAATCATGTCATCTGCAAATAGTGACAGTTTCACTTCTTCCTTTCCAATTTGGATCTCTTTTCTTTCTTTTTCTTGCCTGATTGCTCTGGCTAGGACTTCCAATATTGTGTTAAATCAGAGTGGTGAAAGTGGGCATCCTTGTCTGGTTCCTGTTCTTAGAGAGATAACTTTCAGATTTTGTCCACTGAGGATGATATTAGCTGTGGGTTTGTCATATGTGGACTTTATTATGCTGAGGTACTTTCCTTCTATCCCCATTTTATTCAGAGTTTTTTTCATAAACGGATGCTGTATCTTGTCAAATGCTTTCTCTGCATCCTGAGATGATCAGTGATTTTTATTCTTCTTGTTTTCAATGTGATGTATCACATTGATTGATTTGCAGATGTTGAACCATCCCTGCATCCCTGGAATAAATCCCACTTGATCATGGTGTATGATCTTTTTAATGTATTGTTGTATTCTATTTGCTAGTGTTTTCTTGAGGATTTTTGCATTGATATTCATCAGTGATATTGGCCTGTAATTTTCTTCTTTTGTGTTGTCTTTGTCTGGTTTTGGTATCAGGGTAATTTTGGCTTCATAGAATGAGTTAGGAAGCTTCTGCTCCTCTTCAATTTTTTGGAAGAGTTTGAGAAGGATAGGTATTAAGTGTTCTTTGAATGTTTGGTAGAATTCACCAGGGAAGCCGTCTGGTCTTGGATTTTATTTTTAGTGAGGTTTTTGATTATTGTTTTGATCTCCTTACTGGTGATTGGTCTATTCAAATTCTCTATTTCTTCTTGATTCAGTTTTGGATGGTTGTATGATTCTAAGAATTTATTCATTTCTTCTAGATTATCCAATTTGTTGGCATATAGCTTTTCATATTGTTCTCTTATAATCTTTTGTATTTCTGAGTTGTCCATTGTAATTTCTCCTCTTTCATTTCTGATTTTACTTATTTGAGCCTCTCTCTTTTTTTCTTAGTGAGTCTAGCTAAAGGTTTGTCTATTTTTTTTTTAATCTTTTCAAAGAACCAGCTCTTGGTTTCATTGATTTTTTTTCTATTTTTTTAGTGTCTCTTTCATTTATTTCTGCTCTGATTTTTATTATTTCCCTACTTCTACTGATTTTGGGCTTTGTTTGTTCTTCTTTTTCCAGCTCCTTTAGGTGCATTGTTTGATTGTTATTTGAGTTTTTTGTTATTTGTTTAGATAGGCCTGTATTGCTATAAACTTCCCTCTTAGATCCACTTTTGCTGTTTCCCATAAATTCTGGCATGTTGTATTTTCATTTTCATTTGTCTCCAGTCATTTTTTGATTTCTCTTTTGATTTCTTCATTGACCCATCATTGTTCAGTAGCATTTTGTTTAATTGCTGCGTATTTGTGGCTTTTCTGGTTTTATTCCTATAGTTGATTTCTATTTTCATACCATCGTGGTCATAAAAGATGCTTGGTATTATTATAATCCTCTTAAATTTATGGAGAATTGTTTGTTGGCCTAATATGTGATCTATCCTGGAGAGTGTTCCATATGCATTTGAAAAGAATGTGTATTCTTTGGTTTTTGGATGGAGTGTTCTATGTATATCTACTAAGTCCATCTGGGCTAGTGTGTCATTTAAGGCCAATGTTTCCGTATTGATCTTCTGTTTGGATGATCTATCCGTTGGTGTAAGTGGAGTGTTAAAGTCCCCTACTATTATTGTGTTACTGTTTATTTCTCCTTTTATGTCTGTTAATAATTGCTTTATGAATCCTCTTGTTGGATTGTTCCCTTGTTCATTATGTAGTGCCCTTCTTTGTTTGTTGTTACAGTGTTTGTTTTAAAATATATTTTGTCTTATACGAGTTTTGCTACCCCAGCTTTCTTTTTATTGCCATTTGCATGTAGTATCGTTTTCCATCCCTTCACTTTCAGTTTGTGAGTGTCTTTAGGTCTGAAGTGTGTCTCTTATATGCAGCATATATATGGGTCTTGTTTTTTTATCTAATCAGTCCCCCCATGCCTTTTGATTGGAGCATTTAGTCCATTGACGTTTAAAGTAGCTACTGATAAGTATGTACTTACTGCCATTTTTTAACTTTTTTTCTGAGTGTTAGAGTATTTCTTTGCTTTTCCTTTCTTCTTCTCTTGCTCTCTTCCCTTGTGGTTTGATGGCTTTCTTTAACATTGTTTGCGTTCCTTTCGCTTAGTTTTTTGTCTATTTATTATACATTTCTTGGTTTGTGATTACCATGAGGTTCATATATAATAAACTACGTCTATAGCAATCTATATTAAGTTGATGGTCTCTTTAGTTTGACTTCTTTCTAAAAGCTCTGCTCTTTTACTCCCCTCGTCCCACATTTTATGTTTTTGATATCACATCTAACCTCTTTTTTGTGCGTTATCCTCTTATCATGGAAATAGATAATTTTTGCTATTTGTGATCTTCTCTTTCTCCCTTAAATAAGTCACTTTAGCATTTCCTGTAGGACTGGTTTCTTGGTGATAAACTCTTTTAATTTTTGCTTTTCTGGGAAACTATCTCTCCTTCCATTCTGAATGATAACCTTGCCAGGTAGAGTATTCTCAGCTGTAGGTTTTTTCCTTTTAGTACTTTAAATATATTGTGCCACTCTCTTCTAGCCTGTAAGGTTTCTGCTGAGAAGTCAGCTGATAACCTTATGGGGTTTCCTTTGTATGTAACTTGTTGCCTTTCTCTTTAAATCTTTAAAGGGATTCCTTCTTTATCTTTAATTCTGAACACTTTAATTATGATGTGTCTTGGAGTGGGCCTCTTTGGGTTTACCTTGTTTGGTGCTTTCTGTGCTTCCTGTACCTGGATATCTGTTTCCTGCCTCAGGTTAGGGATGTTTTCAGCTATTATTACTTCAAATAGATTCTCTGCCCCTTTGTCTCTCTCCTCTCCTTCTGGGACACCTATAACACTGATGTTAGTGCACTTGATGTTGTCCCAGAGGTCCCTTAGACTGTGCTCACTCTTTTTAATTCTTTTTTTCTTTTATCTGTTCAGCTTGGGTGATTTCCTCTAGTCTTTAATCCAGCTTGCTGATCTGTTCTTCTGTATCCTCTACTCTGCCTTTAAGTCCCTATAGTGAACTTTTCATTTCCAGTATTGTATTCTTCATTTCTGACTGGTTCTTTTTTATATCTTCCATTTCTTTGTTGACATTCTTACTGAGTTCATCCATTCTTCTCCCAAGACCTGTGAGCATCCTTATGACTCTTTGTTTGAACTCTCTGTCAGGTAGATTGCTCATTTCTGTTTCATTTAGTTCCTTTTCTGGGGTTTTGTCCTGATCCCTTACTTGTAACATATTCCTTTGCCTCCTCATTTTGCCTCTTTCTCTGTGGTTGTATCTGTGTATTAGGTGGGGCAGCTAGGTTTCCTGATCTTGGCAAGGTGACCTTATGTAAGTGATGCCTTATGAGGCCGAGCATTGTGCTTCCTTTCCATCTTCAGTTTCAAATGTTCCAAGAGTGACCCCCATGTGGGCTACATGTGTCCTTCTGTTGTGGCAGATTTGTTCTAGCCATAGGTGCCCAGAGAGGCCGAGCTGTCCTTCTGGCCAGCTGGTTGTAATGCTTAGCTGCATGTGGTTGTTGTGGGCCTTTTGGTCTCTTTATCATGTGTGGGGAACCCCAGCATAGTTGGCTGCAGGTCTAATAGCACATTCCTGTGGCAGTTTTTCTACTAAGTGAGTAGGCCCCCAGTGTGGCTGATTGTTAGGCTCAGGGGCTTGAAATTGCTATAGGCCTCCACACTGTAAGGCTCTTGTCAGCCCTCTGAAGATTGTAGCTGGGTGGGGCTGGCCCCAGGCATGGGACCCAGTTGCTTCAGGCTTTGGAATGTGGGGCCAATTCCCTATGTGGCTGTTTGAGAAGCACAAATCTTCTGCAGCTGACAAGCCCCACTGCCCACAGGGCAACACACACAGTCAACACAGTCGTGTCCCATGCGTACATCCCAACCTCATGAAGCACACCCAGTCGCCCCATGGCAGAGGCCCTACACACTCGACCAATGCCCTACACACTCCACCCACTAGTCATGCATGCTCTGCCCCACAAAGGTGGGCCCACTCCCCTGGCTGCAGCAAATTCAGGCACCTAGCCCATGCAGGCCCACAAGTTGCCTGAGGGATTGTTGTTGGGTGGGGCCAGTCCCTAGGCGGGCTGCTTTCCTTGGCTGAGCCAGATTAAATTGGTGCTCTAGTGTGTGTGGCAGACCCCGGGCTATCAGCCCACAGGGAGAACTCCAATGATGTCTGCCAGTGTCTGCATCAGCATGCCCACACCAGGTCACAACAATGGCTGCTGCCAATGTCCCATTCCCTGGCGATGTCTCACGTCTCACCAAGATGCACCCAGAGACTATCAGTTGAGTCTCTATTCACCAAAGGACTGTGCACTTTTCCTTCTGGTGATTTTAGGTTGCTTTCCAAAATGGGTGAATATGTGCATGGGCCCTTTAAGAGCCAGCTTTACTTTCCTTATGCCCCAGCTTTTGCAGGGGTATTCCTTATTGTTGTTAGTAGCCAACAAAGCCAGATATTATCACACTCATCTCGGTTGTGCTGGGTCTAAAAAATGCTTATAGTGACAATGCTCCCTAGCTTAGGTCCCCCACTCCTCCAGGGAAGGCTGCGTACGTTTGGATGGCTCCTGGGTGGCCATGAAGTGTTGCGGCTTGTGAAGGTGGCATCTTTTCTCTCCAGAAGGGAATTTATGCCTCTTCCATCTCAGTCAGGACTGTCATTTGTTTAAGGGGTTCCTCTTATCCAGTTTTCAGTTCTGTCTCAGAGGTAATTGTTCCAAGGTTAGTTGTAAATCTGCTGTGTCTGTGGGAGGAGGTGAATTCAGAGTCTGCCTATGCAGCCATCTTGACTTCTCTCCTGCCTTATTGTTAATTTAGTTATATTCACTCCTGAAACCAAAAAGTTAACTACCACCAGTGTTCTTTATATAAGAGACTGAGGGAGAAAAGGAGAAAGAGGAAACAAAATATTTTTGGTGTGATCCTCACTTGTGTCTCTGGTTGTGAGTGATCATAGCTACTTCTTCCATCCACATTCTTTGCTCCTCTTACCTACTACTGGCAGCATAACTTGATGGGGTTATTTACCTGTTGACCTTTCTTTCATTCCTGTGGAATATGAGTCCTTGGTATTCTTGTCATTGTTGCATTGCCATAGTTTTCCATTGATCAACATAGTTCTCCTTGCCCCATTATGTAGCACCAACGAAATTTCTTTCTAACTCAACCACTCTATCTGGTACAATGTTTTTTTCAGGTATATTTTCAGAAGTGGAATTGCTGGATCATATGGTAGTTTAATTTTTAATATTTTGAGGAACCTCCGTACTGTTTTCCATAGTGGCTGTACCAATATACAACCCCACCAACAGTGCACAAGGGTCCCCTTTTCTCTACATCTTCACCAGCATTTGTTATATCTTATCATTTTGTTGATAGCCATACTAACAGGTGTGAGGTGATATCTCATTGTGGTTTTGATTTGCATTTCCCTAACGATTAGTGATGTTGAACAATTTTTCTCGTACCCATTGGCTATCTGTATATCTTGTTTGGAAAAATATCTTTTCAGGTCTTTTGCCAATTTTGTTTTTTGCCAATTTTTTAATTGGATTATTAGTGGGTTTTTTTTTTTTTGATGTTGAATTGTATGAGGTTTTAAAAAAATCTATTTCGGATATTGATCCCTTATCAGATATATGGTTTGCATATATTTTCCCCATTCTGAGTTTGTCCTTTCATTTTGTTGATCATTTCTTTTGCAGTCCAGAAGCTTTTTGGTTTGATGTAGTCCCACTTGTTTATTTTTGATTTTGTTGCTTGCCTTTTAGGTGTCATATAAAAAAAATGGTTGTCAATACACGTCAAAGAGCTTTTTTTTGTTTTCTTCTAGGAATTTTATGGTTTCTGGTCTTATATGTAAGTCTTTAATCTATTGTGTGTTACTTTTTGTTAGTGGTGTAAGATAAGGTTCTAGTTTCATTCTTTTATATGTGAATATCCAATTTTCTCAGCACCGTTTATTGAAGAAACTGTTTTATCTCCATTGAGTATTCTCGGCTCTGTTGTCAAATATTAGTTGACTATATATATGCTTGGGTTTATTTCTGAGTCCTCAATTCTGTTCCATTGGTCTATTTGTCTGTTTTCATGCCAATATCATACTGCTTTGATTACTATAACTTTACAATATAGCTTAAAATCAGGAAGTGTGATGCCTCCCACTTTGTTCTTCTTTCTCAGGAGTGCTTTGGCTTTTCAGAGTCTTTTCTAGTTTCATATAAATTTTAGGATTGCATTTTTTACTTCTGTAAGAAATGCCTTTGGAATTTTGACAGGGGCTGCGTCAAATCTATAGGTGGATTTCAGTAGTGTGGACATTTTAACAATATTAATTCTTCTAACTCATGAACATAGGACACCTTTTTGTTTATTTGTGTTTTCTTCAGTTTCTTTCATCAATGTCTTGTAGTTTTCAGTGTAGAGCTCTTTCACCTCCTTGGGTAGATTTATTCCTAAGTATTTTCTTGTTCTCAATGCAATTGTAAGTGGGATTGTTTTATTTCTTCTTCAGATAATTCATTGCTAGTGCATAAAAACAATACCAGTTTTTGTATGTTATTTTGTATCCTGCAACTTTAAGGATTCATTGATTCAATCTAACAGGTTTTTAGTAGAGTTTTTAGGATTTTCTATATATGAAATCATGTCATCTGCAGATAGAGACAATTTTACTTCTTTTGTTAAAAAACAAAATTCAACTGAATGATTTTTTTTTTGGTGAGGAAGATTGTCCATGAGCTAACATCTGTTGCAAATCTCCCTCTTTTTTGTTTTGCTGAAGATGACTGGCCTTGAGCTAGCATCTGTACCAATCTTCCTCTATTTTGTATCTGGGACACTGCCACATCATGGCTTGATGATGGATGCATACGTCCGTGCCTGAGATCTGAACCTGTGAATCCCAGGCCGCTGAAGTGGAATGTGTGAAATTAACCACTACACCACCAGGCCGGCCCTCAAATGAATTTATTTTAAAGATTTTATTGGCTTTATTCAATGATTCATGAATTGACAGCATCCAATCTAGCAGATAGAAAAAAGCTTTGAGGAGGTGTACAAAATAAAAGACTTTTATAGGCAGAAGGGAGTGATAACAAGGAAGTTATACTAGCAAAAAGTGGATTGGTTGTGGCAAAGTCACTTTCCTTTAGGGAATGACAGGGGGCTATCAGGCAGATTACCTAACTAGTACTGATTTGGTGATTCTTGATTGAGTGGTTTAAGATTTCATTTCTAGGAAAGATGAAACTGTAATTGTCTCAGTTTGGCAATGTGGGACTTAATATAAGTAACTCCATTTTGGACCTGTTGTCTTGTTTTTAACACTTTCCAATTCTGATTCCTTTTATCTTTTTCTTGCCTTATTACCCTGGCTAGGACTTCCAGTACTATGTTTAATTGGAGTGGTGAGAGTGGGCACCCTCATCTTGTTCATGACCTTAGAGGAAAAGCTTTCAATCTTTCACCAAAGAATATGATGTTAGATGTGGACTTGTCATAATTAGCCTTTATTATATTGAGGTCCATTCCTTCTATACCTAATTTGTTAAGAGTTTTTATCATGAATGAATGCAGAATTTTGTCAAATGCTTTTTCTGCATCTCTTGAGATTATCATATGAGTTTTTTCTTTTATTCTATTAATATGATATATCACATTTATTGATTTGCATATGTTGAACCATTTTTGCACCCAAGAGATAAATTCCACTTTATCATGGTGAATGATCCTTTTAATGTGCTGCTGATTTTGGATTGCTAGTATTTTATTGATAATTTTTGCATCTATATTCTTCAAGGATATTGGCCTGTAGTTTTCTTTTCTCGTAGTAGTCCTTTTCTGGCTTTGGTGTTGGGTAATGCAACTTAATGAAATGAATTTGAGAATATTCCTTTCTCTTTGAATTTTTGGAAGAGTTTGAGAAGGATTGGCATTATTTTTGATGTTTAAATGTTTGGTAAAATTCAGTGAAGCCCTCAAGTCTTGTGCTTTTCTTCCTTGGGAGATTTTTGATTATCCTTATAAGTAATTGGTCTTTTCAGATTTTTTATTTCTTCCTGATTCAGTCTTGAAAGCTTGCATGTTTCTAAGAAGTTTTTCATTTCTTCTAGCTTGTCTAGTTTTTGGTATGTAATTGTTCATAGTAACCTCTTATGATCCTTATTATTTCTGTGGTATCAGTTCTAATATCTCTTCTGTCATTTATAATTTTGTTGATTTGGGTCCTCTCTCTTCTTTCCTTGATGACTCCAGCTAAAAATTCGTCTATTTTGTCTATTTTTTCAAAGAAATAACTCCTAGTTTTGTTAATATTTTCTATTGTTTTCCTGTTCTCTATTTCATTTATTTCTGCTCTAATCTTTATTTCCTTCCTCCTGTTAAGTTTGGGTTCAGTTTGTTCTTGTTCTACTTCCTTGAGGGGTAGAGTTAGCTTATTTATTTGAGATCTTTCCTCTGTCTTAATGTAGGCTTTTTTTTTTTTCATTGTGAACTTCCCTCTTAATACTGCTTTTGCTGTATCCTATAACTTTTGGTATGATATGTCTCCATTTTTTTTGTCTCAAAATACTTGTTTATTTCTCCTTTAATTTTGTCTTTGATCTATTGTTTGTTCAGGAGAGTGTTGTTTAATTTCCCTGTTTTTGTAACATTTCCAGTTTTTCTCCTGTTGTTGATTTCTAGTTTCACACTCTTGTGGTCAGAGAAGGTATTTGGTTTGATTTCAATCTTGAATTTGCTAAGACTTGATTTGTGGCCTAACAAATACGTGAATTACACACCACCATTACCTTATTACAGAATCTAACTTTTTTGTCTTAATGATGTTAATTAGCATACTTTTACTTCCACTCAAACAACTCTCTTTAGTATTGCTTGTAAGGCAGGTCTATTGGTGATAAATTCCTTCAGCTTTTGTTTGTTTGGGAGTCTTTATCTGTCCTTCATTTCTGAAGAACACCTTTCCTGATATACAACACTTGTTTGACAGTTTTTTTCTTTCAGCATTTTGAATCTATTATCCTATTCTCTCCTTACCAGAAAGGTTTCTATTGAGAAATCTGCTGATAGTCTTATGGGGGTTCCCTTTTATGTAACTTGTTTCTTTTCTCTTGCTTCTTTCAAAATTTTTTCTTTTTCTTTGACTTTTGACAATTTAATTATAATGTGCCTTGATGTAGCCATATTCGGATTCAACCTATCTGGGGTCTTCTCTGCTTAATGTGTCTGTATATTCATTTCTCTGCCCAGGTTTTGGAAGTTTTCAGCCATTATTGCTTTAAATATACTTTCTATCTCTTTCTTTCTCTCTTCACCTTCTGGAATTCCCATAATGTGGATATTGTTTCTTTTGATTATGTTGCATAGTCTCGTAGGCTTTCTTCATTCTTTTTCATTCTTTTTCCTTTTTGCTCCTCTGATTGGATAATTTCAAATGTCCTGCCTTCTAGATCACTGACTCTTTATTCTGCATGGTTGAGTCTGCTGTTGAAGCTCTCTATTGAATTCTTCAGTTCAATCATTGTATTTTTCAGCTCTAGGATATGTGTGGGTTTTTTTGATGGTTTCTATTTCTTAGTTGAACTTCTCATTTTGTTTATGCATTGTTTTCCTAATTTTGTTTAGTTGTCTTTGTATTCTTATAGTTCACTAAACTTCTCTAAGAACATTATTGTGAATTACTTCTCTGACAGAAGTAGATAGATCTCCGTGTCTTTATGGTTAGTTATTGCAGCTTTATTAGCTTCCTCTGGTTGTTTCACATTTACCTGATTTTTCGTGATCCTTGATTCCTTAGGTTGGTACCTGTACATTTGAGTAAGTGGTCTTCTCTTCTAGGTTTTACAGGTTTTCTTTGTCATAGACAGTGCTTCACCTGTCAGCTCAGTTTGGGTTTCTGGGTGTGTCCACTGATAATGTCCTTAGGCAAGTGGGGCTTGCTATCAGTGCCTATTTTTGAGTGAGACCACTGCCCAAGCTCTGAAATCAGGGTTGGGGGTGCCACTGGATGATAACAGTTGGAAAGGACTGCTGGCTTGTCCCTGTCCAAGCAAGGCTGTAGGATTTGCTCCGTGGTTGCCTGGGTTTGCTGGTGAGCCTTCCTAGATGGTCAGTACTTTACTCAGCAGTGGTTGGGCTATGAATTAGCTTCTCTGCCCTGGCAGGGTCCCATGGCCTGCAGGGCTCATTGTTTGGGGACATGAATCATTCAAGACTGTGCACTGATTTCCTTGGCCAGATGAGGCTACTGGTTTTGCTGTGAAGATAGGGAAAGCCATAAGCTGTGCTCTCTGTTCAAGTGTCACTATAAGCAAATGGCTTTGCAGCTTCTTGTGTACTCTGGTTAGCTTCCCTGATCTGGCTGGCTGAAGGCTATATTCATCAATGGAAGGGGCTAGGAATTAGTTTCCCTGACCAGGTGGAGGGAGAGAAGCACCTTGGCTCTTTGTGGTCGTGACTCAAGCTGATCCACACCCCAAGTTCCCTGGTTGAACAGTGGTACTGGCTTTACTCTGTGGATGATCAGCTCTGGCTTCTATACTCTCAGCTTGAGTGTTGCTGGGCTACACAGCTTCCACACTTTCCAGCCAAGCTTTCTGTTCAGGCATGGCTGGTAACTACATTCAGTGGTGGATGGGGCTATGAATTAGCTTCCCTGCACAGGGAGAGTGGGAGGGTAGGCTCCAAGCAGACTCTGAGGTGTTTGTGGTTAAGGTTTTTGGTTGGGCAGAGTCAGGAGCTATATTTAGCAATTGGCGGGGCTATGAATTAGCTCACTTGCCTGGGCAGAACTGACTTCAAGCCAAGCAAAGCTTTGTTTGTGGTCTTGACTTAAACTAACTCAAACCCCAAGTTCCCTGGCCAAACAGTGCCACTGGCTTTGCTCTGTAGACAATCAGTTCTGCCTGCCTTACTCTCTGCTTGAGCTTTGCTGGGGTGTACAGCTCCCAGGTGTTTCAATCAAGCTTCTGGTCAGGTGGGGCCAGTAGCTACACTCAGCACTGGGTAGGGCTATGATTTAGTTTCCCCGTGGGGTGGGGGACAGATTGGGATCCAGAGCTGGCAAGACTTTTCCCTGAGGACCCATATCAGGCAAACCTGCACCCTGTCAAGGGTTCTGGTCAGACTGCTGCACTGTCTTGGCTCTGCAGATGAGCAAAGCTGCTGATTAGGACTACTACTTGGGTGCTGCAGGGCAGAACCTGGTCTGCCAAGATCCAAACGCTGGTTGTTGCATGCCCCTCCCTCCTTCTCCATCACAATCAGATCCCAGTGGTCAAGCCTCACAACATCCTCTGTGATCCCCGTGAGGCGAGACTGGAGTGGGGGCTACCAAGAAGTGAAGCACAATGCTGGGGGAGCTGGATGTCCACCCTGAGCTCTCTTTTGCCACTTGAAGAACAGTAGTCTCTAGGGAGACCTCTCAGTGTGGTGCTGTGCCAGCCTTGGGGAGGGGCAGTTCAGTCAGTGTGCAGCTACTCCTCTTACCCTTCTAATGCTGTCTGTCTTGGTCTCTGTTGGTGCAGGAGGTGCTTCAGCCTCACCTCTGTGCTGTAGGATTTTCTCAGTGGTGTCTTGTCCATGAATGGTTTTTAGTTGTTCTTCTTGTGAGGGGGAGTGAAGTTGGGAACAACCTATGTTGTCATCTTGGTGACGTCACTCCTGTTGTGATTTAATTATTAATATGGACCCAGAGGCAATGAGGGGTGGTGAGGAAAATGTCCAGGGTATTGTCATTAAATGTGTTGTTTTTTCAGATGTAGGGATTCTCTCATTGTTTATAAGGAAGCTTCCTCTGCTGGCAAGGGAAGTCCAGGGATATTTGTCCATGTCACACCTATTGTTCCCATCCCAAGTTTCCCATCCCTTCCCCACCAAAACTGGTAGGTTTGAGGGTTAAATTGGTGCTGCAACCCTGCAGTCTTTATAATTAGGCCATGATGTTGGTCATCTGCCATGTCAATCCAACAACTACAGAAGATGAGGAGTTACTACAGTGCTGTTACAGAGGCTTTCTGATTGCCTATTGCATTCTCAGTTGTTCATTCATAGCTTTCCCTTTATATTTTTCATAATGTACATTCTCTATTGCTGTCATACGAAGCCAGTTGACCCCAAAATCTTTATTATAGCTTGTCATTATAGCAATGAAGTGCCTTAATCTTTCTCACAACTTGGCCTCCACCTGCACCTTATCCTATGCCAGATTTGGTAATAATTTGAGAAATCATGATGTCATTGCATATTATGAATTATCAGTGCCCCATCCTGGCAGGAAGCAGATAATGCACTTAAACTGAATAATTTAGTTATGTAGCCACTTTGTGAGCTGGGAGGCGGAGTATCATATGTACTATCCTAAATGAATATGACAGCTGTTGTAAGAAATTAAGTAAACTGAAGATTATGGTCCATATAGCCAACAATATAAGGCAAAGACAGCCCTTTTACATAGTTATGGTAGCTACTTAAGAATTATGTTAGATATTCAATTGTTAAATTATGGCAAATCTTGGCATAGACACAATATGCTTATATCTCAGTATAATTTCATAAGAAGAGCTTTAGCTTCTCATCTGTCCAATGAACTATATTTCCCTATTCTTAAGTATTTGATAAAAAAATAAAAATATTCATAATTAGAAAAATATTATTTTTTTACCACCCTTCAATGAATTGTTTTTCATTTTAATTTTTTCTGTTGTTAATGTTAATATCCCAAGGAGATAACTTTGGAAGCATTTTCAGTTATTGTCACCCAGATGCTGGGAATCAGTCTGGGAATATCATACAATGATCTAAAGAAATGTCAATGTTCAGGAGCCATCTGTATAATGAATCCAGAAGCTACGTAAGTTATTTAAAAATAATATTTATTTATTGGTTATGTTTATTTTTTTATATATGTAAGGTGCAAAAATTTAGTATTTACTTACAGGACAAATTAGCTATAAATGGACTAAGTACTACAAAATAGAAACACGAAATTTTAAGTGTAAGAGGAATATGGAAGGAGGTGTACCATTAAGAACATTCAAGGACAACAAGTGATGACAGCATCATGGTGAGGTGAGTTGTTCCCTTTATCTCTCACCTCTAAGTTACATCTAAACAAACATCCATTAACAAACAGAGGATTCTCTACACAACACAACAGGACCCTTAAGAGATCCACACAGCTATACGTCTGAAGGTGGGTGTACTGGACCCCCAGAAAGCAGTAGAACTAAGGGAATGGACCTCCCCTACCCCAGCTGCAGTGATCCAGGACATAGATATTCAAATAGCAGCCAGCATGACTGTGAGTGGAGGCAGGGACAACCAGGCCCATACATGAACGCTTTCAGAGTGGTAGCCTGGACTGCAGGAGCACCCACCATGCCGTGGTGGTCCAGACGATGCAGATTCGCCCCATCAATTGTGGCAGCTTAGTCCCTGCAAAGGCACCCTGCCTGCCGAGTGCAGTGCTGTACCTTGTGAAGGAACCCAGCCTGCCAAGTGCAGCAGCCCATGGAACCCGCCTGCCGAGTGCAGCACCAGCCCATGCAAAGGTGCCCCACCCACACGAGCGTGAGCTACCTGAGGAGCACAGTGGCCCTGCCTGCAAGAGTGAAACCCACTCACCCACCAAACACAGCAGCTAGCCCTCATGAAGGCGCCCTGCATGCACAAGTGTGACCTGCCTGCCAAGTGCAGCAGCCCTGTTCATGTGAGTGTGATTCACTGAGTTGCTGCAGCCAGCCAGTACGAATGCAGAGCATCCCGATTGGCACAACTCAGAGCAGATGGGGCAGAAACAGAAAACACAGCCCCTGCCTCCCCCCAAAGTGATGGTAAGTAGAATCTGCAACCAGATACTACCACATATGTGCTGGCAGATGATCAATTAATCAAACACCATGAAGAACTACAGTAACACTGCACAACAGGAGGAAAATAACATGTCTCCAGAAACCAAACCTGAAGTCACAGAAGATTACAATCTAAATGACAGAGAATTCAAAATAGTTATCACTAAGAAACTCAACGAGTTACAAGCCAACACAGAAAGACAGTTCAGTGAGCTCACTAATAAAATTAATGAGCAGAAGGAATATTTCACCAAAGAGATTGAAGCCCTTAAGAAAACTATACAGAAATTCTGGACACAAAGAACACAGTTAATGAGATAAAAAATAATGTAGAATCCATAAAAAATAGAGCAGATCTTATAGAGCAGAGAACAAGTGGCATAGGAGATAGAAATCTAGAAATGTTTCAGATGGAGGAGAAAATACAGAACTAAGATTTTTAAAAAATGAAGTGTATGGTATAGCCATACTTATATTAGACAAAGCAGACTTCAATATAAAAAAGATAATGAGAGACAAAGAGAGGCAGTATATAATGATGAGGGACATTAAACCAAGAGGACATAAAACTTATTAATATATGTGCACCTAACACAGGAGCACCAAAGTATATAAAGTAACTGTTAACAGACCTAAAGGGAGAAATTTACAGCAACACAAAAATAGTAGGGGAACTCAACACCCCACTTAAATCAACGGAAAGATCATCCAGACAGAAAGTCAACAAAGAAACAGTGGTCTTAAATGAAACACTGGACCAGATGGTCTCAATAGCTATACATAGAAAGTTCCATCCCAAAACAGCAGAATACACATTCTTCTCCAGTGCACATGGAGAATTCTCAAAGATAGAACATATGTTGGGAAACAAGGCAAGCCTCAATAAATTTAAGAAGATTGAAATCATCTCAAGCATCTTTTCCGACCATAATGCTCTGAAACTAGAAATCAACTACAAGAAAAAAAGCTGGGAAAGTCATAGATATGTGGAGACTAAACAGCATGCTACTGAAATACCATTGGATCCATGAAGAAATCAAAGGAGAAATCAAAAAATGCCTGGAGACAAATGAAAATGAAAACATAACATACTAACTCTTACGGGATGCAGCAAAAGTGGTGCTAAGAGGGAAATTTATAGCGATGCAGGCCTACCTCAACAAACAAAAAATATCTCAAGTAATTAATCTTAAACTACGCCTAACAGTGTGAGAGGCAGACTCAAATACTTTATTTAGAGAGGGTTTGGAGAGTTTGGTAGTTGTTGTTGCTTTTAATGGGAGGGAGATGGGATTGGGGGGATGTGGAATGAAACTGGTGTGTGTGTATGTGTGTGTGTGTGTGTGTGTTTTGGGAGGTTTTTGATTGCTGTTTCTATCTCTTTACTTATTTAGTCTATTCAGATTCTCTATTTCTTCTTGATGCAGTTATACAAGGTTGTATGAGTCTAGGAATTTATTCATTTCTTCTATGTTATCCAAGTTGTTGGCATACAGTTTTTCATAGTATTCTCTTATAATCCTTTGTATTTCTGTGGTATCCGTTGTCATTTCTGCTCTTTCATGTTTAGTTTTATTTGTGCCTTGTCTCATCTTTTCTTAGTGAGTCTGGCTAAGAGTTTGTCAATTTTGTTTATCTTCTCAAAGAACCAGCTCTTAGTTTCATTGACCCTTTCTATTGTTTTTTTTTTTAGTTTCTATTTCATTTATTTCTGCTCAAATTTTTATTATTTCCCTCTTCTCCTGACTTGAGGCTTTGTTTGTTCTTCTTTTTCTACTTCGGTTAGGTGTAGGTTAAGATTAATTATTTGAGATATTTCTTGTTTGTTGAGCTAGGCCTGTATTGCTATAAGTCTCTCTCTTAGTATGGCTTTTGCTGCATCCCATGAGTTGGTATGTTGTATTTTCATTTTCATTTGTCTCCAGGTATTTTTTGATTTCTCCTTTGATTTCTTCATTGACTAAATGGTTTTTCAGGAGCATGTTGTTTAATCTCCACATATTTGTGTCTTTCACAGCTTTTGTCTTGTAGTTGACTTGTAGTTTCATAGCATTGTGGTCAGAAAAGATGCTTGATATGATCTAAATCTTCTTTAATTTAATGAGGCTTGCCTCGATCCCATTTATAACCACAAGAAAAAGAATAAAATATCTAGGAATAAATTTAACCAAGGAGGTGGAAGACCTATACACTGAAAACTATAAGACATTGAAAGAAATTGAAGAAGACACAAAGAAATGGAAAGATATTCCATACTCTTGGATTAGAAGGATAAACATAGTTCAAAGGTCCATATTACTTAAAGCAATGTATAGAATCAATGCAATCCCAATCAGAATCCCAAAGACATTTTTCACAGAAATAGAACAAAGAATCCTAAAATTTATAGGGGATAACAAAAGACCCCGATAGCCAAAGCAATCCTGAAAAAAAAGAAGAACAAAGCTGGAGATATCACAATCTCTGACTTCAAAATATACTATAAAGCTACAGTAAACAAAACTGCATGGTACTGGCACAAAAATAGACACTTAGATCAATGGAACAAAATTGAGAGCCCAGGAATGAAACCACACATCTATCAACAGCTGATCTTTGACAAAGGAGCCAAGAACAGACAACGAAGAATGAAAAGTGTCTTCTATAAATGTTTTTGGGAAAACTGGGCAGCCACATGCAAAAGAATGAAAACGGACCATTATCTTATAGAATACACAAAATTAACTCAAAATGGATTAAAGACTTGAATGTAAGACCTGAGACCATAAAACTCCTAGAAGAAAATATAGGCAGTACACTCTTGGACATTGGTCTTAGAAGGATCTTTTCAAATACCATGTCTACTCAGGCAAGGGAAAGAAAAGAAAAAATAAACAAATGGGGCTATATCAGACTATAAAGCTTTTGCAAGGCAAAGGTAACCATGAACAAAATGAAAAGACAGCCCACCAACTGGGAGAAAATATTTCCAAATCATATATCCAACATGGGGTTGATTTCCAAAATACATATAGAACTCATACAACAAACAACCCAATCAACAAACAACCCAATCAAAAAATGGGCAGAGGATATGAACAGACATTTTTCCAAAGAAGATATACAGATGGCCAACAGGCACATGAAAAGATGTTCAACATCACTAATTATTAGGGAAATGCAAATCAAAACTACAATGAGATATTACCTTACACTCATCCCAATGGCTATAATTAACAAGACAAAAAATAACAAATGTTGAAGATGATATGGAGAAAAGGGAACCACATACACTGCTGGTGGAAAAGCAAACTGGTGCAGCCACTACTAAAAACAGTATGGCGATTTCTCAAAAAATTATAAGTAGAAATACCATACGATCCAGTTATCCCACTACTGGTATTTATCCAAAGAACATGAAACCCACAATTCAAAAAGATTTATGCACCCCTATGTTCATTGCAGCATTATTCACAGTAGCCAAGGCGTGGAAGCAACCCAAGTGCCCATCAACGGATGAATGGACAAAGAATATCAATATGTATATATATACATATATATATGTATATATATACACAATTAATACTACTCAGCTCTAAAAAAAGACAAAATCCTGCCGTTTGCAACAACATGGATGCACGTTGAAGGTATTATGATAAGTGAAATAAGCCAGACAGAGAAAAACACTGTACGATTTCACTCATATGTAGAAGATAAACAAATACATGGATAAAGAGAACAGACTAATGGTTACCAGAGTAGAAGGGGGTTGGGGAGTAGGGCGAAATGGGTAAAGGGGCACATGTATGGTGATGGATAAAAACTAGACTATTAGTGGTAAGCACCATGTAATCTATAGGGAAACTGATACATAATAACGTACAGCTGGAATTTCACGACGTTATAAGCCAATATGACGTCAATAAAATAATAAAATTAAAAAAATAGGGATGTTAGATGGTGGGTTTTCCTGTTTTGAAAGAACAATCTAGTGATTTTGGATGATGAAGTTTGAAGTTAGGAGAAATCAGTAAGAGGCTATTGATTCCAAGTAAGAGATCAGGAAGGCTTAATTTAAGTAACTTTTACAATGGTTCAGATAGCATGGGTTTTTACAAATATAAACTATTTAATAGTTTGATATTTATTTAGTTCATTTCCTGATGACATACAAGTTATGTGTTTTGTAGAAAATGTCATCTTACGATGTTATTTTGAAAAAAAAAATTTACTTCTGAAAAAAAAGAAAGGTCAATGCTAACAAATCCAGTATGCAAGATACATTAGCAAAGGAATTCTCCTTAGGCTGTGTATTTTATGAAATCACTTAGTAAGGATCTTTAAAAATATATCAGTAGGCCAAAACAAGTGGCATTTGTTTTTAGACAGAATTTTTGGTTTTGCTTTTAGAGTAGTTTAATGTTGTAGAAATCTACCATCCAAAGAATAAGAAGTCCTGGTTGGAGACCTTTATCAAATATATAATGTTTGTGTGACTCTGGAGAAATTACTCAACCTTGTTTAGATTTATTTTTTCATATTTAAAATGAGAATGATTATGCCTATTCTCTTATTTCAGAGTGATGTAAGAATGAAATGAGAAAATAAAATGGGAGAGTATTTTCTAAACTGTAAAATCCCATCAGTATGTGATAGATTAGTTACAGTGATTTCTGTTTGCCAGTATACCCCCAATAGTATATATCAGTCAAGGGTTAGGCAGGTGTCACTAGTATTCTACAGTTTTTTTATTTGTGAAAAGGGCTTGTGCTAAATGTGACCTATTCATAACTGAAGAAAAATCAAAAGCTACAAGTGAAAATAAGGTATTAATTTGTGCAACCATACTCTTTTTATAGTTACTCTTAAGCACTATGCAAGGGTTAACTCTTACATTTTAAAAATAGCTCAGACTCAAACATATAAATCTATGTGCATGCACACATATTATATTAATTATCTCTAAATGGATTATATATAGAAACAATATTTTATACATATATAAAGTATTATATATTTTTATTAAATTATATATATAATAAATTAAATAAATATTATAATAATATGTTTATTAAATCCAATATATAATTTATATAGCTATATAAACAAAATGAGAATTACTATTTTGGGCCTATTGTCCATTTGGCCAGCTATTCTCAAGTATGCTGTGACTTGTATGCGTAGGTCACCCAGAGTCTAGTATTAATGACAGTAAGAATAACAAATATTTATGTTGTGCTTACTATGTGCTAGAGACCATCCCAAACACTTAACATATATTAGCTCATTTGATTCTCACAACATCTCTATAGGGCAGGTTTTATTATTCCCATTTTTACAGATAAGAAACTGAGTTATAAAAAGGATAATTATCATAGTCAGATAGCTAGTTTGTGGCAGACCTGAGTTGTGAACTCAGGCATTCTGGCTTTAGAATCTGTACTAGTATACTTTTAGATTTCTATAGTGCTTTATAATATTTAAAATGCTTTCATACATGTTCTCCAATTTCTTACAAAACTCTTGTGATGTGTGTAGGGCAAGTGTTATCTTAATTTAAAAAAAAGATATATATATATATATCTTTTGCATTTCCACAATCCATCTTATATATTATTTTATGTAATTTTCAAAGAAGGCATGAGAACAAGTAAGGAGAAAATATTATTATTTCCATTTAATGTTTTTTATTTTTAAAAAGTCCCTGGAGTCCAGACAACCTAAATGACTCTACATTGGATATACAGTTAATTAGTGGCCAAACTTCAGCTGCTGTCAGTAATATCACCAATGATTTATTGAGCACTTACTATAAGCCACCAAGTTGTATTAGGCCCTTTCCTTGTTTAATTATATTTAGTCCTCACAAGAGTGCTATGAAGTGGATGGGTATTATCTCTCTTTTGAAGATGAGAAAACTGAGACTTAGAGAGTATAATAGCTTTTCCTAAAGCCTCAAGTCACAGGGTTGGTAGTAGGCAACAGGTTTATCTAACTCAAAGCTTTGTTATTTTCTCTACTCCATACTGACTTCATATAGAAGACAGTTAATATATTGGAATGAACTTAAACCAAGTAGCAAGAGAACATTAGTATGTATGTGTACAAACTTGATTCTTATACTTCAGTGATTCTTCTAATACAGTCATGCGTTGTTTAACAATGGGGATGCGTTCTGAGAAATGGGTCGTTAGGCAATTTCATCATTGTGTGAACATCATAGAGTATACTTACACAAATCTAGATGGTATACTACACACTGAGGCTATATGGTACTAATATAGAGGACCACTATTGGTCTATTGTTGACCAAAACGTCAGTATGTAGTTCATGATTATATATTATTTTGATGATTTAATTTATATCTACTTTAGAAAAATGGGTAGCTCTTGCCTTAAACCCTCACTTTCTAGGCAGTCTGTACACACAAATGAGTTCAGAAGTGGAGGGAGGAAAGAGGCATAGAAAGTCGCAATAGCTATGAATGTGGGAACGTAGGGAAAACTCAGGGTCAAGGTTTGCTCACCGATCTGGTTGCACCATTTTACAAAAAGGCAAAAACGTTTAGGAGGAGCATGGAGTTATCAGTTTAAAGGCATTGAATTATTTTATTCACATTCTTTCTGTTAATTCTTTGCTAAGAGCAATTTCATTAAGCTATGGAAGTTGATTGGGGAAGTGGGGATACCATTTTGGAGTATGGAATACATTGAGGGGAGCATGGAACTTTGGAATCTTTCACTTGTTTGCTAATTTTTCTAACCCTTCATTTTCTCATCTGAAAAATGAGGATCATGATAGCTACATCATACAGTTGTTGTGAGGATTCAAGTAGTTAAGATATTTGTGATTTATTTATCATTGTGCTGGTATGTCTTATTATTTGAGGAGTAGGGAAGGCCTAGGAGGGTATTAAAATGGTGGTGTAGGGATACACAAGAGCAGTGAGAACAGGGAATTTAGGAGAAAAAGTGTAGAAGAGAGAAAGGCCCTGAAAGGAAAATGAAATAATGTAAAAGATAAACTTTTTTTTTTCCAAAATGCTGTCAAGTTCTAACCCCAACGTCAGAAAACTACTTTCATTCCCATCATTTCCTTCTGTCACTTAATTTCTCTGCTCTTTGAACACAGAACTTAGGCTAGTTATATCATAGTTTCAATAAGCTTTTATAAAATAATTTGGGAAGAAAGCTAACATAGCATTAGAATTCAGAGTTCAAAATCTCAACCAAAAATGAAAAAAAAAAATATCCAGATAATTGATTACAAATAAACTTTGCGAATACATGTTCTCAAGAACTGCCATTATGGGGCAGCAAAAAGGTGAATGAGTAGGGATTATATATAGTTGACTAGAAATAGTTCCCAGAGCCAAAATAGTATACAGTTTTTTAGTTAAAAATTTTCTTCACCTTTTTGCTTTGGTGGTAAGATCATCAAAATTTCTTGTATATAGTAAAATATCTATTAATATTTTATTGAATTATGTAATGTTCAAAGATGAATTTTTGAGTAAAAAGTAACTGAATTTGAAGTCTTAAACAACTGTGTATGAATACCTAATCATGCTAATTTATGAACTGTCTGATTTTGGTGAGGTTTTTAGCTTCTCTGAACTTTAGTTCAATTACTATAAAATGTTGATGACAAGACCAGCCTCCCTGGATTGTGGTGAGGATAAAATAATCAAGTATATAAAATGTCTGGCGAATATTAGGTGCTCAATAAATGTCAGATTCCTCCTTGCCTTACAGATTTTTACTACATATTGAGAGTGATTCATCCTACGCATATATTCTTTGAAGTTATCTTTATTAGTCAGTATATGGACATAATTATATAAAATTTTGATTAATATGCAGTTTCTCTGAGATCTTTAAGAAAGTTCAGGACTAAGCACAGTATAGTCTGTTTAATAAAAGTTTGTTGTTTTTATGAAGAATCAATAGACAGTTGATTCTACATTTGCTAAGAACTGTGCTGGTAATAAGTGATACCGACAATAAAGAGGACAAAATTCCTGCCCCAAGCAACTAGCAATTTAATTCATTATCTGTTCTATTGTATATGTGCTACAAACCTATGAGTAAACATTGAAAAAACATTGAAATAGAAGAGATTCAAACTTTCAAAAAGCTTGGTTCTTAATTTTATTATGGTCAAGGGAACGATGGAGGAAGAAGAAGAGAAATTTAGAGTTATTGATACACATCTGGGAGTTTAGGTAAATGGATACAGGGTTTTCTCCATGCCATCATTTCAGTTTTATTTCACCTAGGCAGAGGCATCATACACATATATAACCATTTGTTCCTCTGTATACAAGAATTTGCATACAGTCACATCCAAAAGCTCAAAAATTTCTCTTAGCTGGAATTAGTTTGTAATGCATATACAAATAAAATTATTCTTAATTTTTTTATTGTGGTAGGAATACTTAACAGGAGTCCCCTTAAATTTTTAAATATACAATATAGTATTGTTAAACATAGGTGCTATGTTGTACAGCAGATATCTAAAATTTATTCATCTTACATAACTGAAACTTTATACCCATTGAACCCCATTTAGACTCCATTTCCCCCTCATTCTAGCCCCTAACAACCACTATTCTACTCTCTGCATCCATGAGTTTGACTATTTTAGATATCCCATTTAAGTGAGCTTATACAGTATTTGTCCTTCTGTGACTAGCTTATTTTATTAGCATAATATCCTCGAAGTTCATCCATGTTGTTGCATATGGAAGGATTTCCTTCCTTTTTTAAGGCTGAATAATATTCCATTGCACATATGTATCCCATTTTCTTTATCCATTCATCTGTTAATGGACATTTAGGTTACCTCCATATCTTTGCTATTGTGAATAACGCTGCAATGAACATGGGAGTGCACATATCTCTTCAAGATCCTGATTTCAATTATTTTGGACATATACCCAGAAGTGGCATTGCTGGATCATATGGTAGTTCTATTTTTAATTTTCTGAGGAACCTCCCTACTGTTTTTCACAGTAGCTGTACCAATATACATTCCCACCAACAGTGTACCAGGGTTCCAATTTCTCCACATCCTCTTCAACACTTATCTTTTTTTATGATAATAGCATCTTAACAGGTGTGAGGTGGTATCTTATTATGGTTTTGATTTGCAATTCCCTGATGATTAGTCATGTTGAGCACCTTCTCATATACCTGTTGGCCATTTACATGTCTTCTTTGGAGAAATGTCTATTTAAGTCCTTTGCCCATTTTATGATTGGGTTGTTCTTTGCTATTGGGTTGTATTTAATTTTGTTTTGATAAGGACATGTATTCCACTAAAGGAAATTACATAACCTCCTCAAGAACGATTTTGGCCTCTAAGTACTTGTTACGGAGATTTATCATTACCTATTAAATTTAGCATTTTGAAATTAATTTATATAATATAGAATTGTGTTTTCAGCAGTATACTGACAATGACATTATATGGATTCATCTTTAGGCAATCCAGTGGTGTGAAGACATTTAGCAGTTGCAGTTTGAGCGACTTTGAAAATTTCATTTCAAAAATGGGTGTCAAATGTCTTCAAAATAAGCCACAAATGCAATCGCCTCCAACATCAATTTGTGGTAACTGCAGAGTGGAGGGAAATGAAGCCTGTGACTGTGGTACTGAGGAAGTAAGTCTGATAACTAGGAAAACTGATTAATAAATTTATTGTTTTAGTTCATCTTTTTGTCATAAATGCTATATATCTCAAATATGACTGAGTACCATGCAGAATATTGGCAGTATGTGAAATCAAGGTTGAAATACAAAAATATACTGTCTAGGTTTTAGAGATTGAAGAGTTTTGAACAAATATAAAATGTACTCCCAAAAAATTATTGCTGATGGGAAAAAAGGTGAATCTCGAATGAGCTTTTGGGTTCCAGACTAAATATATAATATTTTTCCAAGCCTGTGCTTAACCTTTCGACATTTTATAAATGCCTAATTGAAGATGAATGTGTCAGCGGACCATCAAGAATCCTTCAGGGTATTACTTCACAATGGAATCAATAGTATGGTGAGGGAAGACTGTGTTAATATTACAGTCTGAACATTGCGTGATTTGGATTATTCACTTGCTAGGGAAGCACTGAAAATATAATAAATGCAAAAGGTCCAGGAAATAATGCTTCTAGACATTTCAATATTTGCAGCAACAAAGCAGATATTATAAATTGCCATGATTACAAGATAGATGGAAAAGATATTAGGGTTTTATACATATAGGGGTCTGAATGTACTTGTACCCATATCACATTGTTTTAATTACTATGCCTTTGTGTTATGTTTTACCATTTGGTAGAACAAGTCTTCCCTCTTTACTTTTCTTCATTTATTTTAAAATTAGTTTTATTGGGAGATAATCAACATACAATAAAATGCACCCATTTTAAGTGTACAGATTGATGTGTTTTGACAAATGTGTATAAGCATACGTGCAATTAAGATATAGATTCTTTTAATTATCTGCAAAAGTTTATTCATGTCTCTCTGCAGTCATTCCCACCTCTACTCATCTCCAGGCAACTTCTGATTACAGCAGTTTTACCTGATCTAGAAAGTCATATGAACAGAATGATTCAGCACATATTCTTTGTGTCTGGCTTCTTCTGTTCAATGCAGTGTTTTCGAGACTCACTCACATTGTTTTATGTCACAATACTTTCTTCCTTTTTGTTTTGAATAGCATTTCATTGTTTACATATACCGCAATGTGTTTTTCCATTTGCCTGCTAATGGACATTTAAGTTGTTAACAGTACTGAGCTATTATTCTGAATTCCTAAAAGTTGAATTGCTGGGTCATATGCTGTGTGGGTGTTTGTAAGAAACTGTCAAACTATTTTCCAAAGTAGTTGCATCATTTTACACTTCTATAAGCAACATGTGAAACTTTAATTTCACATCTTCACCAAAATTTGACATTGTAGCCTTTAAAATTTTAGCCATTCATTTTGGTTTGTATTTCTTTGATGACTCTAATGATGTTGAGCATGTTCTCATGTCCCTTTGGCTGTTTTTTGTTTGAATAATCCATTCAAATCTTTCACCAGTTTTTAAAATTAGGTTGTTTGTTTTTTATTATTGATTTGTAAGAGTTCTTTATACAGACCAGAGACAAGACCTTGTCATACATGTATATTACAAATATTTGTTTCCAGTCTATGGATTTCCTCTTCAGTTTCTAAACATCTTTGAGTAGCAGGCATTTTTCATTTGTATGAAGTCCAATTTATCATTTTTGTCTTCTGTGGTTGTGATTTTTTGTGTCCTAAAAAATCTTTGCTTACCCAAGATCATTAATATTTTCTCCTATGTTTTCTACTAGGATTTGCACTATTATAACTTTTACATTTAGTCTGTGATCCATTTTGAGTTTGTTTTTGTGTTTGGTGAGAGATTTGGATTGAGGTTCATTATGCTCCATACAAAAATCAAATTTTTCTAGCAGTATTTGTTAAAATGACTATCTGTTCACGTTGTATTACCTTAGTGTCCTTATGAAAATAAATTACCATACATGTGTATCTATTCTGGATTCTTTTCTGTTTATTTATATGTCTGTTCTTATGCCAATTCTACACTGTCTTAATTAACATACTTTTATAGTAAGTCTTGAAAACAATGTAAATCATCCAAATTTGTTTCTCTTTCCAACGTAGTTTTACCATTCTAGGACCTTTGTCTTGTCATATAAATTGGAGAATCAGCATGTGAATGTAGGGACTTTGATTGGAATTGTGTTGTATCCATTACAATCATCCACCAATTTTGGGGGAATTACTTTCTTACCAATACTGAGTCTGCCAATCTATGCACGTGGTGTCTCTCTCCACTTATTTAGGTCTTCTTTAATTTATTTCGTTCTTCTATAGTTTACTTGTTTTGATAGTATTGCTTTAAAATTTTATTTGGCAATTGTCCATTGCTAGTATAAAAAATACAATGGACTTCTGTGAGTTCACCTTGGATTTAGTGTTGATTAGAAGTGCTGAGAGTGTTCTTTGTTTGGTTCTTGTTTTCAGGAGGAAAGCTTTCTGACTTTCATCATTAAATATGTTAGATATAAGCTTTTTTTTTTCTTTGTAGCAGATGCCCTTTATCATCTTAAGAGTTTCCTTCTATTTCTAGTTAGCTGAGAGGTTTTTATAATTATTGAATTAATTTGATGTTTAACATTGTGTAAATTTAAGGTGTACAATGTGTTACTTTGATACATTTATATATTGTTATATGATTGCCAATGTAGCAATATTTATCACATTAGATGATTATAGTACAATATTATTGTCTGTATTCATTATACTGTGCATTAGATCTCTATGGATTATTTGCTATTCATTACAAGTTTGTACCCTTAAATACCATCACTTTTATTTTCCCACTCCTACCCCTGGTAACCACCATTTTATTCTCTGTTTTTTACAGGTTTAACTTTTATAGATTCCACATATAAGTGATATCATACAGTACTTGTCTTTCTCTGTCTGACTTATCTTGCTTAGCATAATGTGCTCAATGTCCATCCATATTGTCACAATGGAAGGGTATCTTCCTTTCTCATGGCTGAATAATATTCCATTGTGTATATGTAGCATGTCTTTTTTATCCATTAATCAGTTGATGGGCATTTGGATTGTTTCCATATGGTTGGCTGTTGTGAATAATGTTGCAATAAAAATGGGATTGCATATATCTCATTGAAATCCTGCTTTCATTTCCTTTGGATATATACCCAGATGTGGAAATGCTGAATCATGTGGTATATCTATTTTGAATTTTTTGTGGAAACTCCACATTGTTTTCCATAGTGGTTGGACCACTTTACATTCCCGCCAACAATATATAAGTGTTCCCTCATCAGCACATCCTTGCCAGCACCTGTTGTCTCTTGTCTTCTTTATAACCATTCTAACAGATGTGAAGTGATATCTCATTGTAGTTTTGATTTGCATTTCCCTGATGATTATGATGTTGAGCATCTTTTCATGTGTCTATTGTCCATTTTGATGTCCTCTTTGGAGAAATGTCTATTTAGTTCTTCTGCCCATTTTTTAATTGGATTGTTTGTTTGTTTTATTGAGTTGACTGAGTTCTTTATATATTTTAGATATTAACTCCTTATCTCGTGTATGGTTTGCAGAAATTTTCTCCCATTCTGTAGGTTTTTTCATTTTGTTAATTCTTTGTTTTGCTGTGCAGAAGCTTTTGATTTTGATGTAGTCTTATTTGTTGATTTTTTCTTTTGTTGTTTGTGCTTTTGATATCATGTCCCCCAAATTATTACCAAGAACTTTTTCCCTATGTTTTCTCCTAGTTTTACGGTATTAGGTCTTATGTTTAAGTCTTTGATCCATTTTGAATTAAGTTTTGTGAGTGGTGTGAGATAGGGATTGAATAATTTTGTTCTTCTACATGTGTTTCTTCAGTTTTCCTAGCACCATTTGTTGAAGAAACTATTCTTTCCTCATTGGGGATTTTGGTTTTCTTGTCAAGTATGATATATGTTGACCATATATCCTGGGGATAATTTTGGGATCTCTATTCTGTTCCATTGGTTGATGTGTCTATTTTTGTGCCAGTACCATCCTATTTTTGTTACTATGGCTTTGTGGTATAGTGTGAAATCTAGACGTGTGATGCTTCCGGCTTTGTTCTTTTTTCTTAGGATTGCTTTGGCTATTCAGGATCTTTTGTGGTTCCAGACAAATTTTAGGATTGTTTCTTCTATTTCTGTGAAGAATGCCTTTGACATTTGATTGGGATTGCATTGAGTCTATAGATCGCTTTGGGTGGTATGGTCATTTTAACAATATTAATTCTTCTGAACCATGAACATGGGATATCCATTTGTTTGTGTCCTCTTCAATTTCTTTCAGCAGAGTTTTGTAGTTTTCATTTCCATGAAATGGAATTTCACATCATTTCATTTACAAATGTTCACTTCCTTGGTTAAATTTAGTCCTAAGTATTTTCTTGTTTTTGATGCTATGGTGAATGTGATGGTTTTCTTTGTTTCTTTTTCAGATGCTTCATCATTAGTGTAAAGGAATGCAATTGATTTCTGTATGTTAATTTTGTATCCTGCCCCTTTACTGAAATTGGATTAATTCCAACAGTTTTTTGACAGATTCTTTGGGATTTTTTACATATAGGATCATATCATTAGCAAATAATGGCAGTTTTACTTCATCCTTTCCAATTTGGATACCTTTTATTTCTTGTTCTTGCCTAATTGCTCGAGCTAGGACTTTCAGTACTATATTGAATAGGGGTGGTAAGAGTGGGCATCCTTGTCTTCTTCCTGATCTTAGAGGAAACACTTTCAATTTCTCCCCACTGAGTATAATGTTTAGTTAGAGAGAGTTTTCAATCAAGAGTTAGTGTTGAGTTTTGTCAGATGTCTTATTTCTGTGTCTATTGAGCTGATCATATGGGTTTTCTTCTTATTTTTCCTATTAATGTGGTGCATTTCATTGATTATTATTATTTTCTTGTGTGTGAGGGAGATTAGCCCTGAGCTAACATCTGTTGCCAATCCTTCTCTTTTTGCTGAGGAAGATTGGCCCTGGGCTAACATCTCTGCCCATCTTCCTCTACTTTATATGGGATACCACCACAGCATGGCTTGACAAGTGGTCCATTGGTCAGTGCACAAGGTCCAAACTTATGAACCCCAGGCCGCTGAAGCGGTGTGGGCAAACTTAACTGCTACACCACCTGGCCGGCCCCCATTGATTGGTTTCTGAATGCTAACCCAACCATGCATTTCTGAGATTAGCCCCACTTAAGTTACTCAATATATGTTGCTAGATTTAATTTGCCCATATTTTGTTCAGGATTATGGGTTTATTTCACAAGAGGATTGTGGTCTGCGATTTTTTATTTTCTTGTAATATTTTCTTCTAGTGTTGGCATCAGGGTAATTCTGGACTCATAAAATGAGTTGGAAAGTCCTCCCTTACTCCCTACTTTCTGAAGGAATTTAAGATTGGTGTTATTCCTATTTATTTGTTTATTTATTATTTTTATTGTGGAAGAGCACTTAAATGAGATCTACCCTCTTAAATGTATCCTCCTAGAAGTTTTATAGTTTTCCATTTTACAGTTAGATTTATGATCCATTTTAAGTTAATTTTTTGTGAAAAGTGTAGGGTCAGTGTTTAGAGTAATTTTCCATGTGCATGTGCAGTTGTTCCAGCACCATTTGTTGAAAAGACTATCCATTCTCCATCAAATTGCATTTGCTCCATTGTCAAAGATTTCATTATCACTGTGTAGTCTATTTCTGGGGTCTGTATTTTGTTCCAATGATCACTTCGTCTACTCTTCTGTGAACACCACACTGTCATTATTATAGTTGATAGTAAGTTTTGAAGTTGGATATTGTCAGTCCTGCAATTTTCCTCCACCGTCTCCTCCTCTTCCTCTTCACCTCCTCTTCCTCTTCACCCTCCTCCTCCCCTCCTCTTCCTCCTGCTCTTTTCTTTCTTCTTCTTCTTCTCCTCCTCCCCGTCCCCCTCTCCTTCCCCCTCTCCCTCCCTCTTCTCCTCCCCCTCCTCCTTCCTCCTTCTCTTCTCTTTCTCCTTCTCCTTCACCTCCTCCTCCTCCTCCTCCCCCCGCCCTCCTCCTCCTCCTCTTCTTCTTCAGTATTGCGTTGACTCTTCTGGGTCTTTTCCCTCTCCATATAAACTTTAGAATCAGTGTGTCAATATCCACAAAATAACTTGCTGGAAGTTTAATTGGAATTGCATTGAATCTCTGGATCAAGTTGGAAGATGACATCTTAACAATATTGAGTCTTCCTATCCATGAATGTGGAATATCTCTACATTTATTGATATCTTATTTGATTTCTTTTATTGAATTTTGTAGTTTCTCTCATATAGATCCTAAAAAATTTTGTTAGAACTATTCACAAGTATTTCATTGCTTTTGTGCTGATTTAAACAGTATGGGGATTGTAATTTCAAATTGCCATTTTTCATTCTTTGTATAAAGGAAAATGATTGACTTTTGTACATTAACTTTGTATCCAGCAGCCTTGCTATAATCATTTATCAGTTACAGGAGGTTTTTGCTGTTTGGTCAGTTATTTGGTCAATTATTTTGTTTACATAGCAATCATGTAATCTATGGGCAAAGACAGTTTTGTTTCTTCCTTCCCAACTTGTATATTTTAAATTTCATTTTCTTGTCTTATTGCATTAGCTGGGACTTCCAGTAAGATGTTGAAAGGAGTGGTGAGAGGGGGCATCCTTGCCTTGTTCCTGATTTTAGGGGGAAAGCAAATAGTTTCTCACCATAAGTATGATGTTAGCTGTAGGTTTTTTCTAGATGTTCATTATCAAATTGAGGAAGTATCCTTCTATTCCTAGTTGCTAACATTTTGTATAATAAGTGAGTGTTAGATTTTGTCACAATGCTTTTCCTACATCAATTGTTATGATCATATGATTTTTCCTCTTCAGCCTGTCAATAAGATGGATTATATTAATTGATGTTGGAATGATGAACCAGCCTTGTATACTTGTGATAAATCCCACTTGGTTGTGGTGTATAGTTCTTTTTATACATTGTTGGATTCACTTTCCTAATTTTTTGTTGAGGCCTTTTGCTTCTATGTTTATGAGAGATATAGGTCTGTAATTTTCCTTTCTTATAATGTCTTTGTCTGGGCTTAGTATTAGGGTAATACTGGCCTCATAGAATGAGTTAGAAAGTGTCACATGTCAATGGTGGGAGAGTAATGTGTCTATGATTCCATGGGGTGAAGACAATAGGAGCTCCATGTTTAGTGCTTCTTTTGAATTCTGTCCTAGGCATTTCTTCTCTTGGTTGATTTTAATTTATATCCTTTCCATATAATAGATGACAACTGTGAGTTGAACAGCTTTTAGTGAATTCCATGAATCCTTTCAATAAGTTATCAAATCTGAGGGTGGTTTTGGGAATCCACCGAACTTGTGATTGATGTAAGAAGTGAAGGCAGTCTTGGGGCCTGTTCTCTTTAACTTTGCATTAGGGCTAAATTCTACACACCCTTTTCCCCCCAGCTTTATTGAGGTATTATTGACAAAGAAAAATTATATATATTTAAGGTGTACAATATGATGTATTGATATATGTATACATAGTGAAATGATTACAACAAACTAATTAACATATCTATCACCTCACACCATTATCCTTTTTTTTTTGTGGTGAGAATACATCACCTATTATCTTAGCAAATTTCAAGTATACAATATAGTATTGTTAATGATAGTCATCATGCTGTACATTAGATCCTGAGAACTAATTCATCTGATAAATGAAAGTTTGTAGTCTTGGATCAATATCTCCCCTTTCCTCCCACCCTCCAGGCACTGGTAGCCACCATTCTACTCTCTACTACTATTATATAATTTATGAAAAAAGTTGTTTCATACGTTTTGCCCCATTTTCCAGTTGGATAAAAATAAGTGGGACACCAGTTACTCTATTTTGACACTAAGTAAAAGTCCTACCTTACTATTTTACTTTTTTAGAGATGCAAAAATCTATAAATGTTGATAGCATTCATATTCTTCCCCAAAACTCAAAAAATAAGCCCAGTAAATGTAGCTCCTACCAAACTTTATATTATTGTCATGATGTATTTTTACTTGTGCATTCCACTCATTCATAGCAATGTGGACTTCATAGCTGTTGTCATCCGCAAACTTGTTTGCTGAAAGCAGGATCACAGTGTGACAGAGGATCATGCTGCAGGGACTGTCGAGTAAGTTTCAAGTTTATTAACATCTTCCAAGTATATAATGATTCATGTCTGGGATACTTTAAAACACTTAGATATATAGCCATAAGACAAAATAAGTGACCTCTCAAATAAAGAAGAAGATACTAAATTAAGCATCAGCTTTCTGATTTTGTGAACTTGAGTGCATGTTGAGGCCTCCTTCTAATGCCATTATTCTCCCTAACTTGATATTGTTGTTTTTAAGTCTTTATTGAGAGCTGTTATAGAATTCTTCAGTACAGAAGGTCTCCATTAAGAGGGACTATTTTCATTCACTCTATCCAATATTTATATTTTTATAAATAAAAATGTTGTTACTGGCTGTGATAGGTATCTGTAGGTATGTAATTGAAAGATATCACAGTTTCCCATGCATGTGTAAATAATGAAACTTATGGGAAGTAACACTTTCCAAATGCTACATGTTAGCACAAAATTTAAACTATGAACTTATTATTCAAAGATCATTTGACTTAAAGATCATATTTTAGTTTATATGGTGAAGATGTTGACTCCTGTCCCTTGTTTTCCTTTTCAACTCTTCCAATCTATTTGTAACAGATTCATCATATGAAAATCCCTCTGTTGAACTACCTGCCCTGGGTTCTGTGTTCTTAACTGTCCCTGACTGACACAGTTTTATGTTATTTTATTCTAGAATCTTATAACATGGTTACATTCTTACCTCTGTGGCCTTTTTAGTGTCAGCTTGAAGTCACCAATTCAGAAAAATGAGATAGATGCCCATTTAAGATTCTTTATATAAATTTTCAGAATTCTATATGTGGAAGTATTAATTAACTATAGGATAATTCAGGATAAAAGTTAGAATTTGGTTGCTTCCTCTGCAGAATTCTTAGTTGAACTGCCTCTTTAATCATCTTCCAGTTTTCCTCTGTTTGATCTCAGTTATTTATGTTTCACGGTTGTCATAGAACTACAAATATTTCATACTTACAAGCTACAGTTTTAATAAGTATATTTTATTCTGCAATTGTCTAAATTACACTATGTTCACACAAAAGAAATAATTATCCAAGCTAAAAGTGATTTTTCCTCCCTTGCACCGAAACACAGACAAAACTTTGGCTCTCATCACATCATATTTGTGTTACACTTTTCCTTGTACATATGTCTTATCTCCTGTTTTAGTTGATAACATTCAATTTTTAAAAAATATGATTAGCATAGTGCTTTATGCAAAGAAAATACTGATAGACATTAATGAATAAATAGATCATTAAACTATAGGTGGAATTAACACAATTTTGAAATAAATATTGATAAACACAACAATCATATATAATGCTTTATTTTTAATATTTTAATTTCTATTAGCTTGCAGAAGCAGGTGTTGAATGTAGGCACAGAGTGAATGCTGAGTGTGATCTTGCTGAGGTTTGTGATGGAGTCTCCCCAGAGTGTCCACCTGATATAACTATGCTCAATGGAAATTTATGTAAAGGAGGAAAGCATATATGTCATAGTGGAGACTGCCAAGATCCTGATGCATGTTGTGCATCCCTATTTGGAAAAGGTAAAATCATTTTGTAACGTCTAAATAGTTGGTCCTCAGTATTTTTATTAACATTACCAAGAGAAAGGGCAATTATGCATACAAATTTAAATTCTATTTATATATATATTTATATATATATAGAATTTAAATTAAATATATTTAAATTCTTTATTCTGTGTAACATCTATATGTTTTTTTTTCAAACTTTATTAAGGCATAATTGACAAATAAAAATGTATATATTTAAGGTATATGACTTGATGTTTTCCTATACATATACATTGTGAAATAATTGCCACAATTAAGCTACTTAACATATCCATTACATATATATACCCAGATATGGAATTGCTGGATCATAAAGTAGTTCATTTTTAATTTTTGAGGAGCCTATACTATTTTCTAATGGCTGTACCAATTTTCTCCACATCCTTGCTAATACTTCTTCTCTTTGTCTCTTTAATGATAGCTATCATAAAAGGTGTGAGTTGTGGTTTTCATTTGCATTTCACTGATGATTAGTGATTTTGAACACGTTGTCCTATATCCGATGGCCATTTGTGTGTCTTCTTTTGAGAAATGGCTATTCAGGTTCTTTGCTATTTTTAAATCTCATTATTTGTTTTTGCTATTGAGTTTTATGGGTTACTTATGTATTTTGGAGATTAGCTCCTTATTAAATATATGGCTTGCAAATATTTCCTTCATTCTATTGGTTTCCTTTTCACTGTGTTGATTTTTTTTTCTGAGAAGTTTTTTAATTTGATTCAGTCCCACTTATCTATTTTTGCTTTTGTTGCCTGTGCTTTTGTGTCATATCCAAAAAATTATTACCCAGAGCAATGTCCAAGAACTTTTGCCCTATGTTTTCTTCTAGTAGTTTTACAGTTTCAGGTCTTATGTTTAAATCATTTCCCCCTTGCCAGCTTTATGGAGATACAATTGACATTATGTAAGTTTAAGTTGTACAACATGTTGATTTGATACTCTTAGATACTGCAAAATGATTACCACCACAGTGTTAGGTAACACTTCCTTTTTGTCACATAATTACCATTTCTTTTTTGTAGTGAGAACATTTAAGGTCTACTCTCTTAGCAACTTTCAAGTATATAATATGATATTACTAAGTATAAACATCATGCTGTACATTAGATCCCCAGAACTTCATTTTATAAGTGGAAATTTGTATCCTTTGACAAATATCTCACCTTTTCCCTCACCTTCCAGCCCATGGTAAACACCACTCTACCCTCTGTCTCTATGAGTTTGCCTTTTTTAGATTCCACATATAAGTGATAACATAGAGTATTTGTCTTCCAGTATCTGACTTATTTCACTTACTATAATACCCACAAGTTTTATCCATGTTGTTGAAAATTGCAGGAGTTCCTTCTTTCTCATGAATGAACAATATTCCATTGTATATTTATAGAATATTTTTTTTTACCCATTCATCCACTGATGGACACTTAAGTTGTTTCCACATCTCACCTATTTTCAATAATGCTGCAACAAACATGGGTGTGCAGATATGTCTTTGAGGTCTTGCTTCCATTTCCTTTGAATATGAAGTGGACTGGAAGAGGGATTGCTGGATCATACGGTAGTTCTACTTTTTTTGATGAGGAAGATTGGCCCTGGGCTAAGATCTGTGCCCATCTTCCTCAACCTTATATGTGGGATGCCTGCCACTGCATGGCCTGATAATCGGTGCATAGATCTGTGTCCGGGATCCGAACCTGCGAACCCTGGGCTGCCAAAGTGGAGCACGCAAACTTAACCACTATTCCACCAGGCCGGCCCCATCTATTTTTAACTTTTTGAGGAAGCTTCAGACTGTTATTCATAATGGCCGCACCAATTTACATTCCCACCAACAGTACACAAGTGTTCCACTTTCCCCACATCCTCCCAAACATTTATAATCTCTCGACTTTTTGATGAGAGCCATTCTAACAGAAATGATATCTACTTGCAGTTTTGATTTGCATTTCCCTGATGATTAGTGGTGGTAAGCTACTTTTCATGTATCTGTTGGCCATCTATGTGTCTTCTTTGGGAAAATATCTATTCAGGTCCTCGGCCCATTTTTTAATCAAGTTTATTTTTTCGCTATTGAGTTTTATAAGTTCATTATATATTTTGGATATTAATCCCTTATTGGATATATGATGTGCAAATATCTTCTCCCATTCAGTATGTTGCCATTTTGTTTTGTTGGTGGTGTTCCTCACTGTGCAAAAGCTTTTTGTTGGATGTAGTCCTATTTGTTTATTTTTGCTTTTGTTGCCTTTACCTGAGGAGACAAAGGCAAAGACAAAGATTCATTCTTTTGCAGTGTAGCTGTGCAGTTTTCCAAACACCATTTATTGAAGAAACTGTCTTTTCCCCATTGTATATTCTTGCCTCCTTTGTCATAAATTAATTGACCATATAAGCATGGGTTTATTTCTGTGCTCTATTTTCTGTTCCATTGATTTATGTGTCTGTTTTCATGCCAGTACCACACAGTTTTGATTACTATAGCTTTGTAGTACAGTTTGAAATCAGGGAGCACGATACCTCCAGCTTTGTTCTTTCTCAAAATTGCTTTTTCTACTCTTTGTCTTTTGTGCTTCCATACAAATTTTAGGATTTTTGTTCTAGTTCTTTGAAAGATGCCATTGGACTTTTGATAGGGATTGTATTCAACCCGTAGTTTGCTTTGGGTAGTATGGACGTTTTAACAGTATTATTTCTTCCAATCCATGAGCAGAGTGTATCTTTCCATTTATTTGTGTTATCTTCAACTTCTTGCATCGATGTCTTATAGTTTTCAGAGTACAGATATTTTATCTCCTTGGTTAAATTTATTCCTAGGTATTTTATTCTTTTTGATGCGATTATACGTGGGATTGTTTTCTTAATTTCTCTTTCTGATAGTTCGTTATTAGTGTTTAGAAATACAAGATTTTTTTTTTAGATTTCTGTATTTGGTTTTTTATCTTGCAACTTTACTGAATTCATTTATCAGTTCTAATACTCTTTTGATGGAGTCTTTAGGGTTTTCTATTTATAGTATATGTCATCTGCAAATAGTGACAGTTTTACTTCTTCCTTTCCAATTTTGATGACTTTTATTTCTTTTTCTTGTCTGATTGCTGTGACTAGGAATTCCAATACTATGTTGGATAAAAAGTGGCAAGAGTGGGCATCCTTGTCTTCTTCCTGATCTTAGAGGAAATGCTTTCAGCTTTTCATTGTTGAGTATGATATTAGCTGTGATTTTTTTTTTTTGTGAGGAAGATCAGCCCTGAGCTAGCATCTGTTGCCAATCCTCCTCTTTTTTGCTGAGGAAGATTGGCCCTGAGATAACATCTGTGCCCATCTTCCTCTACTTTATATAGGATGCCGCCACAGCATGGCTTGATGAGCAGTGTGTAAGTCTGTGCTCGGGATCTGAAGCTGTGAACCCTGGGTCACCGAAGTGGAGCTCGCAAACTTAACCAGTACACCACCGGGCCAGCCCCAATATTATCTGTGATTTTGTATTGTATGGAATTTATTATATTGAGGTATATTCCCTCTATAGCCACTTTGTTGAGAATTTTTATCATAAATCGATGTTGAATTTTATTGAATGCTCTTTCTGCATCTATTGAGATGATCATATGATTTTTATCCTTCATTTGGTTAATGTGGTTTATCACGTTGATTGATTTGCATATATTGAACCATCCTTGCATCACTGGGATAAATACCACGTGATTATAGTGTATAATCCTTCTAATGTATTCTTGAATTCAGTTTGCTAATATTTTGTTGAGGTTGCATTATGTTCCTCAGGAATATTGGCCTGTAATTTTCTCTTTTTGTAGTGTTCTACCTGGTTTTGGTATCAGGGTAATGCTGGCCTCCTAGAATGAGTTTGGAAGCATTCCTTCCTCTTCAATTTTTGGAATAGTTTGAGAAGGATAGGTATTAACTCTTCTTTAAATGTTTGGCAGAATTCACCAATGAAGCCATCTGGTCTGAACTTTTGTTTATTGAGAGCTTTTTGATTACTGACTCAATTTCATTACTATTAATCAGTCTGTTCAGGTGTTCTATTTCTTCTTGATTCAGTCTTGGAAGATTGTATGGTTCTAAGAATTTATCCATTTCTTCTCATTTGTCCAATGTGTTGGCATATAATTGTTCATAGTAATCTCTTATGATCCTTTGTATTTCTGTGATATGATTTGTAACTCTCCTCTTTCATTTCTGATTTTTTATTTGAGCCCTCTCACTTTTTTTCTTGTTGACTATGGCTATCAATTTTGTTTATCTTTTCAGAGAACCAGCTGTTAGTTTCATTGATCTTTTCTATTGTTTTTTAAGTCTCTATTTCATTTATTTCCACTCTGATCTTTATTATTTCCTTCCTTCTACTAACTTTGAGCTTTGCTCTTCTTTTTTTAGTTCCCTGAGGTGTACCATTAGATTGTTTGAGATTTTTCTTGTTTACTGACATAGGCCTATATTGCTATAAACTTCCTTCTTAGAACTGTTTTCTGTGTCCCATAGATTTTGGGACATTGTGTTTCCATTTTCATTTGTCTCAAGATTTTTATTTTTATTTTTTTTGCCGAGGAAGATTTGCCCTGAGCTAACATCTGTTGCTAATCTTCTTTTTGCTTGGGAAGATTCACCCTGAGCTAATATCTGTGCCAATCTTCCTCTATTTTGTTTGCAGGTCACTGCCCCAGCATGGCTGCTGACAAGTGGTGTAGGTCTGTGCCTGGAACCAAACCCAGGGTGCCGAAGCAGAGTGTAGCAAACTTAACCACTACACCGCCAGGGCTGGCCTGCAAGATATTTTTTTATTTCCTCTTTGATGTTTTTTTGATCCATTGGTTGTTCAATAGAATATTGTTTAGCCTCCATGAATTTGTGTTTTTTTCCAGTTTTCTTATGTAATTGATTTCTAGTTTCATACTGTTATTGTCGGAAAAGATGCTTGATATGATTTCAGTCTTTTTAAAAATATTGAGACTTGTTTTGTGACCTAACATGTACTGTGCTCTGGAGAATGTTTCATGTGCACCTGAGAAGAATGTGTATTCTGCTATTTTTGGTTGGAATGTTCTATATATTTCTATTAAGTACATCTGGTCTAATGTGTTGTTTAAGGCCAATGTTTCCTTGTTGATCAGCATCCCACAGGTTTTGATATGTTGTGCTTCCATTTTCATTTGTTTCAGTTTTGGATTTCCTGTTTGATTTCTTCTTGGATTCACTGGTTGTTTAGGAGTGGGTTGTCTAATTTCCACATATTGGTAGGTTTTCCTGCTTTCCTTCTGTTATTAATTTTAGTGTTATACCATTGTTGTTGGAAAAGATACTTTGTATGATTTCAGTCTTCTTAAATTTGCCACAACTTGCTTTTTGACATCATATGACCTGTTGTGGAGAATGTTCTGTGCATACTTGAGAAGAAGGTGTCTTCTGCTGCTGTTGAATGGGATATTCTATATATGTCTGTTAGGTATATTTGGTTGAAAGTGTGGTTCAAGTCAAATGTTTCCTTGTTAATTTTCTGTCTGGATATCTAGCCACTGTTGAAAGTGGAATATTGAGGCCCCTACTGTTGTGTTGTTGTCTATTTCTTTTTTCTATTTTGTTAGTATTTGCTTAAGATATTTAGGTGCTTTGATGTTGGGTGCATATATATTTATGATTGTTACATCTTCTTGATGAATTATCATTGTATAATGACCCTCTTTTTCTTTTGTTACCATTTTTACTTAAAATCTATTTTGTCTTATTTAAATACAGGTATCCCTGCTTTCTTGTGTTCCACTTGCATGAAATATCTTTTTCCATTCTTTCACGTTCGCCTATGTTTGTCCTTATAGCTGAAGTGGTTCTCTTGTAGGCAGCATGTAGTTGGGTCTTCTTTCTTTATCCATCCAGCAACTCTGTGTCTTTTGATTGGAGAATTCAATTCATTTGCAATTAGAGTAATTATGGATAGGTAAGGACTTACTAATTCTATCTTGTTAATTATTTTCTTGGGGTTTTGTAGTTCCCTTGTTCCTTTCTTCCTCTCTTGCTGATTTCCTTTGTGAATTTGTGATTTTTCATAGTGGTGTGCTTTGATTCCCTTCTCTTTATCGTTTGTGAATCTACTGAAGATTTTTGTTTATGGTTACTATACAACTTACATAAAACATCTTATATGTATAACAGTCTATTTTATGCTGATAACAATTTAACTTTGATTGCATACAGAACTCTACCGTTTTTCTCCCCTCCTTTTATGTTTTTGATTTCACAATTTACATCTTGTAGTGCATCCATTAAGAAATCATTGTAGATATTGCTGTTTTTAATACTTTTGTTCTTAACCTTTATAATAGAATTAAGTAGTTAACACACCCACATACTTCATTTTTAGAGTATTATGAATCTATGTCCTTGCCTTCACCAGTGTGTTGTATATTTTCACTTGTTTTCATGTTACTGATTAGCTCCTTTCATTTCAGACCAATGAACTCCTTTTAGCCCTTCCTGTAATGCAGGTTTAGTGCTAATTAAATCCCTTAGCTTTTGTTTACTAGGGAAAGTCTTTACCTCTGTTTAATATCTAAAAGACAACTTTGCTTATTTAAGTATTCTTGGTTAGAAGTTTCTTTCAGAACTTTGAATATATCATACCATTCTTTCCTAGCCTACGAGGTGTCTGTTGAGAAATCTACTGATAGCCTAATGGGGGGGGTTCCCTTTTATGGAAGAATTTTTTTTTTCTCTTGCTGCTGTAAAATTCTCTCTTTGTCTTTGGTTTTATAGTTTTATTATAATGTGTCTTGGAAAAGATCATTTTGGATTGAAATTTTGGTGTGATCTATTATCTTCATGAACTTGTATGTCCAGATCTTCCCCCAGGTTTGAGATGTTCTCAGACATTATTTCTTTAAATAAGCTTTCTACCTCTTTCTCCCTTTCTTCTCCTTCTGGAACTCCAATAATGTGTAAGTTATTTCTATTGATGGTGTCTCATAACTCCCATAGGCTTTTTTTTATTCCTTTTCATTCTTTTTCCATTTGCTCCTCTGGTTGGGTAATTTCAATTGATCTGTCTTGTAGCTTACTGGTTCTTTCTTCTGCTTGGTCAATTCTACTATTGAAGCTCTCTATTGAATTCTTTAGTTTAGTCATTGTATTCTTCAGCTCCAAACCTTCTGCTTGGTTTTTACTTTGATGTTTTCTATCTATGAATGGAACCTCTTATTTTGTTCTTGTATTGTTTTCCCAAAATCGTTAAGTTGTTTATCTGTGTTCTTGTGTTCTCTTGTAGCTCTCTGAGTATCTTTAGAACAATTATTTTGAATTATTTTTCAGACAAATCCTAGATCTCCATTTCTCTGAGGCCATTTACTGGAGGTTTACTGTGTTCTTTTGATGGTGTCATGTTTCCCTGCTTCTTTGTGATCCTGTAGCCTTGTGTAGGTCTCTGTGCATTTGAAGAAGCAGTCACCTCTTTCAGACTTTATGGACTGCCTTTGGTAAGGGAAGACTTTCATCTCTAGGTGGGGGCACTCTGGATTGTGCTGTGACCCTGGGTCTAGTGGTGCAAGGCACCAAGTTCAGGGGTGTGTTGGTGGCACTGAGTCCAGCAGGGTGTGATATCTCCTTGCCTCAGGCCACTAGCATCCACAGCATTGATAATTATGTGGTTCCTCACGAGCACTGTGGATGGTCCACAGTGGCTGTAGGGGCTGTTGGTGTCCTCAGCAGTGCGTTTAGGTACAGTGGAAAGGGACTAATGCAGGCAGTGGTGGCTGGAGCCTCTTGTGTTTACACTTTCCTTGTTCATAGCTGTCTCAGGTTTGCTGGTCTTGGTGGGGTGAAACTAAAGCAGGTGAAACCTGCATGCAGTGCCCTGGAAGGCTGATCAAACTGGTCACCCCATTCTTCCTCTCCTGGCCAGGGAAACTCTCTCTACCTAGAAACTTCCCTTTGGCACTAAATAAGATCAGCTTGAGGGATGGGCTAACGCAGACAAAATGAGGCTATCTTCTCTTCTTGTGTGATTATTCTCATTTTTTTTTTCCTTTGTATCACTGTGTTACTAAGGTTTCTTAAGTGGACTCCAGAGCACTCCTAGTGCTTTTTTTTCTAATTGTTCTAATTGTTGATCTTTGTAGGGGGATGAGAAGGCTGGGGTCTCCTACATTGCCATTTTGGTCATGTCACTTTTAAGTGAAATTTAAGTCTTTAATCCATTTTGAGTTTATTTTTGTGTATAATGTGAGATAAATATCCAGTTTCATTCTTCTGCATGTGGACATCCAGTTTTCCCAGCACCATTTATTGAACAGACTATCCTTTCCCCATGGTGTGTTCTTGGCGTGCTTATTGAAGATCAGTTGAATGTAGATGTGTGGGTTTATTTCTTCACTCTCTATTCTGTTCCATTGGTGTACATGTCTGTTTTTGTGCCAGTAACACACAGTTTTGAATACTGTAGCTTTGTAATATATTTTGAAATTGGGAAGTGTGATGCCTCTAGCATTATTCTTCTGGCTCCAGATTTCTTTGCCTATTTGCAATCTTTTGTGGTTACATATGAATTTTAAGATTGTTTGTTCTATTTCTGTAACGAATGCCATTGGGATTTTGATAGGGATTACATTGAATCTGTAGGTTACTTTGGGTAGTATCGGTATTTTAACAATATTAATTATTTGAATCCATGAGCATAGGATATCTTTCCATTTATCTGTGTCTTAATTAGTTTCCTTCATCAATGTTTTATAATTTTCTGTGTACAAATCTTTTACCTTTTTGGTTCATTCCTAAGTATTCTATTGTTTTTGTTGCTATTGTGAATGAGATTTTTTAAAAATTTCCTTTTCTGATAGATCATTCTTAGTGTATAGAAACACAACTGTGTATCTATTGATTTTTATATGTTTCTTTATTGACTGTCTGTCTGGATGTTCTATCTATTATTGTAAGTGGGGTAAAGAAGTCTCCTAGTATTATTGTATTGCTATCAATTACTCCCTTCATATCTGTCAATCTTATGCTTTATATGATTTGGGTGCATATATATTTATAATTGATTTATCTTTCTGTTGAATTGACCCTTTAATCAGTATATAATGAATTTCTTTGTCTCTAGAAATAGTTTTGAGTTAAAGTCTATTTGTCTGATATAAGTATAGTCACGCGTGCTCTCCTTTCGTTACTGTTTACATGGAATATCTTTTCCATTCCTTCACTTTCACCCTATGTGTGTCATTAAATCTAAAGGGATCTCTATAGACAGTATATAGTTGGATTTTGTTTTTTATCAATTCAGCCAATCTATGCCTTTTGATTGGGGAAATTTAGTCCATTTCCATTTAAATTAATTATTAATAGGTGAGGACTTGCTATTGCTATTTTGTTTATTGTTTTCTGTCCATTTTGCAGTTGTATTGCCCCTCTCTTCCTCTCATTGTTGTCCTTTGTTGTTTGATGATTTTTTGTAATGAATTTAATTATTTTATCTGTATCTTTTTGTATCTATTATATTTTTTTCTTTGTTATCAGCTCAAGGCTTGCAAAAAATATCTTATAGTTGTAACCACCTACGTTGATAACAGCTTAACTTCAATTGAAAACAAAAATATACACTTTTACTCCCTTTCCACCCACTTTGTGTTCTTTTAGTCAGAGTTTGCTTCTTTTTATATTGTGATTCAAAGTATAAACAAATTTTTATACTTTAACTTTTATATTAGGATAAAACTAATTTATACATCATTAGTACAATTTTACATGATTCTGTAGTTGTTTATATATTTACCTTTACCAATGAGATTTATGTTTTCATATGCTTTTGCATTGCTGTTTACCATGTGTTCATTTTAATTTGAGGAACTCCCTTAAGCATTTCTTGTAAAGCAGGTCTAGTTGTGATGAACTTTCTCACTTCTTGTTTGTCTCAAAAAGATTCTCTCTCTCTATTTTTAAGACAGTTTTTCTGAATATAGTATTCTTGGTTGGCAGACTTTTTCCTTTAGTACTTTAAATGTATCCTCCCACTCCATTTGGGCCTGCAGGGTTTCTGCTGAAAAATTCACTGGTAGTTTTGTGGGGGTTCCCCTGTATGTGACTACTTGCTTTTCTCATCCTTCTTTCAAAATTCTATCTTTGTCCTTGACTTTTGACAATTTGATTATAGTGTGAATCTTTTTAGTCTTCTTTGAGGTGATCCTGTTTTGGATCCTTTGAGCTTTGTGCATCTGGATATCCATTTCCTTCCCAAGATTTGGGGATCTTTCAAGCATTATTTCTTTAAGTAGGCTTTCTGCCCTTTTCTCTCTCTGTTTTTCTTTAATATGTCTTCCATAATGCATATATTTGTTCATTGTTGGTCTCTCATACTACTGTGGACTTTTTTCACTCTTTTTCATTCTTTTTTTCCCTCTGCCTGGATAATTTCAAATTAATTGTCTTCAAATTTGCATATTCTTTCCTTTGTTTGATTCTATTGTCAAATCTGTCTATTGCATTTTTCATTTCGTTCCTTGAAATCTTTAACTGCAGAATGTCTGGTTCTTTTTAATGATTTCTGTTTCTTTGTTGAACGTCTCATTTTGTTCATGTAGTGTTTCCCTGATTTCCTTGAGTTATTTATCTGTGTTCCCTTGTACTCACCAAGCTTCTTTAAAACAATTATTTTGAATTGTTTGTCAGGCAATTCATAGATCTCCATTGTTTTGGATAGTGACTGGGAATCTATTTTGTTTCTTTGGTGGTGTCTGAGCATTTGAAGGAGCAGTCACTTGTTCTGGACTTTACAGACTGGCTTTGGTAGGGAAAGACCTTCACCTTTGGGTGGGTGCCAGGGTGCAGGCTGGGTTGGGTGCAGTGGCTCTGACCCTGTGGGGGCATGGCAGCGTATCTGGCTCGAGAAGGGCAGAGTGGCATGGACTCTAGGCCTTTCCATCAGCTATGATCAGCACTGGTGAAGATCACTGTCTTCCTTGGTGGTTAAGACTGCAGGTTTCTACGGTGGTTGTGAGGGATTCTGGGTCCTTCATGCTGAAAACTGCCAGGTTCCTCCTGCTCTCCTTTTACTCTGTGGGGGAAGGGTGACCATTGAATCCCTTCTTGGTGCTGGGGTCTGGGGCATATGTACATCTATGGCAGCAATACTGGAGTCTGGGGCATGGGCTTGCGCATAACATCAGATTTATGTATGTAACTAGATTTCTTACAGCCACTGATCACAGGAGTTTTAAATGAGATAAAGGATAGAAATCACTTAGAACATTGCCTTATACGCATTAAGTGCTCAATTATTATATTTATATAGCACTTTTATTCTGAGATGACTGAATTTAGTTAATAAACCCCACTAATTTTTTATTCATAGATATATAGTACAATATAATACAGATAGATAAATTATACTAGCCTGAAGGTACTAAAATAATTACCTATTCATTGCACACTATATCTTGACTTTGTGGCCAGCTTCTTCTAAAAACAAATCAACTCAAAACTATGACTTAAAAAGATCTTTTTTGTCCATGCCTAGGCCTAATTTCCTCTTCCACTAACAGCCCTGCTATTGTTAGCCAAATTCCTCTGCTTCCACTCCAACCATAGGTTTTATTAATTAATTAATTTTTTTTAATTTAGGTAACACTGGTTTATAACATTATATAAATTTCAGGTATACATCATTATACTTCTACTTCTGCACGGATTACATCAAGTTCTCACGTTCACCACTCAAAAACTAATTACAATCCATCACCACACACAGGTGCCTAATTATCTCTTTCACCCTCCTCCCTCTCCCCTTCCCCTCTGCTAAGCACCAATCCAATCTCTGTCTCTATTCGTTTGTTTGTTGTTGTTATTATCTGCTACTTAATGAGTGAGATCATACAGTATTTGACCTTCTCCCTCTGGCTTATTTCACTTTGCATAATACCCTCAATGTCCATCCATGTTGTCACAAATGGCTTGATTCATCATTCCTCATGGCTGAGTAGTATTCCATTGTGTATATATACCACATCTTCTTTACCCATTCATCCCTTGATGGGCACTTAGGTTGCTTCCAAGTCTTGGCTGTTGTCAATAACGCTGCAATGAACACAGGGGTGCCTATATCTTTACGCATTGGTGTTTTCATGTTCTTTGGATAAATACCCAGCAGTGGAATAGCTGGATCTGATGGTAGTTCTATCCTTAATTTTTTGAGGAATCTCCATACTGTTCAGCATAGTGGTTGCACCAGTTTGCACTCCCTCCAGCAGTGTATAAGACTTCCCTTTTCTCCACATCCTCTCCAACACGTTATTTATTGTCTTATTAATTATAGCCATTCTGATGGGTGTGAGGTGATATCTCATTGTAGTTTTGATTTGCAAAACTACAATGAGATTTGCATTTCCTCTTTCATTTCTAATTTTGCTTATTTGATCCTTCTCTCTTTTTTTCTTGGTGAGTCTAGCTAAAGGTTTGTCAATTTTGTTTATCTTCTCAAAGAACCAGCTCTTGGTTTTATTAATTTTTTTCTCTTTTTTTTAGTCTCTATTTCATTTATTTCTGCTCTGATTTTCATTATTTACCTTCTTCTACTGATTTTGGGCTTTGTTTGTTCTTCTTTTTCCAGTTCCTTTAGGCGCATTGTTAGATTGTTTATTCGAGATTTTTCTTGTTTGTTGAGATAGGCCTACATTGCTATAAACTTCCCTCTTAGACCTGCTTTTGCCATATCCCATAAATTCTGGCAAGCCATATTTTCATTTTCATTTGTTTCCAAGTATTTTTTGATTTCTCTTTTGATTTCTTCATTGACCCAATCGTTGTTCAATAGCATTTTGTTTAATCTCCACATATTTGTGGCTTTTCTGATTTTCTTCCTATAGTTGATTTCTAGTTTCATACTATTTTGGTCAGAAAAGATGCTTGGTTTTATTTCAATCTTCTTAAATTTATAGAGACTTGTTTTATGGCCTAATATGTGATCAATCCTGGAGAATGTTCCATGTGCATTTGAAAAGAATGTATATTCTTTAGTTTTTGGTTGGAATGTTTTGTATATATCTGCTAGGTCCATCTGTTCCAGTGTGTCCTTTACGGCCAAACTTTCCTTATTGATCTTCTGTTTGGATGATATATCCATTGGTGTAAGTGGAGTGTTAAAGTCCCCTACTATTATTGTGTTACTGTCTATTTCTCTTTTTATGTCTGTTAATAATTGCTTTATATGTTTAAGTGCTCCTGCGTTGGGTGCATAGATATTTACAAGTGTTATGTCCTCTCGTTGGATTGTTCCCTTGATCATTATGTAGTGCCCTTCTTTGTCTCTTTTTACAGTTTTTGTTTTAAAGTCTATTTTGTCTCATATGAGTTTGCTCCCCCAGCTTTCTTTTCATTGCCATTAGCATGGAGTATCTTTTTCCATCTCTTTACTTTCAGTTTGTGTGTGTCTTTAGGTCTGAAGTGTGTCTCTTGTATGCAGCATATATATGGGTCTTGTTGCTTTATCCAATTGACCACCCTATGCCTTTTGTTTGTTTGTTTGTGAGGAAGATCAGCCCTGAGGTAACATCCATGCCAATCCTCCTCTTTTTGCTGAGGAAGACCGGCTCTGAGCTAACATCTATTGCCAATCCTCCTCCTTTTTTCCGCAAAGCACCAGTAGATAGTTGTATGTCATAGTTGCACATCCTTCTAGTTGCTGTATGTGGGATGCCGCCTCAGCATGGCCAGAGAAGAGGTGCATCGGTGCGCACCTGAGATCCGAACTGGGCTGCCAGTAGCGGAGCGCTCGCACCCAACCACCAAGCCATGTGGCCGGCCCCCTACCCTATGCCTTTTGATTGGAGCATTTACTCCATTGACATTTACATTAGCAATCTATAAGAATGTACTTATTGCCATTTTGTTACTTTTTTCTGGGTATTTTAGTAGTTCTACTTCTTTATTTGGAGACGCTACAACTATAAACTCAATATGTATGCTCATGAACAATTGAGTGAGTGCTTACCCTGGTCACTTAGGAACAACTTGCTGAAGAAAAAGTCATAAAGAAACAATAATTCTACATCTTCCATAGCCTCTCAGTATTACAAAGTAGTTTTAGTTAGATTTGCTTCCATTTCCTGAAAGGTGGATATCTCTGTATAATAATACAGTAAGTGTGTAGTTTTCCACATCCAACATTTTTGGATTTGAGGTCCTTCTGCAGATATAAAATGTTTAGGATTTTTTCCCTCCTCCTCCTCTAACTTAAAGTCTATATTTACTTGTATAGGGGGCTGGTGTTATTCCTTTTAGGTTTCACCAGAGTCCACTTCTATTCCAAAAACATCCAGATCTATAGAGTAAACTTTCTAGGCTGCAGAACAAGGTTGTATAATTTATCTTATTCTAGAAGAGGTCTTCCTCTTCAATAAGAATACATGCTTTTATTATCCTTTCTCTCTCTTTTATTATTATAGTGATACTTTGGAGTCATGAGTTACTATCACTAAACTAAAACAATTGATTTTCATTATTATGTCCTCTCTGTGTCAGGGAGTTATCATAGGGCACTCAAAGAGCAAATCTCAGTTACCTTTTCCTCACCTTCAACGTATGTCTTATTATACTCTGTTACCTTAGAGGGCAAAGGCCATGTTTATCTTGCTTAGCATTGTATACTCAGCGTGTATCATAGTTCATGGCTCAATAAATATTTGTTGAATGAATGAATGATTACTTTTAATCTTATCCACACACACACACACACACACACACACACACACAGGCAGCCAAATAAAAAACTGACAAACACAAAGGTACATAAATACACACACACCCATGCATACACACACACATCCATATATCTATAACGTTCTAACTGCCCCTATTTCTTCCTCTCTCATTATTTTATCTTTCATCCTGAAACCTTGTTAACATAATCTCTCATAGGATCATTATTCACCTACAATGAGTGAGGGATGATAGCATCACCCATAGGAAAATGCACATTTTAGTTGGAGTATTATAATTTGGAATGTTAATCCACTAGTCTAGACTTCTGGCTTGGTGTGCACCAGGGAATCATGTATAAGATAATTATTCATTTAAATTTTAATAATGTCGCTTGACACTATTGCTGTGCTTGCTGACATAACATCCACTATAGCTTTCAATCACTTGTTTTTGGAATAATCTTTATCTGATGGAAGGTCAGTGGGAAATGCTGTTGAAGTCAAAGAATGCAGAGAGGTGGGATGAATCCCAGCATGGGTTACGTTAATACCACTCTAGTATAATTGATTTTTAAATGTCTAAATTCAATCAGTATTTCCAGTCTTTTCCTAAATAACAGAAGGATCTTAGAACATTCAACAGCAAACTCCAATCATTAATCTCTCATATATTGTCATTTGACTTTTAACTTCTGGGTTTTTTATCACAGGACCCCCCATCCATTAGTCACTGTTGTTGTTGTCATTATTATTATGATCATTTCAAAATTTTTTTTATTGAGGTAACATTGGTTTATAACATTATATAAATTTCAGGTGTGCATTAAAATTATTTTTATTGTATTATTCTTATATTAAATGATATTTATTGGGATTTAACAATACATTTACCAATTGTTTTACTCACCATTCTTGAATACATTTTTTCATTTTGATTTTAATTTCCTTTTTACTGAATTTCAACCCTTTTAGTTTCAGTTAGTGTCTGTGGTTGTAAGCATTTTGTGTTACATGCCTGAACATGTCTTTTTTTCACACTCATCAATGAAAGACAGCTAAATGGTTTCAGACTTCTAGTTGAAGTCACTGTCTACAACTCTTTTAAAGTATTCTGTTGTTCTAATGTGACATTTATTGTCTTTGATGGCACCTCAGTTGTCAGTCTGATTAATTTATTTATTCTCTTCCAATTAATGTGTATTTTCTCTAAATGGCTTTGAAGGTTTCCTCTTTGTCCTAAATGTTTTGTTATTTTATTATGATATGTTATGATATAATTTAGTTTTATATCTCCAGCTCTGGATTCAATATATTCTATAGATATCGGCACTCAGGTCATGAATTCTGGAAAAAATTCAGTCATTATCTCTTCAATTATTGACTCTTCTTCATTCTTTTTTTTCCCTCCATCTAAAATAACTATATTTGGGAGAGTGTTCGCATTTTAACCTTGTTAAAAATAAAATTTCAACCAAGTGAATTTGGAGATTTAATTGGTTTTCTTCAATGGTTCACGAATCCAGCATCATCCCATCTATCAGACAGAAAGGTGCTCCAAGGACCTGTACAAAATGAAATGTTTTTATAGGCAGAAGGAGGGTGGGGTAAAGAAGTTACTAGCAAAAGAAAACAAAGGATTGGTTGAGGCCAGGACATCTTTGTTGGGGGAGGGAAGGCAGGAGTTTTGTAATGCAGATTACCCCACTAGTGCTAATCAGGAAATTTCAGATTGACTGTTAAAAAGATCACATTCTTAGGATAGGTTGAAAATGTAATTAAGTCTTAGTTTGCTGTCTTGGGGGCTTTTTTGGGCCTGTTATTTCTTTTTTAACAGCCTCCATATTTCTTAACTGGGATGTTCATATTACTATGCTTTTTCACGTCTCTATCTGGCATTGATTTCTTCATATCAGCTTCCAAATCACCCATTCTTTTAACATCTATCCTTTTCTTGCCTTATTCCTGCCTTGATCTCTGTGGGGACTCTAAACATTTCTATTAAAGGTTTTTTATATTATCCATTGATCTTAATGTGTGAATTTTTTGTTCTGCTGTGTTATGGCTGTGGGCATTTAACACACAGTAGTTTGTAATTAAGGCTTGTGAGCTCATCCTCAGGGCAATGATTGTTCTCATGGGAATTCTGCACAACCTGAGTTGTAGAGGCATACATTAGGAAGAGGGGAATGTTTCAAATTTGCCTGTCTTGGGGCATGAATGTTTCATTATTTTCTATGCTTGCTGATTCAAATTTGTGGGTTGTGGAATTGAGCAATTGAGGTCCTGCCCCTATACGTGGTGCAGGCCTGGGGTTCTGCATCTCCAGGTGATCCTTTTCCATCTACATGGCTGAGACAATTTACCTGTTGCATTCCCAGTGGCCATAGCTTTTATTATTCCCATTTGTTACTGAACCAGGCTCATTTTGCCTGCTGTGTAGTATGCCAATCACTGAGATGACGAGTTTGCAGCAGAAAAAGGGTTTATTCACAAGGCAACCAAGCAAGGAGATGGGAGAAAAACACTCAGATCTGCCTCTCTGAACATGGGGATTAGGTATGTTTATGGAGAGAAGTGAGGAAATTAATGATCTGCACAAGCATAGTCAAGTTTCATGGCTCTTCATAGGACGCATGTTCACAATATGGTGGCATTAGCATGATCTGAGGGTGGAGTTTCCAGCCCCCTGATGTCAAAGGGTCCTCTATTTTATGGGCCCAGGTGAGGAGTCAGTGGTCTTAACCGGCCTGAACTGGACAAGGAGTTGACTAAAAACAACTTAAGCACCAATTACTATGGTGATCTAAGCATCAGAGATGTTATCTATAGGGTGGGCTTTAGTAATGCATTATCTAACTACTTTTGCAAATTGACAATTAACTGAGTATAGTTAAAGCAAGTTGGCCCATGGTTTCACATTCAAGACTCCTGGGCTTGGGCTTCATTCTAGCTATCTTACCTCTAAATATCTGTGCCCTCAATTCCTTCTAAGCTACAGTTATTAAAACCACATCCCTTAGGGTGTAAGTAATTCAGATTCCCTTGTAGTCATTCAGCTTTTGCTCCTGTTTTCCCTCTGAACTTCTAGTTTCTTTGTTTTTTATTGACAGAAGGAAAAGCCTTTTCTGGCTGTCAATCTCAGTTAGGTATTACACTTTTGTGCTATTTTCTTCAGGTTTTCTGTGGAATAGAAAGGGGAAATTTTCCATTTAGTTCAGTCTGCTAGATTGTCCAGAAGTGAACTGTGAGCTTTAATTTGCAAAATGTGGCAATTTACATATCAACAAATAAAAAGCTAAATTGGAGCCTGCAGGCCAAATTTAGGCATTCAGAGTCAAACTTTTATACTGTGCTTAGAAGTGATAAAGAAAAAATATATCTCTGCTATCTTGATACTTTTCCCCACTGGAGGATTTAAATTTTGCACTGTATGTTGTACTTGGTGTTGGGTAAATAAGAATGCTACTTATTTGCATGCCCCAGGTGTTAAATGAGTTAGTTTTAGTATTAAATGGCCTGATCTTCATTTTTAAAGTAGCTAAGTTTCTTAGTATTAACTTTTGGACATTATTTTTTTTTTATTTGGATCTAGGTCAGAAAATAGTGCCCAAACATCTACCAGCAGGTAAGCAACTTAGAAAATGTTTCTTATCAATAAGTATATGTTGAAAATAAGAATGAACAAATTTTGTCTTAGAACTATTTATCAGAATAAAGTAGTTTTGCTAACAACAACAACAAGAAAAAAAAGGGCCGGCCCCGTGGCTTAGCGGTTGGGTACATGCCCTCTGCTGCTGGCGGCTCTGGTTCGGATCCCGGGCACACACCGAAGCACTGCACTGCTTCTCCGGCAATGCTGAGGTCACGTCCCATATACAGCAACTAGAAGGATGTGCAACTATGACGTACAACTATCTACTGGGGCTTTGAGGAAAAAAAAAAAGAGTAGAATAAAATTATCCTTTAAAAAAAAGATAATCATTTAATATTTTTTTGAGCAGCCACAATTGATAAAGTATGGCACTACAAACGACTTATTAATATTTCCCATTCTAGTAATGAGTATTAATTAACTGAATCTTTTTTCTTCAGTTGACTAAATTTTTGATTGCCTACTCTTTTTTTTTTTCCTGCTGAGGAAGATTCAACTTGAACTAACATCCGTGCCAGTCTTCCTCTGTTTTGTATGTGGGTCACCACCATAGCATGGCTACCAACAAATGGTGTAGGTCTGCCTGGGAACTGAACCTGGGCCGCCAGAGTGGAGCATGCTGAACTTAACCACTAGGCCAGCCCTTTTGATATATAGGAAATAACTAGTTAAATCTAATAAGAGACAAGATATTTATAATTATTTTGTGAAACTAACTCATAAGCAGAGCATTTTTGCATCCTTTATGATAGGATACACAAAGGGAAATACTACTTTCATGTTCAGATTACATTTATACACACAAATTCAATAAGAACAACTGAGTGAATGATTATCCCACTTAGGAATAGTTTATCTAGGAGACAGTATCATAAACACAGGAACATTCTACATTTCCCATAGCCCCTCAACAGACCACAATTGTGTTAACAAGGGTTCTCTGAATTGTTTTTAAGGTTATTAGTTTTCCATGCTCCACAGTTGTAGCCTTGTGATCTTTCTGAAGTCATCAATATTGACTGGTCTGCTCACTTTCCTTTCTCACTTGTAGAGTTTTAGTTTTTTTGTACTGTCTGGCATTTTTCCTTAAAGTGTCTTCTTTTAGTTATATTCAATCCACTGGTATTCCAGAATATCCTTTATATCCACAGGTTAAGTTTTCAGGCTACACCACAACATTATATAGTTTCTATCCTCCTTGATGAAGTCAGTCTCTCCACTAGGGAAGCTATTACATTTCTGTATCCTTTATTCTTCCTGTTGTTTTTGGATGTCTTCTAACATAATCACCCTTTTCTAGATGTTAGGTACTTTCTCCAAACTAAGTATGAAAAAAAAGCTGATTGTCTTTATTGTTTCTATTCTCTGTCACCTTTCCTACAGGATTTGTGATATAGTGTTCAAGCACTATAATTCTTCCAACCTTTTGTTTACCTAGAAGTGTTACTTTTCCTGTATACTCTGAAATCGCTCGAGGGTAATGGCCACGTGTATTTTGCTAACTAATTTATAGTTAGCACCTAGCAGAGTAAATACTCAATAAATAATTGTTTAATAAATGAATGATTACCCTTGAACTTTACATACACAATTAATGTTATAAGTACTCCAATTGTCCCCTCACATTCTCTCTCATTACAGAATATGTCACTCACATAATCATCCTCCTCTAGAAGTGATATTCAACTGGATTGAGAGATAGTTAAGGGCATCATCCATAGGACAATATATATTGTATTTGAAGAATGTAATTTGGAATTTTAACCCATTAGTTTGGCTTGTGTTTAGCATATACCAGAAAAGCACTCTTGGATTATTCTTTCATTTAAATCTAATAAGCCAGGCAGACATAGTTGCTGTGATTTACTGTTACAGCATCCATTATATTTTCCTTTTTTCCCCTGTTCTTTTAAAATTTTTATTTTCAGTATTTTTTTTAATTGGAAAGCCAGCAGGAGATGTTGCTAGAACCAACTCCTTGGGCAAACACTACCAAAACAAGAATTTTTTTAAAAGCTGGAAATCCATTGGGTTGGACATGTCAGTAGACCTACAAGTATAGATACGGAAATCCCTTTATTGGTTTGGGGGAGAACTAACTCTATTAAATAGGTATGTTTTGTGGTCAGAGTAGTAGGAAAAATATACTGTAAGTTTCAAAGATATAAAATAGCATAGATGAGGAAAAGATTGGAAGGGTAAAATTATATCAATCTTATCACTGAATTCTCTTACTAATCTCACTATCTGTATTATCCTCTCTGTCAATTAACCTTGCTTAATTTGTCTTCAATTTATTCTTTTTCTCTCTATCAGAAATAAGAAATCTATGGATATAAAAGCAGGAAAAAGGCCCAAGAATTTGATTTTGACTTTTGGTAATAATTAGTATAAAAATAGAAATTGGGCAGATACTTCTTTTTTATCACAATTTTGAAAGGAAAGTGGAAGAAACTGCCATTAAAAAATATAACTTTGTCAGATTGTATCGTATCATTATTTCCTTGTTTATTTGGATTCAAATCACAAGAAAGCACCCAAACATTTAACAGTAGATAAATACATTAGGAGGTATCTCTTAAAATAAGTACGTTTGAAATTAAAATGAAATTCATAATCCACAATTAATTCCTAAGTGTTTATTGGGTAGATGAATTGGTAAAGTACTGCACCAAAAATAATTTACTAATCTTTGCTAATCTTATTACTGAACATTTAAATCACATAGTCTTTTTTCTTCAGTTTAGTAAAGTTCTCTTGAGTTTGTTGGGAACTTGCTTTTGTGGATAGAATGGAATTAAAAAGTTGATTATAATAAGATATAAGACATGTAAATTAGTCTATCAAATGAATTCATAATCAGGGCCACTTTACCCATTAGGCACTGCAGGCACAATGCATAAGGCCCATGAGTTTCCAAGTGCCAAAACCAAGACACTGTTTACAACATACAAAAACAAAAATGATTGGCTCCAAGATATGGAAAAAATAAAATTAATATGTATTTAAATTTCTAAAAAAATGCAAAGATTTAACTTAATTGTTATATTCATGAACATTTCATTGTGTGTGGAAAAAATCTTAGATTTTCTCATTTGCAAGTACTTCTCATTGAATATGGTGGTTCCCACAAAATCACAGAAGATTGTAGAGTAAATAAGTTACAGCCAAATAATTGCACAAACAAAATTGGAAAAATTCTTTCTAGAATTCTTTTTTCTGCCATATGAAGTTTTCGCTTGTCAGTACTCCAACTGTTTGTATGTTTTGCAGTGCAGGGGAATATATTTGCTATCAGTACCTCAAGCATGCGTGTCTTTGTTCTCTTCCACAGTAACTAGTAATTCCTTCAGAAGGCAATGGATATCACCGAGGGTCTCACTGAGAAATGAAAATTCTACCTTTCCTCCCCTGATCACAGCTGAAGGAAACAATAAACGGAGTGTGGACCAATTTGCATACGTGTCTGTTTTTCTCTCTTCCTCCACTCTGAGGCTGCAGTCCTACCATTTCAGGGGCCCTAACTGAAGAGGGTCATCTCAACTCAGGCACTTCCGTCCCCACCTGGCTCCCTGAGCTCTTCTCAGCAGCTCTCCCACCACCCACTGGGGTTTACTGCCTGGGGCCCCATGTGCTGGGGAGCTGCATCAACTGCCCTTACTCAGGAAGGGCTCTGGGGAGTGGGCCATGTTCCTCCTCCTGGGCCTTCTCACCGGACTTGGCTGGCTGCATACAGGTCTCAGTTAATCCAGATATTTGCCCACCTCACCTTCCCCAGAACCCCAACCCGGGCTTCTGAGGGAGGCTGCATTGGCTTCGGGGGCTGTACTTTACTGTCCGGGCTTCTTGCTCTACCCATCACCTTTCTCTTGCCCCTTTGCTGGCTGACCCACAGGGTGAATCCCGGAAGACAGAAGGACCCAGAGAGTTTGGGCTTGGGTCTCAGGGGCAAGGGTTAACCCCTTATCAGAGTTTGGTGTCAGGATTGATAAAATGAGTTAGGAAAAGGTTCCCACATTTTCCATTTTCTGAAAGAGTTTCTATAAAATTTTTTAGTTTTTCCATTAACTATTTGGCAAAATTCACCAATGAAGCTGGAGTTTTCTTTGTGGGAAGATTTTTAATGATGGATTCAATTTCTTTAACACTCACAGGACTATTCAGATTTTCCATTTATTCTTGTGATAGTTTTTTCAGATATTATATTTTAAAGGAGTTGATCCATTTCATTTAATGGTCAATCTTTTGGCACAAAGTTGTTCTTAATATCCTTTTTAAAATGTCTATAGGGTCTACAGTTATATCCCTTCTTTCATTTCTGATCATGGTGATACTTGTTCTCTCTCTGATCAGTCTTGGTAAGAGTTTTTCTATTTAATTAATCTACTAATCTCTTCAGACCACCTTTTGGCTTTGTTGTTTTTCTCTTTTGCATCTCTGTTTTCTGTTTCATTCATTTCTGCCTTTTTTTAATTTGCTCTTTTCCTAGCTTCTTGAGGTGAAAGTTTAGATCATTGATTTTAAACCTTTTCTAATTCATTTAAAGGTATAAATCTGCTCTATGTGCCTCTTTAGCTGCATTTCATGAATTTTGATATGTTGTATTTTTGTTATTTTTCTGGTCAGAATATTTTCTAATTTTTATTTTAATCTCTGAATTATGGTTACCTAGAAGTGTGTTGATTAATTTCCAAATATTTAGATATTTTCAGTTTAATTTTTCCTTATTGATTTCTGGTTAATTCAGTCATGGTCAGAAAACATACTTACATGATTTAAATCCTTTGAAATTCTTATTTTGCTTTATGATCCAGTGTATGGTCTATTTTGGTGAATGTTCCATGTGCACCAAAAAATGTGCATTTTGCAGTTGGTGAAAATATAAATGTCAATTAAGTCATTTGTTAACAATGTTTTGGAAATCTTCTTAATTTCTTTTCAACTTATTCTATCATTTCCTGAGAGAATTAAAATTGCCAATTATTATTGCTGATAGGTTATTTGTTTTATTTATATTATTTGTGTTTCATGCATTTTGAAGCTATATTTTAGGGCATATATTTTTAGGACTGTTATGTTTTCCTGATAATTGACCCTTTATCGTTACACAATTCTCCTTTTCATCTCTAGTAATACTCTTAGTCTTGAATTCTACTTTTTCTGATATTAATATAGCCATGCCAGCTTTTTTACAGTTAGTCTTTGCCTGAGATATCTTTTTTCATCCATTTACTGCCAGTGTATCTTTCCTTATATTTAAGATGTATCAGATGTAAACAGCATATAGTCGGGTCTTGTATTTAGTTTTTAATTCAGTCAGAGAATGTTTTTAAATTGAAGTGTTAAAAGCATTTATATTTAATATAATTTCTGATACTGTTGGTTTTAAGTCTACCATTTTGCTATGTGTTTTCTATTTGTCCCACATTTCTTTGTTCTTTTATTTTTTCCCTCTTTTTCTTTTAGGTTAATTGAGCATTAATCTGTTTTATCTTCTCTATTGGCTTTTTAGCTATCCTTTATTTATATTAAATTTTTTTGGTGGCTACTCCAGAGATTACAATGTGCATCCTTAATTTATCACAGTATTCTTTGAATTAGTATTATCCTACTTAACAAACAACAGAAGAACTGTACAACAGTATGATTCCAATTACTTCCTGCCCTGGGTGCTACTATATTTAATTCTACATATTTTACAAATGCCACCTATACGTTGCTGTTATTTTCACCTGAAATAGTCAAAAGTGTTTTCAAAAAGTTTAAATAGCCTTTTACATTTACTCACATGTTTACCTTTTCTGGTGCTCTTCCTTTCTTCTTATAGATCTGTGCTTCCATATAGGATCACTTCCCTCAGCTTGAATAACTTTCTTCAGTATTCCTTACAGTATGTTTCTGATGGTGACAAATTCTTTCAGCTTTTTTTATGTATCAAAAACTCTTCATTTTGGTAAGATATGATTATTGCACATAGAATTCTAAATTGCTATTTTTTTCTTTCAGCACTTTTAATCTATTATCTTCTGGATTTCATTATTTATGATGAAAAGTGAATTATCATTCTTTTTGCTATACTGGATTATAATGTGTCTCCCCTCCCTGCCCCCAGGTACTCCTAAGACATTTTTCCATATTTTTGGTTTTTGAAATTTTGATCATTTTGTACTTAATCATGATGGTTTCCTTTGAATTTACCCTACTTTGTGTTCAACTAACTTCTTGGATCTATTGCTTAATGTCTCAATAATTTTCGAAAATTCTCAGCCATTAAAAATATCTTTAAATATTTCTTTTTCCCATTCTTTCTTTGTTCTCTTTAGGGAACTCGAATTACACATTTTTCTATTCATTAGATATTGTCTCATAATTCTCTGAGGTTCTGTTTTATTTTTCATTTTTTTCCCTTTTTAATTCAGTTTGGATAATTTCTGTTGACTTATCTTAAGCTCACTGACTCTTTCTTCTGCTGTGTCCAATCAGCTGTAAGCCCATCCAATGATTTTTCTTTACGTCCTAGAATTTCAATTTGGTTCTTTTTTTAGTTTGAAATTGAAACTCTGTTGAAATTATCCCTTTTTTCATCCTTTTTGTCTATTTAGTTCTCCAAATTCTGTAATGTTTATAATAGTTATTTTAAAGTTCTGATCTGCTAATTCAAATACTCCCCTTTTAACGTGCTTGATATATGCCCTTGGATATGTGTTGTTTGGTATGTGTTTTCATCATGATATTGTGCTACATATTTGATCCATTTTTTTTTTTTTACTATTTTCAGTCAATCCTTATGTTTGTAGTAATCAATCCATGTGAGGATATATATATATATGTACATATATATATAATATTTCATTCCATCAAACTGCTGCAAAGTACTTCATAATATGTGTCTATAAAATTTTCTTCTCCATTTTCTGTGATTAATAGCTAGGTTGCTTACAGCTCCCCACTATCGCAAACAACACTGCTGACATCCTTGTCCATGTTTCTGATAGTAAAAAACTTTGCAAGAGTTTCTCTGGAGTGTTTTTTCTGTACAGATGGATGTATGTTGGCTAATTTTTCTGTCATGTGATCACCCCCCCACCCAATATATAGCATATTTCCATCACTCCACAAAAATTCTCTTGTTCCTGTTTGCAGTCAGTTCCTTCCCCTTACCCCTAGTCCCAGACAACCAACTATTTGTTTTCTGTCACTACAATCTTGCCTTTCATAGTATTTCATATACATGGCATCATATATATGATAGCTTTGCCCTCTCTGCAGATCCCTAGCTTTCAGAGTTCTCTTCCCTTTAATTTCCAGTTGCTTTGACAGCCACAAGTTTTGCTGCATGAAACCTCAATCCAGAAAGCTACCACTTTTTGCTACCTGAACCTACGTGAAGGCTGGGGAATAAACTCAGTCAACGGGTAGAACATTCACAAATCCCACCAAGAGCAGTTCTGCCCTTGAATAGTAGACTCCCATCTTTCTGCTTGCTTTTTTGCTAGGCTTCCTCGGGTCTTCCACATACATACCTAGTTCAGTGGTCAGCCTGGGATTTGGATGAGTTTATTCTCCAATTTTGTTTCTTAGCCTTTCTTTGGTTCTCTTGATTCCAGAATTTCTGCTTATAATTTCTTTTTCTATAAATAAAAATTGTATATATTTAAGGTGTACAACATGATGATTTGAGATACATATACATTGTCAAATGATAACTACAGTCAAGCTAATTAAAATGTCCATCTCCTCATATAGCTACCATTTTTATGAGTGGTGAGAGCATCTGAAATCTACTCTCTTAGCAAATTTCCAGTATGCATTACAAGATTATTAACTATGGCCATCATGTTGTACATTAGATTTCTAGATTTATTCATCTGACATAATAATGTTTGTACTCTTTGACCAACATCTCCTCATTTCCCCCGCCTCCCCAACCCTGGTAACCACTGTTCTATTCTCTACATCTATGTCTGACTTTTTTAGATTTCACATATAAGTGAGATCACAGAGTATTTATCTTTCTGTGTCTATCTTATTTTACTTAGCATAATGCCCTCTAGCTTCATCCATGTTGTCACAAATGGCAGGATCTCCTTCTTTTTTTTTTGTGAGGAAGACCAGTCCTGAGCTAACATCTGATGCCAATGCTCCTCTTTTTGCTGAGGAAGACTGGCCCTGGGCTAACATCCGTGCCCATCTTCCTCTACTTTATATGGGTTGCTGCACAACCTGGCTTAACAAGCAGTGCGTCGGTGCACATCCAGGATCTGAACTGGCGAACCCCGGGCTGTGGGAGTAGAGCATGCACACTTAACTGCTTGTGCCACCGGGCTGGCCCAGGATCTCCTTTTTTATGGCTGAATAATGTTCCACTGTGTGTGTGTGTGTGTGTGTGTGTGTGTGTATACACCACATTTTCTTTCTTTATTCATCCACTGATGGACATTTAGGTTGTTTCCTTACGTTGGTTATTGTGAATAATGCTGCAATGAACATGGTGTATTGATTTCATTTCCTTCAGATATATACCCAGAAGTAGGATTGCTGGATTATGTGGTAGTTCTATTTTTAATGGTTAAGGAACCTCCATACTATTTTCCATAATGGCATTATCAATTTATATTCCCACCAACAGTGTACCAGGGTTCCAATTTCTCTACATTCTTGTCAACACTTGTTATCTTTATCCTTTTGGTAATAGCCATCCTAACAGGTGTAAAGTGATATCTCATTGTGGTTTTGATTTGCATTTCCTTGATGATTAGTGATGTTCAGCACCTTTTCATGTACCTGTTGGAAATTCATAGGTCTTCTTTGGAAAAATACCTATTTGGGTCCTTTGCCTATTTTGTAATTGGATTGTTTGGGTTTTTTTTTGCTATTAAGTTGTTTGAGGTCCTAATATATATTGGATATTAACCCCTTATCAGATATATGATTTGCAAGTTTTTTTCCCATTCTATAGGTTGCTTTTTCATTTGTTGACTATTTCCTTTGGTGTGAAGAAGCTTTTTAGTTTGATATATCAAGAGAGAAAAAGAGGGACAAAAGAACTACAAGGCAAACAGAAAACTGTTAACAAAATGACAATAATAAATCCTTCCCTATCAATAATTACTTTAAATGCAAATGGACTAAACTTCCCTATAAAAAGATACAAAGTGGCTGGAATGGTTAAAAAACCAAGAGCCAACTGTGTGCTATCCAAAGGAAATTCACTTTATATTGAAGGACACTCACAGGCTGAAAGTGAGGGGAAGGAAAAAGATATTCCACACAAATGGTAACCAAAACAAAGCAGGAGTGGCTATATTTAAATCAAAGTAGACTTTGTCAAGTCAAAAACTGCCTCTAGAGACAAAAAAGGTCATGACATAATGATAAAAGGGTCAATTCAACAGGAAGATATAACAATTGTAAATATATATGCACCCAACATGAAAGCACCTAAATATATAGAACAAATATTGACAGACCTGAAAGGAGAAATCGACAGCAACACAAAAATGGTAGGAAACTTCAATACCCCATTTTCAATAATGCATAGAACATACAGACAGAAAATCAATAAACAGCAGAGTTGAACAACACTAGAGACCAGAGGGACATAACATACACATACAGGACTTTTCACCCAACAGCAGAAGAATATATGTTCTTCTCAAGCACATATGGAACATTCTCCAGGATAGATCATATCTGGCACAAAAAAAGTCTTAAAAAATGATTGAAATCATGCCAAGTATCTTCCGCTCTATATTTTCTGCTGAACTCTGTTATCTGCTCCATCGAGGCTACAGTTTTCTACTGCCTAAGCTGCTGTAGTTGGGGAGCATGACCAGACCAAGAAGCCCACACAAACTCACAGTTCTTACTAGATGCAAAGGTAGTCTTCAAGAGTAAACTCTTTTCAAATTTGTGTCTGCCTGTGGTCATTTTACAGGCCCTTCTAGCTTTTAAAAAATATTTTGCCAAGTTTTTATAGTTGTTTTCTGTGTGAGGAATCAGGCCATGCCTTTGTGAAAGCTTTACCAGAAGTCCTCCCCAGGAATGGACTTGCTGGATCACAGAATTTATAAGAAATTGATTTCATGGAAAACTGCCAACTTGTTCTCCAGAATGGTTATTCCTCCTTACACTCCCACTAACAAAGTCTGGAGTTTCCCCACATCCTTACCTGCACTTGGTGCTGTTTACCACTAATTTTAGCTAATCTACTGGATGGATCTAAAGTGATATCTCATTGTTTTAATTTGCTCATCTATGATTACTACTTAGACTAAAGATCTCTTCACATCCTTTTCAGCATTTAGATATCATGCCTTGTGAACTAAGTATCATAACCTATTTCCCATATTGCTACTGGATTTTTGTCCCCTCTCATACCTTCCCCTTTCTTTCCTATGTTTGTGTGTGTGTGTGTGCTGTATATTCTAGATAGTAATTCCTTGTTGGTATTAAACATTGCAAATGTCCTCTCCCTGTCTTTCACTTGACTCTTAACTTTATAATGTCCTTGACTGAACAAAACTCCTTAATTTTTAAATGATCACACCCGTCTTTCTCTCTCGTTTTTGTTTTGTGTATTTATGGTATTGTTTTAGAGGTCCTTCCCTGCCATGCAAATATTATTCTACTTTTTTTCTATCATTTTTTGTTTTGCATTTTATATTTAGACGTTTATACAATCTGATGTTCAGCTTTGAATATGGTTTAAGGTAGAGATCCCAATTAATTTTTCTCTCCATAGTGATCTGGTTTTTCTAACACTAAATAATTCACCCTTTTCTCACAAACTTGTGTGGTTACCTTTGTCACAAAGCAAATTTCTCTGTAGATAACAGGCACTCTATTTTATTCCATTGGTATTTTTTATGTCTGCAACTGAAAATCTGCAGATCTCCTTTGCCCACTACCGGGTTTCACTCCTCTGGGGTAACCACTGTTCACAATTCATGTCTCCTTCAGAACTTTTCTATGAGCAAACATACACACATAAACATGCACACATATTCATATCTCTATATAATTATGTATACTAGTATAGAAATTTAACCAACACTGGGATTAAGCTACACATATTTTCTGCCCCTTATTTCACCCAATGATATATCATGGACAACTTTCCTTTTCAGTGCATACTTATCTAGTATCTTTTATTTATACATCTTATTATAGTAATACCATAACTTATTTAACCATTTTCCTATTGATGGACATTTAAGCTCTTTGCCATTTTTATTATTATAAAATATTGTTGGAAGGAACATCCTGATACATGTACTTATGTGCACTTGTAATGAAAATTTCTGCAAAAATGATACTTGGGCACGGAATTGGTGGGTCAGAGGATATGTGCATTTTAAAGTTTGACTGGCACTGCTCTATTTCTAATTTTCAACAATGTGTGTTTATACTGATGGGTATTCTGAGCCTGATTATACCCAGATGATTCCAGGGTATAGAGTGGCCCCAGGCTAGTCTTCCCAGAACAAATATCTACTTAATAGCAGCTGAAAACTTTTAAATATCTTTTCTTGTCAATTATACACCGCCGCCCCCTAATTTTTTATTGCCTTACTCAGCATTAAGTGCAGATATTTAATGGTTATCTTTCTTCTTCTTGACTTCCGTGGGGTGTTTTATGATCATTCTCTGATCCCACATTACTCTATTCCAAAAAAGTCTGATTACTTACGTATATGAGTGAAGTACAAGGAACATTTATTGGATTATGATATTAGAAATATGGTAACAATTCCTTTCAGTTCTGATTTTGGGGAGTGTTTCTTCTGTTAGGAAAAAATATGCAAAACTTGGAAACAATGCAAAAGGATGACTGCACATCCTTTCAGTGACATGTTTGAGCATTGTCTAACAGACTTGCCCAAGTTTATCCAATTTTCTAGGAGAGTATACCTTTATTTGACTTGTATTTATTATCAATTAGAACCCTAATCAATAATTTGGGTTACAGGGTTACAGTCTCTACAGACTGCTAATGTCTCCATAAAGTTAGATGTTAAACATAAGAAAATTGATAAGTTGCAAGTGATTTATGTACAGCAGAGATGTTCTATTCTGTAAAAGAGATACTTCAAAGGTGCAATTTCATTGCTTTGAAGGACATTAATGAGTTTTATATATAATTTAGTTATTTCATAATTTATTTCCTTATGCGCTATGTAAATCACTGTTCTTCAAATGCTCTTTGAACCAGCTTTACCAAAATACTTATTCCTGATTAATGAGTTCAATAAATCTTTGATGTATACCCATTGTACATTTATATGAGGGTCTTGTTTTTAACATTTTGGAAATTATACTTTGACACTTCCAATGAACAGGGAAATTATGTTTCCAGGAGGGTGAGAGATGAGCAAGCAACAGATACTTTCCAGTGAGGTTCATGGTGAGCTGGATGGATAGGTCTGAGCAATAAATGAACAGTTATCAGGCAAACTTTACTCTGAGAATGTGAGTAGTGATGAATAGCAGGCACAGAGGTAGCCCAGCCCCCATTATCAGTACGAAGGCCTGAAGCTTCAAGTATTCATTTGGGAAGGTAAGCTTCAGCAACTCCTATGCCAGAACGCCCTGTTGCAGGGAACCTAGGGACATTGACAAGGATGATGGGTGCCCAGAGGCCTTATCTCTAGAAGCCAAAGGCGATACATTTCAGACCTGCCCTCTATTATGACTGATTACCCCAAACAAGCTTGGAATCTTGTCCTGGGACTACTTTACTTACCCATCAGGACTTCAGATACAAGTGAGTTAGGGGAAGGGGTAGTATGGAAGGCAAATGTACAAAGAAGTACTGAACTTCCACTCTAGTTGACTACTCAAACTTCTGAAGGCCTGAGGGAAGCAGTAATTGATTTTGGACATGTGATAGAGCAATACTGATACTTCCAATTATCAAAATCTGTGACTTTTTGTTCACAAAACCTTTTAATTTCTAGTTTTTAAAAAATTAAGTCAAGTTCAAAAAAATCTAAATTTACAATTACTTCCTCACTCCCCATGCAGTCAAACTTCCACCCCATCAGTCTCCTGAAATGGGTCTGGCAAAGGTCATCAATGACTTATACAATTGGTTGCTAGATAAAATCAGGACACCCAGTTAAATCTGAATTTCAGATGAACAATGAAAAAGTATAACTATGTACCAAATACTGCATTGTTATATCATCTCCTTTTAAGTATCATGAGCAAGTTTTATAGCCGTTTTCTTGTAAAACCCTCAGCTGCGACACAAACCCACTGCATGGGCAGTGTTCACCTGGGCATCACACCTGTGGGACTTGGTGGGCAAGGAAGCCAATGCAAACATATTGCCTGCTGTGCTGTGAGTAATAGAGGCCTTTGTCTTTATTTGTCCTAGGAGTCACAGGTCTGCCAGCATCCATGAAATAATGGCAGGCTAACTTATTAGCTTGCAAGTAGGGTAAGACCTCAGACCCTTCACAGTTCTTGACAAATATGTGATTAATTTTATAGCTGGAGTCCCAACACATTACAGCTATTTTTAAAAACCATTTTTACATCATAGATTGAAGGCTTTTTTATAGACTCAACTTTTTCTGCTTTCCAGAAATAACAGATTTGCAACCTTATTTTAACATTATGGTCAGTTCTTTAGATAGGAGTCCTCTTTGGGTCAGCTTCTGTTTTCTTTAGATATTTCTGCCAGCTTCATTGCTTCCCAACAATAGTAACATGTTCTAGGTCCATACCGTTGGAACTAACAAAGGAACGATAGTGTGAGCAATTCTTTGCCATTATACACTTGTCATTTCCACATCCGCCCTTTCACATTTAGCCCTTGTTTTCAGTAGTGTTGTAAAATGAGTTTTCCAGAAGTTGATAGTGTTGAAGAAAACACTCTCTGGATAAGGAAGTAAAGAGTGTAGAAAGTGATTACAGTGGAAAAGATGTCACTGCAAACAAATGAACTATTTAACTATATTGTGATATTTTAAGCAGGTTAGAAAATACGCATTTATTATAATTTATCTGTCTATCTCTATCTCTATCTATCTATCTATCTATCTATCTATCTATCTATCTATCATATGTCTGTCTATCTAATCTAACTGTCTATCTATCTATCTATCTATCTATCTATCTATCTATCTATCTATCTATCTATCCATCCATCCATCCATCCATCCATCCATCTATTTATTTCAGTGCTTTTCAACCTTTAGCATGCATAAAAATCATCACCTGGAGTGCCCCATTCCCAGATATTCTGATTCCGTAGGTTTGGGGTGAAACCTGAGACTCTGCATTTCTGCAATCTCTACATGATGATGGCCCACTTTTTGAGTAGCACTGCTGTAGTTAGTTGTCTTTTAGCAAATTGATCAGAGGCTGGAAGCTTTGAGTTGACATGTAGCATACAATTTTTATAATTTAAGATATTGGGAAATAAGCTCCCAGTTTATTTTCCTCTGATCATAGGAACATATTGCTAATGGTAAATTGGGATGCCATTCTCCCTCTAGGTTCCAAATCCAATAGCAAGATAGACAGAATAGGCAGACAAATGTAGATCAAATAATCATTTTTATTACTGGTCAACCTGAAATGGAGAATAAGGCTAAGAATAATACTGGCCAAGCTGAAATAGAGCATAATGCTGAGAAATGGACCTCTTAATAATTTGTTCCTTAATTAAACTTACACATCTAGGCATGTCCTCATAAAGGTACAGAGAATGCCTAATTTTTAAAGGGATTTTGCCCAAATATCAGGAGAAATTTCCTTCACTTTGCCTCATCCAATATGAATAGGTTCTTTTCATGAAGCAGTGAGGGAAAGTTCAGAATTCAGAACACTGAGAGAAAACCATCAAGCAGAGTGCCTTTCAACAAATTTCGTTTTATTTGCTAATCAAGATATCATTGAAATGTAATCAGCTATTACCAAATTCATTTCTCAAATTTCTGCTTGTACAGTACTTTTCCTCCTTGACTGTTTCAAAAGTTCCAGCAGAACTGGAGGCCTGTCTCTCTTCTCCCCTCCTTCCCATCATTCTGCTTTCCAAACCATCCTGGGAAGGAAAACAGTTTATTCATGGTTAATTTTCCCATCCACAACCTAATATGTGCTTCTCTACTCAGCCAGAGGTGAGTGCCTCCTTACTTTAGACCTGTATTGTCCAATATGTTAGCCATTACCAAATATGGCCATTGAGCACTTGAAATGTGGCTAGTCTGATTGAGATATGCTGTAAGTATAAAATACCAAATTTTTAAGACTTAGTACAAAAAAGGAAAAGAAAATATCAATAATGTTTTATATTGATTAAATGTTGAAATGGTGATATTTTGGATCTATTAGTACAATATATTATTAATTTCATCTTTCTTTTTACTTTTTTAATGTGGCTATTAGGAAACTTAAAATTGCATCTGTGTCTCCTATTATGTTTCTGTTCAACAGTACTAATTTAGATCCTAGAATATTGACAATGGTTATTATATCCAATTACAACTTTTTCATTCTCAATTAAGGCACAAAGAAGTGAATTTCCTCTGTCTATTCACAGAAATATTACAAAGTAAATAGATCATAAAACTTCTAATGATAAAGGAAAGTGAGTAAAGACTGAATAATATATCATCATTTCATTGTCCCTTGAGTTTTTAAAATAAAATATCTTGTAGGAATGGAATGCCTAAGCTTTGGGTACCATGCTCTTCTAGTAAGAACGTATCAACTATATCTTTCCCAAGTGAAGTAAGCATTTTTATATGGTAATTTGCCATTTGGATACTTGCCTGCTAGTGAGAAATCTCACAGGTTTCCTGAGCATATTATACTCAATTCTTCCTTATCTATTGGGAAACAATGTACACTATACCCTTTAAGGCAAAATAGAGTCTTAAATTTTGCCATTATCCAAGGCAAAATAAACATGAGCTGGTGGTGTTTGGCTTACCAGCCTAGGACAAGCAAAATGAAGACAAGAATCCCAGGCTGACAGAGAAAGGAACATTTACACTAGCAGCTTATCACATTTAAACTGCTTACGGTTTAATATATTTATCCATTTATCACATTTATCACCATTTATCACATTTAAACTGCTTACGGTTTAATATATTTTCTTTGTTACTGGGTTTATTTAATTTCAAAATCTATGACTTCTTCATCTTGTATTAACTCCCTCTACAGTATTCAGAATAATTTTTCCCATTTTAGTATGATCCAGAATAAGATAACCTATATACTAAAGTAGGTGCCAATTCACCACAGCCTAGTAAGTCTAAGAATGATACTCCTGCCTCTAATAAATTTTGATCATAAAATTGTATATTTTGTCTGAGGTTGTGAGAGTAGAAGCGTCTATGACATCATTCCACTATTCCTGAAGTTTAAGTGTGTATGATAGGCAAGATAGAAGATCATTTCAGATTCAGATTATGAGTCAACTAATTTCATTGATTGTTTATTTTTTATTGTTAAATATTCATGAATAGTATAAAACATATGTATATGTTCAGTTTAATAATAATAGTAAAACACGCAAATGGGTACCTATCTGCCAATTAAGAAATGGAACATTACCAGTCTGATAGGGTATCACATGCTCTTCTGCTGAGACCCCACTCCAATCCTATTCTCCCTCACCCAAACTAATGAATTTTCTGAATTTTGTATGAATTATTCCTTTGCATTTCATTATTGTATCATTTTGCCTAGTTGTACATTTTATTAATGGAATCATAAAGTATGTATTTTTCTGAGACTTTCTTTTTTTCACTGTTCTACTTTTTTGCTATAAATATTTTTCTATAAACTTTTGCTTTAAACAACATAATTTAGAAAACTCAAGAGGAGAAGGAAAGTCTATGATATTAACCCATGTTCATTCTTCCTTCCTAATGTTCCAAGTTTCCTTCTTTCATCATTTCCTTTCTGTCTGAGAACTTCTTTTAGCCATTCTTTTAGGGTAAGTCTGCTGGTGACAAATTCTCTTTGTTTTCCTTCATCTGAGAATGTGTTTATTTCCTTTTCATTCCTGAACTATAATTTCCTCAGATATAGAATCCAGTATTGACAATTCTTTGTTTCAGCGCTTGAAAAAATTTTCCTTCTGGGTCCATGGTTTCTGATGAGAAATCCATTGTTATTTGAATTGTTTTTCGCCTGTGGGTAAGGTATCATCTCTTACTACTTTCAAGATGTTTTCTGTATCAGCTTTCTGAAGTGTGATTATACTATACCTTGGTGTAGATTTCTTTGAGTTTATCCTGTTTCGTTTTTGCACAGCATATTGAATATGTAGATTTATGTCTTTTGCTAAAATTTTGGAAATTTCCAGCCATTATTTCTTCAAATATTTTTTCAGTCCCACCCTCTTTCTCCTCTTCTTATCGGGCTTCAATGACATGAATTGTTAGGGTCCCACAAGTCTCTGAAGCTCTGTTTTTTGTTGTCATTGTTTGTTTGTTTCAGTCTATTTTCTTTGTGTTGTTCAGAGTGGATAATTTCTACTTTACCTTAAATTCACTAATTCTTTCCTTTGTCCTCTCCATTCTGCTGTTGAACTCATCCACTGAGGTTTTTATTTTGGTATTGTAGTTTTCAGTTCTAACATTTCCATTTGGTCTATTTCTTTGCTGACACTTTCTATTTCTTCACTGGTTTCAAGTGTGTTCTTAATTACCCATTGAAGCATTTTTGTGATAGCTACTTAAAACCTTTGTCAGATAATTCCAACATCTGTGTCATCTTGGTGTGGATGTATATTGTCTTTTCTCATTGAAGTTGAGATTTTCTTGTTCTTGGTTTGACATTTTGGTTATTATGTTATGAGACTCTGAATCTTATTTAAATCTTCTGTTTCAGTGGGACTCCTTTGACACTATACTGGTTGAGGAAAAGGGATGGGATGCTACCTTATTAGTTTCAGGTGATATTGAGAGTCTGGGTTCCCCTCTATGCTGCTTTGACACCCTAGGCATTGAGGGGGAATGGAGAATGTGCCTGGTTATTGGTAGGGAGAGGTAGAATTTTAGATTTCCTACTAGGCCTCAGGTGACACCAAATGGCTGGGATGGGGGATGTGGGGAAGAGGCACCTTATTATTGCTTCCCATGTGGCCTATGCAGTCACCAGGGTGGAGTAAGGCCTTATTACCATTGGATGATAGTGAAACTCTAGCTTCCAACAGCACCTCCAGTGGCATTGTGGGCAGGTATGAAAGTTACAGCTCCCCATTTGGTCTTCTCTGATAACACCCTGGTGGATGGGGGAGAGGGGTGCCTTGTTATAGCCAGGCAGGGCAGAAGTCTAGGCTCCCTGTTCTGACTTTGCCAATGGGAGTGGGATGGGGTTGTTTTTTCCTGTGGTGTTTGGCTGGAATAGGGAGGTTGTCGTCAAAGTTTTCTGTCTTGCTAGATTGCCCCTTTTTGGGTCCTTTAGCTAGGGAAAGAGGGCTTTTCTTGGGGATTTTTTTTTTGTCTTCTCCTATTGGCGTTTCCGAGATGTTGGCTTCTCCAGCGCCCAGTCTGGGATATATGAGGTAAAAAGAAAACTCAAGGAGCTCACTTCCATATTGTTACTTCAGTCTTGAGATCCCTAGCCAGTCTGCCTTTTTCTCTTCACCTTCCAAAGTGTTCTTATGTTTACGTATAATGTCCAGGGTTTTTAGGTGTACTTAGTTGTAGAAATAAAGTAAAGCGCAACTACTCCATTTAGGCCTAGAACTGAAGACACCACTCATCTTTTAAAATGTTTAAGATATAATTGAAAATTATTTTGTACCAATGAAATATATTAAGTTTATAAATGTGCAACTTTATTTTTAATGATTTACAAAAACACATAACTTACTATGGCAGGCTGCCTCTAAAATTGCTTCATGTTTCCAGTTACAGACAAAATGGAGTAAACACATTCCATTTTACTCCTCCTGTTAGTCATAACAAAAAACTTTGGGAAAAAATATATGTCAACTATCAGAAGACTCTAAACGGTAGAGAAAGGAAGGCAGACTGGTTACAGACCATGGGACTCAACAACCTGGCAGTGAGTTCCCTGTGGATTTTTACTTGCCTCCTATATATATTGGCCTAGAAAAACATAGCTCCAATAAAAGCTTGCTCTCTCCAGCCAAAAGACAAAGAAAAGAGCATCCCAGTAGGTCAGAAACCTTTTAATGATGCCTGCCTCTCTGGAAAGAGCCACTATGTGAAAAAAATAGCACCTCTCTCCCACAGCAACAAGCACTGCAGCAGCAGGGCCAGTGGGTGAGATCCTGTCTTCACCACTCACTATGGTAATTTAGGCAATGCCCCTCCCCTTACTGAACTTATGTGTGGAACTCTGACTTCCACCACCTCCATGCAGTAACAAGGTGATGCCCTACTTTTGTTAAGTCAATACGTGGAATTCTGTCTTCCATCCTTAGCCTCTAATAATAAGGTGGCAGCTCTCACCCTTTCCAGTTGATGCTGCAGAGACAGTGGAGTGGAGACCTGTCATTTCGGTAACCCACAAATGGAGCAGACAAGACTAACAGCCATTAGAAACTAAATTGACATTTGACCACAGCCAACAAAAGTAAGCCAGGACATGGCTTCTAAATATAAACATGCTGACTATCTGCTAAAATCTGAGCTATAAATAGGAACCAGAGTCTTATAACACAAACTCAAAATGTCCAGAACATGGGCCAAAATTACTTGTCATACCAAGATCCAGGAAAATCTCAACTTGAGTGATAAAATATGATTGACATAAAATGTGAAATGACACAGATATTGAAATTATCAGAAAAGGATTTTAAAGCAGCTAATATAAAAAGGCTCCAAAAAGCAATTATGAACACTCTTGAGGCAAATAAATAGTTAAAAATCTCAGCAATTCAATAGCAGATATGAAAAAAGAAATTTTAGAATTTCAATATACAATACCATAAATAAAATATCTTACTCAATAAACTCCATAGTAGAATGGAAAAGACTGAAAAAAGAATCAGTGAACTTAGTAGATCATTGGAAATTATCCAATCAGAACACAGAGAGAAAATTATTTAACAAAAAGACTGCCTTAGAAGCCTGTGGGACAATAACAAAATGTCATTGGAGTCCCAGAAGGAAAGGAAAAAGAATGTGGGGCTGAAAAACTATTGAAGAAATAATGGCTTAAGATATTCCAACTTGGCAAACACATAAACCTACAGATTCAAGAAGCTGAGCAAATTCAAAATAGTCTAAACTCAAAGAAATACATACCCAGAAACAAACTTTTGAAAACTAAACACAAAGAAAAAAATCTCTAAAGCAGCCAGAGAGAAATGACACATTACCTATAGAGTGACAGTGATTCAAATGACAGCAGTTTTCTCCTCAGAAATCATGGAGGACAAAGGAATTGACAGAACATTTTCAAATGCTAAAAGAAAAGAACTGTCAACATAGAATTCTATATCCAGCAAAAATACCCTTCAGAAATGAAGGTGAAATAAAGACATTCTGAGATGAAGGAAAACATGGAGAAAATGTCACTAAATAACAGAATAGCTAAAGGAAATTCATAAGAAAGAGAGGAAATTATAATAAAAAGAAACTTGGAATATAAGAATGAAAAAAACAACAATGGAAAGGGTAAATATATGGGCAAATATAATAGATTATTATTCTGCTCTTGAGTTTTAAAAATTGTGACAGTTGAAAGCAAAAATTATAAAATTGCCAGATAAAGTTCTTGGTATATGCAGAGAATATACTGAGAATACTATACTGTATTGGGGGTCACTTTGTGGGGAGGCAAATGGACCTAAATGGTGGTAAGGTATCAACATTCTACTTGAAGTGATAAAAAAGGTTTATAGTAGCAGTCTGTGATAAGCTATGTAGGTATATTTTGATCTCCAGAAAAATTTTTACAGTTTTCAAAAACATTATAAGCAAATCAAAATGCAGTACTAAAGATGTTCAAATAACATAGAGAAACAGGGAATAAAAAAAGGAAAAAGAGAGGCAACAAACAGAAAACAACCTAATGGCAGGCTTAAATCCTAACATATCATGAATTACATTATTTGTAAATGGTGCACACATCAATTAAAAGACAGAGATTACAGAATGGATTTTAAAAATGACACAATTATATTCTTTCTAAAAAATCTCACTTTAAACATACTGATATAGGTAGTTTAAAGGTAAAATGATGGAAACAGACATATGGTGCAAACACTAATCAGGAACATGCTATAGTGGCTATATTAATATAAAAGTAGACTTCAGAGCAAAGAAAAGTAGCAGGGTGACATTACATAATGATAAAAGGGTCAATCCACCAAGAAGACATAAAAATATTATATGTATATGAACAAAACAAAGGAGCTGCAAAATACATGAAGCAAAATTGAGACAACTGAGAGGAGAAATAGACAAATCCACTATTATATTGTTGTCAGTTGGAGACTTTACACTTCTCTCAGTAGTTTATAGGACCACTAGACAGCAAGAGTATAGAAGAAATGAAGTATCTCATCAACCAATGGAATCTAATGGACATATATAGAACACTTCACCCAACAACAGCAGAACATACATTCTCTGCAAGCACACAATGGGGCATTCACCAAGCTAGACCATATCTTGAATCATAGGATGGCTCACAAAGATCTCTACCTCCTGGTACTTACACCTATGGGTTGACATCTACTGCTGAATCTGGGCTAAACCTAGTCACTTGCTTCTAACAAACAGAATGCCACAAAAGTGATGGGAAAAGTTCCTTTTAAGATAAGGTAATAAAAAGCTATTGTTTCTATTATGCTCCTACTCCTTCTCTTTCCCTGACTCTTCTCACTTCTTGCACTGACGAAGCAAGGTATCATGTTGTGAGATACACCATGGAGAGGCACACATGGGAAGGAACTGAGGTTGCTGGCCTTCTTCAAACAGCCAGGAAGAGACTAAGGGCTCTGGCTCAACAGTATAGGAACTGAATCATGCCAACAATGACAGGAGGAAGTGGATCCTTCCCCAGTTAAGCCTTAAGATGACTGCAGCCTCAGGTGATACCTTGATTCCTGCCTGCAAGAGACTCTAAATCAGAGGATCCAGTAAATGTTTCCTGGATTCTTGATCTACAGAATTTAAGATAATAAATGTTGATGTTTAAGAAAAGCATCCAAAGAGGAGACAGGGAACTACAAAACAGCCAGAAAGCAATGAATAAGATGGCATTAGTAAGTCCTTACATATAAGTAATTACTCTAAATTTAATGAATTGAATTCTGTAATTGAAAAGACACAGAATGGCTGAATGTATAAAAAAACAAGACCCAAGGGCCAGCCTGGTGGTGTGTAGTGGTTAAGTTCGCATGCTCTGCTTTGGTAGCCTGGGGTTCGTGGGTTCAGATCCCAGGCATGGACCTAAGCACTGCTTATCAAGCCATGCTGTGGCCATGTCCCACATACAAAATAGAGGAAGATTGGCAAAGATGTTAGCTCAGGGACAATCTTCGTCACCAAAAAAAAAAAAAAAACAAAACAAGACCCAACTATATGGTGGATACAAAAGACTCATTTCAGCTTTAAGGACACACATAGGCTCAAAGTGAAGGGATGGAAGAAGATATTCCATGCAAGTGGAAACCAAAAGACAGCAGGGTTAGCTATACTTATATCAGACAAAATAGACTTTAAGCCAAAAATGGTAACAAGAGACAAAGAAGGTCATTAAATAATGATAAAGGGGTCAACTCATCAAGAAGATATAACAATTGTAAATATATATGCACCCAACATTGGAGCTCCTAAATATATTAAGCAAATACCAATACATCTGAAGGGAGAAATAGACAACAATACAAGAATAGTAGGAGACTTCAATACCCCACTTTCAGCAATGGATGGATCATCCAGATAGTCAACAAGGAAACATTGGACTTTAACCATACTTTAGACCAAGTGGACCTAACAGACACACATAGAATATTTCCTCCAACAGCAACAGAATACACATTCTTCTCAAGTGTGCACAGAACATTCTGCAGGATAGATCATATTATAGGCCACAAAAGTCTTAGCAATTTAAGAAGATTGAAATCACACCAAGCATCTATTCTGACCACAATGGTATGAAACTAGAAATCGACAACAAGAGAAAAGTTGGAAAATTTACATGCATGTGGAAATTAACATACTCCTAAATAACCAGTGGGTCAAAGAAGAAATCAAAAGGGAAATCAAAAAATATCTTAAAACAAATGAAAACAGAAACACAAGATACCTATGGGATGCTGCAAAAACAGTTCTAAAAGGGAAGTTTATAGCAATAAATAATATATTTAAAAAAGAAAGATCTCAAACAACCTAACCTTACACCTCAAGGAACTAGGAAAAAAGAACAACTTAAGCCACAAGTTAGCAGAAGAAAGGAAATAACAAATATCAGAGCAGAAATGAATGAAATAGAGACCAGAAAAACAATAGAAACCACTCAATAAAACTGAGTGGTTTGTGAAAAGATAAACAAAATAGATGAAACTTTAGCTAGATTAACTAAGAAAAAAAGAGAGAGGACTCAAATAAAATTATAAATGAAAGAGGATACCACAGAAACACATAAGATCATAAGACACTACTATGAACAAGTATATGTTAACAAATTGGGTAACCTAGAAGAAATGGATAAATTCCTAGAAACCTACAACTTACCAAGAATGAATAATGAAGAAACGGAAAACATGAACAGATCAATAATGAATAAGGTTATTGAATGAATAATCAAAAACCTCCAACAAAGAAAAACACAGGACCAGGTGGTTTTACTGGCAAATTCTACCAAACATTTAAAGAAGAATTAATGCCAATTCTTCTCAAACTCTTCCAAAAAATGGAAGAGGAGGGAACTCTAACTCATTCACGAGGCCAGTATTGCCATGATACCAAAGCCAAATAAGGGCACTACAAAGAAAGACAACTATAGGCCAATATCCCTGATGAACATAGATGCAAAAATTATCAAGAAAATATTAGCAAACTGAATCCAACAGTATTAAAAGGATCATGCACCATAATCAAGTGGGATTTATCTCTGAGATACAAGGATGGTTCAACATAAACACATCAATAAGTGTAATACACCATATAAACAGAATAAAAGATAAAAATCACATGACCATCTCAGTAGATGCAGATAAAAACACTCAACAAACTGGATATATAGAAGGAACATACCTCATCATAATAAAGTCATATATGACAAAACCACAGCTAATATACTCAATAGTGAAAGATTGAAAGCTTTTCCTCTGAGATCAGGAACAAGACAAGGGTGTCCCACTCTCACCACTCTTATTCAACATAGCACTGGAAGTCCTATCTAGAGCAATCAGAAACAATAAAGAAATGAAAGGCATCCCAACCAGAAAAGAATAAAATTGTTTTTATTTGCAAATCATATATCTTATACAAGAAAATCCTAAAGACTCAACCAAAAAACTGTCAGAACTAATCAACAAATTCAACACAGTTGCGTGACATGAAATCAACATACAGAAATCAGTTGCATTTCTACATACTAACAATGACATATCTGGAAAAGAAATAAAGAAAACAATCCCATTCGCAATAAACAATAAAATACTTAGGAATAAATTTAACCAAGGAAGTGACAGATCTGTACAATGACAACTATAAGACTTTGATGAAAGAAATTGAAGACAAATAAATGAAAAAGTATCCCATGTCCATGGATTGGAAGAATTGATATTGGGAAAATGTCCATACTACCTAAAGCCATCTATAGACTCAATGCAATCTCTATCAAAATTCCAATGGCATTTTTCACAGAAATAGAAAAAGCAATCCTAAAAGTTTGTGGAATCACAAAAGTCCCTGACGAGCCAAAGCAATCATGAGAAAGAAGAACAAAGCTGGAGGCATCACACTTCCTGATTTCAAACTATACTACAAAGCCATTTAATAAAAATAGTACAGCACTGGCGTAAAAGTAAACACATAAACAAGTGGAACAGATTGAGGGCCCAGAAATAAACCCCTGCACATATTGCCCACTAATACTTGACAAGGGAGCCAAGAATACTCAGTGGGGAAACGATAGTCTCTCCAATAAATCGTTTTGGGAAAACTGGTTAACCACATGCCAAAAAGTGAAACTGCACCCCTATCTTACACCACTCACAAAAATTAACTTGAAATAGATTAAAGACTTAAACATAAGACCTGAAACTGTAAACCTCCTAGGAGAAAACATAGGGAAAATTCTCCTTGACATTGATCTTGGCAATAATTTTTTGGTTGACACCAAAAGCACAAGCAACAAAGGCAAAAATAAATAAGTGAGACTCCAACAAACTTAAAAAGCTTCTGTACTGCAAAAGAAACAATCAATAAAATGAAAAGGCAACTTAAGGAATAGGAGGAAATATTTGCAAATCATATATATAATAAGGGGTTAATATCCAAAATATATAAAGAACTCATACAACTGAATAACAAAAGAACAAACAATATTTTTAAAATATTAAAAACTAGACAGAGGAACTGAATAGACATTTTTCCAAAGAAGACATTAAAATGGCCAACAGCTATATGAAAAGATGCTCAACACTGCTAATCATCAGAGAATGCAAATCAAAACTACCATGAGATATTACCTCACACCTGTTAGAACAGCTATTATCAAAAAGACAATAGATAACAAGTATTGGCAAGGTTGTAGAGAAAAGGGAACCCCTGTGCACTATTGATGGGAATGTAAATTGGTACAGCCACTATGGAAAACAGTATTGAGCTTCCTCAAAATATTAAAAATAGAACTACCATATACTCCATCAATCCCACTTCAGGGTTTATATCCAAAGGAAATGAAAACAGGATCTCAAAAAGATATCTGCACTTCCATGTTCATTGTAGCATTATTCACAATAGGCAAGATATGGAAACAACCTAAGTGTAAATCAATGGATGAATGGATAAAAAGATGTGATTTTTAAAAAGATATATTATTCAGCCATAAAAAAGACAGAAATTTGCCATTTGTGACTACATATAGGGACCTTGAAGGCATTATGCTGAGTGAAGTCAGATAAAGAAAGAAAAGTACTGTATGATATTTCTTATATGTGAAATCTAATAAAACTGAACTTGTAGAAATAGAGAGTAGAATGGTGGTTACCAGGGGCAGGCGGTGGAGGAACTGGGGAAATGTTGGTCAAAGTGTACAAACTTCCAGTTAGAAGATGAATAAATTCTGGGGATCTAATGCATAGCATTGTATTATAGTTAACAGTACTGTATTGTATATTTCTACTGTTAACAGTATTATAGTTAATAGTACTGTATTGTATTGTACAATGTATTGCTAAGACAGTAGATCTTGAATGTTCTTACCACAAAAAAAGAAATGATACAGTAATTATATGATGCTATGGAGGTGCTAGCTAATGCAATGGTGGTAATCATATTGCAATATTAAGTGTATCAAATTAACAAGTTGTACCCCTTACACTGACACAATATTATATGTCAATTATGGTTCAATAAAGCTGAAAAAAAAAGACCTAATGAATAAATGTTAAAACATGAAAAAAACAAAGAAACAAAGAGAGGAGACAGAAGAAGGAGAAGGAGAGGAGAAAGAAATAAACACATGCATATCACATATAAATACAAGCAAATAGACTGATAATAATGATCATCCTGTATCCAGAAACAGCTCAACATATAGACTCTCAGCATGTGAACTTCATAGACTTGAATGAAGTTACTCTCTAAAGACCAAGTCAACTTGATTTTACCCATAGAGATGACATGTAGAGGTGATATGGGCACTTGTGAAAGGTCATCTAAGCCTCCTGTGTCAAGTTGTTTTGTGATCGATTGTGTTTTATTTTTGCTAATTTTTGTAGTTGTTGATGTGCAATACTAGAACATTATGTTTCAAAAGTACAGTGGTAGTGAGAATGTTGAGAGTGCTAATAAGAAGTAGCAGCAAATTTTTACAGAAGTAAAGCTAGAGATGATGGCGATAAATATAACTATTAATCAAAAATATTGAGAATAACATTACCTGTTATTATGGAACAAATGGCTCCACAGAAAGAATAATTGTGAAGGAGAAAGAGCAATTTGAGAAAAACATGAATAGATCTATGCCAAAGGTGTAGGAAAAAATATTTCCAGGAGGTGAAGATTTTTTTCTCTGAATTGTCTGATTTCAAAAAATATCCATGGGGGCCGGCCCAGTGGCACAGCGGTTAAGTTCACACACTCTGCTTTGGTGGCCCAGGGTTTGCAGGTTCGGATCCCGGGCGTGGACCTACACACTGCTTATCAAGCCATGCTGTGGCGGTGTCCCATATAAAGTAGAGGAAGATGGGCACGGATGTTAGCCCAGGGCCATATTCCTCAGCAAAAAAGAGGAGGATTGGCAACAGATGTTAGCTCAGGGCTAATCTTCCTAAAAAAAAAAAAAATTCATGTACACACGTATATATATATGAACAACATAAAAGAGGTAGGTGCATTCAGGGCATACATTTACCATTAATTAATTCCCAGTAAGTGGGAATAATAAAACCCAGGTAAGAGTATTTAGTGATTCATGTGAAGTCCCTAGCTTATGGGCATATGGGAGGTCTTCAATAAATGGAAGCTATTATTGGAAAATGTCTTCTAATCTCTAATCATAATAATCAATTACCAAATTTAAAATATTAGGCAGAAGAATATTTCATCATACCTGGCACTTAGTAAGGCATGCAGTGAATGTTAATCTTTTTGCCTCCTTTTTTCTTCTTCCATTAATTTGAGTAGGAAATGCACAAAAAAACTATTTCATAAGGAAATGAGAAATTAATTAAGCATTTGCTTACTTTTACATAATGCATGACTGAATTCTATTTAACTTATTTCTTAAAATATTCAGTTCCCCTCAAAAATGATAGTTTCCCAGTAGCAGACTTGATCAGTAGGGAAGTATTGTTTTTTCATTTTTTTGTGTGTGAGGAAGATTGGCTCTGAGCTAACATCTGCTGCCCATCTTCCTCTTGTTGCTTGAGGAACATTGTCCCTGAGCTAATATCTGTGCCCATCTTCCTCTATTTTGTATGTGGGACACTGCCACAACATGGCTTGATGACAGTGTGTAGGTCGACGCCTGGGAACTGAACCTGTGAGCCCTAGGCCACTGAAGTGGAACATGCTAGCCTAACCATTATGCCGCCAGGCTGGCCCTGATTTTTCATTTTTATTAGGAAGATTTTGCAAAGGTATACCAAAAATGTGTTTAAATAAAGACAAAAATATATACATAATGGGAAAATATGCAAGCTCCTATTCATGGCTCTTACAGGTGAGCAATAATGACCAGAAAACACAATGATTGGAGAATAGACTTTTCAGTCATCACAAGATTTCATGAATGTACCTCAGGTAAGGAAAATAGGTACTACATAATACATTGTTAAAAGTGGCAGAACAAAGTCCATTTGGGGGAGTCAAGCATTCTGATCATAGTTAGATGGAGATATCTGGTGGCAGGCTAAACTGATAATATATTGTAGTTCTGACAGTAAACTAGAGCTGGAATGAGGAAGGAACATCAACCAAATCTTTAAAGTCCCTTGACCCAAGTATTTCATCTTTTATCATTGTACTATTTATTTTGAATTAACTGGAATGAAAATATGTTAGTTATTTCTTTTTACAATATTTGCTGAACAAGGAAATTAAAAAATGTTAATGTTTTAAGACCCTAGTTTTAGGATAATTTGTTCCATAGTGATAAATTACTACTACATCTACTTCAGCTTTGTTGCATAATAGTTATATGAAAATATTAATTTTTAAATTAGAAACAAAATGCTTTCAATATAGAGAGACTGTCTGATTTTAAAGATAATACTTTATAATAAGATCCATTAAAAAACCCAAACTTCAGAGGATACTGTTGATGCAAATAATCCATAATCAATCTATAAGTCAAAATTAGGGTGAGTTTATTATGAGCCAGGTCTGAGGACTAAAGCCCAGGGCCTTCCTTCCCCAAGAAAGGAAGGGCACCAAAGAAGTGGGGTTTACAGAGTGGTTATATAACATCTTGGAACAAAGAGCATACATCACATACGACAGGAATGTCCCTTTTACGACAAGATTGCTTCGCTGGCACAGCAGATCAGTGGTCACAAGGTGAGCACAGCAGGTCAGTAATTAATCCTTAGTTTCTAGAAAGAGATGCTTCTCTTCAAGTAAGTGCCAATATGGGGGAAGCTACATCCCTATCTTTAAGGGCATCACTCTTGTCTTTGGGACATTGTAAATGTTTAAAGCAGATGTACAATGCATGCTCAACAGGCCACGTCAGGCCCTTTTGGAAAAACAGGGTCAGGCCAAATTAGTTTTAAACCAAATGGCTTCCTTTTATACTCGAATATATCCTATTGCTTTTCATTCATTTATCATTACAAAGCAGATCTGATATGATATATCTTTAGAAATCAATTCCAAGGTACTCAATACAAGCTGGGTTCCCATTTTTCATTCGATATTTTAGATACCACTAAGGTGATTTTTTTTTTTTTTTGGTATTTAAAAATGTTGAGACAATTTCTTATTTATTGGAATAGGGATAAACTAGAATTAACATAGAGATAATATACACTCTTCCTTACTAAAGCATATAATTATATTTCAGACTCGAGTTTACACCTGTGTGACCCTGGAAGTTAATTTTTGAAATCATATATTGCAGAAGCAAAATCAAACATGATACTATACATTTACTTAGAGAAAAATCAATATTAACATAGTGGTTATACATTCAAATTAGTGCTAGGTAGCATTATAAAAAACTAGATGTTGATGAAAACTACATTTTTCAGGATGTCTTAGTAATCAAAACAGTCATATTTTGGAAATGGAATTATTGCGAATTGCTCAAAGCCTCTCCCCTATGTAATTATTTATAAAATATATACAATAACACATCAAACACACCTATTTCATGTTTTTCAGGACTTTTATCTTGTATTCCTTACTTAAAATTTGTCCAGAGTAGAATAAAAATAAACCTTCACACTTCATTAAGAAAATAACAAAATTCATGGTCTGGTAATTTGCCTTGATCCCCCAAATCATTGTTTTATCATCTGTTACTAAATGAACATCTATTACCAAATATTCAGCTAATAGACATTCATATAAAATTTATATTAATAGTGGGTGTGTTTTAATCTACTTCATAGAAATCTTCTATGTCTTTATTTATTTATTTATTGCTGAGGAAGATTCACCCTGAGCTAACATCTGTGCCAATTTTTCTCTATTTTATATGTGGGTCACCTCCACAGCATGGCCACCAAACAGCGGCGTAGGTCCACGCCTGGAAATGAACCCGGGCTGCCAAAGCAGAGCAGGCTGAACTTAACCACTAGGCCACGGGGGGCTGGCCCCTATTCTATGGCTTTAAATGCACATCTGAAACACTAGGATGCTAGGACGAATTTTTTGTTTGTTTTTTTAAGTGCTAATTTTAACAGGGTGCAATTATCTTTAATATATAGTATTCTATTATTGTGATTTATAGTAAGAAATATATATTTAGTCTTTATCTCTGTTTCTGGCATAGAACTAAAATTCTTGGAATTTCCTAAATGATGAGGGTGACAAAGGTGTCTTTTGTTATATTAATGAGATGACTTTTAGACCACACTTAAGCACAGGGGCTGGTTGCCAGTGGAGCCGACCATGTGATTAGAGGGTCGGAACTTTCAGTACCTCCCTCCAACCTCCAGGGAAGGGAGAGGGGCCCGGAGATTGAATTCAACCACCGTGGCCAGTGATTTAATCAATTGTGCCCATGTAATGAAGCCTCCACAATAACCTGAAAAGGACAGGGTTCCCAGAGTTTCTGGGTTGGTGAACACATGGAGATTTGGGGAAAGAGATGTACTCACAGAGAGGGCATGGAAGCTTCACGCCCTTTCCTCGTACTTTGCTCTGTTCACCTTTTCCCTCTGTTCTTCAGTTATATCCTTTAATAATAAACCTGTAATCTGCCAAGTAAAATGTTTCTCTGAGTTCTGTGAGCTGCTCTAGCAAATTAATTGTCAAATTGACTTTAGTGGAGCCATTTTAAAATGGAGTCAGAACTGCCTTTCCAGAGAACCTGCCTTGCTGTCTTAAACCTTGGACTGGGGTAAACCTTTGGACTGGGCCAAAACGGTAATTGTTTTACAAGCAATTGTTTGAGAAGTCAGCAGGAGAACAGATATCCTGATCACAAAGACTAAAGATTGTGGACTTCCTGAAGATAGAATCAACAGTCAATCAATGTTTAGCCATGACTAGCTCTCTGCCTCCAACTCTAATTAAAATTCTTTGTACTACAACCTCCCTTTGCCTTTGAAAGCCCCTGAGTTTTACTCCCTAGCGGGACACTATTTGGCTTTCTACTTGAATCTGTGCTCCCTGAATTGCAATTATTTGACCCCAAATAAATGCTTTGCATTTTAAACTGGTTACTATTTTTGTAGGTTGATAATCCAACCCAAGGAGGTGGCTGTAGGCACCTACAGTCTATAGCTGGTAGGTCAGAAGCACAGTTGACAACCTGGGCTTGTGACTGGCATCTGAAGTGGGGGCAGTCTTGTAGGACTGAGCCCTTAACCTGTGGAATCTGATGCTATCCCTGGGTAGATAGTGTCAGAATTGAGTTGAATTGTAGGACACTTAGCTGGTGTCAGAGAATTGCTTGTTGGTGTGAGGAAACCTCCCTTGGCCCTCACATCAGAATTCGGTGCAGAAGCTTACATATCCAGTTTTGTTTTAAAATGAAACCACCATACATACATTAGTAAGTATACCAATTAGTTTTTAAGAAAGAAGAGAAAATGATTGTCAATCCGTCTTCCTTAATTTCAGTAAAGAAGAATTTATCTAGGATATTGGCACATTTGTTATATTTACTCTCAGGAGGATTGTATTCTTTGCAATTGGTAAAGACTGCCATGAAAAATTTCTTAAACATATAATAAGTATTATCGAAGCATTTGCTTTTGGTTTTCAGATTGCTGGAGATAACGGTGAGCCTTATAACTTCACAATATCCAAGAATTTTTCTTCTTTTCATAAGTCCAAGGAAAGGCCAAGAGCTTCATGGACGTTTTAAGTGTTTTTGGATGCTTATGAGCAGTTTGTAAAGCTGATAAGATCCTTTCTATTCAGTTTCCAGCTGGTCTCTCTGATCCCAGAAATGCTTTCTATAAGAATCTGTCCAACTCTATCTTTAAAAGATGAAAGTCTAAGGTAGACTTTTTGAATCTCAGCCTGTTACATTTCTATCAGTTTTCTGATTATTTCTCTCTGTAATTAAACAGTGACAGAAAATTCTGTTTACAGGATCTGAGTATTTAACTAATGTAGAAGTAGGTTCCTCACAATCTTTAATAGAGTCAAAATATTTGGTTTTAATTTTAACTTCTTTGCAGAAATTCTGAAATACCCAATTAAATAGTCACCTGCATCTGTGGGATTGTTTAGGATTTGATATTTCATACAATACTCTGTCAAATGATTCAAGCGGTTGAGTTCCATAGCCCTTAACTTGGCCATTTTAAGTTATAGTACGATGGTCTCTGTGAATCCTATGGACGGGAGCACAAGGAATAAGACACCACCAATTACAACGTGATTTTTAATTAAAGCTTTCTTTAAGCCAATCAGATGCAACAGCACCTTCTTGTTGGGCTTTCTGGTTCAGGGAACTGCTAAACCCATGAAATTCATTCATACTCCTGTGGCTCTTCCAGCTTCTCTGTCTCCTCTTTGGCCAATACGTCAACAGCAAGTTTGCTGCTGTTCCAGTATTGAAGCTAGTGTACAATGGTTTACATGTTCTTCTTGATAAGTTATGTTGGAATATCCTCCATAACTCTGGGCTTATTGAACTCTTCCAGGGTATGGAGGTCATTTATTTTCTCTTTTTTTCTGGTTTCACCTCAAGTCTAGAAGAGACTTTGTAAGCAGGAATGGTGCTTCTCCCATTTGGTTGCTCAAGGGAAAAATAATTTAAATTTCATGAAATAGTCCCACCACAAGTGTGATCTCATAACTGCTTGGATACCCACCAATTAGTTCCCCAAGAAGCTGACAGAAAAACTTGATCCTAGAAGGCAAAATTCTGACTTGAATGTAAAGGAATTTGACCAATTCACTGCTGGTCACATTTCTCCACCCCTTAGAATGCCAGATAAGTCAGCTAAGCTATTATGCACAGACAAGTAACAGGGATCTATAAGGATCAGGCCTGATGTTAACTATAGAGGCCAGGTAAATTCCATGAGTACTGTCTTCAATTCCGCCCACTCAACTAAATTTCTTCACCCTCCTCTAAGAGTATATTCCAAGAGGCTGAGTTCAGGGTGTCTGCTATCCTTAGCTGTTTTGAAGTGAGGGTGGTGGAGCCATCCATAAATTATGTAGCAGCTCTGAGGTCAGAGAAAAGTGCCTCATAAGAGGTGAGGTTCCAGGATACCAGCTATTTCTCATATGGGGAGATGAACCTCGTTTGTCATTTCAATGGCACTCACATTTCCCACCTAGCTTTATGGGTTTTCAGGTTAGACATGATCCAATTCAGGTTAGGTATTTTGGGTTGCAGAAGGACTTGGTGAAATGTGTGAGCCATTCTGTTTCAACTGAAGTCTAACAAACACCTAGCAATAGAAGTTCAAATTGAGTTACAGTATGGCAGAATCAGGAAGATTATACATTTATACTCTCTCAAAGACCTGCTAAAAATCACACCACCACACCATTAAAAAATGAAACCTGGAGAGTCATATCTTGATCTAGTTGATGCGAGCCCAAAGGATTAGAGAGACTGACAGGCCACTTATTGTAGGAAGAATTCTAAAGATGTCCCTCCAAGATTCCTGTCTTCTAGTTATTCAGTCAAAGCTAATCTAGGTATTCCTGTGAAGGGACTTTGCAGGTGTAATTAAAGTTGCTAATCAATGGACATTAAGTTAGGGAGATATTCCTGGGCACATGCTATAATTCTAAGGTAACCACTAAAAGAAAAATTTGAAAACTACTTATCTGTCATGTCAATAAAGAAGGAAAATGGAATAATAAAGAATGATCAATCCAATGGAAGGCAAAAAAGGAGAGAAAAACATATAAAAAGGGCAGGGCAAATAGAAAGTCATGCATTCAGTATGGCTATTAATGTCAATCTGACTCTTCTTCCTTGCTAGGTGATCTGTTCTTTTCCTCTGGAAGATTTCAGAATTTTCTCTTTGCTGTCCCTTGAAATTTCAGACGTGTTTTTCTTCAACGCCCAGGTTTTAATATCTGGGTCCTTTCTAAGGTCATTTTCTTATTTTTAAATTAAGAGAAACTTTTTCCATTATCCCTTTAAATATTTCCTCCTAACTCTTTTAATTTTTCTCTCCTTCTGGAAGTGCTATTATCAGAATATTGACAGTTCTACTTTTATTCTTCTTATCTCTTACTTTTATTTTTGTATTTTCTATTTTTTATCCTTTCTTGCTCTTTCCTGGGAGAGTTTGTCACTCCAATATTCCAAATTTCTAATTCATTAAGCAATATGTATCCATTCTACTATTAATTCCATCTATTGTGACTTTATTTCTTGGTCACTTGGTTCTTTTTAAAGATTGTTCCTGTTATATTCCGCTAATAACTTCCCTTATTTTTTTCGGGACAGCTAAGCAATTTCAAAATGAATTTATAAACATGCTTTCAGCATTTCTTAAAACAAAATTATAGTTAATGTGGGGCATGGCTGTATTTTAATGTATTTAATATGATGTAGGCTAGGATCTGTGAGGGAAAGAATGCCTACAGACCTCAAGAAATCAAAGGTTCTCACTCCTAATAGAGGCAGAATGTAAAAAGGGCTAAGTAAAGAAGTAAAAGCTAGGGGCTGCAGGATTACCCCGAGTGTGGCAATAATAACTGGGGATATTAAAGAAGATTTTTTGGAAGAGTCTATATTTGAAAGGGATTGTATGGGATCTTCTGCATTCAATAGCTGTCCAGTAACAGGTATCCAACCATTAAATTTAGAAAAGTCACAGCTGGCGACAGTTTTTGCAAATATATGCATTTTGCCTGTTTGGATGGTATGTAAATGTTAACAGAAAGAAACTTGTTAGCTATCAGCAACTTAAGCATTTTTGTCTTTGTTTCTTCTCCTCACTGTCACTAGAAATTACCTCAGAAATCACTGGCCTAAGTAAAAGATAGAAACAAAAGCCTCCCTAGGCACCACCCCAACCTGAGAATTGAAAATTACACCGCCTTTCCTTCCTTAACAATAAACCGAACGTGTGTCAATACTGACTGTCTTCTCTTGAGCCCCCACCCGCCCGCCAGCTGCACATTACCTGTGCCGAGTCGCGTCCTTCCCCCAGCGGCAGCAGAGAGCCCTCGCCCGCCTGTTTCCTTCCCGCTGGAGCTCTTGCTCGCTCCGCCGCCTCCGCCCTCCCGCTCCGGTTGCGCGTTTCCAGCGCTCGGCGGGCGGCCCGCCCCGCGCGAGCGGCGCCGGCACCGCCTCAACGCCTCAACTGCTGCTGTGCGGGCAGCCCGGCTCCAGGACAGCGGAGCCATGTTCCTCCTTGTGGTCCTTCTCACCCGACTCGGCGGGCTGCACGCAGGCCCTGGTAAGTCCAGGTTCTTGTTTCCCCTCCCAATGCAGGCTTCTGACGGGACTTCGTTCGCTCAGGGGCTGTACTTCTTGGTCCAACATCCCGGCCCAGACGTCACTCCCGTCCTTCGCTCTCGCCACCCACTTTCTCCTTGCCTCGCGCTTCAGGGCCTGTGGCCAAGAAGGCAAAGAGGCAGCCTCCGGGCAGAACATCGTTTCTCCTCTCTGGGATGGCTTCCTTGTCTGTAAAATGGACAAAAATGACATATGTGGTCTTTTCCACATACAAAATTCTGCTGTTCCAGAAATAGCTGTGTCACCATAAAGAAGCTATCAATGCTTTCCTGATTTGGTGACTGCTGTCCTCCACCTGCTCCGTTGAAAATTGTAGATCGCCCTTGTATTCAATGTTCTGTATCTTTTCCTTGCAAATGATCCCACTTTCTTGATGCACCCGTATGTTCTCATTTCCACACCTCTTTTACAACAGTGTAATTTGTTAGCCAGTGTTACTTAGTCACACTGCCCAAGGGAGTGTTTGTGTGTGTGTGTGTGCGTGTGTGTGGAGATTGAGAGAGAGAATAAAAACTTGAGATCTTGACAAGGGTTAAGAAACTTGTAGGTAAGAATGACCAGAAAGACAGTGGAGAGGAAGAGTATATGCAAAGGTTATACAAAAAATAGTTGATCATGTAGGGAAACAAAGGCAGAATTGGATTTAGAAATGGATAATGTAAGATTAAAGTATCAAAATAACTTTGCTTATTTTTATTTTAGATCCTCATAAAACATTTCTGCAGACCACAGTTCCTGAGAAGCTTTCATCATCTGATTCAAAAAGTGATCCAGAAAATAATGTAATTGGGAAATAATATTTTTGTATCTTACATTGTTTTAAGTTGTCTTTAATGTCAAGACCCAAGTTGCTGAATGTAGGCAGGAACTCAGTTCTTGGAGGCAGAGTTGACCGCTCAGACCAGGTTCACAACAAGGAGTATTTTGATGTGTATGAATACGTGTGACCCTGTATGTGTGTGTGTTTCTATGGAGGATGGAGGATTTTAAGGGCCAGGACTAGGGAGAGGCAAGCAAAGGGCTTCACTCGAGCACAAAATTTAAGAGAGTAGCAGAAAACTGGGATTTCCCCTGGACCAGGATTAAGGTGAGGTGAGTGAGATGAGTCAGGGTCAGGTCCTGTCTTTCTTTAAATTTTGATATTGTGTTCATCCTAGGTATTTTTGCATTAACTTTGTCTAAAATATTGCATTGAAATAATATTTATATTGATTACTGAGATTTCTGGCCCTCTAGTCCTAGCCCTGGTGATTCCTCTCAGCTACTTGCCTCAGCTTTCAGTAAGTCAGTAAGGAGCTGAAAGCTGATCTGGTGATTAGCTTATAGATGGCTTATCTGGTAACTAGCACATAGATTTCACAGTTAGAGCCTATATTTTAGTGCATATTCCTTCTCTAATTCCCCAGGAAAATCTGCTTCTCACATAGTTCCTTCCGATATAGGATAATCCAATGCTAGTCATAATGTGGGTTTCTAAATTTATCTCTTTCCTTTTAGTGTTTTTTACAAACCTTCCCCCCTCTTTCACATAAGGATACACTGCTTGTCTCAGTGTATCCCCGATCACCCCAGGTTCTCTGAAGCTATCCTCCTGTCCCCATATACTCTTTCTTTACCTTTTCTTCCTTTAGCAGCTGGGTTTTATTTACAAGCCCCCCAGCTCTATTCCAAGTGAATTCTTAGCCATGTCGTGATACATGAGTGCTACTCCAGCTTATTTTTCTGATTGGAAAGAAGGAACCCCGTTTGACTTTTTGTTTAATTTCCTTTTCCCTGAAATTAATAATACCAGGCCTCTCTCCCTATTATTTATCACTGAGCAGACAATCTTTGAGTTCCCCACTTGCTCAATCTCTAGCATTTTTATAAAGACATTTAGTAATATGGAAATTTAGTGTATTTCTTTTAATTATGACAATTTTAAAAGCTCCCTTTTAATATTTTTGCAACAGAAAATTATTGTTAATGAGGGATGTGATTATATTTTAATATGTTTAGTATAATATGAGGTAGGACCTACAAAAGTAAGAGTGCCTAGGGATACACAAAAGGAGCTCCCAGATTTAGCAAATAAAAACATGGGGCACCCAATTAAATTTGAATTATTTCTCATTGCCTATATATCTGTATATAAAGATGAAAGGGAAATATTGCATGGGCATACTAAATTTTAAACACTAAAAATTATTTGCTGTTCATCTGAAATAAATTACAAATATCTAAATTACATACCTCTTTCTTGAATTCTATTTCCCTGATGATTTGACTTTCCTTGACAGTTCTTTGTTTTGCAGAATTGGCTTATAAAATTCCTTGTAGTTATTCCATTTATATTGTAGCATAGTTTCTACAGTGGTCACATCCAATTTATTTCATTCTTCTTTCCATTGATCATTTGTTAGTGAGAAAACACACTGGACATTAGCATTGTGAGATGGTATACTGAACAGGTACTGACATAAAGTTAACAACTCTGATCATTGCTCTTCTTAACTTGCTTTTCTATTCTTCCCCATTATGTTGCGTTTCCTAATCACCAGCCTTCTAAAATGCTGTCCACTGACAAAAACAAAACCTCGTCATCAAATTTTATTCCCTTCTTCTCTAACGCTACGCAGGATGATTCTACTTCTTCCCATGCTGGAAAAGTATTTGGTAACATCCAGATATAAGAATTGAATTTTTCAAGGTATTAACACTATTTCAAAAGATAAAGTGCCATAATAATTATTCACTTCAAGTTGGAATTTCTTTTCCTGTTCATAAGTAATGGTGTCCCCTTTAAGAACAGATGGCATTCAAAGGGATATATTTGTGGGGGGGTTCAATTCTTTCTTCAACACATTCAATTTTAAGTAATGGAATACTTCAATAACACTGTTTGCTCTTCTTCCAATTTGCCAAATCCTATTGCTAAAGAGAGAACTATGTAAAAGAAATAAGTAGGCTTCACTCAGTGGATTATTTAAAAAGTCAACAAGAATTTTGGGGGCCTTGCTTTAGCATTAAAGCATGACATCAGTGCTTCGAATAAACTTAGGATTCTCTCAACTGCATTTGTTAAAAAGAGCCAACAGTTTTGGTGAATGCAAAAGGATTGAAGAATACTGAATGTCAACAAAATCAAAAAATCCTTTAATCACTCAGTTCAAACAGCATACATGCTGAAGCAAGAGGACAATACCATGACAATGACCTCAGTGCCAATAGAATGTTTATTAGATGCTCTTTGAATAATGTTATGCAGAATATGGCCAGAACAGCCAACACCTTCCACAGAATCATTCATGCTTTGCTTCAGTTTTGAGTAAACATTGTCGGCATATTTATGCAAACATCCACAAAAATTTGTATTTGTATTATCTCCACCAAAAGCAGTATAATTTTTCTCATTAACTCAATTCAATAAGAGAGTCTGCAAAAGTGTGCCCTTGTCTCTGATGTCTCATCTGGAAGGAATTTTACTTGAAAATAGCCTTATAAGCAAGCCTTTTTTTCACTAGAAAAATACCAAACAAGCAAAGGGAACATTTTTTCTGCATTGTGACTACTTATACCAGTGGCTATGCCCTAACAAGGTGAGATGTGTAGATCTTTGCTAATTTCTGTAATTGCAGAGGGAGCCGTTAACGTTGTTTAATTATTGCAGTGGATTTCAACCTGGCACCTGAAAATTTGCTTGCAATTTTGGAATCAGAAAATACATCTGGTAGTTGTACATTCAGTCATTTGAGCAGACTTATGATACACAGTGTGGAAAACCACTGCAGTGTCTGCTGCAATTCTTATGTCCTCTTCATCTGAATTTTTCTGAATCCAAAAAATTTGTTGTAGCACCTTCTTTGGTACTGTATGGGGAAATCACTCATCTCTTCTGCTTAGCTGTTAGTATATGCTGGTTTACATCTGACTTCCCACCATTTTTGATGTGGAATGAACCATTGCATACTGCGCAGAGAGTTTCAAAATAACTTTTTCCTCAGTTGATAAATTTCTACTGTTCAGAAAATTCATCACAAAATTTACACTTGTGTTTGGCATTTTGGAGTTTAAATATACACAAATAAAAGAATAGATAACAGTTTCAAAATATTTCAAAAGAATTGAAAATATCGAATTTGATTATATTGCACCTGTATCAGTGAGTCTGTCCTTCACAAGTCCACACTCATAACTAATCTAAACGAGGTGAACCATTGAAAGGATTGCGAACTTGTGAACAAACAATGAATTGAACTTGACGTGTGATTCGGAAACGATAGTGCTCTTCCAGCTTGCCTGTAAGGGCCAGTTGTAAGCACGGTCTCCCCGCACAAAGCCAGAGCTATCTTCATAGAAAGTTGGGGAAGCCTGGTGTTGTGGGACTGGTGGGTTTTCAGAAGGGAGTGTTCAGGTTATGCCAGTCTTTCAGCTGTGTTAGTGTGCTCCGTGGAGAAAAGCTCCATGTCGGAATCTTCATCAGTGGAGTGAGGCACTGGCTGACCCTCGTCTAGGAGCTGGGGCTCTCACTCAGGGCTAACTTGCAGAATCTAGTTATTTGAGTGTGGCTGTTGTTGACTGGCTGATTTTCTGATCCTGTGCACTGACCAGAAGTTATCTCTAACGGTGGTTGCTTGTTCATCACCTGGGACTTTGGCCAAAGACCAATCTTTTCCTTTATTGAATATGAAAAATAAGTATTTTCAATTCTCAGTCCTCTCTTCTGGACTTCTCTCAGACAAGCATACAGGGAGAGAGAAGGGATTGTGCAGGTGTTTATTTGTGGAGGCATGATTCTCAGCTGCTGTTGCCTTGGAAGTGATTTAAGCACCAGTTACTGTGGTGGAAAATAGATCTGACTGCCAAATTTTTGTAATTTATTTGAAAAATATGGATACCGGGTGTTTGGGGTATTCTGACAAAGAAAATACAGAACACAGGACAAACATCATTAAATTCAGGACATTCCTATGTATACAGGATGCCTGGCAACTCTACACACACACCAAGGTATTTAGGAATGAAAAAAATTAATCCGTGTGAGTATTTATGAGTGTCCCAAGTGACTTCTCTGAGTTAAATATAGGAATTAAGGAAACCTAAACCTGTCGTTCCAAACCTTCAAATATGGTTTGATCAAACAGAACAGAAAAGAAAAAAAAAAAAAAAAAAAGAAGAAGAATGAAAAGAGGCCCACTTATTTAGTTTTGTGGGCAAAGAAAGAAGTAATACTATTTTCTTTTCCTTTTGTTCTCTCTTCCTTGATTCCTGGGCAGAAAAGTATCACGGTAAAACATTTTGCCCTAGAAACATATATTACTAACAAATGTTGATATAATAATGACTCTTCCTGGAGTGTGAATTGACTGAACCAAGGCTATTCAAGGGGAATTTGGAATAGTAAGGTAGAGTCTCAGGATATTATCCAACATACCAAATGTGTACAATTGAAACTACTCTACAACCCCTTGGCATTTGATTTTTATTAATATTGTTTGATATTTATGTCGCAATATCTTATAGGCATAGTGTAGTATTTTCACGTTGTTTAGTTTTATTTAAATAATAATATTTGCATGCTTTTTTCAATCATAACCACCAGAGCCCTAGTTCTATTTTAAATAAATTTTGTGAATGATAGTGGTATACTTGACTCCTTCCACAGGAACAACCAAAGTGAACAATATGAAAAATCTGTCATCATTCCTGCAATTAAAAGTTTTGCTAATAGAGCAAACTAGTGAAGACTTGTCCAAGTATAAAACAGTATGACCCAGAATATCCTTATCTCCTCACACCCAACCAACCACCCTGCCCTCATACAATACAGTAAAGGTAGGAAATTCATTAGTTTCTGCTTAGGAAGAATTATTACTGTTTTTCAGAATGTCTTCCAGTTCATTCCAGCAATAATGCACTATGTTCTTAAGAGAGATTTATAGGTTGATTTCTGTGATTAATTTGATTAAAACTTAGCGTTTCTGGAAATATTCCATAGAGGACATTTTTGGACCTCAGGTGCAGATATGTATCCCCCCCTTCATTTCACAGCACACTATGATTAATGGTCCCATCAAACCTCTTATTATTATATTTTCTTCTTTACTCTTATTCCCCATTCCCATTTCCCTCTTCCATCCAATGACAACTATTCCAATGTACTTAATATATTTATTTACGTATGTATATATGTTTGTATAATATTGCAGTAGACAGAATTCTAAGATGGCCCTCGAGAGTCCTGCTCCCTGGTGTCTAAGTCCCTCCCCTTGAGTGTTAGTGGGACCTGTAAATATGATGGGGTAGTCACACTGTCGATTCGTATATATCATACAAGACTCCATCACAGCTTTCTGGAGTGTTTCTCCAGCTGGCCTCCAAGAAGACAAAAACTGCCATATTGTGAACTGCCTACGGGGACCTTGTGGCAAGGAACCCTGGGAGCCTCTGTGAGCTGAAAGCAACCTTGGCAGACAGCCAGCAAGAAAATGGTAACCTCAGTACTAAAATTACAAGGAGATAAATTCCACAATCAATCAATGAGCCTGCTCAAACTCCAGATGAGATCAGAGCCACAGCCAACACTGGAATAAGTGTAATTCAATGTTGTGATTTCTGTCATTCTGATTGACTTAATTGATATCTCATTGTGGTTTCAATTTGCATTTTTTAAATAATTATTTAGATAAAGACCATTTTATTGAGGGATAATTTCTATACAGTGAAAAATATAGATCTTAAGTGTATGATTTCTTGAGCTTTTACAAATGTACATATTCTTGTAATCAATACCCAAATCAAGATAAAGATCATCCCAGAAAATTCCCATATGTCCCTTTCTAGTTAATTCCCCCACCACCCCAAAGGCAGTGTTCTGCTTTCTATCATCATAAATTAGTTTTGCCTATTTTTAAACATTATATAGATTAAATCATGTAGTAAGTGTCTGGGGCTCTCTATCTCTGGTTCTTTCCTGTCTGATTGCACCCTCACTTTATGGCAGCTGTGGTTGCTCCGTACAATATCCTCTGTTTCTTTAGAGTTTAGCTGTGAGGTGCCCACTTTGTCTTGCTCTAAGACTAAAACCCATAAATAGATGTAACTTGCCTTATGTCATTACCTTTTTTCAAGTTTTGGTTCATTTCTAGAATGTGGCTGCTTTTGTTCACTTTCTCATGCCTTTAGGTCATTTTTTTATGTGTGTTTTTACCAGAATGTACATGTGTTATCTGGAGTAAGGCTAGTTCTGGTAGAAGCTGCTTGACCAAAGTGGTGGAGGCCTTTCCTTGATTTAAGAAGACCTTATTTTTTCCAAGATGAGTCATTTGTTTCAAATTCATGTACCTGGTATATCTTTCTATGTATTTTAGGTTTTCTTTCAGTAAGGTTTAGTAGTTTTTAGTGTAGATGTCTTATGAATCTTTTGCTAAATTTATTCTCAGGCTTTTTAATATATTTTAATGCTATAATAAAGGGTGTTGTTTCTTTAAGTTCATTTTCTAATTGTTTGTTGCTTGTCCCTAAATGCACTGTTGATTTTCAAAATTTGATGAAACTGCTTTATATATTTTGGAGATATGATATTAAGTGTGTAAAATTTTTAGGATTGTAATATTTTAGTTTTTAATTAATACATTTATCATTGTGAAATGTCTCCCTTTATTTCTTGTAATCCGTCTTGAATTACATTGTATATCGCTTGCTATTAATATAGCTACATTGGCTTTCTTTTGGGTATTGTTTGCATGGTATAACATTTTTCATCCTTTTATTTTCAATATTTTTATATTTAAAATGCTTCTCTTTTATAAAGTGTATAATTATTATTTTAAAAATCCATTGCTCTTTCTTCCTTAATTTTTCTTTCCTCCGCTGTTTATAATCCATGATGTGATTTTTATTAGTATAATTTATCTTCTTTATTAAGCTATTAGGGATGCATTCTTTTGTTATTCTTTTAGTGGTTACCCCTGTGATTACAACATGCATCCTTAATTTATTACCCGCTCCATTAAATTTGTATTTTTACCACTTCCTGAATAATTCAAGGACCTTGAAACTTTATTCCATTTATGTCCTCCCTGTCATTTGTGCTATTGTCATATACTTTGCAATTACATATTTTTTTTAATTACAAGAGCAATCACTATCACCATTTTAAACAAATGATATTCACTTAAATTTACTGACATACTTACTTTCTCCTATGTTCTTCATTCTCTTTTCTGGTTTCATGGTCATATCTTGGAGCAATTTTCTTTCCATTAAAAAAAACCCCTATTTTTAGTGTTTCTTTTAGTGCAGGTTTTCTGGCAATGAATTCTCTCATCTCCTCTTGTGAGGAAATGTGTTTATTTTGCTTGCATATTTTCTGGGTATTTTTGCTGGATGTAAAACTCTTGATTGGACATCATTTTCTGTCAGCAGTTTATAACGATGTCATTCCATTGCCTTCTGGTGTCCATTATTTCTTTGGGAAAGTTACTTATACTTGATTAAAAAATTATTTTTAAAGTAATGTGTTTTTTTTCTCTTGATGCTTTTAAAATATGTTCTCCTTGTCTTTTGTTTTAGCTTTTTGAGTATGATATGCCTGGCTTTTACTTTCTTTGTATTCATCCTACTTTGGATTAGTAGAATATTTTGAGACTATGGATTGATATCTTTCATAAGCTTTGGAAAATTTCAGACGTTAATTCTTCAAATATCATTTCTTTACTAGTCTCTACCTCTATCTTTCTCTTGTTTTTCTTGGACTTTAATTACATGAATGTTAGATATTGTTAATGGGTCACATTTCTCTTATTTTCTCTTTTGTATTCTCTTTTTGTGCTTCAATCTAGATATTTTCTACTGACCTGTATTTCTGTTCACCAGTCCTATCTTGTTCTATGTCTAATCTTCGCTTAAACCCTTTAATTGGATTTTTAATAACAGGTATTGCATTTTTCCTGCTTTAGAATTTCAATATGTTTCTTTATGAGAGATGCTACAGTACTACTGAAATTCTCCATCATTTTCTTATTTTAATCCTGGTTGTTATACATATTACTCATGGCTCTCTTATTATTCTCTATTTTTTATTTGTTTTTTGGCAATTAGATCCTGTTCTTTAGCATTTCTTAAATTTTTTATTGAGAGTTAATGTTTTAGTTTGTTCAGGCTGCCATAACAAAGTAACATAATGTGGCTTAAACAACAGAAATTTATTGTCTCACAGTTCTGGAAGCTGGAACTCCAAGATCAAGGTGTTGACAAAGCTGGTTCTTCCTTGGAGGGAAGATCTGTGTGGGAAGGATCTGCTCTAGGCCTCTATCCTTGGCTTGTAGTTGGATGTCTTCTCCTTATGAATCTTCACATGGCATTCTCCCTTTGTGTATGTCTGTGTCTCAATTTCCCCTTTTTATAAGGATACAGGTCATATTGGGTTAGAGCTCACACTAATTACCTCATTTTAACTTGATTATCTCTGTAAAGACCCTGTCTCTGTATAAGGTCACATTTTGAGGTACTGGAGTTAGAAATTTGCATATAAATTTGGAAGGAGGTGAGCGGATTCAATCCAAACAGTTGGATGTTGTATGGGAAAAGTTGTAGAAGCTCTGAATGGTGGCTTTTTGGAGTTTTTTTCCTCCTGTCAGTTTTGTACATTTCTTGTTAATTACATTCTAGTTTTTTTGTGGTTTTTGCTTTGTAAGATATGTGGATTTTAAATTTTATTGGTGCTATCATATTCCCCTTTATTTCTCCTCATATTTGTTTAATAACAAGGGATTTTTTAGAGGGCATAATTTTCAAGGTGCCCTTCAGATTCCGCTTATACTTCTTCCCAGAGTGCCAATCAATGCCTCTTCTCAGAACATTTATCTGTTGTGGAGAATCTTGTTCTGCTCTAATACAAAGTTAAGGAACTGAAAACTTTTAAATGGCTGTTTTTCTTGCTGAAATATTTTAATAAAATTAACCAAATAAATAATTTGATGACTCTTGTATTTTCCGTTATCTTCTAGAAGGTTCTCTAGACATGTCTCTGCTCTCACTCTATCCTCTCCTACATTCTATTCTAGAGGAGTTTCGTTGCTTACACGGATAAGAGAAATGCAATGGTACTATTTGCGTTACATTGCTAGAGTACATTTCTTGTAGTTCTATCTTTTAGGAGTGTCTCTTCCAATGAGCAGGGCAATTTACTTTCCAGGAGGGCTGGAAGTAAGCAAGCACCAGTTTCTCTCAAGTGAAGTGGACATCTTTGGTATTTGCCTTGGACATGGTGAAGTGATGGTGTGTGTCTAAGCCAAAATATAGCAATCATCAGGCAAACTTCTTTCTCAGACATGTGAGTAGTGTTGAATAGTAGGCATGTGGGGACTCTACCACCTAGTTCTCAATTCAGAATCCTGAGGCTTCAAATATCCACATGGGAAGGGAAACACATATAATGGTTGTGTATTATTATTATTAATTTTATCAATATTTTTAAAGCATAAGTTAGAGAAAACATTATTTAGCATATATTATTTATCAGTGTTATTGAAATTTTTTTGGATACTCATATTACAGGTTGCTTATATTATTACAATTGAAGGAAAACCATATTTTGTCCATCTCAAAAAGCAGTAAGTAATTATTTTATTCTTTCAAACTTTAGTTCTTTGGTTTCTTGATTTTTAAAAATACTTTTGAATGGAATCATTTCAATTCAAATGTATGTTTATTGTATATCCATTATTGAGTAAAATCTTATGTATACAAAAGACAATAAAACATGGTTCACAGTTAAAGAATTTATAATACAGGAAGATATATTCAGACACATTAGTTAAAGAAATGGAGAGTTTTATAATATGTTATTATGATAAATGTGTCAGTAGTATTCTTTGGAAATCAGGGAAATCTTTTTGGAAAGAGGTTAGAAATGACTTGTATCTTGAGGAAAGATACTTAGGAAGCTCTGTAAAGAAGTCGGGTAGTGACGGGGACATTCTGTTTAGAAGAAATCACGTGCAAAACCTCAAGGAGTGAAACAGAGTGGATTCTGTGGTGTGCAAAAAGTCAGTGTGAATTACTAAAGAACATGTTTTCTGGAAGATAGAAGTAGAAGATTTTGGAAAGGTAGGCAGGAACCAGGTTGTAGAAGATCTATAGAATGCTATTATAAGGATACTGGAAGCCAAAAATGTTTTTAAGCATGTACTTATATAGTCCCATTGAGTCTTGTAGGCTATTATTTTTATTTATGTCATAATAGTTTATAACTTTTTGAAATTTCAGTTGTACATTATTGTTTGTCAGTCACCATATAAATGCATGCCTTCACCCCTTGTGCCCACCCTCAACCCTCTTCCCCCCGGTAACCACCAAACTTTTCTCTCTGTCTGTGTTTGTTTATCTTCCATGTATGAGTGAAATCATGTGGTGTTTGTCTTTCTCTGTCTGGCTTATTTCGCTTAACATTATACCCTCCAGGTCCATCCATGTTGTTGCAAATGGGACGATTTTGTACTTTTTTATGGCTGAGTAGTATTCCATTGTGTGTGTGTGTGTGTGTGTATATATATATATATATATGTATATATATATATACACCACATCCTCTTTATCCAGTTATCAGTCAATGGACACTTGGGTTGCTTCCACTTCTTGGCTAGAGTGAATAATGCTGCAATGAACATAGGGGTGCATGAGCCTCTTTGGATTGTTGATTTCAGGTTCTTTGGATAAATACCCAGCAGTGAGATAGCTGGATCATAAGGTATTTCTATTTTTAATTTTTTGACGAATCTCCCTACCATTTTCCACAGAGGCTCACCAGTTTGCATTCCAACCAGCAGTTAATGAGGGTTCCCTTTTCTCCACAACCTCTCCAGCATTTGTTATTTTTTGTGTTGGTGATTATAGCCATTCTAATTGGTGTAAGGTGATATCTTAGTGTAGTTTTGATTTGCAGTTCCCTGATTATTAGTGATGTTGAACATCTTTTCATGTGCCTATTGGCCATCTGTATATTTTCCTTGGAAAACTGTCTGTTCATATCCTCTGCCCATTTTTTGATCAAGTTGTTTGTTTTTTGTTGTTTAGTTGTGTGAGTTCTTTATATATTATGGAGACTAACACCTTGTCAGATATATGATTTGCAAGTATTTTCTCCCAGCTGGTGGGTTGTCTTTTCATTTTGCAGCCAGTTTCCTTTGCCTTGCAGAAGCTCGTTAGTCTGATGAACTCACACTTGTTTGTTTTGTCTTTTGTTTCCCTTGTCCGAGTAGACATGGAATTCAAAAAGATCCCTCCAAAGACTGATGTCAAAGAGTGTACTGCTTATATTTTCTTCTAGGAGTTTTATAGTTTTGGGTCTTACTTTTAAATCTTTAATCCATTTTGAGTTAATTTTTGTGTATGGCAAAAGATAATGGTCTACTTTCATTGCTTTGCACGTCAGTCCAATTTTCCCAGCACCATTTATTGAAGAGACTTTCCTTTCTCCATTGTATGTTCTTAGCTGCTTTGTTGAAGATTAGCTGCCAGTAGATGTGTGGTTTTATTTCTGGGCTTTCAATTCTGTTCCATTGGTCTGTGTATCTGTTTTTGTACCACTACCATGCTGTTTTGATTATTATAGCTTTGTAGTATATTTTGAAGTCTAGGATTGTGATGCCTCCAGTATTGTTCTTTTTTCTCAGAGTTGCTTTAGCTTTTCAGGGTCTTTTGTTGCCCCAATAGAATTCTTTGTTCTATTTCTGTGAATAATGTCGTTGGGATTCTGATTGGGATTGCATTGAATCTGTAGATTGCTTTAGGTAATATGGACATTTTAACTATGTTTATTCTTCGATGTGCATGAGATATCTTTCCATTTCTTTATGTCATCACCAATTTCTTTCAGTAATGTTTTATAGTTTTCATTGAATAGGTCTTTCACCTTCTTGGTTAAATTTATTCCTAGATATTTTGTTCTTTTTGTGGCAATTGTAAATCAGATTGTATTCCTGAGTTCTCTTTCTTTTAGTTCATTATTAGAGTATAGAAATGCAACTGATTTTTGTAAGTTGATTTTGTACCCTGCAACTTTGCTGTAGTTGTTGATTATTTCTAATAGTTTTCCGATGGATTCTTTACGGTTTTCTATATATAAAATCATGTTGTCTGCAAACAGTGAGAGTTTCACTGCTTCATTGCCTATTTGGATTCCTTTTATTCTTTTTCTTGCCTAATTGCTCTGGCCAAAACCTACAGTACTATGTTGAATAAGAGTGATGAGGGTGGGTACCCTTGTCTTGTTCTTGTTCTCAGAGGGATGGCTTTCAGTTGTTCCCCATTGAGTATGATGTTGGCTGTTGGTTTGTCATATACGGCCTTTATTACATTGAGGTACTTTCCTTCTATGCCCATTTTATTGAGAGTTTTTATTGTAAATGGATGTTAGATCTTGTCACATGCTTTCTCTTTCTCTACTGAGATGATGATGTGGTTTTTATTCCTCATTTTATTAATGTGGTATATCACATTGAGTGATTTGTGGATGTTGAACCATCCCTGTGTCCCTGATATGAATTCCACTTGATCATGGTGTATGATCTTTTTATGTATTGCTCTATTCAGTTTGCCAATATTTTGTTGAGGATTTTTGCATCTATGTTCATCAGTGATATCGGCCCGTAATTTTCATTCTTTGTATTTTTCTTGTCTGGCTTTGGTATCAGGGTGATGTTGGCCCTGTAGAATGTGTTAGGAAGTGATCTATCTTCCTCTGTTTTTTAGAATAGTTTGAGAAGGATAGGTATTAAATCTTCTTTGAATGTTTGGTAAAATTCTCCAGAGAAGCCATCTGGTCCTGGACTTTTATTTTTGTGGAGATTTTTGATTACTGTTTCAGTCTCTTTACTTGTGATTGGTCTCGTCAGATTCTCTGTTTCTTCTTGATTCAGTTTGGGAGGTTGTGTAAGTCTAAGAATTTATCCATTTCTTCTAGATTGTCCAATTTGTTGGCATATAGTTTTTCATAGTATTCTCTTATAATCCTTTGTATTTCTGTGTTATCCGTTGTCATTTCTCCTCTTTCATGTCTAATTTTATTTATTTCAGGCTTCTCTCTTCTTTTTCTTGGTAAGGGTTTGTCAATTTTGTTTATCTTCTCAAAGAACAAGCTCTTTGTTTCATTGATCCTTTCTACTGTTTTCTTAGTCTCAATTTCTTTTATTTCTGCTCTAATTTTTATTATTTCCTTCCTTCTGCTGACTTTAGGCTTTGTTTGTCCTTCTTTTCTAATTATGTTAGATGTAGTTTAAGATTGCTTATTTGTGATTTTTCTTGTTTGCTAAGGTGGGCCTGTATTGCTATGAATTTCCCTCTCGGGATTTCTTTTGCTGCATTCCATATGAGTTGATATGGTGTATTTTCATTTTCATTTGTCTTCAGATAATTTTTGATTGCTCCTTTAATTTCTTCAATGATCCATTGGTTGTTCAGTAGCATATTTAGTCTCTACATTTCTGTTACTCTCCCAGTTTTTTTCCTGTAGTTGATTTCTAGTTTCACAGCATTATTGTTGGCAAAGATGCTTGTTATGATATCAGTCTTCTTAAATTTATAGAGGCTTACCTTGTTCCCAATATATTGTCTATCCTTTAGAATGTTCCATGCACACTTGAGAAGAATGTGTATTCTGCTGATTTTGGATGAAGTGTTCTATATATTTCTATTAAGTCCATCTAGTCTAGATTTTTCTTTAAGTCCACTGTTTCCTTATTGACTTTCTATCTGGATGATCTGTCCATTGATATAAGTGGGGTGTTAAGGTGCCCTACTATTGTTATGTTGTTATTGATATCCCCTTTCAGGTTTGTTAATAGTTGCTTTATGTACTTTAGTGCTCCTGTGTTGGGGGCATATGTATTTATAAGTGATGTGTCTTCTTGGTGGAGTGTCCCTTTTATCATTATATATTGCCCCTCTTTGTCTCTCATCACCTGTTTTATTTTGAAATCTACTTTGTCTGATATGAGTATGGCAACACCTGCTTTCTTTTCTTTGCTGTTAGCTTGGAGTTTCATATTCCGTCCCTTCACTCTGAGCCTATGTTTGTCTTTAGAGCTGAGATGTGGTTCCTGGAGGCAGCATATTGTTGGGTCTTGTTTTTTAATCCATCCCACCACTCTGTGTCTTTTGATTGAATAATTCAATCCATTTACATTTAGAGTAATTAGTGATACATGAGAGCTAAATGCTGCTATTTTATCACTCATTTTCTAGCTATTCTGCATTTCCTTTGTTCCTTGTCCCATGTGCTTTGGACTCCAATTGAGTTTGGTAGTTCTCTATGATGGTTTTCTTAGTTTTCTCTTTGTTTATCATATGAGTCTCTGTTCTGATTATTTGTTTAGTGGTTATCATGAGGTTTGTATAAAACAATCTCATAAATGAGATAGTCCATTTCTGATAACCTCTTATTTCCTTAGGCTAAGTCGAGTCCATCCCTTTCCTCTTCCCCTTCAAAGTTATTATTGTCACAACTTATTTCATCTTGTGTTGTCAGTTTGTGGTTAAAGTGACAAGGTTATATTTATTTTTGCTGTTTTGCTTCCTTTATCTTTGATGTTATAATTAAGTATTTGCTAACCTGTTCTGATAGAGACCTGTAATTTTTCTAATTTTGTCTACCTATTTTTCTCCTAGCTCAACGCTTTTTATCCCCTTTATCTTTTTTTTTTTTTTCAGGTATGTGGGCCTCCTTGAGCATTTCCTGTAGTGGGGGTCTTGTGGTGATGAACTCCCTTAGCTTTTGTTTTTCTGGGAAAGATTTTATTTCTCCATCATATCTGAAGGATATTTTTGCTGGATAGACTATTCTTTGCTGAAAGATTTTGTCTTTCAGAATTTTAAATATATCGTTCCACTCTCTCCTAGCCTCTAAGCTTTCTGCTGAGAAATCTGCTGAGGGCCTGCTAGGAGTTCCTTTGTACATTATTTTTTTTTTCTCTTGCTGCCCTTAAGATTTTTTTCTTCTTCGTTGGCTTTTGCCAGCTTTACTACTAAATGCCTTGGAGAGGGTCTTTTTATGTTGATATAGTTAGGAGATCTATTGACTTTATTCACTTCTAATTCCAGCTCCTTCTCCATGTTCAGGCAGTTCTCAGCTATTATTTCTTTGAACAGGCTCTCTGCCCTTTTTTCCTTCTCTTATCCCTCTGGAATACCTATAATACTTATGTTGCATTTCCTAATTGAGTTGGATAGTTCTCAGAGAATTTCTTCATTTCTTTTTAGTCTTAATTCTCTCTCTTCCTCTGTCTGGAGCATTTCTGCATTGCTATCCTCTAGGTTGCTAATTCTTTCCTCCATATTGTCAGCTCTGTTCTTTTAAAGATTCCAGATTTTGCTTTATCTCTTCCATTGTATTTCTCATCTCCAATATTTCTGATTGATTTTTCATTATAGTTTCAATCTCTTTTGTGAAAAAGTTCCTGATTTCATTGAACTGTCTATCTGTATTTTCTTGTAACTCTTTGAACTTTTTTATGATAGCTATTTTGAATTCTCTGTCATTTAGAATATAAATTTCTGTGCCTTCAGGATTGATTTCTTGGTGCTTGTCATTTTTCTTCTGGTCTGGAGATTTCATATATTTTTGCATACTGTTTGATGGTGTGGATTTATTTCTCCTGATAGTGATAATATCTGGTCGCAGCTTCCTGCCGCCACTAGGTGGGGGTCAAGAGCTGTGTATTCTGAGCCCACCAAGATCTGCAGGTACTCTGGTCAACTGGCTGTGCTGGAGGAGCACAGAGCAGGGGGAGAAGCACTTTCTTTCACCTGCCTGATCCTGGGGGCTTCTCACTATCTGCTCTCCTGGGGTGCTAGCTTGATGAAGGCACCCCACAACAGTTCAGTCACCTTCAAGTGTGAGTTTACCATCGGCTGTGAGGGAACTTGGAGAGTGATGGTTTTCCCATGGAGGTCTGCCCCTCCCCCCTCTCTTTCTGTGAGCTACATGGACCTGGAGTTGCTGCCTTTGGGGATGGAGAGGAGTTCTCCTTACCTCCTTCCACTTCCTCCATGGGGTCCAGCACCTCTACCTTCACATGTATGGCTGTGTGGGTCTCTCAGACAGACATCTTTTGTGTTGTGTGAATGCCCTCTGTTAGTACGAATGTCTTTTTTGTGGTATCTTAGTGGGGAGAGTTTATGGGGAGAACTCACTCCGCTATGATGCTGATGTCACTCTAGGCTATTTTTGAGGAGGCAGAAGTAGTGGTGGGGTGTCTAGTTATATGATTATATAATAGTTTAGGTGAGTGATGATGGTGGTTTGAACAATGGCATTGGTCATAGCACTAGAAAGAAAAATTCAGAATACCTTGAAGACAGATTTGGTAGAGTGATTGGGAAACAGTGAGGAATCTTGGATAATTTAGTTGTTGTTTAAGAAACTGGGCAGGTTATAGTGTAATTAAATGAGCAATATGAACAGGAAGGTATTTATGTGAGGAAGAGATGAGTTTGGTTTGCAGTGCCTATAAGATATCCCAGTGGGTTTTTTCTCCCACTGGGATTGGAATATGGAATATTAGATATGGAAATTTGAATCTCTCAGGAGATTGCCAATAGATTTAGCAGTTATCAATTGTTTGGTTGTAATTTTTTAAAATGAGAGTTTATAGAGTGCTTATAGTCTAATGGCTAAAGGCTGAATCCTGGGAAAAACCAACATTTCTGGGTTAGGTAGAACAAAAAAGCAGCCAACATGAAAGATCAAGCTGGAAGCATCAGAGATGTAGGAAGACAAGAAGAAGAGTGATGTGTGATGTAAATAAAGTGATTAGACAAAGTGGCCACAGTTTCCAAAATGATGCCAGAAGTCCAGTGCAATGATTATTTTACAATTGTCATTTGGATTTGACACTCTGGTGGTTATGAATCTTTTCCAGAGCAGTTTTAGGGTGAATAACAATTGACAAAGTGGAGAACTGGTGTGTAGACTACTCTTCTGATAAAATCTGTTGAGAATTGAAAATATATAGGGAATAGCTAGAGTAGGACTAGGGTCAAGGGAGAGTTATTTAGGGTGGTAATGACTTGGTAATAAACCTTTAAATATTATTAAGACAAAAAAGCAGTAGAGAGGAAGAGTGAAATTATAGGGTGGAAAAAGTATGTATCTTCAATATATGGCACAGGATGGGATTCATAGCATAAGTGTAAGGGTTTGCTTTAAACAAAATATGTAATCATCCTCTGGAAATAAAGAGAAGCAGTGAGGATGGGTACAGGTGATCTGAACGTGAGGTGACATGAAGGTTCTGTTGGATGATTGACAGAAGTGGTGTCAAGTTTTTGAATAGTTACCAAGAAAAATGAAAGAAAATTCTGACCAAAGTTATTGAAAAGAACTTGATACTTAGCTAAGCTTAGTGAATATGAACTTGTAGTGATACCAAGAATATCTTTCTAAATTCTGTCCTAACCTTACATTTTAATTTTGAGATTCAGGTTTAAAATCTAGAATGAATGAACAATAAAGACAGAGAGGTGCAAATCCTGTGCTGGAAGTTGGGACCTGTGTTATTTCACTCTTCAATATTTCTAGCAATTTGGGCTGTTCGTTAGCATGCATTTTAATATTGTATGTCACTGTGGTTAAAATACCTCCTTCAGCACCTAATTCATTGTAAATGACAGAGAAGTATTTGGACAATAGGATATGCTAAGATAATTGGCACTACTTTAAATTCCTCACTAAAAAGAAAATTTGTATTATGAAGAATAATTTTTTCTGTGTTTTCTATTTTACCACTTGAACATATTTTTGTGATTTCTGCCTAGATCATTTTTATCTTCAGCTTCTGTTGTTTATTCTTATGACAAAGATGATAGCCAACGTTCTAAGCCTTTGTTAGTTCAGGTAAGACATTGGTTTTTCTCTTACAGATTTATTATTCTGGATTTTATTTAAAAATATGAATATTCTGAAATTACTAGAATATTATTTTGCATATTCACTGAAATTGAATAACCTGGACTAGTTCTTATTTTTACCAGACACAAATTTATTGGGTAATTGCCATTCATGTTAAAGTACTAAGGTAGCTAAAGTGATAAACATAAATGACACACGTGGGATGTCTATTTTTAAAATAAGTTATCCGTTTTTTTTCCTTTGTGTTTTTTTTTCAGATGGATTGCAATTATCATGGATATGTTGCAGGTTTTCCAAATTCTCGTGTGTCACTCAACACTTGTTCAGGACTCAGGTTGTAGCCTATTTAAAGATATCACATTTGCCAGTATTAGATCCTGCTACTCTATAAGTTGATCCTCCATGTATCTTTTGTAGATCTACAGTCACTTTGTTGCTTCAATTCCCTAAGGAGTAAACCCAAATTGCTGATGAAATAGTCTTGGTCACCCTGGCAGCATCTGTTTCTGATGGGAGGCTACTTGTTGATTCTGACAGGATCTCCTGCTTGAGGCTTTGAGCAATCTTGAGTGTAGAGGGGATTGATTGGTCTCTCCATACTTCTATAGTTTTCCTAAATTCTTTATGTTTTACTTGTTTCTTAATTTCTTAGAATGATTGACAATTGTAGAATGCCTGAATCTGATAGACACTTGGGGTCTGCTCACAGTCATTTTTAGGCAGGTCATACCTTCAGTTCAGCACACACAAACAAATGATTTAGAACATTAAGTGTCAGGAGAGAGTTAGGTGTCTTATAAAGAAGAATGGGACCTAATACTAAGTAAGAGAGTGCCTATACATCCTACAGGCTGGCTTAGAAAATGTGTACCCTAGGCAGGGATCATAACCTCTTTAAGCATGTGAATCCATTCTGCTAACATGCTTTCTTGAAGATAACCAAAATATTTTCCTTAGAATATTTGTAATATAAAGCAGTACGTATCCTATGGTATTACTGGTCCAGTTCTGTGTTAACACCGCAAAGAATAAAGAGATAAAGTAGAAAAACTAAGGTAACTTTAAATGTGGAAAAAAAATTCTGGCCAAAATTTCTCATTAGAATATTAGATTATAGTTTTTGTAAAATCATTTAAGGTTTGTTTTAATTATCTTAATATTCAGGGGGACATTGCAGTTTAAAAACATCTCATATGGAATCGAACCCATGGAGGCTTTATCTGGATTTGTGCACATGATTTATAAGGAAAAAAATGATAACACTAATATTCCCCTCTTAGGAGACAATAACACTTACAGCCATAATTCACTGTATGAAGTCAGAAAAAGTTCAGAAGTAAGTGTTGAATTTTTAATTTTAACTTATTCAGTATGATTTTGTGAAACAAAAAACACTTTCAGAGCAAAATTTGGTGACTTACAAATCTTAAAATTATTCTGCTTTTTCATGAGGGTCCTGTCTGACTTTTAAAATGGATAGAGAATGAAATTAAGTTCTTTGTTATGCTTGTGATTAGATGAAATTTTCATGAAAACTTAGGTTATTAATCTTGGAAATGATTATGTGAATATAGGATTAAAGAAACCAAAAAATTAATGTTCATGTGTAGGCATTTGGATAATTAGTGTAAGTTATTCCTTTTCCTCAATTACTTGGATAATTTAGGTGAAAATATTACATAATATGGATTTCTAAGTTAAATCTTTGTTTCATAAGAGTTCAAAAATGAATATCAGTGGCTTACATAGGTACATGTAAAACAAAGTGATGAATTATTCCTCCACAAAGACCTGTAAACTGCCATAAATAACACACCTGGCTCTAGTGAGCCGCCATTGATCATAAACTTCAGTAATATTTTTCTAAACTATATTGTTTGCCAAAAGTAGTTTCCTAATAAGTGGTAGCAGAAAATCTGTCTTCATGTGGTTACTATGAAAATTATCACAAGGCTAAGGAAAGAAAAGCTTTATGTTGTAAACTTAATATTTTCAGTTTCAGCTGTTGCTAAAATCAAAAGATATCTGAGTTCTTATATTGCTTGAAATGTCATTGAAAATTATTAGTAACTACAAGCTCCTTTTGGACTGGAATTTTCTGACTAGTACCTAAATTTTGTATTTGAAGCAGCCTTGTTATGTAATTAGTAGCAACATGTCTCTCAGTTTATCTCTAAAGATAAATTTCGATAGAAGGTAAATTTCTGGAAATTCCTCAGGACTCACATTGTGTGTTTTTCAGAGAACTAAATTGTTCAAGTCATTCCATCGAAATCTTGAAACGTACATTGTTGTGGATAAAAATCTGGTAGGTCCTTTTTTATGCATCGTCTTTTTAAAATTATTTAACATTTGTCTTTAACTTGATTTCAATGATGTAATAACAATTTTAAACCATTTTTTGATAAATGTTTATTTTGATTTTGCAATTAATAAATTCTTAAAAATTGTGAATAAACTAAATTTTTGTTAATTCACTTATTTTGTATATAAGATTTCTAATTGCTTTTGTAAAGTGAAGCATCTTTTCATTTTCTAAAGCTTGTCAGCTATTTTTCTTTTTTGTGGAAGGAGTACATCCTCAATGAAAGTGCAGATTAAAACTCCTCCACACCCTGAACCACCACATACAATAATAATATTTAACTGCCTCAGCCTAACTGGAAGAGTAGTCTGCAGAAACTAAACTGCCACTTCTTTCAAGCAAAGGGAGAAAACAAGTTATCTGTTTGTCTCAGTTCTAGGTAAATGACATGACAGAAAAACAAACAAACGAAATTCTCACATTGAGGATTCATGACTATACTTCAGATCTTGTATGAGTTAAAGTTTTGAATTTATAAAACGTAGGTTGTTGGGAGATTCTAAGCTATAAGGCCACAGTTGTCCCAGGTTGGTAAGATCCAAGGGCACCTGATATAGGTGGATAGAATTTCTCTCTGGAGGAGTGCAAGTTCAGGCAGAATTCTCACAGATTAATGTCAGCCATATGTGAGCTCAAAATCCAAAAGAAAATGAGCCAACACGAACAAAGTTTAGCCAAAAAAATTAATAATAATAATAATAATAATAGATTTAGATCCACAAAACCTTCAGATATTAAAATTTTAAGATATAAGTTATAAAATAAAAATATTTTTCTCATAAGGAAATCTGCTGATTTCAGAAGAGGTGACTATGAAACAGGGAAGCTAAGTTAAATTTTGGCAGAGTTAACAAAAATTGAAGTGCACGGCTCACTAAAGAATTGAAGGGTTTTTTAGTATATAGCTAAGTTGACCCAGTACAAATCCAACACATACTCTGAAATCATATTCCTGTAAAATTACAAAGCAATTAGAAGTAGGAAAGCAGAACTTTAAGCATAATCAACCAAAAGAAGGCAATAAAAGAAAAGAAAAACATTATACATTAAGCATTTGTTTCATAAATGTGGGACAAATTTAAAAGCTAAGGTTAAGAGAAAAGATTTCAACGCAAGTATATAAGTAGTTATATTAGATGTAGAGGGACTAAGGACTACAATTAAAAATCAAAGATAAAGGTAATTAAAAGCAAAGACAAAGATTATCATGCAAGACACACACACACACATTCTGCTTACAACTGACATCTCTGAAATATGGTACATAATGAAAGTAAAAGACTAAAAATATACCATAAAAACAAAAATTCTAAGAAACTCGTTCAGCTATATTAACATTAGACAAAGTAGACTTTGAAGATAAGTGTAAGTTATCTATCAGTGCGTAGCAAACCACTCCAAAATTTAGTGACTTAAACCAATAACCATTTATCTATTTGGTTGGGAACCCAGAGACCTTTTGGACTTTTATCAATCTCAGACCCTTTTAGTCTAATCTGGTAGCCTTTTACTGACACAGCTATCTTAAAAACTTTGTGGGCTTTCTCTCTCTCTCTCTCTTTTTTTGTTTTACAGGATTACTTTTTAACGTCTTTTTTCCCTCACAGAGAAAATGTTCTTTATTAAGATTTCAGAGGTATAGGGATACACTTAAAGAGGTGTCAACTTCTTAATTTAAACAAAATATACATTACTGTGTGGTTACCAGTGGCAGATACGAGGATTGACTGTGGCCTTGGTGAAGCCCAGTGGGAAGCTTGCTAGGGAAGTTGCCCTAGTGTTCTTTCTTGAAATAGCCCACCAGTGTGAAGTTATCCATTTCTCTAATTGTTTTCTAGTGAAGGAGTACAGAGTTTATTGTGTTTCCTGGTAAACAAGATTTAGCCATTATAAATACATGGTTTGGAGTCAGATCTAGGATTGAATCCTAGTTTTGTGCGTTAGAACTGTATAATATTTTTTTGTGTGGTAAAAAACCTTAAATTTACCATTTTAACCATTTTAAAATGTACAGTTCAGTAGTGTTAAATCTATTCACATTATTGTGCTACAGATCTCTAGAACATTTTCATTTTGGAAACTGAAACTCTGTGTCTATTAAATACTAATTTCCCCATTGCCTTCTCTCCAGCCCTAGGTAAACCCCTTTCTACTTTCTGTTTCTATGATTTTGACTACTTTAGATACTATATATGAGTAGAATCATATAGTATTTGTCCCTTTGTGACTGGCTTATTTTGCTTAGCAAAATGTCCTCAAGTTTCATCCATGTTGTAACATATGACAGGATTTCCTTCCTTTTCAAGGCTGCAGAATATTCTATTGTATATATATACTACATTTTCTTTATACGGTCACCTATTAATGGACATTTGGGTTTATTATACCTCTTGGCTGTTGTGAATAATGCTGCAAGGAACATGGATGTGTAAATATCTCTTTGAGATATTGCTTTGAATTTTTTTAGGTATATATCCAGAAGCCAGATGGCTGGAATGTATGGTAAATCTATGTTTAATTATTTGAGGAACTGCCATACTGTTTTACATAATGGCTACACTGATTTACATCTCCACCAACAGTGCTCAGGGGTTCTAATTTCTCCTCACTCTCATCAACACTTGTTACTTTCTGTTATTTTGATATTAGCCACTGTAATGGGTGTGAGGTGATATCTCATTGTGGTTTTGACTTGCGTCTCTGTTATGATTACTGATGTTGAGCATCTTTTAATACACATGTTGGATATTTGCATATTTTACTTGGAGAGTTGTCTTTTCAAGTTCTTTGCCAATTTTTAAATTGGATTGTTTATTTCTTGTTGTAGAGTTGTAAGAGTTCTTTATATATTCTAGATATTAACCTCTTGTAAGATATATGATTTACAAGTACCTTCTCCCTTTCTGTAGGTTGCCTTTTCACTGTGTTGTTTGTTTCCTTTGATGCACAAAAGTTTTTAAGTTTAATGGAATCCCATTTGTATTTTTACTTTTGTTGCCTGTGCTTTTGGTGTCATATCTAAGAAGTCATTGCCAAATGCAATGTCCTGAAGCTTTTCCCCTGTGTTTTCTTCTAGGAGTTTTATAGTTTTAGGTTTTACGTTTAGGTCTTTAATCAATTTTGAGTTTTGTATATGATTTAAGGTAAGGGTCCAACTTCATTCTTTTGCACGTAGAGATTCAGTTTTTCCAGCACCATTTGTTGAAGACAGTCATCCCATTCTCTCCTGGCCTGAAAAGTTTCAGTTGAATAATCTGCCACTAGTCTTATGGGGGTTCCACTGTATGTGATTTGTCACTTTTCTCTTGCTCCTTTCAAAATTCCTTCTTTGTCTATGGCTTTAGACAATTTAATTATAATGTGTCTCAATGTAGCCCTATTTGGGTTCAACCTGTTGGAATATTTTGGGCCTCATGGATCTGGATGTCTGTTTCTTTTCCAAGATTTTGGAAGTTTTCAGCTATTATGGCTCTAAATATACTTTCTGTCCCTTTTTCTCTTTTTCTTCTCTTTCTTGTTTCCCATATTATGGATATTGTTTCTTTTTGTTATTTCTCATAAGTCCTATAGGCTTTCTTCATTCTTTTTTAGTATTTTTTCTTTTGCTCCTCTGAGTGGGTAATTTCAAATGTGCTGTTTTGTAGATCACTGATTCTTTCTTCTGCATGGTCAAGTCTGCTGTTGAAGCTCTATTGAATTCTTCAGTTCAGTCATTGTAGTTTTCAGCTCTTGGATATCGTTTGGTTGTTTCTTTATGGTTTCTGTTACTTTCTTGAACCCATTCTGTTCATGAATTGATTTCCTAATTTCATTTAGTTTTGTGTATATTCTTGTAGTTCACTTAACTTCTTTAGATGATTGTTATGAATTCTTTGTCTGACAGAACATAGATCTTCGTTTCATTAGGGTCAGTTATTGGAGGTTTATTAATTTCCTTAGGTGGTGTCATATTTTCCTGATCCTTGATTCCTTACACTGATATCAGCTCATTTGAATAAACTATCTCCATTCCCCACTTTACAGGTTTGATTTGGCAGAGGCAGTCCTTCACTGTTCAACTTAACTTGGGGCTCTGGGAGTGTTGGCTTGTAGAGTCTTTGGGCAGGTGGGGTTTGCTATCAAGTTCTATTTTTGAATGAGGCTACTGCGTGAGCTCTGAGGTCGGGGGTGGGGTGCTGCTGGCTGAGAACAGTTGTATAGAATTGCTGGGTTAGTTCCTTGCCCAAGTGAGGCTGTAGGATGGACTCTGCAGTTGCCTGCATTCTCTAGTTAGGCCTCCTAGATGATCAGGACTGAGTCTATACTCAGAAGTAGGTGGGGCTATGAATTAGCTTCCCTGCCCTGGTGTGGCAGCAGAATGAGCCCCAGGACCTCCACAGCTCATGTTTGAGGACTGAAGTCACGCAACACTCTGCACTGAATTCCCTGGCCAGATGGAGTTATCACTTTTACTCTGCAAATGTAGAAAGCTGCATGCTTTGTTCTTTGTTCAAGTGCCACTGTAAACAGGGCTATAGGATGGGCTATGCAGCATCCTATATACTCTGATAGGTTCCCTGATCAGATGGGCTGAAGGCTATATTCAGCAGATGGCTGGCTATCAATTAGTTTCCCTGTCTTGGCCCTAATTCTGGTTAATTTTTTTTTGTGTGTGAGGAGATCTGCCCTGTGCTAACATCTGCCAATCCTCCTCTTTTTTTGCTGAGGAAGACTGGCCCTGGGCTAACATCCATGCCCATCTTCCTCCACTTTATATGGGACGCCGCCACAGGATGGCTTGCCAAGCAGTGTGTTGGTGTGTGCCCTGGATTGGAACCGGTGAACCCCGGGCCACTGCAGTGGAGCACGTGCACTTAACCACTTGCGCCACCAGGCAGGCCCCTGGTTAATCTTTTTTTGGGGCATCAAATTAGGCAAAATTATGCACCAACTTCCCTGAGCTGATGGGCCACCATTCTAGCTCTGCAGATGGTAGGATGGTAGGACCACTGCCTGGGCTGTTTGCCAAAGATCTGTTCTAATTGGACTTGCAGAATGGGCTACACAGATTCCCAGAGCTCCAGTTAGGTTTCCTTGTCAGGCTGGGCTGGAGGCTGTATTCAGCTTTGGATGGGGCTATAAATTAGTTTCCTGCCGAGTTTGGGCTGCAGAACAGGCCGTTTACAAGAAATGCTCTTTGTTTATAGGTCAAATCAGAAAGAACCACACCCCAAGCTCCCTGGTCAGTGAAGGCCACTGTCTTGGCTCTGCAGATGCAGAGACACTGACTGGGGTCTCCGCTCAAGTGTAACCGGGACTGCATGGTGGGCTACCAACATTCCCAGGAGTTCTGGTTAGTTTTCCTGGTTGGCAGGGTTGGAGACTGTATTTGGCAATGAGAAGGGCTACAGATTAGCTTCCCTGCCCAAGAACATTACATATTTGACATTAGATATTACATATAATTAGATGTGACATATAGATATTATGTCATACATATGTATAGATAGTTATTAGATATGAAATATAGATATTATATATTATACATTTGGTATTGAATTAATAAGAAATTTCTTGGGCATGATAATGGTATAGTGGGCAAACAGGAGAAAATCCTTATTCTTAGGAGCTACATGCTGAAGTGTTTGCAACTTACTCTCAAATAGTTCAGCAAAATGAACGACGTATGCCCAGATCCACATCCATAGACAATAGATAAAGATGAATAGAAAGAACTAAATGTGACAAACATTAATAATAGATTAATCTAGGTGAAGGATATATGGATAGTCTTCAAATTTCGTGTAGGTTGAATTTTTTCAAAATAAAAAGTGCTATTTATCAAAATTAATGAATCCTTACAATGGGTGAATTTAATTATATATAAATTATACCTCAATAAAGTTGATCTAAAAGATTTAGAGTAGGGTGACAACAAGTAAACATGCATTTCAAAAAATTATTTACATAGGCTTTATCATTAAGTCAAAAAGAAAGAGAAATGCAGTGCTGCCTCCAATCAATTGGTAGGGTGTGGTGTTGCCTCGTTTACATAACCATATTCAGCATCTTCCTGGTAAGCATTATTAACCATTTTGGAAAAAATAGTTAAATCTTGATGAATCCTCACATTTTTGATTTTCACCTTCCAAGGGGTTGAGGTCTTCCTGTCTAGATGGGTCCAGTTGACAAAAATGAAGAAACTTGTTTTACAATGTTTAAACATATCTGAATATACAATCCTGAATGTATAACCTTGAAATCATCACAGAACCCCCCCCCCCAAATATTTTTGTATACTATAGCAAAAGTCAAAAGGAAATACTGTGAGGACATGAACAAGAAAATAGAAAATTATGGGTCAACTTTATTGATTACAATAATGTGAGTTAAATATCCCTATTAAAGTGCAAAGAATCTCAAATTAGATGACATTTATGAAACAGCTTAAAACAAAATGGCAGTATTAGGTATAAAACATTTTTTAAACGACCAGCAAAAATGTGCCTAGATTAGCAACCAGAGAAAATCAGGATGATATTACTAATAGATAAAAAGCCTTAAGTAGAAGAATGAGAGGAATATTTTATATTGAAAAATACAATTCAAATTAAAGGTGTGTTTTTAATAATAAACATTTAGTTGCCCGGTGAGTTATGATGAAACTATTAAAACAAAACCTCTGGAAGGTTTCTGAAGAAACTAACAGAAACCAAAACTATAGTGGAGCACATTAAAGCATTTCTTCTGGCCTTTAACAGATAGACAAGAAATAAATGTTAACATATAAAGATCAAATTATTTATCAGCTTGCTTTACTAGATACTTATTCATCTTTGTATCTTATGAGTGGTGCCACACACATTTAAATGTCTATAGATATCTGTAGAAAATGTATGCAAAGGTAGTCATCTCTAGGTGACAAGGAAAACAGCAATAATTTTGTAAAAGTAAAACCTGTATTCCAAAACTCTCTCACAACATATTAAAACAATAAGGAATAAAAAGAGATAAGGCAAAAAATAGTAAAATGAAAAATTTTAAATACTATTATGAGTAACTTATTCAAGGTTGGAAAAAACCCATAGTTATAAATTATTTAGAAATTAATGAATTGTATACAATATTTTAAAAATTTAGAGAATTTGTATTAATCAGAACAGGCTAGGTTTTGCTATGGTAAAAAATAACTGCAAAATCTTAGTGGCTAAACACAGTTCATTTTTCATTCATGCAATGTCAGCCATGGGTCTGGGTGACTCTCCAGGACAACTGTCTTCCATGTGTTGGCTCTCCACTCCAGAATGCTTAGATTTTTTTGGCATTTATATATTGATAGTTTGCTTTCTGATTGCCAAGCCAGTAGAAGAGCAGACCAGAGAGATGTGAGCCACCACAAGGAAATACTTCCCCTTAGAAGTGACATTCATCACTTTTGCCTTCATTTCATTGGCCAAAGTAAATCACCTGGCCATGCCTTTCTTTAGAAAGGAAGAGTTCCTGAACTAGGAGGAACTGAATGTTGGTAAATAGGGATAATGCCTACCACAGAGGATAGTACCAAAACTAAACACAGAGGAAATTCATATTTTTGAAAGAATTTGCTATTAGGAAGTAGGAATGAAAAATATATAGATGAAGCTTCTAATTTAAAGTTTCAAAACTTTAAAACAAGAGAAATGTAAGGAGGATGGGCAATAATTAGTAAGAAGGCTAAGTTGATGATAAACAGAAACATTAAAATGGATAAGTAAATTCAAGAGCTGGTTTATTTAAAAAAATAGGTAGAAAGTATAATTAAGCAAAAGGAATAAAACATGTTACGATGTTAAAAAAGATTAAGATGTTATAACTATGGGCTTGGAGAAGATTCAAACAAATAAACACAAATTCGTTGAATTCTCCAAAGGAGATAAGAATTTAAATGAAATCATCACATTGCACACCTTAAACTTACATAGTGTTATATGTCAATTTTATCTCAAGAAGCTGGAAAAAATAAATAGAAATATAATGGATCAGTTGCCACTGTTAGGTATAGATATTTTATTTTATGATTTTTTTATTGATGTTTTAATAGTATAACATTGTGAAATTTTGGGTTGTACATTTTTGTTTGTCTGTCACCATATATATGTCTCCCTTCACCCCTTGTACCCACCCCCTACCCCCACTGCCCCTGGTAACCACAATACAGCTTTCTCTGTCCATGTGTTGGTTTATATTCCACATATGAGTGAGATCATACTGTGTTTTTAAATGAGAGTTCTTTAAAATGTTTCAGGAAGACATAATTCAGATGCTAATTCACTTCTCGGATATAGGAAAAACATGCAGCTTAACAATTTTAGGTAATGCTCTAACATTTGCTAAGCAACATTCATTTGCTCAATTATGAAAAGTGTGTGTACACACATACATGAGCAACGGGCCCATCTTTCTTAATGCTACCAAGTTCTAAACAAAATATTATACTAATTTTGATAGTATATTAATAGTATGTAGTGTTTTGATAGCAAATATAATGATGGTTTAATATTAAGTAATATGTCAATGAAATCTATTGCATCAATAGGTCAAAAGACAAAAATCATTATCATTTTGGTATGCTTCAAAAAGGCTTTTGATAATAACTCAACTCTATTTTTTATAAAAGTTGTAGTATTTAGGAAGATTTATAAATAGGTGTTTCTGAACATGATACAAAATAGTCATCTAAAACTGAACACCAATTAATGTTGAAATATTTGCAGTTTTCCAATGAATAATCAGGAGCAAAACTCACATGCCTGATATAACCATTGCTATTTAATATTCTCCTGGCATTTTTAAACATTAGACAAAGAAAGAGCTTATTGGAATAAAGAAGAAATTAGAACATGAGTTACATGGTGACATGAAAGGCTGTATCTGAACATGATATCCAGGATCATAATAAAGCAAGCCTCTCATTAAGGATTTTCCTTTGTTATGCATATATGTTTTGGTTTGTGATTATATGTATTATTTTAGAAATAACTGTATTTTGAAATACCAGATTAAAAAATTTATGATTAAATTTTCATAAACAATGAGTAACTCCCAAGTTGAGTGCATTAAACATTGTTTAAAATCATCTTATTAAATGTTTTTCTTTATTATATAAATTATTTAATTAATTAATTAGTTTGCTGAGGAAGATTTGCCCTGAGCTAACATCTGTTGCCAATCTTCCTCTATTTTGTATGTGAGCCACTGCCGCAGCATGGCCACTGACAGATGAGTGGTATACATCCACACCTGGGATCTGAACCCGGGCCACCAAAGCGCACCACATGGAACTTAACCACTAGGCCACCAGGGCTCTCCCTATTTTTTTTTTAAATAAATTATTATTTATACTCATTATTGGTTTCCTGGATTTCAACTTGAATGTGGCCCCATAGCTATTTTAGAATAGAGCACATTATACGTGTAAAGCATATGTGATATATTAACGTCATCCACTAGTTTTTAAAAATAATTTATCTTTTTCAGTTTGATTACATGGGCTCTGATATAAAGGCTGTAACACAGAAGATTATTCAGATAATTGGTTTTGTTAACACTGTAAGTTTTTAAAAACTATTTTGGTTATATATTTTGTAGAAGTATAAGTAATATCAATTGATGTGTATAGTATTTTGCTGTGCTGTTGAAGAGTTTCCATAATCAAAATACTGAATTAGATGTCTTAAAGGTATTTTTATAAAAGTTTAATATAATGTTCAAATTTATTTAAAATTTTTTATTTATCTTCTGCTTTTAGATGCTTACCCAGTTAAAAATGACTGTTGTAATATCTTCCATAGAAATCTGGTCAAATAAAAACAAAATTTCTACTACAGGGTCTCCTAATCATATATTATCTAGATTTTTAGAGTGGAAATCCAAACATCTCTTCCGACCTCATCATATTGCATACTTTTTTGCGTGAGTATAGTATTCCATATTTGTATAACATTAAAGGAATAACCCAAAATTATTTCCTATGTTAAATATGAAAAGTAAGCACTTAATGTAAACTGTGTTCTTAAATTTGATAGACACCACGTGATAGGAAAAAAATATAAGTTAAAAGTCCGATTCAAGGAGCAAATGTGAGGCATGACTTAAAAACTTTGATCAACTGATATAAAATTACCTGATAAAAGTAAAATTGCATAAACATATTGAAATAACTAAAAGAGATTAAATTACGAGTGAAATGATTTCTTTGATTTCCCTTGGCTTATAACTTTTACTACCTGTTATCTTATCTCTACATTCTTGTCTCCCATCTGAATAATTCTTATGTTTTTATTTTCTAATAACATGAATATATTGAAATGTTACACCATCTAGAATCTAATGCACAGAAAAATCTATTCATCTTCAGTGAATAAATGAATAAGGACGTCACAGAAGATTGAATTTTCAGGACTATAAATGTAGAGAGAATCAAAATAAAAACTGTAACCATTAGTGCAATGGCATTTTGCATAAGCTATTAGGCCTCATGCTTATTATATTTCTCAATGTTTGTCAAATTCAAAATTTATAAATATATATTGAAATATTCTCAACATGGAAGGTTTGAAAAATGTATTTAAATAGTTTAATTTAGAGAATCATAGTGTTTAGGACACTATTACTAGATAATTGTTCAGTAATGTTTGCTGCTATGAAAATTATCGTTAATAATACTACTCTTAAATGCAATTATGAGGAAAATTTTATTTTTTAGCTTCAAGAAAAGTCCTAGTTTTATAGGAGCCACATTTCCTGGAAAGATATGTAATAAGAAATATGCCGCAGGAGTTGCTCTGGTATGTAATTATTATCCAGTTTGTTCTCCTTATTTTCACGTTTCACAATTCCTAAATATTTTAAAGCATGAATAAGCATATTACTTAGTTTACTCATCCTTTAATAGTTTTTTATATTACTAAGTTGGAGCATAAAAATTGAACTGTATATAATCGCTTTAAAAAATAGAAATTTTGTGGTAGGCTGGTGGCGTAGCAGTTAAGTGCGCATGCTCCGCTTTGGCGTTTCGGGGGTCTGATCCTGGGCGCACACCAATGCACTGCTTGTCAAGCCATGCTGTGGCACTGTCCCATATAAAATAGAGGAAGATGGCCACACATGTTGGCCCGGGGCCAATCTTCCTCAGCAAAAAAGAGAAGGATTGGCAACAGATGTTTGCTCAGGGCTGATCTTCCTCACAAAAAAAATGATGAATAGGAGGTGACGTCAGCATCATGGCGGAGAGAGCTTTCCCGTGAATTCTTCCCCCACAAAATACAGCAAAAGTAACAGCCACAGACCAACAACGGAATCCCAGACAGTGAAAAGCTGGAGCGGAGGGATCCACACTGCCGCACATCTGAGAGCGGAACGTGCTGGGCCCCCGGAGGAAGTGGGGAGAGGTAAGGAGAACTCCGCTCCCTCCCCATCAGATCAGCGATCCGGTCCGCGCGGCTCCCAGAGAGGGGGGAGGGGCGGCCCTCGGTGGGAAACTGTGGCTCTTCGGGCTCTCTCAGCCAGTGGGAAACTCCCGCACAGAGGGCTCAGAGGAGCCACAGGGCTACCATCAACATCTGAGCAACCCAGAGAGCGGATAAAGAGGGGCAAACGAGAAGCCTCCCACGTCAGGGACCCAGAGGGCAAAAGAGAGAGCTCCCCCCTCCCCGCAACCCGGAGTCTGCAGCTCGACCAGATCTAGCGGTCCGAGGCAGACCTGAATAAACTGGACTGGACCCGTGGATCGCAGTGGGGAAAAGAAACAAAACAAAACAAAACAAAACTGCGGATCGCAGCAGAAAAACTGGGGCAGAGCGCAGGGGGCTTAGACTACACAGCCCTTTACCACCACACAGTGGCGGCAGGTGGAAATTGCAACCAGAGACTTCCAGGATGAGGAAAATCAAAACCAACACAGGAACCACAATGCAAAAATATATGAAATCACCAGACCAGAAACAAAATGACAAGCACCCAGAAATCAACCCCGAAGACACAGAAATCCATAAACTAAATGACAGAGATTTCAAAATAGCTATCATAAAAACACTCAACGAAATACGAGACAACACAGACAAACAATTCAATGAGATTAGGAGTTTCTTCACAAAAGAGATTGAAATCATAAAGAAAAACCAATCAGTGCTGATGGAGATGAAGAACACAATGGAGGAGATAAAGGAGAATCTGGAATCTTTAAAGAACAGAGCTGACAATATGGAGGAAAGAATTAGTACTTTAGAGGATAGGAATACAGATATACTCCAGATGGAAGAAGAGAGAGAACTAAGACTAAAAAGAAATGAAGAAAGACTCTGAGAAATATCTGACTCTATTAGAAAATGTAACATAAGAATTATAGGTATTCCTGAGGGAGAGGAGAGGGAAAGAGGAACAGAGAGCCTATTCAAGGAAATAATAGCTGGAAATTTCCCAAATCTGGGGAAGGAGCAGGAAATACCAGTAAGCGAAGCCAACAGGACGCCTATATATATTAACAGACAAAGGCCTTCACCACGACACCTAGTGGTAAGGCTAGCCAGGGTCAACGACAAAAAAACAATATTAAGGGCAGCTAGACAAAAACAAAAAATAACGTACAAAGGAACTCCCATCAGGCTCTCAGCGGATTTCTCAACAGAAACTTTTCAGGCTAGAAGAGACTGGAATGATATATTCAAAATACTAAAAGACAAAAACTTTCAGCCAAGAATACTCTATCCAGCAAAAATATCCTTCAAATATGATGGAGAAATAGTAACTCTCCCAGATAAACAAAAGCTAAGGGAGTTCATGGCCACGAGACCGCCACTACAAGAAATACTCAAGAAGGCCCTCAGGCCTGAAAACAAGAAGAGAAAGGGAACACAAAGCTTGGAGTAAGGAGAAAAGTAGGTAGACAAAATCAGAGAAATAGTAGATCTTTACCGGAATAGGTTAGCAACCACTTAAATACTAAACTCAAAGATCAAAGGAAGAAATTCACCAAAAATAAATTTAACCTCATCACTGTAAACACACAGCCACAACACAAGATAGAATAAGGTATAACAAGAGCAACTTAGAAGGGGAAGAGGAAAGTGACTGAATTGACTTAGTATAAGGAAATAGGAGGCTATCAGATAATGGACTATCTCATACAGAAGATTTTTCGCCCAAACCTCAAGGTAACCACTAAACAAATAATCAAATTAAAACCACATATGATAAACAAAGAGAAAACTAGAAGAATCATAAGACAGAACAACCAAACTGAATTGGCAGTCCAAAACAAATGGGACAAGAAACAAAGGAAATGCAAAAGAACCAGAAAATAAGTGACAAAACAGCAACATTCAACCCTCATATTTCAATAATTACCCTAAATGTAAATGGATTGAACTCTCCAATCAAAAGATACAGAGTGGCAGGATGGATTAAAAAGCAAGACCCAACAATATGCTGCCTTCAGGAAACACATCTTAGCACTAAAGACAAGCACAGGCTCAGAGTGAAAGGATGGAAGACAATACTCCAAGCTAATGGCAAACAAAAGAAAGCAGGTGTTGCCATACTCATATCAGACAAACTAGACTTCAAGATAAAACAGGTTAAGAAAGACAAAGAAGGGAAATATATAATGATAAAAGGGACACTCCATCAAGAAGACATATCACTTATAAATATATATGCACCCAACATAGGAGCACCAATGTACATAAAACAACTATTAACAAACCTAAAAGGAGAAATCAACAACAACACAATAATAGTAGGGGATCTTAACACCCCACTTACAGCAATGGATAGATCATCCAGACAAAAAGTTAATAAAGAAATATTAGACTTAAATGAAAAACTGGACGAGATGGACCTAGTAGACATATACAGAGCACTCCACCCAAAAACAGCTGACTACACATTCTTCTCAAGCGCGCATGGAACATTCTCTAGGATAGACCATATGTTGGGAAACAAAGCAAGCCTCAATAAATTTAAGAAGATTGAAATCATAACAAGCATCTTCTCAGACCATAAGGCTATGAAACTGGAAATGAACCAGGAAAAAAAAACTGGGAAAGTGACAAAAAAGTGGAGATTAAACAACATGCTACTGAACAACCAATGGATCATTGATGAAATTAAAGGAGAAATCAAAAACTATCTGGAAACAAACGAAAATGATAACATGCCATATCAAACCATATGGGATGCAGCAAAAGCGGTCCTGAGAGGGAAACTCATAGCGATACAAGCCCACCTTAACAAACAAGAAAAAGCCCTAATAGGCAGCCTTAAATTACACCTAACAGAACTAGAAAAAGAAGAACAAACAAAGCCCAAAGCCAGCAGAAGGAGAGAAATAATAAAAATCAGAGCAGAAATAAATGATATTGAGACCAAAAAAACAGTAGAAAGGATTAATGAAACAAAGAGTTGGTTCTTCGAGAAGATAAACAAAATAGACAAACCCTTAGCCAGGCTAACTAAGAAAAAAAGAGAAAAGGCTCAAGTAAATAAAATTAGAAATGAAAGAGGAGAAATTACAACGGATACCATGGAAATACAGAGGATTATAAGAGAATACTATGAGAAATTATATGCCAACAAATTGGACAATCTAGAAGAAATGGATAAATTCTTAGACTTATACAACCTCCCAAAATTGAACCAAGAAGAAATGGAGAATCTGAATAGACCAATCACAAGTAAAGAGATTGAAATAGTAATCAAAAACGTCCCAAAAAATAAAAGTCCAGGACCAGATGGCTTCTCCAGTGAATTTTACCAAACATTCAAAGAAGATTTAATACCCATCCTCCTCAAACTATTCCAAAAAATAGAGGAAGATGGAACACTTCCTGAATCATTCTATGAGGCCAACATCACCCTGATACCAAAACCAGACAAAGACAATACAAAGAAAGAAAATTACAGGCCAATATCGCTGATGAACATTGATGCAAAAATCCTCAACAAAATATTGGCAAACCGAATACAACAATATATTAAAAAGATCATACACCATGATCAAGTGGGATTTATACCAGAGACGCAGGGATGGTTCAACATCCGCAAATCAATCAACGTGATACATCACATCAACAAAACAAAGAATAAAAACCACATGATCGTCTCAATAGACGCAGAGAAGGCATTTGACAAGATACAACATCCATTTATGATAAAAACTCTCAATAAAATGGGAATAGAAGGAAAGTACCTCAACATAATAAAGGCCATATATGACAAACCCACAGCTAACATCATACTCAACGGGGAAAGACTGAAAGCCATTCCTCTGAGAACAGGAACGAGGCAGGGCTGCCCACTCTCACCACTCCTGTTCAACATAGTACTGGAGGTTTTGGCCAGAGCAATTAGGCAAGAAAAAGGAATAAAAGGAATCCAAATAGGTAACGAAGAAGTGAAACTCTCACTATTTGCAGATGACATGATTGTATATATAGAAAACCCTAAAGAATCTGTTGGAAAACTGTTAGAAACAATCAACAACTACAGCAAAGTTGCAGGGTACAAAATCAATCTACAAAAATCAGTTGCATTTCTATATGCTAATAATGAACTAACAGAAAGAGAGCTCAAAAAGATAATACCATTTACAATTGCATCAAAAAGAATAAAATACCTAGGAATAAATCTTACCAAGGAGGTGAAGGACCTATACAATGAGAACTACAAGACATTATTGAGGGAAATCTACGATGACATAAAGAAATGGAAAGATATCCCATGCACGTGGATTGGAAGAATAAACATAGTTAAAATGTCTATATTACCTAAAGCAATCTACAGATTCAATGCAATCCCAATCAGAATCCCAATGACATTCTTCACAGAAATAGAAAAAAGAATACTAAAATTTATATGGGGCAACAAAAGACCCCGAATAGCTAAAGAAATCCTAAAGAAAAAGAACAAAGCAGGAGGCATCACAATTCCTGACTTCAAAACATACTATAAAGCAATAGTAATCAAAACAGCATGGTACTGGTACAAAAACAGACACACAGATCAATGGAACAGAATTGAAAGCCCAGAAATAAAACCACACATATACGGACAGCTAATTTTCGACAAAGGTCCTAAGGACATGCAATGGAGAAAGGAAAGTCTCTTCAATAAATGGTGTTGGGAAAACTGGACAGCCACATGCAAAAGAATGAAAGTGGACCATGTGCTATCGCCATTCACAAAAATTAACTCAAAATGGATCAAAGACCTGAAGGTGAGACCTGAAACTATAAAACTCATAGAAGAAAATATAGGCAACACACTATTTGACATTGGGTTTAAAGGAATCTTTTCGGATGACATGCCTACCCAGACTAGGGAAACTAAAGAAAAAATAAACAAGTGGGACTTTATCAGACTAAAGAGCTTTTATAAGACAAATGAAACCAGAATCAAGATGAACAAACAACCAACCAGCTGGGAGAGAATATTTGCAAAACATACATCTGACAAGGGGTTGATCTCCATAATATATAAAGAACTCACACAATTGAACAACAAAAAAACAAACAACCCGATCAAAAAATGGGCAGAGGAAATGAACAGACACTTCTCCAAGGAAGATATACAGATGGCCAATAGGCACATGAAAAGATGCTCAACATCACTAATCATCAGGGAAATGCAAATCAAAACAACACTAAGATACCACCTCACGCCCATTAGAATGGCTATAGTCACCAAGACAAAAAACAACAAATGTTGGAGAGGATGTGGAGAAACAGGAACCCTCATACACAGCTGGTGGGAATGCAAATTGGTGCAGCCTCTATGGAAAATGGTATGGAGATTCCTCAAAGAATTAAAAATAGAGATGCCCTATGATCCAGCCATCCCACTACTGGGAATCTATCCAACGCACCTGAAATCAACAATCCAAAGAGGCTTATGCACCCCTATGTTCATTGCAGCATTATTCACCATAGCCAAGAAGTGGAAGCAACCTAAGTGTGCCTCGACTGACGATTGGATTAAGAAAATGTGGTATATATATACAATGGAATACTACTCAGTCATAAAAAAAGACAAAATCGTCCCATTTGCAACAACATGGATGGGCCTGGAGCGTATTATGTTAAGTGAAATAAGCCAGAAAGAGAAAGACAAACACTGTATGATCTCACTCATATGTGGAATATAAACCAACACATGGACAGAGAAAACTGGACTGTGGTTACCCGGGAAGTGGGGGTGGGGGGTGGGCACAAGGGGTGAAGGGAGTCATATATGGGGTGGACAAACAAAAATGTACAACCCAAAATTTCACAATGTTCGAAACCATTAAAATATCAATAAAAATCAAAAAAAAAAATGTGGAGTAACTGATTCAGACTCAAGGTTATAAGTGGATATATGTAACAGAATGTAACCACATTTGTAAGCAATACTCAGATTATGCGTTTAAGATTTACCAACCATCTTTTTTAATATATTATGTTTTAAAAGTGAAAAAAAAAATGATGAATAAATAATAAAATAAAATAAAAAATACATTTATAAATTGAACTGATAATAATGTCATTTTTTAAAAATGACATTTAAAAAAAACATATTTGGCCATTGTAAGTCAAAGTTTAATTGTTTTGAATAGTAGTATGCTTGCATCAATATTTACTATATAATCAATGCAATTTTAATGTTAATTATTAAACATATCAATTTTTCTCTCAAAAATGATAATTGATGTACATGCATGTGCTTTTCTATTAAGTGACAATTATTTTTTCTATTTTAAGGTAACTATTTTATTATTGCATTCAATTCTCTATTATATGTTTGGGAGGAGCAGACTGTTGTAGGAAGAAACTGCCGTCAAACATTCATAATCTGCTTTCTGGGGAAAGTGAGAATGGGCTCTTACTGAAGAATTGTATTCCTTTTACAAGAAGTTATTTGAAAAGTAGAGAAGTGAACTAATTTGAGAGTGCATCAAAAAAAGAAGTCCGTACTGTGATTTTTACACTGACCCATTTGTATAGTTGGTTGACTTTTAGAAACGTGTGCAGTGAAGTAAATTGCCATTGACACATTAGACAGGTTTGAAAGCAGTTCTGGTACTACTGGTTACTGTTACTGTGAGAGACACATTGATTAGGTAAATCTTAAACCAGTTCTGGGGATTATTTGTTACCATGGCTAAAGAACAATCAGACCTTTCCTAGGAATTTGTTTTTATTCTCAGTTCCTGCTTTTGGTCCTTCCTCAGCCAAAGTTTGAGGAAAGACCATCAGCAAGGGTTCAGGTCTTGCAGATGATAAGAATTATTGATATAAGTGTTTTTATTATTATTTATTATTATTGAATAATATTATTGAATATAATTATAATTGAATAATTATTAGTTTTATTATAATAATTATTATTAGTATTTAGTATACTATACTATATTATCAACTGGTATTAGTATTTTTATTATAATAACAATGATAATAATAATAAAAATAATTATTATTGAATATATGTGTGTTTTCCTGGTGCCAATCTTCAGACTTTAACTTTGATAGGAATTTTTGTAATAAAAATTTGTAAAGGGAGCCGGTCGGGTGGTATAGCGGTTGGGTTTATGTGCTCCGCTTTGGCTGCCTGGGGTTTGCAGATGCAGATCCCGGGCACAGACCTACGCACTGCCTGTCAAGCCATGCTGTGGCGGTGTCCCATATAAAGTAGAGGAAAATGGGTGAGGTTGTTAGCCCAGGGTCAATCTTCCTCAGCAAAAAGAGGATGATTGGCAACAGATGATAGCTCAGGGCTAATCTTCCTCACAAACAGACACACAAAATTTGTAGAGGAAAAGAACTAATATAGGAGTCAAGCAAGAATGCTGTAAAAATGTCAGTATAAAATTAAGATATAAATATATTAAAAAATAAAATACATATAAACACCAGTAACAAAGATAGATAGAACAAGCAATAGATATTATACCAGCTAAAAGAGTTTGAAGATTTAAAGATAGATACTAATCCTAATATTTTAAAATATTTTTTAATAGTTTAGAATTTTTCCTTAAATATGGTAACTTTATTAAATGTCTTGAAATCAGGTGGTTTAAGTCCTCCAACTTTGTTCTTTCTCATTACTATATTGTCTGTATTTAACTTTGCATTTTCATATAGATTTTAGAATTGGCTTGTCTAGTTCCAAACACACACAAAAGCTTACTTAGATTTTGATTGGGATTGTGTGTAATTTATGATTCAATTAGGGGGAAATTGACACCTTAACAGCATTGGACTTTCCAATCCACTAATATGATTTCTCTTTCCATTTAGTCAGGTTTTTAGAAAATTCTCTGTAGAGGTTTAATACATCTGCTAAATTTATTCTTAGGTATTTTATATGTTCTGTTGCTATTGCAGCTGGTATTGATTATTTAAATTGATCTTCTAATTTCTCACTACTGGTGTTATACATATGTGGTCAATTTTTATATATTTTTATACATATCCTGTAACCTTCCTGAATTTACATATGAGAGCCATCATTTTTCCAGCTTTAATGAGATATAATTGAGATGTAACATTGTGTAAGTTTAAGATGTACAGTGTAATGATTTGGTATATGTATATATTGTGAAATGATTGCCATGATACGGTTAGTTAGCTCATCCATGATCTCACATAGTTACCATTTGTGTGTGTGTGTGGTGGGGTGAGAACCTTTAAGATCTACTCTCTTAGCAACTTTCAAATATACAATGTAGTATTGTTAATTATAGTCACAATGCTGTATGTTACATCCCAGAAACTAGAAGTTTATACCCTTTGATCATTTTGGCTCATTCCTATCCTCCAGCCCCCACTACCCCCTGACAGCCACCAATCTATTCTCTGTTGCTGTGAGTTTTGTTGTTTTAGATTCCACATGTAACTGAGGTCATATTGTATTTGTCTTTTTCTGTGTGATGTATTTCACTTAACATAATGCCCTCAAGGTTCGTCTATGTTGTCCCAAATGGCAGAATTTCCTTTTTTTATGACTGAATAATACTCATATGTGAATATGTATATATATACACACATACATATACATACGTGTGTCACAATTTCTTTATCCATTCATCTGTCAATGGACACATAGGATGTTTCCATATCAGGGCTATTGCGAATAATCTGCAGTGAACATAATGTGCAGATATCTCTTTGAGATAGTGATTTCATTTCCTTCAGATATATACCCAGAAGTGGGATTGCTGATTCATATGGTAGTTCTATTTTTAATTTTTTCGGGAAACTCCATACTGTTTTCCATAGTGGCTGCACCAATTTACATTCCCATCAACAGTGTACAAGGGTTCCATTTTCTCCACATCCTTGCCAGCATTTGTTGTCTCTTGTCTTTTTGATAATAGCCATTGTAACAGGTGTGAGGTGATATCTGTTGTGATTTTGGTTTTCATTACTCTGATGATTGGTGATGTTGAGTACTTTTTCATGTACCTGTTGGCCATTTGAATATCCTCTTTGAAGAAATGTCTATTCAGGTCCTTTGAACATTTCTTAATATGTTTTGGATATTAACCCCTTATTAGATGTATAGTTTCAAATACTTTCTCCCTCTCTCTAGGTCGCCAGTTCGTTTTGTTGATCTGTTCTTTTTCTATGCAGAACCTTTTATATTGATGTAGTCCTACCTGTTTGTTTTTGCTTTTGTTGTTTGTGGTTTTCGTGCCATATCCGTTAAATCATTGCCAAGACCTGTGTCAAGGAGAATTTTTTACTGTTTCCTTCTAAGAGTTTTATGATTTTACTCCTTACGTTTAAGTCTTTAGTCCATTTTGAGTTGATTTTTGTGAGTGGTGTAAGATAGCAGTCAAGTTTCATTATTTGCATACGACTATCCAGTTTTCCAACATCATTTGTTGAAGAGAGTATCTTTTCTCAATTGAGTGTTCTTGGCTCCCTTGTCAAATATTAGTTGACTATATATGCAGGGGTTTATTTTGGTGCTCTCTATTCTGTTCCCTTGGTCTATGTGTCTGTTTTTATGCCAGTACCATACTTTTTTGATAATGAAAGCTTTGTAATATAGTTTGAAAACAGAAAATGTGATGCCTCCAGCTTTGTTCTTATTTCGCGGGGTTACTTTGATTATTTGGGGTCTTTTGTATTCTCATATGAATTTTAGTTTTTTCTATTTCTATGAAAAATAACGTTGGAATTTTGATAGGGATTGCATTGCATCTATAGATGGCTTTCAGTAGTATGGACATTTTAACAATATTCTTCTTTCCAATCCATGAACATGGGATATCTTTCCGTTTAATTGTGTCTTCTTCACTGTCTTTCATCAATATCTTATAGTTTTCAGAGTGGAGACCTTTTACCCCTTGGTTAAATTTATTCCTGGTATTTCGTTATGTTTTGTAGCTATTGTAAATAGGATTGATTTCTCTTTTTTTACAGTTAACTCATTGTTAGTATACAGAAATACAACTCCTTCTTGTACGTTGATTTTGTATCCTGCAACTTTACTGAATTTATTAGTTCTAACAATTTTTTGGTGAAGTCTTTAGGATTTTCTATATATAAGATCATGTTATCAGCAAAGAGAGACAATTTTACTTCTTCCTTTCCAGTTTGGTTGCCTTTTATGTCCTTTTCTTTCTTGGTTGCTCTGCCTAAGACTTCCAGTACCGTGGAGAGTGGCCACCTTTGTCTTGATCCGTATCTTAGAGGAAAAGACTTACCCTTCATTGTTGAATATGATGTCAGCCATAGGTTTGTCATACATGACCTTTATTATGTTGAGGTACATTCCTTCTATTCCTAATTTCTTGTGACTGTCTTTTGTAAATCATAAATGGATTTTGAATTTCGTCAGATGGTTTGTCTGCATCTGTTGAGATGATCATATGATTTTTTTCTTTCATTCTATTAATGTGAAATATTACATTTATTTATTTCTGTATTGTGAATCATCCTTGCATCCCAGGGATGAAACTCATTTGATCATGGTTTATGATCCTTTTAATATGCTGTTGAATTTGGTTTGCTACTATTTTGTTAATAATTTTTGCATCTGTATTCATCAGGGACATTAGTCTGTATATTTCTTTCCTTGTAATGTCTTTATCTGCCTTTGGAATCAGGGTAATAATGACCTCATAAAATAAGTTTGGGAGAACTTTGTTGTCTTCAATTTTTTGGAAGATTCTGAGAAAAATTAGTATTAATTCTTCATTAAATGTTTGTTAGAATTAACCAGTGAAACAATCTGATCCTGGGCTTTCCTTTTGTGAGGGGTTTATGTTTACTGATTCAATCTCCTTATTTGTGATTAGTCTGATCAGATTTTCTGTTTCTACATGATTCAGCCTTGGTAGATTATATTTTTCTAGGAATTTATCCATTTCTTCTAGATTGTCCAACTTGTTTGTGTATGATTATTCATAGTTTTTTATGATTCCTTGTATTTTTGTAGTATAAGTTGTAATGTTTATTCTTTCATTTATAATTGTATTTACTTCAGTTGTCTCTAGCTAAAGTTTTGTCAATTTTGTTTATTTTTTCTTTCGTATTTGTTTTTTTGTGAGGAATATCGGCCCTGAGCTAACCTCTGCCAATCCTCCTCTTTTTTTTTTGCTGAGGAAGACTGGCCCTGGGCTAACATCCATGCCCATCTTCCTCCACTGTATATGGGACGCCTGCCACAGCATGGCCCAACAAGCGGTGTGTCAGCGCGCACCTGGGATCCGAACCAGCGAACCCCAGGCTGCCGCAGCGGATCACGTGCACTTAACCACTTGTGCCACCAGGCCAGCCCCTGTTTATCTTTTCAAAGAACCAACTGTTAGTTTTTAAAATTTTTTCTATTGATTTCCTATTCTCTATCTCATTTATTTCTGTTCTAATCTTTATTATTTCCTTCCTTCTGCTAATTTTGGGCTTTGTTTGTTCTTCTTTTTTCTACTTCCTTGAGATGTAAAGTTAGATTGAGATGTTCTTTTTTCTTGATGTATGCATTTATTGCTATTAGCATCCCTCCTGTAACTGCTTTTGCTGCATCCCATAATTTTTGATATGTTGTATCCATTTTCATTTGTCTCAATATTTTAAAAAATTTCCCTTCTTTTAAATTTGTTATCCATTTATTGTTCAGGTGCGTGTTGCTCAATTTCCGTGTATTTGTGAATTTTCAAGCATTCCCCCAGTTATTGATTTCTAGTTTCATACAATTCTGTTCAGAAAAGATACTTGATATGATTTTGATCTTCTTGTATTTGTTGAGACTTGTTTTGTGGCCTAACATATGCTTAATCTTAGAAAATGTTCTCTGTGCAATGAAGAAGAATGTGTATTCCACTGCTGTCTGATGGAATGTTCTGTATACGTCTTTTAGGTCCATTTGGTGGGTAACATTGTTCAAATCTACTGTTTCCCTTATGGGTTTTCTGTCTGAATGATCTGTCTATTGTTTAAAGTGGGGTGTTAAAATACCCAACTATTATTATATTGTTGTTTGTTTCTCCTTTTTAGTTTGCTAGTAGTTGCTTAATATATTTAGGTGCTCCAATATTGGGTGCATAAATAATTACAATTTTTTTATCTTCTTGATAGATTAATACCTTTATCAATATATAATGAGTTTTTGTCTCTTTTGGCTATATTTAGCTTCAAGTCTATTTTGTGTCTTATAAGTGTAGCTATCCCTGCATTCTTCTGCTTACCATTTCCTTAAGTAAATTTTTCCATCCCTTCACTTTCAGTCTATGGGTGTCCTTAAAGCCAAGGGACTCTCTTGTAGGCAGCATATTGTTGGGCCTTTTTTTTTTTTTTTTAATCCATTCAGCCAGTCTATGTCCTTTGATTGGGAATTAAATCCATTTATGTTTAAAGTAATTATTGATTGGTAAGGACTTGCTATTGCCGTTTTGTTCATTGTTTTCTGGCTGTTTTGTAAATTCCCTGTACCTTGCTACCCCTCTTGCTATCTTTCTTTGTGACTTGATGAATTTTTGTAATGGTATGGCTTGACTCCTTTATCATAATGTTTTGTGTATCTACTACAGCTTTTTCTTTTGTGGTTACCGTAAGGCTTACATGAAATATATTATAGTATCCTATTTTAAGCTGATAATGACTTAGCTTTAATATAGCATGCAGAAACTTCATTTACTTCTCTCCCCTCACATTTTAAGTTATTGGTGCTACAATTTGCATCTTTTTTATATTGTGTATCCAGTAATAAAATATTGTAGTTATGGTTATTCTTAATATGTTTTTTAACTTTATTTTAAATTGATGTTTTAATAGTTTATAACATTGTGAAATTTTTGGTTGTACATTTTTGTTTGTCCATCACCATATACATGTCTCCTTTCACCCCTTGTGCCCACCCCCTAATCCCATTGCCCCTGGTAACCACAATACAGAGTTCTCTGTCCATGTGTTGGTTTATATTCCACATACGAGTGAGATCATGTGGTGTTTGTCTTTCTCTTTCTGGCTTATTTCACTTAACATAATACCCTCGAGGTCCATCCATGTTGTTGCAAATGGGACGATTTTGGCTTTTTTATGACTGAGTACTATTACATTGTATATATATACCACATCTTCTTGATCTAATCATAAATTGAGGGACACTTGTGTTGCTTCTACTTCTTGGCTATAGTGAATAATGCTGCAATGGACATAGGGGTGCATAAGCCTCTTTGCAGTATTGATTTCGGGTTCGTTGGATAGATTCCCAGTAGTAGGATAGCTGGATCATAGGGTATTGTATTTTTAAATTTTTGAGGAATCTCCATACCGTTTTCCATAGAGGCTGCACCAGTTTGCATTCCCATCAGCTGTGTATGAGGGTTCCTGTTTCTCCACATCCTCTCCAACATTTGTTGTTTTGTGTCTTGGTGATTATAGCCATTCTAATGAGCGTGAGGTGGTATCTTAGTGTTGTTTTGACTTGAAATTCCCTGATGATTAGTGATGTTGAACACCTTTTCATGTGCCTCTTGGCCACCTGTATATCTTCTTTGGAGAAGTGTCTGTTCATTTCCTCTGCCCATTTTTTTGACCGGGTTGTTTGTTTTTTGTTGTTCAGTTGTATGAGTGCTTTATATATTATGGAGATTAACCATTTGTCAGATGTATGTTTTGCAAATATTTTCTCCCAGCTGGTGGGTTGTCTGTTCATCTTGATTCTGGTTTTGTTTGTCTTGCAGAAGCTCTTTAATCTGATAAAGTCCCACTTGCTTATTTTTCTTTAGTTTCCATATACTGGGTAGGCATGGAATCCAAAAAGATTCCTTTATAACCAATGTCCTATAGTATGTTGACTATATTTTCTTCTATGAGTTTTATAGTTTCAGGTCTCACCTTCAGGTCTTTGATCCATTTTGAGTCAATTCTTGTGCATGGCGGGAGCCTGTGGTCCACTTTCATTCTTTTGCATATGGCTGTCCAGTTTTCCCAACACCATTTATTGAAGAGACTTTCCTTTCTCCATTGTACGTTCTTAGCTCCTTTGTCAAAAATTAGCTGTCCGTATATGTATGGTTTTATTTCTGGGATTTCAATTCTGTTCCATTGATCTGTGTGTCTGTTTTTGTACCAGTACCATGCTGTTTTGATTACTATTGCTTTGTAGTATGTTTTGAAGTCAGAGGTTGTGATGCCTCCAGCTTTGTTATTTTTTCTTGTGATTGCTTTAGCTATTCGGGGTCTTTTGTCGCCCCTATGAATTTTAGTATTCTTTGTTCTATTTCTGTGAAGAATTGCATTGTGATTCTGATTGGGATTGCATTAAATCTGTAGATTGCTTTACGTAATATAGACATTTTAACTATGTTTTTTCTTCCAATCTATGTGCATGGGATATCTTTCCATTTCTTTATGTCGTCATTGATTTCTTTCCATAATGTCTTGTAGTTTTCATTGTATAGGTCTTTCACCTCCTTGGTAAGATTTATTCCTAGATATTTTATTCTTTTTTATGCCATTGTAAATGGTATTATCTTTTTGAGCTCTCTTTCTGTTGGTTCATTATTAGCATACAGAAATGCAACTGATTTTTGTAGATTGATTTTGTACCTGTGACTTTGTTGTAGTTGTTAATTATTTCTAATAGTTTTCCAATGGATTCTTTAGGGTTTTCTGTATATAAAATCATGTCGTCTGCAAATAGTGAGAGTTTCACTTCTTTGTTGCCTATTTAGATTTCTTTTCTTCCTTTTTCTTACCTAATTATTCTGGCCAAAACCTCCAGTACTATGTTGAATAAGAGTGCTGAGAGTGGGCTGCCTTTTCGCATTCCAGTTCTCAGAGGAATGGCTTTCAGCCTTTCGCCATTGACTATGACGTTGGCTGTGGGTTTGTCATAAATAGCCTTTATTATGTTGAGGTATATTCCTTCTATACCCATTTTGTTGAGAGTTTTTATCATAAATGGATGTTGTATCTTGTCAAATAACTTCTCTGCATCTATTGAGATGTCCATGTGGTTTTTATTCTTTGTTTTGTTGATGTGATGTATCACGTTGATTGATTTGCAGATGTTGAACCATCTGTGCGTCCCTAGTATAAATCCCACTTGATCATAGTGTATGATCTTTTTAATGTATTGTTCTATTCGGTTTGCCGATATTTTGTTGAGGATTTTGCATCTGTGTTCATCAATGATATTGACCTGTAATTATCGTTCTTTGTATTGTCTTTGTCTGGCTTTGGTATCAGGGTGATGTTGGCCTCATAGAATGAGTTAGGATGTGTTCCATCTTCCTCTATTTTTTGGAATAGTTTAGAAAGATGGGTATTAAATCTTCTTTGAATGTTTGGTAAAATTCACTGGAGAAGCCATCTGGTCCTGGTCTTTAATTTTTTGGGATGATTTGGATTACTTGGGCAGAGTGACATCAGCATCATGGCGGAGTGAGCTTTCCTGTACTCTTCCCCTGATAAGATACAACAAAAGGGACAGTCACAGACCAACAACGGAGTCCTAGACAGCAAAAAGGAAGATTGGAAAGATCCACACTGCCACACATCTGAGAGTGGATGTGTTGGGGCCCCCAGAGGAAGTGGGGAGAGGTAAAGAGAACTCCTCTCCCTCCCCATCAGATCAGCGATCCAGGTCTGTGTGGTTCCCAGAGAGGGGGGAGGGGTGGCCCTCTCTGGGGAAACCATAGCACTTCATGCTCTCTCAGCCAGTGGGAAACTCCCACACAGAGGACTTAGAACTACTGCAGGGGTGCCATCAATATCTGAGCACCCCATGAAAGCAGATGACGAGGGGCGAGCGAGAAGCCCCCCATGCCAGGGACCCAGCGGGCAAAAGACAGAGCCCACCCCTTGCATGCCCAACACTGCAGCTCACCCAACCAGACCAGACAGAGCGGCCTGGCCAATCCCAGCAAGCAGCCGGGGCAGAGTGCAGGGCGCTCACATTACACAGCCCTTAACCCCTCACATGCTGGTGGCAGGGAAAACTGCAACCAGATACTTCCAGGATGAGGAAAAAGAAAGTGAATACAGGAACCACAATGCAAAGGTACATGAAATTCTCAGACCAGAAGGAAAGTGACAAGCACCCAGAAACCAACCCTGAAGACACAGAAATACATAAGCTATATGACATAGATTTCAAAAGAGCTATCATAAAAAAAAACCCAATGAAATACAAGATGATACAGACAAACAATTCAATGAGATAAGGCGTTTCTTCACAAAAGAGATTGAAATCATAAAGAAAAACCAATCAGTACTGATGGAGAAGAAGAACACAATGGAGGAGACAAAGGAGAATCTGGAATCTTTGAAGAACAGAGCTGACAATATGGAGGAAAGAATTAGCATTATAGAGGATAGGAATACAGAAATGCTCCAGATGGATCAGGAGAGAGAACTAAGACTAAAAAGAAATGAAGGACGTCTCCAAGAAATATCTGACTCTAATAGGCAATGTAACATAATAATTATAGGTATTCCTGAGGGAGAAGTGTGGAAAAGAGGAACAGAGAGCCTATTCGAGGAAACAGTAGCTGAGAACTTCCCAAATCTGGGGAAGGAGCAGGAAATACCAGTAAGTGAAGCCAACAGGTCACCTAAATATGTCAACAGGCAAAGGCCCACACCACAGCATGTAGTGGTAAGGCTGGCTAAAGTCAATGATAAAGAAACAATATTGAGGGCAGCTAGACAAAAACAAAAAATAACGTACAAAGTAACTCCTATCAGGCTCTCAGCATATTTCTCAGCAGAAACTTTATAAGCTAGAAGGGACTGGAATGATATATTCAAAATACTGAAAGTCAAAAACTTTCAGCCAAGAATACTCTATCCAGTAAAAATATCCTTCAAATATGGTGGCGAAATAGTAACTTTCCCAGATAAACAAAAGCTAGGGGAGTTCATGGCCATGAGACCCCCACTACAAGAAATACTCAAGAAGGCCCTCAGCCCTGAAAAAAAGAAGAGAAAGGGAATACAAAGCTTGGAGCAAGGAGAAAAGTAGGTAGACAAACTCAGAAAAATAGTAGATCTTTAAGGGAATAGGTTAGCAACCACTTAAATACCAAAATCAAAGATGAAAGGAAGGAAATCACCAAAAATAAATATAACCTCATCATTGTAAACACACACCCACAACACAAGATAGAATAATTTGTAACAAGGGTGACTTAGAAGGGGAAGAGGAAAGCGGTTGAATTGACTTAGTATAAGAAAATAAGAGGCCATCAGATAATGGACTAACTCATACACAAGATTTTTTATATAAACCTCAAGGTAACCACTAAACAAATAATCAAAACGAATTCACATATGTTTTTTAACTTTTAAATGGGAGTTGTAAGTGAATGATGTACTACCATTACCATATTAGAAAATCTGACTTTGACTATATATTTGCCATTACCACTGAGTTTTACACGCTGCTATTATTATGATGTTAATTAGAATCCTGTTATTTCTTCTTGAAGAACTCCCTTTGGCATTTCTTGTAAGGCAGGTCTAGTGGTGATAAAAATCCCTCAGCTTTTGTTTATTTGAAAAAATCTTTATTTCTGAAGGACAGCTTTGTCTGGTATAGTATTTTGGTTGAGAGTTATTTTTTCTTTCAATATTTTGAATATATCATCCCATTTTCTCCTGGCCTACAAAGTTTCTGCTGAAAAATCTGCTTAGAGTCTTATTGAGATGCCATTTTATGTGGTGAGTCACTTTTCTCCTGCTGATTTCAATATTTTCTCTTCATCTTTGACTTTTGACAATTTAATTATAATGTGTCTCATGTAGCCTTTTTTAGGTTCAACATATTTGGGGTTCTTTGGGCCTCATGAATCTGGATGTCTATCTCTCTTCCAATGTCTGGAGAGTTTTCAGCCATTATTGCTTTAAATAGACTTTTATCCCTTTCTCTTTCTCTTCTCCTTCTGGCATTCCCATAATACATATATCGTTTACTTTGATCGTGTCCCATAAATTCTGTAGACTTTCTTTCCCCTTTTTTGTTCTTTTTCCTTTTTGTTCCTCTGACCAGATAATTTCACATGACTTGTCCTATAGTTCTCTGATTCTTTCATCTTCTTGACTGAATCTAATGTTGAAGCTCTCTATTGAATTCTTCTGTTCAGTTACTGTATTCTTTAGCTCTAGGATTTCTCTTTGGTTATTTTTTATGGTTGTTATGTCTTTGTTGAACTGCTAATGTTGCTCTCGCATTGTTTTCCTAATTTTGTTTAGTTGTCTGTCTGTTCTTATAATTCACTGTACATCCTTAAGAGGATTATTCTGAATTCATTGTCAGACATTCCATAGATCTCAAGTTCATTCGGATCAGTTATTGGAGCTTTATTAATTTCCTTTGGTGGTTTCATGTTTTCCTGATTCTTTGTGATTCTTGTGCATTAGAGTAAGTGGTCTCCTCTTCCAGACTTTGCAGATTTGCTTCAGCAGGGACAGCTATTCACAAGATTGGGTTACTGGAGGGTCAGCTGGTAGTGTCATAGGTAGGTGGGGCTTGCTCTTGGTATCCCTATTTGTGTGAGGCACTACCTGTGCTCTGTGATCAGTAGACCTGCCACTGACTGGGCGCTGCAGTTGCTTGGGCCTGTTGGCTGGCTTCTGCATTCAAATGGGTCCATTACGTGTGCTCCCTGATTGGGCTGGGCTACTGGCTGTGCTCCACGGTCAGGTGGGATCTGCACTAACTGGGCTCTGCAGTCACTTCTGGTAGGGCAATGTTGCAGGCTGTGTTCTCTTCCAGAGTGGTGCCACTGCTTGTTTTCTGCAATTGGACAGGGCCATGGGCTGGGCTCCACTGGGCTCTGGGTTTGGTGGGTTCTAAGGATGTGCTCACCAACTCGATGGTGCTGCTGGCTGGACTCTGTGTTCAGATGGGGCTGCAGGCAAGGCTTTGTGGGTGAACAAGGCCTCAGTATGTGCTCCGCAATCAGGTGAGGCCACAGGCTGTGCCCTCAAGTTTGCAGAGCCCCAAGCTAGCTTTGGGATCAGGTAGGCAGCTGGCTGTGCTCTTCTGTTGGGCAATGTCACTGGCCAGGCTCTCCTGTCAGGAGGGGCCTCTAGCTGTATCCCATAGTTGGGTGGGGCTAGAGACTTCACTCTGCATTAGGGCAGGTTTACTGTTGAGAGTCCTTCATTGGGTAGGGCTGCAGGCTGTGTTCCACTATTGGGCAGGGTCACTGGCTGGGCTCCCTGCCTGGTCAAAGCTGCAGGCTTTGTTCAGCAATCACACAGGACCACAGTTTGGGCTCTGTTCTGGGGCAAGGCTGTAGCCTGGGTTTTGTAGCTGGGTGGTACCATAGGCTGGGTTTCAGGGATGTCTAGGGTCACTGTTCAGGCTCCCTTGTTACGCAGGGCCAGAGGCTATACTTAACAGTTGGGCAGGATTGCTGGCTTGGCTCTCTGCCCATGCATGGCAGTTGGAGGGTCCCCTAGCTGGCTGGGTTCTCTAGATAGGCTTCTTGGTCAGGTGGGACTGGAGGCTGTACTCATGAGTTTGGCAGGGCTTCACATTTTCTTCCCTGCTGGAGTGAGTCTATAAAATGGGCTCCATGACTTGTATGGTTTGGCTTGTTGCCTAGGGACCCAAATCAGGCAGACCTGCCAACAGAGTTCCCTAGCCAGACCAGGCTACTGGCTCAGCTCTGCAGATGGGCAGAGCCACTGGCTGGGGTCTCTGCTCAGGAGCCACTGCAGGTGGGAATGTAATCTGCCAATATCTGAGCACTGGTTACTATAAGCCCTGTCCCCGTTCTCGTCTCTATCTAATCCCTAGTGGTCAAGCTACACATATTCCCCCAGTGATCCCCATGAGGTGAGACCTGAGTAGATCTCCTAGGAAGTGTCCTACAATACTGTGGGAGCTGGACATCCCCTTTGGGCTCTCTTCTCACTGGAGAAATTGTAGGCCAAGGGAGTCCTCTAGGTGTGGTGCCTGGGGAAGTTGATGTAGTCAGAGTGTAGCCACTCCTCTTACCCTTCTAATGTGGTCCTTCTCAGTTTGTGTTCCAGGGGGGTGCTTCAGCCTCCCCCCAGGTTCTGGGTTTTCACAATGATTCTTATCTATGGATAGTAGCTAGTTAGTCTTCTTGTGATGGGGACTGATGTCAGGAATGACCTATGTCGCCTCTTGATGACATCACTGCTTATTATTTTTTTTATATTCCTGTATATTTTCAATATACATCATCATGTTTTCTGTGAACAAAGACAGTTTTACTGCTTCTTTTGCTTTCCTTATTTAACTTGCTTGGACTTCCAGGGCAATGTTATTAGAAGTGACGAGAAGGGACATCCTTGCCTTGCTCCTGAACTTAGGGGAAAGTGTTCCATTTTGCATCTTAAGTATGAAGGTAGCTGTATGTGTGTGTGTGTGTGTGTGTGTGTGTGTTGTTCCCATTTATCAGATAGTGGAAGAAGTTTCTTTCTAACTTCTGCTAAGAGTTAGTATCATAAATGAACTGAATGTTGTCAAATTTCCTTCACTGAATGAGGTGATCCTATCTTTTTTCCTTTTTGTTTCAGTTAATGTAATAACTATATTAATTGATTTTCAAAATTTCCCAATCTTTCATTCTTAAGGTAAACTCCATTTGGTTATGATGTATTATCTTTTTATGTCTTGCTCTATTCTATTTGCTATTTTTTTTGTTAAAGATTTGTTTGTTTAATTATTAGTAATACTGGTTTGTAGTTTTCTTTTCTTATGATTCTTTGTCAGATTTTTTGTGTTAGGGTTATACTTGCCTCATAAAAGAGCTAGGAAGTGTTCCCTCGTCCTCTATTCCTGAAATAGTTTGCATAGTATTGATATTATTTCTTCCTTGAATGTTTGTTAGAATTCACCAATGAAACAATGTAGGGAAAAAGCTTTCTTTGTTGCAAAGTATTTAATTAAGAAGAAATCAATTTATTGTAAAGTTATGGGGGCTATTCAATTTGTTTATTTATTCTTGGGTAATAAGAATACTTATTTACCCAAGAATACTTAAATAAGAATACTTGGGTAAGTGCTGGTAGGTTGTGCTTTTCAAAGAATGTGTCTGTTTCATCTACATAATTAATTTGGTCACTATATTTTGATCATAATTTTCTGTTATTATACTGTGGTAGGATCTGTAGTCATATTCCTTCTCCACCTCCTCCTGGTTTTGGGTTGGTTTATCAACTCTTTAATTTTTTTCTAAGGACCAAATTATAACTTTGTTGATTCTCTCTGGTGTTTGTTATCTGCTTTATTGATTACTTCTCTTTATTATTTTGTTTATTCTAATTTGTTTGTATTTATGTTGCTTTTTTTTCCTGCTTCTAAAAACAGAAACTTACATTATGAATTTATTTAAAAACTTTTAAAATACATAGTCATTTAAAGCTATGAATTCCTTCTTAGTGTAAACTTAGCTGCATCCTAGATATTTAGACCCTTTCTTAATTGTCCAAGGAGTTTTCTAATTTCTCACTTGGCTTATGAGATTTACATGTGTGTTGCTAAATTTATAAATATTTGTGGTTTTTCTTAATATCATTTTGCTGACGTTTGATAGCTTAATTCATTTGTCAGAGAATGTACTCTGTACCATTTTAATTATTTGACATTTATTCAGGCTTGTTTTATTCCCCAGTGTATGGGGTATGTTGGAATATTTTTTCAAGTGTGCTTGAGAAAATGTGCATTCATTCTGTAGTTGTTAGGTATAGTGTTCTATAAATATTTTCTATTTAGTTGGTTGACTGTTTATGATTTTTGTCTACTTGTTCTCTCAATTACTGAGATAATAGGGTTTAAAGCCTCTAATAAATGAGGATTTACCTTTCTCCAATTAGTTGTTTCAATTTCTGATTCATACACTTTGAAGCTTTCTGATTTTAATTGCATAAATATTTAGGATTGCTATGTATTCTTGATACACTAACCCTTTTTTCATTATGAAATGTGACATCAATACAGCAACATCAACTTGATGATGATTGCATGGTTTATGTTTTCCACCCTTTTACTTCTACCTGTCTACTTCTACCATCTACCTTCTACGACTCTGTACTTATAGTGCATCTCTTGTAGTCAGCGTATAATTACATCTGTTTTTCACAATCCGTTTGACAGTCTTTGCTTTTAATTGGAATGTTTAGCCCATTTACATTTAATATAATTATTAAGTTTGGGTACAGGACTACCATCTTTTTCTTTGTTTCCCGTTTATCCCCTCTGTTCTTTTTCTTTTGATCTTCCTTTCCTGCCTTCTACTTTTTTGTCCTAATAACATAGATATGTTTTTCATATCACTACCTACTTGATTTACTGTTATATCACTATATGTAAGTACTCTACAACAGTATAGTACCATTTTACACCTTTCCTTTTTTTGTTAAATTTTCATATATTTCCTATATTTACATATATATAATCCCCATAATATAATTAAGCTTTTTTTCCCTTTAAATTGTCAAATGCTCTTCAAAGGAATTAAGAAAAGAAAAAAATAGTATTGCACATTTCTCTACTCGTTTGCCATTTGTAGCACTCTGCAATCTTTGTGCAGATCCAAATTTCTATCTATCTCGAATCGTGTTTCTTCATTCTGAAAAACTAGCTTAATCATTTTTTGTAACATAAAATCTACTGACATTGAATTCTCTCAGCTTTCATTTATTTAACAATGTATTTATTTTACTTCATTTATGAAGAGTATTTTCACTGGAATATGGACTACCTAATTTTATAGACTACCTATTTTTATGTAATCCTAGACTACCAATTTTTTCTTTTAGTACAAATGTAATTTTTTTGTCTTCTCGTTTGTATTGTTTCTGGCGAGAAGACAGTCATCATTCTCTTGTATTAATATGTATTTTTTTTCTTCTGGCTGCTTTTAGAAACTTCTTTTTTCTTTGATTTTCAGCAATGTGGTTATATTATTCCTAGCTCTATTTTCTTCCAGTTTTATACTGCTTGTTGTTTGTTGATCTTCTTGGATTACTGGGTGGATATTTTTTATCAAATGTGAAAAATTAGAGCTGTTCTGTCTTCAGATATTTTTTTTCTGCTCCAATCCCCCTTCTTCTGGGCTGTGATTACATCTTAGTTAAACCACTTGCTATTATCCTACAGGTCACTTTGTGTTCAGATTTTTCAATCTTTTTCTCTGTGCTTCAATTGACATAATTTTTTTCAATATGATTTTAAATCCACTGATCCTTTGTACAACAGTGTTCATTCTTCTCTTAAGCACATTATATATATATATATATTTGTTCAGGCATTCCATTTTTTAGTTGTAGAATTCCTGGGGTGCTTTTTTTTATGGTTTTCGTACCTTTGCTGATTTGTTTTCCATTTGTTCACCCATTCTTTCTAAATTTTTCTATAAGTCCTGAAACAAATTTATAATAGTGGTTTTAAATTTCTTGTCAGTTTCAAAATCAGATTGTGTATGGGTCTATTCCTGTGGAATTTTTTCTTGTTTTTCGATTCCATTTTCTTGCTTCTTCACATGTCTCATAATTTTTTATTGTGAACTGAACATTGTGCACAGAATAATAGTCGAGATTCACATATAGTTTTTGGTCTGGTTGTTTATTTTGGATTCTCAGAGTGCCACCTTTTTCCTTCCTCTGGCAGCTTGAGAAAGCATTGATTCAAGTTTTACTAAATATCGAGTTGACCTTGGTTTGGCTGAGCTTTAATAAGATTAAACTCCCTTTTCTTTAGAAAAACCACCCATATTTCCATGGGGTCCAAATGATTTTGCTGAGGAACTAATCTCTTACATCTTCTCAGTGTTTATGCCTTAACATGAAGGCATTTGGGCATTGGTTTTGCCTTTGGATTGCTGTGGGCCCAAGGTTCAAAGCAGGGAAGACTGGGCTTGGGAGCAAGATTTTCAGCTGTTTTTCACATTCCCATGCTTGGAACCTGAACTATGATTGAAAGTAATGATAAGCAAAATTCCATAAATCGGAATCTATGGATCCAAACTATGACGTGCTGAGAAGAATATTCACAGACTTAGATAAATGCAAGTGTATAAATATGAATGATTTAAGCACCAAATGTCAAAAATAAAAAAAAAGTAAATGAAAGTAATCAAGGGAAAGTAAACTAAAAAGGTGAAATCTGGAATAGATGATTGAAGGAACACAACACTGTAGAACTAATCACTACATGTAAAAGATGATTTTTTTCCTCATAAAATGAACAAAACATGCAACTTACTAGAATAATCATGAAAAAGAACAAATAAAGTACACAAGATATTACAAGGGGTAAAATAACCATTAAAATAGAGAATTTGAAAAATCTTACTCTACTCAACACAATTTCTATGCAAATAAATATGAAACATTGATTAAACATAACAAAACTGGTTGAAACAGAAATAGAAAATTACATAGGTTAGTTTCCTTAGAAGAAGTAGATAAATGCTTTCACTGATGATTGTATTAATTGCACAGAAGAAGGAAAAAATCTAAATTCATTTTTATCAAATGAGTATGACTAATACATAACCATTATAAACTTTGAACCAAAGAATCACGTTTATGTATCTAATGCAAATATACTAAATAAGACATTAGCAAAAAGAATCTAGGACACACACAAAATTACGTTGTGACCGAATTTTGTACTTGATTTCTGAAGTCAAGACTTTCCTATTATAAAGTGTCATTTTAATTTATTCTTTACAGATAGCAAGATTGTGAAAATATGTACTTCATTTGCAGTTTCTTTATTCCTCTTTGCCCATCGTTTTTTTTTTTAGCTTTTTTGCACGGTTTTCTTATGTAAGGTGTGTCTCTTGTATAAGCCATAGAGTCCAATTTTATGAGTACATCTAAAGAATCTTATTTTTAAAAACTGGTTTATAAATGAATCATGTTTGATTTTATTTCTCTCATATATTTTGTGTTTAGTTTACTTTGTGTATTATGTTTACTTCGTGTCTGTTTTCTTTGTTTTTTTATTTATAAATTTTAAAATAATTTTCTAGGTTTCAGAATAGTTTTTAGTTCTAGTGAATACCTTTATATTAACACCTTCATATAAAGTATTGGTCTTCTTTTTTATGTAGGCTTATACCTTTCTGTTTGGTGACTTTATATTATATTCTTTCCCTCCATTCTGTATCCCCTTTTTTCTCTCTCTTTCTTAGATTTTAGTTTTGTTATTTCTACTTTATTGGAGTATATAATATTTACATACTATTAGTCCGTGCTTATGTAATCTTAAAATTAAGTATGTGAACCAGTCATTTTTTTCATTTTTTATATTTTCTCAGTCATAGTCTGGTTGGATGAAGTTCATCACTATTATGTAGATAACTCAGGAAAGTTTTATGGGTGTAATAATCCCCCAATTCTTACATTTATAAAATTATTTTTCTCTAGCCTTGTTACTTAAAGGACTGATTACTGGATACAAATTTTTTGATTTTACGTCCTTAGCGTCTTAGAAATTTTTCTCTCCTCTTGCCATGGTTTATATCCTGCTGTTGAAAAATCCAGTGCCAAGATGAACTGCTTTTTTTAACTGATTGGACCCTTTTTCCTAGATACTCAGATTACTTTATTTTTCTTTATCTTTAAAATTTAACTGTTTTACTGGGATAAAAATCAGCATTACTCTGCATGAGCTAATTTTCACAGTTACACAGTTTGCCTTTTCAACATGAGGATTCTCACAATTTCTATGTATAAATTATAGTTTTAATATAATTTCATATTTTCCTATATTATATGATGATGCATATTCTTTGTATGTCTCTATATTGAATATTTTCTTTACCATTGTTCTTTGATCATGATTTATGATTCCTATTCTTATCTCTTATTTTCTATTTTTTCTTGCTTACTATACTTTTGTTTATATCTCTCCTATCTTGGATATCTTGTATTTCATTCTTCATTTCTGAGATATTTTTCTTTTTCTTTGATAATTTCCTGAATTCTGTCACCTCCTGTTTCAAGTCTTCCTGTTGTTCAATTATTTCAATGCTGGGTTTTTGAGATTTTGATTCATGGTGTTCTTTCATACTGTAAATACTTGTTTAACTTATTTAATTAATATTGGAATGCTGTATTAGATTTTAACTCTTCTACTCAGCTTTATTTATTTTTGCATGTACTTTTCTGATAAATATTTTAATAGTCATTTTCTGCTTTTATTTTCATTTTATCAATAATAATGAGATGATCATATGATTTTGCATCTCTAATCATTGATACGGATTATTGCACCAATGAATTTATGATTGTTAAGCTCTGGGGTAAAATTGATATGGTAATGTTTTACTATATTTTTATATTTCCTGGATGTGTTTTGCTAACTATTTTTTGTTTTTTTATATATATGTTCACAAAAGATTGATGTGCAATTTTCCTTTCTTGTAATGTAATGTCTTTTTTGCATGTTCATATCAAGTCACATAAAGCAGTAGGGAAATGATCCCACTCTCTTATTTTCTGAGAGGTTGTTACATCTATCTTAAGTAAAACATAAAATTCATAAAGTTGTTCACAATATTATATTTTAAATGTATGCCTGATCTTTGCTGATTTCAGATTTTTAATTCTTGATGTTGACCTTTTGAGTTTGCTCTTTGTTTTTTCTTAATCAATCTCATTAGATGTTTTCAATTTTATTAGTTTTTTCAAAGAGCCAACTTTTGCTCTGTAGATCATCTCAAGTTTACATTTGTCTTTAGTTTCACTAACCTCTGTTTTTATTCTGATTTATTCTTTCCTTTTGGCTGGCCTTTATTCTTTAACTTTTTCAGGACTTATTTTTTATGCACTTATGTTAAGACTGTAATTTTTTTCTATGCCTAGCTTTACTTGCATTTTACAAGCTTGATATATATTTGTATTATCTTCAATTTCAAGTTATTTTCTTATTTCCCTTGTGATTTCTAGTTTGACTGTTGGGTTAGTTAGAAGTATATTTTTAATTTCCAAACAAATGAGATCTTTCTACTTATCTTTTTTTATTGATTTATGTTATTGCACTTAAATTTTTCTTTGTCTTTCCTTTTCTGCTGTTTTAAATTAATGTGTATTGCATAAATATCTTTCTGTATTTATCATTTTCGGATTTTTAGGAGGATTCCTTCTTTGTCTGTGTGAGGAAAATCAGCCCTGAGCTAACATCCAATGACAATCCTCTTCTTTTTGCCAAAGAAGATTGGCCCTGGGCTCACATTTGTGCCCATCTTCCTCTACTTTATGTGGGACGCCACCATAGCATGGCTTGACAAGCAGTGCATCTATGTGCTCCGGGGATCCGAACCTGCAAACCCTGGGCCGCCAAAGCAGAGCACGTGTGCTTAACCACTATGCCACTGGGCTGGGCCCGAGGAGGATTCTTTAATTTGTGGATTGTTACTTTTCATCAGCTGTGGAAAATTTTCTGCCATTATTATTATTTTTTTTGTTCCCTGATATATAACAGTTAAGTACAAAGTTTTATAAAAAGCTTGAGAAAATTAATGACTATGTTAACTTCAATTTCAAGTTATCATTGTTGGCCCAGAGACAAACTATTTTCCCAAAAGTGTTGGTTACAAATCATTTTTTAAATTAAGAATTAAATTTTTTAGAGCAGTTTTAAATTCACAGCGAAATTGAGGGGAAATTGCAAATATTCCCCACATACCCTCTGCCCTCACACATGCATAGCCTCCCTCGTTTTCAACATCCCCCACCACAGTGGTACATTTGTTACAATTGATGAACCTACAGTGAGACATCAGAAAAACACAAAGTCCATAGTTTACATTATGGTTGACTCTGGGTGTTGTATGTTCTATGAGTTCATTGTCTTTTCAACTATTTTGCTTCTACACTATTTTCTACTTTCCTTCAGATAACCAGTTAAGCATATGATAGACACTCTCAATGTATTCTCTGTGTCTCTTACCCTAGATTCTCTGTTTTCCCTTCTCTTCATGCTACATTTTGATATTTTCTTCTGATCTAAATTCAATTTTAATGTTTTCAGCTGTTTCTAAGCTACTGTTAACACTTTATATTTAAAAAATTTTGTCACCTTTTTCATTTCTAAAATTTCTATTTGTTACTTTTTCTTATTTATTTATTGCAGTAAGATTGGTTTATAACATTGTATAAATTTCAGGTGTACATCATTATACTTCTATTTCTGCATAGATTACATCATGTTCACCAACCAAATACTAATTACAATCCATCACCACACACATGTGCCTAATCATCCCTTTCATCCTCCTCCCTGCCTCCTTCACATCTCGTAACCACCATATCTGCTAAATTATTTGAATATTTATATCCATGACATATTCAGGGTGTCTATATATTTGTTTAAATACATTTAAAATAAAATTTTATTTTTAAAGTACCACAATTATGTAGATCTAAAAATGTTAGTGAAAAGATATAACCAGAAAAGTTTTATTCTCTCATTTAATCCTCACATTTCATCAGATTCTTACATAATTCCTCCAGTGTTTCTTATAGAAATATAGACATATACTTATGTTTTACTTCAACAACAGAAAGTGGCATGGGCTATACTGTATTTTGCGTTTTTATATTGCAGAGTTAAATCAAATCCTGTGTCTGATAGTTTAAATATCTGGAGGCACTGTTGGTTTTCTGCTGTCTGGCACTCCTTTTAATTCTTATTCATGTATTTTTTTTTTCCTTTTGAGTCTGGTTATCTGTAATTGTATTTCAATCATTTAAAAATTATTCATATAAATAACTTAAAGTCTAATTGCTCTTATGTTCCATGAGGAATTATTGTTTGTTTCAGCCAGATGATTGAGGGCACATTGAAACAAGGGTCACTTTCGACAGACTCAGTGTGTAAAGGGACAAAAAGGGGGAGATCAAGGCCAGTCATTGTTAAGCGTTATGGTGACACTTTTCACTGAGAACAGAAGAGCTGCTTCCTAGAAGCCAGGATGAGCTGGAGGTGAAACAGCCCTTGCAGAGGCTGTCATAGACCTACACTCATTTTACTTGATCTTTCTCCTTTATGTTGGTAACGCTTCTTGAAATTTTTGATTGATGACTTTTATCAATGTTGGAAAATTCTCAACCATTATTACTTCAGATATTATTTTTCTCCCATGTCTTCCACCTCTTCTTGTTAGGCTCTAATTAAACATATATTAGGACTTTAGAAGATGCCCTGCATGTCATTTATACTCTAGTTTTTTTTATTCCTTTTTTTTTGTTTTGTTCTTCTGTTTGAGTACTTTCTATGACTTGTAATTCTGTTCAATAATTCCGTATTCTGCTATTTCAGATATTCGTTTTTTTCGGTTCTGCAATGTTCATTTTATTTGTTTATAAATCTCAATGATTTTGTGAAATTTTTCATTTTTTAATCTACTTTGTCTACCATTCATTTCCTATGTATCTTATTTTATGGCTTTATTGAAAAGTTGGCAAGTGAGAATTGTATATATTTAGGTTGTACAACGTGATTTTTTGGTTCAATATATGTATACGTTGTGAAATGATTACCACAATCAAGTCAACTCACACATCCATCAACTGACATAGTTACCATTTTTTTTGGTGAGAAACTTAAGATCGACTCTCCTAGCAAATTTCAAGCATACAGTAGTATTACTAATTATGGTCACATTGCTGTACGTTACATCCCTGAAACTTCTTCAACTTGTGACTGAAAGTTTGTACCCTTTGACCAAAATCTCCACATTTTCCCACTCCCCAGTCCTTGACAACCACTATTCTATTCTCTGGTTCTATGAGTTCAGCTTTTTTAGATTCCACAAAAAGTGAGATCATACAGTGTTTATCTTTCTGTGTCTGGCTTATTTTACTTAGCATAATGTCCTTCAGGTTCATCCATGTTGTCTCAAAGGACAGGAGTTCCTTCTTTTTTCCTTCTTCCATTCATCGTGGACACTTAGGTCATTTCCATATCTTGGCTATTTTGGCTATTTTGAATAATGCTGCATGAACATGGGAATGCAGATATCTCTTCAAGATATTAATTTTATTTCCTTTGGGTATATACCCTATAGTGGGATTGCTGGATCATATATTCTATTTTTAATATTTTGTGGAACCTCCATACTGTTTACCATAATGGCTGTACCAATTTACATTCCCATCAACAGTGCATGAGGTTCCCTTTTCTCCACACCCTCACCCACACTTGTTATCTCTTGTCTTTTTGAGAATAGCAATCTTAACAGGTGTGAGGTGATATCTCATTGTGGTTTTCATTTGAATTTCACTAATGATTAGTGATGTTGAGGACCTTTTTATATACCTGTTGGCATTTGTCTGTCTTCTTTTGAAAAATGTCTATTCAGGTCCATTGCCCATTTTTTAATCAGGTTGGTTTTGTTGTTGTTGTTGTTGCTATTGAGTTCCATGACTTCCTTATACATTTTGGATATTAAACCTTATCAGATATAAAGTTTGCAAATATTTTCTCCCATTTCATAGATTACCTTATTATTTTGTTGATTGTTTCCTTTGCTGTGCAGAAGCTATTTAGTTTGACGTAGTCCTGTTTGTTTATTTTTGCTTTTTATACCTGTGTTTTTGGTTTCATACCCAAAAATTGTTGCCGAGACCAATGTCAAGATTTTCACCTATATTTTGTTCTAGGAATTTTATGATTTCAGGCCTTATCTTAAGTCCTTAATCCATTTTGAGTTAATTTTTGTAAATGGTGTACTATAAGGATTCAGTTTCGTTCCTTTGCATCTGGCTGTCCAGTTTTCCCAGCACCATTTATTCAAGAGATTATCCTTTCTTCATCGTGTATTCTTGGTGCCCTTGTCAAAGATTAGTTGAATGTATATGTGGGTTTATTTCTGGGCTATCTTTTCTGTTCTGTTGATCTATAGGTCTGTTTTTTGGTGGGGGTACAGTATACTCTATTGATAGTACATGAAAAGGTAGGGCTCCCTAAGCCCCTCCCTTTCTTCAAGAGATCTAGGATGGAAAGTGTGAGATGGGGAGATTCTGGTATGTTAGGGGACTGAGTTAGAGCGAGGACTCTTCAGCAGCTAAAGGCTTATCTTTTCCTCTCGTGTTCTCACTGGGATTGGTGGTTCAGGCGGTTCTTACTCCTTGGAGGCCTTATAGATCATAAGGTCCACCACCCTGTTGCTGTAGCCAAATTCATTGTCAAACCACAAAATGAACTTGACAAAGTGGTTATTGAGAGCAATGCTAGCCCCAGCATCCAAGGGGGAAGGATGGGTGTCACTGTTAAAATCACAGAAGACAACCTGGTCTTCACTGTAGACCAGGATGCCCTTTAAGGGGCCCTCTGATTTCTGCTTCACCAAGTTCTTGATGTTATCATATTTGGCAGCGTTCCCTGTGCAGCAATTCAGATCCATAGCTGAACACACTGGGTGTGGGGACATGGAAAGCCATGCTGGAGAGCTTCTAATTCAGCTGAGGGATGACCTCGCCCATATCCTTGGCAGTGCCAATAGAAGCAGGAATGATGTTCTGAGAAGCCCCTCAGCCATCACTACAGATCTGCAGAGGGGCCATCCATGGTATTCTGGGTGGTAGTAATGGCATGAACTGTGGTCATAAGTTCCTCCATGAGGCAAAAATTATCATGGATGACCTTGGCTAGGAGGGCCAGGCAGTTGGTGGTGCAGGAGGCCTTGCTGACAGTCTTGAGGGAGTTGTCATACCTTCTCATGGTTCATGCCAATCACAAACATGGGGGCATTGCCAAAAGGAGCAGAGATGATAATGCTTTTGGCTCCTTCAAGTGAACCTCAGCCTTCTTCAAGGTAGTGAAGACACCAGTGGACTCCACAACATATTCAGCACCAGTATAATCCCGTTTGATGTTGGCAGGATCTTGATCCCAGAGGATAGAGATGGGCTTTCCATTGATGACAAACTTCCCATTCTCAGCCTTGTCTGTGCCATTGAACTATCAGATCTATAGACCAATGGAACAGAATAGAGAGCCCAGAAATAAACCCACACATATACAGGGTGGAAGTAAACTGGAACATGTAGACCATGTAGTTAAGGTCAATGAAGAGGTCATTGATGGTGACAGTATTCACATTGCCAGAGTCAAAAGCAGCCCTGGTTACCAGGAGCCCAATATGGCTAAATCTTTGCTCTGACATTCACTTTCATATCTCAGAGATGCAGCTGGCACTGCACAAGAAGATGTGGCTCTCTGTTGAACAGGGAGGAACCACATCTGTTTTTAATGCCAGTACCATACTGTTTCGGTTACTATAGGTTTGTAAGATAATTGAAATCAGGAAGTGTGTTGCTTATAGCTTTGTTCTTTTTTTCAGGATTGCTTTGGCTGTTTGGGATCTTTTGTGGTTCTATACGAATGTAAGGATTGTTTTTTCTATTTCTGTGGAAATTGCTTTGGAATTTTGATAGGGCTTGCTTTGACTCTCTATATACCTTTGAATAGTAAGGATATTTTTAACAATATTAATTCTTCCAATTCATGAACATGGGATATCTTTCATTTATTTGTGAAATTTTCTTCAATTTCTTCTTCAATATTTTTTTTTCACCAATGTCCTATAGTTTTCAGTGTAGGGATCTTTAACCTCCTTGGTTTAATTTATTCCTAAGTATTTCATTCTTTTTGATGCTATTATAAATGAGATTATTCTCTTAAATACTTTTAAAGACAGTTCATTGTTATAGAAACAAAACTGATTTTTTTTTTGGTGGACTCTTTAGGATTTTCTATATATAAGATCATGTAATCTGCAAACAGAGACAATTTTGCTTCCTTTCTGATTTGGATGACATTTTTTTCTTTTTCTTGCCTAATTCTTCTGGCTAGGACTTCTAGTACTATGTTGAATGGAAGTAGTAAGAGTGGCCACCCTTGTCTTGTCCCTGATCTCAAAGGAATAGCATTCAGCTTTTCATCCTTGAGTATGGTGTGAGCTGTGGGCTTGTCATATATGGACTTTATTATACTGAGGTGCATTCCTTCTATCCCTAAATTGTTGAGGATTTTTATCATGAAAGGGTGTTGAATTTTGTCAAATGCTTTTTCTGCATCTATTAGAAGGATCATGTAATTTTTATCCTTCATTTTGTTAATGTAGTGTGTCATACTTATTGATTTGCAATTGTAGAACCATCTTTACATTCCAGGATAATTCCACTTGATTATGGTGTTTGATCCATTTAACGTGCTGTTGAATTTGGTTTGCTAGTATTTTGTTGAGAATTTTTGCTTCCATGTTCATCAGGGATATTGGCCTGTAGTTTTCTTTTCTTGTAGTGCCCGTATCTGGCTTCGGTATCAGGATAATGATGACTTCGTAAAATGAATTTGGGAGTTTTCCATCTCCTTCAATTTTTTTGTAAGAGTTTGAGAAGTATTGGCATTAATTCTTTTTAAATGTTTAGTATAATTCACCAGTAAAACTGTCTGGTTCTGGGCTTTTCTTTGTTGTAAGGTTTTTGGTTGCTGATACAATCTCCTACTCATTATTTGTCAGTTCAACTTTTCTATTTTTTCATGATTCAATCTTGGTAGGTTGTATGTTTCTAGGAATTTATCCATTTCTTCTAGGTTATCCAAATTGTTGACATATAATTGTTTGTAGTAGTCTTTTATAATCCTTTGTATTTCTTATAATGTCTCCTCTTTCATTTGTCATTTTATTTATTTATGTCCTCTCTCTTTTTTCTTGATTACCTTAGCTAAAGGTTTGTGAATTTTGGTCATCTTTTCAAAAAACCAACTTAGTTTTATTTATCTTTTCTGTTCTTTCTAGTCTCTATTTCATCTAATTCTGCTCTGGTATTTATTATTTCTTTCCTTCTAACTTTGGCCTTAGTTTGTTCTTATTTTTCTAGATCCTTGAAGGTAAAATTAGGTTGTTTATTCGAGATCTTTCTTTTTTTTTTAAGGTACGCATTTGTTGCTATTAACTTCCCTCTAAGAACTGCTGTTGCTGCATCTCTTTATTTGGATATTTTTGTTTCTGTTTTCTTTTGTTTCAAGATGTTTTTTATTTCCCTATTGATTTCTTCTTTGACCCATTGATTGTTCAGGAGTGTGTTGTTTAATTTCCACATTTTTGTGAAAATTTCAATTTTCCTTTTGTTATTGATTTCTATTTTCATACTATTGTTGGAAAAGATACTTGATATGATTTCAATGTTCTTAAATTTTTAAGATGTTTTTATGGCATAACATATGATCTATCCTAGAGAATATTCCATGTGCTCTTGAGAAGAATGTGTATTCTGCTGCTGTTGGATGAAATTTTCCGTGTATGTCTGTTAAGATGCATTTGGTCTATAGTGTTGTCCATGTCCACTGTTTCCTTGTTGCTTTTCTTTTGGATAATCTACCCAATGTTCAAAGTAGGGTAGTGAAGTCCCCTAATATGTTGTATCACTGTCTATTTCTCCCTACGTTTCTGTTAATATTTGCTTTACATTTAAGTGCTCTGACGTTGGGTGCAGACATATTTAAAATTGTGATATTCTCCTGATGAATTGACCCCTTTATCATTAAGCAATGACCTTTTTTGTCTCTTGTGACAGTTTTTGATTTAACGTTTATCTAAACACTGTTCTCTTTGGGTACCATTTTCCTGGACTACCTTTTTCCATCCCTTCATTTTCAGTCTGTGTATCTTTACAGCTTAAGTGAGTCTCTCTCTCTCTTTTTTTTTTTTTTTTTTTTGTGGGGAGGAATATTAGCCCTGAGCTAACATCTGATGCGAATCCTCCTCTTTTTCTGGCTGAGGAAGATTGGCCCTGGGCTACCATCCATGCCCGTCTTCCTCTACTTTATATGGGACACTGCCACAGCATGGCTTGACAAGTGGTGCATCAGTCCACACCCGGGATCTGAACCCATGAACCCCAGGCCACTGAAGCAGAGCATGTGCACTTAACCACTATGCCACTGGACCGACCCCTCATTGTTACCATTTTGTTAATTGTTTTCCAACTCTCTTGTAGTTCCTGTGTTATTTTATTCCTCTCTTGCTATCTTCTTTTGAGACTTGATATTTTTTTTGTAGTGGTGTGCTTTGATACCTTTCTCTTTATCTTTGTGTATGTACTTCAGGTTTTTTCTTTGTGTTTACCATGAGGCTTACATAAAACTTCTTACAGTTATAACAGTCCATTTTAGGCTGATAAAAATTTTACTTTGACTGCATATTAATACTCTACACTTTAACTTCTCCTCCCTCCACAGTTTATGTTACTGTTACAATTTACATCTTTTATATATTGTGTACCCATAAACACATTATTATAGCTAAAGTTATATTTAATACTTTTGTCTTTTAAGCTTATGCCAAAGTTAAAAATGATTTATGCACCACCATTACGGTATTAGTGTATTCTGAATTGGACAATATTCGTACCTTTTCAGTGAGTTTTGTACATTCATATGCTTTCATATCATTAGCATCTTTTCATTTCAACTTGAAGAAATACCTATAGCATTTCTTGTAGGGAAGGTCTAGTGATATGAACGCCCTCCATTTCTGTTTGTCTTAGAATGTCTTTATCTCTTGTTTATTTCTGAAGGACAGCTTTGTTGGGTAAAGTAGTCTTCATTGCCATTTTTTTCCCCAGCCTTTTAAATGTATTGTCCCACTCCCTCCTGGCCTGCAATACTTATGCTGATGAATCTACTGATAGCCTATTGGAGGTTCCCCTGTATATGACTAGTGTCTTTTCTCTTCTTGCTTTCAAAATTATTGCTTTGCCTTTGATTTTTGACAATTTGATTATAATGTGTCTCAGGGTAGTCTCCATTAGTTGATCTTCCTTGGAGTCCTTTGGGCTTCATGTATCTGGATGTCCTTCTCCCTCCCAAGATTGGGAAGTTTTCAGCCATTATTTCTTTAAATAAGCTTTCTTCCCTGTTCTCTCTCTTTCTCTCTTTTTCCTTCTGGGACTCGTATAATGTATATATTCATTCCCCTGATGGTATCCCTTATGTCTTGTATGCTTTCTTCACTCTTTTTCATTCTTTTTACCTTTGTTCCTCTAACTGGCTAATTTCAAATGACCTGACCTTGAGTTTGCTGATTCTTTCTTCTGCATGACAGTTCTGTTGTTTAAGCTCTCTATTGAATTATTTATTTCTGTTATTTTATTCTTCAGTTCCAGAATTTCTGTTTGGTTCTTTTTTATGGTTTCTGTTTCTTTATTAAACTTCATTTTGTTCTTTCATATTTACCTGTTTTCATTTAGTTGCTTGTCTGTGTTCTCTTTCATCTCATTGCTCTTCTTTAAGACGGTTATTTTGAATTTTTTGTCAGTTTGCAGATCTCCATTTCTTTGGGGTGAATTACTGAAGCTTTATTACTTTCCTTTGTTGGTGTCATATTTGCCTGATTTTTTTTTTGTGTGTGTCTGTCTCTTTAGCCTTGTGTGAGTATCTGAGCATTTGAAAGAACAAACTCCTCTTCCAGTCATTTCAGACTAGTTTTGGCAGCTGAAGACCTTTCCTGTTGTGTCCCCAGGCTGATGATATTGCCTCCAGGGTCTAAGTTGAGCAGGGTTGGAGCTGGGTAATGTGGCTATTGCTGGGTCCATGGTTGGTGAGCTTGTTACCAAGGGTTTGAGGGGACATGGATTCTGTTTGGTCCCTGGGTGAATAGGACTGACTCCAGGGCCTTGGTCAGTAGGGCTGGAGCTGGGACAAGAGTGTGCTCAGGGTCCACAGATGATGGGCCTTTTCTGTTCCCATCAGGTCACTGAATGAGTCCTTGCATGGGAAGGATTGGCCCTGGACGGCACCTGAGAGGAGCTGGAACTGAGTCAGTGGGCTGCTTCAGGGTCCACAACTCAGACCAAGTTCTGAAGGCCTGCCTCTGTGGACACTGACAGGGTTGCCTCCTGATAGGTTCCTGGGCAGGAAGGACTGCTCTTAGTCCATGGTTGAAAAGGGCTAGCTCCAAGTCCCAGGGCTGCCTTGGGTTCAAAATTCAGACTGAGTGTGGTGGGCCTGCTTCTGTGGACACTGATGAGTGAGTGAGCAGGACTGCTTCTGGACTGTAGCTGGGTGGGACTAGAGCCAAGTCACAGGGTGCTTTAGGGTTTGTGGTCAGACAGGTCAGCAGGCCTGCCTCTGGGAGCACAGACGGGCATGTCTCACAGTGGTCTCTGGTTGGGCAGGAATGTCCTGGACTGCAGCTTAGAGGAGCTGGAACTGAGTTATAGGGTCACTTCAGGATTTGCTGTTGGACCAAGGTTCGTAAGACTGCTTCTAGCAGCATGGGTGGACATGTGTCTTTCTGAGTCCCTGGGCAGGCAAGACTGCTCCTGTGCCATGGCTGTGAGAGTTTCTTAACCTCTCAGGAATATCACGACGTTATTCAGGCTACCCAGATGCATACACAATATGAAATACCATTTCATCTATAGGATCCTTTATCTTACTCTGGAGCCAGGTTACAGGGTTGCTCTAAGATCCACAGCTGGTTTGAGTTTGGTGGGCCCTCCTCTGGGGTCATAGACAAATGTATCTCCTGGCAAATCCTGGGCAGGAAGGACTGCTTCCAGACAGGCTGGGAGGGGCTGGAGCCAAGTTCTAGGGCTGTTTCAGGATCCATAGTTGAACCAAGGTCAGAGGGCCCACCTCAGGGGCGTAGATAAGTGTCTCCTGCATGGTCCCTGTGCAGGCAGGATTGGTGACTGATTGGTGCTGGAGCTGGGTCATGGGTTGCTCAGGTCCACAGCCAGGACTGAAGTTGATGGACTTGTTACTCAAGGCACAGGTGGGCGTAACTCCTGCCAGGTCCCTTGGTGGATAGGCTAGTGGCAGGACCAAAGCCAAATGGAGCTGTAGCCAAATCCACAGAGGGACATGGCTGTTTCCAGATCTGTAACCCAAGACCATAGTCAGGATCTGGCACCTGGGCATGGAACTGCCTTCTCAAAGTGGCTCTCCTCAGCTTAGGGCTCCACTGAAGTTTCAAAATCTCCTACCTGGATCCCAAAGCTCCCACAAAGTCACTTTTGTCCATGGATGGCTGCCAAATTATTGTTGCTGAGAGAAGATGTGAACAAGGGACCGCCTATTCTGCCATCTTGCTGATGTCACTCTCATATATGTTCTTATCATGGTTATTTTAAAGTCTTTTTCTGCTTAGTCCAATATTTGCATAATCTTTGAGTTGGCTTCTGCTAAGGAGAGTATAATATAGATTATTTATCTTTCATTTCTGATGTAATTTGTGTCTTCATTCGTTTTTTTTCTTGGTAATTATAATTTTTTCAATTTTATTGATGTTTCAAAGAACTAGCTTTTTGTTTTATTGGTTTTCTATATTAATTTTCTGTATTCAATTTTATTGATTTCTGTACTAATGTTAATTGTTTCCTTCTTTCTGCTTACTTTGGATATACTTTGTTCTTTTTCTAGTTGCCTAAAGTAGAAGCATATATTATTTGTTTTAGATGTTTCTTCCTTTCTAATATGTACATTCATTCCTGCTATGAATTTCTCTCTAAGCACTGCTTTTATTGCATATCACTAATTTTGATAAATTATGTTTTCATTTTCATTTAGTTTAAAATATTTTAAAATTTCTCTTGAGACTTCTTTGCCCTATGTATTATTTAGGAATATGCTATTTAATCTCTAAATATTTTGGGATTTTTACAAATATATTTCTGTTGCTAATATCTAGTTTAACACCATTGTGGTCTAAGAACATACTATGTATGATTTCCTTTTTTAAAAAAATTTGTTGAGGTGTGTTTTATGGCATAGAATGTGGGTCTATTTTGATGAATGTTCCATGTGAGATTGAGAAGAATGTGTATTGTGCTGTTGTTGGATGAAGTATTCTATAAATATCAATTAGTTAGTTGATTGATGGTGCTGTTCAATTCAAGTATATGCTTACTCATTTTATACCTGCTATATCTGCCAATTACTGATAGAGGGATGCTGAAGTCTCTGACTATAACAGTGGATTTGTCTATTTCTCCTTTTCTGTCATTTTTTTGCCTCATGAATTTTGGCACTCTGTTGTTAGGTGCATATACATTAAGGAATGTTATGTCTTGGAGAATTGACCCCTTTATTGTTATGTAATGCTCCTCTATATCCCTGATAATTTTATTTTTTCTGAAGTCTTCTTTGTCTGATATTAACATAGCTATTCCAGCTCTCTATTGATTAGTGTAAGCCTGTATATCTTTCTCCATCCTTTTACTTTTAATCTATCTGTGTCTTTACATTTAAGTGGATTTCTTGTAGACAAATTATAGTTGGGTCTTGTTTTTTAATCCACTCTGACAATCTCTGTCTTTTTTTTTACTAAACCATTCACTCAACATAAAGGTTTACCTTTATATTTTCTGTTATGTGGAAGCTCCCTGAGGGCAGGGGTTGTGTCTTTGTTATAACATTCATGATAGTGTATAAGCAGATTTCCTGGGTGTCTGTTCAGCTCCACCACTTCCCAGGTGGGTGACCTTGGGCGTGTTACTCTCTGTTCCTCAGTTCCCTCATTTGTAAAATGGGAGTAAGACTAGTACCTACTTCATAGGGTCTTTGTGAATATTAAATGTGTTAATAAACATAAATAGCTCATTACAGGACCTGGCACACAAATGTTAGCAATTGGTGCTGAATTCTCAGTTGGCCCTTAACAAGTATCTGTAGAATGAAAAGAGATTAAGAGTAAAATTTGTGACAAAGCTAAGTTGAGGCCTGCTAACTTCACTGTGGTCTCTGTGGTTTGACAGATAGTCTCAGGTTTGCGTGACAACGGAGGTTCCTCGGCAACATTTATCATGCTGGGAAATGTGCTCTTGAACATTCCATAAATGTAATGGAGTCTCAGCCATGAGAAGCCTGGCCAGTCACTACTGGTTGGGATTTCTGGGTGGATTGTAAGGAGAGTGGTGCAGTTCACCTATTTGTGAACACATCCTAGACCCCTCCATGTCTGATACAAGGCAGCCTTGAAGAGAAGGTAGCAGAGATGTTTTGGGCTATTTGCCTTAAAGACATTGGTAACTTGGGGAATGTTTGGAGACCAAAAGTTCTTCTTATATTCTGTATCTGCCTTCATTCTGTGATTAGAAATGAGACCTAGTTTCTAGGTGTATTCTGGTGCAAGTTGTTCAACCATCTCAATTTGTGGTTTCCTCATTCATTAAGTATCACAGTATCACTGTCTTATTGATTGCTTTTACCCATTGTCTAATGACTTTATTAACATATATGTAAATAAGTGCACACATGTACACACACACACACGTTTTCTCACACCACAGCTGAAATAGCTGTCAAAAGGCACATGCATTAAATCTCATTTTAATTAGTTAGAGAAACCTCTAAAACCATCACTTATGATCAATTTATACCTCCTTTACAAGCAATTATAACAACTTACCCCAGACACTAAAACCTCCACCCCAGGCCTGCTCAAAGACTGCCTCTCTTATGGCACAAATTGAACCCAGGAAATTTATTGGTTTTCTTACTTTGATATTAGGGACTCTATTATATTTTCTGAGCTTGCTGTCTGTGTAGCCCATGATGCTGGGCTACTGTCAAGCAGCTGCTCTTGACAGTTTTATTTCTGTAGTGGTAGGAGTTTAGGCTCAAATCGGTCTCATATCAGATTAGCAGCTGCCTGGGCCATGGGGAAATCTATGGTTAACAGATCCCAGGAGAGTATGCAGCCTGGATCTGGCCTCCAGCCCTTATGGTATAGGGCAAGATAAAAAAAAATTATAAAGATAGGGGAGACATAATTAAAGGGCCTCATATATAGTGAGTCTATATTTACCTGGAGGCAAGACATACCCCCATTAAATATAGGAGAGGGCAATGGGAAAGTGTTTTAAAGTTGGTTTGAGGTTCAAGTCAACCAAGCATCCTTCAATTAAGAGAGATGAAAACTGTATATATAGACACCCATTTAGAGGTCCATTTGCTGGACTAGAATTTGAAAAGGAATTGTTTGAGGAGACCGTTATATTTCTCAATTAAGCCAACTATCTGGAACCTATCAGGAACATGAAAGGTATATTGAATATCTTTTTCAAGAAACCAGTATTGTGTCTTCTGAGAAGTGAAATGTGTTCCTTGGTTTCTATTAATGATGTCTTTAGCTCCAAAGGGGATAAAGAGTGTCCTAGCAAGGCCTTGTATTTTGTCTTAAGAACTTCTTTTGATCAAAAGCTGGGATAAAGGATGGAGGCATTGCTTGAGTTCAGGCAGTCTTCCAGTAAAGGAAATTACTATCTCTTCTCTGAAGGTGGACTGAAATGTCTGGTGCATCAGTTGGTTGTTGTTTTTTACCTCTTAGTGGCTATAGTTGAACAATAAGCAACCCAGGGCAATATGTGGGATAGAAAATTTAGAAACATCTTCATGGATCATAGACATCTTCTCCTCTGAACTGTTCTTTATTTGCCACTCCCTCACAATGCTTTCTCACTTCAGGTCCATCAGGAACCAACTATGTTTTTTTTGAGAGTATTTTTTTAGAGCAGTTTTAGGTTCACGGCAAAACTGAAGGGAAGGTAGATTACTCACATACCCCCGCCCCCATACATACATAGCCTCCTCTGTTATCAGCATCACTCACCAGAATGGTATATTTTTTACCAAGGATGAACCTACATTGACCAATCAAAATCACCCAAAGTCCATAGTTCACCTTAGGGTTCAGTCTTGGTGTGGTACATTCTATGGATTTGGACAAATAATATGTATCCATCATTATGGTATCATACAGAGTATTTTTGCTACCCTAGAAGTCCTCTGTGCTCTGCTTATTAATTTATCCCTTCCCCACCAAAACCATGGATCTTTTTATTGTCTCCATAATTTTGTTTTTTACAGAATGTCATATAGTTGGAATCATACAGTATGTAGCCTTTTCAGATTGGCTTCTTTCACTTAGTAATATGCATTTAAGTTTCCTCCATGTCTTTTCATGACTTGATAGGTCACTTCTTTTTAGTGCTAAATAATGTTCCATTGTCTGAAATATGCCACAGTTTATCTATTCACCTACTGAAGGACATCATAGTTGCTTGCAAGTTTTGGCAATTATGAATAAAGCTGCCATAAACATCTGTGTGCAGAACTTGGAAATGATTCAAAGAAGAACAACAATACCTACTGAGGATGATTAATTTTTTATTGCTACATAACCAATTATACCAAAACCTAGCAGGTGAAAACAATACAGTTCTATGGGTCAGGCATCTAGGAGCAGCTTAGTGGGTGAAATCAAACTATCACTTAGGGCTGTAGTTATCTCAGGGTTCAACGTGTGAAGATTTGCTTCCAAGCTCAGTCATGTGGCTGTTGGCTGACTTTAGAAAGTCTGTTTCCAAGTTCACCCATATAGACCTCTCCATAGGCCTACTTCATGACATAGTAGCTGGCTGCCCCAGAGAGAGCAAGGGAGAGTGAGACATAGAATCCAGGAAGTCAGTCTTTTTTATAAGCTATCTTGGAAATGATTACCCATCACTTCTGCTGTATTCAGTTTATTGGAAGCAAGTCCGTAAGTCCAGCCTATACTCCATGGAGTGGGAATATGCAAGAACTTAAATAAAAGAAGGCAGGAGTCATTGGGGTCCATTTTAGAGGCTACCTGCTATTAAGAGAATGTAGAATTGATTATTAAAATAAAATATTAAAGGTCTTTTGTGTAAAATAATTCAAAGCAATACAATGTGATGTTTAAGACTCTATCAGATTTGCTAAGATAGCTGGTATTGTCATTAAGTAATAGTATTTTGAAATTAAACTATTGTGTTTACTCATTCATGTTTAATGTCTAACATCCAAATGCTTATGTAACTCTACTACAATTATATCTACATAGGTATCTTAGATGCATTAATAAATTTTAAACATGAGTTTTATATACTAATTTTTGATTATAGTAAATATTATTTTCTTTATAACTGAAGAGGATTGTTAGCTAATTTCTTTTTGAAAACTTTTCCTTATATTTAGTATCCAGAGGGTTTATCCTTGGAGTCATATACTATCAGTATCGTGCAGTTGCTTGGCTTTAATCTGGGATTGAGTTATGAAGATACTGACACCTGCCTTTGTTCAGGAGATATCTGCACAATGTCACCAGATGCAGTGTAAGATAATTTTCTTTATTAAATATACATCTTCCTTTTTAAAAATTTTTTGGTTAAGAACTTATACACTTCTATTAACCAAACTGAAGTAAATAAAAATTATACAACACTGTACCCAACAACTGAAGAATACACATTCTTTTCGAGTGCAAATGGAGCACAGCCCAAAAATAGGCCTAACATTCCCCAGGCCTCTCCATGCCTGGGGAAACTTTCTTCTTCCTTTCTACCTTCCAGAGTCTGGCTTGTATTTTTCTCTTCTGGCCAGATTGAAGGCACCCTCTAGGGACAAACCGTGAAAATTCTATTATTTCAGTGAATCTGCATAAAGTTAAATGCTTTGATATTTGCATTTAAAACTGGCATTGTACAATATAAGGCTGAGTAGTACAATTCATGTTAATAATTTAAATTTAAAAAATTTATTTTGAAAGATATTAAATTGGAAATAAATAATACCATGACCCATTGAGAGAGAAACTGCTGAAGAAAGGAAAAAGCTTTTCATTTTAGTACCATTAATAATACTTTTTCCCTGCTTTATAAGCAAGGGGCCCTGCATTTCCGTTTTTCATTGTCTCCTGCAAATTATATAGCCAGTCCTGGTGGTTCCACATCAGCACCAAGACTTGCTATGTTCAGTATGTTTAATCTGAATCATTTTAGTGGGTATGTAGTATTATCTCATATTGGTTTTCATCTGCATTTCCCTAGAGGCTAATGATGTTGAACATATTTTCACGCTTAATAGTTTCGTATATCTTCCTTGGTGAAGAACCTAGTTACAACTTTTGTCCATTTTTTTAAATAAAAATTGAGATTTTCATGGTCTTATTTAGCTGTAAGAATTGTTTATATATTCTGGCTATGAGTCCTTTACGAGATACATGATTTTCAAATATTTCCTCCATATAGTGCCTTTTTTTAAGAAAATGTTTTTAATTTTGATGAAGTACAGTTTATCAATTTTTTTCATTTATGAATCATGGTTCTATAGCTCTCATATGCAGTTTCATGACAGATTTTGAGTTTATTGTGTATGTTTTAAGTTCATTTTCATTTTGTCCATACAGATTTCCAATTATTCCAATACCACTTGTTTAAAAGACCCATCTTTCCCCCATTTAATTGCCTTGGAAACTTTGTCAAAAATCAATTGATCATAAATGTTTGGATTTTTCTTATTGGAATCTCTATTTTATATCATTACTCTGTATGCCTACCCTAATGGAAAAGCATACCGTTTTTATTACTGTAGCTTTATATTGAATTTTGAAATCAGGTAGTGCAAGTCCCCAAGATTTTTCATCTTTTCCGGTATTGTTTTGGCTATTCTAGGTCCTTTGCGTTTTCATATACATTTTATTATCAACTTTCCAATTTTTACGAAAATTCCTGCTGAGATTTTGATAAGGCATTAATCAATTACATAGTTCAATTTTGGGAGAATCAGCATCTTAACAATATTTAGTATTTTGATCCTTGAATATTGTGTATGTCCTATTTATTTAGGTATTTTTAAATTTTTCTCAGCAATGTATGTACTTTATAGTTTACATACTTTTGTTAAATTTATGCTTACATATTTTATTATTTTTTTGCTATTATGAGTAGAATTGTTTTCTTAATTTCATTTTCAAATTGTTCATTGCTAGTACATAGAAATATAATTGATTTTTGTAGATTGACTTTCTGTGCTGCAAAAACTTGCTAAACTCATTAGGAATTCCAGGAGATATTATTTTTTGATTCCTTAAGATTTCCTACAAAGTTCTTGTCATCCATGAATAAGAACAGTTTTACTTTTTCCTGTCCATCTATTTTCATGTAATTCTTTTTTTTTTGCTGAATTGCACTTGAAATAACTTCAGTCCAATGTGAATTGATGTGGTGAGAGTGGATATCCTTGCCTTCTTCCCAATCTTATGGGAAAAGCATTCAGTTTTTCATGATAAGAAAGATGTTAGCTACAGTATTTTTTTAAAATAAATATATCTTCTCTTCTAAAATAGTATTTTTAATTCCCTTGTACATTATGTTGTTTTATTACTTTTCTTTATCATGCCAGTAACGATCTGACTTATTTCACATAGTTATTTTCCGATGTTCATACTTTTTGCCCCTAGCAGATACTTGGTCTACATTTTACTACATACCAGTTGCCTAGAAAAGTGCTCAGTAAATCTGCTGCAAATAATGACCTAATCAACTCAGTATATTTTCTCCTTATTTCATTTTATCCTTTGATTATTGAATCCATGATATCCCCAATTTTTGTAAAGGCACAAAGTAGATAATAACTAAATTTATTTCTTCTCCCCTGTGATAAATCATTTCTTAGAAGAATATTATTTCACCATCTTTTTGAGTGTTTTATTTATATGCTTTATAAAAACTCAGCTTTATCGAGGTATGATTTGTCCACAGTGAAATTTACATACTTTAAGTGTACGAGTTTATGACTTTTGACAAATATATATAAATCTCTGAACCACAGTGTCAGTCAGGCTATGCAACATTTCCGTCTCCATAGAAAGTTCCTTTGTGACCTTTGGCTCTCCTTCTACCTTCCACTCTTGCCCCAGGCAACAACTGATCTGATTTCTGTTTACAATTAGTTTTCCTTGCTCTAGAATTGTAAGACTGTAATTTCTCTGAATTATTTAAACATCTTTCTTTAATTATTTGAGTGTATTTATAGTGGTTCCTTTTAAGTATCTGTATGCCAAATCTGATACCTGGGTCATCTCAGTGTTGATTTCTATTTACTGCTTTTTTTAAATTGACTATAGATCACATTTTCTTATTTCTTTGTATGTCTGTTATTACTATTGGCATATTGAATATTTTTGATAATACAATAGAAAGCGTGGATTCTCCTACCTTCCTCTGAAAATCATTGATTCTTTTCCTACCAGGCAATTCATTTATTAGCTAATCATTTTGAATTTTAAATTCTTGGTTTTATGCTTTGTTAGTATGATCTACGGAAAACTCAAGGTATTTCCAAATCCCTCTAAATTGGCAGGACTGAACATCCAAACCCTGTCTCCTCTGGGAGATCTGGGGATCTTGTCAGGACTTGAATTTAGGCTCTGTTAAAATTGATGTAGAGAAGATTTTAGTATAGGGCAGAGATCAGGCAACAACAGTTCATAGGCCAAATTTGGCTGGCTGCTTGTTTTGTAAAAAGAATTTTGTTGAAATATGGCCAGGCTTATTGGTTTAAATATTGTTTATGGCTGCTTTTGCACTAATGGCAGAGCTGAGTAGTTGCACCAGAGTATATGGCATATAAGCCTAGAATATTTATTATCAGGCCCTTTACAGAAAGAATTTGTCAACCCCTGGTCTAGGGCGTAGTCTTTACTCTTAAATCATCTTGTTTCTTGTGTTTCGGTTGGATGCTGAGCTGCTACCACAGTGCTAACAGCTCTGTCCCTCCATCAGGACAGGTACTCCTGTGGCCTCTCCTGTAGTGTGGTTCAAACAACATGTTTTTATTTGAAAACTGTTTAATTATGGAGATCAAATATGCTATTAAAGTTAATACAAACATGTGCATGTCATTATTTACACAAAAATACAAAAATGATATAAATAGAAAAAAAGTATATTAAATACTGAGGCCAAAAATTCAAAATTCAATTGTTTGGCACTGGGAAGGTAAATAAGAATAACACAGTTGCTATGTTTAAAGACTTAATAAAGGTCATAGGATAAGTAAATGATAGTCTTGTTTAAAACAAGATGGATGACAAGAAAAAGATTTTGGAATTTTTATTTTTCATTACAAGAATTTTCTTGATTAAATGTAAAAACCATGTTAAAACATGTTAGCAATGCAATCAATATTTTTTAAGGTGTGTTTGTTGTTTTCCATGAAGAACAATGCCCTTTCCATCTCTCTTCAAAATACCATACGTTTGGGGAAATGTAGAGATATATAGCATTAATTTTTGTTGTACTCATGTTTTTTATATTTTAGGTACTCTGAGGGTGTAAAGGATTTTAGCACCTGTAGTTTGGATGACTTTAAATATTTTGCTTCAAATTCTGGCCTTGACTGTCTTCAGAACATCGTTCCAGAGGTGCCAGTTTACAGACAGAGGAGTGTATGTGGCAATGGAGTGTTGGAACAAGGTGAACAGTGTGACTGTGGCACTCCAGTGGTTAGTAGCAAGTTTTTCAAAAAATTTTTTATTCCCTATATATGTGTATAATAGTTGGAAAAGATGATAAAGACCATTGTCTTTTATAAAAATAAATTTGAAAAAGAATATTGGGGAATACAGAAGCCTTTAAATCTCCTAATTTTGCTATTTTTTGAAGTGGAGAGCAAAGGTCCTTTAGATAATGTTTCAGGGTCTTCAGATATTACCTTCTGACTTTCTTTAGTGTAGGCATCAGCTCCAAATTTATAATTAGTGATCACAAACAGTGTCTAAGGAGTTCAAGAAATATACCATTAACAATAAGCAGTAAAAAAAACAGACAAACCTCTCAAGACTATAGACTATTACCAATGGGATAGCAAAATGCATTGTTTGATAATATAGGGAGAAAAATTTTTGCATTGACAGGTGATTCCAATTAAAAATATTTTAAAATGAAATCTATCACTTGTAGAAAATATAAAAATATAGAAGTGTTTAATAACACATTTAGTAAAGATGTTTCTAACAAGCTACTTGAAAGATGTATTTAGCACAGTATTATTTCAGTGAATGGAAGTGATACCCACTCTGTAGTGCATGTAGTAAAGTGTTTAAGAACACATTTAATAAAGAAATTTCTAACAAAGTACTTGAAGAAAAATATGGAACTAAGATCAAACCAAAACAAATATGAAAGATGATAGAGGAGGTATTGACAACAAAGTGAAGTAGTTGTATGAAAACTCTCAGAGATAGCAATTGTAAAATATGCAATATATTAGATATATAAATATATCTTAAATATATAAATATATATAATGTATATAATACATTATATATATTTATATATGTATGTATATGTATATAATTTAATGGCACTGGAACCTATCCAAATGAAGAAAGAAGCCAGAGGAGCGTACTCTTGAAAAACTGTGGCTGGAATAGGCAGAGATTGTGAAATTATGTCTTTGTAGCCTAAGGGTGCTCCTCCACCTCCATAGCTGTGGCTGAATTAAATGACTGTGGAAAACTGCAGCCCTGCTGACTCAGTGTGGCAGAGAACAGAGTTCAGGGATGAAAGCCACTAGAAATTTAAGGAGAAAATCCTGAAAGTGGGAGAATCATGAAAGTGGTGAGGCCTCAAATCTGATTATTAACTGTATGAATATGCATGGGCCAGAAACACCCCATGGGGCAGGAGAGAAGGGTGAGACCCTTGAAAGACACAGGTGTATCAGGTGAGCTCTGTGAGATTGATGATGTTTTTAGAGAATATTTTCCAACTACGTGCAACTCAGGCAGCAGAAATCTGCAGCCTTATTGGTTTCAGATGTCAGAATACAGAGCCTCAGACTGGAACTGCAACTGGAAGTTAAAGAGGGATCTTCAGAAACAAGGAAACTGCAGATAGATTGTACTCTGAAATCTAAGTGTGGCCTCTGCCTACATCATTGGCTGAACGCTACATTACATCAGGGAATGAAGCTAAACATTCAGCAGATGGAAGCCATCTGAGCTGAGCAGAGATAGCTGCTGCGCATTGCAAGGGAGACAAAGTTTATAGTTTATGCCCAGGCAACTCCACTCCCTGCTAGGACATTTCCAGAAGGACACAGCTGAATACAGTCATTGTATCATTTTCTCTATAATGCCCAACTTATTAACCAAAAATTACTAGACATTCAGAGAAACAAGAAAGTGTGAACAACATTCAGGAAAATAGGCAGTTAAGGGAAACTGACTCTGAGTCCAAGATGTTGTATTTAGCGGATAAAGACTTCAGAGTAGTTGTTTTGAGTGTATTAAGGGAATTAAAGGAAATTATGCTCAAATAATTTAAGGAAAAATTAACTTAATGAGTGAGCAGCTAAGGGATCTCAATGGATAAATAACCATAAAAACATATAACCTTAAAGTCTAGAAGTGACATGTACAATAACTTAAATGAAAAATTCATTGGATGGGCCCAAAAGCACGAGATGTGTCAGAATAAAGAGTCCATGAACTTGACAATAGAGCATTCAGATCTGTAAAATCTGTAGAACAGAGAGAAAAAAAGTTGAAGAAAAATGAACAAAACCTCAGGGACCTGAAAGGAAATGTTAAGCAGCCCAATATAGGTGTAATTGGATTTCAAGATAAAGAAAAGAGAAAAAATGCGGCAGAAACAAAATATTTGCAGGAATAATGCCTACTATTTTCCATATTTGAAGAAAAACATTTACTTACATGTCTCAGATGCTCAGATAACTATAAGTAGATAGACACAAAGAAAACCAATTCTATATACAGCACAGTAAGACCTCTCAAAGCCCCGAGATAAAAGAAAAGTTTAATTGCAGCCTGAAAAAAATACACATTAGATATGGGGTCCAATGATACAAAATATAGCTGACTTCTTATCACAAATAATGGAGGTCAGTAGACTTTGGAATGACAAATTAAAAGTGCTGAAAGAGGGCCAGCCCCAGTGGTCTAGTGGTGAAGTTCAGCACAGGCTGCTTCAGTGGCCTGGGTTCAGTTCCTGGGCATGGACCGACACCACTCATCTGTCAGTGGCCATGCTGTGGCAGCAGCTCACATACAAAATAGAGGAAGATTGGCAACAGATGTTAGCTCAGGGCAAATCTTCCACAGCAAAAAAGAAAAAAAAAAGTGCTGAAAGAAAAAAAAAGTTAACAACCAAAAATTCTATTCCCAAAGAAATTATCCTTTAAAATAGAAGCAAATAAAGTTATTCTCCGTTAAGCAAAAGCTGAGACAATATATAATGGCCTCTAAGTTGCACTACAAAAAATTGTAAGAATTTGAAATTCTTCAGGCTGAAGGGCCAAGGCAGTAGATGACCAGTTGGATCTAGAGAAAGAAAGATGAGCACAGGAAATTGTAAATATGTGGGTAATATAAATAATTATATATGTTTTTTCTTTTCTTCTCTTAATTTCACTATGCTATATACAGGTACACATATGTAAATATATACACACTTATATACTATGCATTCATATATAAATACACACATACACATGTACATATAAATATGTATACACATGTACATACATGTGTGTTTACTTAGGTGCATATATACTCACATGTAAATATGGATGTGTATGTGCTTATGGATGTACATATGTATATATACATATAAACACAAATTCACATACACATGGATGTGTATATATGTGTGTGTATCTATATATCTACATCTATACAATAATGATGATAGCACTAAAGATGAAAGAGGAAATTAAAATAAATTTTGCAAAGTTTCTATAATTTACCTAAAGAAAATCAATATTAACTCTAAGTGGATTATAGTACTTTAAAAATACTTACTGTAAATACTAGAGCATATATTGAAAAATTATGCAGAGATATAGCTAAAAAACCTATAGAGGAGTTAAAACGAAATGCTAAACATACTTCATTAACACAGAATAAGGCAAGAAAGGAAGAATTGCAGAAGAAAAATAAGACGAGACAAATAGGAAACAAACAGCAAAATGACAAATTGAAATACACACATATTAATAATTGTATTAAATGTAAATAGGCAAAACACTGATCTAAAGGCACAGATTGTCTGACTAGATTAAAATCAAGAATCAGTTACATGCTTATCCGTATTGATGGAAAAAGAAAGATATAACAAACACACAGTAAATATGAGACAGCTATAGTAACTATATTAATATAAAAAGTAAACAGATATAGTAATGCTTCGAAATGATAGAAAGATAAATACATAAAGAAGATACAATAATAAACATATATATACATTTACAATAATATATCGTATGCACACAGAAACATACACATGTTAGATCTTCAAGTTTCGTGAAGCAATCACTGACAGAACTAAATGGAGAAACAGATAAATCCACTATTGTATTTGGAGGTAGGTTTCCTTTGGATCTCTCAGTACGTGGTAGAACAACTAGACGAAAAGATCAGTAAGGATCTAGGAGACCTGAACAATACTATCAACGACCTTAATATAAGTGATATTTACTGGCCACTATATTTAATAACTAAATATAAACATTCTTTTCAAGTGCTCTTTGAATATTCAAGATAAAATATATTCTTGGCCATGAAATAAATCTCAGCATATTTATTTTGTGTTGAAAATTAAATTAGAAATCAACAATAATAAGATATCTTATAAAGTCCCCAAATACTTGGAAAATAAATGATCACGTCTAAATGGCCCATGGCTCAAAGAAGAAATCACAAAGGCAATTAGAATATATTTTTAACAGTGTGCAAATGAAAACATGTCAAAATCTATGAGATTCAGCTAACACAGTGTTTTGAGTAAAATCTATAGCTTTAGATGCTTATGTTAGAGAAGAAGAAAGGTCTGAAATCAATTCTTTAGAATGCTACTTTGGGGAACTGAAATATTAGTCTAAATTAAATCCAAAATAAATAGAAGGAAGTAATGATAAAGATAAAAGCAGAAATCAATGAAGTAGAAACCAGAGAATGAAAATCAATGAAAATAAAAACTGGTGCTTTGGAAAAAATCAATATACTTGATAAACCTCTCACTGTGCTGATGAAGGAAAAATGAGACAAAAACAAATTAATAATATCAGGAATGACAGAGGGCACATTACTACAGATTCTACATACATTAAAATAAGGAATATTAAAAACTACTTTACACGACTAAATTTTGCAATTTAGTTGAAATTGGCAAGTTTCTTAAAAGACTCAAATTATCACTGCTGATCGAAGAGAAAATTTGAATATCTCTATATTCAGTGAGGAAATTAAATTTGCAATTAAAATATTTTTCACAAAGAAACTCCAAACGCGTGTTTCTTCACCAGTGAATTTTATCAAACATATAAGGAAGAAATAATGCCAATTATACGTGAATCTTCTGAAAATAGATGAAGGAGGCAGTTTGCAACTCATTTCATAAAGGGAGTATTGGTCTGAAGTCAAAACCTGACAAGACATTTAAAAGAAAAGAAAATCACAACAATATTCCTCATGAACAATATATAAATAGTTTAATAAGTCTTGATCAAATAGGGTTTATCCCAGGACTACAAGGTTGTTTTAACATATGAAAGTCATTCAATGTAATTCACCATAATAACAGAGTAGATGAAGAATAAAAGCATTTGAGAAAATTTAGCACTAATTCATTATAAACTCTCTCAGCATTCTACGAATAGAAGAGAACCTCCTCACTCTAATAAAGTACATCTCTGAAAAACCTACAACTATGATCATACTTACTGGTGAAAGACTCAATGTTTCCCCCTAATATCTGGAGCAAGGCAAAGATGTTCATTCTCACCACTTTCATCCAACATTGTAGTGGATGCTACAGCCATTGCAGTAGGGCAAGGTAGAGAGACACATATGATTGAAAAGGAAGAAATAAAACTGTCTTTAATCAAGCTCAATTTGGTCAAATGAGTAGAGACTCCTAAGCAATCTCCCCCAAAAAGCTACCAAAACTAATTACTGAATGCAAGTCACTGGATACAAGGTCAATATAAAAAAATTCAGCTGGATTCCTATGTATAAGCAATAAACAAGTGGGGAGTGAAATAAAAAGTACACTTCCATATATATTGTTTCAAAAAACGTGAAATATATGGAGATAAATTTAACAGAATATGTGCAAGACCTGAACAATAAAAACTTAAATTTCTCAGAGAAATGAAAGAAGATTAAAATGAATGGAGATAGATCCCATTTTCATGGATTGGAAGACACAATATTGTTAAGATGTCAGCTCTACATAAATTGATCTATACATTCAACACAATCCCAATCTAAACTACCCATCTTTTTATAGAAATTGACAAACTGATACTACAATTTATGTGGAAATGCAAAGGACCTGGAATAGACAAAGCATTAAAAGAAAAAGAAAAAAGGAGGAGCACATACACTAATTTTCTATAAATTTCAAAATTTTCTATAAAGCTATAATCAAGATAATGTGCTATTGGACAAAGCATACATATATACCTTAATGGAACAGTATAGAGAATCCAGAAATAAAATGATTTTTATATGGTCAAGTGATTTTCTGCCAATATGTTAAGGCAATTTTATGGATGAAGAAAATCTTTTCAACAAAGGTGTTGTATGAACTGGACATCCATGTAAATAAAATAAACCTTGACCTCTCACCGTACACAAAAATCAACTTGAGGATGCTGGGATGATGAAGGCATAAGAGGACTCTGAACTCACATCCTCCCATGGCCACAACAAATCTACAGCTATCTGTGGAACAGTTACCTCTTAGAGAGATCTGGAAACTGGATTAAAAAAAAAAACACAATAAGGGACAACACTGACAGGGGTGGAAGAGGCAGAAATATGCCTTAGCTGAGGAAGAAACCACATCCTAGCCATGGTGCTTCATGTCCGGGAGCAATCTTAAAGGTATGAATCTTTGCCCAGAGGAGCGTGGGGCATCTGAGCAGGAGATCTATGCCACAACAGGTGTCCCAGCCTTTGAATTCAGCACAACCAAGGTGAGTTCCCATAATACCTGGCTTTGCTAGCTTTTCAAACCAAGGAGAATACACCCAGAAAAACTATTGAACTTTAGAGAAAGAAAAGCCTACTCAGAAAGGGCCCACATACAGATTCACTCGTTCTAGAAACCAACACAAAAACACCAAAAACAAAGCTTTACAGTTCTTTGGTAAAAGAGATTCACTTGCTAAGCTCTAAGAGTCTCAGAGAGGCAAGAGGCAGCTGGGCCCACCTCCCGAGGGACTGAGACCTTGGTGGCAGCCATTATTGTGATCTACTTCAGTCAGGCTGACATGGATGCTGGCAGATGCCATTGGATTTCTTCCTTTGGCCTGTTAGTGCAGGAGTCTGCCCCGCCCACTAGAGCACTGATTTAATCCAGCTCAATCAGGGCAGGCAGCTGCCCCAGGACTGGCCCCACCCACCAACAAGCCCTTGGGGAACTTGTGGGCCCGTATAGGTGGGGTTTGTGGGGTCTCCACAGTGGGGCAAGTGGGTCTGCCTCAGTGGAGCATAGGTGTGGGGTGGGCCTGCGTTGGCAGTGTTTGTGGGCCTGTGGGCCCGTGGGCTGTGGGGAATGTCAGCCACAGCAGACTTGTGCTGCTGGCCATCTCTAACAGCCACACAGGGGATCTGCCCCACATTTCCATCCCTGAAAAGATTGTGTGCTGCCATGCCTGGGCCCGGCCACACCCGTCTGTGCTCCTGAAAGAGCTGACAATAGCGTCACACCACAGGGAGCCTCACTGGAGGCCTGCAGCAATCATAAGCCCCTGAGCCTAGCAACCAGTCACACTGGGGGCCTGACTCACTTAACAACAAAGGAGCAGCAGTTGTGTGCTATTAGACCTTGTAGCCAGCTGTGCCGGGGCTTGCCCCCTGCAATAAAGTGACTAAGGTGACCATAGCAGCCACACATGGCTGAGCCTTACAATCAGCTGGCCCAGGGGCCAGCCTAGGCTACCTGTGCACCCGTAACAAGAGCAACTCTGCCACAACAGAAGGGCACATGTAGCCCACACAGGGGACACTCCTGGAACATTTGGAACAGGTGGTGAGAGGGAAGCACATTGCTGGGCCTCATAAGGCATCTCTTATAGAAGGCCACATTTCCGAGATCAAGAGACGTAGCTGATCTACCTAATACATAGATATAGGCACAGAAAAGTAGGCAAAATGAGGAAACAAAAGGAATATGTTCCAAATAAGGGAACAGGGTAAATCCTCAGAAAGAGAACTAAATGAAAGAGATAAACACTGTACCTGATAAAGAGTACAAACTAATAGTCACAAGGATGGTCATTGATCTTGGGAGAAGAATAGATGAACACAGTCAGAACTTCAACAAGGAACTGGAAAATATAAAAAAGAACCAATCAGAGCTGAAGAATACAATGATGGAAATGAAAAATTCACCAGAGGGAATCAACAAGAGTAGATGACACAGAAGAATGGGTCAGTGATCTGGATGAAAGAGCAGAGGAAATCACCAAAGGTGAGCAGAAAAAAGTAAAAAGAATTAAAAAAAACAGGGATGGTGTAAGGGACCTCTGGGACAACATCAAATATACTAACATCTGTATAGGTGTCCCAGAAGGAGAGAGTGAGAGAGACAAAGGAGCAGAGAACCTATTTGAAGAAATAATAGCTGAAAACTCCCCTAACCTGAGGAAGGAAACAGACATCTAGGTACAGGAGCAAAGGAGCCCCAAACCAGATGAACCCAAAGAGGCCCACATCAAGACACATTATAATTAAAATATCAAGAATTAAAGATAAAGAGAGAATCCTAAAAGCTGCACGAGAAAGGCAACAAGTTAGATACAAAGGAAACCCCATGAGGCTATCAGCTGACTTCACAGCAGAAACCTCACAGGCAGAAGGGAGTGGTATGATGTATGCAAAGTAATTAAAGGAAAAAACCTACAGCCCAAAATATTCTACCTGGCAAGGTTATCATTCAGAATGGAAGGAGAGAGAAAGAGTTTTCCAGACAAGCAAAAACTATAGGAGTTTATCACTACTAAACCAGCCTTATAAGAAATGTTAAAAGGACTTATTTAAGTGGAAAATAAAAGACCACAGATAGGAATAAGAAAATTATTCAAAGAAAAATTATGACTGATAAAGGCAAATTTACAGTAAAGGTGGTGGATCAACCACCTATAAAGCTAGTATGAAGGTCAAAAGAGAAAAGTACTGAAAATATCTTTCTCCATTATAACAGGTTAAGGGATACACACACACATACACAAAAGAGGTTAAATATGATAACAGAAACATAAAATGTAGGGGAAGGGGAGAAGGCTTTAATAAGAGGTCAAACTTAAGAGACCATCGACTTAATATATATTTCTATTTACATTTGTTGTTATATATGAACCTCACGGTAATCACAAACCAGAAGCCTATAATAAATACACAGAAAATGAAGAGAAAGAAACACAAACATAATACTAAAGAAAACTATCAAATCACAAAGGAAGAGAGCAAGAGAAGAAGAAAGGAACAGAGAAGAACTACTAAAACACTCAGAAAATAGTAACAAAATGACAATGAGTACCTACTTATCAATAGCTACTTTAAATGTCAATGGACTAAATGCTCCAATCAAAAGACATAGGGTGGCTGTATGGATAAAAACCCAAGACCTATATATAGGCTGCATAGAAGAGACAGACTTCAGACCTAAAGACACTCACAAACTGAAAGTGAAGGGATGGAAAAAGATATTCCATCTTAATGGCAATGAAAATAAAGCTGGGGTAATAATACTCCTATCAGACAAAATAGACTTTAAAACAAAAACTGTCAACAAGAGACAAAGAAGGGCACTACATAATGATCAAGGGAACAATCCAACAAGAGGATATAACACTCGTCAATATCTATGCACCGAACGTAGAAACACCTAAATATATAAGCAATTATTAACAGACATTAAAGGAGAAATGGATAGTAACACAAAATAGTGGGGAACTTGAACACTTTACTTACATCAATGGATAGATCATCCAAGTAAAGATCAATAAGGAAACATTGGTCATAAATGACATATTAGACCAAATGGGTTTAGTAGATATATACAGAACGTTCTGTCCCAAAACTACAGAATACACATTCTTTTCGAGTGCACACGGAACATTCTCCAGGATAGATCACATATTAGGGCACAAAACAAGACTCAATAAATTTAAGAAGATTGAAATCATATCAAGCATCTTTTCTGACCACAATGGTGTAAAACTAGAAATCAACTATAAGAAGAAAACTGGAAAAGCAACAAATATGTGGAGATTAAACAAAATGCTACTTAACAACTATTGGGTCAATGGAGAAATCAGAGTAGATGTCAAAAAATACCTGGAGACAAATGAAAATGAAAATACTAAATGCCAAAATTTATGGGATACAGCAAAAGTGGTACTAAGAGGGGAGTTTATAGCAAGCAGGCCTACCTCAACAAACAACAAAAATCTCAAATAAACAATCTAAAAATACACCTAAAGTAACTAGAATAAAAGAACAAAAAAAGCACAAAATCAGTAGAAGGAAGAAAATAAAAATCAGAGCAGAAATAAATGCAAAGGAGATTTAAAAAACAATAAAAATATCAATGAAACTAAGAGCTGGTTCTATGAAAAGATAAACAAAATTGACAAACCTTTAGCTAGACTCACAAGAAAAAAATCGAGAAGGCTCACATAAAATCAGAAGCGAAAGTGGAGAAATTACAATTATACCACAGAAATACAAAGGATTAAGAGAATACTATGAAAAGCTATACACCAAACAATTTGATAATCTAGAAGAAATGGATAAATTCTTAGAATCATACAACCTTCCAAAACTGAATTAAGAAGAAATAGAAAATCTGAATAGACCGATCCCTAGTAAGTAGATTGAAACAGTAATCAAAAACCTCCCCAAAAAACAAAAGTCCAGGGCCAGACAGCTTCCCTGGTGAATTCTCCCAAACATTCAAAGAAGATTTAATACCTATCCTTCTCAAACTCTTCCAAAAAATCAAAGAGGAGGGAACACTTAAGCTCATTCTGCAAGGCCAACACTACCCTGATACCAAAACCAGAAAAGGACAACACAAAAAAGAAAATTACAGGCCAATATCACTGATGAACATAGATGCAAAAATCCTCAACAAAATACTAGTAAATCGAATACAACAATACACCAAGATCAAGTGAAATTTATTCCAGGGATACAGGGATGTTTCAACATCTGGAAATCAATCAACATGATACATCACATTAACAAAATGAAGAATAAAAATCATATGATTATCTCAATAGCTGAAGAGAAAGCATTTGGCAAGATACAGCATCCATTTATGATAAAAATTCTGAATAAAATAGGTATAGAAGAAAAACACCTCAACATAATAAAGGCCATATCTGACAAACCCACAGCTAACATCATATTTCATGGTGAAAAACTGAAAGCCATCCCTTTAAGAATAGGAACCAGACAAGGATGCCCACTCTCACCACTCTTATTTAACATAGTGTTAGAAGTCCTAGCCAGAGCAATCAGGCAAGAAAAAGAAATAAAAGGGATCCAAATTGGAAAGGAAGAAGTAAAACTGTCATTATTTGCAGATGACTTGATTTTATATACAGTAACCCCTAAACAATTGACCAAAAAATGATTAGAAATAATAAGCGAATACAGTAAAGTTGCAGGGTAGAAAATCAACAAACAAAAATCAATTGCATTTCTATACACTAACAACAAAATAGCACAAAGGGAAATTAAGACTACAATCCCATTTACAATTGCAACAAAAAGAATAAAATACCTGAGACAATTTAACCAAAGAGGTGAAAGACGTGTTCACTGAAAACTATAAAACACTTTTGAAAGCAATCAAAGAAGATACAAAGAAATGGAAAGATATTTACATGGTTAAAATATCCATACTTCCTAAAGCAATCTACAGATTCAATGCAATCCCTATCAAAGTCCCAATGACATTTTTCATGGAAATAGAACAAAGAATCCCAAAATTTATATGGAACAACAAAAGACCCAGATAGCCAAAGGACTACTGAGAAAAAAAAAAAAAAGCTGGAGTTATCACACTCCCTGATTTCAAAGTATACTATAAAGCTATAGTAATCAAAAGAGCATGGTACTGGCACAAAAACAGACACACAGATCAATGGAACATAATTGAGAGCCCAGAAACAAACCCACACATCTATGGACAGCTAATTTTTGACAAGGGAGCCAAGAACGTACAATGGAGAAAGGAAAGTCTCTTCCAATAAATGGTGTTGGGAAAACTGGACAGCCACATACAAAAGAATGAAAGTAGACCATTGTCTTACACCATACACAAAAAATAACTCAAAATGGATTAAAAACTTGAATGCAAGACCTAAAACTATAAAACTCCTTGAAGAAAACTATAGGCAGTATGCTCTTTGACTTCAGTCTTAGGAGTATCTTGAATACCATGTCTCACCAGGAAAGAGAAACAAAAGAAAAAAATAAACAAATGAGAGTACATCAAAACCCTCTGCACAGCAAAGAAAACCACCAACAAAATGAAAAGATAATTGGGATAATATATTTGCAAACCATGTATCTGAGAAGAAGTTAATATCAAAAATATATAAAGAACTCATATAACTGAATAATAACAAAAAAACCTATTAAAATGGGCAAAGATCTAAACAGACATTTTTCTAAAGAAGATGTACAGATGGCCTACAGGCACGTGAAAAGATGTTCAACATCACTAATTATTAGGGAAGTGCAAATCAAAACTGCAATGAGATACCACCTTACACCCGTCAGAATGGTGTAATTAACAAGACAAGAAATAACAAGTGTTGGAGAGGATGTGGAGAAAAGGGGACCCTCATACACCTGCTGGTGGGAATGTAAACTTCACAACCACTATGGAAAACAGTATGGAGATTCCTCAAAAAATTAAGAATAGAACTACCATATGATCCAGCTATTCCACTTCTTGGTATTTTTCCAAAGAACATGAAAACACTAAGTCAAAAAGATATTTGCACCCGTATATTCATTGTGGCATTATTCACAATAGCCAAGACTTGGAAGCAACCTAAGGGCCCATCAACAGATGAATGGATAAAGAAGATGTGGTATATATACACAATAGAATACTCCTCAGTCATAAAAAGATGAAATCTTGCCATTTGTGACTACATGGGGTAATAGGGCACATATGTATGGTGATGGAGGATAATTAGTCTTTGGGTGGTGAACATGATGTAGTCTATACAGAAATCAAAATATAATGATGTACACCTGAAATTTATATAATGTTATAAACCAATGTTACCTCAATAAAAAATTAACATGAAATGGCTCAAGGACCTAAATAGAAAAGCTACAATTCTAAAGCTTTTAGGGTAAAACATAGAAAACAATCTTTTTGACCCTGTGGTAGGGAAAAATTTCTGATATGCCAAACAAGAACGAGGTTTTAAAGAAAAAAGTGATATATTGTACTTCATCAAATTTAGAGACTTTTTCTCTTAGTCTGTCAAGAAAAATAAAATGGCAAGCTTCAGAATGGGAGAAAATATTTATAATTCATATATATTTAAATATATATGAATAAATATAAAAATATATTCAAAAGCCAATTCAAAGACTTTTATTCAAATACATAAAAAGACAGTTAAGAATTCTGGTTTCCAGTCTGACATGTGAGAAGTTTAAAAGTTGCCACTCAGTCCTTACAATAAATAAAAAGCTAGACAAATTGAAAAAGCAACAACTCTTCTTAGATCCATCATGAGGTCACAGACCAAAACACTGCCCCTTAAACTGGAAAGATTGACAGGTGAATACAGAGAACACAACTTACTGGAATAGCTGAACCCTTTTGGGAACCAGTGCCTAGGTAGGAAAACCTGAATTGTAGTTGAGAAATTGCTGGATCTTAAAAAGGTCTGCCCTTACATATACAAAGTTGGATTGAAAAAAACAAAACAACTAAGAATAACCAAGCATTTGATTAAAAGAAACAGTATGAAAAAAAAAGCTAACAAAAGAATATTTAAATTTTGAGTACACAAGTCAATATATGAAATAAATAACTTTTTAAAAATATAATTTTTAAAATTATATGCCTGCTGCCTATGGTCAAGTTGTTCACTGAAAATACCAATAAAAAATACCAATAACAAAAAAGACAAAAGCAGAAACTCAAACTTCTCATATTGAAAACTACCTAATTTAGAACAAACTTACTATTGAAGACTAGAAAGCTGATTAAAGGCACTGACTCTTATAACATATAAGTAAGTATGGGGCCAACATCCAAGTTAAATCAAATCTGGATAGATTAGCCTGGCTTCTGGGACCACTTTTTTAGGGTTGAGGTTTGAGGTTTTGCCATTTCAGAGAGACGAGCCGGGAGTCTGAATGTTGCTTTTGACAGCTTCACATCAGAGAAATTCTATATGAATGGATTTTGCTTATACAATTTATTATAAAAGCAAGAATATAAGAAAATGTTTGAAGAGAATGGTAGTTAACAAGGTATCTGATAACTATCTCCTCTAAGGTTTTGAGTCCACAGTAGTGTGTTACTATTGTTCAATTTATAATGGAATGTAGTGAAACAACACATTTCTTTTACTAACTGGTGAATGAGATGTTGATTTCTATAACTCTCATATAAAGAACAGGATTACTGAAACTGTGAATTTAAGAAAAGCTTCATACTTTGTAAAGAAATTCTGTGTTGCAGTTTTCTCTGATAGTACCTAATCATACATGATTGAGTAACAGAGCATTTGTTTACAGAATTGTACTCATAAAAGCTGTTGTGATCCTAGAACATGTACAAAGAAAAAGGGTAAAGACTGTGGTTCTGGGGAATGCTGCACAAAAAATTGCAAGGTAAGAGGCAATTTGTATTTTAGAATAGCTCAGCATTAACTTCTGGAAATACTTGTTTCAGGGAGATGGAAAACATGTCATATAGCATATTCAGCCCTTCCCATTATATCATATCAAGTAATATTGGACCCACTCTCACACTTCAGTCCATTCAGTAATTTATCATTTCCACGTCTCGCATGTACATAATGCCTAATGCGTCTCCTCTCCAGATTTGGCTTCCCATTTGTATACCTTGTTACAAATCTTTCTTGTACCCACTGAGATTTCTCTATGATCAACATATATCTGGAGCAAACCCTCTTAAATTCTTAATTTCTAACACCTTATCTCACGTGGGATCAGGAAGTTAGATTAGTTCTTTGTGTTGGCTAAATTCTCTTCACTGTCTTCTGGCAAGTCCTCTGTTCCTTTGCAAGTCATTCAATTATTGTTACAATCATTCAATCCCTCTTTATTGAAACCATTTAAAGAATTCCTGAATAATTGCCCCACACCCAGCATAATTCACTGGAATCTAAGGAAAATGAAACTCCTGAACAAAGTATATGGCAAATATCTGTAAGATTGGAGGAAGAGTCTGATTTTATATTTAAAATTTTCTTTCACTAGCTTTATTAAGATATAATTGACATATGACATTGTGTAAGTTTAAGGTGTACAGCATAATGATTTGATCTAAGTATATATTGTGAAATCATTACTACAAATTACAGTTAGTTTATTATCAATTATAATAATATTATAATTAAGGTTAGTTTACACATTTACCACTTCACAGAGTGAGAGCTTTTAAGATTTACTATCTTAGCAACTTTCAAGTATATAATACATTATTGTTAACTATAGTCAACATGCTGTACATTATATCCCCAGAGTTATTCATTTTATAGCGGAAAATTAGTACCCTTGACCAATATCTTTCCATTTCCCCCACCTAGCAGCCCCTGGCAACCACCAATATACTCTCTGTTTTGATGAGTTTGGCTTTTTAGCATTCCACATACAGGTGAGATCATACAGTATTCGTCTTTTTCTTGTCTGACTTATTTCACTTAGTGTAATGCCCTCAAAGTTCATCTGTGTTGTCACAAATGACAGGATTTCCTTCTTTTTTATAGCTGAATATTATTCCATTGCATATATACACTACATTTTTTAAAATACATTCATCCATTGATGGACACTTAGGTTGTTTCCATGTCTTGGCTATCGTGAATAGCTGCAACGAACGTGGGGGTGCACATATCTCTTAAAGATACTGATTCTATATCCTTCAGATATATACCCAGAAAAGAGATTCCTGGATCAATAGTAATATTTTTCATTTTTCAGGGAACCCCTATTCTCTTTTCTGTGGTGGCTATACCAATTTACATTCCCACCGAAAGTGTACAAGGATTCCCTTTACATCCTTGCCACCACTTGATATCTCTTATCTTTTGGTAATAACCATTCCAACAGGTGTGAGGTGATCTATTACTGTGGTTTTGATTTGCGTTTCCTGATGGTTAGTGATCTTGAGCACCTTTTCGTGTACCTGTTGACAATGTGAATATCTTCTTTGGAAAAATGTGTATTCAGGTGCTTTGCTAATTTTTAAATTCAGACTTTTCTTTTTGCTATTGAGGTATATGAGTTCTTTATATATTTTGAATATTAACCCCTTATCAGATCTACAGTTTGCAAGTATTTTATCCTGTTCTGTAGTTTGTCTTTTAATTTTAATTATTTCCTTTGCTGTGCAGAAGCTTTTTAGTTTGATGTAGTTCCGCTTGTTTATTTTTGCTTGTGTTGTTGGTGTTATACCCAAAAAGTCATTGCCAAGATGTGATCAAAGATGTTTTCTTCTAGGAGTTTTATGATTTCAGGTCTCACATTTAAGTATTTAACCCATTTCAAGTGAACTTGTGTGCATGCTGTAATATAAGGGTCCAGTTTACTACTTTTGCATGTGAATATTCAGTTTTCCCTGCATCATTCAAGACTATCCTTTCCCCATTGTGTGTTCTTGGCACCCTTGTCAAAGATTAGTTGGCTATATATGTGTGGTTTTATATCTGGGCTCTCAATTCCATTCCTTTGATCTGTCTGTTTTGATGCCAATACCATACTGTTTTGATTACCATAGCTTTGCAGTACAGTTTGAAATCAGGAAGTGTGATGCCCCCAGCTTTGTACTTCTTTCTCAAGATTGCTTTGGCTATTTGGGGTCTTCTGTGGGTCCATATGAATTTTAGTATTGCTTTTTGTTTCTATGAAAAATGTCTTTGGAATTCAGACAAAGATTACATTGAATCTATAGGTTGCTTTGGTAGTATGGATATTTTAACAATATTAATTTTTCTGATCCATGAACACAGGGTATCTTTTCATTTATTTGTGTCTCTTTCAGTTTCTTTCATGGATGTTTTATGGTTTTTTGTGTACAAGTTTTCACCTCCTTGGTTAAATTTATTCCTAAGTATTTTATTGTTTTTGGTACTATTGTAAATGGGATTTTAAAAATTTATTTTTCATATATTTCATTGCAAATGTGTAGAAATGCAAACAATTTTTGTAGTTTGATTTTGTGTCTTGCAACTTGATTGAATTTGTTCATCAATTCTAACAGTTTTTTGGTGGCTTCTTTAAGATTTTCTGTATATGAGATCATGTCATCTGCAAACAGACAATTTTCCCTCTTCCTTTCTGACTTGGGTGCTTTTTATTTCTTTTTCTTGCCTAATTGCTCTGTCTAGGGCTTCCAGTACTATGTTGAATAGGAGTGGTGAGAGTGCACACCTTCATCTTGTTCCTGATGTTAAAGGAAAACTTTCAAATTTGCACTGAGTATGATGTTAGCTAAGGCTTGTCGTATATGGCCTTTATTATGTTGAGATAATCTTTCTATACCCAAATTGTTGGGAACTTTTAGCATAAAAGGATGTTGGATTTTTTTTTTTAAGATTTTATTTATTTATTTTCCCCCCAAAGCCCCAATAGATAGTTGTATGTCGTAGTTGCACCTCCTTCTAGTTGCTGTACGTGGGACGCGGCTTCAGCATGGCCGGAGAAGCAGTGCGTCGGTGTGCGCCCGGGATCCGAACCCGGGCCGCCAGCAGCGAGCACGCGCACTTAACTGCTAAACCACGGGGCCGGCCCAAAAGGATGTTGGATTTTATCAAATGTTTTTTTTTTCTGCATTTCTTCAAAGGATTACATGATTTTTACCCTTAATTCTGTTAATGGAATGTATCACATTTATTGATTTCCATATGTTGAAACATCCTTGCCTCTCAGGGATAAATCCCACGTGATCATGGTATATGATCCTTTTAATGTGCTATTGAATTTGGTTTGCTAGTATTTTGTTGAGAATTTTTGTGTCTATATTTATCAGGGATGTTGGCCTGTAATTTTCTTTTCTTGTAGTGTCCTTTTCTGTCTTTGGTATCAGGGTAATACTGACCTTGTAAAATGAATTTGGGAGTAGTCTCTCCTCTTTAAGATTTTGGAAGAGTTTGAGAAGGATTAGCATTAATTCTTCTTTAAATATTTCATAGAATTCACTTTTGAAACCACCTGGTCCTGGGCTTTTCTTTGTTAGGAGATTTGATAACAAATTCAGTCTCTTTAGCTGTGATTGGGCTGTTCAAGTTTTCCATTTCTTTGTGACTCAGTCTTGCTATGTTATCTATTTCTAGGAATTTATTCATTTCTTATAGGTTATGCAATTTGTTGGCATATAGTTGTTCATAGTAGCCTCTTATGATCCTTTGTATTTCTCTGGTATCAGTTTTAGTGTCCCCTCTTTCATTCATAATTTTGTTTTATTGAGACCTGTCTCTTTTGTTCTTGGTTAGTCTAGCTAAAGGTTTGCCATTTTGTTTATCTTTTCAAAGAACCAACTCTTAGTTTCATTAATTTTTTTTCTATAGTCCCTGATCTCTATTTCATTTATTTCCACTTTGATCTTTGTTATTTCCTTCCTTCTACTGAATTTGCTACCTTAGTTTGTTCTTCCTTTTCTGACTCTTTTAGGTTTAAAGTCAGGTTGTTTACTTCAGATCTTTCTTTTTCTAATATAGGCACTTATTGCTATAAACTTACCACTTAGAACTCCTTTTGCTGCATCTCATATATTTTATGCTGTTTTTTTGTTTTGATTTATATCAAGATACTTTCTGATTTCCCTTTCATTTCTTCTTTGATTCATTGGTTGTTCAAGAGTGTGATGATTAATTTACACATTTTGTGAATTTTCCAGTTTTCCCTCTGTTATTGGTTTCTAGTTTGATACCAATGTGACTGGAAAAGATACTAGATATTATTTCAATCTTCTTAAATTTCTTAAAACTTGCTTTGTGGGACAACATATGTTGTCTACTGGAGAATGTTTCATGTGTGCTTGAGGAGAATATGTATTTTGTACCAATTGTATATAACGTTCTATATATGTCTTCAGGGGCATTTGGTCTACAGTGTTATTCAGGTCTACTGTTTTCTCATTGATTTCCTTTCTGGTTGATCTATACAGTGTTGAAAATAGGATATTGAAGTCCCCAACTATTGTGCTGCTGTCTACTTCTCCCTTCATTCTGTTAATGTTTGCTTTAAGTTTTTAGCTGCTCCAATATTTGGTGCATATGTAGTTACAAGTGTTATATTCTCTTAATAAATTGACCCCATTATCACTGTATAATGACCTTCTTTGTCTTTTGTGACTGATTTGACTGAAAGTATTTTATTTGATATAAGTATAGCAAACCTTGCTCTCTTTTGGTTACCATTTGCATAGAATATTTTTTCGTCCCTTCATTTTCAGCCCATGAATATCCTTATAGCTAAATTGAATTTCTTATAGCAAGCATATTGTTGGATCTTGTTTTTTATCCATTTGCCTCTCTGTGTTTTTGGAGAGTTTAACCCATTTACATTTAAACTAATTATTGATAGGTAAGGACTTTCTCTTGCCATTTTGTTAATTGTTTTCTGGGTTTTTTTTAAGTTCTTTTTTCCATTTCTTCCTCTCTTGCTGTCTTCCTTTGTGATTTACTTTTTGTGGTGGTATGCTTTTTTTCTCTTTATCTTTTGTGAATCTACTATAGGTTTCTTCTTTGTGATTACCATGAGGCTTACGTAAAACATTTTATAGATATAAAAAGATATAGATATAAAGTAGATAGTCTACCTTAAGCTGATAACATCTTACAAAAGCTCTCTATATTTTTTTTTTTTTTGTGAGGAGATCAGCCCTGAGCTAACATCCGCCAATCCTCCTCTTTTTTTTTTTTTTTGCTGAGGAAGACGGCCCTGGGCTAACATCGGTGCCCATCTTCCTCCACTTTATATGGGACGCCGCCACAGCATGGCTTACCAAGCAGTGCGTTGGTGCGCGCCCGGGATCCGAACCAGCGAACCCTGGGCCGCCGCAGCGGAGCGCGCGCACTTAACCGCTTGTGCCACCGGGCCGGCCCCCAAAAGCTCTATATTTTTGATTCCCCTTCCCCCACATTTTGTGCTATTAATGCCAAATTTTGCATCTTTTTATATTGTGCATCCATTAATGAATTATTGTAGCAATATTTACTTTATAATACTATTGTCTTTTAACTTTTCACTAGAGATAAAAGTTATTTACGACCATTACAGTACTAAGGTATTCTGAATTTGACTATATATTTACATTTACCAGTGAATTTTATACTTTTATATATTTTCATAACTTAGTGTCCTTTCATTTCAATAAATGAACTCCTTTTAGGATTTCTTGTAATACAGGTCTAGAGGTGATAAACTTCCTTAGCTACCTTATTTGTCTGCAAATGTCTTTCTCTCTCCTTAATTTCTGAAGGATAGTTTTGCCTAGTTGAGTTTTCTTGGTAGCCAGTTTTTTTTCTTTCAGCATTTTGAATATATCATCCCACTCATCTCTTGTTTTTAACATTTCTGCAGAGAAATCTGCTGATGGCCCTTTGGAGTTTCCTTGTATGTGATGAGTAACTTTTCTCTTGCTGCTTCAAAAAACTTCCTTTGACTTTTAACATTTTGATTATAATTTGTCTTGGGGTAATCTTCTTTGGGTTGTTCTTGCTTGGGGTCCTTTTAGCTTTCTGTTTCTGGCTGTCCACATCTCTTTCAAGATTTGGGAACTTTTCAGGTATTATTTCATTAAATAATCTTTCTGCTCCTTTCTCTCTGTTTTCCCCTTCAGGGACTCCCATGATATGAATGTTTGTTTGCTTAATGAAGTCCTATAATTTGTGTAAGCTTTCTTCTCTCTTTTTCCTTGTTTTTTCTTTTTGTTCCTCTAACTTGATAATTTCAAATCAACAGTATTCAAGTTCACTCATTCTTTCTTCTGTAAGATCAATCTGCTGTTGAACCCCTTTATTAAATTTTTCATTTCTGTTATTGTTTTCTCAGTTGTAGGATTCCTGTTTGGTTCTTTTTGATGGTTTCTATTTCTTTCTTGCTTCTTTTTGTTCTTGCATGTTTTCCTGATTTCATTTAGTTGTCTCTCTGTGCTCTCTTGTATTTCATTGAGTTTCTTTAAGATGATTATTTTGAATTGTTGTAAAGCCATTCGTAGATCTTTATTTCTTTGTGGTTAGTTACTGGAGCTTTATTAGTTTCATTTACTGATGTGATAGTTGCCTGACTCTTTGTGATCTGTGTAGCCTTGGGTTGGTGTTTGTGCATTTGAAAGAGCAAACACCTACAGACTGGTTTCTGCAGGTGGAGATCTTCTGTTAGTTCCCAGGCTGATGGGATTACCTCCAGAATAGCAATCATGCTGAGTTGGAGCCAGTTTACAAGGAGTTTGGGCAGGCATGAATCCTGTCTGGTTCCCAGGTGTATTGGACTGCCTCCAGAACCTTGTTTAGTAGAGTGACACTGGGACAAGGGTCTAGTTCAGGGTCCACAGTTGAGTACTCAGACTGGGGCCTGTTACCAGGTATCTGGATGGGTGTGACTCCTACCAGCTTCCTAGGCGGCCTCCTGCCAGATCACTGGGTGAGTTCCTGTGTGGACAGGACTGGCCCTGACCATGTCTTTGAGTGGCTGGAACTGAGTCCCTGGGCTCAGGATCCACAGCCAAGACTGAGTTCTACAGACCTGGCTCTAGAAACACAGATGAGTGTGTCTCCTGCCAAGTCTCTGGGTGGGCTAGACAGGTCTCTGACCATGGCTGGAGGGACTGGATCCAAGTACAAGGCCATTTCAGGATCTTCTTAGATATGTTCTGGAATGTCTCCTGCTGGGTGCCTGTGCCAGCAGGACTGTTCATGTACTAGGGCTGGGAGAGGCTGGAGCCAAGTATAGGCTCTTACAGGATCTCTGGAGTTGAAGACAGGAGTGTCTCCTGCTGGGTGCCTTTGCAAGCAGGACTATTAATAGATTGCAGCTGAAAGGGGACTGGCCCCTAATATGGGGCCCTTTCTGGACTCCTAGACACAGACGGGAGTGTTTCCTGCTAGGTCTCAGGGCCAGCAGGACTGCTTGGGACTATGACTGGGGGTGGGGCATGCTGGCCAAGTATAGGGCCCAAACTAGATCTTCCGTGGTGCAATAGGTGTGTCTCCTGCCTAGTTCCAGGCCAGCAGGACTGTTTTAAGACTTCAGTTGATAGGGACTGGAGCCTAGTTACATGGCCCTTTCAAAATCTACAGTCAAACTAAGTTTGGTGTGCTCATTTCCAAGTACTCCTGGACCATGGCCAATTCATGGGCATTTCAGGGTCCACATCTGGGACTGTTACCTGAGGCGTGCATGGATGTGACTTGAGGTCCCTTGGCCTATGGTGCTTTTAGCAGGTTCGTGGCCAAACGGGGCTGTAGCTGAGTCCTCAGGGGTATGGAGCTGTTTCCAAATCTTTAGCTGGGAGCGTGTTCATCAAGTAGCTGCCTAGGCAAGGGTCTGCCTTTTCAAATTGGTTCTCCTCAGTCTTAGACTCCGCCAGAGTTTCACCATCTACCTGGATCCCAAAGCTCCCACAAAGGCACTTTTGTCCATGGATTGCTGTCAAGTTATTGTTACTGAGGAGAGATATGAGCAGGGGAATTCTTATTCCACCATCTTGTGACGTCACTCTCTGTATATGCCTTTAACATTAAGTTAGGATCCAGAAGCAATTTCAGGAAACTGCCATTCTCAAAAAATGGCAAGACTTGACCTTCCTAAATTAAGAGAATGTCATAAGCAAGGAACTGAACACAATAAAATTAAAGGTGTATGAAATGACGAATGATTACAGATAAACTAAGTTTGCCATTTAAACATAAAATCAGCACTGAACTTAGCAAATACCCAAATTTCTGTGGCTCGAATTACTCATAGAGTTGGAAGATAAATATAAGAAGATAAGGCCAAATGAAAGGATCAGAGCAGAAGGAAAAATAGATAAAAAATAATAGATCTGAAAACAAAGATGGTTTTCTTAATCAATATCAAAGAAAACTTGGTGGATTCCAGTTAAATGTGACAGCTAAACATCACTCTAGTTTACTCATTTCTCTAAAACTAATGTACAGCAACAAAGTACAGAGAAAACAACCACAGAGATATGCAGATCAAAACTCAGTGAAATTTAGATGAAATAAAAGGTTAGAATTAGGAGCAAAGACACATTTAAAATTTGTTTGCAGCTTGAAATTGTTTGTTCACTCACTAACTCAGAAAATATTTTACCCCACACTGTCTAGTGGGGGGTATTACAGAGAATTAATCTTTAAACAAACAAACATTAGAAAAGATAATTTCAGGTACTTATAAGTGATTTAAAAATAAAATAGTGTAATAGAATAAAGAGTAAGCGAGGGTATATTTTAGCCAGGGTAAATAGGTAGGTGATCTCTGTAAGGGGTGACATTTGAACTAATACCTAAATGACAAGGAAAAGAATTGGTGTGGAGGATTCATGTAAAATAGAAGCAATAGAAAGATCTTGAGAATGGTAAATGAATAAAGGAGGAAAAGTGGCTTGTTATGTTCTTAAAATTGAATGACTGAGAAGAAGAGAAATAGTGTATTGGACCTAGTTGATGCGACTTTCCAGAATTGTTCTGCCATGTTTTTCTGCTTAGTGCTACTGATTAAAAAGCAAAGATGCCTAATTTACATTTATTTCCAAAGTATGCGTTCTCTGTTAAAAATGCCAATCCAAACCATAATTAGGTAAGGTGATTGTTGTACATGTTTCTAAAATGTGGTTGACAAATCAGACATTTTGTAAACTGGCTTCTGTTTTAAAGGCAATAAAATAAAACTCTGGTAATCACTTTTTAAAAATGAAGAATTCATATGCAAAATGATTATAAGCTTCTTTAATTTACCACCCAATTTGCTATAGTGTAGTGATAGATGGTCTACTGGACTGAGTCTATGTGACTGCTCAGATATGCTTGGCCATGGCTTTCTGCTCAATTCTAATAACAGATTGTTTTGAGATGCAATGTTTTATATGCTCTTTCTGGAGACAGCCTCACTTACAGAGCAACTACATATGATTTTTGGTAAAGCCTTGGCCAGCTTGGTAATGCACCAACCATCTTGTTTTTTTTGTTTTTTGCCTTTGTCTCAGGCTACCAATCCTTACCAAAGCCTTGGCATATAAGTTTTGCCTCAAGCTCTATTTTGTGGGGAACCCATACTAAGATAGAAGCATCAGAGAGGCAGGCAAGGGCCAGATTTTATAAGGTCATGGTATATTATTTATCTATTACTGAATAACAAATTACCCCCAAACTTAAAACAAGCATTTCCTCACAGTTTCTATGGTTCAGGAATCTGGGTGTAGCTTTGCTGAGTCCTCTGGCTCAGGGTCTCCCACAAGTGGACTGAAAATCATCAAGCATATAGAATACTTTTACCACACTATCAAACAACTTGACCAAGTTGACATCTAATGAATACCACTCAGCAACAGCAGAATGCCCATTATTTACAAGCACACATAGAACATCTTTGTACGTGGACTGCAAGCTGGGTTATAAAACCAGTCTCAAAATATTTTAACAGACTGAAATCATGCAAAGTATATTCTCCTATGACAGCAACAATAAATTAGAAATCAACAAATGTAGGGAATTTAATAAATCCATAAATATTAGAAATGTTAAACATTTCTCAATAATCATTGTGTAGAAGAAATTACAAGGAACAATAGAAATATTTTGAACTTATGAAAACTAAAAATCTATTGCAGGCAGGTAAAGCAGTGCTTAGAGGGAAATTTTTAGCTTTAAGTACCTATATTAGCAAATAAGAAATAATTCAAATCAATCATCTAAGCTCGTACCTTAAAAAGTTATGAAAAGAAGAGCAAATTAAATCCAAGGCAAGCATAAGGAAGGATAAAAGGTTGAGAGGACGTCAGTGCAACCAAAATTGCTTCTTGGGAAAAGGAAATTAATGAAAATGGACAAACTTTTACCTAGACTAAGAAAAATAGAGAGAAAGATCACACATAAAAATTGTAATTAAAAAGGGAGAATCAGTACTGACTTACAGAATTTAAAAGAATTATAAGGAAACACTAAACTTCAGTATCTAGCAAATTAGACAACTTAAATGAAAGGTGAAAATTCCTAGAAATACACAAATTACCGAAACTGACTTAAGAAGAAATAGAAAATCTGAATAGACAAGAATAAAAATTGAATTAGTAGCTTAAAATCTTTCCACAAAGAAAAGCCCAGCTCAGGTCTAGATGGCCTCACTGGTGAATTCTATCAAAAATTTAAAGAAGAAATGATACCAGTACTCCACAGTCTCTTCCAGAAAATAAAAGAGAAAGGAACACTTTTAAAATCATTTTATGAGGACAGTTATTTCACTGATACCAAAACCGGATGAAGGTATCACAAGAAAGCAAAACTATAGATCAATATTCCTTATGAATATGGATGCAAAAATCCTTCAAAAATTACAAACAGAGTCCAGAAACATATGAATAGAATTATCCACCATGACCAAGCAGAATTATCTCAGTAATGCAAGTTTGGTTTAATTAATTAAACACACTATATTAATCAAATAAAGGAAAACACGATCATCTCAAAAGATGCGGAAAAATGGTCTAGCGAAATGTATTACCCACTCATTATACAATTATCAACAAATCAGAAATAGGAAGTAACATACTCATCCTGATACAGAGCATCTATGAAAAACCTATAGCTAACATCATACTGATGACAAAAGCCTGAGTGCTTTCCCCCTAAAATCAGAAACAAAGCAAGAATGTAGGCTCTTATCACTTCTATTAAACACTGTACTAGAGATGCTAGGGAGTACAGTAAGGTAAGAAAAAGAAATAAAAGGCATCTGATTTGGAAGGGAAGAAGTACAGCTCTCTTTATTTTCAGACAACATGATCCTGCATGTATATAATCCTAAGGCATCTACCAAAAACACCTTTTAAAACAAATATATGAGTGTATCAAAGTCACAGGGTACACAATCACTATACAAAAATGAATTGTGTTTCTATGTATAGCAGGGAATAATCTGCAAATGAAATTAGGAAAACAATTCCATTCACAATACCATCAAAAATGCTTCCAAATACATTTAATAAATACAAAACGTACACTTAAAACATTGTTGAGAAAAATAAAGAATCTAAATGGCAACATATTCCATGTGAATGTGTTGGAAGACTCAATATTGTTAAGATGGCAGTTCTCCTCTTTGTCAGAGGTCCCCAGTACTATCCCCAGGTTTAATGAATCGCTAGGAGGACTCACAGGACTCAACAGATAGCATACTCACGACCATGATTTATTACCACAAAAGGATACAAAGCAAAATGAGCAAAGTATATCTTTCCATTTATTTGTGTCCTCAAATTTCTTTCATCATCGTTTTATAGTTTTCAGTGTACATATCTTATACCTCCTTCATTAAATTTATTCCTAAGTATTTTATTCTGTTTGATGCTATTGTAAATGGGACTTTTCTTACTTTCATTTGCAGATCATTCATTTTTAGCATAAAGAAACACAACGGATATTTTTATGTTGATTTTGTATCTTGCAATTTTACTGAATTCATTTATTATTTTTAACAGTTGGTTATTATTTTTAGTGGTTGGGTGCACACGCTCCACTGCAGCGGCCTGGGGTTCGCCGGTTCAGATCCCAGGCGCACACTGATGCACCGCTTGTTGAGCCATGCTGTGGCGGTGTCCCATATAAAGTGGAGGAAGATGGGCACGGATGTTAGCCCAGGGCCAGTCTTCTTCAGCAAAAAAAGAGAAGGATTGGCAGATGTTAGCTCAGGGCCGATCTTCCTCACAAAAAAAAAAAAAGAATTGACCTGTGAAGCCATCTGATCCTGGGCTTTTTGTAGTTGGGAGATTTTTTTTTTAATTTTTTAAAAATTTTTTGTTTATTGTAGTAACGTTGGTTTATAACATTGTATAAATTTCAGATGTACATCATTATACTTCCATTTCTGCATGGATTACATCATGTTCTCATGTTCACCACCCAAATACTAATTATAATCCATCACTGATTCAACCCCCTTACTCACTATTGGTATGCTCAGATTTTGTATTTCTCGCGATTCAATCTTAGTAGGTCATTTTTTGGAATTTATCCATTTCTTCTAGGCTATACAATTTGTTGGTGTATAATTGTAGTCTCTTATGGTCTTTTGTATTTCTGTGATATCTTTTGTAATATCACATCTTTCATTTATAATTTATATGAGACTTCTCATTCTTTTTTCTTAGCCTAGCTAAAGATTTGTCAATTTTATCTTTTCAAAAAACCAGCTCTTAGTTTCGTTGATGTTTTCTCTTGTTTTCCTCGTCTCTATTTTATTTATTCCTGCTCTAATCTTTAATATTTCCTTCCTTCTGTTAACTTTTAGCATCATTTGTTCTTCTTTTTCTAGTTCTTTGAGGTATTAAGTAGGTTGAGATCTTTCCTCTTTTTAATCTAGGTGTTTATCACCATGAACGTTCCCCTCAGAACTGTATGTGTCACATCCCTTAAGTTTTGAAATGTTGTATTTCCATTTTTCTTTTGTCTCAAGATATGTTTTTATTCCCTTTGATTTCTACTTTGACACATTGTTTGTTCAGGAGTGTGTTGTTTAGTTTCTACATATTTTCGAATTTTCAAGTTTTCCTTCTGCTATTGGTTTCTAGTTTTATGTCATTGTGGTCAGAAAAGATGCTTGATATGATCTCATTCTTAAATTTGTTAAGACTTTATTTTTGGCCTAACCTATGATCTGTCCTGGAAAATGTTCCATGTGTACTTGAGGAGAATGTGTATTCTGCTGCTGTTGGATGGAACATTCTGTATATGTTCGTTAGGTCCATTAGGTCTCTAGTGTTGTTCGAGTCCACTGTTTTGTTATGGATTTTTCTGAGTGGATGATCTGGTCAGTATTGAAAGTGGGGTAGTGAAGTCACCTACTGTTACTGTATGGGTGACTATTTCTCTCTTCAGTTCTGTTAATATTTGCTTTGTATAGGTATTCTGGTGTGGGTACATATATATATTTACAATTGTTTTATCCTCTTGATGAATTGACCTCTTTATCATTATATAATAACCTTCTTTGTCTCTGGTGACAATTTTTGATTTAAAGTCTATTTTATCTGATTTATATGTAGCCCTCCCTGCTCTCTGTGATTGCCGTTTGCATGGACTATTTTTTTCTATCCCTTCATTTTCAGTCTGTGTGCGTCCTGAAGGCTTGAGTCTCTTGTAGGCAGCATATAATTGGATATTATTTTTTATTTATCCAGCTACTCTATGTCTTTTGGTTGTTCAATGTAATTCATTTACCTTCAAAGTAATTATTGATAAGGAAAGATTTTCTATTGCCATATTATTATTTGTTTTGTATATATTTTGCAGTTCTTTTGTCCCATTTTTCCTCTATTATTGACTTACTTTGTGATGTGATGATTTTTTTTTGTGGTGGTACACTTTGATTTGTTTCTCTTTATATTTTGTGTATTGACTACAAGTTTTTTTTGTGATTACCACAAGGTTTACACGAAAAACATTTTTTAGTTATAAAAGTCTATTTTAAGCTGATAACTTCGATCTCATACAAAAACCCTACACCTTTACTTCTCTGCCTCCACGTTTTATGCTATTGATGTCATATTTTAACATCTTTTTATATAGTGTATCCATGAATACGTTCTTTCAGGTATAATTATTCTTAATACTTTTGTCTTTAAACTTTTATACTAAAAAGTGATTTACATACCACCATATTACAGTATTGGAGTATTCTGAATTTGACTATATACTTACCTTTACAGTGATGTTTTTACTTTCATATGTTTTCATCTTGCTAACTAGCATCTTTTCATTTCGACTTGAAGAACTCTCTTTAGCATTTTTTGTAAGACAAGTCTAGTGGTGATGAATTCCTTTACCTTTTGTTTTTATGAGAAAGCCTTATCTCTTCGTCATTTCTGAAGGAACGCTTTATTGCATATAGTATTCTTGGTTGGCAGGTTTTTTTTCTTTCAGCACTTTGAAAATATCATCCCACTCTCTCCTGGCCTTCGAGGTTTCTGCTGAGTAATCCGCTTATAGTCTTTTGTGGGTTTCCTTATATATAATGAGTCACTTTTCTCTCACTGCCTTCAAAATTCTCTCCTTGTCATTGACTTTTGATAATTTATTTGTAACATGTCTTTTGAAGACCTCCCTATGTTCAATCTGTTTAGAATTCTTTTGGCTTTATGCATGTTTCCCTCCCCAGATTTGGGAAATTTTCTGTCATTATTTCTTTAAATAAGCTTTCTGTGCCTTTCTCTTTCTCTGCTCCTTCTGGAAGTCCCATAATGCATATATTGTTTCTTTTGATGGTGTCCCGTAAGTGCCATAGGCTTTCTCTATTCTTTATTTTTTTGTTCCTCTGATTGGATAATTTCAAGTGATTGTCTTTCAGTTCCCTGTTTCTTATGCTTGACCAACTGTGCTCTCGACATTCTTTATATGGAAATTTTCAGTTCAGCCATTGTGTTCTTCAGATCCAGAATTTCTATTTGTTTTTTTTTTAATCATTTTTCTCCTTGTTAAACTTCATATTGTATTGCTTTCCTGATTTTGTTTATTTGTCTATCTGTGCTCTCACTGTGCTTAAGATGATTATTTTTAATTTTTTTGTTGGACAGTTTATACATCTCCATTTCTTTGGGGTCTCCCATGGGAGCTTTGTTTTGTTCCTTTGCTGGTTTCATGTTTCCTTAATTCTTCATGTTAATTAAAGCTTTGCATTCCTGTCTTCACATTTGAAGAAGTAGCCATATTCTTCAGTGTTTACTAACTGGCGTAGGGAGAGAAAGAAGCTAGTCACAAGTCAGCTGAGCTAGAGTTTTGGGGGGTCTCTCAGACCTTTGCTATGGGTGAGCTTGCTCCATTCCTTTATTCCGTCATGGTGGGGGCAAGCTTAGGACAGCATGCCTTCTCTCAAGCCCACAAAGACAGTCCAAGTGTGAAGAGCTCCACATTTATTCTCCCTAAGGCAGTGCCCTGAAGTGTTCAGGATTGTGCACTTTCTCCCAGTGCAGCAGAGTCAAGCCAGCTGCTGATATCCATGTGTTGTTTGCGAGACTGTGCACACTGTTGTTGGAGGCCCACGTGCACAATCTGCTGGGGGGTGTGGTGTGCCAGCTACAGGGGGTGTGTGTGGAGTGCTGGGGGTGTTTCTTGGCTAGTTGTGGGTGTCCTCATGTGAAGTATCCTGTTGTTTCATTGATGGAGCTCTTGCTGGAGTCTGCAAGCCAATTAATGTGATATGTGGCTGGTTGTTGTGATCCTCATACTGGTTGCTGTGAGCTCCCATCCATTTTCCCTACTCCTAGGTGTCCCCATACTATTCAACTGTGCCAATCCCCTCAGTGTTCTTGGTGGGGTGAGACAAAAGTGGGCTTCTTGGGGAGGGTCTCACAAGGCTGGGGAAACCAGGCTTTCATATCACTTTCATGTTCCCTTGTTGGAGAAATCATGGGCTGATAGGGTCTCTCTTGGCATTGAGCTGTGCCACCTTGGGGGAGGGGTGATGTGGGTAAAGTGAAGCTGTTCTTCTTATCCTCTTCAATGCATCTACTCTCAGGTTTCTTGCTCCACCAGAGGACTGTAACCTTTCAGCTGGATTCCTAGGCTCCCATAAAGGTATCCTCATCCATGGTAGCTGTTAAAATAGGTGTTGCTGTGTGGGTATGCAGCCTGGAGTCTCCTATTCTGCCATCTTGCTGATGTTACTCTCTTCTTCTTTTACATTATCAGACATAGTATAGTCCTAATTATTAATATTAACTGTAACTGTTTTCTAATATACACAATACTTTCTTTACTTTGCAGTCAAGGCTGATGTGGTAGTCAGAGGCAATAATTTAACCCACCATCCCTGGTTGAGTTTTCTAAAGGGACACAGCCCTGACCATAAATTACACTTTACATACACAAACTGACAGTCTTGACAAGAATAAAAATAAATTAATAACTAAAACAAAAACAAAATCAAAGGATTTTAGGAGAAAACACTCAGAAACAAGGAGTCAACAATTTTAAAGTTTTAGGGCTGTTTGGGAATTAGAGAGCTAAGGAAAGAAAAATGAACACCCCTTAATGAAGGATTAATTAGGATGATAAAATTTAGTTCAAAGAGCATTTGAGGAACTGGGTATTTTTAAGTATTGAAAAATAAGTTGAGTGAAGAAGCTAATCTGAAAGGTTACATAGTGTATAATTTCAGCTAAATGACATTCTGGAAAAGGCAAAACTATGGAGACAGTAAAAAGATCAGTGGTTGCCAGAGACCAAGGGGGAGATGAATAGTCAGGGCATGAAGGATTTTTAGGGCAGTGAAAAAACCCTGTATGATACTGTAACAATAGATACATGTCATTATACATTTGTCTAAACCCATAGAGTGTACAACACCGAGAGTGAAATTTAATGTAAACTATGGACTTTGAGTGATAACGATGTATCAATGTAAGTTCATCAATTGTAACAAATGTACCACTCTAGTGGGAGATGTTGATAATAGGGGATGCTTTGCATGTGTGGAGCAGGAGCTATATGGGAAATCTCTGTACTTTCCACTCATATTTTCTGTGATCCTTAAACTGCTGGAAAAAATAAAATCTTAATAACAAAAGAAATTATAATAAAAGTAAGATTGCCATTTATACACATTTGTAAAAGGAAGCATATTCTGAGGAAACAAGTATTGATACTTTCTCATTGTACTTATATGTATTTTCCTTTAGAAATGATTTTGATCATTGGTTTTGATTTGAATGTCAACTCCATAAACTTGGGTGATACAGTATTACGTTTTGTCTTCTCACCTGTAACTTGGAGAATTTGTGTCAAATTTGCTACAGGTAGCAAACACTTGTTGACAAAGTGAGAAAAGGTATACAGAAAATCTATTTTTTTGAGGGAGGAGTTTGCATAGGATAGTGATGATAGCCATGAGGAACTGCAGCTACAGAAAGGAAACCCTAGAAGCAATCATCCAAAAAATAAGTGCTGAAGAGATCAGAGATACATAATTGGGGAAGTTTTGTTTTTAATAGTTATTTGCAATATGATATGTGAAATAAACCTTCTCCTATGTGTCCTTAAATTATCTTCTTTTAAAATCTACAAACTTTTTTCTAAATGTTTCTGATGTGTATTTATTGTTTTGTAAATGGTTGCTGATTTCTGCTTTAAGGATGGCATATGGAGAAATGATGTGAGCATAGCCATAATGGGTTCAAAGTAATTTTTACATTAATTCCGTAGCTCTTTCTTTTTTATAGTTATGGTGGTCTGTTTATCTTTGAGTTTCTCACTTCTCTCATAAGTATTACACACTCCTTTATGCACAATAAATTCAATCACCTAAATTGCTATGCAGTGCTTAAGTAGTTGACAAGAAGACTTAATTTCCTCCTTCCTCTTAGCAACTTAGAAAAAAATGAATGGAAATTAAAAGCCTGAAGAGAAAGAAAACTTGAATATCATTGATATGTAATCTTTTCTTGTGTTCTTTTTCCCTGCTAGATAAGACCAATTGGTATACTTTGTAGGAAATCACTTGATGAGTGTGATTTCACTGAATATTGCAATGGGGTTACCGGACACTGTGTGCCTGACACTTTTGCACGTGATGGACAGTCTTGTGATTCGGGTCAAGCCTTCTGTTATGAAGGAAGATGTCGGCTGCATACCAAACAGTGTAGAAATTTAATTGGAGGAGGTAATGACCATAATTTTCTTCTTAGTTCCTAAATTCTGATTATTCCAAGCTCTGTTATTCAATTCTATAGAACAAAATTATATGTGTAATTTGTTAATGAGTGAAGTCTTGCCTAGTGTATATTAGTGTTAAAGAAAATCAAATTTTCTTCCTTCTGAAAAACAAAAAATTCTGAATTTATGTGGAATTCTCATTTGCACAAGGAGGAAGCCTCAAGTAGAAATGCAACTTCTTGGAAGATTATGTAGAATTTGTGATGGTGAAGTTTAGTTTAGACTTAAATGAAACAAGAGTTTTTACTAGAACAAAGCAGGGCTAATCACTGATATGTTGGGTTTCAAGAGTGGGTCTGTTCCAAGAGGCTTGCTGATGAGCGAGGGCTTCAGGTTATGAACTGTCTAGTCCAGTTTGTTAGCTTCCTATAAATGTGTGGATCATTAGCTACATTGAAATACACAATTTACTGCACATGTGCAGTTCATGTTCTTTGGGAGAGTGAAATTTTTCATCCTCAGTCCTCCCTTTAGGCCTTCCTTAGCCAGATCTTAGGAGAGAACTCTTAAGTATTGTCTAGATCAATATGAATGCCAGGAATTTGAGGAGGAGATGAGATAGAGGATTTGGTGACTACTAAAATTTTGTTCTGCTTTTGTATCAGAATCATAGTTGCACCATCTGGCAAGACGATGGCTACATTAGAGCAGTATTTAAAACATAAGTGAGATATGAACAAATGAGCAGTAAGATTAAGAGGAACGTAAAAGTACTCCAGATCTAGGATTCAATGTTTCCCCAAGTAAAACCAGGAAAATAAATCTCAGTACTGGCCAGATAAATTTAGAGCCAGGTAGTGGGATGTCAGCTAGGCGTCCCCTAGGTTGTTTATCTTATTTACTGTTTCTTTAGTATTAGCAGTGATTTCAAATGATTTTAAAGCCCTCTGTGAGAATTGCAGATGTATAACAGTCTTCTCCCCAAATAGTACAGATTTCTTCTAAGAGACAGGTATAACATCTAAAGCATCTTGATTTCAAAGTAATGTCTGTCCAATCCTAGTGATTGCTTGTGTTAATGCATCTAGGACATGATAAGTCTGGGTCTATCGATCAGCTTTTGTACTTATTTTTGGAAAACAATCCCATTTTGTGTGCCTCTTGCAGAGCTTGGGGGCAAAAATAAACTGTTGAAAATTTGCCCTCAATCATCACTGTATTTCAATCTGAGTGAACTATAATTCTTTGACGAGATCATCTATGGACACTAATTAACTAGAATGGTCTTGAGTTGGGTTTGATATAATTCTGAAGTAGGCATTAGCTTTTCAAGATAAAAACTGTATATGATTTATAGTCAACAGCCAATAAAAATCTTATTCCATAGACCTAATACAAGTCATCACATGTCACCAAATTATTGGTTTCTGGTTAAAATATGCCTATGGGGTTGTAATATTGAAAGATATAGCTTATGCATGAAGTAATATCATTTAAAGTAGACAAATCTATAGACCTATGGTAAACGACCTTGATTTTAGGTAGTAAGTTTTTTTTTCCTGATTAGATCCATAAAGACACTTTAACTGGAAATGTACTTCCTTTTTCTGAGCTCTTTACCAAATTTTGTTTTTGTAAACATCTAGCCCCTACAGCATGCTCGTCAGTGTAATTTCTGTACATGCAGAAACTCTAGAGGGTAGAAAGTCTCATTAGTTGTAAAGTCACATACATTATTAGGGGAAATTGTCACCAAATTGAGTTGTGTGGCAACTAAAGGGATGTGAGTTACATTAGGGATTCTCAACCTCAGCATTATTGATATTTTAGGCCAGACAATTCTTTGTTGTGAGAGGTAGGGGTGAGGGGGATTGTTCTGTGCATTGTAGCATAGTTAGCAGCATTAATGGCTTTTGCCTACTAGACACAATGCTTGCAGACATTTTTGGTTTTCAGGACTGGGGTGAGACTCACACTGGCTTCTAGAGGGTGGAAGTCAGGGATACAGCTAAACATCCTACAATGCACGGAACAATCCATACAACAAAGAATTATCCAGTCCCAAACGTAAGGACTTACTAATGCCATCTTATTAATTGCTTTCTCACTGTTTTATGGAAGAAAATATTTGCAAATTATATATCTGATAAGAAATTTATAGGAGAATATGTAGAAAACTCCTAAAACTCAATGACAAAAAACAAACAGCCCAATTCAAAAATGGGCAAAGGACTTGAGTAGACATTTCTCCAAAGAAGATATACAAAGGTTAATAAGCACATGAAAAGAAGCTCGACATCACTAATCATTAGGGAAATGCAAATCAAAACTACAATGAGAGGCTGACCCTGTGGCGTAGTGGTTAAGTACAGCGCACTCTGCTTTGGTGGCCCGGGTTTGCGGGTTCGGATCCCAGGTGCAGACCTACACCACTGTTAAGCCATGCTGTAGTGGTGACCCACATACAAAATAGAGGAAGATTGCCACGGATGTTAGCTCAGGGCTAATCTTCCTCAAGCAAAAAGAGGAAGATTGGCAACAGATGTTAGCTCAGAGTGAATATTCCTCACCAAAACGACAACCCCACGCCCTGCCAAAAACCCTGCAATGAGATCCTACCTCACGCCCATTATGATGGCTACTATCAAAAAAACAGCAGGGGGGTTGGGGGCCCAGCCTGTGGCCGAATGGTTAAAGTTCCATGCACTCTGCTTCGGCAGCCCGGGTTCATGGGTTTGGATGCTGGATGCAGACCTATACCACTCATCAAGCCATGCTGTGGTGGTAACCCACATACAAATAGAGGAAGACTGGCACTGATGGTAGCTCAGGGCCAATCTTCCTCAAGCAAAAAGACGAAGATTGGTGACAGATGTTAGCTCAGGGCAAATCTTAATCAGCAAAAAAAAAAAAAAAAACACAGAAATAAACAATTGTTGGTGAGGATGTGGAGAAATTGGAAACCTTGTGCTCTGTGGGTGGGAATGTAAAATAGTATGCCACTGTGGAAGACAGTATGGAAATTTCTCAGTCAATTAAAAGTAGAATAACCATATGACCCAGCAACTCCACTTCTGAGTATATACTAAAAGAATTAAAAGCAGTGTCTGGAAGAGATATTTGTATACCCATGTTCACAGCAGCGTTATTCACAATAGCTAAAACTTGGAAGCAACCGAAGTGTCCATCAATGAGTGAATGGATAAAGCAAAATATGTTATATACAAACAGTGGAATATTATTCAGCCTTAAAAAGGATGGAAATTTTGCCATATGCTAAACATGGATGAACTTTGAGGACATTATGCTAAGTGAAATTAACTAGTTATAAAAAGACAAATACTGTATCATTCCACTGATATGAGGTACTTAGCATAGTCAAAATCATAGATCCAGAAAGTAGAATGGTGATTGGCAGTGGCTTGGAGGAGGGATAAATAGAGTTATTTTTAAATAGGTATAGAGTTTCAGTTTTACAAGATGAAAACAGTTATGGGGGTGGATGGTAGTGATAGCTGCACAACAATGTGAATGTATTTAATACCACTGAACTATACACTTAAAAGTGGTTAAGATGGTAAACTTTATGTTATGTGTATTTTAACACAATAAAAAATCTGTGGAAAAACAAAATCCAATTCATTTGATATGTGGAAACTCTTTCTCTTTATGATTCTTTAGAGTAATCCAGCTAAAATTTTTTAAAAGTTTTATTGCATTATTTATTTACTCTGACACCCACTAGCAATTAGTATTTTACTCTTTTAACATCATGTTTTGTGTATTTACATCTAAATATTTAATTTCTTGAAGCTTGGGAACTATTTTCCCCCATCTTCTGTTCTTTTGTGAGTATCTAAAATAGACTTGATACATAATAAATATATGTGGATTTTTTTTTAAAGGAGGGATGCTTTATGCCACCATGATTCTGACATCACTCACTTCAGCATTTCATGTAAGGCAGATCTAGTAGTCATTAACTCCTTCAGCTTTTATTTGTCTGGAAAGATTTCATATCTCCTTAATTTTTGAAGAACAGTTTTGCCTGGAGTAGTATTCTTCATCGGCAGTTTTTTATTTCAGCCCTTTGAATATATCACCCCACCACCTTCTGGCCTGTAAAATTTCTGCTGGAAAATCCACTCATAGTTTTGTGGGGATTCCCATGTATATGACAACTCACGTTTCTTTTTATACTTTCAAAATTCTCTGTCTTTGAATTTTGAGTATAATGTGTCTTGGTATGGATTTCTGTGGGTTCAACTTATTTGAGCTTCTTTGGTCTTCCTCCATCTGAACATCCATTTCTTTCCTCTGATTTGGGAAGTTTTTAGCCATTATTTCTTTGAATAAGCTTTCTGATCCTTTCCTTCACTATTCTTCTTCTGGAGCTCCCGTAATGCATATATTGGTCTGTTTGATGATGTCTTATTAGTCCCTTAAGCTTTCTTCACTCTTTTTCATTCTTTTACCTTGTTTACTCTTCTTATTAAGTAATTTCCAATGATTTGTCTTTTACTTTGCTGATCCTTTATTCTTCTCGGTCTAGTCTGCTGTTGAACCCCTCTAGAGCATTTTTCAGTTCAGTTAGCATATTGTCAGCTCCAAGATTTCTGTTGGTACTTGGGACTGTGGACAAATGGATCAACTCTTTCCCTCCCAAGGTGGAAGTTGACAGCTGGGATTATTCATCCACTCACTCTGTGGTGAGCATTAGGGAGTACTATTGATGTCTACTAGCCCAAGCTACCATCTCTCTTATCCTTTGAACAACTAGACTGTTAAGACCCATCAGAGCTCCCAGAACTAGCAAGACAGACTGCAGTTCTTTGGGCAGCCCCCTTGGAAATGTATGGGTGCTGGAGCTACAAACAAAGCCCTTTCCTCTGCTGGGTGAAGCTGGGAGCTAGGTGGTCTCTTCCTGCTTGTAAGATACTGCACCAGCATAGGGTCTGTGATGAGAAAGTGTCATGAGTCTCCTTACTGGCTTTAATGAGTCTGGTTTTGCATTCTCCTGGAGTAAAGGAGCCTTTCATTCAGTTTAGGATTCATCACAACAGGAGTTTCTCCATGAATTTTTGCTGAATCAGTGCATTTGTAAGAGAGAAGGAGAATCCAGGGCTTCCTACACTGCCGTGTTGCTGGTATCTTTCTCCCTCTGGAACATCTCATCCCCAGCATTATTGAAATATAATTGATATATAACACTGTGTAAGTTTAAGGTGTACACCATGTTGATTTTATACATTTATATATTGCAAAATGATTACCACCTTTAGCATTGCCTAACACCTCTATCCTGTCACATAATTACCATTTCTTTTTTTGTGGTGAGAACTATAAAGATTTATTCTCTTACCAACTTTCAAGCATATAATACAGTATCATTGGCTATAATCACATACTGTACGTTAGATCCCCAGAACTTGTAAATATTGTAACTGGGAGTTTGTACCCTTTGACCAATATCTCCCTATTTCTGCTACCCAAGCCCCCACTAACTACCACACTAGTCTCTTGTTTCTCTGTGTTTGGCTTTTTTATATTCCACATATAAATGATATCATACACTGTTTGTCTTTCTCTGTCTGATGTATTTCACTTAGTATAATGCCTTCGAGGTTCATCCAGGTTGTCTCAAATGGCAGAAATTCCTTCTTTTCATGGCTGAATAATATTCATATGTATATATAATATCTGTATATATAATCTATATATATAAATAATCTATATATAAATAATATCTATCTATATAAATAATAATATATAATAAATCTATATATAAATATATATATAAATAATATCTATATATATAAATATCTGTATATATAAATAATATAAATATATAAATAATATCACATTTTCTTTTACGTTCATCCATTGATGGACACTTAGGTTGTTTACATGTCTTGGGTATTGTGAATAAGGCTGCAATTAATGTGAAGGTGAAGATATCTGATTTCAGTTCCTTAAGATATACACCCACAAGTAGGATTGCTGGATCATATGGTAGTTCTAATTTTAAGATGTTGAGAAACTTCCATACTGTTTGCCACAGTGGCTGCACCAATTTACATTTCCAACAGTGTACAAAGATTCCCTTTTCTCCACATCCTTGCCAACACTTGTTATCTTTTGTCTTTTTGATAATAGCAAACCTAGCATGTGTGAGGTGATATTTCACTGTGGTTTTGATTTTCATTTCCTGATAATTGGTGATGTTGAGCACCTGTTCATGTACCTATTGGCCATTTATATGTCTTCTTTGGAAGATGTCTATTCAGATCCTTTGCCCATTTTCTAATCAATTTATTTGTTTTTTTATTTTTTGTTATTAAGTTGTATGAGTTGTTTATATATAATTTGGATATGAATGCTTAATCAGATATATGATTTGCAAATATTTCCTCCCTTTCTGTAGGTTGCCTTTTCATTTTGTCAGTTGCTTCTTTGGCTGTGCAGCAGCTTTTTAGTTTGAGGTAGCCCGACTTATCAATTTTTGCTTTTGTTGCTTGTGCTTTTGGTGTCATATCAGGAAATCACTGCCAAGACCAGTATCAAAGACCTTTTTCCCTGTTTTCTTCTAGGAGTTTTGTTGTTTCAGACCTTGATCCATTTAAGTATTTAATCCATTTTGAGTTCATTTTTGTGAGTGGTGTAAGATAAGGGTCCAATTTCGTTCTTCTGCATGTGGTTATCCAGTTTTCCTAGCACCATTTATTGAAAAGACTCTACTTTCCCTATTGAGTTTCTTGGATCTCTCATCAAATATTAGTGGACTGTATATATGGGGTTTATTTCTGGGCTCTTGATTCTGTTCCATTGGTCTGTCTATTTTTGTGCCAATACTGTACTGTTTTGATCACCATAGTTTTGTAGTATAATTTGAAATCAGGAAGTGTGATGCCTCTGGCTTTGTTCTTCTTTCTTAGGATTGCTTTGGCTATTTGGGGTCTTTCGTCACTCCACAAAATTTAAAGGATTGCTTTTTCTATTTCTGTGAAAAATGCTGTTGGAATTTTGAGAGGGATTTCATTGAATCTATAGATGGCTTTGGGTATTATGGACATTTTAACAATATAATTCTTGTAATACATGAATATTGGATATCTTCCCATTTGTTCATGTCTTCTTCAATTTCTTTTATCAAAGTCTTGTTTTCAGTGTACAGATATTTCACCTCCTTGGTGAAATTTATTCCTAGATATTTTATTTTTGGATGCTATTGTAAATGGGAATAATTTATTTATTTCTCTTTCAAATGTTTTGTTATTAGTGGGTAGAAATGCAACTTGTCTACTGTATGTTGACTTTGTATCCTGCAAGTTTACTAAATTCGTTTATTAATTCTAAGAAGTTTTTGAAGTCTTAGGATTTTCTGTATGTAAGATTATATCATCTGCAAAGGTAGTTTTAGTTCTTCCTTTCTAATTTGGATGCCTTTTATTTCTTTGTCTTGCCTAATTGCTCTAGCTAGGATTTCCAGTACTATATTGAGTAGGAATGGTGAGAGTGGGCCTTGTTGTCTTTTTCCTGATCTTAGAGGAAAAGCTTTCAACCTTTCATAATTGAATATGATATTGGCTGTGAATTTGTCATATATGGCCTTTATTGTGTTGAGGTATGTTCCTTCTATACCCAATTTGTTGAGCATTGCTATCATGAAAGGATGTTGTATTATGTCAAATGCCTTTTCTACATCTGAGCCAATCATATCCCTTTTTTCTTTCGTACTCTTAGTGTGGTATATTACATTTATTGATTTGCATATGTTGAACCATCCTTGCATCCCAGGGGTAAATCCCACTTGATCGTGGTGAATTATCCTTTTAATGTGCTGTTGAAATTGGTTTGCTAATATTTTGTCGAGAATTTTTGCATCTGTATTTATCAGAGTTATTGATCTGTAATTTTATTTTCTTATAGTATCCTTTTCTGGCTTTGGTAACAGGATAATGCTGGCCTCATAAATTGAGTTTGAAAGTATGCCTTCCTCTTCAATTTTTTTGGAAGAGCTTGAGAAGGATTGTGTTAATTATTCTTTAAATGTTTGGTAGAATTCACCGGTGAAACCATCTGGTCCTGGGCTTTTCTGTTTTGGAAGGTTTTTGATTACTGATTCAATCTTCTTATTTGTTATTAGTCTGTTCAGATTTTCTATTTCTTCCTGATTCAGTCTTGATAGTTCATATGTCTTTTAGGATTTTATCCATTTCTTCTAGATTATCCAGTTTGTTGATATGCAGTTGTTCATAGTAGTCTCTCATGATCCTTTGTATTTCTTTAGTATCAGTTGTAATGTCTCCTCTTTAAATTCTGATTTGATTTATTTGAGTCCTCTTTTTTTCTGAGTTAGTCTAGTTCAAGTTTTGTCAATTTTGTTTATCTTTTCAAAAAAAACCCAGCTCTTAGTTTCATCCTTCTTTTCTGTTGTTTTCTGGTCTCTATTTCATTTATTTCCATTCATTTCATATTCATTCATTTATTTTGTTATTTCCTTCCTTCTATTAACATTGGGCTTAGCTTTTCTAGTTCCTTGTTGTGTAAAGTGAGGTTCTTTGTTTGAGATCTTTCTTTTCTCTTAAGGTAGGCATTTATCACTATAAACTTTCTTCTTAGAACTGCTGCATCCTATAGATTTTCATATGTTATGCTTCCATTTTTTCTTGTTTTGTTATTTCTTGATTTCTTCTTTGACTTAGTGGTAGTTCTGGAGCATGTTGTTTAATCCTCACATATTTGTTAATTTTCCAGCTTCATTTCTGTTGTCGATCTCTAGTTTTATGCCATTGTAGGTGGAAAACATACTTGGTATTATGTCAGTCTTCTTAAATTTCCTAAGCTTTGTTTTGTGACCTAACATGTGCTCTATACTGGAGAATGTGCCATATGCACTTGGGAAGAATGTGAATTCTGCTGCTGTTAAATGGAATGTTCTGTGTATGTCTGTTCGTTCCCTTTGGTCTAATGTCTGGTTCAAGTCCAGCGTTTCCTTGTTGATTTTTTATCTGGATGATCTATCCATTGTTGATAGGGGTGTATTGAGTTCCCCTACTATTATTGTGTTGTCCATTTCTCACTTCAGATCTGTTAGTACTTGCTTAATATATTTTAGGTGCACCAATGTTGGGTGCATATATATTTAAGATTGTTACATCCTCTTGAGGAATTGACCTCCTTATTATTACATAATGACCATGTTAGTCTCTCATTACTGTTTTTAGCTTAAAGTCTATTTTGTATAATATAAATATAGCTACCCCTGCTCTCCTTTGGTTTCCACTTGCATGGGATATATCTTACCATCCCTTTACTTTCAGCTTCTGTGTGTCCTTAAGGCTCAAGTGAGTCCCTCATAGGCAGTATAGTTGGGTCTTGTTTTTTTGTCCATCCAGCCACTCAGTGCCTTTTGATCAGAAAATTCAATTCATTAACATTTAGAGAATTACTGATGCTTAATGACTAACTAATGCCATCTTATTTATTTTGACTAATTAATGCCATCTTATTAATTGTTTTCTGGCTGCTTTGTAGTTCCATTTTTTTCTTCCTTTCTTTCTGCCTTCTTTTGTAAATTGATGATTTTCTGTAGTGGTATGCTTGATTACCTTGTATTTATCTTTTGTGTATCTACTTTAGATGTTTGCTTTGTGGTTCCCATGGGGCTTACATAAAACATCTTACGTATGTACAACAATCTGTTTTATCCTGATAGCAATTTAACTTTGGACACATTCAAAAACTCTATCCTTTTACTCCTCTCTTTTATATATTTGATGTCTCCATTTACATGTTTTTTTTTAATTGTGGTATAATTGACATATATCGTTATATTAGTATCAGGTGTACAACATAATGATTTAGTATTTGTATATGTTGCAAAGTAATCACTACAATAAGACTAGTTAACATCTATTACCATACACAGTTACAAATGTTTTTCTTGTGATGAGAACTGCATCTTTTTATATTGTGTATCCCTTAACAAACTGTTGGAGCTATAGCTGCTTTTAATACTTTTGTCCTTTAACCTTTATAGTAGAGTTAAGTAGTTAACACATCACCATATTATAATATTAGTGTATTCTGAATTTGACTGTATGCTTATTTTTACCAGTACGTTGCATATTTTCATGTAACTAATTAGCATCCTTTTGTTTCAACTTGTAGAACTTCTTTTAGTATTTCTTGTAAGGCAAGTTTAGTGGTGATGAATTCTCTCAGCTTTTGTTTATTAGGAAAAGTTTTTATTTCACTTTCAATTCTGTAAGACAACTTTTCTGGGTAAAGCATTCTTGGTTGAGTTTCTTTCTTTTAGCACGTTGACTATATCACCCCATTTTCTCCTCTCTTGCAAAGTCTCTGCTGAGAAATTTTTCTCTTGCTGCTTTTATAATTCTCTTGTTGTCTTTGGTTTTAGATAGTTTTATTATTATGTGTATTAGAGAAGATCATTTTGAGTTGAAATTTTGAGGCAATGTATAAGCTTCATGAACTTGGATGTCTAAATCTCTCTCCAGGATTGGGAAGTTATTAGACATTATTTTTTTAAATAAACTTTCTCTTTCTCCCTCTCTTTTCCTGGTCGGGCTCCAGTAATGTATTCATTATTTCTTTGACTGCATCCCATAAATCCTGTAGGCTTCCTTAATTCCTTTTCATTTTGTTATTTTTCTTCTCTGATTGGATAATTTTAATTGATCTGTCTTGAGCTCATTTATTTTCTCTTGCTTGTTCAAGTCTGCTGATGAAGCTCTCTATTGAATTCTTCATTTCAGTCATTATATTCTTCATCTCCAAATTTTTTTTTATAATATTTTCTATTTGTTGAACCTCTCAGTTTGTTCTTGCATTGTTTTCCCTATATCATTAAATTGTTTATCTGTTTTCTCTTGTAGCTCTCTGAGTATCTTTAGAACAATTATTTCAAATTCTTTGTTAGACATTCCCTGGATCTCCATTTCTTTGGGGCCACTTTACTGTGTGTTCTTTTGGTGGTAACATATTTCCCTGATTTTCTTGATCCTTGTAGACTTGTGTAGGTGTCTGTGCATTTGTTGAAGCAGTCACCTTTTCTAGACTTTGTGGACTGACTTTGATAAGGGAAGTCTTTACCTTGCAGGTGGGGGCATTCTAGACTGTGCTGTGACCATGGGTCTAATGGAGCAGGGCATCAAGTGTGGGGGTGCATGGTGGCACCAGGTCTGGGAGGCATGTGCTGTCTCTTTGGCTCAGGCTGCTGGTATTGACAACTATGTGGTCCTTGATGAGCACTGTTGGGGTCTGCAGTGTCTGTAAGGGCTGCTGGAGTCCTAAGCATCCCCAATAGTTCTGGCAGGTGGGGACTAAGGGCAGGCAGTGGTGGTGGCCAGAGCTAGTGGTGTGCATACACTGTCTTCAGGGGCCAGCTTCAGGTGTCCATGTATTGCAAGGCCAAGTTGCAGACACACACCTAGTGATAGGGACTAGGTCAAGTAGCAAGGCCTGGGGTCAACTATGGGCTCACTGGCAGCTGCAGAGTCCCTGGCTTTTGGTATGCTCTCCTGTGACTGCACACTCTTCCTTAGGTCTGCACACTGTAGTGGAGTTCAGCGACAGGGGTTGAGCTGGAGGCATGCAGATACACAGCTGGAGGGCCTAGCTACAGATCAGTGCCATGGTGCTGGCAAGTGACAGAAGGCAGGACCTGATTCAGGCTCAGAAGCCTCTGTCTGTTGATGCACTCACTCATGGCTGCACATCCTCCTCCGCAAGGCATATGCATTGCAGTGGAGGCCAATGAGAGGTGTCAGGCTGGTGATGTGCAGGTGCACAGCTAGAGGGGCTAGCACCAAGCACAGACATGGTGGTGGGGTTCAGCTGGGTGGTCTAGGCTTGCAACTTGAATTCATGCAGCTGCAAAAGCCCTAGCTGACTGCAGGCATTGCTCCTCGGCTCTGATGGGGGTAGTAATTGTCTAGGATCACTGGTGTCTTATACTTGCACCACATCAGAGACCTTGGATGGCTATTGATGTGGTTTCTGAGGTTCAGTGGGGTGAAGGATTCAGGTGCTGGTGTCAGTGAATGTGAGTACTTGTGGGGTGAAAGCTAGCAGAGATCTGCATAAGGTCCTCAGCCACTGTGCTGGTCATTGGCTTTGTCAATGGAAAAATCTGCTGAGTTCATCTCAGAGCAAATCTCTGTGAACTGCAGTCCTCTGACTCGGTGTCTGCTATTAATACCCTCTGCTTTTCTTCCTTGTTCCTAGCTGGCTTACTATGCCTTAGCTGTGCCAGTCTGGGTGGGGTGAAACTGAAGCGAGACGTTTGTACAGTGACCTGAGAGGCTAGAGAAGTTGGTTGCTCACTCCTCTCTTCCTTTGCTGGCAAGAGGAACTCTTTCTAGCAGGGAAGTTCCTCCTTGGCGCTGAACAATGCTGGTGTGGGGGATGGGATGTTGCAGGCAAAATGAAGTTGTCTTTTTTCTCTTGTTGTATGATTTTTCTCAGTTTTTTTATTTCAGTGTGTTGCTAAAATTTCATAAGTGGACTCTAGTGGTTTCCCAGAGCTCTTTTTGTTCATGGATAGCTGTCCAATCATTGATCTTTGTGGGAGGATGGAGAAGCTGGGTTCTCCTACATGGGCATTTTTTCCCACTTACTCTTCTCTCTCTGGAATATATTTTTTATGGCTCTTAGTTCAGGTCTAGACCATGGCTTAAATTTCATTTTCATTGGCTATTCTCTGTGTCACAATATTAAGCAGGTATAGAATCATTAGATTAGTAGTTTCCTTGAGGAAAAAGTCATTTCTATAGGCACTTGAGGAAGCAAATAGAAAAGAACTGGAAGACTGTAGGTGGTAATGTCAAAGCAGGGGAAAGAATGTTACAGGCACGAGGAGGATAAATTTAAGAGTGGTTTCTATTCTTTGGATTTTGCCAGAGAATTTTTGAGGGTGCAATTTGGAGGTCAGAATTTTGTTTTGAAGCCTTAGGATATCAACAATAAAGACTGACCCTTGAATATTTCGCAATTTTCCTCTCTTCTGTTCTCAAGCTCTTAGATGTATTACCTTTGCCATGTCAAAAGTTTCCCATGATGGCAATTATAATCCTAAATTATCTTTGGTGAAATTGTACTGGTTAATGAGGTAAGCTAAGAATTGGGATTAAACTGAGAATCTGTTCAGCAAAATTCTGTCAGGTGTGTGTTTTACATGCAGAAAGGGAAGTTTTAACACAGAGTCACTACAGACAGCATCTGGAAGATATAAGACTGCATCTCAGTCTTTTGATTATTTCCTTCAATACTATACAGTTAATGGCACAGAAACAATTAGCCTCAGACTATGGAACATGGTAGGGAGGTTTCCTTTGTTAAAGTGAGATTGATTTTAAACAAGACAGACTCTCCTCCTGAGGGTTTTTTAGAGAAACTCAGGGCACAGTTTGTTGTTCCAGTGAATGAACACCAGTGCAAGGGGCCCTCTTACATGTTTTTCCTCAAGGCTGGACTAAACAATGACTTATAGCATCTATGTCACCATCTAAGTCTTCTGAGGTTTCTTTTAAAACACTCAATGCAGGGGCTGGCCTGGTGGCACAGTGGTTAAGTGCGCGCCCTCCACTTTGGCGGCCCGGAGTTCACAGATTCAGATCCCGGGTGTGCACCGACGCACAGCTTGTCAAGCCATGCTGTGGTGGTGTCCCATATAAAGTAGAAGAGGATGGGCACGGATGTTAGCCCAGGGCCAATCTTCCTCAGCAAAAAAAGAGAAGAATTCGCTTCGGATGTTAGCTCAGGGATTATCTTCCTCACTCACAAAAAAAAATTAACATAAAATAAAATAAATCAAACAAAATAGTCAATGCAGAGTCAAATATCATAAACAGAAAAGACAAACAATTCCATAACTTAATAAAAGCAACAGCATATAAAATCCTCCCCTCACCGTTTTTTTTTTTACTGAAGGTGAGAATTTCTTATCACAGATTTAATTTCATTCTACAATTTTCAAAGATTCAAGAGTCCATCAAAGCACACAGGGTTGCACAATGACCTAATGGTAACAATTATAGGATAGAAATGCAGCAGTACAATGAAAAGTAGTTTAGCATTTCTGATTGCCACTGGAGATACTTACCAGAATGAGTCTTGAACACAGAGGGCTCAGGAAATGTTCAGTTCTGTTCTATAGTATTACAGTTCCAATGACTAAAATGTACAAGAGGCCTCAAGGTATTTCCAGTAGAAGACCTTCAGGTGACCATAAATTGACTCTACTCTGAAAACCAAAAAGCTGAATTTGTTTAGAATTCTTGCTCAAGCAGGGAGAAAACAGCAAAAGGAAAGTTAATTTCTCACTAAATAGAGGAAAGAATGAGATTATATAGAAAGAATGCCATGCTGTGTCATATTTGAGCCTGAGATAAAGAGAAAAAGGTGCACCTCTATATTCTTCCATCTCCCATATTTTGAGCCAAGTGGAAAAAGTTAAAAGTTTTATTAATAACAAAAACTACATGACTATATATAAGGTTGCATGCTTAAGAGAAGGCCTACCCCTTTGCTTGCGACAAATTAAAGGTATATTTGAAAGTATATTTGATGAATGTAAAACTTTAGTATAATCAAAATATTTTGGATGAGAGAGACATCTGAGTCTGGTTACTTAACTTCTCTTTACGAAGAAAGTGAAGTCCAGAGAGGTGACACAACTTGTTCTATATCACACTGTCTAGGGGAGAGAGATGGATCTAAACACTGATTCCTGACCCCATTCAGTGATTCACTCACTTACTCATTGTACCCTCCAGCATGGAGTGGACATTAAAAACTACATAGAACCTATATAGCATTTTACTCCACCCCTGCGTGACTAAAAGCCACAGAAGACTCTTGGTCCAAGGGCCACTGATGATTACAAGCCAGTGATGATTTCAAGGTTCAGATTACATAAGGTTCTATTACTTTCAGCTCACCTTAATTAATTCTAACTCTAAAAATTACATACATTTTTTTCTTTGCTTACTAATGTGCTGCTCAGTCTCATAATTTCAGCCTAGGCAATCCAAGTGTAGGTCTCCATTGACGGCAACTTCTTTCTATTTTACACTGAAGGGTGTATTTATCAGACCATCTGCCCCCAGCCGGGGCCTGTTTTATTATGTTTTCATTTTCCTAAGCTCCATTAGACATTGCAGTGATGGATGGGGTCTGGAGTATTTTTACATGGAAACATTTGATGGAATTGGCTCACCATTTTCCTCTCTCTGTCTCAGATATTCAATCACAGGAGACTAAAATAATGCTTTCTTTTGATTGTATTTACTCTACACTTCAACAGCTGAGACCCCCTAAGTGGTCAAATTTAGGAGTAGCTGCCTGTAATACCCTTGAGCACTGGACTCAGTGTCACCAAGTGCAGGGCACTGGATCTCCTCACCCATATATATCTACCTACATTCCTCACAGTCCTGCCCTGGAAATAAAATGTGGTGGGAAAGCGCTGCGAGTTATAAAATACAAAGGATTAACAACTAAAGCCAACAATTAGATGGAAGTCCACAAAATAAATGCCCTTCCTCTAGAGATTCTTGCAGCCACATGAGGAAACAAAACAAAACAAAACAGAAACAAACCAAAAAAGAAAAAACTCAAAAATCAAAACCAAAATACAGTTATTGACTTTTACTTGGCCCTGCCAGGTGAGACATGCGTCCTCTTGATGCCACTACCTTCTGAGAACCTCTGCCAAGAGCATTCCCACACCGGGTCATTGCAGTTCCTGATGTGCACAGCCATTGGCATTGTCTGTCCAAGAACGTGCACCTGGAGTTGTGGGAACTGAGGTGACTTCAGCACCACTGTAAGAGTGTCAAGGTTCTGTCCTCAAGTGTCCCAAACTTAACTTCCAATCACTATCTTTGTGCTTTTGGGTTTTGTGGTGATCTCAATTCGAAGCCTGTGAAATGGAGGCAAGGACAGGAAAGTTGCTGCCATTTATCCCTAAATCTCTTGGGCCCCAGGAGAATTAGGTGACAGAACCACAGTGGATATGGTCCTGGGAGGGAAAAAACTTCTGGTCAGGGGTGGCTCGGCCAGGGCAGCAGGTCTTTGAATCAAGAAAACAGCGCAGAAATACCTGCCGTCCTAAGCCTCAAAAGTTGAACCGAAAAAGGCCACTGGAGAGGATGTTGGGTTGTTCATTGTGGTGGGAGATCCTGGGAGCAGTCTTGGAGATACCTCACGTTTCACTGCTTTCTTTTTCCCTCCAGTGCATGTGAGGTGATGGCAGCAGGTTACTCATGCAGTTCCTCACACCACTCGAGGGAGCCGTACGCTGATTGGAAAGGGCGGTTCCAGTGGTGCAGTAAAGCAGGGTTACACAACAAACAATGACCTGTCCCTATCTAAACTTTAGTGTTTTGTTCATCATGGATTTTCCCTGCAATTAATTTTGACTTCTTAAAAAACATTATAGTAAGATGTTATTTGATTATTGAGTTTTTCTCCCCTACCCCCGTAAATTTTACACCATCCTATTCCTGGCCCTATATAGAATTTGGGAGAATTGGGAAGTTTAAATTAGATTTAATCAAAGCAGTATTTTGATTGGATCAAAGCAAACAAAAGCTAATTACTTATTGGGTGAGTTTAAGAGTAAGCCTTTTCAAAAGAGAGGCTGATTATGGTGGATTCTCCTCACAAATCTATTTGACCTGTTTTTGTAATATCCTGTACATTTATGGATTGTGTCTTTCAGGAGAGAGAGAGTGAAATTTATAGATCATGTTCTCCAACTATGAAAATCGGTGAAATTGCTGAAGAGAGCTCCCTTGTCAATTAATAGTGGTGACAACAAAAGATCTCAGTTCTTATTACACGTGATTAACATAATCAACACAACCCAACTCTAAACGACCAAGTCAAAGTGATGGGGCAGCTATTATATTGTGGGGGATCAGAATTTGCCATCCCAAAAATGTGTCTCTTTTGCTTGCTTATTTTTAAGAACAAAAAACTCAGAAAGAGACTTTGACCTTCCCCCAAACTGCCTAAAAGAATTTAAGATAGTAGGCCTGTCCCAGGAAGGAGCCATCCCCATAGATAACCTTAGGTGTGGTAGACTGGGAGGAACCTTGCTAGCCCTATTTTGATCAAAGTTCACTCTTGGGTCACCCTGTCTATAGACGGCCCAGTAAACATTTGTTTACCAAATATATGCTTTTCCATCCCCATGTAAATTGTCTTCCTCCCCTTTGAAGTCCCCAAACTACTACCCACAACGTCCTCCTTTATCTTTAACTAAAGATGGTATTTAAGGTGGTGGCTTCAGTCATTTTGGCAAGTTACTCAGTTTTCCTGGGTTTCTCCCATGGATAGATGTTATTGAACTTTGTTTGATTTTCTCCTGTTATTCTATCTCATGTCAGTTTAATTCTTGAGCCAGCCAGAAGAACGTAGAGGTTAGAGGAATAGTTCTTTCTCTCCTACAATGCATGTTTGAATTTTTCATGATTTTTAAATTAGACATAACTAAATATATAAAAGGGCTGAAGTAAGTGAACAGTAATGTCCTTCCTAATTTTAAAATTCAGTAATTCTTAGTAATTGTTAGGATACTACGCAACAGAGATGAGGACTCTAGTATGGAATAAGAAGAGTTAAATCAAATGCTTTTTGGGTTTCTTATCAGTATTGCATTATAGATATTATTTCTCTCCTGTTTTGTTTGGAATAAGAGCAAACTATGTTTTCACATTGGGTAGGAAACTAAGGCAGAAAGGAAACAATTTAGAGGAAGTAGAGAGGCCGTGGCTGCTTATTTTTCTGACAATATAGGGCCTCTTGAATCATGTTGCTGTTTACTCTGCTTTCTGTTTGGTACAGAACAAAGTCTACCTGGCTTAAAATGAGGAGCTCTCTTTCAAATCCTAGATCCACCCCTAGCAACTTGTGAATGCTAGGTGATCCCCTAGGGATCACAGTATAATTTCCAGAATAAGTCTATTAATTCTATAATGATAATTGGAATTGTGTATTATAATTTACCTAAGTTTTTTTTTTTCTTGTAGCTTCTAGAGGTGCTCCATTTTCTTGTTATGATGAAGTAAATTCAAGAGGAGATAGATATGGAAACTGTGGCCCATCTTATTGTGATTTTCCGTATGTATTTAGAAAATTGTAATTTTGGAATGTAGGTTGTATATTGCTAGGATCCTAGAATGTATTATTATGTACACACTAAAATGGCATTTTATATGAAGTTTTCTCTGTTTCATGATCTGAGCTGAACAGTATTACCCGTTGCCTAGAAATAACATGTACTCAGTACCTATAATGTTACAGCAATAATGATCATAAAAATTGCCTCTATTTCTTGTTGTGATGAGCTAGACATTGTGTTAGGTAGTATACGTACATTATATATTTATATACATCAAACATTTGTAGTAAGAATTATTTATCCCATTTTTTAAAATAAAAATACTGAAGACCAGTGATCATTTGCTTAAATTTCAGAAACTAATATAGGACAGGTCAGGGCTTTCTGATTGTAAACATCATTAATTTTTCCCTTGTCAAATTACCTTACAAAACAAAAAGAGGCGCATCATACAGAAGTCAATGTGCTCAAATAATTTACTGAGAGAAAATTGTTGAAGCCTGGATTTAAATTAGTAAAACTCTTTTTTAACTTAGCTATATCAGCAATCTGCGTTATTTCAGTAAATGATAAGAGAAATTTTTTTTCTGCCTTATGCTTCTAGTAATCTTCTATGTGGAAAATTAGTTTGTGCCTGGCCACACAGAGAATTAATAACACGTGCAAATTTATCTGTGATTTACACACATGTACGAGATGAAATATGTGTGTCTACATTTCTAAACAAAGACAAGTATCCTAGAAATTCACTGACAACAGTTGAAAGACCTGAAGACAGAGATGAAACATTTGTACAAGATGGCACTGTGTGTGGTCCTGATATGGTAATTAGAACTACAAAATTTCAAGTGATTTAAAGATTATTTTTATCATTATACTTGTTTTGGCGATATACCAACCAATGCATTTTTTTATTGATGTTTTAATAGTTTATAACATTGTGAGATTTTTGGTTGTACATTTTGGTTTGTCCATCACCATATACATGTCTCCCTTCACCCCATGTGCTCACCCCCTACCCGCATTGCACCTGGTAACCACAATACAGTTTTCTCTGTCCATATGTTGATTTACCTTCCACATATGAGTGAGATCATATGGTGTTTGTCTTTCTCTTTCTGGCTTATTTAACTTAACATAATACTCTCCAGGTCCATCCATGTAGTTGCAAATGGGGCAATTTTGGTTTTTTTATGGCTGAGTAGTATTCCATTGTATACATATACCACACCTTCTTGACCCAATCATCAGTTGAGGGACACAGGTTGCTTCCACTTCTTGGCTGTAGTGAATAATGCTGCAGTGAACATAGGGGTGCATAAGCCTCTTTGGCTTGTTGATTTCTGGTTTGTTGGATAGATTCCCAGTAGTGGGATAGCTGGATCATAGGGTGTTTCTATTTTTAATATTTTGAGGAATCTCCATACTGTTTTCCATAGAGGCTGCACTAGTTTGCATTCCCACCAGCTGTGTATGAGGATTCCTGTTTCTCCACATCCTCTTCAACATTTGTTGTTTTGTGTCTTTGTGATTAAAGCCCTTCTAACAGGTGTGAGGTGATATCTTAGTGTTGTATTGATTTGCATTTCCCTGATGATTGGTGATGAACACCTTCTCATGTGCCTATTGGCCATCTGTATATCTTCTTTGGAGGAGTGTCTGTTCATTTCCTCTGCCCATTTTTTGACCAGGTTGTTTGTTTTTTTGTTGTTCAGTTGTGTGAGTTCTTTATATATTATGGAGATTAACCGCTTGTCAGATATATGTTTTGCAAATATTTTCTCCCAGCTGGTGTGTTGTCTGTTCATTTTGATTCTGGTTTCATTTGTCTTGTAGGAGCTCTTTAATCTGATAAAGTCCCACTTGCTTATTTTTTCTTTAGTTTCACTAGTCTGAGTAGGCATGGCATCCAAAAAGATTCCTTTAAACCCAATGTCATGTAGTGTGTTGCCTATATTTTCTTCTATGAGTTTTATAGTTTCAGGTCTTTAATCCATTTTGAGTTAATTTTTGTGAATGGCGATAGCAGATGGTCCATTTTCATTCTTTTGCATGTGGCTATCTAGTTTTCCCAGCACCATTTATTGAAGAGACTTTCCTTTATCCATTTATGTTCTTAGCTCCTTTGTCGAAAATTAGCTGTCCGTATATGTGTGGTTTTTTTTCTGGTCTTTCAATTCTGTTCCATTGATCTGTGTGTCTGTTTTTGTACCAGTACAACGCTGTTTTGATTACTATTGCTTTGTAGTATGTTTTGAAGTCAGGGATTGTGATGCCTCCAGCTTTGTTCTTTTTTCTTAGGATTGCTTTAGCTATTCAGGGTCTATTGGTGCCCCATATGAATTTTAGTATTCTTTTTTCTATTTCCGTGAAGAATGTCATTGGGATTCTGATTGGGATTGCATTGAATCTGTAGATTGCTTTAGGTAATATAGACATTTTAACTATGTTTATTCTTCCAATCCATGTGCATGGGATATCTTTCCATTTCTTTATGTCATCATTGATAGGTCTTTCACCTCCTTGGTAAGATTTATTCCTAGATATTTTATTCTTTTTGATGCAATTGTACATGGTATCTTTTTGAGCTCTCTTTCTGTTAGTTTGTTATTAGCATACAGAAATGCAACTGATTTTTGTAGATTGATTTTGTACCCTGTGACTTTGCTGTAGTTGTTGATTATTTCTAATAGTTTTCCAATGGATTCTTTAGGGTTTCCTATATATAAAATCATGTCATCTGCAAATAGTGAGAGTTTCACGTCTTTGTTGCCTATTTGGATTCCTTTTATTCCTTTTTCTTGCCTAATTGCTCAGGCCAAAACCTCTAGTACTATGTTGAATAAGAGTAGTGAGAGTGGGCAGCCATGTTTCATTCCTGTTCTCAGAGGAATGGCTTTCAGCCTTTCCCCGTTGAGTATGATGTTGGCTGTGGGTTTGTCATCGATAGCCTTTATTATGTTGAGGTACTTTCCTTCTATTCCCATTTTGTTAAGAGTTTTTATCATAAAAGGATATTGGTTCTTGTCAAATGCCTTCTCTGCATCTATGTGGTTTTATTCTTTGTTTTGTTGATGTGGTTTATCAGGTTGATTGATTTGTGGATGTTGAACCATCCCTGTGTCCCTGGTATAAATCCCATTTGATCATGGTGTATGATCTCTTTAGTATATTGCTGTATTCGGTTTGCCAATATTTTGTTGAAGATTTTTGCATCTATGTTCATCAGCGATATTGGCCTGTAATTTTCCTTCTTTGTATAGTCTTTGTATGGCTTTGGTATCAGGGTGATGTTGGCCTTGTATAATGAGTTAGGAAATGTTTCATCTTCCTCTATTTTTTGGAATAGTTTGAGATGTATGGGTGTTAAGTCTTCTTTTAATGTTTGGTAAAATTCACCAGAGGAGCTATCTGGTCCTGGAGTTTTATTTTTGGGGAGGTTTTTGATTACTATTTCAGTCTCTTTACTTGTGATTGGTCTATTCAGTTTCTCCATTTCTTCTTGGTTCAGTTTTGGGAGGTTGTATGAGCCTAAGAATTTATCCCTTTCTTCTAGATTGTCCAATTTGTTGGCATATAATTTCTCATGGTATTCTCTTATAGTGCTTTGTATTTCTGTTGTATCTGTTGTACTTTCTCCTCTTTCATTTCTAATTTTATTCATTTGACTCTTCTCTTTTTTTCTGAGTAGGTCTGGCTAAGGGTTTGTCAATTTTGTTCATCTTCTCAAAGAACCAACTCTTTGTTTCATTAATCCTTTCCACTGTTATTTTGGTCTCAATTTCATTTATTTCTGCTCTGATTTTTATTATTACTCTCCTTCTGCTGACTTTGGGCTTTGTTTGTCCTTCTTTGTCTAGTTCTGTTAGGTGTAATTTAAGGTTGCTTATTTGGGCTTTTTCTTGTTTGTTAAGGTGGGCTTGTATCACTATGAGTTTCCCTCTCAGGACTGCTTTTGCTGCATCCTATATGATTTGGTATGGCATATTTTCATTTTCCTTTGCTTCCAGATATTTTTTGATTTCTCCTTTAATTTCATCAATGATCCTTTGGTTGTTCAGTAGCATCTTGTTTAATCGCCACATGTTTGTCACTTTTCCAATTTTTTTCTTGCAGTTGATTTCCAGTTTCATAGCATTATGGTCTGAAAAGACACTTGTTATGATTTCAATCTTCTTAAATTTATTGAGGCTTTCTTTGTTTTCCAACATGTGGTCTACCCTTGAGAATGTTCCATGCACACTTGAGAAGAATGTGTAGTCAGCTGTTTTTGGATGGAGTGATCTGTATATGTCTACTAGGTCCATCTTGTCCAGTTTTTCATTTATGTCCACGGTTTCTTTATTGACTTTTTCTCTGGATGATTTATCCATTGGTGTAAGTGGGGTATTAAGATCCCCTACTATTATTGTGTTGTTGTTAATATCTCCTTTTAGGTTTGTTAATAGTTGCTTTATATACTTTGGTGCTCCTGTGTTGGGTGCATATGTATTTATAATTGATATGTCTTCTTGGTGGAGTGTCCCCTTTATCATTATATATTGCCCTTCTTTGTCTCTCTTAACCTGTTTTATCTTGAAGTCTACTTTGTCTGATATGACTATGGCAACACCTGCTTTCTTTTGTTTGCCATTAGCTTGGAATATTGTCTTCCATCCTTTCACTCTGAGGCTGTGCTTGTTTTTAGAGCTGAGATGTGTTTCCTGGATGCAGCATATTGTTGGGTCTTGCTTTTTAATCCATCCTGCCACTCTGTATCTTTTGATTGGAGAGTTCAATCCATTTACATTTAGGGTAATTATTGATATATGAGGGCTTAATATTGCTGTTTTGTCACTTATTTTCCAGTTCTTTTGCATTTCCTTTTTTTTCTTGTCCCATGTGTTTCAGACTGCCAATTCAGTTGGGTTGTTCTGTCTTATGACTCTTCTAGCTTTCTCTTTGTTTATCATATGTGATTTTGATTTGATTATTTCTTTAGTGGTTACCTTGAGCTTTATGTAAAAAATCTTGTGTATGGGTTAGTCGATTTTATAATGGCCTCTTATTTCCTTATACTAAGACAATTCAATCTCTTTCCTCTTCCCCTTCTAAGTCATTCTTGTTATAACTTGTTCTATCTTGTGTTGTGGGTGTATGTTTACAGTGATGAGCTTATATTTATTTTTGGTGATTTCCTTCCTTTGATCTTTGATTTTGGTATTTAAGTGGTTGCTAATGTATTCTGGTAAAGATCTACTATTTTTCTGATTTTGTCTACCTATGTTTCTCCTCAGTCATGTACTTTTGCATTGTGGTTCCTGTATTTGCCTTGTTTTTCCTCATCCTGGAAATATCTGGCTGCTGTTTCCACCTGCTGCCACCATGTGGAGGTTAAGGACTACGTAGTCTGAGCAACGCCCCCCCCCTCGCCCCGTGATCTGCCCCGGCTCCTCCCTGCCATAGGCCAGCGGCTCTGTCTGGTCTGGTTGGCTGAGCTGCAGTGTCAGGCATGGGGGGGGGGCTATCTCTTTTGCCTGCTGGGTCCCTGGAGTGGGGAGCTTCTCGCTCGCCCCTCGTTATCTGCTCTCCTGGGGTGCTCAGATGTTGATGGCACCCCTACAGCAGGTTCTGAGTCCTCTGTGTGGAAGTTTCCCACTAGCTGAGAGAGCCGGAAGAGCTAAGTTTCCCTGCAGAAGGCCACCCCTCCCCCAACTCTGGGAGCTGGCACCGGGATCGCTGGTCTGAGGGGGAGACTGAGGATTTCTCCTTAACTCTCCCCACCTCCTCCAGGGGCCCCAGCACCTCCACTCTCAGATGTGCCGCAGCATAGACCTTTCTGATCTTCCTTTTTTCTGTGTAGGAGTCCCTTGTTGGTCTGTGCCTGACCTTTTTGTTGTATCTTATCAGGGGAAGAGTTTACGGGAAAGCTCACTCCGCCATGATGCTGACATCACTCCCAATGCATTTTTAAACAGACTTATTGAGGTATCGTTTACCATAACATTCACGCATGATAAGTGTACAATTTATTGCTTTTGATTAATTTATAGTTGTGCAACCATCACTACATCCAGTATTAGAACATACCATCACCCCCAAATTTCCCTGTTGCCCATCCCCACCCCTAAGCAACACACCCAGTTTCCCCTATTATTAATGTCTAACAATAGTATGGTACACTTGTTATAATCAGTGAATCAATGTTGATACATTATTATTAACTACATCCCATACTTCAGTCAGATTGCCTTAGCTTTTACCTGACGTCTTTTTCCAGGATTCCACTCAGGATACCACATTACGTTTATTAGTTGTGTATCCTTAGGCTCCTCTTGAGAATGACAGTCTCTCATAATATCCTTGTTTTTTGATGGCCTTGAAAGTTGTGAGGAGAACTAGTCAGATATTCTGTAACATGTCCCTCAATTAGGATTTGTCTGATGTGTTTCTTATGATTAGTCTGGGTTTATGTGCTCTTAGGAGGAAGACCACAGAGGTAAAGTGCCCTTTCAAGTGTACATACTTGATGATGTGAACCTTGATCGCCTGACTGAGGCAATGTTTGTCAGATTTCTCACTGTAAAATTACTCTTTTTTTCCCTTTCCATATTGTACTTCACTGAAAGAAGTCACTATGCATAGCCCACACTTAAAGAGTAGGAAACTATGTTCTACCTTCTTGAGGGCTCAGTATCTACATAAATTATTTTGAATTCTTCTGCACAGAAGGTTTGTCTTTTCTTCTCCATTTATTTATTCAGTCATTTATTTGTAACAATATGGACTCATGGATATTTATGTTGTAGCCTGGGTTCTAATCCAGTACTATTTTATTTCATTGTGCAAATTGTTCTAGATTTGGCCATTGGGAGTTCTTTCAATTGATTCCTGTCTCTGTTTGACATACTCTTATCACTGCGGGATTTTTTTTTTCTTTTGAGTGCGCCCTTACTTCCTGGAATCACAAGATGTTCTAGGTTCATCTGGTATGTTTCCTGCTTCAGTTCCCAGAATCAGCCATTCTCTAAAGACCCCTGGTTCATTTTAATGGGAAATGGTATTTAGAAACAAAGATCTAGGTGCAAATTATGCTTTTTGCTACTGGAGTGTCACTGCTTTTGGCTCCATCAACAGGCTGACCTAGGAAATATATATCTATATAATATTCATATATATATATATATACATATTCATATATATGCATACATGTATATGTATATATATATTCACACTCATATTTTACATATATTTCTATATATATCCAGATATCTACATTAAAAAAGCATGAGGTCAAAATTATACTTTCAAATTGAATTCTCAGGATAAGATTCATTCTAGCTTCCTACCTTTCATATTTTATAACTGTTTTCTCTGACAATGACACACTTTGTTCCTAATTTCCATATATATATATACACACACACATATATATATATATATATATATATATAATTCCATCGTAGAATGCATCTAGAATACACATTATGTAGTTTCAGAATTCCTAACTCTTTCCACTGTGAAAAAAATACTAATTAACATTCAATATTTGTTTTTACTTCTTTGTGCCTTTGTCTTGAATATATATGTAAAAATGCTTTATTCAAGAATTACTTGGGGTAATTCACATTTTCCCCCTCAATATGGTTAGAGTATTCATTTGAAAAACAGTAAGCTTTGAGGTTTTTCCCTGTCCTTGTTAATTTTACTTTATTTTAATTTTTGAGATGCAAAATATAAAATGATTTTAAGGTTCCAAGCTGTATAAGGTTATACTCAGGAAATTATCATTTTCCCATCCTTCCACCCCATTCCCATCTCTGCAACTTTTCTGTCCCATTCTCATTACTCTTTGCTACTCCCAATTGAGAAACAATTAGTTTTTATTAGTTTCTGATTATCTTACCTCTTGTTTTTTGCACAATGGATCAGACACATACATTTTTTATATCCCCTTGTTACGCAAAAGGTGGTCTACTATAGATGCTCTTTTGCACTTTTTTTTTGCTTAATACATTTTGTGGTAATAAATTTATATAACTTCTAGAGAGCTTCCTTGTTCTTTTATATTTTCTGGCTGAGTTTTATTTGATTTATTAAAACAAATGTAATTTTTCCATTATGGAATAATATATGCACATCAAAAATGACTTTCAAATACAGAGAAGGAATAAAAGCATCCATGGTACCACCACCTAGAGATAAATTCTGTTTATATTTCTTTCCAGTATTTTTAGTGTTTATAAAATTTTTTCACTGTTTTCAAATTATAAAATTAAATGTAAATTATAAAGGTGTAATATATCAATTTCTTAAATGGAGAAAAATATGAAGAAGGTAAACCATTGCTCAGAATTAATCACAGTTAATAGTAGTTTTTTCCTTTAATTAAACTTTTTATTTTGGAATAATTATACTTTAATGGAAAGTTGTAAAAATAGTTGAGAGGACTCGTGTATCCTTCACCGAGATTTTCTTAACATCTGTAACTATAGTACGATATTAAAAACAGGAAATTGACAGTGGTAGAGACTGTATGTAGATTTCATCACTTTTTACATGAGTGTGTGCGTGTGTGTATGTTTGAGTGCGTGTGTGTAGTTCTGTGCAATTCTATCACATGTGTATGTTCGTGGAACCACCACTGCAATCAACATACAGAACTGTTCCATCACCAAAATGGATCTCCCTCATGGTATCACTTTGTAGTCACGCCTATGTGTCCCTAACCCCTGGTTCTAATCAGTTCTCTAACTCTGTAACTTTGTCATTTGGAGACTGTTATAATAATGGAATCGTGTGTAACCTTTTGAGATTAGTTATTGTCCCCCAGCCTATTGTCCTTTGGTTCCATCCGGGATGCTGCATGTGTCAATAGTTTGTTCATGTTTGGTGCTGAGTAGTATTTCATTGTATGGATTTACCGCAGTTTAACCATTCATACATTTACGAGTATTTGAGTTGTTTCCAGTTTTCAGCTATTACAAAGTTGTTATTGACATTTGTGTGTAGGTTTTGTGTGGACCTAAATTTTCATTTCTCTGAGATAAATTCCCAGGAGTGCAATTGCTCGGCCGTGTGGCACATGTCTGTTTAATTTCATAAGGAATTGCAAATCTGTTTTTCAGAGTGGCTGTACCATTTTATATTCCCACCAGTGATATATGAGAGATCCAATTTCTCTGCATCCTCACCAGCATTTGGTATTATCACTACCTTTTTTTTTTTAGCCTTTCTAATAGATGGGTAGTGATGTCTTATTGTGGTTTTAATGTGCATTTCCTTAATGTCTAATTATGTATAGCTTCTCATGTGTTTATTTGCCAATTATATATCCTTAGTTAAATGGCTCTTGAAGTCTTTTTTGCATTTTCTAGTTGTATTTTTTATTTTACTGTTGAGTTTTGAGATTTCTGTATATATTCTGGATACTAGTCTTTTGTCAGTTATGTACTTTCCAAATATTTTCTTTCAATCTCTAGCTTATATTTTCATCCTCTTCACATGGGCTTTCACAAAGTAAACACTTTTAAGTCAACTCAAAGAGCTCTTTGCCTAGCCCTAGATCCCCCGATTTTCTCCCGTGTGTTTTTCTAAATGTCCTATAGTTTGAGTAAATTTTTGAATAAGGTGTGAGATTTAGGTCAAGATTTTATTTTTGTCTCTGGATGTTTTATTAGGCAGATTCTCCAAACAGAACCAACAGTGTATGTATACATATATATACATAATATATTTAAATATAAATAAATATATACATATATATTTATACATTTATATACGCACATATATACATTTATACACACACACACATATATGTGTTTACAGAGAGAGAGAGTGATTTATTTTAAGGAATTAGTTCATGTGTCTGTGGGGGCTGGCAAGTCCAAAATCTGTAGGGCAGGCAGTTAGGATGGAAATTCAGGTAAGAGTTGATGTTTCATTCTTGAGTCTGAATTCCACAGAGCAGCAGGATGGAAATTCAGCCAGTTTCTATGTTACAGTCAGGAGGAGAATTCCTTCTTCTTTCAGGTAAGTGTTTGCTCTTATGGCTTTCAACTGTTTGGATGAGGCCCACCTACTTTATGGAAGGTAATTTGCTTTACTCAGAGTCTGCTGATTTAAGTGTTAATCACGTCTAAAAACCACCATCACAGCAAAATCTGGACTAGTGTTTGACCAAACAACTGTGCACCGTAGTCGAGCCAAGTTGACATGTAAAATTGACCATCACAGATGTACAGTTGCTCTAGCCATTAAATTGCTTATACACTTTTGTTCAAAAACAGTTGATTATATTTGTGTGTGTCTACTTCTAAGGTTTTATATTCTGTTCTATTGGTTTTTTTGTCCCTCTACCAATATCACACTGTTGATTACTTTAGCTATATAGGAAGCCTTAATATCAGATAGAGTAATGCCTTCCATTTTATTCTTTCTGTCAAGATTGTTTTTGTTATTCTGTGGCTTATGCCTTCCCACATAAATTTTATAATAAGCTTGTCTTTGCTTATGAGCAAGCTTGCAAGGATTTTGATAGGAATTTCATTAAACCTATATCAATTTGTAGAGAATCGACATCTTTATTATGTTGAAACTTACAACCTATGAACATACTGTATGCCTCCATTTATTAAGGTCTTCTTTGATTACTTTCATCATCATTTTGTGATTTCCACAAAACCAGTCCTGTACATGATTTGTTAAATGTATAAATCTGTTTTTCATTTCCTCTTGAGTGATTTTCAATGATTTTGTGTTGTTAAATTTTGGTTTCCTCATGTTCACTGTTAGTATATAGAAATTCAACTGCTTTTTGTGTGTGGAGCTTATATCTTGCAATGTTGCTGAACTAAAGTATTAGTTTTAGGAGTTTTTTCATAGATTCCTTGGGATTTTCTACTTAGATTTAATTTGGTAATAGAGGCAATTTTTTTCTTCCTTTTTAATCTGTATACCTTTTGTTTCTTTTTCTTGCTTTACTGCAGTGGCTAGAACTTCTAGTACAATGTTGAATATGAGTGGTCAAAGTGGACATGTTTGGCCTTGTTCCCAATCTTGGGAGGAAAGCAGTAGGTTTTTCATCATTACGCATAAGGTTAGTTGTAGGCTTTTTTTTGTAGATGTCCTTTATCATGTTGAACTAATTGTCCTCTAATGCTAACTTGCTGAGAGTTTTTATAATTGTTTCTTGGGTTTTGTCATGTGTTTTTTCTGTGTCAATGGACATGGTCATATGATTTTTCTTCTTAAGTTTGTCGGTATGTTGGATTACATTGATAGATTTTTGAATGTTGAACCGGCCATGCATACCTGATAAAAATCCCATTTGGTCATGGTTTATAATTCTTTTTATACATTGTTGGATTTAGTTTGCTAATATTTTGTTAAGTAATATTTGTATCTAACTTCATGAGAAATATTGGTCTGTAGTTTTCTTTTTTTGTACTGTGTTTGTCTGATTTTGGCCATTTTATATGGCCTCATGCAATAAGTTGGGAATTATTCTCTCATTTTCTATTTTCTGGAAGAGAGAATTTTTCTGTAAATGTTGGTAGAATTCTCCCAAGAGATAATCTGGGTCTGGAGATCTCTTTTTTCAAGATCTTTTTAATTGTGAATTCAAAGTCTTCAATTGTTATGAGAATCTTCACATCAATTTCTTGTTGAATTTTGGTCATTGTATTTTTCTAAAAATTGATCTATTTCTCCTAAGTTTTTGAATTTATGAGTGTAAAGTTGTTCGTGGTATTCCCTTATCATCACTTTAATGCCTGCAGGATTTGTAGTGATATTCTCTACTTCATTTCTGATGTTAGTGATTTGGATCTTGTCTCTTTTTATATTTCTCGGTCTTGCTAGAAATTTGTCAATTTAATATAAATTTTCAGAGAACCATCTTTTTTCATTGTTTTTCTCTATCGCTTTCCTATTTTCAGTTTAATTCATTTCTGCTCTTATTTCTTTCCCTTTGCTTTGGGTTTATTTTCCTCTACTTATCTAGTTTCCTGAGGTATTAGCTTAAATTATTTATCTGAGGGCTTTCTTCATTTTGAGTGTAAGCATTTAGTTCTGTAAATTTCCCTCTCAACACTGCTTTAGCTACACACCACATATTTTGATATGTTATAGTTTCATTTTTTTCAGTTCTATATATTTTTTATTTCTTTTGAGAACTCTTCTTTGACATGTGACTTATTTAGAAATGTGTGGCTTAATTTTCACATGTTTACAGATTTTCCTATTGTTTCTTTTACTGATTTCAAGTTTAATTGTATTACTGTCATAGAACATACCCTCTAGAATTTTAATTTTAAAAAAATTTTTGAGGTTTGCTTTTTGGGGCAGGATATGGTTTACCTTGCTGCATGTTCCATGGGTGCTTGCCAAAATGTGTATTCTGCTGATCTTGGGTGGAGTGTTCATATATATCAATTAAATCCTGTTGGTTGATTGTGTCGTTCAGATCTTTTATATCTTTGCTGATTTTCTGTCTAGTTTCTGCAAGTTGCTGAGAAGGAGGTGTTGCAGTCTCCAGTTATAATTATGGATTTGTCTGTTTCTCCTTTCAAATCTGTCCATTTTTGCCTTATGTATTTTGCCACACGTATTGAGGCTCCATTGTTTTGTATGCACACATTTAGTATCATTGGGTATTATTAGTGGGATGATTCTTCTATTTTTACATAATGTCTCTCTTTGTTTCTAGTAATTTTACTTGCTATAATGTCGACCAGATATTAATCTAGTCACATGTGCCATTTTTGGATTAATGTTTGCATGGTATAACTTTTCCTGTCCTTTTACTTTAAACCTACCTATGCCACTGAATTTTAAGTGAGTTTTTGTAAGCATCGGATAGTTGAGTTGTGGTTTTTATACCATGCCAGTCTCTGTCTTTTGATTGGTTTATTTAGACCATTTACATTTAATGAAATTATTGATATGTTATTTAAGTCTACCTTTCATTATTAGTTTCCTCTGGTTCTCATTCTTGTTTCTTTTTTATTGGCTTCCTATGGGTTACTTAATTTTTTTAGGATTCTATCTTGATTTATTTATAGTGTTTCCAAGTGTATCATCTCTTCTTTGTATAGTTTTCATAATGGTTGTTCTAGGTATTACAATATGCATATGTGACTTAAATAGTCATTGGTGTCAACATTTTGCCACTTTGAAGGAAATATGGAAACCTCTATTCCATTTAAATCCCTTTACCTTCCCTGGTTTTAAATATCATTGATGGTATTAGAATTTTTGTTTCAATCATTAAATCGATTTTAAAAACTAATGAAGGAAACGATGGTCTGTTGTATTTACCCATATTTATACATTTCCACTGTTTATTCTTCCTTGGTGGTGTTCCAAGATACTTTCTTTTATCATTTCCTTACTGTTTCAAGTTTACTGATTCTAGACTCTGTCATCTCCACTCTACTATTAAGCATGTTCAGCGTTTAAGAAAAATTTTTAATCATTGTATTTTTCAGTTCTGTAATTTTCATTTGGTTCTTTGTTTATACCTTCTATTTGTTTGCTGAGATTTTTTATTTTTTTCATTTGTTTCTAGAGAATCTGTAATTGTTGAAGCATTTTTGTGATGGCTGCTTTAAAATCCCTGTCATATAATTCCAGCATCTGAATCATCTTCATGTTGGTATAAATTGATTGTCTTTTCTCATTCAAGTTCTCATTTTCTTAGCTCTTAAAATGACTGTATTTGTATCCAGGACATTTTATCCATTATATGAGGAGACCGTAGGTCCTATTTAAAGCTATTATTTTAGCAGGCAATCACCTTGTTTAGGTCTTGGCCTTCTTTTGTGGGCTGTGATTCCAACAGCAGTTTAATTTTCAGAGCCTTTGTATTGTTATTTTGTTCTACTTGGTTTATCTCTTGCCACTAAGTCTCCCAGTAGTTTCTGCTGGTGCTTCCTGAAGGCATAGGAAGAATTTCCCCAGGCCAGCCAACAGCATGTCTCTCACTGCAGGTGGGATGCTTTGGAATCCCCTGTCTGGTCTCTCCATTCCCCTGACCCCTATAGCTGCTCTTAAGTCTCTGGATAGGGAAAGGAGTCTCAGATAACTGGGATCAAAGAGGTTTTTTGGGCTGATCTGTTTGTTATGTCTGCATCTCTCCCTCTGGTTCCCCCCATCCACCCTGGCACATCTGAACATCATATAGGCATTCCTGGCTTGGTTGCTTGCTGTGATTGGGCCCCTTTTCCAGTACTACCTGCCTGTCCTGACACCTCCTAGAGGAGGAAAGAAGTCTCTGGAGTGTCAGGTCATTGGGGCTGTAAGTTAAAAGATGATTCCCAGCCAGACTGCTTGCTATGACTGGAGCTCTCTTGCTGGTTCTGCCCACCTATTCCTTTGTCAGGGGAAGGGGAGGAGACTCTTAGGTCCTGAGTGGAAGGAGAGGGTTCCACCTGGCCATTTGCTATTGGTGGGATTCTAAATCCACCCCTCTTGCTGCTGGTGGTGGTCTTGGTCTCCCCTGATCTTGTCAGAATGGACAACATTTGATCTGGGGAAGGAATAAGCCTATCTGGCTTGCCTTCTGTTGCTAGTTTGGGGGCTGGGAAATGCAAGATCTAGGTGGTCTTCCTCTGTTGGATGAAGAGGACAAGATACTCAGCTGCTATGCTGTTCTTCCAGTCTTGGGTCTCAAACCAACACACCTTCTTACCACCACTTGGAGTTCTCCTTTGGTTGTCTCTTACCCATTTATAATTTTATAATTGTGCTTAGCAAGGACAAGCAAAGAGAACCAGATCTATGTCATCTCATCTGGACTCAAAGCCATTATTAATTGTTATTTGAATTAGTTTTATTCTGCCATTTTCTCTTGTATTTCCTATAATTTTTGCTTCATAGCTTTTTGATGCTAAGTTATTCCTTTTGTGTGTGTGTGTGTGTGACACTTCCTGTATCTCTTCCAGACAAAATAATCTACATAGTAATGTGTAAATTTATAAAATCTGGAGTCTAATCAGCAGTAAAAGCAAGTCAAACAAAGGTTCATAGATAATGAAATCATTCTTAGATGAGAACAGTCAATTCCCTCTCTGTCTTATTTCCAAGTTTGTATACTTTCTCTTAAAAGTGTGATGTTTGGTCATGAATAATCTCAAAGATTATTCTTCAGCATAAAAATGATGAGTCTTGTGTTTGAGGTTGATTATATACATAGGTGAGCATACAGTTTTGAGCAAACTAGAACCAGAGAATTAATTACTGTCTGGCAATTTCACAAGGAATATAGATCTGGATTTTTAAAATGTTCTTTCTCTGTAAAGCTGGGAAACGAAGCCCAAGGAATGCTCTCTACCGTGTGTCACCTGAAATACCTATAAATATTGGTGAATTTCTCTCCTCTCAACGTTCTCAAAAGCTGTGAAGCTTCATGGCCTATGAGGAAGAAACCTTCCTTACTAATGTGAACTGGACCTTTCAGTCTGGAACAGATATTACAGAACAGAAATCTTCCACCTATGATATTTTCATTTCGTATATTTTAGTTTTCATTCTAGAAGTTCTGTTGCTTCTTTTTTTTTTTTATATTCTAATACTCTTCTCATTATGTCCATGTATTCCTTTACATCCTTGAGCCTATGGAGTGTATTTATAACAGATATTTTAACTTTCTTGTCTGTGAATTTCATCAACTTTAGCATTAGTCATTATGGCTCTATTGGCTGTTTTTTCTACTATTTCTGGGGTGCATTTTCCTTCATAGTTTATTAATTTTTATTGCATACTGAACATTATTAATTTAATGTTGTTGAATGATTTTTTGCTTTAAAGAGAATTGAACTTGTCTTGGCAGGAAGTTAAGATACTTGCAGATTAGTTTAATCCTTTCAAGACTCGTTAAGCTCTTTTTAGGGCATAACATGAATTCTTAGGGTATACATTTTATTCTAGGTTAAATTTTCCTCATTTCTAAGTTGTGGCCCTTCTGTGGTGTCTACTAAATGTCTTCTGAATTCAACAAGGTCTGTACATTCGGGCTGGTAAGACCTTGGATGATTTGCAGCTCTGTGTGATTTCAGTAATTGTTCAATCTTACAGATCCTTGGTAATTTTTTTCTGGAGGTTGTTCTTACTCAGTGTTTTGGATGTTTGCCCTATATAGGTGCAGACTGTATTCAGCCAAAGACACAAGGCATGTCCTATGCAAATTTATCGAACTCTTTCATTATGTGGTTCCCTCCTCTAGAATAGTCTTCCCAGCAAATTCTAGCTTCCACAGCCTCCTAACCTTCACATACCCGAGAATCTATATCTCCTTTACTCAGCAAGATTTCCAGGCTGTGTCTGGGTTCCTCCTCAGTACACCTTAGTTGGGAAATTGCCTCCAGGCAGAGAGCCTGAAAAGTGGGAGGGCCCACCTCATTTGTTTCTTTTTCTTTTTTTCTCAGAGATCGTAGTCTGAGCTGTCTGTTGTCCAATGTCTAAAAATAGTTGTTTTCTATACTTTGTCCAGTTTTCTAGTTGTTTATGTTAGAAGGGTAATATTGGATCCTGTTATTTTATCCTGACTGGAAGCCGAACTCCTCAAAAAGTTCTTTTTGAGCCTGTATTAATAACTGCATTGGCATGAAAAGTAAAGAAACAGTAAAAGTATTGTTTATGAATTTTGAGGGATCAGTGAGAATCAGTTACTAGTTTTAGAATGTTTCATTTCAGTTTATAAAAGCACAGGTACCAAATAGAGGGTTAGGAAGCATCGAGAAGAGACACAAAGGGCTTCCTCGTATACCATCAGAAATATAGAAAAAATTAAAAACCACACAACTTTTCTCTCATCATTTAATTCAATCCTGTATGATTAATTCTTATTCCCCTGGATATTGAACAGGCAGTTTGCTTTCATGTGGCCCTATGCTCCCAGATATAAAGGGTTCCAGTAAATCCTGATTTCAGCCTTGTAATATTGTCTGAAAATTGTCTAACCAATGTCAGCTTAAGCTCCACACCCTGTACCTGTGAGTCTAATTCTTGAATTCAAATAGTTTAGAATAATCCTCTCTACAGATAAGTGAAGACCTAGTTTCTCTCCTGCATCTGAGAGCAGAGACTTTAGATGAACATCAGAGAAAAGCAGAAGCTGCCAGTTGACCAAAAGCCTGAAAGACTGTGGTTAATTTGTTAGAGTCACCAATAGTATCAAAACAGAGAAAAGTAGAATCCTTTTTGTTAGGACGAGGGGTATGATAATAACTCTTTATTAAGAATTTTATCAAAGTTTCTCTTGAGATGAGAAAATATTATGGAGAGAAATGGACTTAATGATTTTCTAGGAGCTTTCAATGCATTCTTGCAACATGTACAGTGTATAAAACATTTATACAAATAACATTAATCAAGTTTATATTAATAACATTACAGTTAACCTGGGGAAGTCTAGCTGAATTTCTTTGATTTGACAGTTCTTCCTATGCAGCTCTTACAATGTTATCTAATTAAAAAATATGGAGACTACCAAACAAATGTAATGATTTCTAGCATCCTTATATTTATAAGACAAGAGAACAAGTCTGTGATGTTCCAATGGCAAGCTCATAATTCTCAAACATAGTTTTAGGTATAAAAAAATCCTGAAGAAAAAAACTTTTTTGAATTTAGGGTCTGACCTTGATGAGGCAAAATCAAGAGTCATCAGAGGAGGTACAGTCACTTGATTAAAAAGGATCATTGATGTCTAGTAAAAATTGATTAGCTACCTGTTAATCAATGTGACGATGCAAGTTTATGTAAAATAGGAGAAAGCAGCAAAATTATAAGGAATCTTAGCTCTTTCAGAAATAAGGAACTTGTTAAAAATAACCATTTACATGATACAAAGCACAAAAAATTATTCTGGTGAGATATTGAATCTCTGCCATCTGGGCAGATTGTATATAAGGCAAAGAAAAACTTTGCATTACCTCTGTTAAGAGCAAATAAATATTTCACAACTAACTGCCATGTATACAGTTAAAAAGACCAGATTCTAATTTTGCATCAATATGGTATTTGGCTCTAAAGTATTCACAAACAATTTTTTTTAATTATCTTATGAATAACCTCACGAAAATTGAACAATTGTTGCCAAGATTTTTTCAGACTCTTTATTTGCTTGTTTATAGGTATTACAAGCAAGATAAAGTTTACTTTGCACAAAACATCTACAATTTTCTGTATCCATTCAAGTCTTGACTTTCACTGTCCTCTTTCATATTCTGAAACAACCAGTCATATACTATTAAGATGAAACTATTTCATCCTTTGGAAAGCAATTACACATCCCTTTATCCTGAACCACAGTTGTCTTCTGCCACTATTGCTACTAGTATGGTCCCAATTGTATTAATTATAATTTCTAACCAAATTAAGTAAGTTCTATTTCAGAGAGAAGTGAGAGGTAGATAATTTATTAATGCCTCTCATTCGGAAGCTAGTTTGCAGCCTAAAAACGCATATACACATAATATAATCCCTTACAGTCATGCTCGTTTTCTTTTACCTTTTTAAAGTGGCAAAAATGAACAAGTTCATTAACACAACCCAAAAGTATAGCCATCCTGTAATACATAAAATATGAAGCAATATTGTATGTATAGATGTGTGTGTGTATGTATATATGCACACGCACAAATACATACAGATTATGAGCAGACTGACGGGGTCGAGAATCAGAAACAGAAACAATACAACAAAAAAACAAAATGAGAAGAAAAAATCCAGAGAAATAGAGAATCAGCTAAATTAAATTTCTGCTGCCACTTGGAAATCACCCCAAAAGCCATGTAGGTGCAAGAAAAGGTATATGTATGCTTAAACAGTTCAAGAAGAACATTTGTTGGGCAAGGAAATGTATCTGACTCTGTTAAATGAGTCCACTTGGGCATCTCAATGAGGCCTTGAAAACTGTCAAAAATGTTAAAAACATTACTCTTTTACAAATATAAACTGAGCACCTGTCAAACACTTATTTAACTCATTAATAGTTGTTAAATAGTTCACAGAGTGTTTGAAAAACTGTATATTTGGAGGCATTAGGAAAAAGAATATTGAAATACAATCACTGGATTTGATGTAAAACCTGCTAATGTCCTATAGAACAATAAAACCATAATTTGGGGGTTATCATTTTTCAACTGGACAAAATCTGCCTGACAAAATCTACATGTTAACATATAACTTCACCAAATATAGGTTCTTATTAATAGTGATTAGCAAGTTAAACAAAGTACATTCCCTTAGATAACTAAATAATATTTAGGTTGGCCTCAGATGGGTCTCTTAACAAATGTTCAAATATGACATTGAAAAGATATGTGGTTCTCCATTTTCTCTATTTACAAGTTGTGGACAATTTTTCTTTAACAGGTGTATTAGCAATATACCAGCAATATTTGTTATTAATAATCTCCACTCCTCTTTTTAACAGCAACAATAATTTTAAATAGTTTTTATACAGATCATTTTTGATGTTCTGCAATATGTAATCAAGTGATTTTGCATACACTATAGGGACTAATTTTTTAGCAAACATTTGAAGATCTTGTATGAATGCTAGTTTTGGTTGAGTAAGGTATTTTGTGATCAAGCATTTTTCCTCCTATGGACTGTTTTTGTAACATTTCTTCAATTGTATTTATAGTTTCAGTAGAAAAAAATAAATTTTAACTTTTATAATTTTAACTGATTTTAACTTCTTATAATGGACTCTGATTTTTTTCTGATTGGTAGATGAATATTTTGTTTAAATCGAATATTATTATTATAATATTGTATTCTGCTATAATATAATGCATATTATAGTTATGTTGCATATAATAAGAAAACAGTATTAACAATTAATAATATAGCATAATATAATTATAGAATGTCACTAGAATGTTCCATTTTATAAATTAATAATTTATCTAATAACCATTTAATATAGTAATAAATCCTAGAAACTATTCCAAGAGATACTACAGAAAGTTCAATTAACATAAATTTTTTGAAAGTCTTGAGATGTGCTTGCTAAATGCAAATTTCTTTCTATTTAATACATTTTGATAATAGCACATGAAAATAACCAGAGTATCTGTCACATCTGACAGATACATCTGGGTCATATGGAAACATATGGAATACAAATAGGACCTGAGGCCTCTCTCCCCCTTGAAACCTAAATGATATCGGCTCTAATCTCTATTCTAGAGTTCTAATGCTCCCTTTTCTGCATATTCTTTTGTTATTATGATTCAAAGAGGAGACTAACTCCCAAAACAAAACCCCTTCACGAAGTATTGAATTTACTAAAATTTTTGGATAATTAGGAAAGGTCACAAAATTAATGCCATGGATTAGAACAATGTTAATTCACACATTAAACATTTCTTTCCTTAGAAGATCTTTTAGCCATCTCACCATTGGGAATCTCATTGTTCTATTACCTCATATAATTATCTGTTATCCTTGCTTTTCTCTTTCTCCTCATTTTTTCACATGGAATAGTAAATGCTCTTCCTTTGCTGCTCATACCTATGATTTTAAGACCTCAACCTGCCACCTGAGAGTTCTCAACCCTAACTGCTCATGATAATCCTCTGGACCTGCCCCAGAGATTCTGATATAATGGTCTCAGGTAGAGCCCAGGCATGGGTATTTTTTAAATGCTCTTCAGATAATTCTTGAACTCAAGGGACTAATCAAATTATTTTTTCATATATTTCTCTAAGAGGACTTCTGGTGCTAGATGGTAAGAAAATAAAACTTCCAACTTCTTACATATGATTACGTCTTTACAATCTGAAGGCACATAGCTTATTTCGTTTTTATTTCAATGTAGTCACAATTATTACTTTATTTTATTTTTTGGATTTTTATGCCAATTATTGGTAATATGAATTCTGGAATTTTCTTGAATTTTTCTTATGTATTATGCATGCACACAATCTGATGGTTCAACTGACTTTATTTTTCATTTCTTTTTGCTTTGTTTTAGTTTTGTTACCACTATGCCTGTGTAGAGGTTCGACATCGGATCGATTTTAGGGCGTGCGATTCTTCTAGACATTGCAATAACAATGGAGTAAGTAATTTCAATTTTCATTTTAAGCAACATGCTTTGAACAATTCAATAAACAGTTTGGAGACTTAAAATAATTATTTGAATGATTGTTTTTTATCATTTTCATGCTGCTTGATGTCATTAATAGTCTGTAATTTATAGCTTCAATCTTATTTTCTTAAGAAATCTTGTGGAACTATTTATTAGAGAGGTAAAGTAGAAACATTTAAGATGATTCTGGTTGTATAAAGTGTTTGGTAAATATGTGGGATGGTTACGCTATAAGCGTCATGTGTTACATTATAACTAAAATGATGTTCTTTTTGCAGAGAGAAGGCAGAAACTGGTAAATAAAGGTTATTAGAATTTTCTTGCTAGTCTTGCCCCTTAATTTAGTCTGGGCTGTTCTGTGAAGCTAGCAAGTAAATGATAATTAGTGGCATGTTACTGGTAATTGCCAGTATTTGGGTCTAGCTGTGATGAGAATTGAAAGAATTCAAACAAAAAATTGATTTGGCAACAGAAGCTAGATATACTTTCTAAAGTATGGACAATTTCAAAGAAAAACTTGTTGAATTTGTCTATTTAAGATAAATTATCTGGAATGGATAAATTCTCTGTTAAATAAATGAAGTGTATTCATTGGTCTCTCTTGAAAATGATCTTTGTACATAAACAATTGTTTTATTTTCGGATTATTCCAGATTTGCAACAATTTTAACCACTGCCATTGTAAAGACGGGTTTGTTCCTCCTAACTGCCAGCCAAAGAAAGGAGAATTTGGAAGTATCGATGATGGACACGAGATTAAAACTGGTTAGTGTCTTAAAAATTTTATTAATCCATGACAATATCTAAGAGAATAAATTAAAGTGTAGGTTCCAAGCTACATTACAAAGCAACTAATGTCAACAAATACAGTTTTATTTTATTTATAAGATTTTAAAAAATCTAAGCCAGTATAAGTTTGTGCTGTTCTTTCTATAGCAACAATGACATGGTTTGCTAACAAAAAGTATACCCAATGTTAGGCAATTTTAAAAGTAGAAATTCCGGTGCATATAATTTTACCGGTTAATTGGATTGTTTCATATAGTCCTCGTTTAAAATAGTAGTCATTGTTATATTAATGCCACTAGACTCTTTCGGGATATCTTTTATTTCTTTCTCTTGCATTTTAAAGGCTCTGATCTCGTCTTTTGAAATGTCCTCTTTAGAATCTCCCCCGTGGGGTTCCCGAGTAGTATTTTGAGATTAAGCAGGCCTGGATGAGACCAGGAACAGCTGGGGGATACTCCCTGGTTCCAGAAGGTATTGGGGCCCACCTAAAATACCCCAGGAGCAGAGGAGGGCCGTCCACCCTTAAGCCCTTTTCTTTTGAGGAAAATAAATAATGAAATTCCTGGGCAGGCTTACCTGTAGCTTGTATACTAGGGGAGAGGCATACTTAGGGTAACCAACTTTTTAGAGAGCTAATGCACAGCAGTATCAGACTGTGTATCAGACCAAAAAAAGGAACATAATAATTTAACGTGTAACATATAATTATACACATGTATTATTTTCACATAAATATATGGAAAATAAATATTTATTTGAAATTATGTATTATTCTGTATTGTTTACTTTTCTGTTACATAAATGCTATTATTTAAGCAAAACAAAAATATTACTAGTTAACAGTGTCAATTGATAGTAGTTCATAGTCAACCAATTAAAAATATATATGAGCAAAAATGTAACAATATTTTATAATATGTTATCTGATACAACAATTTATTTTATCTCTTTTTAAAAACTCTTAACTGCATATTTAAATTTTGCAGGCTATCTTACTATATTTTCTTCTTCTTTTTTTTGTTGAGGTAACATTGGTTTATAACATTATATACATTTCCAGTGTGCATCATTATATTTCGACTTCTGTATACACTACATCGTGTTCACCACCAAAAGTTTATTTCCCCTCGTGACCATACAAATGTCCCCCTTTACCTCTTTCACCCTCCCCCCACCCCCATTCCCCTCTGGTAACCACCAGTCTGTTCTCTGTATCTATGTGTGTATTTATTTTTTATCTTCCACATATGAGTGAAATCATATGATAATTGTCTTTCTCGGTCTGACTTATTTCGCTTAGCATAATACCTTCAAGGTCCATCCATGTTGTTGCAAATGGCAAGGTGTCATCTTTTTTATGACTGGGTAGTATTCCATTGTATATATATGCCACATCTTTATCCATTCATCCTTCAATGGGCAATGAAGTTGTTTCTGTCTTGGCTATTGTAAGTAATGCTGCAGTGAAGATAGGGGTGCATGTATCTTTTCAAATTACTGTTTTCATAATCTTTGGAGGAATACCCAAAAGTGAGATAGCTGGATCATATGATAGTTCTATTTTTAATTTTTGGGGGAATCTCCATACTGTTTTCCATAGTGTCTGCACCAGTTTACATTTGTACCAATGGTGTACAAGTGTTCCCTTTTCTCTACATCCTCACCAACGTTTGTTATTTCTTGCCTTTTTAATAATAGCCATTCTCACGGGCATGAGATGATATGTCATTGTGGTTTAGGTTTGCATTTCCCTAATAATTAGTGATGTTGAACATCTTTTCATCTGCCTGTTGACCATCTGTATATCTTCTTTGGAAAAATGTCTATTCATATCCTTTGCCCAGTTTTTAATCGAGTTGTTTGTTTTTTGTTGTTGAGTTGTATGATTCTTTATATACTTTGGATATTAATCACTTATCAGATATATGATTTGCAAATGTCTTCTCCCAACTGGTAGGTTGTCTTTTCGCTTTGTGGATGGTTTCCTTTGCCATGCAGGAACTATTTAGTTTGATGTACTTCCATTTGTTTATTTTTTCTTTTGTTTACCTTGCCTGAGGAGATATATCCAGAAAGATACTGGTAAGACCAATGTCAAAGACCATACGGCTTATGTTGTCTTCTAGGAGTTTTATAGTTTCGGATCTGACATTCAACTCTTTAATCCATTTTGAATTAATTTTTGCATGTGGTGTAAAACAGTGGTATACTTTCATTCTTTTGCATGTGGCTGTCCAGTTTTCCCAACACCATTTATTGAAGAGATGTTACTCTCTCCATTGTATGTTCTTGGCTCCTTTGTTGAAAATTAGCTGTCCATAAATGTGTAGGTTTATTTCAGGGCTCTCAATTCTGTTCCATTGATCAGTGTATCAGTCCTTCTGCAGTACAATTCTGTTTTTATTACTATAGCTCTGTAGTACATTTTGAAATCAGGGAGTGTGATGCCTCCAGCTTTGTTCTTTGTTCTCATGGTTGCTTTGGCTATTTGGGGTCTTTTCTGTTCCATATAAATTTTAGAATTCTTTATTCTATTTCTATGGCAAATGTTGTTGGGATTTTCATAGGGATTGCATTGAATCTGTAGATTCCTTTAGGTAATATGGACATTTTAACTATGGTAATTCTTCCAGTCCACGGGCATGGAATATCTTTCTATTTCTTTGTATCTTCTTTGATTTCTTTTAACAATATTTCGTAGTTTTCGGTGTACAGATCTTTCACCACCTTGGTTAAATTTATTCCTAGGTGTTTTATTCTTTTTGTTGTGATTGTGATGTGGATTGTTTTCTTGAATTCTCTTTCTGCTAGTTCATTCTTAGTGTATAGAAAGACAACTAATTTTTGTATGTTGATTTTGTACCCTGCAAATTTACTGTATTCGTTTATTGTTTCTAATAGTTTTTTGGTGCATTATTTAGGGTTTTCTAAGTTTAAAATTATGTCATCTGCAAACAGTGAACGTTTTAGTTCTTCTTTTCCAATTTGGATACATTTTCTTTTTCTTTCCTAATTGCTCTGGCTAGGACTTCCAATGCTATGTTGAATAAGAGTGGTGCAAGTGGGCATCCTTGTGTTTTTCCTGTTCCTACAGGGATAGCTTTCAGGTTTTCACCATTGAGTGTGATGTTAGCTGTGGGTTTGTCATATATGGTCTTTATTACCTTGAGGTAGTTTCCTTCTATACCCATTTTATTCAGAGTTTTTACCATAAATCGATGGTGAATCTTGTCAAATGTATTCTCTGCATTTATTGAGATGATCATGTGATTTTCATTCTTCATTTTGTTAATGTAATGTATCATGTTGATTGATTTGTAGATGATGAACCATCCTTGCAACCCTGGAATAAGTCACACATAATCATGGTGTATGATCCTTTTAAAGTATTGTATTCAATTTGCTAATATTTTGTTGAGGATTTTTGCGTCTATGTTCATTAGTGATATTGGCCTGTAATTTTCTTTTTTGTGTTGTTCTTGTCTGGTTTTGGTATCAGGGTAATGTTGGCCTTTTAAAATGAATTAGAGTGCATACCCTCCTCTTCAATTTTTTGGAAGAGTTTGGGAAGGATGGGTAATAAATCCTATTCGAATGTTTGGTAGAATAGACCAGAGCAACCATCTGGTCCTGAACTTTTGTTTTTTGGGAGGTTTTTCATTACTGTTTCAATCTCCTTACTAGTGATTGGTCTATTCTGATTGTCTGTTTCCTCTTGATTTAGTTTTGAGAGGTTGTATGATTCTAAGAATTTATCCATTTCTTCTAGGTAATCCAATTTGTTGGCATATATTTTTTCATAGTATTCTTTTATTTGTATTACACATAAATATTTCTGTGGTATTTCTGTGGTATCCATTGTAAGTTGTCCTCTTTCATTTTTTTTTTTTTTTTTTCGGTGAGAAAGATCAGCCCTGAGCTAACATTGATGCCAATCCTCCTCTTTTTTCTGGGAAGATTGGCCCTGAGCTAACATCTGTGCCCACCTTCCTCTACTTTATATGGGATGCCGCCACAGCATGGCTTGACAAGTGGTGTGTCGGCCCCGTGCCCAGGATCTGAACCTGCAAACCCCAGGCCACTGCAGCGGAGCATGAGCACTTAACTGCTACACCACCAGGCTGGTCCCTCTGAATTTTATTTTTGCCTTCCTTCTACTGACTTTAGGCTATGTTTTTTTCTTATGTTTCTTGTTCCCCTATGTGTAATGTTAGACAGTTTAAGATTTATCTTGTTTCCTGAGGTAGGCCTGTATTGCTATAATCTTCTCTCTTAGTACCACTTTTACTGCATCCCATAGATTTTGGTATATCATGTTTTCATTTTCATTTGTCTCCAGGTATTTTTTGATTTCTCCTTTGATTTCTTCATTTATCCAATAGTTGTTCAGTAGCATGTTTTTAAACTCCACATATTTATTGCTTTTCCAGTTTCTTCTTGTAGTTGATTTCTAGTCTCATACCATTGTGGTCAGAAAAGATGCTTGATATGATTTCAATGTTCTTATATTTATTGAGACTTGTTTTATTTCCAAGCATATGATCTATCCTTTAGAATGTTCCATGTGCGCTTGAGAAGAATGTGGATTCTGCTGCTTGTGGATGGAATATTCTCTACATATATATGAAGTGCGCCTTGCCTAATGTTTCATTTAAGGCCACTGTTTCCGTGTTGACTTTCTGCCTGGATGATATATCCATTGATGTAAGTGGGATATTCAAGTTCCCTATTATTATTGTGTTGCTGTCAATTTCTCCCTTTAGGTCTGTTAATAGTTTCTTTATATATTTTGGTGTTCCTATGTTAGGTGCATATATGTTAATAAATGTTACGTCTTCATGATGGAATGTCTCCTTTATTATTATATAATGTCTATCTTTGTCACTTGTTATCTTTTTTTTTTGGAGAGGAAGATTGGCCCTGAGCTAACATATGTGCCCTTCCTCTGTTTTGTATGTGGGACGCCACCACAGCATGGCTTGATGAGTGGTGTATAGGTCAACCTGCGAACTCCTGGCCACTGAAGTGGAGCATGTGAATTTAACCACTATGCCACCAGGCTGGCCCCAATCACTTTTTATCTTTTTTGGCTTGAAGTCTATTTTGTCTGATATAAGTATGGCTGCATCTGCTTTCTTTTGGTTGCCGCTTTCTCAGAGTTTCATATTCCATCCCTTCACTTTGAGCCTGTGTTTGTCTTTAGAGCTGAGGTGGATCTCCTGGAGGCAGCATATTATTGGGTCTTGCTTTTTAATCCATGTAACCATTCTGTCTTTTGATTGGTGATATCAATCCATTTACATTTAGGGTGATTATTAATATATAAGGACTTAATACTGCCATTTTACCTTTTGTTTTCTCGTTTCTCAATATTTTCATTACTTTATTTCTTCTTTGTGTTTCTGTATGCCATTTAAGTTTGGTGGCTTTTTTGTGATTTTTTTTCTCAGTTTCCTCTTTTTTTATATTTTATGTCTCTGTTCTGAACTTTTGTCTTGTGGTTACTGTGAGGTTTGTATAAAAGGTCTCCTAGGTAAGGTAGTTATTTTTTCTGCTGATAGCATCTATTCTTCATTTGCCAGTACTGGTTGCATCATTTTCCACTTCCTCCTCTGTGTTTTTGTTGTCACCAATTTTCCCTCTTTATGTTGTGAATTCATTACCAAACTGAAGTGGTTATAGTTACTTTTAATGCTTCCTTTACTTTTAACCTTTATGTTATAATTAAGTGTTTATTAGCCTATTCCGATATAGAGTTGCAATTTTCTGATTCTTTCTCTCTGTTACCTTGCTGAAAGCTTTGTATATGTTTGCCTTTTCATTTTGGGTAGGAGAACTCCTTCAACATTTCTTGCAGGGCATGTATAGTGGCAATGAACTCCCTCAGCTTTTGTTTGTCTTAGGAAACCTTTATTTCTCCTTCATATCTGAAGGATAACTTTGATGGATAGAATATTCTTGGCTGACAGTTTTTATCTTTCAATATTTTGAATATATCAACCCCCTCTCTCTGACCTATAGAGATTCTGCTGAGAAATCTACTGATAACCTAATGGGAATTCCCTTGTAGGTTATTGTTTTTTTTTCCCCTGGCTGCCTTTAATATTCTTTCTTTGTCATCAACTTTTGACAGTTTATTATCCTGTATCTTGGAGAAGGTCTTTTTGTATTGAGATAGAAATATAGCACTAGTTTTTGGTTTCTCTTACCTGAACACCTCTGGCTATATTTGAGGGTTGGTACTTTCCACCCTCCAACACATCTGTTAGGGGTATCACCAGTAGTCTCATCATTGCTGCCTTTGTCTTTGGGGGTCACTGATGCCTTATGGTTGCTGATATTGCTACAGTTGCTGATTTTACTGCTGAGGGTACAGAGAGGGCTCACACCTCTGCCACATCTGGGATCACCTGCATCGGAAGCTCCACTACTGTAGTGTGAGGAGGAGGAGGATGGGAAGGGAACTGGGTTTGCAAATATTTTCTTCCATCCAGTAGGTTGTCTTTTTTTGTTGTTGATGGTTTACTTTGCTGTGTAGAAGCCCTGTAGTTTGAATGTAGTCCCATTTATTTTTTCTTTTGTTGCCATTGCTTTTCATGTTTGATTCAAAAATGATCACCAAGATCAATGTCAAGGAGCTTACCACCTATGTTTTCTTCTAGGAGCTTTATGGTCCCAAGTCTTACGTTCAAGTCTTTAATTCATATTGAGTTAATTTTTGTGTATGGTGTAAGATAGTGGTCCAGTTTCATTCTTTTGCTTGTGGTTGTCCAGTTTTCCCAGCACCATTTATTGAAGAGATGGTCCTTTCCCCATTGTATATTCTTGGCTCCTTCATCATAAACTAATTGGCCATATATGTGTGGGTTTATTTCTGGGTATAAATTATTTTTGGTGTGTTGTGCCATATGCTCTGTTTTGGTTATTTACATCCCAATCCAGTTGTATGTGTCCTTCCATCTGTTGGTAAAAACAGTCATTTTGCCTTTTTGTTCAGTGATGTCTGGGTCGTGTTGGTGTCAGTATTTTAATCATTCTGATTTTCATTATTTGAGCTTTTATAAACCAAGATTACAATATTGACAATATGAAAAAATTAAATTAGCACTATCTTTACACCAAACACGACAGTTAATCTCCAGACTAAGTCAAAGATGGACTATTAACACTAATGATTTCAACACCTTTAGCTTGCACACTTAAGTCACATCATTCTGAGTGAACCACAAATCACAATTGTGAACATCAGCAGTCAGAGTTAAAAACATTGGCAACAACTACAGATAATCTATGCTGTATTCATTTGACACCAAAATAATGCTGCTTTTAGTCCTTGCTTTTGTTAGCTTCAATATGGATTTTATTCTTCTCCTCCAGCCTTCCAAACCAGTTGCCAAAACTCAGAAAATTTCCCGTCCCGGTAATGGATTCCTCAGTATGTGAGATTTTCGTATGACCCCAGGACAGTCCCAGGTGAACCTTCATAGGTTGGTTACCCTAGGTCCAAATGACAGTAGGATGACAGCACCTGAGCTGGGGATCAGAGGAAACCTTCCAATGCAACTAGTTTTCTTTAGTCAGCTTCCGTAGGCTCTGTCTTCCTCAGCTGTATTCTGGGGCCTGTAGGCCTACCCTGAAAGCACTGGGCTGATGTGCCATCTGGCTGCATGTTCTGTCCCAAAATGGTCCCTTCTGGTGCCCTGGACTCGGTCAAGGAAGCCCTGGGCTTCCCTTGATGAGCCCTGGGCTCAATGTGGGAGAAGCCCTTGTGATGCTGAATGCGTTTTGGAGGCATAAAGAGTTTGAGAGGCAAGGTGGTCCCAGGGAGTCCAGGTTTGTTTTATATTCTTGTTCTATTTATTTTGAATATCACTAACTTATGTTAACAGAATATGATCTGGAAAAACCTCAAATTATAGAATTTATGATGGCCTTATTTGTTGCCAGTACATTACAACTTTTGTTAACTTTCTTGGATATTTTCAAATAATGTATAATCTGTTTTTACAGTATATATATATATATATAGCTCTAACTACATAAACAAACATATATGCATAATTGAATGTATACATATATATGTGTGTGTGTATGTTTGTTTGTGAGTTACCTATTTGAATTAGCATATTCTAGAATATAAATCCTCATATATTTTTGTCTACTTGATACCTAAAGAGTATATTTTAATCTCATAATTTTTTTCAATAATTTTGATGTAATCCTAACCCCAGAAATTACCACTAATACTATATATTATTCCTGATTTTCAGTCAGTATTATCAACCTTTTTAATCTGTGACAAGCTAATAGTGAAAAAAAATTCCACTTGCATTTCTTCAATTTCATGAGGCTTCCTATTTACCTTATGGTTGCAGGAAATTTATAATTCTTCTGTGTATTGCTGTTTCATCATGCTTAGCAATCTATTCTGCTAATATTTTTGATCTTTTATAACACAACACATATTTACATATGTATGTTTAATTGTAAAATACGCAGAACATAAAATTTACCTTTTTAACTATTTTTTACGTGTACAATTCAGTGGCATTAAGTACATTGTTGTACATTGTTGTGCAACCACCATCCATCTCCAGAGCTCTTTTCATCTTGAAAATCTGAAACTCTGTATCTGTTAAACAATATCTCCTCATTCCCCTTTCCCCCAATCCCCGTCTACTACCATTCTACTTTCTGTCTTTATGAATTTGCCTGCTCCAGATACCTCCTATAAATGGAATCATACAGTATTTGTCCTTTTGTGTCTAGCTTCTTTCACTTGATGTAATGTCTTTAAAGGTCATCCATGTTGCAGCATGTGACAAAATTTCATTCCTTCTTAAGGCTGAATAATATTCCATTGCATGTATATATCACATTTTGTTTATCCATTCATGTGTTGATGGACACTTGGGTTGCTTCCAAGTTTTAGCTATTGTGAGTAATGCTGCTGTGAACATGGGTGCACAAATATCAGTTTGAGTCCATGCTTTCAATTGTTTTGGGTATATACCTAGACGTGGAATTACTGGATAATATGGTAATTATATGTTTAATTTTTTGAGGAACCACCATACTGTTTTCCATAGAGGATGCATCGTTTTACATTCCCACCAGCAATGCACAAGGGATTTCTCTACATCCTCATCAACACTTGTTATTTTATTTTATTTTTTAGAGTAGCCATCCTAATGGGTGTAAAGTGATAACTCATTGTGGTTTGGTCTCTGTAGAGGTATTGCAGGATCTATAGATCAGAAATTACTCTTTTCCTTTTCAGAATGTTATTGTTTTGTTGAAAATTCATATCAGAAGATCTTTCTGTCATTGTATTTTTAATTTGCTACCTTTTACATATAGGAAGCCTACTGATTTTTGTGCATACATTTTGTCGATGGACTATCACTATTTTCAAAAGTCTTTTCGTTGATTTTTGGGGCAGTTGATGTTTTTTAAATGATGTAACTGCAATTAATAATAATTTTGCCATATCTTTTTAATAATAATAATTTCCCTCTCTTTCCTCTTCTTTAGTTAATGTCCCTCCCCCATCTCGTAATTGTGTTAGATAATCCATTCAGAATAAAAAGAACTAATCATGAGAGAGGTTATTACTTTACACCAAGGAAAACCTCTAATATTTTATCATGAAAAGCTTGCTGCTTTTGATTCGTTATGTTTATCTTGTTTAGAAAATATTTATCTCTTCCAATTTTATTTAAAATCAGGAATGTCTTTTTGGTTTTATTAAATATGTGGATCGTATCTGTTGAACTGATCATATTGTTTCTTATATCACCTTTAAAGATTTTTTTAATACTAAACCTCTTGTGTTGTAGCCTGAAGTTTTTTAGACTATTAGGTAGTGAATGTTGCTGGGAAGGAAAGTTTTAACAGGAGTTCCACCACTATTTCTCCCTTCAAGGGATGCCCTGGGGAAAAAATGACCTCATGTATTCTTTCATGAAAACACACTGTATTAGTCTGCTTGGGCTGCATAACAAAATACCACAGAGTGGATGTCTTAAACGGTAGAAATTTGTTTTCTCACAGTTGTAGAGCCGAGAAACCCATTATCAAGTTGCTGGCAAATTGGGTTCTGTTGAAAGCTCTCTTCCTGGCTTGCAGATGGCCTTTCCTCTGTGTGTGTGAAGACAGAGAACTCTCTGGTCTCTCCTCCTCCTCTTTTAAGAAGATAAGTTTCATCAGATCCCACCATTAAAACCTTACTTAACCCTAATTATCTCCCCAAAGCCTCATCTCCAAATACCATCACATTGGGGGTTAGGGCTTTGAATTTTGGGGGAATGCAATTCAATCCATAACATTCCATCCTATGACCACCTCAAATTTATGTCCTCCTGGTATGCAAAATACATTCATCTCATCTCAACAGCTCCAAAAGTCTTACCCATTTCAGCGCCAATTCCAAACACAAAGTTTCATCTAAGTGTCGCCTAAATCAGGTATGGATGAGACGTGAAGTATGATTCATCCTGAGGCAAAGTTCCTCTCCAAGTGTGAACCTGTGAAATCAGAAGAGCTATGTGCTTCTAAAAAACAGTCGTGAGACAGGTGTAGGATAGACATTTGCATTCCAAAAGAGAGAAATTGGGAAGAAGGAAGAGGCGACAGATCCTAGTAAATACAACACCTAGCTTGCAAATTGCATTAGATTTTAAGGTTTGAGAGTAATCCTCTTGGCTTTATGTTCTGTCCCCCAGACCCATGGAGGACAGCATCACCCCACAGCCCTAGGTAACATCTACCCCACCCCTTTGGCTCTGGGTAGAGACCTTGCCCATACAACTCTTTGCAGCAGCTCCATCCCTGAGGCCCTGGGCTGGGGCAGCCTGGCTAGCAGAAACCAAGGAGAAGGCCTCACCCTCTGAAACCAAGAGGGAGACAGTCCCTAGGCCTGTGATGGGAGAGGAAGCCCTGATGATCTGTGAATCAACCTCAGGGATCATTCTCTTTCATTTTTCTTTTCTTCTTTTTTTAAGGAAGATTGGCCCTCAGCTAACATCTGTTGCCAATCTTCCTCCTTTTTTCCTTTTTTTCTCCCCAAAGCCCCAGTACATATTCGTATGTCATAGTTGTACATCCTTCCAGTACTTCTATGTGGGATGCCACCTCAGCACGGCTTGATGAATGGTGCATAGGTCCACTTCCCAGATTTAATTCTGGTGTATAGGTACAATCCCAATACTCTTTGTCATACACATGTTTGAGCTTTGGAGCAGCTGTATCAGAAAGGAATTGAAAAAATGTTTGCAAGTATTAAACATGCGCTTCATGAAAGAACATTACCTTCGACCAAAGAAATCACCATGTGGTGGAAGGTTGAAAGCTCAAAAACATCAGTAAAGCACTAGTAACAGCCCATTTTATATGTTAATTTAGTTTTTTGGGGATTTTATTATATTCATAATTTATATTGATGAAATGTTTAGTGTTTGGGAGTAGTGTTGGTAATGATATCCTCTCCACCTGTTCATTTGGTTAGTAAAGTCTCTGACATAATTTGAAATGGATATTTTTCCTTCTAGCTAAAAGTTACTTGGAGGAAACATCTCCCACTCTTCCAAAACACCGATTTCAACTCATTTTCTACATTTCTGTACCTGTGCTCATCATTACTGCTGCTCTTTTAGTAAAGTGGAAGAAAATAAAAGAGCAATGCTACAGAGGGGAAACTGAAACTGAGAGGTATATATATATTTACTCTTATTAAGTAACTCAAGAAAATAAAAGTATTCATGTTCATCAGGAATAATCTAAGACTGTAGGTAATGCAAGATGAGGAGAGGCCCAGAGATACATTTCAAACCAGTTTGGTGTCTTTCATGTTTTTTCTCATTTTACTCATTACTAAAACTATTCATTTTACCACCAGTATCACTTTAGGAGGAGAAATGGGGGCAAGGCTGTTGTGGCGGTTTATTCAGCTCTTTGTCCACGGACTCTGTCTAAATAGTCATATTGTCCTGTGCTTCATGAGAATAGGTAATACTGCATTTCAAGGGAACTTTCAAAAAATATTTTTTTTAGATAGTGATTTTCAGGCCAGTGGTAAACAATGTTATTAGAACACCTGTTTCAACTAGAGATAATATCTATGAACCTGCTCCATAATATTTATTTTCCTAAATATTGAAACCGCTAATTTGTAAAGTCATTTTATTAGCTAGAAATTACATGTGTAGTTCATTATATCAGGTCAGGAGATGGGAGACAGCATCATGAAATGAGGAGAAAATTACATTTAGCCTCAGAAAAGTTGGTTTTAACTCCTAAATCTTGCATGTAAAAACTATGATATCTTAAGCATGTGATTTAATCTTTATATTCTTAAAATTATTCTCTATAACTCTATAAAATCGGAGATAATAGTTTTCCAATATATCATAAATTTTTTGGTAGACCAAATTAATAAGTGAACACAATATTATCTGTAATCAGTTACACAAATATTTAAACATCATTATTGAGCCCCTTATTCATAGTTTACTGTATTTTTCCACAGAAGAATTTACCTCTAGCTTTACCTTCCAAGAACTGATAGGAAGCGAAGACATGAGTATGTGTTATAAGAGGAAGAAAAAAATATATAGAAAAATTAATTTAAATTTTTGACTGCTGCTTTGTGGTTTTGGCTTAATTTGACTGAGGAGTTAGAGATATCCAAGAATCAGGGAGCCTGTCTGTACAAATGTGGGCTTAGGACATAAATACTTGAATAAATGTAAAATGAGGATGAGAGGAGTTAATCAACAAAGCAAGGTGGTGTTTTCTTTTATTTTTTTGGAAGGAGACATTTCATTTAATGAATCACTGTGTTTCTTTGAAGAGCATTCTTCATTCAAATAGTCACTTAATTGTTCAAGATTTTAAAATTTCTCCACTTTAAAATAAATTTTATCAATTTTATAGATCTGTGTCAGAAGAAAGCAGCAGTAGCAGCAAGTCATCCTCCAGTGAAAGGTGAGTGTAGAACAATGTGATTAATCATTATGCGTTGTATATTTTAATTATTGTAGCTCTTAAGAATTATTAATTTGAAACCAAAACACTTGTTCCAAATATTCTTTATGGTTCTTATTGTAGATTTTTTTATAATACTAACCAATAAAACTTGGTTTCATGATATCTCAACCTCTCCTCTCTGATCTAAACTGAAGCAGTGATTTTTGTGTACCCACACTAACATCTATGAGCACATAAATCGTGGCTTTTCTTTTTTTTGAGCATTGGTAAGGAGCACTTATATCTTGATGACATTTTACTGCCACATAAGAAGAGGACTGATATAAGGGATGCCATATGTGCTTATAGTTATACTATTATCTCAGAAAAAATTACAATTAACAAGATAGAACCTTGGAGTTTTCATTCATTTCACTGTCTTAGTTCATCTGGGAAAGTAAATTTAGAGATAAGACTATGGAATAATCAGACACAACATTTTATAAAATTAGATATTCCCCCTTTATTATCAGTATATAAAATTTTCCCTTACCAAATGATGGATAGAATATAAAAGGAGAGAATATTCATATAGCATCCAAAATTATTTTTCAAGTTCTCTTTTCGTCTTTGCCATTCAAAGTTGCACACTGACTATGATATTCATGTAACGATTGTTGAGATACATATCTGAACTGAGGGAATTCTTAATTTTAAGAGAAACATTATTAAGTATGGATAGTCACCATCCTAACCTGATTGTCAAGGCAGACTGTTTTAGGTTCTAGAAAAATTAGGGGTATCTTTACTCTCCAGGCAAGACTATACTTTAATCCTTTTAATCACAATGAAATGCATATTACAGGACAGAGAACAGTCAAATATGTTTTTTGCCATTATAATCTCTATCAAAAAGAAGAACTAATTGCCCTCAAAGACAGTGAATGGAAAGAAATAATTAAATAAAGAGCAGAAATAAATGAAAAGGAAAATAGCAGAAAAAAATCAGCAAAGACAAAAGCTGATTCTTTGTAAAGATTAATGTAATTGATGAAAATGAGCCAATAGTTCAAAATAAAAAGAGAAAGAATGTAAATGACCAATATCAGGTAAGAAAATTGCATATTTTTGATCTTTTGGGCATTAGAAGATGAGAGGATACTAGTAACAACTTAAAATCAATAAATTTAAATTTTTATGTGGAATACATATATTCATCCAAAAATGTATCTTTCCCAAAATAGAATAGAGAAAAATTGAAAATATGAATATGCCTATATCCTTTAAAGTTCTGGCAACTATAATTTAAAACTTTCTCACAAAGTTGATACTTGGGCATACTCTTTTCATGGCATGCATCAGGAACATCAGAGCCAAGTCAAATTAAGCCAAGACTTGCTCAATCACATCATCTTATATTGCACCGGACGAACAAGTCACAATACCAAACTCAACATCAGTGAGGGGATGTGTGTTATATGCTCCACCCACTCTAATAGGAGGTACTAAAAAGTTACTTGGCAAAAAACATGGATGAATAATCATATACCAGGAAAAGAGTAAAGAACTGGAAGCAATAATTCAAACTATTACATCCTCCAAATAGTTAAGGAAGAAGTAATACCAACCTTACCCATACTCATCTGGAGAATATAAAAAGAAAAAGCATTTCCCAAGTTTTTCCATGAGGTCAGCCTAATTTTAATACCAAAACTTGACAAAGGCACTACTAGAAAGGAAAATTATAGATCAGTTTCTAATTAGAGATGCACCAATTCTAAACAAAACATTTCCAAGTAAATCCAGTTAATATTGTAAAGGATAATATATCATAGCCATGGAGGGAAAGGATGATCTAGGAATTAAAGGTTGATTTAAAGTTAGAAAGCGACTATAGTGTAATTCACAATATTAAGAGAAACTAGAAGGAAAAAAATATGATCATTTGTATAGAGGAAGAAAAATTTCCTTTCACTCTAAACATTCCCAGTTAACTAGTGATAAAAGGAAGCTGTTTCAGTGTGATAAAGGGAATCTGAAAAAAAAAGAATACAGCAAACAGTATAGCTAAGGGTGAGGGGCCAGCCTGGTGGTGTAGCGGTTAAGTTCGCACACTCCGCCTCTGTGGCCCGGGGTTCGCCGGTTCGGGTCTTGGGGGCAAACCTACTCACCACTTGTCAAGCTATGCTGAGGTGGCATCCCACATAGAGGAACTGGAAGGACCTACAACTAGGATATATAACTATATATTGGGGCTTTGGGGAGAAAAAAAAGAAAAAAAGAGAAAGATGGGCAACAGATGTTAGCTCAGGGCAAATCTTTCTCAAAAAAAAAAAAAAAATCCAAAAAAAATAAAACACAAACATAAAAAAAATTGTAGTTAATGGTGAAATGGTGAACAATTCCTCCTTGAGATCAAGAGAATGTCCGCTATGAGCTTTTCTTTTCAACATTTTATGTGTGATCCTTGCCAGTAAAATAAGGTAAGGAAAAAAAAATTAGAAAGATTGAAAATGAAGATGAAATACTGTCATTGTTTGCAGATGATATGTCTGCCTACATAGAAAATTCTAAGAAATTACAAAATAATTAGAATTAGTAAATGAATGTAATAAGGTGCCTGGATACAACACCAATATACAAAATTCAATTCTTTATTACAAGCAAAAAACCCTTAGAAAATGATAACTGAAAAATACAACTATATATACTTGTGTGTGTGTGTGTGTGTGTGTGTGAGAGAGAGAGAGAGAGAGAGAGAGAGAGAGATACATAGGAATATATCCAGTAAATGATGTGTAAGAAATTCACACTTGAAATACAAAATATTACTGTGAGAATTTTAAGACCTAAATCAATTGAGGAACATAGTGTGTTCAATATTTTAAGATATAAATTCTTCCAAAATTTGACCCATTGTTCAATGCAATCCTAAAATAAAAATCTCAACGTTATTTTTGATGGAAAATTGTAAATTGATTTTAAAATTTTTGTGAAAATAGATGGAATTATAACAGTCGACATAATCTTGAAGATGAAGGAAAAAGTTAGAAAACTTGCACTATCTGATATCAATACTTTCCATTAAGTAATTAAGACAATATAGGATCTGAACAATGATAGACAAATAGACCAATAAAAAAATGGGGAGTCCAGAAAAAGACCTGTAATACGCACGCGTCTTATTTACTTTTAAGGCACCACTGCTATTTAGTGTAGAGAAGGCTGGTTTTCTCAACAATAGTGGTGGATCAATTATATATCTGTGTGGGAAAAATAAACTTTCACCACTACGTCATATAAAAAACAAGAATTAATTCAAGATGGATAATAGAACTAAGTGAAAAATAAAGCTTCCAAAATAAAACATCTTCATAATCCTGGGTTAGGCAAAGATTTTGCAAAGAGGATACATGCATACTCACAAACTAACCATATCAGAAAAGACTGATAAATTGTTTTCATTAAAATTAAGAAGTTTTAGAGTGATGTCAGCCAGAAAGCAGAAGAGGAAGCCCTAGGCCTTCCTTCCCTCCACAAACACACCAATTCAACAGTTCATGGACAAATTCCTTTGTGAGAAATCTGGAAACTAGGTGAGAGGTTCTTGAACCCCATGTGAGCATGAAAGTATTATCAAAGCCAGTAGGGAAATTTAAGACACCCTTTTTCCATAATCCCTACCCCTTGCACAGTGCCATATGATCAGGAGGCAACCTCCCAGCTCCCAGTTTTCTGGGGAGGGAAAGAGGTGGATCATGCAACCAATGCCCCAACATTTTCAGGGGCTTCCCAGAGGACTGGCTTCTGTCTAGCCTGACTTGGAGCACTGATGGGACCTTCCCTAATATAGCTGCCTGGAGCCAGTGAGAAAAGAGATGGTGGTTTGGGCTGGCCCCATAGCCTCTCGCCCTGGCTCAGCACAGAATGAGTTGATGAAAAACCCCAGGTTTTCTCTGGGAAGGATAAGAGATGTACCATGCATCTATTACCCACATTTTTCTGGGGGCTACCCAGAGGTCTGACTTCTGTCTAGCCTGTCTTGGAGTGCTGATGGGACCTGGCAGTCTGAGGGCCAGTGAGAATAGAGATGTCAGTTTGATCTAGCATGCAACTAGTCACTCTAGTTGGCTATACTTATATCAGACAAATAGATATTAAGTCAAAAACTGTCACAAGAAATAATTAAATACATTACTTACATTATATGATGATAAAAATGATTAATTCACTAGAAAGAGATAATAATTATAAATATATATGCACCTAACATCAGAGCACCTAAATGTATAAAGCAAACATTGACAGACTGAGTGGAGAATAGACAGCAATACAATACCTCACATTCGATAAGGGACAGAACATCCACACAGAAAATCAGTGAGGAAATAAAAGCTTTGAACAACGCTATAGACCAAATGGACCTGACAGACATATACAGAATATCCTACCCAACAGCAGCAGAATATATATTCTTCTGCAGTGCACATGGACTATTTGTCAGGGTGGATAATGTATTAGGTCACAAAAGAAATCTTAACAAATTTAAGAAAATTCATATCATACCAGGTATCTTTTCTGACCACAGTGGAATGAAACTAGAAATCATTAGCAGAAGGAAAACTAGAAAATTCACAAATATGTGGAAATTTAATAATGAATTCTTGAACAACCAATGGGTTAAAGAGGAAATCAAAAGGGAAATTAGAAAATGTCTTGAAACAAATGCTAATGGAAACACAGCATACAAAATACTTAGGATGCTGCAAAAGCAATACTTAGAGGGAAATTTATTATCAATAAAGGCCTACATTTTAAAAAAAGTAGAAAGCTCTTAAATAACCTAACTTTACACATCAAGGAATGAGAAAAAGAACAACAAACTAAGCCCAAAGTTATTAGAAAGAAGGACATAATAAAGATTAGAGCAGATATGAATGAAATAAAGAAGAGAAAAGCAATTGAAAAATCAACAAAAGTGAGCACTGTTTTTTTAAAACATGAAATTAATAAACCTTTAGCTAGACTAACACAAAAAGAGAGAAGGCTAATAAAATCAGAAATAAGAGAGGAGACATTACAACTGATGCTACAGAAATAAAAAGGATCATAAAAGATTACTATGAACAATTTTATGCCAACAAACTAGAAAACCTAAAAGAAATGAATAAATTCCTAGAAATATACAAGCTACCAAGACTAAATCATGAAGATATAGAAAGTGGACAGATCTAAAACTAGTAAGGACATTGAAGCAGTAAGTAAAAACCTCCCAATAAAGAAAATCCCAGGGCAGATTGGCTTTACTGGTGAATTCTACCAAACATTTAAGGAAGAGTTAATGCCAGTCTTTCTCAAACTCTTCCAAGAAATTGTAAGAGGAGGGAATACTTCCAAACTGATTTAATGAGGCCAGCATTTACTCTGATACCAAAAGCTAGACAAGGACACCACAAGAAAAGAAAACTGTAGGTTCATTTGTGATGAACATTAGATACAAAATGCTCAACAAAATACCAATAAACCAAATTTAACAGTACATTAAAATGAACATACCCTATGACAAAGTGATTTCACAGAGATGCAAGGATGGTTCAACATACAAAAATTAATCAATGTGATACACCACATTAACAAAATGAAGAATAAAAATGACAAGATCATCTCAATAGATACAGAAAAAGCATTTGACAAAATTAAAAACATTTTTATGATATAAAATTTCAATAAATTAAGAGTAGAAGGAAATTACCTCAATATAATAATGGCCATATGTGAGAAGCTCACAACTAATGTCTCACCGAACAGAGAAAAACTTAAAGCTTTTCCTCTAACATCAAGAACAAGTTAAGGATACCCACTATCACCACATCTATTGAACCTAGTACTGGAAGTTCTATCCAGAGCAATTGGGCAACAAAAAGAAATACAAGACATGTAAATCAGAAAGGGAGAAGTAAAATTGTTTCCGTTTGCAGATGGCATTATCTTATATAAGGTAAGAAAACCCTAAAGATGCCAGAAAGGTTGCTATAAGTAATAAATGAAATTAGTCAACTTGCAGGCTACAAAATCAACATGCAATAATCGGTTGCATTTCTATACACTAACAGCAAGTTATCTGAAAAGAAAATTGAGAAAACAATTCCATATACAATAGGATCCAAAAAAATAAAATACTTAGGAATAAACTTAACTAAGAAGGTGAAAGACTTGTGTACCGATATCAAGATATTGATAAAAGAAATTAACACACAAACAAATGGAAAGACAACTGTATTCATAGATTGAAAGAATTAATATTGTTAAAATGTCCATACTACCTAAAGTTATCTACAAATTCAGTGAAATCCCTATCAGAATTCCAATGGCATTTTTCACATAAATACAAAAAAATAAAATCTAAAATTCATATGGAACCACAAAGGACCCCAAATACCCAAAACATCTTGAGAAAGAACAAAGTTGGAGACATCACACTTGCGGATTTCAAAATATATTGCAAAGCTACTGTAACTAAAACAATATGGTACTGGTATAAAGAGGAGAAAGACCAGTGGAACAGAATAGAGAGCCGAGAAATCAACCCATACATACATGGTCAGCCGATCTTTGAAAAGGGTGCCAAGAATACACAATGGGGAAAGGGTAGTGTCTTCAACAAATGGTGTTGGGAAAACTGGATATCCACATGCAAATGAAATTGGACTCTTACCTAAACGATACACAAAAATCAACTCAAAATGGATTAAAGATTTAAATGTAAGACCTGAAACTGTAAAACTCCTGGAAGAAAACATAGGGGAAAAGCTTCAAGACATTGGCCTTGGCAATGATTTTTTGGATTGACTCCAAAAGTACAGGCAACAAAAGCAAAAAATAAAGAAGTGGGGCTACATCAACCTGAAAAGCTTCTGCACAGCAAGAGAAACTTTCAACAGAGTGAAAGGGCAACCTACAGATTGGGAGTAAATATTTGTAAACCGTATATCAGGTAAATGGTTAATTGCCAAAATATATAAGGAACTCGTACCGTCAATACTAAAAAAAACTAATAACCTGATTCTAAAATGGGCTAAAGAGTTGAATAGACACTTCTCCCCAAATGCCATACTAATGGCCATCAGGTGTATGAAAAGATGACCAATGTCACTAATCATCAGGGAAATGCAAATCAAAACCACAACGAGGTATCGCCTGTTAGAAAAGCTATTATCAAAAGAACAAAAGTCAACAAGTGTGGGCAAAGATGTGGAGAAAGTTGAAAAATTTTACACTGTTGGTGGGAATGCAAAATATTGCATTCGCTGTGAAAAACTCTTGGAGATTCCTCTAAAAATTAAAAATAGAATTACTGTATAATCCAGTAATCCCACTTCTGGATATTTTCCCAAAAGAATTAAAATCAGGATCTCAAAGCAATATTAGTATTCCCAAGTTCATTGCAGCACTATTTACAATAGCCAAGATATCGATACAAACTAAATGTCCATCAACGGATGAATGGATAAAGAAATGTCATATATACATAGAATGGAATGTTGTTCAGCTATGAAAAAGAAGGAAATCCTGCATATGTGACAACATAGATGAACCTTGAGGACAGTGTTCTAAGTGAAATAAGCCAGTCACAGAAGGACAGATAACTGTGTGATTCTACTTATATGAGGTATCTAAAACAGCGCAACTCACAGAAGCAGAGAGTAGAACGGTGGTTGCCACTGACCGATGGGAGGGGAAATTGGGTGTTGTTAATCAATGAGAATAAAGTCTTAATTATGCAAGATGAATAAGTTCTAGAGATCTGCTATGTACGATGTTGTCTCTATTGTTAACAATACTGTATTGTATTCTTAAAAATTTGTTAAGAGAGTAGATATCGTTTAAGTGTTCTTACCACAACACAAAATTTTTAAAAATTTAAGAAGTTTTGCTTCTCAAAAGACACCCTTATCAAAGGGAAAAGGGAACAACAATGTGGGAGAAGATTTTTGTAATACGTATTTCCAATAAAGGCACATTCAGAATCCCTACAAATCAATAATAACAAAAGGTGAGAGAACATAGGCAAAATATTTGAAGAGACACTTCACGAAAGATGATATCGAAGGGGCTCAAAACAGGAAAAATTGCTTAACGTAATTGCTCATCAGAAAAAGGCAAATTAAAATAAAAACGAGACTTCAGTACACCCCTATAAGAGTGGCTAAAGTTAAAAGAACTGACAACATCAATGGATGGTGAGCATATCAAGCAACTAGGACTTGCTCACATGGCAGGTGAGAGTATATATTGGTACAGCATATTTTTGTTACTGTTCAACAGTTTAGCATCTTCTAAAGCTATTAGGTTTCAATTACATTTATAGCTTTTATTTTCATTTTTAAAACTATCATACTTATATTTAAATTTTATATACTTTATAGTATAATTAACTCGGCATTTATGTCCTAGAATTTTGACAAAGGAAATTTCCCATTAATTTTTAGTCTAATTATCTAAAATATTTTTCTTTCTTTTTCCATGTAACTTGAAGCTGATTGTCTTTACTTCACCCTTTTTTGTACCTTTAACTTTAAAACTTATTCTCTTCTTTTCCAACATCAATACTTTACATATATGTAGGTTTCTATATATTTAACATAAACTTAATCAAAATATTTTTTGGGTACATGGGTAGGGAGAATTGAGAAAAATATTCTGAAATTTATATGAAAGGAAAATAGGGGTATGCAGTAAACTTTAGTATTAACTAACAATGAATTAACACACAGATATTTTTATTTTCAAAAAGCATCTTTCTGATTTTTAATGTATTATCAAATATTTCTTAAAATATCTAAGATATCTTGGTAGATATATGAATTAAGGATAAATTCTCATAATCATAATGCCCAAAGAAAATTTCTGTTAACAATATAGATGCATATCTTAAATGTTTTTCTAAGCAAAACATAAAAATACTTATACTTTTTTTTTTTTTTTACTTAGAGACTATTATGAACAACTTTTCATATCTTAAGCTATAGGCCTATATCATCATTTTGTGACATATAGTATTCAATTTAAAAACGAAAAATAATTTATTTAAAAAATTCATTATTATGAATATTTAGATTACTTCCAGTTTTTCATTCTTGCAAACACCCTGTAATAAACTTCCTTACATGGACATACATTTTGGAGCATTGTCCAATTATAGCCTCAGAATAAATCCCTAGAAAAGAGATTGATCAAAGCGTAAATATAACATATTACACTCTTGTTATGTTTTGATAGCTATTGCCAAATTACCTGGTGTTAATGATCGCCAGTAATCCATTTGCATCAAGTTGTAACTTTCATAAGTTATTTATTTTTTGTCAATTGGACATGTGAGTGTATACTTTCTGAGCCATAGCATATCTTAAATTTTACTTTCTTTTACCATCCTATTGAATTTTCTTTGTTATTTTCCACTCTGTCATTTGGTAATAAGCTATTTCCATGAGTATGGCATAGAATTAGAAAATCCATGATATAATCATATGGGATTAGAGACATTTCTGAGACTTCCTTTAGTTTGAGGGATGCTTAGTATATTTTTACCTTCTTCCATCTCTCACTCCACCAGTTTTTCTGTTATGTACGTTGGGATTTTAGATCTAGCCTACTGTTAAATTCCTATTCTTTAAACATTATTTACCTTGGTTCCAAAAATATTTTGTCATTTTCAGTTTTGTCCTTAAGTTTACAACAAACATTTTTACTTTATTTTATGCTTAACTGGTTTCACTTTTCATAATTCGGAAGGATGATTTTAGGTTTTAATGACATTAAGATCCTTTTCCAACCAGAGATGTTGGAATGCCCAGATCTCACCTTAAATCTTTTTTCTTGACTCTCCTCTCTTAGTTCATTCGATAAATTATATGTGGATGTGAGTGTGTGAATCATTCTGCTTCTTATAACAGTAGTAGCAAGTAATAAACATTCATTTAAAAATATAGGTATGCAAAAGAATGAAATAATTACCATCATTAATCTTAGCACCAAGGATGATTGTTAAAATATTTCAATATATAGATGTACATGTGTATGTGTGTGTGTGTGTGTGCACATGCATGTATGTATGTTTTTGTCTTTTATAAAATGTGATTGCACTTAGAATTATCATAATTTTTTCTTTTTTCTTTTAAATTAAAATCAGTTTATATACTTAGAATAGTAAACACTTAGGGTATTTTAGAAAGCCACTTCTATCACAAAACTAAGAGTATTTGCCCATAATTGTTTTTTCTGGAATTAATTTTCATTTTCTTGATCCTTTCCCTTTGGTTACTCATGCCTTTTAAATTACTTGTGTTAGAAATGTTAGCTCAAAGGAAAAAAAAGCAACACTGGCATTTTGTTTGTATAATGTTTTGTTTTCTCTTACAGTAACAGTCTCTGACAACCTTGGCCTGGAGAGAGGATAGTACCAAATAAATCCAGAAACTGGCCTATATCAAGAAGGAAAACAAGTAATTTCTCCCTTACCTCTATTGTCACTCCTGAGGGTTTAAATTATGAAATAATAAATCATCTGCACCTGAATCATCTGAATTATGTCCAATGTTCACTTTGTATTTTCACTCCCAACTTCCACCCTATCTGCTCCAACTTGGCTCCAGAAGAGGCTGTGAATCAGGTGAAAGCAGCCTAAAATCCTCATCCCATGAAGCCAAGAGTGCCTGGCAGTTCAGCCTCGTGACCCAAGGGTAGAGAATATCCCTTTTCCCTTCTGCTCTTTAGGTTGACCTGGATCTCCCTCCCTCAGTCTGACCTCCTTCCTTCTCTTCAGAGCTCTTAGCCTTCAGTTAGCCTGTGACTTGTCCCAGTGGCGTTTACTCAGATAGGATCTGAATCCAATCTGTCTCTTGTTACTGCTTCTCCTCTTTGAAAGCTGTATACCTGCTTTAGTGTATTGAGATACCTGTTTACCAAGAGTAGATTTATCATGAAGCTAAGGAAGCAAAAGCATCAAGGCTACTTACTTGCATAGGCTCTTTTCAGTCATGGACCTAATTTTGTATTCTTTTTCTCAGAGAGAGTTCATCAAATTTTGTATAGTTCATGCCCCACTGAACCTGGATCTGCCTGTTCACCAACTCTCTTGGCATTGGTGTGCTGGATCCAGTTAATATCAGCTCACAAGAGCTGATCATTAAAATTTCAGAAATTTGCTCTTATCAAAAAAAGAAAAGGAAAAAGAAAAAGAAAGACAACAAGTGTTGGCAAGGATGTGGAGAAATTAGAACCATTGCAAACTGTTGGTGGGAATGTAAAATGATGCAGCTGTTATGGAAAAATATTATGGCAGTTCCTCAGAGTTAAAAGAACTACCATGTGATCCAGCAATCCCACTTCTGAGTGTTTATTCAAAAGTATTGAAATCAGGATCTCAAAGAGACGTTGGCACTCCTATGTTTATTGTAGCATTATTCACAATAGTCAAGATGTGGAAACAACCTAAATGTCCATAAACAGACGAGTGGATAAAGAAAATGCGGTATATGCCTTCAATGGAATATAATTCAGCCTTATAAAAGAAGGAAATTCTGCAATATGTGACAATATGAATGAACTTTGAGGACATTATACTAAGTGAAATAAGCCAGTCACAGAAAGACAAATACTTCATGATTCCACTTGTATCAGGTACCTAAACTGGTCAAATTCATAAATCAAAGAGTAGAATGGTGGTTGCCAGCGGCTGAGAGGAAGAGGGAAATGGGGAGTTACTAGTCAGTGGGCATAAGGTTTCAGTTAAGCAGGATAAATAAGCTCTAGAGATCTGCTGTACAACATTGTACCTGTAGTCAACAATAATGTATTGTACATTAACAATTTGTTAAGAGGGTAGATATCGTGTTAAGTGTTTTTACCACAATAAAATAAAAAAAAAATTTCAGAAGTTTTGCAAGTCAGCTGTTAAACAACCATTATTAAAAACATTAAATTACATAAATTTAAATAAATTAAAAACTGACACAAAACTTACAATCTCAATTATTTTATTACATTTACACTTATCTTTGCTCTTGAGGTTATGGCTGTTGTATCTTTATGGTGGAATTACTATATTATGGTGTGCTACTCACATCTCTTCCCAACACTGCCTCTAAAAACATCAAGTGGTACCTAGATACTGGCCTTTACTGAAACTGATAAACCTATAAATCTTGGCTTTATTTTTTTCCAGAGAGACAGCTTTGTAGCATTTACGAGCACACCACTGCCCTTGGAGGTTTTTCAAATTCCTTCTATTTTTCTTTCCAATACCTTGTGGGAGGTGCTTTTCTATCATAGTTCTAATCTATCCCCAACTCATCCCAGACAAGAATACCTGATATCTGGGGTCCCTAGGAAGTTTGACGTGGGTTGGGAGAGCCTATGAGCCACATGTGTAGCAGGCAAAGAAGGTATATTTCAGATCTGCTTTCTGTTACGGATAGTGGAGAAGCTGCTAGAAGGTACTATGTTGCACCACCAAAAATGACAAGGGCACTGAGTCTGTTGTCCAAGGATAACTTTACACTGCCTTTAAGGCTGTTCAAATACTGATGAGCTGGGAGATCTGAGGAGAGGAACGTCATGTGGGGCAATACATTTACCAGTCATTGTGAACACCAAACTTATGAAAGCCTAAGATAAGCAAAATGTTCAAGTGGCTCTGGGCCAGGGTGAGTTTGGGAATTCTCATAAAGTAGCATTTCTACTTTCCCTGATGCTTACCCTGAAACTAGAAAGAAATGAAGGAGCAAAGAAAGATTCCAAGATGGAGTAGAAATGCCTCGCAGGAAAATAATTTTGCTTTTAGATTTGAAAAGGGAGATGGATGCTGCAAATACGAGGGTGCTGCTGAAATAAAATCTTTTGCTTCCTGGAAGAAAGCTTCTCTATTACTCATAATTCCATACAAGTTGTGTAAAAGGCCAGTGAAAATTTGGAAATCGTGTAGTCGTGTAGTACTTTGAGGATTTTTATTCCTAATTAGGAAGCATAGGGCTTAGTAATTCTGTATTTATCAGTCAAAATCTGTGCTATTATGCAGATATACTCTGGTATGAAACCTTTATTTATAATAGGTGTAAGTTCTCAGAAATCAAGATGTAAAACCATTTCCTCATTGCTTACTGCAGATAGGGCTTTGATCCCTGATATTTTTCTGAAATTATTCTGGCAAAATCCTCACTTACTCTACAGTGTTAAATTCTATGAATTCCTTTCAGTCCTCATCTTTTTTGTTGTTTCTTTTTTTTTTTTTTTTTGCCTTTTTAGTTCATGTATTATTATTCCTCCTTTGAAACTTGCTACTTCTATCATTTCTGAAACATTTCCATCTCTTCTGATGCCTAGTTGTGTATCTGTCTCTGAGAATTCTTTCTCAATTTGCTTTATTACCATCCATTTATTTGTCCTTAAATGTTGGTGTTACTAACCCTTGACTTGCGTCTCTTTTCATTGCGTACCGGCAGTTCATAACTAACTTTTCATTGTGCCTCATTACTACCTGGGGAGATTTTCCAAAATACTCATTCTGAAACACCCACCCCAGAAATTTGGATTCACTGGGACCTTTCTCTGATAATGCTGGTTATTCTCCTGATATAAAATACTCTGTATTGCTACTAACTCAAATATACGTATATACAGATCAATGTTTTATCTGAGTTCATATGCCTACCTACATTCCTAGTAGGCTCATGATGAACTAGACACAGATTACCAAAATAATTCTTTTTGGTGGTTGTACCTTCCCCTGAGTGTGTTATGCAAGTCATTTTTTGAATTCCTGGGAAAAGGAAGAACCCTACTTAAGCAGGTGGAGCTCAGGTCATGCAAGGTGCTCACGTGTGGGCCACTGAAGGAAAACATGCAGAACTTGCCTGCCTCTCCAGAATTACCATTAGAAACCAGGACAAGTTCCCAAGGATGATCTCATCTGTGACACTTTGATACTGGAGATGATATATACTGAAATCCCCCCGGTTGACACACAGCTTTAGCTGAACACAATTTAGATGGAGTCTGATGGATGACATGTCATATGCAGGTATGGCAATTTTCCTGGGCAGCAGATTTTGTCCTCTATTTGATGACTAGCTATCCAGGCTTCTTCAGTCTGGGGGCTCTGTATTCTCAGCATATGACTCCACACTTGCTAGCGAAACTGAAGAAAGTGTGGAAAACTCATACCTGCCCACTAACTATCTCTAACTGGCAGTGATACAGATAATTTATTCTCATGATCTATTGGCCCAAGCGAGTTATAGTCCTAACCTAACTTCAAAGGAGGCTGGAAAACATCAAGAGAACTCATGGAATGTTTGGTGAGCACTGCTGTCCATACCACACTGTGAAACAGAAAAAACGAAGGTTGTGCCAACTGTGACTAGGTATAGGCTTGCCATAGTTCCTGTGATAGAAGACCTTCTAAGCACCCTTTGACAGGGCAGTGGTCATTGATTTGGCTAATGCTCCCTCGCCCTCCTTCCCAACAGGTCCCCGTAGAATCAGTTTGCTAAGTTTCCAAGTTGGATGCCAAACAAATCTCTGAGGTACATTGACATTGGAAAAGTGCCATTGCTGCACTGACAGCATGGCCTATATTTTAGAAATGGCCTATAGCCATTTCTAAAAGTTGCACACCCTGGAAGTAGATAAGTGTATACATAAACTGAGTGCCATGTATGGCAGCCGTTGGAGTGTACCTTGCAGACCTACTACAGGAGCATGAATGATGAAGGCTCTGAGCTGCTGCCATCTGAAATGCATCAGTATGTTTTTGTCAAGGCCACACTTCCCATGGTCTTCTCCTAACCAATGATGGAACTTGATAGAGATAGATACTAAGAGAGGCATTCTTGGGAGACTCAGGACTCCTCTGACAGCTGACTCTGGCCTGAGGACTCCCCAACAGTCTTGCTGAACCTTCTTTACATTGCATGGACTCCCTTAAACTGTGTAAGTCCTAGACTACTTCTATCCAGTTTTCTTTCCCTCTCTCCCACTTGGGATCAGACTTGCTTCATCGTCTGACAGCTTTCTCAGCCTTTTTATCTTTCTCCCCATTTTTCATGCAGTGATATTCCTCCTAATAAAATCCTTACACATTTAGTCCTGTCTTGGCATCTGCTTCTCAGGAGATCCAGATTAAAACAAGTAATAATGAAAGTGTTATGAGTAAACCTGTAGTAAGATGTGGATTTGGCTTGGTTCACCTAATCCTGCAACAAGCAAGGAGGACAGGATCCTGGTTGGAAGGAGGGGCACAGATAGTCCCTACACAAGGTGGCAGTGCAGTTCTAAAAATTTCATGGCGACAAGGAAAAATGTCTCAGTAGACGGGAATGTGTTTGCAGAAGCAATAAAGCAGGCATTTAAAATCAGTGGAGTTAGCTGGTTACTGCTCAGTTTTATTGATGCCCTGCAGAAAGACAATAAGAGATTGAAGGCTGTTAACAAGCAGTTACTGGCTATGTTTAGGAGCCAGAGAGTCTCAGTGGCAGCTTAGAGAGAGCCCCTTATCATCCATAGTTGAATGGCAGACACAGGTGAATGGCAGGCAGTGGGCCTATTTGTTAGAGTTGAAAGTTCCAGAGACATCTGAATACTCAGCCAAAGGAGCTCTGCTAGGCTAAGGTCATGGCACTGCAGGGAAAACATGGGATCTTGAAAACTGCAAAGAGGACTTCCAGATGTATGCTCCTGAAGGTGTTGATTCTATTACACCCACCTCCTGAGCTCACTGGTTGGAAACCACTTTGCTTGAAGATGCTACAGAAACTTCTTCCCCACAAGGAATTAGGTGACCCCCACTCCCACCCCAGAGGAGTTTCCCCACCTCCTTCCTCTTCTGACTCCAAGGCCAATAATTAGGATTAAATCTCATCATAGCACAGCTCAGGATGTGCTGGCCCGGTGGTAATGCTTACCTGCTGGAATCCAAGAAGCCATAATGACATTGTGATTAGTATGGGTGGAGGAGCTGCCAAGGCGACTTGACTCACAAATAGTTTTGGAGACAATAAATAGAGGATTGTGACTTTTAGATGCAAAATAGTTTGACAGCCAACTAGGGAGCCCTTTTGCTTCTATAATAAAGAGAAAGCAGGAATGGAGGAGCAGGAGGCTGAGGACTGTCATCTCAATAAAAAGTCACAATCCCTTGATCAGTTCCCAGACCTAAATCAGTTTTCAGAGCTGAAACCCATTTACTGAAATGCGACTTGGTTCCTGGTTGGAAGGACCCTTTAACTCCATGGAAAGTATACACTGTAAAGACTCCTCCTGTCTTCCCCTGAAGGGAACTACAGCCAGTTACTCAGGGTCTGTATCCTGGTGAAAGGGGACTGACCATACATTTTGAAGACTATTATTGGACACAGGGTCTGGGTTGGTAGTGACACTCAAAGTATCATCAGCACCCCTATTGGATGTGGGGCCTATGAAGACCAGGTAATAAATGAGTTCTTGGCTAAAGTTTAGCTTACAGTCACCTGCTGGGTCTGCAGAAACCTCCAGTGGTCATTTCCCCAGTTCTCAAGAGCACTATTGGAATTGATATACTTGGCAGTTGGAGTAACCCCACAGCAAATCCCTGATCTGTGGAGTGAGAGCTGTCATAGTAGAAAAGGCCAAAAGCAAACCTCCGACTGACCCCACCTCCCACCCCCCCACCAACACCGGCCAAGATAGTAAATCCAAAACAATATTTTATCTTGTGGAAAGGAGGTAGTAGAAATTAGTACCATTGTTAAAGACCTAAAATTGCAGGGATGGTGGTCTCCACCACATTTTTGTTTAATTTATCAGTCTTCTCCCTGCAGAAACCAGATGGAACCTGATGAATGATTAGACTAACACTGCCTTAATAATATATCTAATTTCATTTGATGTGTCAGATGTGGTATCATTGGCAGAAGTGATTAATCAAATCTCAGGTACATGGTATGTGGCCATTGACTTGGTGAATGTATTCTTTTCCATTCAAATGAGAAATGGGTCACATTCATGTTCACATTCATTCATTCAATATTCACTTGCTATTTTGTCTCAGGGCTATATTAACTCTCCTGCCCTCTGTGACAATATAGTTTGAAGAAATCTGGACTGCCTGAACATCCCTCAGAACGTCATATGTTCTATTACATCAATGAGGTCATGCAGATTGATCAGGATAGACAAGAGGTGGCTTCTATGCTGGAGGCCTTGGTAAGATACATGCATTCCAGAGGGCAAGAGATAAATCCTATAAAGATTATGTGGAAGATGAAATTGTAGTGAATTTTTTAGGGGTCCGATAGTTAGGGGCATGCTGGGATATCCCTTCTAAAGTAAAAGACAAATAGCTGAATCTTGCATCCCCCAGCACAAAGAGGGAAGCCTACCAGAGGAGGGTCAAGAGGCAACATATTCCACACCTGGAAATGTTGCTCTGGCCATTTGCTCAGTGATGCGGAAGGCTGCTAGCTTTGGGTAGAGCCTAGATCAGAAAAGCACTTTACAACAGGTGTAGGCCATGTTGCACTCAGCTCTGCCACTTGGCAGACTACGGTGTTGGAGGTGTCAGTGGTGGGAAAAGACACATTATGAAGCTTATGGCAAACTTCGCTGAGAGAATCACAATGCAGGCCCCTTAGATTCTGAAGTAAGGTTATGTCATCCACAACAAATAATTGTATGTCCTTTGAGAAAAAGTGATGTGTTACCAGATTTTAGTAGAGATAGAACATTTGACCATGGGACACCAAGTGGCCATTCATCTGAACTGCTCATTGTGGACGGCCAAGTCATAAAGTCAGACTCCTATGTTACCCAGTGCAGTTGCACCAGTGTTCCTCCCACAGCTTGCACCTATGCTGCCATTAGTCAGAGTCCAATCAAGGGACAGAAATCACATAGTAATTTAAACAGAGAAAGTTTAATAATAAGCTACAGTAGGAGAGTAATTATGAAGATATAAAGAGAACTCTACAGGTACCCTACATCTGAGAGAAAGTACCCAAAAAAGGATACATTTGAAAGTGCGGCCACTCTCCAAGACTGGGGTTCAGACCTCACTGGAGAAAGTGTGATTTCTGGCTACCTGATGGCTCAGCCAGAGCTGGTCCACAAACATTGGGAAAGCAGAAAACATCTCCAGCTAGTGCTGCTGAGAGAATCAGTGCCGCTTCATGTGCAAGGGCTGGAGTGCACAGCGTCTGAGTCAGGATGGGTGCAGGCAAGCCATAGCTGGTATGGGATTTCACAGTGTGCTGAGGTGGTGCTGCAGGAGCAAAGCCTGAGGTACATGGTGTCCATGTCAGTAGGATCAGGAGAATGTAGTTAATGAGCCCAAGCCAGGACTGCGAGGTCACCAAGGGACAACATACTCTGGGAGTATGAACACCCACAGTAAAGTACCACTGGATGTCTTCACACACTGGCACTGCTAGTTCCCTGTGAAGCAGGAATAAGCAAAAGTAAAGCACAGTCCACACCAGAGGAGCCTTCCCTTCCTTCAGTGTCGCTCTGGTGCTCTCTACTCTTAAGGTTTACCATTACCCTCACTGTAAGGGAGAAAATGTTTAGAGTTCAGTCCATTATTGAAGAGCAGGTGAAGAGTTGTGAATTTGGATCTGAGAGGCAATTAATTGATAACTTGCATACGATCAGCTAAAAGTGAAGGAAAAAGCCTAGTTGGTTGTTGGATGGTTTGTCTGGCCTTCTGGTTATGGGCCTGAAAAGAAAAGTACTGGAATATTGGAAACACGCTCTGGGGTAGAGGCATGTGGATGGACATGTGGGAGTTGGCACAGAGTGTGAAGATTTTTGTATCACATGTTAATGCCAACTAGAAAACATCCACCACAGGAAAGGGACTGAACAACCACAGAGACAAAATGACTTGGTCAGTTGAGTTTAGTCAACCATTATTACTGACTTCCCCCGGAGTGTCATGACGGGCATATAAGTGGCATGTCAACAGTGTTATGTATGGACCTAACAGCATGGACTTATTGAAGCAGATCTAGTTACTGCTGCCTCTGAATGTCAAACTTGTCAGAGGCAGGGACCAATATTGAGCTCCAATATAGCACTATTGTTTTTTGTTTTTTTTGAGGAAAGCAACTGTCATTTGGTGGCAACTTGATCATATCAGAACTTCTTCCATCCTGGAAGGGCCAGAGTTTTGTTCTGTTAAGAAGAGATACCTATTCAGGTATTGGTTTGCCTTACTTACCTGCAGAGCCTTAGCTGGCACTACTATATATGGGATTATTGATATAATCAGTAATATAATGGTATCCATAGGCATAGAATCACACATCCCAAAGCATCTGACCAGGGGATCCACTTCACAGTGAAGAAGGTGTGGGAGTGAGACCATAACCATGAGATCCACTGATTGTTTCCCATAATGTACCACCTAGCCTCATAGAACTGTTGAACAGCTTTCTAAAAGGTGATATTGAAGCACCAGCTTGAATGAGGTACTCTAAAACTATGGGATGATATCTGTGATGGTTAATGTTATGTATCAACTTGACTGGGCTATGAGATGCCCAGATAAGTGGTAAAACCTTATTTCTAGGTATGTCTGTGAGGGTGTTTCTGGAAGAGATTAGTATTTGAATTGGTGAACTGAGTAAAGCATATGGCCCTCCCCAGTACGAGTGGGCATCATTCAATCCACTGAGAGCTTGAATAAAACAAAAAGGTGGAAGGAGGGTGAATTCAATTTCTGCTTAAGCTGAGACATCCATCTTCTCCTGCCTTTGGACACTGGCACTCCTGGTTCTTGGGCTTTCAGACTCAGATAAAGGGCTTGCATCATCAGCACCAGTTTCTCAGGCCTTCAAGTTCAGACTGATTACACCATTAGCTTTCCTGGCTCTCCAGCTTGCAGATCGTGGGACTTCCTAGCCTCCATAACCACAGGAGCCAATTCCTAAAATAAATCTCGTGTACATCTATATCTATATCTATATCTATATCTATATCTATATCTATATCTATATCTGCCTATCATCTATCTATCTGTCTATCTATCTATCTGTCTGTCTGTCTGTCTGTCTGTCTATCTATCATCTACCTATATATCTATCATCTATCTATCTATGTATCTATCTATCTATCTCCTATTGGTTCGGTTTCTCTGGAGAACCCTGACTAATACAACATCTTAGGATGGATGCAGTATATTAATTAATCCAGACATCCCTAAGGTGTTACTAATTTGAAGGACACATGGGTCTGGGACTATAGGGGTAGAAGTAGGAGTGGCCCCACTTACCTTCTCTCCCAGTACCCAACTGGGGGATTTTTTTGCTTTCTGCCCCACACTCTGGGATCTACAGGGTTGGAGGTCATGGTTCCCCAAGGAGGCCGGCTCTTGCCAGGAGAAACAGCAAATTTCCAATTGAAATACAAGGGTGGCAGCTATCAGGACACTTTGGATTCCATGTGTCCAGTGACAAAAAAGCAAGAATAAGAGTCCCTGTCCTGATAACTGGGATAACAGGGATAACTGATTCTGATCAGCAGGAGGAGATAGGAGTGCCTTCACCCAGTGGGTGCAAGGGGATATGGGTGGAACCCATGTGATACACCTGAGTGTGTCCCATTGTAACTGTGAATGGACATGTCCATCAATGCTGGAGTGAGAAAACTATGATTATTAAAGTTTCAGACACTTCAGGATAAAGGTTTGGTTATACCACCAGTAAGCCATGGAGGCCTTCCAGGTGATAGCTGAATATGAGGGGGATTTAGAATAGACAGTAAGTAACATGAATTAGGACTTCAATATGTTTTTGTGTGTGTGTGTGTGAGGAAGATCAGCCCTGAGCTAACATCCAGTGCCAATCCTCCTCTTTATGCTGAGGAAGACTGGCCCTGGGCTAACATGTGTGCCCGTCTTCCTCTACTTTATATGGGACACCACCACAGCATGGCTTGACAAGCGGTGCATTGGTCCGCGCCTGGGATCCGAACCTGCGAATCCCGGGCCGACGCAACAGGGCACCCGCACTTAACTGCTATGCCACCAGGCTGGCACCTCAATGTATTTTTTTTATTGTGGTGAAAAACACATAACTTAAAATCTATCCCCTTAACAAATTTTTAGGTAGAGAGTAAAGTATTATTAACTGTAAGCATAATGTTGTACAGCAGATCTCTAGAACGTTTCCAATTTGAATGTCTAAAACTCTATACCTACTCAACAACTCCTCATTTTGCTCTGCCCCCAGGCCCTGGCACCCACCATTCTACTTTCTGTTTCTATGAGTTTGACTACTGTAGATACCTCATATAAGTGGAATCATGTGGTATTTATTCTTCCGTGACTTGCTTATTTCAATTAGCATAATGTGCTCAAAGTTGACCCATGTTGTAGCATATGACAGTTTTTTTTTTTACTTTTTTATGGGTAAATGATATTCTATTATAGGTATATACCACATTTTTTAATCCATTAATTTGTTGATGGGCATATATGGTGAACCACCGCTTCACTATTGTGAATGTTGCCGCAATGAAAATGGAGTGCAAATACCTGTTCGAGATCCTGATTTCAATTATTTTGAATAAATACCTAGAAGGGAGATTGCTGGATCATATGGTATTTTCATTTTTAATTTTTTGATAGAATTCCATGCAGTTTTCCATAGCAGCTGCACCACTTTGCATTCCCACCAACAGTGTTCCAATTTCTCCACATTCTCATCACCGTTTTTTTTAATGACAGTCCAAACATGTGTGAAGTGACATCACTATGGTTTCTATTTGCATTTCCCTGATAATTAGTGATGCTGAGCATCAATATTTTGCTATTGAATTGTAGGATATCCTTGTATATTTTATTATTTGATTTTTGTCCTTAATTTATTTATTGAAGTAACATTGGTTTATAACATTATGTAGATTGCAAGTGTACATCATTACAATTCAACTTCTGTATACACTACATTGTGTTCACCACCAAAATTCTAGTTTTCGTCTGTCACCATATAAATGTCCCCTTTTGCCCATTTTGCCCTCACCTCACTCCACTTCCCATCAGTTAACCACTAATGTGTTCTCTGTATCTATGTTTTATCTTCCACATATAAGTGAAATCATATGGTATTTGTCTTTCTCCATTAGACTTATTTCACTTAGCATAATACCCTCAAGTCCCATCCATGTTGTTGCAAATGGCAAGATTTCATCTTTTTTTATGGCTGAGTAGTATTCCATTGTGTGTGGGTATATAACTATATATACATACACTATATATACACACACCACATTTTATTTATCCACTCATCCATCGATGGGCACTGAGGTTGTTTCTATGTCTTGGCTGTTATATATATATGCTGCAATGAACATAGGGGTGCAACAAACATAGGGGTGCATATATCTTTTCAATGCTGCAACGAACATAGGGGTGCATATATCTTTTCAAATTACTATTTTTGTGTTCTTTGGACAAGTACCTAGAAGTGGAATAGCAGGATCATATGGTAGTTCTACTTTTAATTTTTTGAGGAATCTCCATACTGTTTTCCATAGTGGCTGCACCAGTTTACATTCCCACCGGCATGAGGGATGTGTATGAGGGTTCCCTTTTGTCCACATCCTCTCCAACACCTGCTATTTCTTGTCTTTTTGATAATAGTTGTTCTGATGGGTGTGAGGTGATATCTCATTGTGGTTTTGATTTCCATTTCCCTTATAGTTAGTGATGTTGAATATCTTTTCATGGACTTGTTGTCCATCTGTATGTCTTCTTTGGAAAAATGTCTGTTCATATCCTCCTCCCACTGTTTAATTGGGTTGTTTGTGTTTTTGTTGTTGAGTTGTATTATTCTTTATATATTTTGGGTATTAACACCTTATCAGATATATGATTTACAAATATCTTCTCACAATTGGTCTGTTGTCTTTTCATTTTTTTGATGGTTACCATTGCTGTGTGGAAGATTTTTAGTCTGATGTAGTCCCATTTCTTTAATTTTTCTTTTGTTGCCTGTGCCCAAGGAAACATATTTAAAAAGATAATGCTAAGATCAGTGTCAAAGAGTATACTGCCTGTGTTTTCTTCTAGGAGTTTCACGGTTTCAGGTCTTACATTTTGAGTTAATTTTTGAGTATGGTATAAGATAATGGTCTATTTTCATTCTTTTGCATGTGGCTGTCCAGTTTTCTGAACACCACTCATTGAAGAGACTTTCCTTTCTCCACTGTATGTTCTTGGCTCCTTTGTCGAAAATTAGCCATCCATAAATGTGTGGGTTTATTTCTGGGCCCTTAATTCTGTTTCATTAATGTGTGTGTGTATGTTTTTCTGCCAATGCTGTGCTGTTTTGATTACTATAGCTTTGTACTGTACTTTGAAATCAGGAAGTGTGATGTCTCCATATTTGTTTTTTTTCCCCCAGAATTGCCTTGGTTATTTGGGGTCTTTTGTTGTTCTGCATAAATTTTAGGATTCTTTGTTCTATTTCTGTCAAAAATGTTGTTGGGATTTTGACAGGGATTGCATTGAATCTGTAGATTGCTTTAGGTAATATGGACATTTTAACTATGTTAATTTTTCCAATCCATGAGCATGGAATATCTTTCCATTTCTTTGTGTCGTCTTTGGTTTCTTTCAACAGTGTCTTATAGTTTTCATTGTACAGGTCTTTAACCTCCTTGGTTAAATTTATTCCTAGGTATTTCATTATCTTTGTTATTGTAAGTGGGGTCATTTTCTTGATTTCTCATTCTACTAATTTGTTGTGAGTGTATAGAAACACAACTGATTTTTGTTTGTTGATTTTGTACCCTGCAACTTTATTGTATTCATTTATTATTTCTAATTTTTTGGTGGAATCTTTAGGATTGTCTGTATATAAAATCATGTCATGCATGAACAGTGACAGTTTTATGTCTTCCTTTCCAATTTGGATGCCTTTTATTTGTTTTTCTTGCCAAACGCTATGGCTATGACTTCCAATATATGTTGAATAGGAGTGGCAAGTGTGGGCATCTTTGTCTTGTTCCTGTTCTTACAGGGAAAGCTTTCAGTTTTTCGCCATTAAGTATGATGTTAGCTGTGGGTTTCCTATATATGTCCTTTATTATGTTAAGGTACTTTTTTTGTTACCCATTTTATTGAGAGTTTCTATCATGAAGTGATGCTGAATCTTGTCAAATGCTTTCTCCGCAACTATTGAGATGATCATATGATTTTTATGCTATATTTTGTTAATGTGCTGTATCACATCGATTGATTTGCAGATGTTGAGCCATCCTTTTATGCCTGGAATAAATCACACTTGATCGTGGTGTATGATCTTTTTAATGTATGTTGTATTCAATTTGCTAATATTTTGTTTAGAATTTTTGCGTCTTTGTTCATCAGTAATATTGGCCTGTAATTTTCTTTTCTTTTGTTGTTCTTCTGTGGTTTTGGTATCAGGGTGATAGCCTTGTAAAAAAAGTTGGGAAGTATTCCCTCCTCTTCAATTTTTTGGAAGAGTTTGAGAAGGATAGGTATTAAATATTCTTCAATTGTTTGGTAGAATTCACCAGAGAGCTGACTGGTCCCAGACTTTGTATTTGGGGGGGGCGGGATTTTGATTACTGTTTCAATCTTCTTACTAGTGATTGTTTTATTCTGATTCTCTATTTCGTCTTTATTTCATTTTGGGAAGTTTTATGATTCTAAGAATTTATCCATGTCTTCTAGGTTAGCCAATTGGTTATTGTATAGCTTTATATAGTATTCTCCTATAAACTTTTGTATTTCTGGGGTGTCCATTGTAATTTCTACTCTTTCATTTCTGATTATATTTATTTGAGCCTTTTCTCTCTCTCTCTTTTTTTAGTGAGTCTAGCTAAAGTTTCACCAATTTTATTCATCTTTTTGAAAAACCAGCTCTTAGTTTCATTAATCTGTTCTATTGTCTTTTTAGTCTCTATTTCATTTATTTACACTCTGATTTTTATTATTTCTTTCCTTTCATTGACTTCGAGCTTTGTTCTTTTTCTCGTTTTTCTATGTGTAATGATAGATTGTTTATTTTAAAAATTTCTTGTTTCTTTAGGCTGGCCTGTATTACTATAAAATTCCCTCTTAGCACTATTTTTACTGCATCCCATAGATTTTGATGTGCCATTTTTTCATTTTCATTTGTCTCCAGGTATTTTTTGATTTCATCTTTGATTTCTTTATTGATTCAATAGTTGCTTGGTAGCATGTTGTCTGATCTCCAAATATTTGTGACTTCTCCCACTTTCTTCTTGTAGTTGATTTCTAGTTTCATACCGTTGTGGTCAGAAAAGATGCTTGATATGATTTCAATCTTCTTGAATTTATTGAGACTTGTTTGTTTCCCAACATATGATCTATCCTTGAGGATGTTCCATGTGCACTTGAGAAGAATGTGGGTTCTGCTGCTTTTGGATGGAATGTTCTGTATATATATCCATTGTTAATTTGCATTTATTTAATAATTAATTCTATAATTCTTAAGTACGTAAGTATGTTCATATTTGCCATTTGCATTTCTATTTGTCCGTCCATTATGAAATTATCTACTGGGTTATAGGAATTTTGAAAACTTTGTAAGTTTTTCCAAGCATGCTATTGACTTTAACTTTGTGGCTAGTGTCTCCTGTCATATTGATGCTTCATATTTTATATAGTAATCCACAAAAAAAGTTACCTGTCTGTGTGTGTTGTATCAAAATTTTCTCACAAATCACTTACATATCCTATTATTTACAGTTTCTTTTCTGTTTCTTTCCTTTCTTAATTTTAATTTTTGCATGAACCTATTTCTAGATTCTCTGTTCTGCTTCTAATCCTTCCTGTGATTCATACACCAGATCACACTTACAGATATATTTTAGCCTTCCTATTTTTTAGCAAAATAAATTTTGATATCAGTGTGTGATTAAGCAAGCATCTCTCTTTAGTTTTTTCCTCCATTTTTTGTAAAAGTTGGCTCTTATCACAGCTATTTTTTTAATCCAGCACAATTTATAATAAATTTCAACTCCCACTATTTTATATTTTCTATGCCTTTCTAGAATAAGGCATTTCAGTTGTATCAAGAAAGTTATGTACTTTTATTTAAAACTACAAGAGGTAATGAGAGGAAATCTCTATGACACTTGAAAAGGTATTGCATGGACATTTATTATATTTTGTTTTGAAAATTATTTTCCACATTAAAATAAAAATTACCTTTAACATACCAACTTACAATACTTTAATAATTTATATTGAATAACAATCACAATTAACGCATTTAATTTTTATGTTGCACACAAAATGTTTTTATTTTTTATTTGGTTTTGGTTTTAGGTTTGCAATAATTTCCTTAATTGTCAATTTGACGTTGGATATGCTCCTCCATCTTGTGAGCTGACACCGTCATCACCAGGAGAAAGTATTGATGATGGGTTTTGGATTGTGGAAAGTTAGTATTAGATCAGTCTGCTTCAAGAGACCTTTTTGCACTTATAGAAATCTTCTGCATCTCCACTGTGTATGTGGCTATTGAGCCCCTGATATGTGGGTAGTGCAACTAAGGGACTAAAATTTTTGTTTTATTTTACTTTAGTTAATTTACATTTAAATGGCCACTTGTGGCGAGTAGATAGCACAGCTCTAGATTATAGTGTCAATCAAAGTTTTGTATACACGTTTAATTCAAATCTAGAAGTGAATATTTTAATAATCCTTCCCTTAATTTTCCCAAACATTTCCATATTTCTCAAAACTTTTCTGTTTATATACCAGGTTTTCTAGATAGGTATAGTTAAATCATTGAATAGGTGATGGCTCTATTATACAGACTGTATATTCCAAGGATGTTAACTATTGTGATGTGCTAGTTCACAACTGAGTTGCATCTTTAAAGTTAACCATACTATTGGAAGGCAAAAATAATCAAATCTTCCACATCCATACCATATGGATAGTAGATGGAACCAAACATTTTTAATTATTTGGTAAATATTCGTGAACAAATATAGCATATTTGTTTTTTCTAAACTTCACAATGTAAAAATGTCATAACAGTGTAATCCTATTTATGTCTTTCCATCATTTGTACTTTTACTGTTATATATTTTATTTACATATTAGTTATAAACCTGAAAATACATTATTATATTTGACTTAAATAGCCCATGGAATATTAGAGATTTTTTAAATATAAATATTTACATTTACCCACCTCCATACTGTTTTCTAGGCTTTTCAGCTCTTCCAGTGCATTCAAGTTTCCATGTGGGTCATTTTCTTGCAGCCTGAAAAGCTTCCTTTTGTATTTCTTTTTGTGTGTAACTTATGGTGACCGATTGTCTCAGCTTTTGTCTTTAAAGTGTTTTTATAATGTCTTAATTAGTGAAGGATATTTTCAGTGAAAGTAGAATTCTACATTGAGAATTGTTTCTTTCGACAGTTCAAAGATGTAATCCTGTCGTATTCTGGCTTCCATTTTCTGATGAGAATACAGCTGTCATTCTCATATTCCTCCTAATAATATAATGCTTCTTTTATTCTTTGTCTGAGTTTCAAACTTATTTTATATCTTTGATTTTCCACAGTTCCACTATGATTTACCAAGCTGTATTTTTCTTTGAATTTATCCTGCTTGGGTTGGCTGAGATTGTTGACTCTATAGGTTGATGTATTTTTGGAAATTTTGGAAAAAAATCTTAGCTATTGTTTCTTTTTTAATATTTATTTTTTATTTAACATATTTGGCTTTAAAAATTTATACACAGTAACATTTACTCCATGGTATATAGTTTTATGGGTATTGAAAAATGTACAGACTTTTGTTCCCAACACTGCAGTCATGATACACAATAGATCTATCACCCCAAAACTTCCCTCTGGCTGCTCCTTTATATTTATCCCCCAATGTCAGTTACTGGTAACCAATTACATGTTCTCTGTCCCTATAGATTTGCCTTTTCCAGAATGTCATATATGGTACATATGTATTTGAGATTTATCCCTGTCGCCTTATGTTTTAGTAGTTCATTCTTTTTTATTGTTAAATATCCTTCTATTGAAATGATGTATTATAGTTTGCTTATCTATTCACCCATTGAAGGGTATTTGGGTTGTTTCTAGATTTTGGCAATTATGAATAAAGCTGCTATATAGCACATAGACATTGTGTATATATAAGTTCTAATTTTTTGTTGGGTAAATACCTAGGAGTGAGGTTTCTTTTTTTTGGCAAGTGTCTTTTTAATTTTGTGAGAAATAGCCAAACTATTTTCCAAAGTGCCTGTACCATTTTTCCTTCCCTCCATTCATCTATGAGAGTTCCATTTTCTCTACACAGATGATCCACACTTCAGAAGCACTTGATATTGTCTTTTTTTGTTTGATTTTGTTTTACCAGTTTTATGTGTGTAATGATATTCCGTTGTGATTTTTATTTACTTTTTATGTTGAAATAATTGTAGATTCAAAAGGAGGTGCAAAGAAATGTAGAGGAAAGACCTGTGTGCCCTTTACCCAGCCTCCATCAATGTTAACATGTTTCAATACTATAGTAGAATATCAAAACCAGTGGACATTGGAAATGGACATTAGTAAAATGCACCAACCCTATTCAGATTTCACCAGTATACATGCACTCATTTGTGTATATGTGTGTGTGTGTATATTTCATTCTATGCAATTTTACCACATGTTCACATTTGTGTAACAACCACCACAATCAAGATACAGGACTATATCATCACTACCCAGCCCCTAACATTACCCTTTATATAGCAACACGGATCCTCTCTTTCCCCATTCCTAACTCCTGGTAACTACTAAACTACTTTCCCTCTCTCTAATTATGCTATTTTATAAATGTTATATAAATCGAATCATAGAGTTTGTATGCATGTATGAATACTTCAGTGTTTTTAATTTATGCCTAGTATTCCTTTGTATGGATGTATCAATATTTGTTTAATTATTCACCCACCGAAGGACATTTGGGGGGTTGCCATTTTTTAGCTATTATGAATGGATCTGCAATGAAAATTCTTGTAGAAGATTCTTCATGAAAGTAAAGTTTTAATTCTCTTGGAAACGTGCCTAAGAGTGAAATTGCTTGTTTTATGGTAAGGCATCTATAGTTTTAAAAGCAACTGCCAAACTACTTTTCAGAGTGGCCGTAACATTTAACATTCCCATCAATAATATATGAATGACCCAGATTTTTGGCGTCTTCAAAGTTTGATGATACCACTATTTTTTTAGTCATTCTATTAGGTGTGTGCTAATATCTCATTTGCTTTTAAATTGCACTTCTGTAATGGGTAATAATGTTGAATATCTTTCATGTTTTTATTTGGCATCTGCATATACTCTTCAGTGAAAAGTCCGTTCATACCTTTTGCCCATTTTCTAATTGGAATTTTTGTGTTTTTTAAATGTTGAACTTTCAGAATTTTTTTGTTTTTTAGATGTGTGTATTTTGTTGGATATGTAATTCGAACATATTATCTCCAAGTCTAATTGTTTTTTTTTCTACGACCAAAAGTTTTTTAAATTCTTATTTTGATAAGGTATACTCTTTTCCTTTTTGGATCATGCTTTTGGTGTCAAGTGTATGAACTCTTTGTCAGTCTTAAGCCCTGAAGACTTTCTGCTATGACATTCCTAAAAGGTGTGGTTTTATGTTGAACACTTAAGTGCATGATCCACTTTGAGTTACTTTTATGACGAGTAGGAGATTAATTTTTTGATTAATGCGTGTCAATTCCTCCAGCACAATTTTTTGTAAAAGCTATTTCTTGTCCACTGAATTGTTTTTGCACCATTGTCAAAAATTAGTTGGACATTTTTGTGTTGGTGTATTTCTCAGTTCTCTATTCTGTTCCATTGATCTACATGTCATTCTCTCCACCAGTGCTACACTGTTTTGATTATTGTAGCTGTTCAGTAATCTTCAACATTGGGAGAAGTGACTCCTCCCACTTTATTCTTCTTTTTCAAAAAAATTTTTTGAGTATTCTAGGGTTTTTCTTTTTCTTATACTTTTAGGATAAGCTTGTCTATGTTTACAAAAACCTTGCTGTCATTTTGATACAAATTGTTTTAAACATAAGGAAGATTTAGGAAGATTTTACATCTTTACTATTTATTACTGAATCTTCCAATCTATGAACACAGTACATCTCTCCATTTATTTAGGTCTTCTTTGATTTCCTTCATCAGAATTTTGTAATTTTCACCAGTTACTGTACCTGTTTTATTAGTTCATATTTTGTTATTTCATATGTGTTATTTCACTTTCTTTAGAGCAATTGTAAATGATGTACTGTAATTGAATATATTTTCATTTTATATTTATAAACATAAATTAAAATGATTAGTCTTAATGTTTATCACTCCTACAACATCTACTCCTTCCAATTAACTTTGCATACATATTTGTCCACTTGTGAACCATATCAAGAAAAGATTTATGTCCAATTGTTATAAAAGATGAAAGGATACTATTGTAGGTCTTCTTTACAGTATAGAATATTCTAGATATTTGTGACAAAATATTGCCTTTGGGGCCAGCCCCAGGGGCCTAGTGGTTAAGTTCAGCACACTCTGCTTTGGTGGCCCAGCTTCGGTTCCTGGGCATGGACCTATACCACTTATCTGTCAGTGGCCATGCTGTGGCAGTGGCTCACATACAAAAAGAGGAAGATTGACAACAGATGTTAGCTCAGGGTGAATCTTGCTCAGCAAAAAATAAGAAAATAAAATAAAATAAAAATAAAAAAAATATAGCATGCTGAAGTATGTCTAATTGGATGAGAATACCATATTTCCTTTTTGTCATTAGAAAGATTCTATTCACTCATTGATTCTTGATTTGGAGCAAAATTATGATATAGTTGTCTGAAGACATAGTATGAGATTTCATTTGTATGATCAATTTCAGTATCACCATTACAGGCTAGAGTTCTGCTCTCTGTTTCTTTGCATTTGTCTGATTAAAAATTATAAAATGTCTTTCTCCATCAATATTCTTTTCTTTATTACTATAGCAGTAAAAGAAAATTTCTTAATTCTAAGTCATGCTCAATAGAAGCTAAAATAAAAAGACAGAAATTGACTCTAGGGCTCTTTTGTACCTTCTTGAAAGTTGGTACATTACTTTTGGCAACAAAATAAGAAAACTGAGGCGGCCAGCCTGGTGGCGTAGTGGTTGGGTTCTGTGCTCTGCTTTTGGTGACCCAGGGTTCTCAGGTTTGGATTCCCAGGCATGGACCTATGCACAGCTTGTCAAGCCACACTGTGGTAGGCATCACACATAAAGTAGAAGAAGATAGGCATGGATGTTAGCCCTGCGCCAATCTTCCTCAGCAAAAAAAAAAGAGGAGGATTGGCAACTGGTATTATCTCAGGGCTAATCTTCCTCGCACACACACACAAAAGATAACAGAAGTTTTCCAGTGGAATACAATAGGGAGCCCAGAAATAAACCCTCGGATACATGGTGTAATGATTTTCAATAAGGATGCCATGACCATTCAGTAGGGGAAATGACAGTCTTTTCAACAGACAGTAGTGGGATAATGGGATATGAATATACAGAAGAGTGAGGTTGGACACTTACACCAATATGCAAATATTAACTCCAAATGGGTCAAATATTTAAACGTAGGAGCTAAAACTATAAAATTCTTAGAAGAAAACAGAGGGAAGAATCTTCATAACTTTGGATTTGGCAATGATTTCTTGGATATGATACAGGCAATGGAAGAAAAAGAGATAAACTGGAATTGATCATAATTAAAAACTGTTGTGCATTGAAGGACACCATCAACAAAGTAGAAAGGTAACCCATGGAATGGGAGAAAATGTTTGCAAATCATATATCTGATGAAAGATTAATATCCAGAATATGTAAAGAACTCCCACAACTCAACAACAAAGAAACAAATAACCCAACTAAAAAATGGGCAAAGAACTTGAATAGACATTTCTTCAAAGAAGATACACAGATGGCCAGGGAGCACATGAAAAAATGATCAACACCGCTAACTGTTAGGGAGTTGCAGGTCAAAACCACAACAAGATACCAATTCATACCGATTAGGATGGCTATTATCAAAAAAATTCAGAAAATATCAAGTGTTGATGAATATCAAATATTGATGAGGATGTGGAGAAATTGGACACCCTGTGCATTGCTGGTGGGAATATAAAATGATGCGGTCTCTATGGAAAATAGTATGGTGGTTCCTCAAAAAATTAAACACAGAATTACCATGTCCTAGAATTCCACATCTAGGTATATGCCCCAAAGTACTAAAAGCATGGACTGAAACAGATATTTATATACTCATGTTCATAGCAGCATTGTTCACAATAGCCATAAGGTGGAAACATCCAAATGTCCATTGATAGGTAAATGGAGAAACAAAACGTGGTATATATATATACACAAGGGGATATTATTCAGCTTTAGCAAGGACTGAAATTCTGACGCATGCTACAACATGAATGGAACTTGAAGACCTTATGCTAACTAAAACAAACCAGTCACACTAGGACAAATATCGGATCATTCTGCTTTTATGAGGTACCTAGAGTAGTCAAATTTATAGAGAGAAAGCAGAATGACAGTTGCCAGGTGCTGACAGGAGGGAAAAATGGTAAGTTAATATTTAAGGGGTAGAGAGTTTCAGTTTGGGAGGATGAAGATGTTCTGGAGTTTGATGATGGTAATGGATGCACAACAATGTGAATGGACTTAATGCACTGACTGTACACTTAAAAATGTTTCAAATGATAAATTTTCAGTGTTGTGTATTTTAACACAATAAAATATTAAATTAGGAAAAATTCCATTTATGATATCATTAAAAATAATACAATATTTAGAAATAATTTTATGAAAAGTGTAAGACACTGAAAACTCAAAATACATTATTGTAAGAAAGATCTGCAAAAATGTGAAGACATTTCAGATTCATATATTTGAAGAATCAATATTGTTAGTATAGGAATACTCCCAAAATTGATTTACAAATTCAACACAATCCTTAACAAACCCAAGCTGTCTTTTTTGCAGAAATTGACAAGTCGATCCTAAAAGTCATACATAAATTCAAGGGACACAGAATAGTAAAAACAATCTTGAAAACATAGATTTCAAGAAAACTTGAAACTGAAAACCCACTTCTCAATTCCAAAATACATTACAAAGCTAAAATAATCAAGACAGTGTAGTACTGTCCTAAGGATAAGGCTAGACACATAGTTCAATGGAATAGAATAAAGAGCCCAGAAATAAAGCCTCATACTTACAGTCATTGATTTTTTATGCTAATCTTCCTCTTTTTTTGCTGAGGAAGACCGGCTCTGAGCTAACAACAATTGCCAATCCTCCTCCTTTTTTTTTTTCTCTCCAAAGCCCCAGTAGATAGTTGTATGTCATAGTTGCACATCCTTCCAGTTGCCATATGTGGGACGCAGCCTCAGCATGGCCACAGAAGTGGTGCGTTGGTGCGCGCCCAGGGTCCAAACCCCGGCCGCCAGTAGCAGAGCGCCCGCACTTAACCTCTAAGCCACGGGGCCGGCCCACAGTCATTGATTTTTGACAAGGATGCCAAGGCAATTCAATGGGTAAAGAATGGTCTTTTCAACAAATTGTGTTGGGACAAGTAGATATTCATGCACAAAAGAAAGAAGATAGATTGCTACATCACAATATTTACAAAAATTACCTGAAAATGTATCATGGATAATACATGTAGGAGCTAAACTTATAAAACATTAGAACACATGTAAGTAAATCTTTGTGACTTGCCATAGGCTACATTATAGAAGACACCAAAGCACAAGTGAAGAGAACACTAGATTGATCGAACTTCATCAAACTTAACTTTTGTGCTGCAAATGATACGCCAAGAAAGTGAAAGACAAACTACAGAGTGGGAGAAAATATTTGCCAATCTTTTATCTCAAATGGGATTTGTATCTAGAATATATAAAGAACACTCACAAGTCCTTAATAAAAAGACAAACAACCCAATTAAAAATGGAAAGGGATTTAAATAAACACATCTCCATAGAACATATACAAATGGCCAATAAGCCCCTGAAAAGATGCTCAACATCTTAGGAAGATGCAAATCAAAACCACAATGAGATACTACTTCGCGCTCATTCAGATTGTGATAACAAACACAGGCAAAATGTGTGAGGATGTGGAGAAATTGGGATCTTCTTGGTGCTCTGTTTTCCAGCACTGCTCAAACTAGTACAGTCATGTGTTTCTTAACGAAGGGGACACATTCTGGGAAATGTGTCATTGGGCCATTATGTCTTTGCGCGAACATCATAGAGTGTACTTATACAAACCTAGATGGTATGGCCTACTGCACACTTAGGCTATATGGTGCTAATCATATGGGACCACAATCGTAAATGCAGTCTGTCATTGACAGAAACTTCCTTATGTGGCACATGACTATATTTGCCAATTTATTTCCTATAATATATAAAACATCCTTAATCACTTTCTTTTAGGTAAATCACTGTGAATCAACATATAATTGGATTATGTGTGTTTTAATTTACCGATTTTTTGTTGTTTGTCAGGGGCATTAAATTCATTTGCATTTAATATCATCATAGTTGCTTTGGTAGTAATTCTGATTGCTTGATTTAGTTTTTTCATATTTTATTTGTCTGATTTATTTCTTTCGTTTGATTGGACAAAGTTTCTATAGATTTTATTTTTCTAACTTTCTGTAATATCTTTATAAGACTCAGAGAAACATCTATTTTACGGATCAATATAGTCAAAATTAGAACAATATCACCTTATATAGATAATATGGAAATTTAACTTAGTTTACTATCATTGTTTTTTATTTTATTTTTTTACATTGTCAGTATCACTTTATTTATTAAGAAAATTTTTTTATAGCAGTAACATTGGTTTATAACATTGTATAAATTTCAGGTGTACATCATTATACTTCTATTTCTGCATGGACTACATCATGTTCTCATGTTCACTACCCAAATACTAATTACAATCCAACACCACACACATGTGCCTAATCATCCCTTTTGCCCTCCTCCCTCCCTTCCTCTCTGGTAACCACCAATCCAATCTCTGGCTCTATGTGTTTGTTTGTTGTTGTTTTTATCTACTACTTATGAGTGAAATCATATGGTATTTGACCTTCTCCCTCTGACTTATTTCACTTAGCAGAATACCCTCAATGTCCATTCATGTTGTCACAAATGGTTAGATTTCATCGTTTCTTATGGCTGAGTAGTATTCCATTGTGTATATATACCACATCTTCTTCATCCGTTTGTCCCTTGATGGGCACTTAGGTTGCTTCCAAGTCTTGGCTATTGTGAGCAATGCTGCAATGAACACAGTGGTGCATGTATCTTATGAGTTGGTGTTTTCATGTTCCTTGGATAAATACCCAGCAGTGGAATAGCTGGATCATATGGTAGTTCCATCCTTAATTTTTAGAGGAATCCCCATAGTGTTTTCCATAGTGGCTGCACCAGTTTGCACTCCCACCAGCAGTGTGTGAGAGTTCCCTTCTCTCCACATCCTCTCCAACACTTGTTGTTTCCTGTTTTGTTAATTATAGCCATTCTGATGAGCGTGACGTGATATCTCATTGTGGTTTGATTTGCATTTCCCTGATAGTTAATGAAGTTGAACATCTTTTCGTGTGCCTGTTAGCCGTCTGTGTATCTTCTTTGGAGAAATGTCTGTTCAGGTCTTTTGCCCATTTTTTAATTGGGTTGTTAGTTTTTTTGTTGTTGAGATGTATGAGTTCTCTATATATTTTGGAGATTAACTTCTTATCAGATATATGGTTTGCAAATATCTTCTCCCAATTGTTATGTTGTCTTTTCATTTTGTTGATGGTTTCCTTTGCTGTGCAGATGCTTTTTAGTTTGATGTAGTCCCATTTGTTTATTTTTTCTATTGTTTCTCTTGCCCGGTCAGACATGGTGCTTGAAAATATGTTGCTAAGACCGATGTCAAAGAGTGTACTGCCTATCTTTTCTTCTAGAAGTTTCATGGTTTCAAGTCTTGCATTCAAGTCTTTAATCCATTTCGAGTTATTTTTTGTGTATGGTGTAAGATAATGGTTACTTTCATTTCATTGCATGTGGCTGTCCAGTTTTCCCAACACCATTTGTTCAAGAGACTTTCCTTTCTCCATTGTATGTTCTTGGCTCCTTTGTCAAAGATTAGCTGCCCATAGATGTGTGGGTTTATTTCTGGGCTTTCCATTCTATCCATTGACCTGTGTGTCTGTTTTTGTGCCAGTACCATGCTGTTTTGGTTACTATAGCTTTGTAGTATATTCTGAAATCAGGGACAGTGATACCTCCAGCTTTGTTCTTTTTTCTCTGGATTCTTTTGGCTATTCGGGGTCTTTTGTTGTTCCATATAAATTTTAGCATTCTTTGTTCTATTTCTGTGAAAAAATGTTGTTGGAACTTTGAGAGGGGTTGCATTGAATCTATAGATTGCTTTAGGAAGCTTGGACATCTTAACCATATTAATTTTTCCAATCCAAGAGCATGGAATATCTTTCCATTTCTTTGTGTCTTCAATTTCTTTCAGCAACATTTTATAGTTTTCTGCATACAGATCTTTCACCACTTTGGTTAAGTTTATTCCTAGGTATTTTATTCCTTTTGTTGCAATTGTAAATGGGATTGTATTCGTAACTTCTATTTCTGCTACTTTGTTGTTAGTGTATATAAATGCAACTGGTTTTTGTATGTTGGTTTTGTGTCCTGCAACTTTGCCATATTCATTTATTACTTCTAAAAGTTCTTTGGTGGATTCTTTAGGTTTTTCTATATCTAAAATCATGTCATCTGCAAATAGTGACAGTTTCACTTCTTCCTTTCCAATTTGGATCCCTTTTATTTCTTTTTCTTGAACGATTGCTCTGGCTAGGACTTCCAATACTATGTTAAATAGGAATGGTGAGAGTGGGCATCCTTGTCTGGTTCTGTTCTTAGAGGGATAGCTTTCGGTTTTTCACCATTAAGGATGATATTAGCTGTAGGTTTGTCATATATGGCCTCTATTCATTAATTGTTTTTTAAAATTAGCCTTCAGTTATACCAATAATTTTTCATTAAATCATTTTTATAACAGTTCTTATTTTTGTATTTTTTTTAATGGAAGGACTTAGATAATATCAATTTAATGTATTCTAAGTAGCAGTTCACAGAAGGAAATATGATAGAATGAAATCCATTAGAATATAGCACATAAAGATTTAATATAATATAAATGTAAAGATAAAAATAAACTTATGTCAATGAGATATATATGTATATTGATTGAGTTGACGTAAATACATGAGGCACTTTGGGGCATAGCCACAGAATATTGGAAAACACTTTTAAATTTAACTGTATTATTTGACTTCCAATTGTTATAATTCAAATTACTAATAAGCTTCACATATCACTTTTGAAACAGTTAAATTGTACTCTCACGTTTTCAGCTAAAAGTACACACTTGTTTGTAAAATGACATGCGGCTCCTTGAGAAAATGACCTCTTGATCAGTGTCTATGTTTTTCTACCTTTCCTTATTTTAACTGCTATCATTGCTCTTAAATGGAATAAAATGAAGAGATTTTGGAATAGAGAAAGAACAGTAAGTGGAGGGTGAATAAACTCAAACTCATTATTTTTTATATTTAATATTATAAATGCATCATGGGAAGAATTCACATATAATTCAGAATATTACAAGCAGGGATCCTTGGATGGATTGGCTTAATGTTTAAAAATATTGAGTCTTAGTATATACCAATTTTTTTTCAGACTTCAGGTAGTTAGGTATCCTTCATGTTCTTATAGGCCCAGAAACAAGTGAAGCTACTCAGTAAATCCTCACTGCCTTTCAGATAGAAAGCCATGATGGCTATAATTGCTTTAGGAGGTTCTGTCTACTTCCCAAGAAACCCCAGTTTCCTTGCATTGACATTCAGTTGTGCCCAGGAGATTAATAGAGATAAGGAAGCAAATTTTGTGAATAGAATATGTATTGAGAGAAAAAATATAAGATGACAAAGAATGAGGGAGAAATCACAGATAGGATACTCCCCATTTTACACATAATTAATATTGCTTATGTGTTTCTAAAATTAGACTTAAGGTACTTGCACAGCCTTTTTCTTTACCAGAACACCCATACAAGCCACAATTTGCTTAGTGAATATTTAGGAAATGAGAATGCAGACGTAAGGATACATAAGTGGGTCTTGTTCTATGCTAAAGGAAAATGGTTTTTTTGTTGCTTATGCATATGGAGATAAAATAATGATATAAAGTTTCCATCAACACCTCTATTTCCCAAGTTAGTTAATTTTATTTATCAACAAGTTAGTAGCAATTAGTTAAATTCAGGGTAGTATTCTTCATGATTTATGTAGACATTTACATGATCATCAAATTGCTATAAATTGACTTAATTGAATGATATCTCTCATAAGTCTTCCTGTGCTATTACTTAAGACATCTTGGAAAAATCTGAATAGTTGCCAGAAGTAAATCTGACTTTTGGAAGAGATGTTATCATAAGCGATCTTTGATCATAAATAACAACATCTGGTCATGACAACCTAAGTATTAAAGCAGCAATAACTGGTTTCAGGACTGCAAGGGTAAGAAATGGTGTAGAGCTGAAGCACAGAGGGTGGTCATAAACTAGATGGTCAGGAACTACGTCATTCCGTCCATCACCCAAAGGCTCTATGACTGGCATCATCCTTCTTGTCTATGTCCATTCTCTCCAAAAGGACTGCTCTGCTTGCACATGGGGCAGCATACATATCTCAACCCTTTGTAGATTCATTTTCAAATAAAATACCAATAATCTGTCCACAGCCAATGCCTCTTAGTTCATATTCTCAAGAGATGGAAGAAAATAGCTGTGCAGGTGTACCTAAATTCAGCCGGTGTTCTGTCTGTCTGTCTGAGTTAGGTGTTCAAACCTGATTTTATCATCTGTGGCCAAGGAATTGTAGCCACGTGGTAGGAACCTGGACACCATGACATTCCTCTTCAACAAGAACTGTGTGTGTATAGGAGTTTTCCAAAGAAAAAATGTAGGCTGTATAAATACCACAAAATGTAACTAAACATAGCTGAAAGACTTAGAGGCCTCATTAAGGACCTCATTAATAAAAGTCAAATAGTTATTTACATAGTTTTTTTGTGTGTGTGTGAGGAAGATCAGCCCTGAGCTAACATCCATGCTAATCCTCTTCTTTTTGCTGAGGAAGACTGGCCCTGGGCTAACATCTGTGCCTATCTTCCTCCACTTTATGTGGGACGTCACCACAGCATGGCCTGACAAGTGGTGCGTCAGTGCGTGCCCGGGATCCGAACCCTGGCCGCCAGCAGCAGAGTGTGCGCACTTAACCGCTACGCCACAGGGCCGGCCCCCTACATAGTTTTTTTTTTGGAAATATTATAATTGGACAGATAATAATTTAAGAATTTGAAGATTTTCATGTAAATTACATTTTTAACTTTGGAGAAGCATTAGCATGGATGTATTAATATGCCATCCTGTCTTCCATGTATATAAGATAGAGAAAAATCATAGATGGAATTTTTAGTTTGAAATTTAAAAAATGCTTAAATATTTGAAAGTTAGATCAACATTAGAAAAGACCAAATACTAGAATATATGTTCAGTGAGTGGGATATGTGGAGTAAAGTGAATATTGGTACATATTAATTGAGCAATTACTAGAAATATAGCTATTTTACTTTTCTTGATTTTATTTTAGATTAAAATATTTCCTAACCCTTAAACTAATGCTATTTGTTTTATACAGACGTATATCAGAAGACAGCAATAGTAACAGGAAGAAGATAGTAACAGCAATCAGTCATATACAGAGTTAAAGGTGAATTGAAGGAATGAAATTATTGACAAAATGATATAATTCATGAAACAGTTTCTTTTAATTTTTAGCAATACCTCAGTATAAGAAAATTATTTCCATGTTTCATCATGCTGATTCCTATTTGTCAATGTCATATACTAAAGCAAAGCATTTGATGTTAACTTTGTTTTATACTAATTGAAAAATATTTAATATTAACTAATATCAGCCAGAGATTAGAGCAATAAGAAATGACTTTAAAGATATTTTAAGTATGTTCTTAAAATATTTATGAGCAATCATGCATCTTGCTCCTGCATTTAAGGTTCTAATTGGTAGATTCACACAGATTATCTTCCGACACCTGTATTTCTTCCTCAGTAAGGCTCCATGGTTGTCGCTATCCTTATTTTAGAAATGAGGGAACAGACATAAAGAATTTAAATAATTCCCTATGCATGTAGAATTTTAGTAGGGTTTTAAGTTGGAGTTTAGGACAATCAGACTCGAGGGTTTAAACTCTTAAGAACTCCATGATTTTGACATATAGCATGATACATAACTGGGGATGGGGAATGGAATTTACATTTATTGAGGACCTATTAGATGCCTTGCAAAATGCTAGATGCACTCTCCCTCCAAGACAGAAAGAATTCTTTACTATAAAATGGCATAAAGTAGGCATCTGTATATATTGTTCAAATTTCTAACTCATGTATGTGAAGAAATCATGATATTTCACATATTAGACCTATCAATCAGTGGGAGTAAATGGAAAAATTCAAAAATTCGACCAAGAGTGAGATCAAGAGTTAATCCAATTACCTATCTGCTAATGCCCATATCTGATTTTGATCCAGAGTTAAGTGAACAGATCTCTATTTCTTTATCTGCCACCAGAAAACATTTATAAATCCTACCCTCAATGTAAAATAGTCTTATTTCTGCCTAGACCAATCTCTACCTCTTCTTTGATAACTTTATTAAAAGCCCACATCTTAGGTGAGGATTTTGGCCCTCGGCTCACTGTCCTCCTCTCACGTCCTTAAGTTGTAGTCTCACCATCATGCCGAGAGTCTTCACCTGAACTCCTCACACCACCCAACTTCAGTCATTTTCTCGTAGAGCAATGTACTGAGATTGCCAATTCCCTGATTTCTTCCAACTCGTAAGTCATAAATTCAGTATCTTGCTTTCTTTCTTTTATTATTTTTTCACAGCCTTCTCCTGTCAACAGTACTTTCTGATCACATTAAGATCTTGCCTCAAGAATTTGAGATAATGGGTTAAGCATTCAGTTCATAAGTAATAAACATATTTTATAAGTTGATTATATACTGTATTGAAAGGTCATTAATTGTATGGAAAAGATTAGAGCAGTAGGTGTAACTGGGAGAGTTGATGTTGAGGGAGGAACTGGACAGGAATCTTAAACATAGTTGACTGCGTAGGTCCTGTTGAGCAGGTGACATGTAAGCAAATCATTGGAGGAGGTGCAAATATATACCCAGTTTAGATATTTGAAAGGAATTACCTGACTTCACAGGGGCAACTCACATAAGGCTTTTATTTAAATGCAAAGGATACAGTGCAGCAAGAGAGAGTGCAGGCAAGCATTGGGGGTCAGAGAGACACCTCATGCTCAAGGTCTCAAGGTTCCTTATTTTAAATTTTGAACAGCCCATCATAAATCCCACTGCCCTTATCTTGGCAAAAATTGCAAGACATCCAGCCGTTCCCAGAGATAAAGATAGAGCTTTTCCATTCCAGCTGTAAATCAGCTTTATCTTCCACAGGCATAGAGCTGGCAGAGCTATCCATGCATATATCCAGGCAGGAGCTTTCCAAGCACATGGTGATCGAATGAAAAAATAAGTCAGGAATGTTTGATGAATAACAGTGATGCCAGTTTATCTGGAGCAGAGTTAGCAAGAGGGCTGTGGTGATGACTAGGTCAGAGAAGTAAAACTCCTACAGGGCCTGGGAGGTCTTGGAGGCCATCTGTGTTTTATCCTGATTGAAAAGGAGGAATCACTGGAGGATTTAGATTCCAAGCACATGACTTACACTTTTAAAGGCTGGTTTGTGGAAAATAGTCTGTATGATGGCAGGAGTAGAAGTGGAGAAACCAGTTAGTGGAGAAACTACTGCAATAATCCATGAGAGAAAAGATGGTGCCTCAGACCAGGGATGGTAAAGATGATTTTAGGAATAAATATTGAGGGTGAACCAACAGAATGAATTGACAGAATTACACTCTGAGTTGGCAGAATGTAAGAAAAAGTGTTTAAATAATATTTATTGATATAAAGCAGGAAGATAGCAAAGCTAAAATGTAAACTCAGATCTCTCTGTTTCTAAATTTGTGCTCTTAATACATTTTAAAACACCAATGCATAAAGATACATGTACCCCTGTGTTCATTGCAGCGTTATTCACAATAGCCAAGACTTGGAAGCAACCTAAATGCCCATCAAGGGACGAATGGATAAAGAAGCTGTGGTATATATACACAATGGAATACTACTCAGCCATAAGAAATGATGAAATCCATCCATTTGTGACAACATGGATGGACATTAAGGGTATTATGCAAAGTGAAATAAGTCAGAGGGAGAAGGTCAAATACAGTATGATTTCCCCCTCATTAAGCACTAGATAATAACAACAACAAACAAACACATAGAGACAGAGATTGGATTGGTGGTTACCAGAGGGGAGGTGGGGAGGGAGGAGGGCAAAAGGGATAATTTGGCACAAGTGTGTGGTGATGGGTTCTAGTTAGTATTTGGGTGGTGAACATGATGTAATCTATGCATAAATAGAAGTATAATGATGTACACCTGAAACTTATACAATGTTATAAACCAATATTACTGCAATAAACAAAAAATTAAAAAAAATAAATAAAATTTATGAACACTGGGAGATAAAATCTACATAGGTAATGATGAGCCAAGACAAGCGTCCGGTATGCCACGATGGGGAATTTAAATTTTCCCATATATGAATAGGAACTTAGTTGTATTTTTGAAGTGGTAAGGGAGGTATTTAGCATGATATGGTTTGCTTTTTACAAATTTCACTGGGATAAAGTATGGGACAATTCAGTCATAACCGGAGACATGTGAAACACCTATGAGACTACAGAATCCACAGGAGAGGTGTGGTAAGGGCAAGATTAGATAGGAGGGAAAGAACAGAAAAATCTTGAGAGATATAACAGAGGTAGACTCAAATGAAGTGATGACTGGATGGACATATTTGCGTTAGAATAAAAGAGAACTACAAAGACTTAAATATTTCTGACACAATGGATAGTGATGCCTTTTACTAATGACATATTGTATAGTAGGGTAAGAACCAGTTTGGTGTTGGAGTAATGAAGTGGAGAGGAGTGAAAAATGATTTTACTCACGTAAAGTGTAGAGACTGTGTAAATGAAACATATATAAATACCAATAAATAATATTTCCTTTTAATGTGGCTGTCACAAATGATCCAGGAAAAAGAAACTTGGGTTTACCAATTTTGTGGAGCACAGGCATAGATTGTGACAGTGTAATCAGTGCCTTATTATACTAATTAATTGCTATACCCATAGCATAGGAAAATTAGACAGCTTTTAAAAACAATTAACATTTAACATTTCTATTTTTCTGTATTTCTTTTACAGCAGTAACTAAACGATAATGTCAAAAAGCCATAGGTTGGAGAAGGGATATTACTAAGAAACTCACCATTAACTAGCCTGATCCAAGAATGAAAAAAATCTGCTTTTTCTCTCCTTTTGTTATGGCTTAAAGCTTTCAGCTTCACAAACCAAAATAAATCCTGTGAGTGAAAGTATGTAGGCTTGTGTCTATTGTTTCCTCTCCCCCTGGGATCCTTTAGTAGGAAATAAGCAGCTTTTGAAGCTGGGAGACTGTCACATCCCAAGCTGAAAACATTCCATTGTCCACCTCTGCTGCCTGCCCTCAGGTACACATGGCCATGCTAACTGCTGCCATCTCAAGAGAGGACATCTACAGTCGGCACCTCTCCAAGAGCTCAGGATTCCCCTGCCCTATCCATTGCTGGCTTTGGGATATTGAGAGGAAGTGGTGTTAGGTAAGGCCAGCCCCAGAGCCCCCAGAGAGTCACTAGCATCTGTTCTATCTTCAAGGAGTTGCTCAGACTGAGTTCCCGTCTGTAGATAACCGTTCTGTCTCCAGGTGATACGTCCTTGGCCTCATGTAAATTGAGATCTAGGACATATCTTTGTCCTTTGGGGGAACCCGGACTTGCTGCTCTTTCTTCACTGAAGCTGAGCTCTTCTGGGTAAGATTTTTGCGCTTTAGTGCTCCCTCTCCCCATCTCCCTCTTACGAGATGGTGCACTTCTGCATACCTCAAAGCATTCTACAAGGATTGAGGAACCATCAGCCTACCTGGAGTCTAATTAGGACCTACAGAGCCTCCATCATTAAACAAAGATGCTCCTGGATCGGGGTGGGAGTACCTCACCACAGAGGCCAAGTGTTTCCTTTTCCAAATGTCCATCAACTGATGAATGGATAAACAAAATGTGGTCTAGCCACACAATGGGATATTTAGCCATAAAAAGGAATGAAGCACAGGTACTGCTACAATATTAATGAACCTTGAAACCATTATGCTGAGCGAATACAGCCAGTCACAAACACCACGTTATTCATTTGTATGAAATATCCAGAACAGGGACATCTTTAGAGACAAGGATCAGTGGTTGTTTAGGGCTGGCAGTAGGGGTGGGGGATGAAGAGCTGAGGTGAGGGGTGGTGACAGGCTAAATGGTACAGGGTTTCCTTTTGAGATGATGAAACTAAAATTGACTGTGGTAATGATTGCACGTATCTGTGGAGATACTAAAAATCCTGCAATCATTCAATTGTACACTTGAAGTGGGTGAATTGTGTGGTAAAAAAAATATACATCGGGCTGATTCTTCCCTAAGTTTCCCTCATCCTCACAGCACTCCTCATTTGGGGCATTATGATCACGGGCCTGCTCTATTCTGAGAACCTCTGAGGATCAGTTTCCCAGGTGTACTGCTCCCTGGCAGGTCCAGGTTTTAGGCCTGACCAGAGGTTATTTTTGCAACTGCTGCCACAAGTCATCCTTGCAACAGGGTGTCCTGGGATAAAAGAAGGTTTGGTGAGAGGTGCGATACAAGTGGAGTGAGGTTTTAGACGTGTGCGGTTCAAGATACTTGTCAGAAAATTCAAAGACAGTTGCCTGCTCTTCCTTCTACAGTGGTGTCCCTTTTCCTCTCGCTGTTTGCCTTGCTGCCCTTCCCATCTCGCCAGCTTCCTTGCTAGTGCTTAGAGTAACTGTTCGCAAGGCTCACTTAGGTTGCTCCTGAACGGTTATAATCTAATACTGTAAGAACAGACACTCAGACGAAGAAAAGTGCTTTTGATTGCCTTATCCAGGACCAAGTTCAATATTCTTGATATTTCCTCATTTGCAAAGACAATAAACTGTCAGCAGCATGATTTAAGCAGAAAATTTCTCGTAAAAATCGTTAGCATTTCTATCTTCCTCTTTCTCCTCCACCACAGTCAAGAAAACATGGCAGAAAACTGTGGCGAGGAGAAATGAAATTACCAAGAACTTCACCAGAAAAGCACATCATGCTTACTTGCCCCCACGTCGCTACTGAGGGGTTTCAACAACGTAAACTTGCCCCAGCAAACCAGCTGTGCGCCATCGCCTGTGCTCAAGTCCGGTGCTTCCTCTCCCCGCCCCGTGGAAGCTGCCCGGCCACTTGGGACCCGTAGGGTGTGAGCGGCTCCAATGAAAGAACCGCAGTCCTCTGCAGCCCTCGCCCCAGGGCCGGGGCGGCGCCGTCCTCCTGAGGACACGGGCCGCGAGCCTCAGAGCTGCCCAACCGCCTTCCACCTTGGCCGTGCTTCCTGCCCGCGGCCCAGCCATGCTCCTTCTCCTTGCGCTGCTCGCTGAGCTCGGACGGCTGCACGCCCGCCTGGGTGAGCCCCGGGCAGCCTGGACTTGCTCCTTTTGCCTCAGAGCAGGGCTGGGCTCTTCCTGGGGGACGATTTCCTGCAGCTCTGGGACTCCTGCAGCACCCTTCCCGGATCCCCTGCTGGTGCCTGCCTCCGTGTGTCCCCACCCCGCAGACCAGGGCAGGTGTCTCGAGGACCCTGGCCAAGGAGTCCACTCTGCAACCGGGGTCCAGGGTCTCAGCAGCTGAAAGGCAGCCGGTCTTCCTGGGTCACTTACTCTGTGGCCAGAGGATTTAGCGGGGTGTGTGCTGCCCTCAATTTATTCCTCAGAGACTGGAGGACAACAGGCCCCAACGTGCTTCTGGAAATGAACAGGATGGTCCTGTGGAACTGCGACGTCTAATTTTTGTTTGTATCAGCCATTTTTAAAGTGCCATTGAAAATCTAGTGAAAGCTGTGGACCAAGAAGGAGAGTGGGCACATATAATAAGTTTACCTACAATTTCATAGCCCGCGTGGACTCAGGGTTAGGAACCCATGCTTGACTGAGTTACAGTCAAGCATGTTACAAAAAACCCCATTTTCTTACTGTGGATTCTGAAGGAATATTCCTGCAGGTCACAGTTCCACGGAAGATAAGGTCAGATGAGAGTGAAGATTCAGAGAAGCAGGTAAATGACCAACAATATTTTTTTTATAATTAAAAATTTTAACACTATTTTTATTTACTTTGTATTAAATCAGATCATACTCATTTGTATTCAATTGCAAAGCAAAATATTTTCACTGTGCTCTTTTTGTCTCTTAGTACATTTTGATGCTCCCTTCCGTACACCTCTGCTGCTCAGTCCTGTGCCCTTCCCTTCATCTCGCTGTCTCTTCTGACATACTTGTTCACAATTTTCAAGAAATGGTAAACACTTTTCAGGAATCATACTGGTAGAAAAAAAGTCAGTATGAAATAAACATAACAATGGTTTAGCCTGCAATCAATAAAAATTTGTGAATGGCTACAGACAGATAAATTGGTCTTGAGTACAATTTAGACCTGCAAATTTTGACCCAGAAGCATCAGACTTAGTACGAGTAATGGCTAAAGAAAGAAAGAAAAAAAGAAAAGGAAAAATAAAATTGTCACATTTGCCTTATTATGATGAAAAAGATTGTAATACATAAATATTAACCGGAAAATGAAGTTGAAAAATATGCCTACTTGCTATAAAAAAAAGTGATTAAATTGAAGGCATTCAGTCTTGAATATTTTCTTGATTAAAATACTTCAAATTTGCATAGCTACAATGTTTTACAAGCCATAAGTCACAATACAGGGATTTAGATTTCCATGTGGTTAAAGTGGTGTGGTCAATGTGTGGTAACCCTGAGAACATTTTTTCAGGTTGAAGGAAAAATTCTTGAAATAAGAATAAGTAAAAAAATTAAGAATCCATTAACTCTATTTTGGCATACAGTATTGGAACCTATCATGATTATGTTCTCCTACTGAACAATTTTAATAAAAATACAACATATGTAAATTGCACTTGAAAATCACAATAAACTAGTTTCCTTTATAGCAGTTGTATTTTCACATACTAAACTCACTTAATTCTCACATTAACCTTCCTATTATATATATATCCTATTATATGTATATCATGTATGTATGTATTTAGCAAAGAGGGTTAAAAACGTTAAATTAAGGTGTCAAGGCTACAAGTTTCAGGACATGAAATCTAATATTTAATTTATGACTCCAATTCAGTTACAAGTAAACTACCTTCTGTTGAAAAATTCTTTACATAAAAGTTTATTTTCTTCTACCTTTTTGTTCCTGATTTACTTCTGTTTGTACATTGTCATTGCATTGTTTACTTCAAATTGCCTGTCACAAAGCATACAGTGACTGTGCAGGACATGAAATAGTTTTACTTTGGAGGACGTAAACTGTTCAGTACATTTCTACATTTTTTGTGTTCTATGTATGGATTTCTGGAAGCCATTTTTTCCTGTGATAGAGAATGCTTAATGTTCTGCTTTTATTTCTTACAGTAGACCTCCCTATCTCTCTCGTGTTCTCTTCCTTCAATCCCTTACTACCCTGCATCATCTTTTTTTTTTTTTTTTTTGGATTAGACATGTAAAGGATTCTTTTTTCACGGACTTCCAGTTTGTTATGGTAACAGATATTCCTCTAAAGCAATGGCTTGGATTTGGGGATACTACAGGAATTGTGGAGAAGATGTCCAACCTTCTAAGGTTTATCTAAGTACATTTGTGGAAGCCATCATGCTGTTATTGGTTTAACCCTGGGAAGAAACTCCTCAGTTGTGGAGAGCTGACCTCAGTTATGAAGAGTTTGCTTCCTCCTGTCAGTGCCTTCCTGCCAAAGACCAGTGTGAACACACCTGTAGCTGAACAAGTCAGGTTTCCTGGTCGTTGCAGTGAGGGGAACACCCACCATGGGGAAGTGTGGGGCATCTACATACAAGGGCATTAGAAAGGCCTTCGGAGATGTTGGCTTGTGTTAGGGGATTTGGGGAGGTTTTAGGAAGCAGGACTTTGCTCTGGTTTGGATGCAGTTAGGAAGTAGAGGTAATTCTATGATTGTGTGTCTTAGTAAATCTTATCTAGGAGAAGGGAAGACTAGAACAGCCCTGAAGCTGTAATTGGTTAAGAAGCAACAGCTACTCACATTAGCCCAATAAGGGCATATTTGGTCATTTTTTCTGACTCGGAAAGTGTTTATATTTTGTTTGTATTCAGACATGATTATGAAATGGTCTTGTTTTTGTCTTGATCTGTAATTGTCTCACAGTGGCTGTGTTTGATGTTGAAGTTCTGTGAGAGTGTTTATGTTCAACAGCAGAACACCAAGGCCAACTGATAGTACAGGTCTTCCGTGTCAGACTGCTTTTCTCTTTCTCACCGTTTATGCGATTAATTTGTGTTAGGTCATATTGGACCTTAATCAAGGCTACACTGTGAAGCAAGTAAAGAAATCATAAAGGACAGCAGAAGACAACTGGAGTATTTATGTATACCATATGTATATATAGGTATGTATATACATATACGTATAGTATATTAGATTTAAGATGTCGTAGTAAGTTTCAAGAGAACCATCTAAACAGAATATGTATTTCAGCTGGATAGGGTATTCTTGGCTGAAAGTTTTTGTCTTTTCAGAATTTTGAATATATCATTCCACTCTCTCCTAGCCTGTAAAGTTTCTGCCAAGAAATCAGCTGAGAGACTTATAGGAATTCCTTTGTATGTTATTTACTTTTTTGTCTTGCTGCCCTTAATATTTTTTGTTGTTGTTGTTGACTTTTGCCAGCTTTACTGCTATATGCCTTGGAGAGGGTCTTTTTATGTTGATATATTTAGATCTATTGACTTCATTCTCTTCTATTCCCAGCTCCTTCCCCAGGTTTGGGAAGTTCTCAGCTATTATTCTTTGAACAAGCTCTCTGTTCCTTTTTCCCTATCTTCTCCCTCTCGAATACCTGTAATCCTCATGTTGCATTTCCTAATTGAGTCAGATATTTCTTGGAGAATTTCTTCATTTCTTTTTAGTCTTAGTTCTCTCTCCTCCTTCATCTGGAGCGTTTCTGCCTTCCTATCCTCAGTAATGCTAATTATTTCCTCCATATTGTCAGCTCTGTTCTTTAAAGATTCTAGATTTTTTTTTTATCTCCTCCATTGTGTTATTCATCTCTAACATTTCTGATTGGCTTTTCTTTATAGTTTCAATCTCTTTTGTGAAGAAGTTCCCGATTCCATTGAATTGACTTCAGTATGTGTATTTCTCTCTATATTATACTATTTTTTTATATAGTGTTCTATAGAGGCTTATTAGGTCAATTTATTTGGATTCTTCAAAACTTCTGTTTTCCACATATTTTTTCTTGTAGGGAATTTGCAGTTTATGTCTGTTGCTCAGCATCCTCCTGTGGGACATTTTTGAACTTTATTCTGCATTTTTCATTTTTAAGTGATATATCATTATTTATTCTAATATTAAAGTAATTCCGGATAAATTTGGCAAACTTTCACTATTTGCTTTCAGAAACTCATTGGTTTTGTCAAGAATTTGTGGGAAAGTTATAATAACAGATTTTTCTCTGAGAGGCAAGCTGAGAGAATTCTTCTCTTTTCCAGACCATTTCCAATTGTAAGATAATAAACATTGCCTTGTCAAGAACAGAATGCAAAGGTACTCAATGATAAAATAAACTATGCTTAGACACATATGGGTAAGGACAAACAACTTCTGTATTGTTGGATGGTTGTGGTTAGAAGTATTTGGTGTTGAAATTACATATCTGATCTTGCATGTTATTTAATATTTTCCGTTAGTGCCTTTAATGTATTAACTGAAGTTTCTTTAAATCTTCTTTCCAATAGTTCCGACATCTGTGTCATTTATCAGTCTGATTCTCATGATTGCTATCGCTTTCATATTGCATTTTCTTCTTGCCTGTCTGTATTCCTTCTCATTTTTTTTTTTTTTTTTTTTGGTGAAAGCTTGACATGTTACATAAGGCAGTAGATACTGAATTAAATATTTTTTAGGCTTGGAGATGAGCATATCTTTCTTTCTGCTAGGTCTTTAGTTTGAAAGTTTGTGTTAATCTAGTCAGAATGTAGGCCTGTTTATGTGTGTTGTTGCTATGGCTACACTCAGTGTACCTTCCAGAGGCTTCACATTCCTTTTACTGATATCTTTGTTAATGGTGAATGATAATTTCTTAGAGGGTTGTCTGTTCTCTGCTTGGTTTTGGATTTCTCCACTTGGCTTTGTTCTGTGTCTTTACAGATAAAATCTGTCCATTCCAGATCCCCCTGCTGCCTCTACTGTAATTTTTTCTTGACACATTTTAGCATAGGACATTGGTTAAGCATGGAGCAGAGAACAGAGGAATTCTCGGATGTTTGGATTAAGACTTCGTTTAGGAAGGCACTATGAACCTGGATTTGGGGTCCAGGTCCCCAAGTGTCCCTACCTCTCTCCGACAGATGTAATAATGGGCCTAGCAGATATTCTTTCCTCTCCCTCTGGAATTAGACCTTTTTTCCCTCTTCCTTCTCCCAGCTGTAGTGAGTTTCACCAGTCCCCTCAGCCTACAAACCTCTTTACTCTTTCCCCAGTAGATTAAGTGTTTCGTATCACAGAGGAGATAGAAGAGAGGAGTTTGGGTAGAGTTTCTGCAGTGGCTGATGTTCCTCCCTGCCATTGAGACCGAGTTAACATGCAAGACTCCATGATTTAAAAAACTTCCTGACTACCCACCCCCCCATCTTGTTATCACAGCGTGCTTTGGAAAAATGCTTAGAACAGCATGTATGTGAGCTAATCAGTAACCAATAGAAAGAATGTCTTGGTAGCAGGAAGTTTATGGCTCCTACCTTTAAACTGTTCCTTCTGCCCCTGATAAGAAAATAACTAATATTTTCTTAGATTCCTCAGGAATGTCACATTCAGCATACCCAAAACTTTTTGTCTATGGAGGCTGCCCAACATTCTGCAGTCATCCATCACCTGACATTCCTGAGCTCCTTGTCCAACCCTGTTTGCCTTATATAAGTCATTTCCAAATCAGTTCCCCTTTAAGATGGTGTTTTTCTGGATGACAATCTGCCATCTTCTGATCAGCTAGTTCATCACTTAATAAAGTTCTTTCTCTACCACTGCCTGATTGTCCTCTTGTCTTGTGGTGAGCAGATCAAGCCCTTGCTTGGTAACATAATTGGTGACCACGAAGGGTCTTTAAGTTCTACCCGTGGCTAGCTGACATTGGACAGGCAATCTCTTGGGTAAGTCCCTAGCAGCTGCTGAGCCCCCTTGCCCCTTGGCACAAATACACAAAAAAAGGATTTGTCCCTTTTGACTTCCCATTCTTATGCTGGCTGCCTCTAAACACTTCTGCAGTGGAAACAACTCTTTCTGGGGAGTCAACAGACTCCATCTGGAGTAAGGTAAGTCGTCTCAGTGTGCACAATGAAGAACTCTCTTCCCCTCCCTCTGGGATCCTCCCTCTTTGAGTAGCAGGACCGTCTGGTTGATAGAGCACCCTGCCAGAGTGGGAATATAGTTGTAGGACTTCTGCCTGGTATCTGGGAACCAGTTCACTGGTGTCTGGTTTTTCTGTGTCTGTATCTGTTAGTCTGTCCATCTTTGGGTATCAGAATGGGGAACGTGCTGTCTATCCCCAAAGAGGGGGCTGATTCTGAGTAGATAGTCTGGTTATAGTTATGAGACAATGTTTAAGAAGAAGATGATTTTCTATTGTAACACCACATGGCCAAAATATTCTTTAGGATCTGGTGAGAACTGGCCATTTAATGGCTCAGTTAGAATTGTTTTGTAAAAGAGCTGGAAAAGATGATGAAGTCCCTTATGACAAGCTTTTATGTTGTATGAAGATGAGAAAAAGGAAGGAAAAGATTTTCTTATGGTACAGAGAGTGGAGAAGGAACAAAAAGGATCTGTTTTGTAGGATGTTAAAGAGGATGATGATGATGTAATGTTAATGGAAACCCTTGACCTTCCCTTGGCTGCACTGGTGCCAGTCTTTGCATCTGCCCCCACAGTGCCACCACCTCCAGAGGTGCCCTCAGTAATTGAGGCAGGCACTCCACTCCTATGAGAGGAAGGCTGAAATGGACCCTGCAACAATGGGCTGGTTTTCACCTCCTGCCCTAGATAGGGAACCTAATTTGGTCAGGGGGCTCCCTCTGGAGCAGGGTAGTTCCTGTTATGGCAATATCCTGTAGGAATTAATGCTCAAGGACAGCCTGCTGGATGCATATGGATGCATAACCTCTTCTCTACCTCTGATTTATTTAATTGGAAAAATAATAATCAGCCCTACAAGGAGGATCTCCTGCAGGTGAAAGAATTGTTCTTTTCCATCTTTGCCACCTATCATTCATCATGAGTGGACATTCACATTTTAATGAACATGCTCCTAATGGGAGATGAAAAAAGAATAGTAACGGACAAAGACAGAGAGGAAGCTCACAGGCTCCATCTAGCAGACCCTGCCAGTACACTTGAGGTTGATGAAGCTGCCCCAATAGCTGAACCAGCTTGAGATCCCAGTGATACTGGAAGAAGAGTCAGATTGGAACATTATAAGAGATGTGTCTTAGCAGTTCTAAGAGCTGGGGTCCCAAAACAAAAAAGCCTAAATAAAATTCAAGGAATCCAACAAAAACCTGATGAAGACCCTTCCGAGTTCCTAGACAGAATTTACCAAGCCTATAGGCATTACATGGATGCAGATCTGGAGGCCTATGAGAACCTTAGAATGGTTAACACGACTTTTGTAGGACAAAGTGTCCCAGATATTAGAGAGAAATTACAAAACTAGATGAGACTTTGGGAATGAATCTCTCTCAGCTTGTAGACATTCCCTTTAAATAAAGTTTACAACAACAGAGAACGCCGAATGAAACAGGAGGACACTAAAAGAAATGCTGCCTTTCTGGCTGCCACTTTAGGCAGACAAAGCCCAAGCTGTCTGAAAGGGAAAACAAGTCAACAGAAGTAGGGTAGGCATCCCCAGGGGAGAAATCAATGTGCCTATTGCAAAGAGGAAGGACATTGGAAGACAGAATGCCCTAAGAAGGAAAAGAAGATGAGAGAAAGAGGGGGACATCCCAAATGGTGGAAAGGGATGAATGTTCTGATGAAGGCTGACAGGGCCCAGGGGCTCCTTTGGATTTGAGGCACCTCATCCAAATTTCCCCACAGGAGCTCTGGGTACAACTGACAGTGAGGAACAGACTAATTGAGATTTTAGTTGATGCTGGTGCCACCTGTTCTGTCTTAAATGCCAAATTGTCAAAGAGAATGTCAAGGTCAACCCCAGTACTGGAGTCTCTGGTGAAATCCAAGATCATTAATTCCTATAACCATTGGAATTTCCGGTGGGGGCCCTGACTCTGAAACACAGTTTCCTATACATGCCAGAAGCCCTATCCCACTTCTGGGTTGAGACCTTCTCTGTAAATTAAAGGTACAAGTAACCTTTGCTCCAGGACAGCTTGATATACCACTTCCCCAGGAACAGTCCCTAAATTTGCAGATAGCTTTTTGGGGATCCTAGAGTCAGAACTGGAACTGTTACCACCTGAAATCTACAAGAAGGTAAGCCCCCATGTATGGGCAAACAGGGCTCTGGGGAAAGCAAAGAATGCCCAACCAGTGCAAATATCCTTAAAGGAGAAAACAATAAAGCCTAACCTGAAACAATATCTGCTAAAACAGGAAGCTCAGAGAGGCGTACAGCCTATTTTCAAAAGATTCCTAGAAAGAGGATTAATTAGACCCTGCCAGTTTCCATAAAACACCCCTGTTCTCCCAGTAAAGAAGCCACATTCTAATGAATATTGCTTTGTTCAAGATCTGTGTGCCATAAGTGAAGTGGTTCAAGATTTGTACCCTGTGGTGCCTTGCCCCTACACCATATTAGTGAATATACTGGGAGAATGTGGTTGGTTTTCCGTATTGGACTTAAAGGATGTATTTTTCTGCATACCATTGGCAAGGAGGCTCAAAAGCCATTTGCCTTTGAATGACGTGATCCAGACACTCAGATGACACAACGATATTGTTAGACTGTCCTCCCCCAGGCACTTAAGAACTCTCCCTATGCTGAGGCTGCGTCCCACATACAGCAACTAGAAGAATGTGCAACTATTACATACAACTGTCTACTGGGGCTTTGGGGAGAAAAAGGGAAAAAAAAAAGGAGGAGGATTGGCATGGATGTTAGCTCAGGGCCGGTCTTCCTCAGCAAAAAGAGGAGGATTGGCGTGGATGTTATCTCAGGGCTGATCTTTCTCACCAAAAAAAAAAAAAAGAACTCTCCCACTTTGTTTGGGGAAGTGTTGGCCAGAGATTTGAGTCATCTAAAACTGAAATACTGAAATAAGGACTATTATTACAGTATGTAGGTGACCTAATAGCAAGCCCCACTTATGAGCAATGTCTAACAAACACAATTGAGACTTTAAATTACTTGGCAGAATGTATATACAAGGTCTCATAAAGGAAAGCCCAGATTTGTAAACAAAAGGTCACATACCTGGGATTTGCCATATCCAAGGAGCAAAGAGAATTGTTGCCTGATTGGAAGTAGGATAGCCTACTTAAGTCCTCCCAAATGACAACTATGAGGTTTTTTAGAAATGCCAGGCTTCTGTTGAATCTGAATTCCTAATTATGGTCTCACAGTAAAGCCCCTATATGAAGCCCTAAAGGGTTTAGACTCAGAACCTGTGGACTGGACTAAAGAATGCCAGTCAACATTTGATGCTATAAAAGCCAAACTGACCTCAGCTCCAGCCTTAGGATTGCCAAACCTGGACAAGCTCTTCAGTCTCTATGCACATGAGAGATAAGGCATAAGTCTGGGAGTATTGACTCAAAAATTGGGAACAATCTCTAGCCCTATGGCCTATTTCTCTAAAGAACTGGATCAAATGGAGGTGAGATGGCTACCTTGCCTTTGGGCAGTAGTGGCCACATGTTACATTCTTCAAGAAGCTGAAAAATTTACTCTAAAATATACCAACCTACAATGGTATATGTGCTCCACCACATCCTCACATTATTGAAACAGAAAGGGGGATACTTGCTCACCTCAGGAAGCCTGGGCAAATACCATGCTATCCTTTTGGACTATCTGAATGTCAGGTTACAAGTGACCTCAACTCTGAACCCAGCCACCGTGCTTCCCAGTGAGGCCTCACATGCTTTATAGCATGACTGCTTACAGGTCATAGAAATGGTTTATTCCAGCCAGCCCAATTTAAAAGACAAGCCATTGGAAGAACCTGAACTGGAGCTTTTCATGGACAGTAGTACCTTCGTGAATCAAGGTAAGAGGCATGCCAGGTATGCAGAAGATTCAGAAGCCAGGGCATTATCTCCAGGGACTTCAGCCCAGGAGACTGAGATCATCGCCCTCACCAGAGCTTTACTCTCATTGCATGGGAAAAGGGTGAATGCCTATATGGACTCCTGATAAGCATTTTCAGTGGTCCATGCCGACGGAGCTATTTGGACGGGAAGAGGGCTTCTAGTCACTGACAAGAAAGGAATTACACATGTAATATCTAGAGATATTACAATTTTTAGAGGCAATTTATGAGCCTTCTCAAGTGGCCATAATGTATTGCCCCAGCCACCAAAAAGGCACCCCCTCCAATTAAGGGAAATTGACTGGCTGACCAAGCAGCAAAGAAAGCAGCCAAGACAAAAACCCGTTATGATAGGCTCTTTGCTCCCCCAGGTAGCTTTAGCTGAGTATCAGCCAGCATACTCAGAAAAGGACCTAAATTAGGCAAAAGAATGGGGTTTCACCTCTGAAAATTTGACAGGCTGAAAAAATAACACCCAGGGAGTAATTTTAATTCCTCATACTCTTCTGCATCCAATTTTAAAATGTATACATGAAAGCACCCATTATAGAAGAGATACTACCTACAGTGGGTCCAAAAGTACATTATGGGACCTAATTTACAAAAACACATACAAGTTACTAAAAATTGCATAACTTGTACAAAAAACAACCCTAAGACATCTCTGGGACCCCCTCACATGGGAAGCCAACATAAAGTGAATTGGCCTACCAAAGATTGGAAAATAGACTTTACGCAAATGCCACGAGTTGTTAGGAACTTCTGGTACTTGCTGGTGTTTGTGGATACCTTCTCTGGGTAGGTAGAGGACATTCCCACCCAACCTGAAAAAGCATCATAGATAATTCAGATTTTATAAAAGATGTTATTCCTAGATTTGGCCTGCCTAACATTCTGCAAAGTGACAATGGACTTGCCTTTGTTTCTCAAGTCACACAATAGGTATCAAAGGTATTGGACATCAAATGGAAGTTACATTCTACATGAAGACCCCAATCAACCAGAAAAACAGAGAAGACAAACCACACTTTATAAAGAAGCATTGCAAAGATATGTCAGGAGATACAATTAACCTGGAATAAGGCCCTACCCATTGTCCTGTTATGAATAAGGGTAGCTCCCTGACGTAGGCTTAAGTTAAGCCCCTTTGAAATTCTATACAGTAGACCATTTCAGCCTTCTTCTTTACAGGAGAACCCCTTGAGCCCCTAAAGCAATTACAATGTATGTTAAATCTTTGAGTTCTATACTAACCTCTGTTCATGAGTTTGCTTCTAGCAGGTTGATCCATCCATCTGATGTTTTCTTGCATACTTTGCACCCTGGAAATCAAGTTCTCCTACGGACCTGGAGAGAACAAGGACTGGAAAACCAATTGACAGCCAGATGAATAGGACCTTTTGACATACTGCTGACTACCCATTCCTCTGTCAAGTTGGTCAGAGTGAAGCCATGGATACATCATACCCAAATAAAAGGAGCCCTGCTAGAAGAGACAGAAGATCAATCTGAAGCATCCTTGTGCAGGTGCGAGTCCATAAAAGATTTGAGGTACATATTCCACAAAGTTTCTTAAGCTCTGTATGTTGCTAGGGGTGATTCCAAAAATCCATGTGTGCTCTGACCCTTAGACTAATACTCAAGGGGCAATATATATATATCCTATTACTAAGAGCCATAGAACTTACCTGCTTTAGTCATAACCTCTGTCTCCTAAAACCCCCTCCCTTTCTAAATGTTGATTTATGGTCATGGGGAGAAGTTACTACCTCTGATCCCATGGACAATTTAATGGGATCCCTGGTTCCCCCAATTTAATTCTCAGAATCTAATACTTTTATATGATGCAAACACCCAGGGTTTAAAGTATATCCTGTCCAATCTGTCCTAGACATATTAATTCAGATTTTACAGGATATATTTATTATATAGGATTTTGCTTGGGAAAATCTGCTTGGGAACTTTTGCCAGGAAACATTTTTGGAAGAGAAATAACAAGGATCAATACAACCAACAGATACCAACGTTATTGTGTTGCCCTTGGTGTTAATGATGAACCTCTAAAAATGGTGACTGACTATGATAATGACTCTCTAATCAAGCCCTGCATCTCCTGCCATAGGGCTATATGTCCTCACTCCCCTCAACCATGTTTTTGTGGCTGGATGCCTAAAACCAAACCCTCCAATAAGCAAAGACAATTATATCTGGTCAGAGTAAAATGGTGGACCACTACAAACAACCATCCTCCCATTATTCATGAAGGGTCCACCCAAACCACTCTCTATTTGGTGGTTACAACCACTCACCTAAATCTGGTATGGGGGACTCAATATTTTTGGGCCAACATATTGTATCCAAACTGTGGTAAAACAATCATATCTGGTGGCTCCATACCAACAATGGCTCCAAAGAGTGAAAAGGGATATTTTAGGATCAATTGGGGCTGGGCTCAGTGTATTGGGCCAAGTGGAAGCAGCTTTCAGTGAATACTGTCATGGCCATGAAAAGGGGTATCTAACTAAATTGGGAAAACTGGGGGGACTGTTGTTTCAGGAGGAAGGAAAAGGTTGAGAGGCAGCTTGAAAAACTGATCAGGCCCTAAGTAATTGGGTAAGTCAAACTAAGGATATCATGACAAAATATGCAAAATCCCAGTTATGGGAAAAGACATGTGCCTCTACCCGGCAGAATTTGATTGATATACTCCTCCAAATGGAGAAGTAGCAATGAAACAATGGCCAATCATCCTGACAGCAGAAGCCCAAAAACCTCACTTATGAGAAGTCTATGGAGCACCAAATATGTGGGAAATAATTGAAGGAACTTGCAGTTTACACCATTGTTCCCTAACTGCCTTAGCACCCAGGCTAGATCCAAACTGGAAACATGAAGTAGTACAGCTTGTTGGGATAGATACTATCCATGACAACTATCAGATACTCCCGTTAGAGGGTTGCTGGGCCCTTTTTACCTCAAATAAAATCTTACCCTGATGGGAACCAATTTCAGTCCTAGGATATAAACAACATAATGGAATATGGCTCTGCCCACAAGAACAATGGGACTCAGAAATAACTTTAACCTGGCCTTTGGTAAAAACCCCTATTCAAATAAATATTTGGTACGTGGGAAAGGGATGATTTGGCTGGGAAGGAACCATGAATCATACTGTACAACTGGCAGATCATTATTGCTACCAGACTGAATTTATAATGAATTCTTTCAGTATTTGGTGTAACACAGAAGTCATAGGGAAAATCTATCTACCAGATGTTAACAAGGCCTATGACAATGCTGATGAGGAAGATTATGCCTATTGGGAACTAGAACTAAGACCCCCTACTAAGGTAAGGCTTATGGAAAACGAATGGCCTAAACAGAGTTTAGATCTAGGAACCCAAGAAATCTAGGACACTCTCCAGTGAACTGGAGAAGTCAAACATTGAGTATAGGTAACTGTTACAGAGGGAGCAGAAAGGATTATTAAGTTGGTCCAGAATTATGCAGATGCCTGTTTGTTGGATGGTTTTCTTGTTTATTCCAATCTGCCTTGGGTGATGATAAAGTCTTACAAATCATCTTCTTTACTATACTTGTAATCACATTTATCATCCTCTTGTCGTGATGCCAGAAAAAGAACCAAAAGTCCCATGTTATGTTAATGAGCCCTATTATTCATGAATAATTCCAGCTTATAGTCCAATAGTTCCATTCCTCTTGCCCCCCACAATGCCCTCATTCAGTAGGAAGTAGCAAGATAGAGAGTACACTTATATTCCCCAAGATTGAGGAATGAGTAACTGACAGTGGGGACTTGAGACTGAGTTAGCATGCAATATATCATGCTTTAAAAAACTTTTCCTGAGCCCCATGTCTTATTCTCACAGTGTGCTTTGGAAAAATGCTTAGAACAGCACGTAGGCAAGCTAGTCAGTAACCAGTAGAAAGAATGACTTGTTAGCAGGAAATTTATGGCCCCTACCTTGAAACTCTTCCTTCTGCCCCTGATAAGAAAATAACTAATGTTTTCTTAGATTCCTCAGGAATGTCACCTTCAGCATATCCAAAACTTTTTGTTTACGGAGAAGTGCCAAACATTCTGCAATCTTCCACCACCTGATATTCCTGTTCCCTTTCCCCAACCCTATTTGCCTTATATAAGTCATTTCCAAATCAGTTCCCTTTCAAGATTTTTTCCCCCTGAATGATAGTCTGCCATCTTCTGATCAGCTAGTTCATCACTTAGTAAACTTCTTTGTCTACCACCACCTGATTGTCCTTTTGTCTTGCAGTGAACAGACTGAGCCCTTGCCTTGGTAACACCATGAAGGAATTATTCTCCAGTCTTCATTGTGAGTAGCTTGTGGGGTTTCTGGAGAAAAACCCTGTAAGAATCTATGAAACCAACTATTTTTATGGCTCTCAGAGACTTCACACTTTGATGCTAGCCCAAGCTTGGCCTTTAGAAATTCAGCCAAAATTTCTAGCTGAATATTCTTACCAGCTTATACGGGGTTCAGTGTCATCTGGACCAGATAAGGAAATGCTTGCTTCCATGTCATCTCTGTAGGCATATTTCTCTCTCCAAATTTTGGTTAGTGTCTCATCTGCAATCTGAGTTTTTTGATATGTAGTTTGTCCAGGTTTTACTCTGTTGTACTTATGGAAGCAGTACTCTTTCCAGTTTTCCACTCTCTGATATGAAACCAAAACTCCAGCATTGCAAATAACTCTAATTATATAAATTTGACAATGTAAATAAAAGGACCAATATCTTCAAAATGACCCACTACCAAAACTCAACCAAGATGAAATAGAAAACTTGAATAGTCCTATAACCATTAAAAATTGAATTTTCAATTAAAAATCTCTCAAATACAAAATCTCTCTGGTGTAGATAATTTTATGGGAAATTTATAATAAATGTTAAAAGATGATATAATGCCAATTCTATATAATCTCTATATTTTTATAGAGTAATTTATAAATTACTCTGTAAATTGAGTAACTTATAAAAAGCATTACACACCAAGACTAAACAGTGTTTATCCAGCAGTGGAAGTCTAGTTCAATATTTGAAAATAAGCCCAAATAATCTAGCCTATTTCTAGGTTAAAGAAAAAAAGTTACACATTCTTCTCAATAGATACAGAAAAACATAGAACAAAATTCAACATCCATTTATTATATAAATTCTCAGTGACCTGGAACAGAGAGGAACTTTTCCTAGTTGATTAAAAAAACACCTATAAAAACCTACAGCAAACATAATATTAATGAAGAAAGACTGAGTCCTTTTCTCATAAATTTTGGTACAAGACAAAGATGTCCACTCTCTCAACCCTTATTTAACATAATGTTGGATTCCTAGGCAGGATAATAAGACAAGCAAAGGAAATAAAAGGGATACAGATCAGAAGGGAAGACCTAAGAATGTCCTGATTTACAGATGACATGATTGTCTCCTTAGAAATCTCAGGGAATATACAAAATAACTCCTAGAACTAATGAGTGAAATCAGCAAAGTCACAGAATACTTGATGAACATTCAAAAATCAGTTGATTTCTATATATTAGCAATGAATGTGGGAACTGTAGGCAAAAAAATACCATTTACAATCATTCAAAAATGAAATAGTGTCTTATTCAGTTTGGGCTGCTATAACAAATTACCATAGACTGGTTGTCTTAAACAAGAAACATTTATTTCTCACAGTTCTAGACGCTGAAAGTTGGCGATCAGGGTGCCAGCATGTTCAGATTCTTGGTGAATGCCCTCTTCCTGGTATATAGATGGCCGTCTTCTTGCCATGTCCTCATATGCTGGAGAGAGAGCTAGCCAGCTCTCTGGTCTCTCCTTGTAAGGGCACTAATCCCACTTATGAGAGCTCTAGCATCATAACCTAAATACCTTTTAAAGGTCACACCTCTAAATATAATCACATTGGGATTATAGTTTCAACATAAGAATTTTGGGGGACACAAATATTGCAGGTAGATATCTAACAAAACATACACTGAACATATATGGTATACTGAAAACTAAAAAATGCTGCTGTAATAAATCAAAGTAGACATATCCTGGAGAGACAAATAGAAAGACATACCATGTTCATGGATTGGAAGACTCAGCATAATAGATATTCCATTTTCCTCCAGATTAATTTATAGTTTTAACATAATTCCTAACAAAATCCCAGCAAGAAGTTTCATACCTATATATATGCTTGATCTGGTGGTGAACATGATGTAATCTATGCAGAAATAGAAATATAATGATGTACACCTGAAATTTTTACAATGTTATAAACCAATGTTACTGCAATAAACAAAAAATTTTAAAAAAATTGCATAAAGGGTATATGGAAAGTCAAAGAAACTAAAATAGCTAGAATTATTTTGAAAAGAATAATAAAGTAGGTATAACTACTCGATTTTAAGATGCATTATGTAAGATGCATTATGCATATGTGTATCTTTATCCACAACAATCAAGACTATGTGGTATGGGTAGAAAGATAAACACATTCAGCTGTGGATCAGAATAGAGAACTCAGAAATAGACCTACACAAAATAAAAACAATTCAATGAAGAGAGGATAGTCTTTTCAACATATGGTACTGGAACAGTTAAATATCCATTGGCAATAAAATGAGATATGACCTAAATCTCACACCATATACAAAAATTAACTCAAAATTCATCACATATTTAAATATAAACTGTTAAACTATAAAATTTTTAGAAGAAACATAGGGAAAACACTTTAGGACCTATGACTTGGCAAAAAGTTCTTAGATATAATACCAAAAGCATGACCCATAGAAGAAAAGAAAAGATGAATTGGCCTTCCTTAAAATTAAGGTGTTATCATCTGCAAAAATCCATGTGAAAACAATGAAAAGACAAGCTACAGAATGGGTGACTATGACAAGAGACTGATATCTAGACTGTATAAAAAACTCTCAAAGTCAACATTAACACACAAGCAATACAGTTAGAAAACAGGCAAAAACCTGAAGAGACATTTCACTGAAGAGAACATACACATGACAACAAAACAAAACAAAATGCATAAAAAGATATACATCATCACTAGCCTGTAAGAAAATGCCAATTAAGATCATTATCAGATATTATTGTATACCTGTTAGAACAGCTAAAATAAAAAACAGTGATAATATCAAACGCTGGCGAGGATTTAGGATAACTAGATCTTTCATGCATTGCTGATGTAAGTGAAAATGGTACAGCCACGGAAGGAAATATTCTTCAAAAATACTGAACCTGCACTTATCACACAACCCAGGAATCAAACATCTGGGCATATATCCAGAAGAAATTAAAATTTATATCCATGCAAAAACCTATACACGAATGTTCACAGAAGCTTCATTTGTAGTAGCTAAAAATTGAAAACAACCAAAATATCCTTCAGTAGATGAACAGTTAAACTGTGGTACATTCACACTTCGGAGGACTACACATCAACAAAAGGAATGAAAGATTGATGCACGCACTACTTGAATGGATTTCAAAGGCAATATGAGGAATGAAGCAAGCCAATGTCAGATGGGCACATACAGTATGATTACATTTATGTAACATTCTTAAAATGACAATATATAGAAATGGGGAGAAGATCAGTGGTTGTCACAGGTTAAGAAAATGGGGAGGTTGGAGGTGGATGTGACGTTAAAGAGACAAAAGGGAGATCTTTGTGGTCGTGGAAAAGATCTGCATCTTGATTGCAATGGTGGTTACCTAAATGTACACATGACAAAATGACATAGAAATATACACACACACATTGTGCCAAGTCAATTTCCTGGTTTTGATAATGTACTATAGTTTTCTAAGATGTAACCATTGGGGGAAACAGAGTGAACGATACATGGGAACCCTGATCTATTTTGGCAATTTTCTATGATCCAATAATTATTTTTTAAATGAATAAAAGTTAAAAATGAAGAAAATAAAAATAAACTATTAATAAATTAATGAGTTTTGAAGATCATTTTATTGAAGGTGACATCTAAAATTATGGTGAATATTGTTGTAAGTTCATTTTAAAACATATATTAAAGATAAATTTATTTATTTTTTGATAATAAGAATATAAACTTGGAAGGGCAAAAAATCAGGGTAAAAACAATGCTGTTACTAAAATATAAAAAGTATTGTGCAGAAACATACTCCAAATTGGTTATGGTGCACAAATAATTTATTAGTCAAGCTGCGATGTAGAAGCCATGGTTGTCAACATTTACTTATATTTTTATACGTGCACAGTAAGAGTAACCAAAATAGAAATTATTTTTGAAGTTAATGTTGAACACAAAGAAAAAAATTATCCTCTCAGTATTAATTTTCCTGTTAGGTGTGCAACAATTGGCAGAAGGACCATAAATAGAAGAAAAGTATTTGACAAATTGGATCTCATAAAAAAATGATCAAACAAGGATGTTCTGGATGAGCCTAAGCAATTTTAACTCTACAATGTATTTGACCTAAAATATTTTTTAGTTTTTATCCAAATATAACTAGAATTATGAATATCCTCCATCTATCAGAATTTGCTCTGAATTTAGCGGATATGTCATGACCTGCAGAGAGGGTTTTTTTCCAATAAAAAATGTAGTGCTTAGAATAGAGTCAATTGAAGGTGTCAACAATTTCAAGTGTAAATCCATAAAATACAACCTTGAACAAAATCATAAACAATTTAGTGAAAATATTAAGATGATATTGAAGAAAATGTTGTTGCAAGACATCAGAAATATTAGAGGGAGACATAGCTAAGAAACCAAAGTACGTGAGTATTTATCAAGAACAATTATTTTAGTTATGCTATTTTTAATCAATGAAGGCTTCAAAATTTTTGGTTTTGAGTTGTCATATTTTTAGAAAAAATTCTAGTTTTGGAAATAACTTGTGAATAGAAATATTTTTAGGTCTTCCAAAATAATAAAATTGAACTAAATATCAATTTCAATAATTATATAATTTAAATTATTTTTAGTGCTCCCCTAGTGCCCTTAGTACAGTCCACATTATTCCAGTTTGAGCAATAAATTATATGATCATCACTATATAGAAAGACATCTCATGTAAAAATTACCATTGAAGTGTTATATATATATGTATATATATATATACATATATATATATACATATATACATATATAAAAGAGGGCCTAGGAGACCAAACCCACATATTTTCAACATTTTATAAGGGAAAATGAGAGTTAAGAGCACTTCCTTTCCTACAGAATTGCATATATTCATGTAGTAAGCCAGTCAGACAGATAATGACAGCAATAGACATATAGGATGCAGGCATACTTGCCTCACCTATGGAAATATAAACAAACATTTAAACCAAGGCTCTAGCCACTGAGTCCGGTTTGTTTGCTTGTTTATTTATTTTAACCTAGGCTATTTTATGAAAGACCCAATCTTTGTGCCCTCCTTACTCTTGTACTTAGTGATCAGTATACTTGGATCAAGGAAGAAATTTTGGTTTCTTTGAAATTTCTAAATGAGAAATGGCATTTCAACATATTAGAAATATAGCTCACGTAAAAACCACCATTCAAGTGCTAAATGATGATGTAATAAATTGGTGATTTACAGCTGACTGACCTGGCACAAAAATTATTACATCATATCAAATGGGACACATGGCCTACGGTCTGGAGCTACAGAATTATTTCTGATAGTTTACATTCTGTTCTTTTCTGTGTACGCATATGGTTGATAGTACAAGTCACACTGTTTACCTGAATTTCTACGTAGACTGTGAGTTCTCAAATGTTTCTTATGCTTTTCTGCTGGATGAATGGAAGATTTCCAGTGTGGCACGGTTGGTGTTACCATAGTCTTTAAGAGGAGAGTCCATGAAGAATTCTCCAGCGTGAATTGGTAATGTAGATTTATCATGGGATGAAGACAACACAATGTGTATCCTTATATTCACTTTCTCATTCAGTATTGATAGAGAGTACCTAGCCTCCTGCATTACTCTAGCAGGCGCACTGGGATTCTTTTAAACCTGGAATGCATTTTCAAGTGAAATTTTCTTATTTGTAATTAATTTTTATATTTAAGTCCTCATTAAGATTGTGTATGCATGCTTTTTGCCTTCTTTACATGTCACTCTTTACGAATTTAATACATGTTAATATTTGATAAATATAATTTTTTCTTCAGAAAAAACCTCGTTCAAAACTATTACCCCAATACCTAGAAATGCACATCCTAATGGAAAAAGCTTTGGTAAGTCAAACTTTCCCTTTTTCCCTCCCTCCTTCCTTCCCTCCTTCCCTCCTTCCTTCCTTCCTTTCTTTCTCTCTTTCACTCTTTCTTTCCCTCCCTCCGTCTCTCTTTCACTCTTTCTTTCCCTCCTACCCTCTCTCTTTCTTTAAGCTTAATGAAAACATTTTCCTTAATTTTAAAGACATTGTGGAATTTTTTGTATTTCCAAATAGAGATATTCTTCAATTATGACTAGAAGCCCAAACTAACCTAGAATGCCCTACACTGTCTACCTGCTTCTCATCCTCAGTCAGCCCAGTATATCTTTGACTTCACTTCCTAACAGCCTTGCCCTTCCCTTACCCTGATCTAGCCTGTCTGGTCATATTGTTTTCTTTAAATATACTAGGTATTTACCATATTACCAATTCACTTAATATTTTTTTCAACTTTATTGAGGAATAATTGACAAATACTATTGTACAAACTTAAAATGTACAATCTGATGATTTGATATACATATACATTGTGGATTGATTACCAAGATCAAGATAATTAACACATCCATCACCTCACATAGTTAACTCTTTTTTTCTTTCGTGTGTGTTTGTGTGTGTGTGGTGAGAACACTTAAGATCTACTCTCAGCAACTTTCTTTTTTTTTTTTTTTGTGAGGAAGATCAGCCCTGAGCCAGCATCCATGCTAATACTTCTCTTTTTGCTGAGGAAGACTGGCTCTGAGCTAACATCTATTGCCAGTTCTCATCCTTTTTTTATTTTTTTCCCCTAAGCCCCAGTAGATAGTTGTGTCATAGTTGCACATCCTTCTAGTTGCTGTATGTGGGACGCAGCCTCAGCATGGCTGGACAAGCGGTGCGTCAGTGCTCCTGGATCCAAACCTGGGCCACCAGTAGCGGAGTGTGCGCACTTAACCGCTAAGCCAAGGGGCGAGCCCTCTCAGCAACTTTCAAGTATACAATACCACATTATTGACTCCAGTCACCATGCTGTACATTAGACCCTCAGAACTTCTTCTTCTATGTGAAAGTTTGTACCCATTGACATACATCTCTTCATTTACCCTTCCTCCAGCCACTGACAACCACCATTTATTCTGTTGCTATGAAATCAGGTTTATATTTTAGATTTTACATATAGGTGATACCATATAGTTTTTGTCTTTCTACGTCTGGTTTATTTCACTTAGCACAATGCCCTCCAGATTAATCATGTTGTTGCAAATGAGAGGGTGTCCTTCGTTTTTAAAACTGAATAATATTCCATTGTCTATATATACCACATTTTCTTTGTTCATTCATCTGTTGAGGGACGCTTAGGTTGTTCTATATCTAGGCTATTGTGAATAATACTGCAATGAACATGGGAATGTAGATTATCTCTTGGAGATACTGATTTCATTTTCTTAGGATATATACCTAAGAGTGGTATTGCTGGATCATATGGTAGTTCTATTTTTAATTTTTTAAGGAACCATCATACTGTTTTCCCTAATGGCTGTACCAATTACATTCCTACCAACACTGTACAAGGGTTTCCTTTTCTTTACTTCCTTGCCAACATTTGAAATCTCTTGTTTTTTTTTTGATAACAGCCATTCTATTAGGTGTAAGATGATGTCTCAAAGTGATTTTGATTTGCATTTCCCTGACGATTAGTGATGTTGAGCATCTTTTCAAGTACCTATTGGCCATTTGTATGTCTTATTTGGAACAATGGCCATGTAGTAGACAATTTCTTTTGAGTATCTAGAGTATCTACTTAGAAGTGAAATCATTGTGTCATAGGGTCAGGATATGTTACCTTTAGAGGATATTGATAAATAATTTTCAAAAGTAATTATAACGATTTATTCTTCCATCACCAATGTATGAAAGATCCGAAGGTTCCATATCCTCACAAACAATTGGTATTGATAATCTTGTTAAATTTTAGCCATTCTACTGTATGTATAGTAAGATCATATTGTGGTTTTTATTAGTATTTATCTGAAGACTAATGAGTTTGAACACATTTGATGTTGTTGTTGACCATTTGGATATTCTTTTTAAGTGTAAATATACAAGTTTTTCTCATTTTAATTTTTTTCTTATTTCTTTAAGGGGATTATTTATATATTACATACATGAGTCCTTTCTTAAATAGCTATATTGGGGATATCTTCTCTCAGTCTGAGGCTGGTTTTTACATTCACCTAATGGTGTATTTTGAGGGACATGCATTCTTAATTATGATGCATTTCAGTCCAATTCATGATTTTTATTGTTACTTTATCTTTTATATTTATGAAATATTTTCTTACCCCAAGGAAATAAATATTTTCACTTATATTTTATTTTAGAATTTACTTTTTTTTACCTTTTCACATACCGTTTTATGGTCTATCTGTAGTTGATAAAAGGGTGTGGTATGAGGTTGGCATTAAGGTTTACTTTTTCTATATCCATTTGTTCCAGCACCATTTATAAAAATACCTATCTTATCTCATTCAATTGTGTTGGCAATTTTTAAAAAGTCATTTAATAGAATATGTATGGCCTATTTCTTGAATCTCTATTCTTTTCCAATGGCCCATTTATATTTTGTTGAATCAATACTTAACACTGTCTTATTTACTGTAGATTTATTTTCACTTAGTCTATTTATTTAAATCCTCTTCTTATTCTTCACTATTGCTTTGACTATTCTAGGTTCTTTGCATTTAAATACATTTTAGAATTGCTCTATAAATTTCCATACACATCTTCTTTATCCATTTGTCCCTTGATGGGCACGTAATTAGTATTTGGGTGGTGAACATGATGTAATCTATGCAGAAATAGAAATTTATACCTGAAATTTATACAATGTTATTAACCAATGTTACTGCAATAAACACAAAATTAAAATAAATAAATAAATAAATATAAAAAAAAAATTCCACACACACACATACATACAAACACACAAAACAACTGTGATTTTGATTTTAGGATTGCATTGAATGATTAGATCACTTTGGGAAGAATTGCCATCTTAGGACTGAGTCTTCCAGTTCATAAATACACACACCTTTATGTTCTTTGCTAATTTCTTTCACCAGTGTTCTGTGGTGGTCTTGAACATCCATATTAGTTTTATTTGTATGTATTTGATGGTTTATAGTAGATGGTTTTTTTTACTTTAACATTTCAGTTTCTCTTGCTAGTTTATGGAAATACAGTTGATTTTTCTTAGTATTCAACTTATGTCCTGTGATCTTGCATAATTCACTAGTTAATTCTCTTTTTTTGAAGTAACATTGGTTTATAATGTTATATAAATTTCAGTTGTACATCATTATATTCTGATTTCTGTGTAGAGGTACATCATGTTCATATGGGGGATCAGAATTTGCAACCACAAAATGTGTGTCTTTGGTTTGATTACTTTTTAAGAAGAAAATACCGGGAAGAAACTTTGACCTTCTCCCTAACTGTCTAAAAGAATTTGAAATGGAAGAGCTGTTCCAGGAAGGAGCTAATACCATAAGATAACTCTTGTATAATATAAACTAGATGTGATAGACATGGAGGAACCTAGCAAGGGCTATTTGATCAAAGTCCTCTCAATCTCTAATTGTCTTTACAAGACATGGTCAACATTTGTTTACCAAACATTTGCTCTTCCTTCTCGATGTGAATTGCCTTCCTCTCCTTTGAAGTCCCAAACCACTACCCCCAACATCCTCCTTTGGCTTTAGATAAAGGTAGTATTTAAGGTAGAAGCTTTTACCATTTTGGCAAGCTAATCAGTTTTCCTGAGATTCTCCCAGGTATACGTGTTATTAAACTTTGCTTGATTTTTTCCTGTTATTCTTTCTCAAGTCAGTTTAATTCTTAGACCAGCCAGAAGAACCTAGAGGGTAGAGGAATAGTGCTTCCTCCTCTACATTCGCTACCCAAAGCCTAATTACTATCCATCACCATACACATATGCTGCATCACCTCCTTTGCCCTCACCCCTCTCCCTTTCTCCTGTGTTAACTACCAAGCTAATCTCTGTATCTATGTGTTTGTTTTTTGTGGTGGCTGTTGTTTTTATGTTCTAACTATGAATGCAATCATATGGTATTTGACTTTCTCCAGTCTGACTTATTTCACTTAGCATAATACCCTTAAGGTCCATCCATGTTGTTGACAGTGGTCATATTTCATCTTTTTTCATAGCTGAGTAGTATTCAATTGTGTATATATACCGTATCTTCTTTATCCATTCATCCACTGATGGGCACATAGGTTGTTTCCAAGTCTTGGGTATTGTGAATAACACTGCAGTGAACATAGTGGTGCATATATCTTTATTCATTTGTGTTTTCATGTTCTTTGGATAAATACCCAGAAGTGGAATAGCTGGATCATATGGTAGTTCTATTCTTAATTTTTTGAGGAATCTCCATACTGTATTCCACAGTGGCTGCATTCCCATCAGCAGTGTATGAGAGTTCCCTTTTCTCCACATCCTCTCCAACACTTGTTGTTTCTTGTCTTGTTAATTATAGCGATTCTGATGGGCATGAGGTGATATCTCACTATAGTTTTGATTTGCTTTTCCCTAATAATTAGTGATATCGAACATCTTTTCATGTGCCTGTTGGCCATCTATATATCTTCTTTGGAAAAACATATGTTCATATTCTTTACCCATTTTGTAATTGGTTGTTTATTTCTTTGTTGTTGAGATGTATGAGTTCTTTATATATTTTGGATATTAACCCCTTATCAGATATATGGTTTGCAAATATCTTTTCCCAATTGGTAGGTTGTCTTCTCATTTTGTTGATTGTTTCCTTTGCTGTGCAGAAAATTTTTAGTTTGATGTAGTCCCAGTTTTTTTTACTTTTTCTTTTGTTTCCTTTGCCTGGTGAGACATGGTATTCAAAAAGATGCTGCTAAGACCAATGTCAAAGAGAATACTGCCTATGCTTCCTTCTAGAAGTTTTATGGTTTCAGGTCTTACACTCAAATCTTTAATCCATTTTGAGGTAATTTTTGTGTATGGTGTAGGATAATGGCCTACTTTCATTCTTCATGTGGCTGTCCAGTTTTCCCAACACCATTCATTGAAGAGACTTTCCTTTCTCCATTGTATTTTCTTGGTTGCCTTGTCAAAAATTAGCTATCCGTAGATGTATGGGGTTATTTCTGGGCTCTCAATTCTATTCCATTGATCTGTGTGTCTGTTTTTCTGCTAGTACCACGCTGTTTTGATTACTATAGCTTTGTAGTACATTTTGGAATCAAGAATTGTGATACTTCCAGCTTTGCTCTTTTTTTTCAAGATTCCTTTGACTATTCAGGGTCTTTTGTTGTTCCATATAAATTTTAGGATTCTTTGTTCTATTTCTGAGAAAAATGTTATTGGGACTTTGATAGGGATTGCATTGAATCTGTAGATTCCTTTAGGAAGTATGGACATTTTAACTATGTTAATTCTTCCAATCCAAGAGGACAGAATATCTTTCCGCTTCTTTGTTTCTTCGATTTCTTTCAACAATGTTTTATAGTTTTCAGTGTACAGGTCTTTCACTTCTTTGGTTAAATTTATTCCTATGTAGTTTATTCTTTTTGTTACTATTGTAAATGGGATTGTATTCTTAATTTTTCTTTCTGCTATTTCATTGTTAGTGTATAGAAATGCAACTGATTTTTGCACGTTGATTTTGTTTCCTGCAACTTTACTTTATTCATTTACTATTTCTAATAGTTTTTTGGTGGATTCTTTGGCATTTTCTATATATGAAATCATGTCATCTGCAAATAGTGGCAGTTTTACTTCTTCTTTTCCAATTTGGACCCCTTTTATTTCTTTGTCTTACCTGATTGCTCTGGCTAGGACTTCCAGTACTGTGTTAAGTAAGAGTGATGAAAGTGAGCATCCTTGTCTGGTTCCCGTTCTTAAAGGGATAGCTTTCAGTTTTGCGAGTCTAGCTAAACGGTTGTCAATTTTGTTTATCTTTTCAAAGAGCCAGTTACTAGTTTCAGTGGGGGTTTTTTTCTGCTTTTTGTAGTCTCTATTTCATTTATTTCTCTCTGATTTTTATTATTTCCTTCCTTTTACTGATTTTTGGCTTTGTTCTTTTTTTCCATATGCTTTAGTTTCACTGTTAGATTGTTTATTTGAGATTTTTCTTGTTTTTAGGGTAAGCCTGTATTGTTATGATCCTCCCTCTTAGTACTGGTTTTGCTATATCTGATAAGTTTTGGCATGTTGTTTTTTCATTTGTATCCAGGTATTTTTTGATTTCTCCTTTGATTTCTTCATTGAGCCAATAGTTATTCAGTAAGATTTTGTTTAATCTCCACATATTTGTGGCTTTTCCAGTTTTCTTCCTGTAGTTGATTTCTAATTTCACACTTTTGTGGTCAAAAAAGGTGCTTGGTATTATTTCAATCTTCTAAAATTTATCAAGACTTGTTTTGTGGCCTAATACGTCATCTATCCTGGAGAATGTTCCATGTGCATTCAAAACAAATGTGTATCTTGCGGGTTTGGGATGGAACGTTCTGTTTATATCTACTAAGTCCATCTGGTCTAATGTGTCATTTAAGGCCAACGTTTCTTTATTGATCTTCTGTTTGGATGATCTATCCATTGCTGTAAGTGGAGTGTTAAAGTTCTGTACTATTGTTGTGTTACTATCTCTTTCTCCTTTTATGTCTCTTAATAATTGCTTTAGAAATTTAGTTGTTCCTATGTTGGGTGCATAGGTATTTACAAGTGTTATATCCTCTTGTTCGATTCTTCCTTTTATCATTATGTAGTGCCCTTCTTTGTCTGTTGTTACAGTTTTTGTTTTAAAGTCTATTTTGTCTGATATGAGTATTACTATCCCAGCTTTCTTTTCATTGCCATTTGCATGGAGTATCTTTTTCCATCCTTTCACTTTCAGTGTGTGAGTGTCTTTAGGTCTGAAGTGTGTCTCTTGTATGCAGCTTATGTATAGGTCTTGTTTTTTTAATCCATTCAGTCACCCTATGTCTTTTGATTGGACCATTTAGTCCATTGACATTTAAAGTAGGTATTGATAAGTATGTACTTATTGCCATTTTGTTACTTGTTTTCTGGGTGTTTTAGTAGTTCTTCTCTGTTCCTTTCTTCTTCTCTTGCTCTCTTCCCCTGTGATTTGATGGTTTTCTTTAGTGTTATGTTTGGCTTCCTTCCTCCTAATTTTTTGTGTATTTATTATGGGTGTCCTGGTTTGTGATTACCGTGAGGTTCATATATAATAACCTACATAAATAGCAATCTATATTAAGCTGATGGTCTCTTAAGTTTGACCTCTTACTAAAAGCCCTATACTTTTACTCTGTCCCTTCCGTTTATGTTTTTGCTATCATATTTAACCACCTTTTTTGTGTGTGTGTATCCCTTAACCTGTTATCGTAGACCTAGATAATTTTAGTACCTTTGTCTTTTAATCTTCATATTACTCTATAGATGGTTAACCTGCTACCTTTACTGTGTGTTTGCCTTTACCAGTGATATCTTTTCTTTGATAATTTTCTTATTCCTATTCGTGGTCTTTTTTTTCCCACTTAAATAAGTCCCTTTGACATTTATTGTAAGGCTGGCTTATTGGTGATAAATTCCTTTAATTTTTGCTTGTCTAGAAAACTTTCTCTCTCCTTCCATTCTAAATGATAGCTTTACCAGGTAGAATATTCTTGTCTGTAGGTTTTTTCCATTCAGCAATTTGAATGTATTATGCTACTTCCCTCTAGGCTGTAAGGTTTCTGCTGAGAAGTCAGCTGATAGCGTTATGGGGTTTCTTTTGTATGTAACTTGTTGCCTTTATCTTGCAGCTTTTAGGATTCTCTCTTTATCTTTAGTTCTTGACAGTTTAATTACAATGTGTCTTGGTGTGGGCCTCTTTAGGTTCATCTTATTTGGTGCTCTCTGTGCTTCCTGTACCTGGATGTCTGTTTCCTTTCTTAGGTTAGGAAAGTTTTCAGCTATTATTTCTTCAAATAGGTTCTCTGCTTCTTTGTCTCTCTCATCTCCTTCTGGGAAACCTATATTGTGACTCTTAGTGCACTTGATGTTGTCCCAGAAGTTCCTTAGATTTTTGTCATTCTTTTAAATTCTTTTTTCATTTTTCTGTTCAGCTTGGTTGATTTCCTCTTGTCTTTTGTCCAGCTCACTGATCCATTCTTCTGTGTCACTACTCTGCTGTTGATTCCCTCCAGTGAATTTTCATTTCCATTATTGTATTTTTCAGTTCTGATTGGTTCTTTTTTATATTTTTGTATTGTTTGTTGAAGTTCTCACTGTGTTAATCTATTCTTCTCCCCAGAGCAGTGAGCATCTTTATGAATATTAGTTTGTACTCTTTATCAGATAGATTGTTTATCTCTTTCATTTAATTCTTCTTCTGAAGATTTGTCCTATTCCCTTATTTGGAACATATTCCTTTGTCTCCTCATTTTGCCTATTTCTCTGTTCTTTTATCTACATATTAGGTAGATCAGCTACATGTCCTGATCTTGGAGATGTGACCTTATGTAAGAGATGTCTTTTGGGGCCCAGCAATATGTTTCCCTCTCATCACCAGTTCCAAATGTTCCAGGAGTGTCCCCTGTGTGGATTACATGTGCCCTGCTATTGTGGTGGAGTTGCTCTTGCTTCAGGCCCACGGGTAGGCTAGGCTGGCTCCTGGCCCAGCTGATTGTAAGGCTCAGCTGCTGTAGTCACTTTAGTCACTTTGTTGGGTGGGAGGATCCCAAGGACAGCTGGCTGCAAAGTCTAATAGCACACACTTGTTACTATTTTTCTGTTAAGTGGTCAGGCCCCTGGCATGGCAGGTTGCTAGGCTCAGGGGCTCACAATTGCTGTAGACCTTTGGCCTGCAAGGCTGATGTCAGTTCTCTCAGGAGCACAGCTGGGTGGGCCGACCTAAGCAGCATACAATTTTTTCAGGTGTTGTAAGGTGGGCCAGATTTCCTGTGTGGTGGTTTGAGATTGTCGGTGGCACAAGTCTGTTGCAGCTGACAAGCCACACCACCCACAGGCCCATACACTCCACCAATGCAGTCCTGCCCCACATGCATGCCCTGCCCCACCAAGGCAGACTCACTGGCCCCACTGCAGAAGTCCCACACATCCCACCAATCAGCCCCACATGTTCCCTACGGGCTTGCTTGTGGGCAGGGCCAGTCCCTAGGTAAGACCGGTTGAGCTGGATTAAATCAGGGCTCTAATGGGTGGGGCAAACCCCTGTGGTAACAGGGCAGAGGAAGAAACCCAATGGCATCTGCCAGCATCTGTGTCAGCAGGCCTATACTAGGTCATGATAATGGTGCCAGCAGTGTCTCAGTCCCTGGGGAGGTGGGCCCAGCTGCCTCCTGCCTCCCTGAGATGTGCTCAGCATTTATCAAGTGTTTCTCTTTTACCGAAGGACTATACATCTTTCTTTCTGGTGATTTGGTGTTGGTTTCTGGAATGGGTGAATCTGTGCATGAGCTCTTTAAGAGCTTTTCTTTCTCTTATGTTCAATAACTTTTCTGGAGGTATTCCCTATTGGTTTTAATAGCCAGCAAAGCCAGGTGTTATGGCACTCATGTCAGTTGTACTGAATTCAAAGGCTGCTTATCGTGACATAGCTCTCCCTCTCAGATCCCCTACTCCTCCAGGAAAAGCTTCTTACCTTAAGGTTGCTCCTGGCCAAGAAGCACCATGGCTAGAATGTGTTTTTCTCCTAAGCAGAAGAGTATTTCTGCTTCTTCCACCTCTTTCAGTGTTATCCCTTGTTGTGGGGGTTCTTTTTATCCAGTTTCCAGTTGTTAATTATTATGAGGGTTTTTTGGTAGATTCCTTTGAAAATTCTATGTATACAATCATACCTGTGAATAATGACACTATTAGTTTCTCTTTTCTAGTTTTTGATTTCCTATTCTTGCTTTTGTATTTTTACTTTTTTGCTTTTATTTCCTTTTCTTGCTTTATTGTCTTAGTTGGACTCTCCAATACATATTAATATATTGTGTACATTCCTAACCTTTTCTTTCCTTATAGAATAGCCATTTTCTATGAATATCATGTTAGTTATTAGTTTTTGCTAGATAACCTTTGTAATGTTGAGGAAGTATACATAAATTCTTGGTTTTCTGATATTTGTTTAATCATGCACAGTTGTTGAAGTTTACCAAATGCTTTTTTCTGACCCATTGAGATGATCATATATGTTTTAAAACCACCCTTGTGTCTAAAATATGTCCTATTTATTCATTATATTTTCTCTATTTTTACAAATTATAGATCTTTTATTTAATACTGTTTAAGATTTTAGGGTTTATATTCATGAAATAATGGTATGTAATGTTCCTTTCTTATAATGTTTTGTTTTGTTGTGGTATCAAGATTATGCAGGCTTCATAAAATGAGTTCGTGAGTTTTACTCCTCCTATATTCTGTTCAACAATTTATATATTATAGGTTTGATCTCTTGCATATACATTTGGAAGAATTCACCTCTGAAGCCATGTAGATGTTAAGTTTTCTTGGAGGAAAATTTTTTTTTTTTTTTGTGAGGAAGATCAGCCCTGAGCTAACATCCATGCTAATCCTCCACTTTTTGCCGAGGAAGACCGGCTCTGAGGTAACATCTATTGCTAATCCTCCTCTTTTTTTTCCCCCCAAAGCCCCAGTAGACAGTTGTATGTCATAGTTGCACATCCTTCTAATTGCTGTATGTGGGATGCGGCCTCAGCATGGCTGGAGAAGCGGTGTGTCAGTGCGCGCCCGGGATCCGAACCCAGGCCGCCAGTAACAGAGCGGGCGCACTTAACCGCTAAGCCACGGGGCTGGCCCACGGAGGAAACACTTTTAAGTACAGATTTAATTGCTTTGACATTTATAGAATAGTTCAGATTTCTTTATTTTTATTTCCCTTCTATAAGGTAGGTTATCAAGGAATTTTTTCATATCATCTGTTTTCAAATTACTGGAATAAATTTTTTCATAATACACTTTTATTATCTTTAAAAAATTGGTAGTTGTAGTAATTTCACCATTTCTATTGCTCACCGTTGCTATTGGTGATTTATCTTTGCTGTTTAGTTTTACAATAGTCATCAAAACATGAAAATTAACATTCTTATAATATTATTTAATAGTCTATGGATTTTGTTTGGATTTTGACAGTTTCCCCAAAAATGTTGTTTTTCTAGTTCAGCCTCCAATCCAGGATCCTACATTCCATTGAAGTGTCATGTCTTTATTCTCCTCTAATCTGTTATAGTATTATATCTTTGTGTTTCTTGTCCCTTGGCACCTTTCTTTGTCTTTCTTGCTGCCTTTCTTAGTTATTTTGCAGAATGTACCTCAATTTGAGTTTACATGGTGTTTTCTCATGATTAGATTGAGAAACTGTATTTCTGATAAGAATACCAAAAATGCGATACTTTCTTTTTAAGCTTTTGTTAAAGTAGTGCTGGTTTCATAAATCAAAATAGACTCTCTTTACCCTTTTCTTATATTCTGGAATATTTTGCGTATGAATGTTTTAATTTCTTCTTTAAATATCTGTACGAATTCACGCTGTAGCCTTCTCAGCCTGGTGATTTATTTTTGGAAAGGTTTATTATTACATATTCCGTTATTTATAGTTATATGATTATATATTTTTAAACTTTGTGTCAGTTTTGGTAGTGTTTTCAATGATATTTTAAAATTTATCAAAATTTAAAAAGTTATTGGCATAAACATTTAGATACTCCCTTGTTATCATTTTAATATCTGGTAGGATCTATAGTTTGGTCTCTCTTTCATTCCTGATATTGGTAATTCATATTGTCTCTTTTATTTTCTTGATGATTCTTATTAAGGGTTTGTCAATTGTGTTTGTTTATTTTCTTGGTTTTTATGTTCATTTCCTAGTTTATTGCTTTCTTCTCTTTTCTTTGTTATTTTCTCCCTTCTAGTTTCTTTGGTTTGGATAGTAAGATCACTGATTTTATGCATTTCTTCTTTTCTAATATATTCATGGTTAAAACTTTATTTCTAGTCAAAGAGGAGCTATATAATATAAGTTTTTTGTTTTTTTTTTGTTTCTAGTAACACAAGTTTTAATGTCTGATTTCTATCAACATTTAGTTTTAAAAAAAAATTGTTTTCTAATTCACTTGTGTGTGTGTATTTTTGTGTTTGACCCTTGGATAATTTAGAATTGTATTGGTTAGATTCAAGCTATTTGGGAATATGAAGTTATATTTTTGTTATTCATATCTTGTTTTACTCCATATTGTAAAAGAACATGATCTGAATTATATAAAATCTTTGAAATGTATTGTGGCTTCCTTTATGGCTTGGTATATGGTCAATTTTGTAAATGTTCCGTATGCATTTGGAAAGGATTTATTATGCTCTGCCCTTGTTGGATGAAGTGCTCTATATGTATTAATGAGTCAAATCTTTTAACCGTATTGTTCAGGCCTTCTGTGTTTACTGAGTTTTTGCCCTCTTGTCCTATCAGTTACTGAGAAAGTTGTGTTAATATCTGAACTATTAGTGTGACTTTCTTAAATTCTTCTTATAATTGTGTCATTTTTATTTTCCATATTTTGATGATATGTATTAGTTCTTACTAATTAAGCATTACTCTGTCTTCTTCATATATTGAGAATTTTGTCCCTGTGGAATAAACCTTTGGAGCTAGTGACATCTTCCAAAATGTCATGACATTTAGTACAGGAAATTATACTTCTACTATTTGATGATCATGAGTATTCATAAATGTCATAAATAAGGATTTTTCTTATTTGTGTTTTCTAGGAATATATTTAATATATCTAATACCTACCCAATGCAGTGTCTTTTGTATGACAAGGAAAACGTGTTTCTAGAACATATTTAATTTTGAATTCATCCAAGAGAAATATTTAATTAATTTTACATTACTTCTTTTATCGACATTTGTAAGCAGTACACCCATTTCAATAACTGTCGTAACTGTGAGTGAAGGATTTCTAAGATTTGGTAGAATTCTTTATTTTCAATTTGTGAAATTGCCAAATTTACATAGGTATTAAGCATATTCCAGATGTGACTCCAAAGAACAGATGTATTCATTAAGCTTCCAAATATGAGTCCATATCTTCTCAAGCATTTGCCAGTTTCAGTTTCCTTTACATTATTTCATCTTATTCTTTATCAAACCTTTTTGAATCATTCATTCCACATAATATTTACTTTACATCATTGTGATTTCTGTCTTTTTCCCTGTAGAAATATTTGAGCATTTTGATTATTGTTTTACATTTCTTTATTTATGTGCTCTTCTTTATTTACTATGCATGCAACCAGAAATGCTATCATTCCCTCTGTGTCATAGAAAATTTCTAGCTCAAGAAATCCCTTTATAATAGGGAGAAATTCGTGAAGTTATTTTAGTACCTCTTGATGATTTCAATTGTCTCTGCTTAAGAGTGTATTTAAAATGTATAACAAGTGAGAATCTATTTTGAATGCCAAAGTATGATTTTTTTTGTTTATTGTTTTCTTTTATTATAAATTTTATCATCTGTAAATTGTTTGATAAATCCTATGGTTTTCCTGCCTGGAATCATCAGGATATATTCACCACCAAAAGCTATTGCTATCATTCACATTTTTACAAGAATCATTAAAAAACTTTGTTTTTCAGTAAGATTATATGGGGTCAGATATGACGACTGTAATGCAGAAAATTATCCAGATTATTGGCCTTGTCTTTACTGTAAGTTTTAACTTTTCTACATTTATAATTTTATGAAAAATCATTGAAAATTTCCATTCTATCATAACAAATTAATGACTTAAAAGCCTTTAATTGATTCAGTACCCAAAATAATCAACTGAACTTTTTTATATACTGCTTTTATGTAATAATTTGTGTTACTTGAAGAAATATACCACTAATCTTATTTTTAGATGTTTACTCTGTTCACATTGACTGTGATACTGTCCTCCTTGGAGTTGTGGTCAGATAAAAGCCAAGTTTCTACCACTGGGGATGCTGATGATGTATTACAAAGATTTTTGGCATGGAAATGAGACTGTCTTATCCTACGGCCTCATGACATAGCATTCTTACTTATGTAAGCACAATGTTCTACATTATTGAAGAGATATGCATAAATAATTCCATTAATCTGATAATTTAATGCATTTATTGTGTTCCTCAACTTTCTATAAGCCCTTTTGAAAAGTTAAATAAAACATAGCTGCTGCCATGGAGGTGACAGAGTAGTTGGAAATATGATAAAAATAAAAACCGTGTGAATCAGTTTTATAGCAATATATTCTGGAGTCTAATTTATGTGAAAAGATCTGCCTTTTGTGAACTTCTGTGATATCAACTATACTACAGAATACATATAAGCCTTAGCTCATTAATGATGTAAAAATTGGCACTATTCAATTAACAACGCCTATAGTATGTTAAGACATTTCATGTCTACTGTTTGACTAATAGGGATTTTGTTTTTTGGTGATATTTAATTTAAAAAAATGCTTATCTTTAGGACGGGAAAGATTTCTTCTTTCAAAAATTAAAAATCCTTTTTGTTTTAACTTTTAGTGACCAAAACAATGAATGCAGAATAAAGGAATCAGAGGAGATTTTGAGATAATAAAATTATATCAAGTCTAGGAGTTAGGTGAGGAAAGAAAATTGGTATTAAAGTGAATTATAGTTTTCAATGACTTGAGCATTTCGTATAATATATTAGACATTATCTAGGTCAAAAATTTGTATGTTTGAAAAATCATTTTAAATTTTATGAAAGTAAGATTGAATTTAATAAATAAGCTAGTAAATTCTTCTGAATAACTATGCTAATTAAAATGACAATACTGTAATGATGTAGTTACAGGCAACATCTTAAATATGTGGGAGTAACATTTCCTGGCACAATATGCAATATAAGCTATGATGCAGATATTGCTATAGTATGTAATTTTTATCCTTTTATACATCACTAGTTTTCTAACCTTTATATTTTCTAAGTATTATTTTTAGTAGTTATGTACTGTATAGTAGCTTGATTTTTTCTCTATATGTATATTTATTATTATTTTGTTTGTGCAAAATTATTTTAATCTTACAAAGTTTATTTAATTATAAATTTCAAACATAAGGAAATAGTATGAACAAATGTTAATATACTGATTCACCAACTAGGTAAAATGGGTATTAACATTTGCATCAGCTTTTCTAAGAACATAAAACATTAGAGCAAAGTTAAAGCCTCCTGTATGTCTCCTTCAACTTCAAGAAATAGCAAAAGTCAGGAATCTGTGCTCCCGATTTTATGCATACTTTATACAAATGTATTGTTACAAATGTGTGTATGCATTAACTATGTATTATTGTTCTGCATTGTCCTTATTTTAAGTATTATTTCAGATCTATATTGAATAGCTTTTTAAAAGATATATGCGTGTTGAAACATAACTCTATTACAATTACTTTATGTTTTAAAACTTCTATTTTCTCAAGTAATGCATATGTACTTATTATAGACATGAATGATTTTACAAGACTAATACTGAAAAAAGAAACTAAATAAGTCCCTTGCATATTCTACACTCCCTGGATCCTCTTTCTCATTTTTTTTTAACTTCTCCTCCTGGCATGTAACTTCCTGTCCATTTCTTTTTAGTTCAAGTTTTGTTGAAGTATGTCTTATATAGAGAAAATTACACAAGTCATAAGTGTATAGCACAATTAATTTTGGCCAAGTCAATCCATAGGTATAAACATCACAGAGATCAAGAAATAAAATATTATCAACACTTCAGAAGACCCCTATGAATCATGCCTCATCCCACTTACTACTCACACCAAAGAAAACCACTATCCTGACATCTATCACCATTGCTTAGTTTGACCTCTTTTGGAGCTTTATGTAGATGAAAAAATAGAGTGTGTATTCCTGTGTCTGCCATTAATTTGCTCAAAATTATGTCTGTGCAAGTTATCCATGTTTATATGTGTAGGAATAGTTTTTCCATTCTTTAGTCTATAAATATAAATAATATGCCCATGACGTTTCTTGAGTATTCAAATTTAGACATTGTCTGCTGGCTTCCTATTATTGAAGTCGGAATTTAACATCCTAACAGCTCATCATATCAACATTCTGCCTCTACCATTTTTCTTCTATAATTATATAGTTTATTAGAATTGTGCTTTATTCTCTGATTAGCCAAATAATGAACTAAGATTAAATTGCCTTTATTGCATTACTTTTGATTCTTTCTAAATTAGTAATTGCATCATACTGTTTTTGCTCAGATTCTTTAATAAATTATAAATTGCCTCTACTTTTCTATATGTTTTAGAAATTACTCTTTCCATTCCTGGAGACATGTCTTTTTTATCAATCTGTGTTAGACTTTCTGCATAGCTGTTTAAGAAGGTTCTATCTTCTCTTCTTTGGAATATTGTATTCTTCTTTCATGACTTGCTTACTCATTTTGGTAGAATTACCTGCTCCTATAATTTACTGAAAAAGTAAATAGCGAGTAAGTTGTTTGGGAGTTGCATGATTGAAAATATATTAATTCTGGGGGTGGCCCGGTGGCGTAGCAGTTAAGTTTGCACATTCTGCTTTGGCGGCCTGGGGTTCACAGGTTCAGATCCTGGGTGCAGACCTACTCACCGGTCATCAAGCCATGCTGAGGTGGCATCCACATAGAAGAACTAAAAGGACCTACAACTAGGATATACAACTATGTACTGGGGCTTTGGGGAGGAAATAAAAAAAGAAAAAGAGGAAGATTGGCAACAGATGTTAGCTCGGGGCCAATCTTCCTAAAAAAAAAGTATTAATTCTTTTAAAAGATTGTTTGGTTAATTTTAGTTTTAAAGTAATTTTACCTTGGAATTTTAAAAGACTTTTCCTTCGTCTTTTACGTTCTCTTTAGAGATTTAATGGCATTGATATTCTCTTTCATTTATATGTGGCCTGCTTGTTTTCTCTATGAAAACATTTAAGATCTTTTTATCGTTGTATGGTGTCTTTTATCATCCAATACATTGGTTATATTGAAGCCTTTTCAATGTGAATGGCAATTTACTTCTGACCTGAGAAATTCTACTATATTATTTATTCGATGATTTTTTTCTTTCCCTTTTCTCTCTGGAATTTTGTTAATTATATATTAGAGCATTTTGACTCATATAATTTCTTTTCCTTTATTAATTTTTTTTATTTGTACATCCTCTAATATTTCTTAATATTTATATTTTGGGTCAGTCACTCACCCAAATGGTCTCAGATCCATTTCCTCCTTATCCCCTGCTCTGATCTATCTCACAGGGAACTATTTACTCCCTGGGCTTCTTTGCCTTCTGGCTTTGGGGTATGTTCAGCAAATGTGCCTGATTGGCGAGAGGAGCAGAAATGTCACAGTATCTCTACACATATGACTCTGCTTGGAGCAATGTCTCAAAACTATTGCTTCCTGGTCCTGTGAAACATCTGCTCCTACTGTGGCTTAGCTCCTGCTGAACAGCACTTGCTTATGGATTCTAATAATGGTTCCTCATTTCTACATCCTGTCCTAGTGTTGGTAGCAACATACAGCTTTTCTAATCTCAGAGCTGCCTCATAATGCTCTGTTCCTTCCTCAATAATTTCTTACCCTGTTAACCACTTGCTTTTATTAAATTCTTTCTTCTTGGAGCCTGTGGTAACTTCAAAAATCTCTTTTTTCTTATAAACACTAGGCAAATATAGCTGAGAATCATGTCCCAAATTAGTTGTTCATGTTACAGAATTATAAATGCAAGTTGGCACAAAATTTTGTTATTTTATAATTAAAGCATTAATTAGAAAGGAGTGAGACCTTAGATTTGGGATGGTAACATTGGATGAGCCAAGATGAATCTGATAATTCTAAACCCCAAGTCCTTCTAAGAATGCTTTGTGAACTGAAGCACCTGATTCTCATCTGTCTGGTGAGGTGAGCTTTCTCACTTTTCTTGCTTAAAGATCCAGTAATGACTTCATTTGAGTTGAATGCCTTATAATGACACCTATTCACTTCAAGCTCTATCTTAAGGATTGGTAAACCTTTTATGTGAAAGGCCAGATAGTAAATGTTTTAGGCTTTGTGGGCCATGTGATCTGTGTCACAAGGACTCAACTCTGCCATTGTAGTGCGAAGGTCAACATAGACAGGATATAAATTAATGAACATGACTGTGTTCCAATAAAATTTTATTTATGAATACTGAAATTTGAATCTCATATAATATTCATTTTTTACAAAATGGTATTTTTCTTTTGATTTTTAAAACTATTTAAGAATATAAAAACCATTCTTATTTGCAGACTGTATCAAAACAGGTCACAGGCCAAATTTGGTCTGTGGACGATAGTTTACCAACCCCTGCTCTATTCCCATCAGCCTTTATGCTCACAGATTAATAACAAAAGTAGTAAGGGCTTCCCTGGAAGGTGACAGTTCATAAACCAAAACAATTTACAAGATCTTGCTTTTCTATATTGACATGTTTCTGGGAACGAATGAAGGAATAGATACTAAGGGTTCTAGACAAAGAAAAGAATGATCTTTGATTCATACTAAATTTGTTAATATAGGTGAAAATACTTGAGATTTTAGATTTTTTATGCCAGCTCAAACATTTGTGAGTGGCTTTAACAGATTTATTGATTGACTGAAATGTGTGATGAATGGCGGTCTATTTGCAATGAAGTTGGCATAATGAAAAGAAAGTAATTCATACCTTATAGGCATGGAGATATTGGAGTATATTTATTATTTCCATCAAACTCACCATCTTTTGACTATGCTTTCTGTAGTCACTATCCTCTGTAGGCTGGGAAAGACAGTTAATTGTGTGAGTTGTTTGATGGGCTTTGAGATTTTCTATGTAGATAATTAGGTCATCTGAGAATAGAGACAATTTTATTCTATTCCAATATGCATGCTGTTTATCTCGTTTTCTTGACTTATTCCAGCAGCTAAAATCCACAGGACAATGTTGAATAGAAAAGGTGAGAGTCCAAGTCCTTGCCTTGTTTCCAATCTTAGAGGGAATGCCTTTGGTCTTTGACCATACTTCATGAGGTTAAGGAAGCTCCCTTTGATTCTCACTTTACTGATAGGTTTTTTGTTTGTTTTACCAGAAATGGATGTTGAATTTTGTCAAATGCCTTAATCTGAATTTATTGAGTCACTCACATGGTTTTTATTCTTTAGTCTGTTGATATGGTAAGTATATTACTGGTAGATTTTCAATTGTTGAACAAGATTTGCATCCCTAGAATAAACTCCATTTATTCCTGATGTTTTTTCTTGTTTATATATTGTTGGATTAGAGTTGGTAAAATTTTGTTAAAAAATTTGCATTTACATTGACGAGATGTATTGAGCTGTAATTATCTTTTTTGATAATGACTATTTCTGGATTTGATATGAGGGTAATTATGATTACATAAAATGAGTTATATTTTCTTCATTTCTGTTTTTTGAAGAATTTGTGTAAAGCAGTAATAAATTAAATAGAGAATAAAAAACAATAAAAAAATTGACAAAACTAGGAGTAAAACTAGGAGTTGGTTTTTCGAAAAGATAAACAAAACTGGCAAACCCTTATCTAAACTAAGTAAAAAGGAGAGAAGACTAAATAAATAAAATCAGAAATGAAAAGGGAGACATTTCAATGGGTGCCTGATAAATAAAAAGGATAATAAAGGACTATTAGGAACAATTATATGCCAATTAATTTGATAACCTAGAAGAAATGGATAAATTTCTAGAAACATACAACCCACCAAAACTGAATCAAGAAGAAATAGAAAGCCTGAACAGACCAATAACAAAGAAGGAGATTGAATCAGTAATCAAAAAAACTCCCAACAAACAAGAGCCCAGGACCAGGTGGCTTCACTGGAAATTTCTACCAAAATCCAAAGAAGGATTAATACCAATCCTTCTGAAACTCTTCCGAGATATAGAAGAAGAAACACTTCTAAACTTATTTTATGAGACCAGCATCACCCTGATACCAAAGCCAAGCAAAGATACCACCAGAAAAGCAAAATACAGGCCAATATCGCTGATGAATGCAGATGTAAATATCTTCAACAAAATACTAGCAAAACAAATTCAATTGAATTTAGCACATTTAAAGGATTATACTCTATGACCAACTGGGATTTATCCCTGGGATGCAACATATGTTGAACCATATGCAAAGCAGTCAGTGTGATACACTACATGAAAAAAAAAATGAAAGAAAAACCACTTGATCATCTCATTAAAGCAGAAAAAGCATTTGACATAGTTCAACATCCATTCATGATAAGAACTCTCAACAAATTAGGTGTAGAAGGAAATTACCTCAACACAATGAAGGTCGTATTTGAAGATTCCAGAACTAACATCATAATTAATGGGGAAAAACTGGAAGCTTTCCATCTAAGATCTGGTATAAGGCAAGGATACCCATTCACACCACTTCCATTCAACATAGTACTGGAAGTCCTGGCCAGATCAATTATAACGACAGAAAGAAAAAAAAAGAAGGAAAAGGCATCCAAATTAGAAAAGAAGTAAAATTATCTGTTTGCAGATTACATGATCATACATACAGAAAACCCTAAAGATTCAGCAACAACAACAAAAAAACTTTTAGAACTAATAAACAAATTCAGTAAATTTGCAAAACAAAATCAACATACAAAAATGAGTCGTGTTTCTATATGCAAGCAATGAACTATCTGAAAAAGGAAATTAGTAAACAATCCTATTCACAATAGCAACAAAAATAATAAAATACTTTGGAATAAACTTAACCAAAGAGATGAAAAACTTGCGCAATAAAAACTATAAAACATTGATGAAAGAAATATAAGAAGATACAGATAAATAGAAAGACATCTTGTATTCACTGACTGGAAGAATAAATATTGTTAAAATCTCCACATTACCCCTAGTGATCTACAGATTCAATGGAATTTCTATCAAAACTTCAATGGCTGGCCAGCCCTGGTGGCCTAGTGGTTAAGTTTGGTGCACTCTGCTTTGGTGGCCCAGGTTCGATTCCTGGATACAGACCTATACCACTTGTCTCTCAGTCGCCAAGCTGTGGTGGTGGCTCACATGAAAAAAAAAAAAAAGAGGAAGATTAGCAACAGATGTTCGCTCAGGGCAAATCTTTCTCACCAAAAACCCCCAAAAAACAAACAAACAAAAGCTCCAATGGCATTCTTTACAGAAATAGAAAAACACAATCCTAAAATTCATATGGAACCACAAAAGACCCTGGATTGCCATAGCAATCTTAAGCAAGAAGAACAAAGGTGGAGGCATTACATTTCCTGATTTCAAAATATATTACAAAACTACAGTAATCAAAACAGTATGGTATCAGTATAAAAACAGACATATAAACAAATGGAACAGAATGGGGAGCCCAGAAATAAATCCTTGCTGGAGATTGGAACTAGGGGAAGTAAAAATGCCACAATGGTTTCCTATCATTTTTAAGTTGCCTTAAAAAAATCTGAATATTTTATTTTAATATAATAAAATGCCCCCATAGTCCAGTAGTGTTTTAAAATACCAGCTATAAGTTTTTAAACTGCTTTTCTCTTGATTCAGCATTCACTTGGTTGCTGTAAGACTTTGACTGGTTTCCAGAGTTCTGACAAGTTGATTCTGATAATTTTTGCTCAAATTTTGAGTATTTTTGTGGAGGAACAGGTCCTTGGAGTTACCTACTTGGCCATTTTCACTAACATCCTCTGCTTTTTAAAATTTTTTTGGTTGCTTGCTTTGAATTATACATTGTTGGTTGCTGCGTATTTGTGTGTTTGTGTGTGTGTATGTGTGTGTGTGTGTGTGTGTGTTATTTTTCCTATTCTGGGAAACAGTTAAGTTACTTGGCAAGAGTTTGATCATTTCAAGAAATTCTTTTAAATATTCTCAGGTAGAAACAGGGAGCATTGCATCTAGAATTAATTTTGCTGAACTACTGAGGCAGTAGACTTCTGATTCTAAGTACTCTACCCAAAGCCCCACGAATTATCAATGTTTCTATTCTGGCTGGTGTGACCATCAATTTTTCTCCGTTCTGTGTGACTTCCAGGGATTATTTCATCTGCTCTCTTCAGGTTCCATTTTCCCAGCCTTGAGAAATTGACTTAAGTTTTCACAGAGAATTAAATTGTGCTACCTCTTGTCATAGGTAGAAACCTTGCAATAATTGAGGTCCATGAGCCCCATACTTGAAGCTACAAATATTATAAAACTCACAAGATAATGCTATTCCTTTTCCTTTAAAAAGTCATAATTGTTACAGAACTCTTAAGAAAAAACACCTAAAATCTCTTTCGTGTTTACCCAGATATTTCTCATCTCCAATACATATTCTCTAATTTTCTGAGAATTTGAATTTCCATCTAGAATCATTTCCCTTGAATCTAAATCTTTTTCTTCCACAATTTTTCATAGTTCATGTCCACTTGTGATGAATTCTCTCACCTTTTTATGTGAAAATATCTTTATTCAATCTAATTTTGGGGATATTTTTGCAGAATTCATAATGTGAGGATGATAATCTTTTTCTTTCTGAACTTAAAAGATATTATTGCACATTCTTCTGGCTTTCCTTGTTATCTAATGTGAATTCAACCAATAATGGAATTGTTGTTCCTTTGTGTGTAATCTGTCATTTATCTCTTGCTGCTTTCAAGTTTGTTCTTAGTTGTTGACTTTCAAACCTTGGTTAATTTATAAAGGCATGTTACATTAAATTATTTCTTCGCTATTCTTGGTTACAGAGTAAAGACAAAAAGATTCAATGTAATAGTTCCTTTGGTTTGATCAAAATGGTCTGATCAAGAAAATTACACTAACTTTCACTAAAATCTAGGTGTATAAATTAATTACCTTATGATCATAATTTGTTACCATTGAAAAATTGTCTGCTTTCAACTGAAAGTTTTCTTAAATTCTCCTCAGATACTGAGACACTTCGTGGTGACTGACTGTTGGATTTACTACCTCTGACAGTGTTCAAGAAGGAAGAATTCCACTGCTTGGTCCTACAATGTCATGATCTCTCTTTGTGTGTTGTTCTTTATTTAGGCTTTTACTTTGAAAAAAATTAAGACTCACAAGAAGTTCAGTACAAGAGTCTCTATGTACCCTTTATCCAGATTTCCCCAATAAAAACTTTTTTAAATAATCATAGTACGTTATCAAAATCATAAGATGTTTTTCATTTGTTTTCTGAAATTATTATAGGTTTACAATTTACATTTAGGTATAGGACCCATTTTGAGTTAATAATTATGTAAAGAGTGAGATTTAAGTTATTCATTTTTAAGAAGTTTGTTTTTTTTTTGTTTTGACTAAGGGTTTCCAATTCTTCTAACATCATTTACTGAAGAGACTTTCTTTTCTGCATTAAATTGATTTTGCACTATTGTCAAAGATCACTTGAGCATACTTGCCTGGATCTATTTCTGGACTTTCTTATCTGTTTCATTGATCTATTTGTCTATCCTCTTTCTTGTATTACATTGTTTAAATTACTCTAAATATATGGTAAAGTTTAAAGTCAGACAAATTTATTCTTCTTTTTCAAAATTGTTTTCACTATTCTAATTACTGTGCCTTTCCATTTGAATTTCAGAATCATTTAACAAATAACATGATGGTATTTTGATAGGCATTGCATTAAACCTATAGATCAATTTGGGGAGAATTGACGTCTTTACTCTGTTGTCTTTCCTAAGCCCTGAACGTGCCATGTTTCTCCATTTCTTTAGGTCCTCTTTGATATCTTTCTTCAGCATTTTCTAATTTTCAGCATAGAGTTCCTGTACATGTTTTGTTTCATTTATACTATTAGGAGCTGAATTGTATTCCGCAGTAATTAATATGTTGAAATCCCTTGCCAAGTACCTCAGAATGTGACTGTATTTGGAGATGCCTTTAAAGAACTAATTAAAGTAAAATGAGGACATATTTGTGTGTGTGGGGGAGGCTAATACGGTATGACTGGTGTTCTTATAGGAAGAGATTAGGACAGACACACTCTGAGAATGGATCATGTGAAAACTTTAGAGTAAGATGGCCATCTATAATTAAGGAGAAAATCTTTAGAAGAAACCAACTCTGCGAACATCTTGATCTGGGACTTCTAGCCTGCAGAATCATGAGAAAATAAATTACTGTTGTTTAAACCACCAAGTTTGTGGTACTTTGTTATAGCAGCCCTAGAAATGAATACATATATCTAAATATTTTAACGTTTTTAGAAAAATCATAAATGGTATTTTAGAAAAATTATAAATGGTATTAGAAAATGCTAATATATATAAATATGATTGATGTTTGTTTGTTGAATTGGTAACCTTCTTCCTTTCTAAGTCACGTTTTAGTTCTCTGAGGTTTTATTTTTAATGTCTTTCAAGATTTTCTACATAGATAATCATGTTTTCTGCAATAGGGAGAGTTTTGATTTTTCCTTTCTAATATGTGTACCTTTTATTTTCTTTTATTGCCATATTGCATTTGCTAGTACTTCCAACACTATATTGAATAGGAATGGTCAGAGTGGATATGATTGATAGATAGATAGATAGATAGATAGATAGACAGACAGAAAAATACAAAGCTACTTTTTTTTTTTAACCATACATTGTTTAAAAATGTGTGGTTTAATATCTATGTGCCATGTATTTGGAAATTTTCCTTATATTATTTATTCTAGCTTAATTATTTTATGATAAGAGAATGCATGTTGCATAATTTCAATTCTTTTATAGTTGTTTTGTTTTATTAAATAGGATATGGTCTCTCTTGGTGAATACACAATGTGCACATGAAAAAAAAATATGTATTGGGCTGTAATTGAGTGTTCTCTAAATGCCAGTTAGACATTGTTTTATGGTATGTTCACGTCTTCTAAATAATTTCTCATTCTTTGTCTAGTGCTTCTATCAATTATTGTGAGTGTTTTTGATGTCTTCAACTAAATTATGTATTTGTGTATTTTTTCTTTCAATTTTGTCAGTTTTTGCTTTGTATATTTTGCAGCTCTTGTTGTTTGGGCTCTAAACATTTAAGATTATTATGTTTTATTGGTGAATTGAATCTTTTCATTATTATATAATGTCCTTTGTCCATGATAAGTTTTGCTGTGAAGTTAACTTCACCTGTTATTAATATAGCCTCTCCAGCTTTGTTGTCATAAATATTTACCTGTTTTGTCTTTGTTATTAACTTACTTTATCTTTATTTTCTATGTTAGTTTATTATAAACACCATATAGTTGGGTCATATTGTTTTGTTTTTCATTTTGCCAATCTGTGGCTTTTAATTGGTAAGTTTAGACAGTTTGCATGAAATATAATTGTTGAGGGGCCGACCCCGTGGCTTAGCGGTTAAGTGCGCACGCTCCACTGCTGGCAGTCCGGGTTCGGATCCCGGGCTCGGATCCCAGGCATGCACCGCCGCACCGCTTCTCCGGCCATGCTGAGGCCGCGTCCCACGTACAGCAACTAGAAGGATGTGCAGCTATGACATACAACTATCTACTGGGGCTTTGGGGGAAAAATAAATAAATAAATAAAATTATTAAATATAATTGTTGATATGTTTGTATTTCACTCTGTTATTTTAGTATTTGTTTTCTCCTTTATCCTACAGCTTTCATCCAGCAAAAATATCCTTCAAGAATGAAGATAAAATAAAGACATTCTAAAATGTAGGAAAATCAAGAGACTATGTTGCCAGTAGCCCTGCTTTAAAAGAATAACTAAAGAAAGTTCTTCAGACAGAAAGAAAATGATAATAAAAAAAAACCTGTAGCATCAAGAATGAAGAAAGAGGAACAAAAAGGATACATATATGGGAAAATGAATAGACTATTTTTCTCCACTTCATTTCTTATGGGTTACTAGAACATTTTTTAACATTACATTGTGATTTATGCATAGTAGACATCAGAAAACATGGCCCATATGCCAAATCTGGCCCACCACCTATATTGTACGTAAAGTTCTATAGGAACAGAGCTACATCCATTCATTTACCGATTCTCTATGACTACTTTCCTGCTACAACATCAGAATTTACAGTTGTGACAGAGACTATATGGTGCACAAAGACTAAAATATTTCCTATCTGTCCCTTTACAGAAAGGGTCAACCTCTGATCTTTAGTGTTTTTAAATATTTCTCTTTAATAAAGCTTTTTAGTGTTTTCTGCAGTGAGATTATACATACACACAACCATACACACAAGTGTGTGTATCAACAATTTATCACTTCAAGTACAATGTAGAAATGTTGACACCATCTTTTAGGTCCCAAATCATATCACATAATCATAAAATAGAGAATTTTGTGATACAGTTTGCTTAAATATTACTTCTAAATGCATTTCAAACTTTATCACACAACAGTTTAATTTTTGTTTTCAACCATGAAACATAATTTTTTAAAAAATCAGATGTTATAAATATATAGAAGAGTGAAAGGATAACTGGATATTATATAAAAGCTGTTCCTACTAATTAATGGGGAAAAGAAGGGAAAAAAACCCACTATGCAAAATGGTCAAAATGGTCAAAAGAAATGATTATTTAATTCAAAAATAAAATTGTGCAAAATGCAAATTCATGCTTAAACTCACTAGTAATAAGAGAAATGATAATGAAAAATGAGACACCATTTTAGTGATACTGATAATCCTGACTCTGGGTAGACCTAGGTTAATGTGTGTGTTTGTGTCTTAGTTTTTAACAAAATTTTGAAAAGTAAAAAGAAAATAAAACATTTTAAAAATAGAATAAAGCTTATAGATTAAGGACATAAAGAAAGAAAATATTTTTGTACAACTATACAACGTGTTTGTGTTTTAAGCTAAGTGTTATTACAAAAGAGTCAAAAAGTTAAAAAAATAAGTTGATAAAGTAAAAGTTACAGTAAGATAATGTTAGTTTATTTTATTTATTTATTTTTTTTGTGAGGAGATCAGCCCTGAGCTAACATCCGCCAATCCTCCTCTTTTTTTTTTTTTTTTTTGCTGAGGAAGACGGCCCTGGGCTAACATTGGTGCCTATCTTCCTCCACTTTATATGGGACGCCGCCACAGCATGGCTTACCAAGCAGTGCGTCGGTGCGCGCCCGGGATCCGAACCAGCGAACCCCGGGCCGCCGCAGCGGAGCGCGCGCACTTAACCGCTTGCGCCACCGGGCCGGCCCCTTAGTTTATTTTTGAAGAAAGAAAAATATTATTTTATAAATTTAGTGTAACGTAAGTATCCAGTGTTATAAAGTCTACAGTAGTGTACAGTGATGTCCTAGGCCTTCACACTCACTCACTCACTCACTCACCAGAGCAACTTCCAGTCTTGCAAGATCCATTCAGGGTAAGTGCCCTATAGAGGTGTGCCATTTTTTATCTTTTATACTGTATTTTTACTATATTTTCTATGTTTAAATATGTTTAAATACACAAATACCAGTGTGTTACAATTGCCTACAGTATTCAGTACAGTAACATGCTGCGCAGGTTTGTAGCCTAGGACCAATAAACTATACCGTATAGCCTGGGTGGGTAGTAGACTATACCATCTCGGTTTGTGTAAGTACGCTCTACGATGTTCACACAATGACAAAATTGCCTAACAATGCATTTCTCAGAATGTATCCCCATTGTTAAGCAATGAATTACTGTATATCAAGTGTCTATAATAGGCAAATATATAGACAGAAAGTAGATTAGTGGCTGCCTATTGCTTGCAGTGTTGGGAGTGGGATGGGGAATGACTGTTAATGGGTTTGGGGTTTCTTTTTAGGGTGATAGAAATGTTTTATATTTTGATTTTAGTGATGATTGTACCACTTCATGATCGTAATAAAAACCACTGAATTGTGCACTTTAAATTGGTAAGTTAATGGCTCTGTTTACTACATGTACCCAAATGTCCACTGCATGACTATGTCCATTTTTGGTACAGCACACCAGTTGCTGAGGGTGAACAGTGAAACAGAATGGTAGACACCATCAGGATTCAGCTTAGCCTTACTAAGATGTGCTGGGGCCAGGCCAGCTGAGTTTCTGCATATACCATTTAAACTTCACAAGTACAGCTGGTTAGTTGTGAACCCCAAGTTGACTCACTCAATATGAGGATGTCAGACCAAGAATCACAATGCCTCCTCATATGTCAACTCAATTTCATTAAGAGTCCAATAGGAAGTAAATAACTTCTTTTCAAAAGGAGCGTACAAGGCAGCCATGTCTGGAAGGCAACAAGTCCAAAACACCAAGGAGTACCTCCAGGTCCAGTCTACTTTCCATTTGCAGTGTTTCCCATTGGCAAAGCGTCAGTCGCAGAGACTTGTAGTTCAAAGGGGTGACTAGGGTTATAGGATAACAAAATAACTAGAAAAAATATGTATATCTTATGAAGCTCCTTGGGGGAAAGTGGAACCTAGATTCAGGCAATATATTGTTACTCTTGCTTCTAAATCTGAAGCCCCCTCCAAAAAATTATATATATGTAAAATATATATAAAATATAAATAAATATATATCAAAGAATATATTCAAGGTCATCCTCCTAGCTCTGGTTAGTACTCCCTTTGGCAAACGTTGTATATATTTTGTGACTTGGCTGTTGACAATGGCCTAGCTGTTTGGTCTGCTCCTTAGAAAATTACAAAATGGCTGATTAAACACACTCCTCTTTGGGACCATGACCAGTGAAATGAATCACAAATGCTTTTTTCACTGTCTTGGTCATGATTGTAAGACAATCTTTTAGTGAGCCTGTACCAACCAGATGGCCATCATTGCTCAAACCATCATTGTAACAGATATGCTAACACATCCACCATGATAGACTGAGTACAAATTGAAAAATTCTATTTTTCTAATGCAGAGGCTACCACTGTAATTATTCAAACTGAAACATGGACAGAAAAACCACGAAAAAAAGCAGAGAATTTCAGAGACTGTGGGAAAATATAAAATCATCTAACATATATACAATCAGACTTATAGAATGAGAGAAGAGAGAAAATTGGATAGAGATAATATTTGATGAGATAATGGCTAAGAATTTTCTAAAATGGATGAAGGATATAAACTCACAGACACGAAAAACTCAAATCCTGAGAATGATCAACATAAAGAAAACACACATCTGGGTACATCATAAACTGCTGATAACCAAAGATAAAGTGAAAATCTTTAAAACAATCAGAGAAAAAATATTCTGGAGAACAACATTAAGAATGATGTTAGAGGTAATAGAAGCCAGAGACCACTTTTCATTCAAAGCAATGGAAGGCAAAAATCACTGGAAAAAAAAAAAATTTAAGATACTCAAAAAAAATAAATAAAATATAAAACAATTGTTAGTGTAGAATTTTATATCCAGCAGAAATACACTTCAAAAGTTAAGGCAAAATAAAAAAAATGTTTTTCAGAAAAACAAAAAATCAGAAAGAATTTACCTGTATAAATGTAAAAAAGCATTTAAAAATTTATATTGAAATTATTTAAGTAAATCAAATATTAAAATAATGTTTTGAGAAAAAGATATGGAGTAACCTTAAATGCATATTACTAAGTCAAAGAAACTTGTCTAAAAGGCCACTTATTGCATGACTCCAACTACATGACATTCTGGAAAAGACAAAACTATGGAGACTGAAAACAATTCAGTGATTGCCAGAGGTTCAAAGGGCGGGAAAGAGGGATGAATAGGTGGCGTACAGAGTAGGGAACCTATTCTGGTGGTGGATGGTGGATACCTGTCATTATACATTTGTCAAAACCTATAGAATGTACAACAGTGAGAGTGAACCCTAATGTAACCTATGGCTTTGGTTGATGATGAAGTGTCAATGTAGGCTTATGGACTGTAGTAAATGTACCACATTGATGCAGAATGATGATGATGGGGAAGCCTGTGTGTGTGTGTGGAGAGGGTATGTGGGAACTCTCTGTATTTTCCACAAACCTAGAACTTTTAATATATTCAGTAAGATAATAGATTTTTCTATAACTCTTTAGTGTTCTATGAATTTTTGATTCTTGTGTTTTGAAGATAAATTTCCATTCTTAGAAGCTAGAAAAAGAAGAACAAATTACATCCAAAGTAGAAAAAAAATTAATGAAATAGCAAACAAACATCATGGAAAAAATAAAGGAATCCAAAACTTAGTTTTTTTAAAAGCTAATAAAAATAATAAACTCTAAGAGCGATTGATCATGAATAAAGAAAAAAAAATCACAAAATTATCAATATTGAGAATGAAAAAAAGGGATATCTCTACAGACTCTACAGAGCTACAAGTATGATAAAGAAGGGAATGGTATTATGAACAACTTTTGCCAATTCATTTAACAACTCAGAAGAAATGGAAAAATTCCATCAGAAATAGAACTTCCTCTAGCCTAAGGAGAAAGAGAATATTTGAATATACTTTTTAAAAATTAGATTCATGGGGCTGGCCTGGTGGTGCAAGTGGTTAAGTGTGCGTGCTCTGCTGTGGCAGCCTGCGGTTCACCAGTTCAGATCCCGGGCGTGCACCGACGCATCACTTATTATGCCATGCTGTGGCAGTGTCCCATATGAAGTAGAGGAAGATGGGCACGGATGTTAGACCAGGGCCAGTCTTCCCCAGCAAAAAAGAGGAGGATTGGCATTGGATGTTAGCTCAGGGCTGGTCTTCCTCACATACACACAGAAAAAATTAGATTCATAAGTAAAAAAAACTCTCTCACAAAGAAAATTCTAAGTCCAAATCACTCCATTTCTCAATTCTAAGAAACATTAAAAGAAGAAATATTCACAACATTATACTAACTTTTTCAAAGAATAGAGGAAGGGATAACATTTCCCATTTTCTTAATGAGACTAGCACATCTCTGATACAAAAATTGACAAGTTCATTACAATAAAAGAAAATTACAAGCAAATATTTCTTACCAATATGGATGCAAAAATCCTAATCAAACTGCTGGCAAATTAATCCAGCAAAATAAAAAAGATAATACATCCTGTCCAAATAGGGTTTATTGCAGGAATGCAAATTTGTTTCAACAATAGAAAATCAATAATTTTAATTCACAAAATTCACAGAAAATAGAGAAAACTATATGTAACCTTAATTTATACAGAAAAAAGCTTTTGATAAAATTTGACATCCATGATAAAACACATATCATGAGAATCCCAGAAAATTAGTAAAAAAAGTAAACTTCTGAATATGAATGTGTATGTACAAAAATCCATTGACCTCAGGCCCCAGTATAGAAGATCATTGTAACCATTATATCCAACAAAGGAATCATATCTAGAATACATTAATTGGTTCTATATATAATAAGAAAGAGACAAGGCCACTCAATTGGTAAATGGACCAAAGTCTCAAACAGATATTTACTGAAGAAGCTATATAAATGGCCAATAAACTCTAAAATTGTGCTTAAGTTCATTGACAACCACAAAAATGTGAATGAAAACCAAGATGCAGGACTTCTACAGGTCCACCAAAACGGCTAAAATGAAATTGAAAATTAAAAAAAAAAAAAAAAAAAAAAACAGAAAGAAAAAACAAGTGTAGGCATTGATTCGAAGTGGAATTCTCATACATTTTTGATGGGAATACAAATTAGCACAACAATCTCAGAAAACTGTTTGGAATTATCTACTAAAATATACCCTGTGATCCAGCAACTTCACTTTAGAAATATAGCCAATGGAAATCACTACATATTTTACCAAATGGAATGTACAAGAAATAAAATAGCCAAATATGATTTTTAATAGCCACAACTATAAAAGAACCAAATGTTAAGAGTAAAATGGAAAAACAGATGGTGTTTCGTTCATTCAATGTGTAATATACACCAACAAGGAAATAACAAACTATTGTTACTTGCAACATGGATGAATCTCATAATTATCATATTAAAAGAACTCAAACATAAAAGAGTACATGGTGATTGGTTCGATTTATATAAAGTTCAAAAACAGACAAAATCAATCTATGGTGTTAGAGGTAACCACTGTCAGGGGGCAATCCGGGGGCTTTGGTGGTTCTATGTTTTATTTCTTGATCTGGATCAAGGTGCTAATTACACTGGTTTGTTCACTTGAACATTAATTGAGCTGTGTGCCTATGGTTTGTAGAATATATATATACCTACATATATATAACCATCAATTAAAAGTTCACTTAAGAAGTGGAGATGAATCTTCCTGTTCGTTAGCTATTTCTTCAACCCTGCCGTTTGGAAGTGATTCTGCTCTTTTTTAGCCTCAAAGCAGCATCAAACGGAGTGTAAGCCTCCTCCTGTACTGATTTAGGGGCTAAGACGGCCCACGTGCAACAGCACACCGCACCCACCCTCTCGTCCCACTTCCGCTCTCACAGTCGTCTGCCTCTTGCAGGGTGCGCGGCCAGGAGGGGCCTCCTCGCGCTCCCAACTGCCCTCTAGCCAAGCCAACTGCCATTATTCGGGCTGGCATCCAGGACGTCCAGCCATGTTGTGCCTTCTGCTTCTGCTCATCGGGTTTATCGGGCTCCAGACAGACAATAGTAAGTACAAAAAACCCCTTCTCTGACCTCTCGGGGATATCAGCTCTCCTCTGCGTTTCGCTCTGAAAGGCTGCATATCTCTGGGAAAGTGCTTTCTTGTGGGGGCTTCAGCTCTATAAGCCCGAGCCCACTCCCACATTGCCACCTTCCCCAACCAGAATCCACATTGGATGCAAGAAGGCTTTCTCACTCGTCTTGGGACCATAGGAAAGATAGGCAATGCCATGGCTGGAGTGGATGCCTCAAGATTGAAGTTTCATATGCTGCTCTGCATTTTTGACCTCTGGACTCTTAGTTGAAAGGTCCAAAGGACCTGAGGTACCTGTACTCAGAGTGTTTGGGCCTATTGCCTCAGGGTTACCACAGCCTGCCCACAGGGCAATATTTCTCAAGCAGTATACCTATTTCCTTTTAAAAGTCTTGTAATTCTAGAAAGAGGTGCTGATTGAGGGTTTTTGAAAAAAGTGAAAATAGGAGGCGGCATCTAGAATATTATGGATTTAGATGAGGGAATAATGAAAGAAGCTACGAGGTGATGTGTGTTGCTCTAATAAAAGTTTTGCACCTTGCAGATTCTGAAAGACTACGTGTGCAAATTACCATTCCGGAGAAAATAGGGTCAACGTCAAATGGAGGAGTTGAATCACACGTAATTGAGCACTAACATTTTTTACCATCTAAAAATCATGTGAATATTTTGTTCCTAAGAAGTAAACCTGGCATTTTTCATCCATGCACACTGTTTGAATTTTATGTTTATATATCCAATTCTTCTTAAGTGGAAAAGCCCTTTTGAAAATGAACCAAGATTAACAATGTTTCATAACAATATGGTGCAGTGATGCTTATTATCAAAGCTATAAGCCCCATCTTCTAAATGTGTTTCCCTCTTGAGTACCCTTGAATAATCATTGACCTGATCCACCTAAAAAATCTCTTTTCGCTCACTCGCCAGGGTGTATTTAGAGGACTTTTTGTTGTTGTTAAGTAACCCTATATGTTCCTTATATGGGATGAAGATCCTTTGATTCAATGAAGTGTGATATGAATGATTTTTGCACCTTGACTGCAAATATGTTAATCATTAAGACTGTACTTTTCATGCCATCTTAGTTCATCTTGGTTCAGGGTATTGTTTTTTTTTGTTTTTTTTTAATTAATTAGAAAGTTTTGTATCTTTTTAATAGTATCTAGAATCGTATCTAAAGAAGTGAAATGTGTTTTTTGAAATGCCACAACTTAGTTTTCTTCTTGGTTGGGCAGTAAATGTTTTGGTAATTTGAATGCAAATATTTCTGTAGCAACTACCCACTTGTCACCCTAATACAGATATTACAATCTTAAAAATTTCAACATATCATTTTAAAAGGAATGCATATTTATGAAAACTTCAAATTTAATCATTTAAATAGAAAAAAGAGGTGAGGCATTTCACAATATTTTAATAAAGTTCTATTTTTTTAATGCAAAAATATATGGAATTGCTTGGTCATATTAGAAAATATACATAGAATCTATTTAATGGAAAATATCTTCAACCAGTCATCACCAGATTGTATGACAGTAATTCCCAGAAGAGAAGTTGATAACAAAAAATCACCTGTCATCAACTGTCAAATCCATGAGAGAAAAAAATTGACTTTTTGTTAATGTCTCTATCCCCAGTGCCTAGAACAGCACTGGATACATAGTAAGAGATTAATAGTATTTTTTAAACCAATAAGGCTATTGTACTTACCTATTCAACAAATGCTGCAAACATAATATGAGACAGTGTATGTTTATAATTATTATAATTAAAAAATAAAGAATATATACCATAAGAAGAGAATATTCACCTTAAAAAGACTAGCAGATTTTTTAAAAAAATAACTGAATGAAACTTCTAGATGTGAAAAATATAATATGAAAGTAAAAAAATCAAGAATTGACAGTAAACCAAAGACTGCTGAAAAAACTAAACAGATGGAACATATACATGGCTAGGGGAAAAGGAAGAGAGAATTAGAGGCTTAAGGATAGAGTCATTGGAATTCGTGAAAGAGAGAGAAAAAACAAAAGCCTGGACAGGAGGTTGTATTAAACATAAATTAACTGAGAAATAATAATAAAAAAAATGAATCCTCAGATCAAGTATCACAACACAGAATAAATAAAAATCAAGTAATACCTTGACACAGTGAAATCAGAATACCAAAGCAAAGAAAATGTCTTAAAGGCAGCTAGGAATAAAAGATTATCTACATGGAAATAATAAAAACACTAATACCAGACCTCTCAAAATCAACAATAGGAATGAGAAAATAGTTAAATAAAAGCTTCAATTTTCTGACTTTGAATAAATTTGCATATAGAATCATTTACTCCAATGAAATATCCTTCAGAAATTGGGGTATATTAATTTTTAGATTACAAGAGAAGTAAATAATGTACTTCTGTAGGTAGAAATTGAAATTGCGACAGAGAATAACATAAAAGTAGGAGCTGGTGAAAAAGTAGTGAATATCTATAACTCAAAACAAAACAAATTGAATATACAATTGTAATTATAACAAATAAAGAATAGAAAGTATGTGTCTCAATCTACTAAGGAATCAAAATGAAATTTAAAAACCATTAAATAAAAATTTAATTGATTAAATGTGTCATAAATTACATATTTTTCAGATTGAATTTAAAAATATATAACTATAAAAGAAACACCTAAATCACAAGGAAATAGAAAGGTCTAACACAAAAATAAGAAAAATTATACAAAGCAAAGAGTAACCAACAATTAGCTTCTGTAGCCGTATTTTTATCAGGGAAAAATAATCTTGAAGGCAACCCAGAATAAAAGTATAAAAGACTATTAATAGGGATTAAAACGTGGACTTAGTGATAATATAGAGCAGAAATTTGAAAAAATGAATAATACAATGAATAAATGTGCCAACAAATTTGAAAACCTTGAGAAGATAAGCAATTTCCTAGAAAAACAAATTCATGGGAAACAGGGAAATATGAAAATGCCCAAGACTTTAAAGAATTTGAAACTGTATTTAAAAGTCTCTTTCTTTCTCCTCAAAAATACAAAAACAACAATTAAATCTAAGAAAAGCACAAGCTAAATTATTTTACAGATGAATACAACCAAACATTCAAGGAAGCCATAATTATAATCCCATAAAAACCTTTCAGTGAAAAGAAAAAGAGATAAAACTGCCCAACACATGTTATAGAAGCAATATAACCTTGGTACCAAGACAAGCAAGGACAATATAAGAAAGAAAATTTGAGACAAATTCACTCATGAATATATTTGGCAAACATAACAATATTAGCAAATCTAATATAACAAAGTATTAAAAAATGACCAATGACAATATGCAACTTAAACCTAAATTGTTAAGATGATTGAATCTTGGAATATCAATGAATAGTTGCTTTTAAAAATTATATGAGGAAAGGAATATACACATAGCATTAGAAGCAGAAAAATTATTGGTCAAAGTTCAATACTATCTATGATAAAAAAATCTTAGCAATAGAAGAATATAACCTGACTTTGTTAATCCTATAAAATAAACATCCCCAAAGCTACAGCATACTTCATGACTAATAGTAAAACTAATAGTAAAATATAAGAAGAATTTCTTTGACTATTATGAATAAAAGAAGGATGGCTATTATGGCCTTTTCTATTCAACATTATACTGGATATTATAACCTAGTTGTAAGATGAGGGAAAGAATAAAAGACTTGGATGATACACACAATAAAAGACACACATATATATACACACAAATATTTAATAATATTTATTGGTAAGTATGTACACATATATACACAATACACACATACTTTTGTCAAAAATATGAGTTACTTGCCAATAAATATTTTTTAAAAGGTAAAGACCTTTTTAGTATATAGTAAAGCTTTATTGAAAGATATTATACAACCGCTAATAAAAGTGGAGAGAGAGATCATGTTTGCAGTGAAGAATACTCTGATTTTCTTAGGTTAATTTTCACCAAATTTATAGATTGAGTATAGTTCCAATAAGGAATTTCTTGGAAATTGGCCTAATTTGACCCTAATTTGACCCTAATTGACCCTAATTTCTGGAGGATATTTCATTTGAGAAAATTATTCTATATGCAAATTTATTCAAAGTCAGAAAATTGAAGCTTTTATTTAACTATTTTCTCATTCCTATTGTTGATTTTGAGAGGTCTGCTATTAGTGTATTTATTATTTCCATGTAGGTAATCTTTTATTCCTAGCTGCCTTTAAAATATTTTCTTTGCTTTGGTATTCTGATTTCACTATGTCAAGGTGTTACTTGATTTTTATTTATTCTATGTTGTGATAGATGATCTGAGGATTCATTTTTTTTTATCATTTCTCAGTTAATTGGTTGATTCTAAAATTTATATGGAATGGTAAAAAGTAAAAAATTGTCTACTTTGAAGAACAAGAGAGTACTTCCTTTTAGTTCATGTCAAAACGTATTTTAAAATTTTAGTAATTAATAAAATGTGGCACTGTTTAAGGACAGACAAATAAATTAATGTAACGGAATACAGTGCCTCCAAAATATCCATACACATATGAAAACTTATTTGATGCAATGGTAGCATTGAAATCATTGGATAGAGAATGGACTAGTTAATAAATGGTGAAGGCACAGTTGATTAACAGTATGGAATAATAATAAACTGTATATTAATGCCACATCATACACCAAAATTGATTCAAGATAATTTAAGTGCATACATCTGAGAATAAAATACTAAATATTTGGAAGGTAAGATAGAAGATTTTTAGGACCTTTAATAGGGAAGGATTGAATCAGGAAAAAAAAAAAGCACAAATTCTTAAGTAAAAGATTGAGGAATATCTAGATTTAAATACATAAATAAATAGCTACCATAAACAAAGTGAAAGGTGTTTCAGACTCATGGAAAATATTTGCAATCCAGATAACACAAAGGGTATCTAAAATATATCAAGAACTCACACAGATCAATAAGATAAAAAACAACAAAACAGAAACATGTACAAAGTTAGGAACTACAACTAGGTGTTAAAATTGAGGGGGTAACAAACATCAACCAAATACACAGATTGAGAAATTTACGGGGAATTGCCAAATAAACACAATAGAGTATTATTTTACATCATCAATTGCAAAAGTTAAATCTAACAAAACAAAACATGGTTAGAGGATATGAATAAAAGGATAATATTCACTATTTGTGAATGTCTACATTGGTATGACGAATTTGCAGATTTAAAATTTCAAGTGAAGCTGCAAAAGTATGTCGCTTTAAATTAAAGAAGTCCACTCATAGGTTTAATTTAACATATACCCAGCAAAGATGCACAAAGAGACGTGTCCAAGATTATTTATTAGATCATTGCTTAACATAGTGAAACAAATAGAACTAAACATCCATTAATAGGATAGATGAATAAAATGTGCTATATTTAGAAAATGGAATATTATACCACAAGTAAAATAAATGGTAAAGCTACATGTATTGATGATGATGATGATGATGATGATAGCAAATATTTACATAGTGCTTAGTATGTCTGAGGCAGTGTTTTAAGCAGCAGGTGTAATCCAGCAATGAAATATATAACTTGTAGAAGGATTACATTTACGTAAAGTTAAAATTTATGCAAAACAAAACCATCACTTAAACATCCATAATTAGTATAAATATAAAAATATGCATGGGAATGATAAACATGAAATTCCAGATGTTGGTTAGCTGGGATGTAAAAAAGGGAATTAACCATAAGAGTGATTACTTAGAGTACTTGAAATTATTTTCAAATACTTGTAATGTTTTTTTATTTTTTGATAAAGACATTAAAGACAAAGAATTTTATAGAATTTTCTCTCATGTTTATTCATTTGAAATGTAATAATTAAAAATAATAATTAATTGTGGCTTATAGAGACGTTCAAATGCCTTTGAAAAAAACATCATGCATAAAGTTGAAATATTGAAAGCTTTCCTCCTGAGATCAAGAAAGAGACAAAGATGCCCACTATTACTTTTTCTATTTATCATGGTCCTGGAAGTACTAGCCAGTGCAATAAGAAAAGAAAACAACAAAAATTAAAAGTGGGTATAACAATTGGAAAGGAAAAAATTACACTATCATTATTTGCAGATCAAATGATTGTATACAAAGTAAAACCCAAAATAATCTAGAGAAAATTAGAAATAATACAATAATTTAGTAAATTCTCTGGAAACAAGATCAAACTATAAAAATCAAGTGTATTTCTATTCTGCAAAACAAAAATATAAAATGAAATTTTTAAAAAGATACAATTTATGTAAAAATCAAAATCTAACAAAGATAAGCAAAACCTCCTCGACAAAGACAATAAAACAAAATGAGAGGAATTAAAGACCTAAGTAAATTGAACATATCTCATGCTCCTGGATTGGAAGGCCTAATAATGTAAAGATGTCAAGGCTCCCCAAATTGATCTATAAAGACTGAATTGTCTATTTGTTAAACATCTTTTCTTAATCTTAATATTAATAAAATAGATCGAGTATTGCATCCAAACTTAGAACAAATTTTATAAAATCTACAAATATAATACATTATCTGCTGTTAATTCTTTGCTCTACCATATAAATTTTCTCTTGAGTAATTCATATTCTTCCATTTTAAGCTTAAGTTTTGCAATGGCCTCAATATTTGTTAAGCTAACACAATTATTGGATGAAAATCATCAATTTTTCAGATTCTATTTTATTGGATAAATTTAAAAATTAACAAATTACACAAATCATGTCTTCCATCCATTTTTATTATGAAAACCAATATTTTAATATCACATTACATTGAAATAAATCAGTATTAAATTATAAATTTTCCTCTTTTTATTGTATTAGTGTGCTTTAGAATGTAATTATAATTGATGTAAAATGATAGTTTTCCTTTTAGCATTCTTCTGACTTTTCCTTTTCAATATCCTTTCCTGCCAGGTGTCCTACCACGTTGTAATTGAAGGGAAAACATACACTGTGAACCTAAGGCAAAAGTAAGTAATCTACATTATTTCATCATCTGTCTTTGTTCTATTTATAATTATCCAGAATGTAATTATTTTCATTTGTAAATGTTTCTAGTTACTGGCTGTTCATTTATCTCTCATTTTACTTTTTGAAAAATCCTTTTAAGTCTGTGTAATAAATATTCTAGAACTTGAATCCATAGTGTATGCTCCCATCTTCCTTCTTCCCAGTAGCACCAGATTTCTATTTGGCTATCCACGTGGTTTCATGGAAGATGAATTTTGATAATTTTCTATCTTTATCAAAACATATATAGGACTTGTTTTCAAGTTTCCTTACATTCAACTATATTTCAAAGAACATAGAGGATTTTGGGGTGGAAAGAATAAAGACAGTTTAAAAAATAATAGTTTACTTATCGTATCAGAATGTATTAAGGACTTAGATTATAATTGTAATTAGCCAAACTCAATCCCATGCCAGCTACTGAAGTTGGGAAAAACAAGCATACCGTACTAAGGAATAAAGAAAAATCAAAATTCTGGTGATCCTTTTTTAAATGATAAGAATGGACTTCTAAAAATAATGACAGGTAGAATCCTGCAAGTGAAGTTACCAAATCAATACAAAAATAGGAAATACATCTTCATCATTTCTAGAATTCATAGCTGCAATCCTTTTATACATCACAAAGTTTGGAAAATGTTTTCTACATATAAAATGAATGGTACTACTTGAAGGAAGAAATACGTAGGGAAAATCCAGATAGAATCTCACAGACCTGAATTAAAATACAATAATAGTAGTACATTTCTTAAGCTTCATCTTTTTTATATTAGGGAAAAAATGTATAGAATATACGATATCACTAATGATGATGTAATTGATAACTCACATACTACACACTCTACAATTAATACTTTTCTCTCACACAAGCAAAGCGTATTTAAATAAAAATGATTATACACTAGAACACAAAATTCTTTTGAAGAGTAACCACATTCTCAATGACCAGCACAATAAAATTAGAACAGAATTGTAAATGTTTAATCAAAGAAGAACCAGCTATTTGGAAATTAAATAGAAGTTGCCAAATAACTCTTGGCTCAAAAAAATTTAAAACATTGTTGCAAAATATCAATAAAGTAACCATGAATCGAATGTTTTAGATCAAACATTTTAGATGTGACCAAATCTATAATCAAAGTAAAATGCAAAGATTTTGCTGTTTTTACATTTTTATATGCAACACTCGAAATAAATGAATAATACTTGGTTGGTGGAGGAAGCAGAATAAGGTATTGCCAGGTTGCCCTGCTGGTGGAGTCATGAAGCCTTCAGTCACCATTGTTATTGATCTGCTGCAAGCCCTGGCAGCCCCTACCCAGGATATCTTGGTAGCTAGTTAGTTTCAGGCTTAGCCAACAGTTTGTATAGGAACAGGATGATACTGCTTGTGCTCTCAACAGACTATGAGGCTTAGGCTGTGTGCAGAGTAGCACCAATCTGTGCCTTATCATGGCAACTTGGCAACCCCCTAGGGCCTTCAAACTTGAAATTAGAACACTCGGGATCAATTTTATCACATCGCTCAAAGATATTCTTGCCAAACTCAGGAATAGATCTTTCTTTCCTTCCTTCCTTCCTTCCTTTCTCCCTCCCTCCCTTCCTTCCTTCCCTTTTCTTCTTTCTAAGGAAGATTTGCCCTGAGCTAACATCTGTTGCCAATCTTCCTCTTTTTTTCCTTTTTTTTCTCCAAAGCCCCAGTACATAGTGGTATTTCCTAGGTGTATGTCCTTCTAGTTCTTCTATGTGGGTCGCTGCCTCAGCATGGCTTGATGAGCAGTGCATAGGTCCGCGGCCAGGATCCGAACCAGCGAACTCCGGGCCCCTGAAGTGGAGTGGGCAAATTTAACCACTACACCACTGGGCCAGCCCCTCTTTCTGTTACTTTTGAACTCTAAATAAATAAATCATAATGTTGGTATTCTTCCACAGCTTATTTCAGTCACTCAAAATAGTGTCTGTGAGATTTATCAATATTGTTGCAAGTAATTCCAGTTTATTCATTTTTATTACTGTATGGTATCAAATTTCATGATTATACAATTTATTCTCTTATTTTGGACATTTTCTTTCTACTCTGGAGATATTAAAAATATCCAAATATGAAAACATATATTCTTGGCACATGTGCACAAGATTTTCTAGGACATATAATTAAGCATAGTTCTGGACTGTTAAATTATATGCATTTTCATAATTATTATACATTTACCCCAAAGCATTATACCAATTTATATGCCCCTATGAATTGCATATTCTGGCTAATAATAATGGTAGATGTTTTAAGTTTTCAATAACTGATTATGTACTAATGTCTTAGTGTGATTTAATGTGTATTTCTCTAAATGCAAATAAGTTTGAGTACTTTTTAAATATATATCAATCAGCACTCTGGATTTTCTCCTTTGTGAATTACTTATGTTATACATTTGTACTTTTTAAAAGACATTTCTAATCTGATTTTTTCTGCCCTATTTTTAGCCATTATTTTAAATTTTTGCCTAAAAGTCTTTTGTCCATGATGTGTTTTTCAGATACCTTCTATTCTGTGCCTTGTGATTTCACACTTACAGTATTTTGGTAAAGAGAATTTTTCCTTGGTGACAAATTATAGTTGTATCTTGTATAAGAAATCCTTCCTTAGTTCAAGGCCAATGACTAAATCTTATACAATCCTCTAAAATAATTTTAGTTTTGCCTTTCATATTTAGGTCTTTATTCTATCAGAAGTTGACTTTACAGTATGCTATGAGGTAGAGGACCAATTTAGTTTTTCCTCATGACTTCTCAATGTCTCAACGACTTGATTGAATCTTCTCTCTTTTCTGTATGTATCTGCTGTGTGATGATGGTCACATATTGCACATATATATGGATATATCTGTTTCTGGACTCTCTAGTGCAATTGTTGGTCAATTTGTCTCTTTACGATAAATCTTGGTAGCTTACATATAAGGTCCTTCCATCTATTTCTTCATGGGGTTTTCTGGCTTTTCTTACTGCTATTCATTTTCATATAGTTTAGAATCAACTCTTCCACAAGGAAATGTCCAGGGACGTTGATTGTGACTTCCTTGAATCTACACAGCACTTTGGGAAAAATTGATCATTTTACAATATTGTCTTTTCTGTGTATGAACATGGTATATCTGCCCATTTATTTAGATTTTAACACTACTCGATATATTTTCATGATATTCTCCTTTAAGATCTTGCACATTTATTTACATTTTCTCTTTAGGTGTTTCATACTTTTGATGCTATTGAAAATGTTACATTTGAGAAACTTTTATGTTCTAAATGTGTTTCTTGTGTATGAGAATGTAATTGATTCTTATATATTAGATATATATATCCATAAAACTTACTAAATTCTCTGGAGAATTCTAGTAATCTGTTTTTGGAAATATTGTACATTTATGATCATCTCATCATTTAATAAAGGCAGTTTCGTTTCTTTATTTCTAATCTACAGGAGTTTTATTTCTTTTCCTAGTCTTATTCTTCTGGGTACAAGGAACCACCAGTATAATAGTGAATTGAAGTGGAGACAGAATGCATTATTAGCTTGTTTACTAAATCAAATAGAAATATTTCAGTGTTCATCATTACGTATGATATTCTGATTGTCATAAAGACATTCATTCCATTCTTTGCTAAGTGTTTCCATAATTAATGGATGTTAAATTTATCAAACGCTCTTCTGCATCTGTTGATGATCATAAATTTTGTTGTAATCTGTTACTGGAATTGACTTTCTAATATTAAACTAACCTTTATTTCAGGAATGAACTCTGCTTGGTTTTGACATATTATCTTTCTGCATATTACTTAATCAATTGCATTTATTAATATTTTGTTTAGGGTTATTTTACCTATAATTATAGTTAAGATTGGTCTATGCAGAAATTACACTGGGTTGCATAATTAAAAGGACTCACAAAAGATTTATTACATAACAATATGATTTATTTCAGAAATGATATAATGCGAAAGTAGGAAGAAGAAAGCACAGGGCAAGATTAGGGAGGTCTTATAGTTGCACAGATGTGCTTCATTCTCAGGAAACCCAAGGCTCAAGTTAACTGATAGGTCTTTTCTATCCTACTGGTCACAGACCCAAAACTGGTTAAAAGAAATGTAGAGAATCTATGTATTTTTGATAGCAATATAGACAGCTGATTCAGACCTTTATGGGAATTTTACTCTAAACAGATTATTATAAATCACTAGTTAGTCCATTTTATTTCTGTCTTGGCAAACGGTACTTCCATGGCTCCAAGCATCCCTAGAGATAACCACAGGTCTACCACAGACCAGCTGTAAGTCAATGCTATGGTTATAGCTTGTAATTACAGCTTATAATTGTCTTTTCTCAGGTTATCTTTTCACTTTCTATCCCTGGAGAGCGACTAGAAGAGTATTCCATCTTTTCCTCGTTTTTGAAATGTTGACTGTTTGGTAATACTCACTTGTGAAATTAACTTCACCTGGAATTCCCTTGTTTAGAAACTTTTTTGACTATTGATTTAATTTCTCTAAAAGTTTTATGATTATGCAAATTTTCTACTTCTTGAGTCTGTTTTTATACATAATATTTTTCTAGGTATTCCTCCATTTAATTTAACACTTCGATTTATGGTATATAGTCATTCATAGTGTCCCCTCATTTTTTCAAAGACTGGTATTTCTGAGGTCTTTTGCCCTCTTGTATTTTTATTTTTTTATTCTATTTTATTGTTTTGATGAGGAAGAATGGACCTGAGCTAACATCTGTTGCCAATCTTCATCTTTTTTCTTGAGGAAGACTGTCTCCAAGCTAACATCTGTGCCAATCTTTCTCTATTTTGTATGTGGGACGCCACCACAGCATGGCTTGATGAGCAATGTGTAGGTCCACTCCCAGGTTCCGAACCCGCAAACCCTGAGCCGCCAGAAGTACAGCGCACAAACTTAACCACTATGCCATCAGGCCAGCTCCCGTCTTGTATTCTAATACTAGTTATTTCATTCTCTTTTTTTTCTTTGACAAATCTCACAATAACTTTGTCAATTTAATAATGTTTTCCATGAACTAAATTTTGTTTTGTCGATCATCTACATTATATGACTTTTGTATTATTGCTTTGCTTCTAATTTTTTTGTGTTTATTTTGATCTTTGTTTATAACTTCCTTAAATAAATTCTAAGTTCATTATTCATCAATCATTATTATTTTCTAGTTTAAGAGTGTAAGGCTAACTTTTTTCTCTAAATACTGGATATATAGAACTTTCTCTAGTTTACCATTAGCAAATATGTTCTAGTTTATATTACATTTCTTCTTTGGCCCATGAGTTTCATTGTATCTCTTAGTATCAATACATGTGGCACTTTTCTAGTTATTATTTCTAATAATTTTTGATCATGGAATATTCTCTGATTTCAATCCTTTAAAAGTTGCCAAGGGGCTGGTCCAGTGTCACAGCAGTTAAGTGCATGCACTGCACTTTGGTGGCCTGGGGTTTGCAGGTTTGGATCCCAAGAGTGGACCTACACATCACTCATCAAGCCATACTGTGGTGGCGTCCCACATACAAAATAGAGAAAGATTGGCACCAATGTTAGCTCGGGGACAGTCTTCCTCAAGCAAAAAAAGGAAGATTGACAACAGATGTTAGCTCACGGCTAGTCTTCCTCACAAAAAATGTAATTGTTGAGACTTATTTTGTGGTGTAATGTGCATTCAGTTTTTGTAAATGTACTATATGTAATAGAAAATGGCATGTATTTTGCAATTATTTTTAAATCATAACATAAAATTCTTCCATATTCAAACTGATTTTTTAATTTATTCTATTATTCTGTAATACATATATATAAATTAAAATCTTCCATAATGATTTTCAAATTGACAAGTTTCCTTGTATTCTGTAAATTTTGAATTATATATTTTGAAATTATAAAAATTTCAAATAAAATTTTTAAATAGTTTATCTTTCTGGTGAATACAATTTTAACATTATGAAGTGACTATTTTCTATTAACGGTTTGTCTTAAATTTTAATTTATCTGATGTATATATAGTTACATTAAATTTGTTTTGTTTAGTGTTTGTGCACTATACTTTTCCTATTATTCCCTTTCAATTTTTTATCCAGTCTAGATTTGTTTTATTGAGTGTGAAATTTTTTCTTTTAATCCAATGCAAATTATGATTTTTACTTTGTAGTTATTATTCTTTTCATATTTAAAAAAAATCATTGTCTACCTACAGTTATGAATCCAAGAATCCAAGCTACCGTTTTCTTCTAATGGTTTTTATTGTTTTCACTTTCATATTGAGCTCTAGGATTCATCCAGAATTGATGTTCATGTATTTTGTGAGCATAGGTGTCAGTGTTCAATCATTTTTCCATATTAGCATCCAGTGCATCCAGCACACACTATTGAAAAAGAAAAAAACCATTCCTCATGGCACTGGAATGTCATCTGTATCAAATGACTGTTTATAAAGGGGTCTCTTTCTGGACTCTTTTTTCTCTTCTGTGTATGTGTTTATTCTTGAGCCTTTTTCATCTATGTCAACAGCACACAGTGTTAGTCTCAATGCCCAGCCTTGTTCTACAGTTTCAGATGTCCTTGCCTTTCTTAATCCTTTGATTTTTCATGTAATTTCTGAAATAATTTTATTGTTATTTCCTTTTGTACCTTTTATCTTATATTCCTTTTTACTTTCATTGTCTCCATTTTAATGAATCTATTATTTTACATTACACCATTTTTCCCTCAATTCAAATTTGTTATACATTCTTTCACTATTCTTTTAGTAGTTTCTCTAGATTTACATATTAGTCCCTAGGTTATTGACTCTAATATACACTGTTATTTTCACCAGGTACCCTATATTGTTAGATCATTAAACCTTTTAATTCCACTTACCTTCTTCTACCTTTTCATTATTTTTTCATGCATCATAATCCTGCATACTTTTAAACCCTAATGAGATATTACTATCATTTTTGTACAGTCATTATTCCTTTATACTTAACCATAAATTTACCCATTCTGGTGCTTTTCATTTTTCCCTGCATCTCTGGTTTTATCTGCAGTTAATTTCTGTGTGTCTCAGAAATTCTCTATATTTCTATTACAGGTCTGCTTGTTTTTGATTATATTTGTTTGTATTCATTGTTAAATCTTTACTCAACCATATTCTTGAGTTTTTTTTTTTTTTTTTTTGGTGAGGAAGATCAGCCCTGAACTAACATCTGCCAATCCTCCTCTTTTTGCTGAGGAAGACTGGCCCTGGGTTAACATCTGTGCTAATCTTCCTCCACTTTATATGGGATGCCGCCATAGCATGGCTTGACAACTGCTGCATGGGTGTGTGCCCGAGATCCAAACCCCGGGCCGCCAGCAGCAGAGCATGCACCCTTAACCACTATGCCACCAGCCTGGCCCCTACTCAACCCTATTCTTAAAAACTTTTTTACTGGAATAAATTCTAGGATGAGTTTTTAAAAATAATTTTGGTCCTTTAAAATTATCATTCCATTTTCTTCTGGCTTTCTTCATTTCTATTGACAAGGTAGCTGTTGGTCTTACTGCTGCTTCTTGGAAGATAATATCCTTTCTTTTTCCTATTGATACATTGAGGGTTTTATTTTGGTTTTCATCAGTTTTTTAAAAAATACTTGAGTGTGATTTTTCTTTGCTTTTATTGTAGTTGAATTACACAGAGCTTACTGATTCTGTGTCATCAATTTTGAAAAAATATTGGCTCCAGTTTTCAAAGATTAAGTTTAGCTCCTTGGCCACTCTGCACAACTTCAAAATTTGGCAAATGATTTTACAGGGAGAGAAGCTACATATTTGATGAGCCTCAAATGTTTAGTATTTTCGATCCAGTCCTGCATGACCACGAAGAGTTCTGCTTGTTTCTGGGCTTCCCATTCGTAGCTTTCTCCTTGCGCCAAACATATATATTTGGCTTCTTTCTTGGCCAAAAAACAGTGCCTGCATATCACTAGCTAAATTTCCTTATTGGACTTTCACCTCAGAATTTGTGTGTCCCCTGGATCCCCACCTCCCTGTGGGTCATTTTCTCTTTTGTGACAACAAGAATGCAAAAAATTTTGTTCTGCTTGTCTGTGATTTGTCTCATTGACTTCTTGCTTCAACAAATCCAGACTGTCAGGGCCAGCCCCATGGCGTAGCGGTTAAGTGCGCACACTCCACTCCTGGTGGCCTGGGTTCGGATCCAGGGTGCCCACCGATGCACCGCTTGTCAGGCCATTCTGTCGCGGCCTCCCATATAACGTGGAGGAAGATGGGCATGGATGTTAGACCAGGGCCAGTCTTCCTCAGCAAAAAAAGAGGAGGATTGGCATAGATATTAGCTCAGGGCTGATCTTCCTCACACACACACACAAAAAATCCAGACTGCTATTGCAATCACAAATCTTTGTATTATACTTATTGGGAAAATGAAAATGGGATACCTACACCCACAGTTTTTCTTTATAGAGCCTTTTAAGCGTATTGTTAACATATTTACAAATAATATATTTTAATGTGAGATCTCGATCTAATCTCTTGAATTCATGTCATATTAATTCAATATTTATTGACCATTTGCTATTTTCCAAATATTCTTCTAAGTGCTTGAGTTGCGTTAGTAAGCAAAAAGGATACAAATCTCTGAGTTTATATTGTTATCAGATGAGACTAATAATGATATAATAAATAAATGGATTAGGAGGAATGTTAGAAGGTGATAAATGCTTAAGCAAAACACAGAGCAAAGGAAGAAGTATCATTTGGAAATCCTATGTGTTGATAATTGGGAAAGCTGCATTTTTTTAAATAAACTTGTTATGATAAGCCTCACTGAGAGGTCTGTGTATAAGCAAAGACTTGAAGTAGATGAGACAATGAGCCCTGCTGAAGAACATCCCAGGAAGGGGCAACAAGTGATGCAAATATCCTGAGGTGAAAGCTTGCCTGTTGTGTTTAAAAAACAGCACAGTAAAGTAAGAGCAGAGAGGTCTAGAGACTAGGATTTTTGAGTAAAATTAGAACAAAATCCATGTATTCAAATTCAAGTAATCTCTGTGTTTTTCCCCCTCTCTCTCTGTCTATAAATATAATAAAATAAATATCTTTTCAAAGTAAAAGCTTAGGGGATAAATTTTCTGTTTAATACTTTTTATCTTTATTTTACAGACCTTTTTTACCTCATAATTTTAGAGTTTATGGTTATGATGGTGCAGGAAGTATGAAAGCTCTTGAACAACAATTTCAGGTATGATTTTTATTGTCTGTTTTACCGTTGTGATAGGAGTTTCTGTAATCACCTTACTTAGGATCCACGTGATGCTAGAGTATAGACGGTTGGGGTTATGTTTTGTTTTGGCGTGAATTTAACCATTTTCTTTTGATGATGTGTCTTGAGTTAGCTCTAGTACACAGATGATTAACCAAACCAAATGACTGTGATGTTTTTAAGCTATTATTTCATGATGATGTACATGTATGTGCTTATGTACTTGAGGCAATAGACAATATGCTGTGAAATACTTAAAATGAGAAAATATGACTTAAATCAGGAAAGCGAAATCTGAGCAGAAAAAAAGAATGCAAAGACTTGTCTTATGTTTGGTGATCAAATAAATACACATGGAATTTCATGCACATTTAGGAATCAATTAAATTTTCATATATTTGGAAAACTTTTGGAGCTTCATTTAATAATGTCTGTAATTTGTTGTAAAAATAATAGAGAAGTGTGCATGAAATTGCGGGGACTACCCGTGTCTGAAATGCTGGTTTCTTTTCATCTTTGCCCTTCCTTACCAATTCCTGTTGTTTTTTCCTTGCATTTTTTATTTCTATGCAGTGAATCAACCAGTACTTTAAAATTAAAGCATTTTTATGGAGACTAAGTTTTTAACAGAAGAAATAATACATATTATTTTAAATTTGCCCAATAGAGTAGGCAAATATATGTGAGTCATCTATGGAGTAGTCTATACAAATATATAAATAATACATACTATCAAACAGTGTTATGATATATGCAAATATATGTGTGAGAGAGAGAGAAGAAGAGAGAGACATGGAGTTAGAATCAGAGACAAAGAGATACAGAGAGCCACAATATCCCACAGCTGAATTTTATACAATTGTGCCATACCTAACAGTAACTCTGCTTCCTACCACCCAGGGGGAAACCATGAGAGATAAATATATAATTAAAAAGACAAAGCAAAGAATGCTTTATTAATAAGCTAAATGTAGTAAGTTGTTGAATGTTGGCCTCAAATGTAGCGAATATATGGTGCCATGTGATAAATTATGCTTGCCAAAGCTGTAGACCTATCCCGACTGTAGGAAAGATCAGGAAAGTTTATTAAATTAGGTTAAAAGCAAGTAAATTGTTTTTCATGAAGTCTGCAAATGATTTTCATCCCTAAAAGTCATATTATCTTCGTAAGTAAAGGCGTCTATGAGGGAACAAATCACCCAGTTAAACACAGAAAGAATTTGTTCCCAGTACGTAGAGCTTACAGGTGTAAGCCATTCATCATTGTCTTAGACTTGATGATCTCTTCAGGACAAACAGAGACATATTCATCATGATTAAAAGGTAAAATTGCCAGGATGGCATAACAATCCAAAATTGCACGTATGCACATAAAAACAGACCCCAAATTACAGGAGGCAGAAATTGACAGAAATTAAAAGAGAAATAGATAGTATATTATTATAATTGAAAATTTAAACGTTCCGCTCTCAAAAATTGATAGATGAGGTGCAAAGAAACTCAGCAAGTATGTTGATGACTTGAGCAGAACAATCAATCAACTTGATCTAATCAACATTTGTAAAAGATCACATACAACAGCAACAGTATACACATTCTTTTTGAGTGTAGATAGATCATTGAACAAGACATAATAAAGGAAAACACTGCAAGAAATGACAATGATAAAAATAAGAAAAAAACTACAGAATGATATTGTATAATAATAATAATAAGCCCTTTGACTCCTCCATGAAAATTTTATCCTATGTTGACCTAAAAATGATTTATTTATTGATTTCCAACTTTTACAATCAACGTATTTATAAGGTGGATATAACTTAAGTGATTGTTCCAGAGTTAGAAATGTAATGAATCTGGATAATATAAACCACATTTGGAAGAAAGTGGACAAAAGCTGGTGGAAAGGTAGAGGTGTTTTACCTTAAGCACCTAAAGTATGATTCATTTAGACAAAGTTCTACATGGGCCCACAATAAAAAAAATACAAAATAATCCATTATGATGATATGTCAATGAAATATGTAAAAAAAATGAGACACTGTTTTAGTATGCATAATTAACATAAAGAAACCACACAGCAATTTAAACAAGGAAAGTTTAATATAAACAATTATTAACTATAACAGAGATTAGAGTAAAAAATAATAGGTAAAAATAACTCTCAAGAACATAGGAATACCAGATACAAGAAGCAGCCAGGCAACCCTAGGCCTGGGATAAAGAAGATAATCTCCTCATCCAAGAGTTGAGATCCAAATCTTGTTAGAAGGGGCACAGCCATGGATCTCTGAATAGTAGGCAGTCACTGTGGTGGTGTTCCAACAAATCTTGCTGTACAATTTCTCCTTGGAACTTTCTGGAAATCTGCGCTTTAAAGTAGCCAGGAAAGCTGTTCACAAGGAGATGTCTTACCAAAGCCACTCTGCTACAAAAGGAGGGGGACCTAGATGATGGGAAGAAATACTGGCTGGTGGGTGCTAGTGACCACCATGCACTGAAGGATCTGGGTACTGGAGAATCTCCAAGCACTGAGGGATCCTGGTGTTGCCATAAATTGTTCACTCTGTAAGAGCCTACCAAGCTAGCACAGTAGAACCAGGAAGCAAAGCTCTCTGCTCATGCTCTCCAGCGACCTTTACTGGTGAAGTTTCAGTGACACCTGGCAAAGGAAGAAATAATTAAGGGACCCAGATTCATTTGCACAAAGTAGGCAAAAGGTTAATGTGAAGCTGAGTGGCGATACATCAATAATTGACACAGTCTACCACTTTGACTACTCAGCTTCTGTATGCACTCTTTTACACACATTTGAACTCTGGTAAAACAACGAAATCCTCCTACATTTCTATTTAACAGGATTCAGCTATCTTTTTTACAAGCGAAGAAATTCTCACCCTTCCCCCAAAATGGGGAGATACACAGCCACAAGGGTTGTTGTGTTTATTGCTAGCTATATTAATTTCTCCTCAAATTCACAGTTCTACTGAATACTATGTTAACTGGAGATTAAATTAAATTGTCAAGTTAACCTCCAACAACTTGTATATAAACTAGTAATAGGAAGAAGGAAAAGAAGAAGAAAATTGTTGGCATATGCATATAAGACATACATACACATTTAACAAGCAAAGAGAAAATATGCAAAGCTACTGTAGTCTTCATTTCTGTAATAAGCCATGATAGCTATCTATGGCTTCCTTTTCCCAATACCTATTCTCCGTTTCAGTTGCTCTCAACCAGAACCTCGTTAAGGATATTTACCTAACAGAGTGGTGCAAATCTTTATTCCCTAAGGGTCTGCATCCTTAACCATACTTTGTTTTGGTTGCTGTAATAATCACCTGGGTTCAGGATGTAGCCCTTCTTGCATCCATTGGTAAAAGCAACAAATTTGCCTTTGATATGGAGAGTCAGTTACTCCAGCTACTAGATTAGCCTGTTCATTCAGTGACATAAGAGTTTCATCTTCCGAATTAGTGAAACTATTATTGTGTCTCCTGGTGGACGAATTCCCCACTGGGTACTAGGAGCTAAAGGTTACTGGGATGGAAAGCAAAAATTCTACAAGAAAACTATTAAGTATAATGGTGAGAGAAGACACTCTCATTTTAACACCCTAATTGCAATCAGGAAACCATGCCATACGGTGGTTTCTGATTCAAACATAACCCCAGCCTTTTAGAGTAGTGTCTCACAACTGGCATTGTAAATGAGTATAATGAGTATTCAGTAACCTAGTCTACCTTTCAGTTAGGCCAAGTGCTTCAAGATGGTGTTAGATATATGGTGAGACATCTTAATTTCAGGTACATAAACCCATTGCTGCACTTAATTTGCTCAGAAATGTGTTTCTGTATCAGACACAATGCTGTGCAGACTGTCATGACAGTAAATAAGGCACTTTGTGAGTCCATGAATGCTGGTGCTGGAAGAAGCACTATTGATAGGGAAGGTAGTTTGTGTTTTTCTATGAATTTGTCCATTTATTTACATTATTCTAATTTCTTGGCATCCAATTATTTTTAGTATTCTCTTATAGTCCTTTTTATTTCTGTAGGGTTGGTAGTAATATCCTACTGTCATTTCTGATTTTAGCAATTTGAGTCTTCTCTCTTTTTTTCTTAGTCAATCTAGCTAAAGGTTTGTCAATTTTGTTTATATTTTCAAAGAGACCGTTTTTGGTTTCATTAATTTATTGTATTGCTCATCTATTCTTATTTATTTTATTTCACTCTAATCTTTATTATTTCCTTTCTTCTGCTTGACTTAGATTTAGTTTGTTGTTCTTTTTCCAGTGCATAGTTAGGATATTTATTTGAGATCTTTCTTCTTTCTTAATATATTCATTTATACATGTAAAATTTATCTCTAAGCACCACTTTAGCTGCATCCCATTAGTTTTAGTGTGGTGTATCTTCATTTTAATTTATCTTAAAGTATGCTCTGGTTTCACATTTGATTTCTTCTTTGACCCATGAGTTGTTTAGGGATGTGATGGTTCATTTCCACGTATTTGTGAGTTTCTCCAAATTTTTTCTGTTAATGATTTCTAATTTTATGCCATTGTTATCAAAAACATACTTTTAGTAGTTTTATACTTTTAAATTAATTGACGCTTTTTTATGGCCTAGCATATGGTCTGTCCTGGAAAATGTTCGTGTGCACATAAGAAGAATATCTATTCTGTTGTTGTTTGGTGGAGTGTTTTACAGATGTCTGCTAGATTTAGTTGGTTCATGGTGTTTTCAAGTCATATATTTCCTTGTTGATCTTCTGCCTAGTTGTTCTACCCATTATTGAAAGTGAGATAGAAAAAGAGAAAATGTCTTTGACTATAATTGTTGAACTGTCTATTTCTCCCTGTTTTTGCTTTGTATATTTTGATGCTCTGTTATTTGGTGCATGTATGTTTACAAGTGTTATATCTTCCAGATGGGTTGAACCTTTTATTATTACAAAATGTGTTCTATTTCTAGTAATAATTTTTTGTTTTAAAATCTCTTTTGTCTAATATTAGTATAGTCACTCCAATTTGCTTACGGTTGCTATTTGCAAGATATATCTTTTTCATCCTCTTACTTTTACTCTATTTGTATCTTTGAATTCAAAGCATGTTACCTATAGACAGCTTATAGTTATGTCTTGTTTTTTACCTTGTCTGACAATCTCTGCCTTTTATCGGATTGTTTAATCCAATCACATTTAATGCTATTATTGATATATTTGTATTTATATCTGCTTTTTTATTCTTTGTTTTCTATGTGTATCATGTGCTTTTGTTCCACTATTCCTCATTTACTGCTTTTTTTCCATTAAGTGAATATATTCTGAAGTGAAGCATTTAAATTTCTTTAATAATTTTTTTCAATATTTTTTGAGTTAGATTTTTAGTGATTTCCCTGGGGCTTACCTTATACATTTTAACTTATCAGAATTAGCTTTAGATTTATACTAGCTTAATTCCAGTGAGATATAGAAACACTACTCCTGTATAACTCTAATTACTTCCTTCCATTTTATGGTATTATTGTTGTATATATTATACCTATTAATGTTACAAACCCAACAGTACATTGTTATAATTACTTTGCCATCTGTAGTCATTTCCTTAGCCCAGTACTGCTTTGTTTCCACCTACCTGCTATATGCTATTATTGGTATATATACTACATTTCTATGTTATAGGCCGAACAATACATTAGATACATATTATTTTATACAACTGATTCTTTTTTTTTTTTTGAGGAAGATTTGCCCTGAGCTAACATCTGTGCCAATATTCCTGTATTTTGTTTGTGTGTCACTGCCACAACATGGCTGATGGGTGGCGTAGGTCAGTATCCAGGATCCAAACCTGTGAACCTGGACCGCCAAAGCAGAGCATGGCAAACTTTTAACCATTCAGCCGCAGGGCTGGCCCCTATAATTGATTTTTAAATCAGTTAAGAGAAGGAAGAAATATGCATTTATACTATGTTTTTAAATTACATAATAACCTTTATGAGCTCTCTTTGTTTTTATTTCTTTTCAATGTGGATTTGAATTACCGTCTGGGATCACCTACTTTCAGCCTGAAGAATTTCCTTAAGTATTTCTTATAAGGCAGGGAAGCTAATTACAAATTCTCAAAGTTTTTATTTATGGAAATGTCTTTATTTTGCTTTCATTTTTAAACATAGTTTTGCTTGATATAGTATTCTTGGGTAACTTTTTTTTCTTTGAGTACTTGGACTATGTTAGCCCACTGCTTCCTAACCTCCATAGCTCTACAGAAAAGTCAGATATCTATCTTATTGGAGTTCTCTTTTATGTAATGTGTTGTTTTTCTCTTGATGGTTTCAAGATTTGATTCTTGTCTTTGACTTTCATCATTTTTACTGATGTGTCTGTTAGTGGATCTCTTTGTGTTTATCCTGTTGGAGTTCATTGAGCTTTCTAAATGTGTGGGTTAGTTTTTCAATAAATTTGAGAATTTTTTTAGTCAGTGTCTTTGAATATTTTATCCGTTCCGTTCTGGTACTTCTATTACACATATGTGGGTGTTCTTAAGGGTGTCTCACATTTCCCTGAGACTCTGTTTATTTTTCTTTATTCTTTTTTTGTCTCTGTTCTTTAGATTGTATAACCTCTGCCTATCTATCCTCTAGTAAATTTTTCATTTTAGTTATGGTACTTTACAACTCCAGAATTTCTTTTAAAAATAATTTCTATCTCTATGTGATATAACATTGTCATCTTACTTCTATTTTTTAAATCATGGTTTCCTTCAATAATTCTTTGAATTATAATGACTACTTTGAAGTCTTTTTCTGTTAAATCAAATATCTGGTCACTGTCACAGGTAGTTTATGTTGCCTACTTTTTTTCAAAGTATATGTCAACGTATAATGTCTTTCCTATTTATTTTTGCATATCTTATAATTCTTTTTGGAAATAGGACATTTTAGACAATATATTGAAGCCATTCTGAGTAGTGCTCCTCTCATTCCAGGGCTTGTAATTGTTATTTGCTTGTTTATTTGTTTAATGATTGGCTGGATTATTTTAGTGACGTATACCCCTCATACATGTACAGGCATTGTTAAGCCTCTGATATTACTTCTCCGAGAGATAAAGCTAAGGGTATGTCACGGTGACCCCAGAATGACATGATTTGGCAGGGCTTTCTTTGCCCCTTCTCCTTGACCACATTCATCTGCTAAACTCAGCTAATTGTTAGCTGATTGCTCTAATTGTGTTCAACAATGCAGTGGGGACAAATTGTTCTACAGTTTAATCCAATCAATTTTGGACACCTTTGAAGGAACAGTTCCCTAAGCCAGGGTTTGATATTTTTTATGACCCCAGGAGGGCTCCTCCCAGCCATCTACTTCCCCAGCTCTCTCCTACAAACTAGCCAGCTATAGTGGGGCCTGTATCTTCACTGAATCCATAAATCTTATATCAATTGCTCCTGACCACAACCTCCACCAATTTTTAATGTTCCCTTAGCCTTGAACTTCTCTGCACTCTGTTGTAAAGGAAGTTAGTTCCTCTGGGAGAAAATTAGGTACTATCTGTTTTATGCCTTACTTCTCTCACCAGGCAAAATCTCTTGACTAGGGTTTTGGAGATGCAGTATGAGTTGAATGCTTGTGTCCCACCAAAATCCATATGTTGAAGCCCTAATCCCCAATGCGATGGTATTTGGAGGTAGGGCCTTTGGGAAGAAATTAGGTCATTGGGTTGGAGCCCATGTGAATGGAATTAGTGTCCTTATAATATGAGATATGAGAGAGATGATCTCTCACTCCACCATATGAGAATATAGCAAGTAGGCAACTGTCTGCAAACCAGGAAGAGGTTTCTCATTAGATACCACATTGGTCAGCACCTTGATGTATTTTCCAGCCTCTAGAACTGTGAGAAATGAATGATTGTTGTTTAAGCCACCCAGTCTATAATATTTTGTTAGAGCAGCCCAAACTAAGACAAGCTGATAGTGGGAACGGTGGTATACTCTCTCTGAGTGACACTCCCTCTTTAGTAGCTGAGCATTCAGAAGAAAGGATGTGCTTGACAACTCAGCTTGCTTCTCCTGACATGGAATCACTCACTGACTTATGAGCCAGGGCAGGGGTGATCAGAGTTTCAATGTAATCTGCAATGCTGTGTCCAAGTTAGAGACTGTTCTGGGCAGAAGAAGGGAGCCCCTAACTCTTTAGTGCACTGACCTGGAATTTAGCCTCAGCAACAGGTATCTGGAGGTAGGATGAGAAATGCTGACATCTGGCTCCTTCCATGAGAGCTTTTGGCTGCACCTGTCTGGAATGGAGTCCCTGCCTCACTGAGCTTGGAGCAAGGGAAGGAGGGTGTGGTCTTAGCTCAGATACCATAGGCTTTCATTTTTCATACTAGATTTTCATAAGTTTTCTTGAATAGCTCTCTATTCATTTTCTCATAGGACCATTTGTCCTTATGAGCATTTCCAGAGGATTTTGATTGTTGTCTGTTTATAATTTTCACCATTTTCACTAGAGAGCGGATCTGTGGAGCTCCTCATGCTGTCAGACCAGAAGTCAATTCTCCACATCTTCATTTTTAAAGAATAATTTTATTCTTTGGTGCCAGAGCATTTTATTTTATTCCATTGTATCCTGGTGCTCTCTCTCTCTCGCTCTCTCTCTCGAGAGAGAGAGCGAGAGAGAGAGAGCGAGAGAGATTTATATATATATATATATATATATATATATTCATATATATATATAGAGAGAGAGATTTTATATATAAAATAAGTATCGTTATTTGTATCACTAGTCCTCTGAATGTTATATGTTACTAATTCTTTGGTCTGTTTCAAGTTTTTCTCTTCATTTTTGGTTTTCAGCAGTTCACTATGATATAATAAGTTCTTTATCTTAGATCTTGGGGAAATAAACAAAAACCAAACAAATGGGAATAAGTGAACGCTATTTATTCAGAGCTTGCCATAACAAGGGAGTCAGCCACTGTCATTTGCATTTTGGCAGATACTCAAAGGCAGGCAGAGCGGAAAAGCTTTCTATGGTAGAAAAACAGGAAAGCTTTAGGTATGCCCTGATTGAAGGTTGTTGGCATGGGGAAGATGTAGGCAGGCCGAGTAGAATCAAAGTATTCCATGTGATTGTTTAGGAGTGCATATTTGGCCTTCTCTGTTTGGTCCTAAAATGGAAACAGGGACAAAAATTAGGTAAGCTTATAGTTTTTAATCAAGTCCTGGTCATTGGGTGCTGATATGTAAATTATTGTTTAGCTTCCAGGATTGTTACTGGCGATAGTAATATGACTTCCTACAAAGTCTGACTATAGCAGGCTGGCTTGCTGGGATATCGGTCAATAAGGGGGTTGGTTTCCTGGGCAGGTTGCTGCAGGTTGTGTGTTGAGTTCTATTTTTCATATGGTCTGGCCATTGTCCATTTGTATATTCAATGTCTCAATATATAAATTGTGGTTTTTCACTAAATTTGTGAGAAATTTTGGGCATTTTTTTTCATGTATTTTTATACCTATTTTCTCTTTCCATTTCTCTGGGACTCCAATTAAACATATGTTAGATAAAATTATTCCACGAGTTGCTGCAGCTATGTTCAATTTTTAAAGCTTCTTTTCTCTCAGCTTTCTTTCAGATTTGATCATTTCTATAGCCTATATTCTAGGTCTTTTTCTTTTTTTTTACTCTATTTTTGGCATCTTCAATATTCAGTAAAATCTATCTAGTGAATTTCATTTTAAATATATTTTTTGTTCTAGAATTTAGCGTTGGCATTTTTTATAAAAATTTTATAAAAATAAAGGTTATACCTTTATTTCTCTGCTCAATTTCCTAATTGCTTCCCTTATTATGCCCAAATTTCCTTTATGTTCTTGATCACGTTTTTAATACCTGTTTTAAAGTTATTTTTTTACTAATCTCAAAATCCTGGATTATTTCAGGATCTGTTCTCTTTCTGATTCTTTTAATCACATATGTAATATTTTTTAATCGTATACTGGCCATATTCAATGTAGAGCTTGTGACTCTTTGCTCCAAGGAGTTTTTCCTTTTGTTCTAGCCAGCAATTAACTCAGCTGGAACCAGTTTCCAAACTCTACTTTCCTGTGTTTGGAGACAGCCAAAATCTCTTCTCAGTTTTTCCAGCTTTTCTGGTCTTACTTTCCGCTAAGCTACTTGAGCGCACTTTCACATATTGTCAGTTCAGATGTAAGTAAAGAAGTTACACCTGAGTTAAGAGCACACGTTTTTGGGGCCTCATTCTGTGTCTTTTCTTTTCCTGGATATTGCACCTCAGTTTCTAGGCACTCTGAAGCCAGTCAGTAAGGTTGGGTTTTTTGTTGAAACATTAGCTACTTTGTGCTGCCCTGCCTCTGGAAGTGCCCTCAGGTGAAAACCAATATAAATGCAAATATCAGTAAATGTACTTTTCTTCTTTCTAGTGTTGATTCGATTCTCCCACAGTTTCCTGCCTGCCTTTGTAGTTGGAGTGCCCCAGGATCTGCTTCAGCAGCCCAGATTCACAGTTCGGATCCCAGGCACAGACCTACATCACTCACCAGCCACACTGTGGTGGCATCCCACATGCAAAATAGAGGAAGATTGGCACAGATGTTAGCACAGGGCGAGTCTTCCTCTGCAAAAAACATATACATATTTTTTTCCACAGTTTATATTTGTGATCAGTGAGAGGGTTAATCCAAGGCAAACTACTGTACCATTACACTCAAGTAATTTTAAAATGAAAATTTTCTCTTTTGGATTCATTTTGGTTTTTTTACCTCTACCTTGCAAAATTAAGTCAAAAGAATATGAAAAAATAAGTTTTCAATGATTTTTAACTTGATTCTAATGACTGAGAATGTTGTGTTTAATCTATAACAGGAAAAAAAATGAGTGTGTATTTATTCTTTTTGAATCTGTGGGGAAAATTTTGGATAATTGAGCCAAATGCTCGTCTAATAATCTTGTAAATCTATTTTGAAAACAGAATATTTGACACATAAACACAAGCATATATGTTTTATATATTTGAAAATAGTACCTGTAACATGAATTATTCTAATAGAAATATGTATTTTATTTTTCAGAATTTTTGCTACTACCAAGGGTATATTGAAGGTTATCCAAACTCAGTGGTGATCGTTAGCACATGTACTGGACTCAGGTTGTGATATATAATTTTATGACTGCAAAATACACTATTTTTTTAGAAATAATTTTTAAATTTTTGAAAGTATATTCAAAAGTTCTAAATTGAGCCATGACTTTTGTGGGAAACTGCCATTAGAAAAGCATAGTATGGAAATTCTTGTAATGTCTCCTACCCTTATCCTGAACTAAGATTTTTGATAGATTTGGAGACCATGAAATATTAATAGCTAGGTGAATACCAGCAGCATTACTATTCTGTGCCACTCAGCAAGTTTGTGGATACTCAGTAACTTTTTCTTACTTTACCACCTAAGACTCAGACTGAAAATAATCTGTATACTATTAAAAACACTGATTAAGTGGCATTTTATTGACTTTAAAAAATGCATTATTTTATTTATTCACTTATTTTTTGGAATTTGTAGGGGCATACTGCAGTTTGAAAATGTAAGTTATGGAATCGAGCCCTTGGAGCCTTCAATTGGTTTTGAACATGTGATTTATCAAGTAAAACATAAGGATGCAGGTGTTTCTTTATATGCTGAGAAGGACATTGAGTCAAGAGAAGTGCCCTATAAAATACAAAGTATAAAGGTAGGTGTTTAATTGAGTAAACTATACGGTTATTACTATGTAGCAATATAAACAATACTATTTGATAAACAAATTATTTACACTAATATATATTATAGATAGATAAATATACCAGAAACTTCATAACTTATATTGTAAACCTTAAAACTAGTCATTCAGTTTTCCAGAACTCCAATTTGGCATTTTCCACTGTTAGTGGCATTTTTTTCCCGTGATCTAGACCTTTATTGTTTGCAGATGCACTTCCTTCTCCATATCCATTATGTCAAAATTTTGATATAATAATCACAAATGCCATTCGCATAAATATTGAAGGTACATACCTAGGGTACTGAGAATCACCAGTATCTTTTAAGGCAACTGCCTCAGAGGATGCCATTACATTTTCCTCAAGAAATGCAGGGTTAGTCTCCTTATACAGGTGTAGAGAGGCTGCTTCTGCTGGCAAAGACGACTCATCAAAATTTAGGGGTTCAATGACCCTAGCTTCATCAGAGTCTTCCCATGTGTCCCCATTCCAATTTTCAGCATCTCATTTCTTCCTAATTAATGCCCTCACTTTAACAGTAGATACCTTGTGAGGTTGGAAATTCAGTTTGTGTTGTAACTCATCCACTCAGAATGAGACTTTGGGTTTGGTTTTCAACAATCTCAGTTCTGCAGCTACAGTAGTTAAGAATCTCTTTCAGGGCAGATATTTCTCCAGAGAAACAGAACCAACAGGATATATGTATACACGTGTGTGTGTGTATATGTATATATATATTTATGCACACACACACAAATGTGAGGAGAGAGAGAAAATTTTAGGGTAGATTGGCAGGCTGGAGACCCAGGGAAGTTTCATCGAAGTCCAAAGGCAGTCTGGAGGCAGAATTCCTGCTTGCTGAGGAGGTAGTCTTTGTTCTAATAAGGCCTTCAACTGATTAGATGAGATCCATCCATAATATGAATGGTAATCTGCTCTACTCAATGTCCACCAACCTAAATGTTTATCTTATCCAAAAATCACAATCACAGAAACATCCAGAATAATGTTTGACCAAAAATCTGGGTATTGTGGCCCAGTCAAGTGAAGGTAAAATTAATCATCACAACAGGGTTACAAAATTTATTCCTATATTTCTTCTAAATTTTTATTGTTTAATCTCTTACATTTTAATATATGATCTAATTTAAATTAATTTTTATATGGAGTGAGTTAGGGTTCTAAATTAATCTTTTTTACATGGATATCACGTTTTCCCAACAGCATTTGTTGAAAAGACTATTCTTTGTTCCATTGAATTTTCATTGCCCTTTTTTTTCAAAGATCAGTTGACTGTAAAAGTTAGGGATTATTTCTGCACTTGCAATTATGTTTCATTGATCTTTATGTCTATTCTTATGCCAGAACCACACTTTTTTTTACTACCATACCGTTGATGTAAGTTTTCAAATCAGTAAGTGTACATTCCTCAATAATGTTCTTTTTTGAGATTGTTTTGGCTATTCTTGGTACTATGCATTTCGAAATGAATTTTAAATTTCATTTATTGTCAATTCCCTTAAAAAGCCATCTGGAATTGTGTTGATTCTGTAGATTAATCTGGGGAATGTTACCATTTAACAGTATTAACTCTTCCTATCCATGAACATTGAATATCTTTTTGTTTTTAGATCTTCCTTAGTTCCTTTCTGCAATGTTTTGTGTGGTTCAGTCCTCAAGTCATCAACAAAACTTCTTTTGTAAAATTTATTTTTATAAATTTTATCATTTAAATGCTGTTGCACATTTAATTTTCATTTCAAATTTGGATTTCTCATTATTAGTATTTGTAAATTATTGATTTTTGTATACTAATTTTATATTCTACTAATTTGTTAAAATTGCTTATTAGTTTTTTATTGGACTCTGTGATTGTCTATGTACAAGATCATGTCATCTTAAATAAAAATAGTTTATGTTCTTCCTTTTCAATTAGGATACTTTTCATTTCTTTTTTATTGCCTAGTTGCTCTAGTTAGCACCTCCAGTATAATGTTGAATAACTGAAAAGAGATATCCTTGTCTTGTGCTTATCTTAGGAGGAAAGGATTCAGCCCATCACTGTTAAGTATAATATTAACGGTGAAATAAAACAAAAACTCCCTGGAATTTTTGACTCACTTTACTTTCTGATAAAACTCTCCTGCTTTTCATTCTATCTCACTTTTTCTGACTTTTCCTTATACACTCACATTCTAGATATTGATATTTCCTATATTATATCTCAAGGTTTTGTTTGTCTTATATATTTTTCCATGGCATTACCTCCTGTGATTTACAGAGATCTCTCATTCTCATTCCTAAATTTTTCCTGAGCTATTGATCCCATATTGGACATAATGGTTGCCCAGGTTAAACAAAATAGACAAACATGCACATTATCTATCTACCTACTTATCTATTTATTTATCTATCATCTTTCTATCTAATCTATCATCTTCATGTCCCTTCTCCCTGAATATTCTCACCAATTATCTTTGACATCTTTTAAATTTAGTTCTTTAATCCATTTATATTGCAATTGGATCATCCACTACTGTTCCCTATCTTCTTGCCTAGATCTAATTCTTTAGTATTTACTTGACCAAAACAAACTTTTGTGTAATTGGAGTCATCTTTATAGAACACATATCAAAACAATTTGTCTCCTCACATGGCTACTTTCTCTTACTAAACAAAATGGCTTTTGACGTCTTTTGAAACCTAACACTTGAATACCTTTCCAACACACACATTTCCTGGCATTCTTTTATGCACCCTTATCATAAGTTTTTATTTATTTGGCTAAAATGGACTACATATCTTCTCTTCATGAAAGCTTATTGTTCAGTAAATGAATGAATAAATTATTATTAACTAAATATCACCCATCCCAATCTCAAAGATGAGAATGAACAAAAATTACTTCAGGAAATGTTAGGCAATTAACATTTATGTTGGTTAAAACAAGGAAATAGTTTTGAATCCCTCAATCCGTTAATATATTGTTTCTCTCAATTAATTTAAATGTTTATTTTTCTTCTCTAGTAAAGTACTGTCATTTCCTTGTTTAGGGACTTTAATAAAAGGATGAAAAGTTATCATGAAACATTTGGTGCTTAATTTTGGATGGAAATGATAAGAAACCAGTTAGACCATAAGGGGATTTCATCTGTGTTTTTTGAACAAAACCGTCAAATTTCCAAGGCTTGGGCTAAGCAAGAATTCTAAATTACTATAACCATCACTTTTTTGACCTGTACTAAATCCCAGATTTGTTGTTTCCTCTTTAGTGCTCCTTTTACATGGAGCACTTTTATAGGGTAAATAGTTTGACTAAATGTGATAGTTTTGAACTTTCAAGGGATTAAATATCAATGTAAAAAAGAAAAAATGCAGGCAAAATAAGCATAACAAACGTTTCCCCAGTTTCTAAAATTTTATCCTCCTTCTCTACTTCTAGATATTTGCCCAATGCTTATAGATAGTATGCTATTTTAGTAACAAATAGTTTGAGTTATCTACACAAAAGTCTTAAAGTGCTTGCAAAGCCTGTCATTCAAGTTTTCCCTGGTGCATTTCTCCTAGGTTACCTTCATGTGAAAATAAGTAACATTTTATCAATAGTAGTTAAAACAATTATTACTTTATCCCCATTTTTTGGCAAAGTCTAAGTCACATAAATGATAAGCCAGAGTTTAAACCCTGTTAAGCCTCTCTTTTACGCCTAATTTAACCACTATGATCTAAGTGGATGACATCATACCTAGAAGCTACTTCTTGAGATATCTATGATCCAGTTTAAGAAAGTCAGTCATGTTGAATCTATGTTGCTCACTTTTTTCTGAAGTGATTTATTCAAGGATTAACTTTATCCTTCAGATGAAATCCTACCCCTCTAAACACAGAATTGTGTCCTTACTCTCTCAGGGTTATAGATAAAACCAAACCACAGTATGTATATGCATAATGGCATCATTAAACTAATAGAAATACACACATTTTGTAATGGGGAGTCAAGGAAAGAGTTTCTTCAGAGAAGAGACTAATATGAGTAGCCCAGTACCAATGATAATATGGAGAATGGAAGGTAGAGGAAAGTTGTTTTATGAGTAAATTAAATGGTTGATTAAATACAAAAGATGTGACAAAGGCAGCATTCTGAAAATGATTCTGTGATACCTAGTTTTTCTTATATTATCTGGTTCCATTTTTACGCATAAAATCAGATTTTTCAACATTGAATTCATGAAGTAGTGATATACATTAAAATATTTAAGTAATTCTTCAATTTTGATGCAAAGTTTGTGGATATTTTTCAGCCACTTGCAGAATTCTCTTGGTATATAGAAATGCATCTTGTAGTTGAAAAAAAATTGGTAAGTATATTCTGATTTATCTGTCTTATGTAAATTTATATTAGCAATGAGGAGTTATAAAAAATTGGGATAAAGTTTTAAGACAGGACAAAAAATGATAATTTTGCTTTATCTGTGCTTTAATGTATTTTAAATTACTAGTATCAGTAGTAAATTGGAAATCAACTGTCTATGTTTATTCCTAATTTTATATAAATAATGTAAATTAAAACAATTACTACATTTAGAATAGTTTCCTAGTAATTTTTATCCATCCTTCCCATCCCCCTAGTGCCTGGCAACCACTGATCTTTTTATTGTCTCCATAGTTTTGCCTTTTTCAGAATGTCATGTAGTTGAAATACACAGTATGTAGCCGTTACAGATTGGCTTCTTTCACTTAGTAATACACTTTTAACCTTCCTCCATGCCTTTTCATGGCTTGATAGCTCATTTCTTTTTAGCGCTGACTAATATTCCATTATCTGGATTTACCACAGATTATTGATTCACCTACTGAAGGACATGTTTGTTGCTTCCAAGTTTTGGCAATTATGAATAAAGCTGCTATAAACACCCAAGTGCAGGTTTTTGTGTGTACATAAATTTCAACTCCTTTGGGTAAATACCAAGGAACATGATTGCTGAATCATATGATAAGAGGATTTTTCATTTTGTAAGAAACTGCCAGACTGTCTTCCAAAGTGGCTGTGCCGTTTTGCATTCAGCACCTTAAATATATCATCCCATCATTTTCTGGCCTCTGAAGTTTCTGCTGAAAAATTGGCTAGTAATCTTATTATCAATCCCTTTTATGTGATTAGTTACTTGTCTCTTACTGCTTTAAATATTCTGTCTTTAGCTTTTGACAGTTTGATTATAATGTTTTTTATTATAAAGTGTCAATTGGTGTGTCTCCTTGGGTTTATCCTTTTTAGATTTCATTGAGGTTCCAGGATTTGTAGGTTCATGTGTTTCATCAAATTTGAGAAGTTTTTGACCATTGTTTCATTAAATAATCTCTCTTCTTCTTCTGGAACTCCCATAATTCGTATATTGTTCTGCAAAATGGTATCCCACATGTCCCTTTTTTTAATTTCTGGTTCCTAGCCTCAATAATTTCGATTTTCCTAACCTTAAGTTTGCTGATTCTTTCTTTTGCCCCTTCAAATCTGCTGTGGAATCCTTCTAGTGAATTTTCAATTCAGTTATTTCATTTTTCAGCTCCATAATTTATATTTAGTTCCTTTTAATAATTTCTGTATCTTTGTTGATATTCTCATTTGGTTCATATATCATTTTCCTGATTTCTCTTAGTTCTTTGTCTGTGTTTTCCTTTAGCTCTTTGAGCATATTTTAGATAGTTGTTTTAAAGACTTTGTCTGGTGAATACACTTCCTCAGGTATGATTTCTCCCAATTTATTTGGTTCCTTGGGGAATGCTTTTTTGTTTCTTTGTTTGCCTTATGATATAGACTGAATGTTTGTGTCCCTTCAAAATTCATTTCAAAACCTAATACAGTGTGATGATATTTGGAGGTGGGACCTTTCGGAGTGGCTTAGGTCATGAAGGGGGAGCCCTCATGAATCAGATTAGTTCCCTTATGAAAGAGACTGCGAGAGTTCCCTCATCCCTTCTGCCATGTGAGGACAAAGCAGGAAGATGGCAAGGAGGCCATTTATGAACAAGGAAGAGGGTTCTCATTAGACACCAGATCTGCTGGAGCCTTTATCTTAGACTTCCCAGCTTCCAGAACAGTGAGAAATAAAGGTTTGTTGTTGAAGCATGCAGTCCATGGTATTTTTGTTATGGGAGACTAAGACACCTTGTGATTTTTGTTGAAAATTTAGCATTTAAAAAAATAACCACCTCTTGCAGTTTTTGCACATTGGCTCTGTGCCAGGGCAGTCCTTCACTGATTAGCTGGGCTTGCGCTCAGTCTAGGGGTCAACTGAGGTGAAAATTTAGGATGTTCTCAGATCTTTTCTGAGCATATGTCTTGCTTGGGCCTATGTGTGGTTTTCTTAGCTCCACCATATACTCAGCTGCTTCTGAGTATCTCAGTTTCCCAAAGAGTCTCACCCCAGCTTCTCCTCAGGGCCTTAAATGGCCTGTTGTATTTCTGCACCTATAATCTCTTGCCCGAGGCATCTGCATGTCTGTCATCCTCCTGAAGCTTTCACAAGCAGTGGCTACTACTTTTTGCTGTCTGAAATCTGAGTTAGGTGAGACAGAAATCAGTCTTTCAGGAGCCTCCTGACATGTCAGAACATTGCAAATAAGCTTTTCTTTGATCCCCCTGGTTTGAGGGAGGGAACTGAGAACTGGGCTGCCATCTCCTCCAGATTAAACTGTGCCAGACTGGAGAGGGAGCAGGGCCAGGGTGTGTGAAAACACCACAAAATTTCCTGCCAGTTTCAAGGTGACTTGTGATTGGACATTTGCTAGGTTGCTATAGACCTTTGAATGTTTTTCAGAGCTGCTATACGGTTATTTCGGCCAGTTTCCGGTTGTCTTTTGATGTTTCCATATAGGAACAAGGGCTTGGAGCTTTCTAGCCCTCCATTTTGCTAATATCACTCCCCCTGAATGATAGTTTTAATTACTTGTTGTCATATTTTTATGAAAGCTACTTTAAAATCCTTGTCAGATAATTCTAACAGATGATTTACCTTGGTGTTTACATATATTGATTGACTTTTCTCACTCAAGTTGTGATTTCCTGGTTCTTGGCATGGCAAATGATTCTTAATTGCTTTCTGGACATTTTGACTATTATGTTATGAGATTCTGCATTCTGCTTAAATGTTTTATTTATTCATTTACCTATCTTAGTTTTAACACACCAGTCTTGACCTAGTTATGGGGGTTTTATTCAATGACGAAAGTTTTCAGAGCTTTTGTGATGCTATTTTGTTTTTCCTAGTTTGCTTGGTGCTTCTGTGGGTCCTACTGATACCTGCCTGTGCTGCCTACAGAAGTGGAAGGAGCTTCCTCTGTCCTCCCATTGCCTCTGAATAGGGAATTATAGATGTTGGGCAAAGTGTCTCCCTGGTCCACCGAGTGCCAGTGGGACTCCTGCTCACATTCTTCCAGTGCTCTTTGTGGGGCAAAGAAGCTACTTCCCAGGGTCATTATGCCTAGTGTGTTCTAGGTGGGGGTAGAAGACATCAGGCCTGTGGAGGTGGAGCTAGTTTGTGTCAGCAGAGCTTCACTCATTCCCTGTGGATACTGCCAATGGGCTCTTCTCTGGTCCAGGCCACCTGTTGTCTTAAAAAGGGTCATAAGAGACTCTATGCTATAGACCAGAGGTTACTACTCCAGGAAACATAGTTTTAGTGGGTTTCTCACCTCATTCCTACCTGGGCTATTTTTTTGCCACTGGATGGGGTATTGGGAGTTGCTGGGTTGCTATGTTTTTCCTCCATGCCTAGCACCCTTGTTTCAAGGTTTATAATTTTTTATAGTTTTACTCATGGTCAGGGGGATGGAGAAAGATGAGGCTACACCATCTTGTCTGAAACAGAAGCCTCCACAATACAGGTTGAAATTTAAATTATTGTTTTTTGCAAGTGTTTTTTTAAACTGATTTAAGAGAAGAAAAGATATTTATTGTGTTTTATACTTACTTTGCAATTGACATTAATTAATGCTCCTTATTATCTCTGAGTAGATATGAGTTACAGTCTTGTGTCATCTCTTTTCAACCTGAAGGAAATTTCTTGATTATTATTTCTTTCCTTATTATTTGTGTAAGGCACTTTGGCTATGAATGATTTTTCTCTCTTTTTTTTTTTTTTTTTAGTTTGGGAATGTCTTTCTGTTGCCTTTAATTTTAGAGAATAGTTTTGCAGGATATAGAATTCTTGATTGAGAGTATTTTCTTTTAGCACTTTGAATTTGTCACCCCACTTGGTCTCCATTGACTCTGATGAGAAGTCAGCTCTTAACCTTGTTGTACCTCCCCTGTTGTAATGGATCATTTTTCTCTTTTCACTTTAAAGATTTTCTCCTTATGGTTGATGTCCAGTAACAACTATGATGTGTCAATGTGTGAATGTCTTTGATTTTATCTTACATGCAGTTTGTTGAGTCTATATAATGGGTAGATTAATTATGTTCATTAAATTTGGGGAGTTTTTAGCCATTAATTACTCAAGTGTTTTTTGCCCTTTTCTATCTCTTGTCTCCTTCTAATCCTCCCATTATATAAGTGTTGGTTTGCTTTATGAGAGCAAACAGATGTCTGAGATTCTTTTCATTTTACTTCTTTTTTTTGTTGTTCCTTTCTGTTCTTTATGTTGGATAATTTCTATTGATACACCATTGTGTTCATTTGTTCTTTCTGCTGGTAAGCCCATGTAATAAATTTTTCATTTTAGTTATTGTATTTTTCAACTCGAGTGTCCATTTAGTTTCTTTTTGTATATTATAACTTTCATTCTTTTTTTCTATTTTTCCAGCTTTATTCAGATACAATTGACCCATAACTGTAAATTTAATCTGTACATGTCGATTTGATACATTTACAAATTGCAAAATGATTACCACAGTAGTCTTAGCTACCATCTCCATCTCGTCATGTAATTGCCATTTTTTTGGTGTGGTGAGAACGTTTAAGATTTACTATCTTATCAGCATTCAAGCATATGATACCATTATTAGCTATAATCACCATGCTGTACATTATAATGCACAATTTATATTCTTTATTGATAGTCTCTTTTTTATGAGTCAATGTCATTATTCCTTTACTTCTTTAATTATGGTTCCCTTCAGTTCCATGTTTACAGTAGCTGCCTTGAAATTTTGTCTGCTAAGTCTAATAAGACCCACCTCATAGTTTCTAATAACTGCATTTATTGTATGTGAGTAACATTGTTTTGTTTTATTGTATATGTCATATTTTTGTTGAAAACTGGACATTGTATATAATATAGTTTCACAACTCTGGATCCTGAAAACTCTTCTTGCAGTTCTTGTTGCTGTTTTTATTTTTGCTTGTTTAATGTCTAATGCCTTGCTAGAGTAATTCTGTACGTTTTGTCTCCAATTCTGTAGGTTCTGTCTCCTACCAGTCTAGCAGATGTCTCTGCTTAATATATATATGTTTTTTTTTTTTTTGTGAGGAAGATCAGCTCTGAGCTAACATGTAATGCCAATCCTCCTCTTTTTTTGCTGAGGAAGATTGGCCCTGAGCTAACATCTGTGCCCTTCTTCCTCTACTTTATATAGGACGCCGCCACAGCATGGCTTGACAAGTGGTGCATCAGTGCATGCCAGGGATCCGAACCTGTGAACCCTGGGCCGCCAAAGCAGAGTGTATGCACTTAACAGCTTGCACCACCAGGCCGGCCCTGCTTAATATTTTTTTTATTCTTGTTTTTATTTTTAATCCAGGATTCCTAGTGGTTGACTTTGGATAAGCATTTCTTAGTGGTCAGCCAATAATTGCTCAGAGGCTATGCTCCAACAATTGAGCTAGTAAGCCTTCTACCCTTTGCAAATGGATATGTCTGTGGGTTGGGGAAAGTGTTCAATATTCAGGCAGTCCTCAAGTCAGGTAGGTTTTGATTTCTACAGGACTTTCCCACATCTCCTCTACTAGTAAGTAATGTCTCAAGTTCAGCAATGACCCTGTGAATATCTTCGACCCGCTGCAGTCTCTCCTGAGCATGAATGCTACCTTGTATATGCATGGAATATCCCAGAATATCAAAGACATATGGGAAATTGTAAGACTCATATGGCTGTTGTATTCCCTCCATCTCCGTGTTACATTTCTTGCTCGTCTTCTGGTCTGTTGCCTGAAACAACTGATATCACAACCTAAGTTTAGCTGTGATAATGACTTTCAATGTTTATTTGCCACAGAGCTCACTATTGTTTTTGCCAATGTACCTGGGCATGTGGTTTTGCCCCTTCTCTGCTCCAAATCAAGTCATCCTCCTCTGATAGGGAAGCTGCTAAAATTTATGGCTTGACCTACTAGAGTAGAATTATCACACAACATGACTTGAGATGCGGATGGGGATAGCCTCAGGTAAAATGCCACAGATTCCCAATGTTTTTACCATAGGATTACTAGTTTTACTTTAATAAATACTTCTCAATTTTTTGTATGCCTTTGATCAATTTCCAGAATCTTGAAATGTTTTATTAACAATTTCATCTTGTGTTATCATTGCTTATTATGGGAAGGATTTGCAGAGCTCATCGTTTCACCATCTCACGAGTCCCCCTTTCTGTAATTATATTTTTAATTCCCCAGTAGTTTATGAACTTTTCCTCGTATAGGTTTCACACATTTGCTAGGCATTTTGTTTCACCATTTTTTAAATTATATATTTCCATATATTCATACTTCTATTCCTTGTTGTTGTCATTTATAGATTCCTGAATCACTTTTTTGCATCAGTTTGCCTTTGCTGCATAACAAACTACTCCAAAATTTAGTGGCTTAATACAACTATTTATTTAGCTCATAATTCTTAAATTTTTCTGATCTCAGCAAGATTTTTTGTGTTGGACAGGCCTCACTTACGTATCTTTAGTAAGCTACCCATTTTCTTAGGGTTGACTCGTCCACAGTGTGTCTGGCATGTCTCATCTCTCCCCCACGTGGTGCCTCATCAGTCAGCAAACAATCCTATACTTTTTTTCTTACGTGCTGGTCGTGTTGATAGCGTTCCCCAAAATGGCAAGGGAAGACAAAATTCAAAGTGCAAGTGATTTAAAAGCCTCTTGTTACACTCTGATTGCCACAAATAAACAAAACAGTAACAAGATCTAGGCTCCAATTCAAGGGACAGAGAAATATACCACACTACAGAGTGCCATACATACAGGAACAGAAAGAATATGAATCAAGATTTGCATTTTTCCCACTTTTTTCCTGAAGAGTTTAGTACTTTGGTCACTGTTTCACTTTCTAATAATATTTGTATCATAATTTATTCTAATTTCAATGTTTAAATAAACGTTCCTTCCAATTTTCTTACTTTTCAATTCCTTGACTTGTCTACTTCAATAGTATTGTTTATCAGCCTGCTTCAGCCACCATTTCCCATGAATATACATTATACTTGATGCTTACTATGACATCATTCTTCCATACTCTTATATTCAAGCATTACAATCTATGACTACTTCCTCCTGTATTTTCATCTCTTTCTTAGTTTCCAGGCATCAACCCTTTTTGCCATCGAGACTTTCATCCATTAATCCTATCACTTTTTCATTGACTTTCACCATGTACTCAATCTTTCCCTTACAAATCATATATCCTATGGTTCATCATTGTTGTCACTCCTTTGCAAACACCCTCAACTCACTTGCCATTTTTTTTCCTTTAATTGCCTCCCTGGAAAAGCTTCAAACCTGATTAAATCAAAGTCTACAAATAATCTGTTCATAAATAAATAAAACACACAATAGGATAAACTGCTCTCTCTTTAATTTCACAAATCCCCAAACTTCACCATGCTTTCCACTTTCTATTGGTTACCTTGATGACTAATACTCAGTGATGAAATAGAACAAAGTAGAAGGGAAAGTCCACCAACTTTTATCACTTTATCGAACACTGAACTTGGAAATCTAATCATTTACCCTGCTTTCTTTGGTGTTATTATGGATGAAATAGTGCTCCAATCTAACATTAGAACTCAAATTGTGCACATTAGCACTCACCCACTCAAGTATATGACTCTAAAAAGTCCAGCCCACATCATCAATTTTCCTCAGTACTTGGCTATTTCCACGAGCAAGTAAGTATCTTTCCCTTTTAAAAACAAAACCAAACAATTAACAGTCTCCTTTCTCTTAGCTAACACACCCATATTTTGTTTTCATTTATAATATTTCTTGAAAGAGTTGTTTGTATTTACTGGTCCTGATTGCCTCTTCTAATGTTGTCTCTTCAACTAGTCCAATCTCATTTTTATTCCTGTCTCTACTTCCAAAATTAATTATAATGTAAACTTTATCTCCACCTTCCTAAATTAATTATTTCATTCAAAGAGTTAATCATACTCAACTATTTAGCATAATTTGAAACAATTAAGCATGTCACTATTTTCTAAGATTGAGCTATTAAAAACAGGTTACATGGATGGGGATTTTTTTTTATTTTTTTTTTTAATTTTTTGTTTATTGCAGTAACATTGGTTTATAACATTGTAAAAATTTCAGGTGTACATCATTGTACTTCTATTTCTGCATGGACTACATCATGTTCACCACCAAAATACTAATTACAACCCATCACCACACACATGTACCGAATTATCCCTTTCACCCTCCTCCCTCCCCCCTTCCCCTCTGGTAACCACCAATCCAATCTCTGTCCCTATGTGTTTGTTTATTGTTGTTATTATCTACTACTTAATGAAGGAAATCATACGGTACTTGACCTTCTCCCTCTGACTTATTTCACTTTGCATTATACCCTCAATGTCCATCCATGTTGTCACAAATGCCTGGATTTCATCGTTTCTTATGGCTGAGTAGTATTCCATTGTGTATATATACCACATCTTCTTTATCCATTCGTCCCTTGATGGGCACTTAGGTTGCTTCCAAGTCTTGGCTATTGTGAATAATGCTGCAATGAACACAGGGGTGCATGTACCTTTGCAAATTGGTATTTTCAAGTTCTTTGGATAAATACCCAACAGTGGAATAGCTGGATCATGTGGGAGTTCTATCCTTGATTTTTTGAGGAATCTCCATACTGTTTTTAAGTGGGGACTTCATTATCAGGAGATCTCTGTGTTCTTTCTTTGGGTAAGCACAGATGTCTGTATCTGTGTGTTTTTTCTTTAGGCTAGAAAAATTAATTAAATATATCTCTTGAATCTTAATTGGGGAAATTAAAAAAATTGCAGTTAAACTCCCTCTTTAGGGAAATGCCTCTTAACTGTTCTCCAGTCCAGAGACCCTTGACCATAACCTTGAAAGAATATAACAGCCCCCCGGCCCCAGTTTTAACTTACAGTGGAGAAGTACAGTCAATGAATTCCTTGAAAAGAAAAGAGGAGCTGTCCAACTGCTTCTTTTTTGTTTTTGTTTTTTTAAAGTTTATTGAGATATAATTTACATTCCAAAAGGTTCATCTATTTGAAGTGTACAATTAATAGTTTTTGGTATATTTACAGGGTTATGCAACCAGCACAATAATCTAATTTTAGAACATTTTCTCCATCCTGCAAAATGACTTTCATTCCCAATCCCCCTCTCCCTGCATCCTTACCTCACAGACCTAAGCAATCACTAAACTACTTTTTCAGTCTATGTAGATTTTCCTATTTTGGACATTTTATATAAATGGATCCATACAATAAGTCATCTTCTATTATTGCCTTTTTTCATTTATTATGTTTTTCAGGTTCATCCAAATTATAGCATATATTAGTACTTCATTCATTTTTATTGCCAAATATCATCCCATCATATGGATATGTCACTTTTGTTTAACCATTCATTAGCTGATGGACATTTGGGGTTTTTCCACTTTTTTGCTATTATGAGTAATACTAACATTATTTGTGTACAAGTTTTTGTGTGGATATACGATTTCATTTCTATTGGGTGGATACAAAAGATGAGAATTGCTGGATTATATGATAACTCTATGTTTCACATTTTGAGGAACTGAAAAATGGTTTTCAAAAGTGGTTGCTCCATTTTATATTCCACCAGCAATGTATAAATGTATGAGTTACAACATTTCCAAATTCTCAACTTTTCTTATTGTCTGTCTTTTGGATTATAGCCATCCTAGTGGGTGTGAATTGGTTTCTAATGGTGCTTTTGATTTGCATTTCTCTAATGTATAATGATGTTGAGAATATTTGCATTTTCTTACTAGCTATTTACATGTCTTATTTGGAGTAAAGTCTATTCAAATTCTTTACACATATTTTAGTTGGATTATTTGTCTTTTTATTGTTTAATTGTAAGTGTTCTTTATATATCCTGGATTCTACACCCCTATCGGATATATGATTTGCAAATATTTTTACGCATTCTGTGGATTGTCTTTTCATTTTCTTGATGATGTCATTTGAATCATAACATTTTTAAATTTTGGAAACATCAATCTTTCTCCATTTAATTTTTTTTGCTCTCTTCTTCAAATATCCTTTGACCACAAATATTAGAATTTATTTTTGGACATTCAATTCTATTTCATTGATCTGTAAGTCTAATTTAATACCAATAGCACACTGCCTTGATTACTGCAGTTTTGTGGTTAGTTTTGAAATTTGGGAGTATGAGTCCTCCAACTCTCTTCTTTTTATTTAAAATTGTTTTGGGCATTCTGCATCACTTTCATTTTCATATACATATTGAGATACACTTGTCAATTCCTGAAAAAAAAGATAGTTGGAATTTTGATAGGGATTATATTGTCTCTATAGACCAATTTGAAAATTATTGATGTCTTAAAAATATTAGGTCATCCAATCCATGAACACGAGGATGACGTTCCATTTATTTATGTCTTGCTTACTTTCTTTCAACAATGTTTTGTGGTTTTCAGTGTCAGTTTTGCCCTTCTTTTGTTAAATTTATTTCTCAATAGTTTATTATTTTTTGATGTGATTGTAAATGAATTAATTTTCTTAATTTAATTTTTGGATTTTTATTGCTTAATTTAATTTTTATTATTATTTCCAGCAATAGGAAATGCAATTGCTTTTTGTATCTTGATCTTGTATCTTTCAACTTTGCTAAAATCATTTATTAACGCTAATGTTTTTAGTGGATTGCTTAGGATTTTTCTATATACAAATATTTTTTGTCTGTCATTAGAGAGTTTAACTTCTTCCTTTCCCATATCGATGCACATTATTCCTTTTCTTTGATTGAATGCCTTGGCTAGAACCTCCAGTGGAAGGTGGAGTAGAAGCTATAAGAGTAAATATCCTTATCTTCTTCCTGATCTAAGGGAATGACCCTTAGATCATTTTTAACCCTCATTTTTTTCACCATTAAGTGTGATGTTCTCTGTGAGTTTTTAATAGATGTCCTTTGTCAGGTTAAAGGAGTTCCCTTCTATCCCTAGTTTATTGAGTATTTTTATTGTAAGCAGGTGTTGTGTTTAGTCAAATGCTGCTTCTGTCTCTATTGAAAGAATCACGCAGTTTTGTCTTTTATTCTATAATATGTTGAATTACATTGATTTGTTTTCAGATATTAAACCAACTTTGTATTTCTGGGATAAATTCCACTTGATTGTGGTGTATATGTTGCATAATTTGGTTTTTAGTGTTTTGTTAGTATTTTTACATGTATATTCGTGATACACGTCACTTTGTCTTTTTTTTTTCTTGTTAACGTCTTTTCCGGTTTTGGTATTAGGGTAATACTGACCTCATTGAATGAGTAGGAAAGGGTTCTGTCCTATTTTATAGAAGAATTTGTGAAGAATTCGTTTTAATTCTTCTCTAAATGTTTGATCGAATTCACTGATGAAGCCCTCCAGAACTGATTCTTTTCTTTGTGCAAATTTTTTTAATGCATATTCGATCTTTTTGCTTGTTATGTTTTCTATTTCTTCTTGAGTCAGTTTTGGTAATTTGTGTCTTACAAGGAATCATCCATTTCATTATAGTTATCTAAATTGCTACCACAATGTTGTTCATAGTGTTCCCTTATAATCCTTGTTATTTCTCTACGGTCCGTAGTTGTAACCCTTCTTTCATCCTGAATTAGTAATTTAGACTTGTCTCTTATGTTCCTGGTCAGTGTAGCTAAAGGTCTGTCAATTGTATTAATCTTTTTTTTTTTTTTAATTTTTGTTTTTTTTTTTTACTGTGGTCACATTGGTTTCTAACATTGTATAAATTTCAGGTGTACATCATTATACTTCTATTTCTGCATGGATTACATCATGTTCTCATGTTCACCACCCAAATACTAATTACAATCCATCACCACACACATGTGCCTAATTATCCCTTTCGACCTCCTCCCTCCCCCCTTCCCTCTGGTAACCACCAATCCAATCTCTGTCTCTGTGTGTTTGTTTGTTGTTTTTATCTTCTACTTATGAGTGACAGCATATCATATTTGACCTTCTCCCTCTGACTTATTTCACTTTGCATAATACCCTCAATGTCCATCCACGTTTTCACAAATGGCTGGATTTCATCATTTCTTATGGCTGAGTAGTATTCCAATCTTTAAAAAAAAATCAACTTTGCATTTTGTTCATATTCTATGTTGCTTCTCATATCTATATTTTCATCATTTTGCTCTGATCTTTATTAATTTCTCCTATCTCCCTTTTTAGGGTTCTTTGAGTTTGCTCTTCTTTCACTAATTTCCTTAGTGGAAGGTTAGGTTAATAATTTGAGATGCTTCTTTGTTTTTATTTATTTATTTATTTATTTAATTTTTTGTTTATTGCAGTAACATTGGTTTATAACATTGTAAAAATTTCAGGTGTACTTTTAAATATAATCATTTCCTATAAGTTGCATTCTGGGCACTACTTTAGCTGAATTCCATAAGTTTGACTATGTTGTGTTTTGAGCAATATTGTAGTATTTCCTAATTCCCCTCATGATTTCTTCTTTGATTATTGGTTATTTATAATTGATTGTTTAATTTCCATATATTTTTAATTTCCCAAATTCTGTTGTCGATTTTTTATTTAATTCTATTGTGATAAGAGAACATACTTTGTATTTTTTAAAATTGTGTTAACTTATTGAAGCTTATCCTATGGCCTATCATATGCTCTATTTCTGGATCATGTTCCATAAGCACTTGAGACGAATGCATATTGTGCTGGTTTGGGTTGGAATGTTCCATAGATATCTGTTGCTTTATGGTTTTGTTTTAGTAGTCTATATCTGTGTTGAGTTTTTGCCCAGTTATTCTATTATTGAAAGTTGTATACTTAAGTTTCCAAATATTATTGTTGAATTTTATATTTCCCCCTTCAACTCTGCATTTTGTATTTTGTGTAATTTTCAGGCTCTGTTCTTAATGCATATGTGTTTATAATTTTATATCTTCCTGATAGACATCCCAGCTCTCTTATCATTGCTGTTTGAATGGCATATCCTTTCAATACTTTTACTTTTATTTGTATCTTTGAAAATGTAGTCTTTTCTGTGAACAATATACATTTAATTCTTCTTTTCTTTTTCTTACGTTTGGCAGTCTATGATGTTTGCTTGGATTGTATAATCTACTCTTTTTTTCTGTGGGAGATCCTTCAAATCAACTGAACAGCTAATTTAGTCTTTTAAGGGCTCCATAGCATACTATGGTATGCATGTACCATAATTTATTCCTTTATATGTGAGTATTTAGTTTGTTTACAGTTTTCTTTTATTTTGTATTTTGTTTTGCCCTACCACTATGAGCAATGCTACATGAATTATCCTTATTCATGGGTCCCTGCATCTTGGGAATTTAATCCCTGTGAGAAAGGTCACCAAGAGTAGGGCTGATGTGTCAAAGGATGTATGTAGTTCAATTTTGATAGATGTTATCCATTGCTTTATAAGAAGGCTATAGCTTTTCACATCTCCAAGTTAAAACTGAAAGTACTATTTTTCTCTCATATTTACCAGCCATTGGTTTTATGGTTTTATACTTCCCTTTAATTTTAGCCAGTCAATGGGTATAAAAGTATATCTCACTGTGATTTTAACTTTCATTTCCATTAAACATCATTTAATGTTTACTGGCCTCTGGCATTTGCTTTTCTCTAAATTGACAACTTACACCTTTTGCTCATTTTCTTGGTGGTTGTTTACCTTCTTGTCAATTTGTAAGAAGTTTTGGATATTAAAATATTCATGCTTTGTTCATTATCTGCAATAAAATTTTATCAAATGTTATTTGGTAATTGACTTTATTTGTGGAGTTTTTAGTATATGCAAAACTTTAATTTTAGCATATTCAAATATGCCTTCAGATTCTTATATAGTTTTTGAGTTTACAGTTTTAATTAAGAAGATATTTTTTGACTCCTATATTGTATACGTAGTTTTCTAGATTTGTTTGCATTTAACTTTTTAATTCATCTAGAATGTATTTTTAGATATGGTATAGGATAAACTATGGCTTAAGATGGGTGTCTACTTTTATTTTCTTTCAGATAAATAGGTAGTTGTGCCAGCACCATTTATTAAATATTAAAGTCTCACATATAATTGGGATATATTTATGAGTTGTCTGTTTTGTGTACTCATTAATCTATTTGTCTATTCATAAACTAACCCCATACTGACTTGATTACAGTGGCTTTATGGCATAATGATATCTAACAAGGCAAATCTCCACTTCCTTTTCTTTCTCATACTTCTTTTGCATATTTTCTCTCAGGCTCTTATTCTCACATATAAATCTTGTGATCATTTTCTCAATCTCCCCACCCTCAAATGGGGGACTCTACTTGGCATGGCATTAAAATTTAATAGTAATCTAGGGTAATTAACAAGTTTGTAATAGGAAGTCTTTCTATCCAAGAATAACATATACTTTTTGGTTTAGACTGATTTTACTTCTTTAATAAGAGTACTGCAGTTTGCTTTATATAAATTTACTGCGTTTCTTGTTTTATTCTTAAGTACTTTAAATTTTTCAGTATTGAAAATGAATTTTTTCATATCAAATGAGAAAAACGTCAATTTTTATACACAGCTACTGTATCCAGCCACCATACCATATTCTGTTAATAATTGTCTTAGTTTTACTAGAGTCTAATAGGTTTTCTAGTATAAAATATATCATAAGCTCGAAGACATAGTTTTATTTCTTCTTTCTGAATTTTTGTAGCTATTTTCTTTTCTTTTCTTGTGTTTTTGCATTCATGAAAACTTCCCTGACCATGTTAAATAATGAAAGGAATAGCAGGCAATTTTAACTGAAAAGTTTCTTTTCATTTAGAATAATGTTTATTACCAATTTCTAGTTGTTGATATTGCCATTGTTGTTGTGTCTAGTCTTTATCATATTTAAATAGTTTTACTTGGTTCCCATTTTTTGAGTTGTTATTAGGAATTGTGGTTGAATTTTATCAAAAGCCTTCTCAGCATTTATTATTATGACAAAGCAGGTTTTCTCTTTCAGTTTGTTGATATAGTGGATAATGTTTACACATTTCACTGATTTTGAACATTAGTTTACTGGAAAACAACTCCGCATCATCATCACATGTTATTCTTTTGATACATTGCTGGAATCTATTGACTAATATTTAGAATTTCTGCATTCATGTTTACAAGAGCAGTTGTTTTAGTTTTGTTGAATAGATTGATTACCACAGAAGAAACCTGAAAGATGATTAAAGGATTACAATTGAAAAACTCATCAGGAACTTATGAACTCACAGTTGCATTTTATCTAATGTTTAAATAACAGATAATTGCATAGATAATTGAATTCTAATCTAGGGGTTTTTAAACTTTGGTATGAATAAGAATCACCTAGGAAACTTGGTGAAAAAAGACACCCAGACCCTGCTGTGCTTCAACAAGTCTAGGTCTCGGGATTCTTTACTAGCTTTTCAGGTGATTCTGACACTACCAAAACCTGAGGACCACTGTTCTAAACTATTTAGAAAGCTCTCAATTCATTTTACAAAGCCAAAAAAACTTTAATACCAAAATCTGATAGAGCTAGGACATTTTTATCTTTTTTAAAACATAAATCAGATTGTATCAATCCCCTGCTTAAAACTTTAAAATAGTTTCCTATTTTTCTGTCTCTCTTTTTTTATTGAGGTATAATTGACATACAACATTAAATTAGTTTCAGGTGTAAAACATAGTGATTTGGTATTTGTATATATTGAAAATGATCACCACAATAAGTCGAGTTAACATCCATCACCACACGTAGTTACAGAAATTTTTTTCCTGTGGTGAGAACTTTTAAGATCAACTCTCTTAGCAACTTTCAAATATGCAATACAGTGTTATTAACTATAGTCAACATGTCGTACATTACATCTCCATGACTTATTAATTTTATAACTGGAAGTTTGTATCTTTTGGCTCTCATCACCCATTTTGCCCACCATTCCCCACCTCTGGCAACCACCAGTCTTTTCATCTGTTCTCTCTATGTATGAGTTGTTTTTTTTTTTAAATACCACGTATAAGTGAGATCATACAGTATTTGCCTTTCTCTCTCTGACTTATTTCGCTAGCATAATCCCTTCAGGGTCCATCCATGTAGTCACAAATAGCAATATTTTATTCTTTTTTATGACCAAATAATATTCCATTGTATATATATATACACATATATATATATACATTATACCACATTTTCTATATCCATTCATTCGTTGATGGACACTTAGGTTGTTTCCATATGTTGGCTATTGTGAATAATGCTGCAATGAACACGGGGGTGCATGTATTTTCTTGATTTAGTGTTTTTGTATTCTTTGGTTAAATACCCAGAAGTGAAGTAGCTAGATCTTATGGTAGTTCTATTCTCAGTTTTTTGAAGAACCTCCATACTGTTTTCCATAGTGGGTGTACCACTTTGCATTCCCACCAACAGTGCACAAGAGTTCCCTTTTCTCCACATTCTTGCCAGCATTTGTTATCTGTTGTCTTTTTGATAGTAGCCATTCTAACAGATGAGAGGTGATATCTCGTTGTGGTTTTGATTTGTGTACCCTTTAAGTGATTTTTCCATTAATTTTTAATGTCATTATTTAGACGTTGGCACGTATCTCTGCCATTTTGATTTTTCTATGTTTCATGACTATTTTTCTATGTTTCATAACTATTTGTTCCTCTTCTATTATCTCCTTTTGTCATAAGTGGATATTTTCTATTTCTTCAATGTTTTTTAAATTTACCTTTTTATTAGAAGTAATTGTATGCTCCTATGCAGTTGTAAGAATATATAGAAGTCCTTGTTTGTGATAGCTCTATTGTGCCCAGGACTTAGAATTTTGTGGGTACCGGTGGCAAAAACTTTTATTCTAAAGTTTTTACTCTCAAATCTCTGAAACCATCTTGTTCTTTCACCCAATCCTGAAGGATCTATGACTTTGCTCTTTCCTAGTTTTAACACACTTATAACAACTAATCACCCAGTAATTTCTTTGATGACCTTTCTGTTCTATCTACTGTCTAAAAGTTATGTCCTTGGTGTTCTTTCTTACTTGCACATTGTTGAGTTCCAAAATTGATTTGAAACATGTACCATAGCTTTGTTTTCTCAAATGTTGACAAAGAGTGCTTAAAATATTGATTATTCATCTTAATTCATTTCTATGTGTTTTTGGATTTGTGTTGTTTATGTATGTGTATCATCAATAATGTTGTTATTTTTATAGGATAAAGTATGAATAAAATATATATTAAAACAAAAAAGGAAGATATAGATATTCTATGTATCCTAAGTGATTTTTTTCAAATTTATAACATCTTACAATACCATAGTACAATGTTGCATCTAGGTTATTGACATTGGTAGTCAAGATACAGAGTACAGAATAATTGCATCACAAGGATCTATTGTGTGGCCTTTTCATAGCCACATCCACTTCTCCCTCACCCCTCTTTCCCTGATCTCTGGAAACCACTAGTCTGTTCTCCATTTCTATACTTTTTCTCATTTCCAAAATGTTATATAAATGGAATCATTCAATATGTAACATTTTGGATTGTCTTTTTTCATACGGCCATTCTGGAAGTTCTCCCAGCCTTAACTACTTAACAAACTTGAAGTCAATCCACCTTCTCTTTGTGCCAACTTCTCTGACTTTCAGAGAAACTGATGTAGCCAATATGAGTATTTCAAGATTTTTGAGGTGAATTATATTGCTATACTCATTTATCATTCAAATTTCTTAAATTTGCCAAATCATTTACCACTTATCTATTCCTCAGTTTCCAGATTTTGTCTTTGCTTTTTGCTTTTGTTTTATTTATTTTTCTTGTGAGCCTTTATCTTTCTATTGATAACTTTCATAAATTTTTAGTGAGGTTTCAAGAATGCATGGCTTTGAATGAGTATATTCAATCTATAATCATTATTCATCCCATTTAAATTTTATAGTTTAAAGCTAACATTTTTTTCAACAACTATTATTAATTATTTCATAGTAACACTATATCTTATTTGTAGTGTATTTTTTATTGCAGTACCATTGGTTTATAACATATTAATTTCAGGTGTACATCATAATATTTCAACTTCTGTGTAGATTACATCATGTTCACCACCCAAAGACTACAATCCATCGCCATACACATGTGCCTAATCATCCCTTTCACCCTTCTCCCTCCCCTCTTCCCCTTTCATCACCACCAATACAATCTCTGTCACTATGTGTTTGTTTGTTGTTGTCTTTATCATCTATTTGTGAGTGACAGCATACAATATTTGACTTTCTCCCTCTGACATATTTTGCCTAGCATAATACCTTCAAGGTCCATCCATGCTGTCAAAAATGGCCAGATTTTATCCTTTTCTATGGGTGAGTAGTATTCCATTGTATATGTATATACCACATCTTCTTTATCCTTTCATTCCTTGATGGGCACCGAGTTTGCTTCCGAGTCTGGGCTATTGTGAATAATGCTGCAATGAACATAAGGGTGCATGTATCTTTATGCATTCATGTTTTCCCATGGATAAATACCCAGCAGTGGAATAGCTGAATCATATGGTAGTTCTATTCTTAATTATTTGAGGACTCTCCATACTGTTTTCCATAGTGGCTGCACCAGTTTGCACTCCCACCAGCAGTGTATGAGAGTTCCCTTCTCTCCACATCCTCTCCAACACTTGTTGTTTCCTGTCTTGTTAATTATAGCCATTCTGATGGGCGTGAGGTGATATCTCATTGTAGTTTTGATTTGTATTTCCCTAGTAATTAGTGATGATGAACATCTTTGCATGTGCCTGTTGGCCATCTATATATCTTCTTTGGAGAAATATCCATTCAGAAGTTTTGCACATTTCTTTATTTGGGTTTTTAATTTTTTTTTGTGTTGAGACGTATGAGTTCTTTATATATTTTGGAGATTAACCCCTTATCAGATATATGGTTTGCAAATATCTTTTCCCAATTGGTAGGTTATCTTTTCGTTTTGTTGATGGTTTCCTTTGCTGTGCAAAAGCTTTTAAGTTTGATGTAGTCCCATTTCTTTATTTTTTCTATTGTTTCTCTTGCCTGGTCAGACATGGTACTTGAGAATATGCTGCTAAGACTGATATTAAAGAGCGTACCATATGTGTTTTCTTCTAGAAGTTTCATGACTTAAATTCCAGTCTTTAATCCATTTTGAGTTAATTATTGTGTATGGCGTAAGATAATGGTCTACTTTCATTTTTTTGCATGTGGCTGTCCAGTTTTCCCAACACCATTTATAGAATAGACTTTCCTTTCTCCATTGTATGTTTTCAGCTCCGTTGTCAAAAATTAACTGTCCATAGATGTAGGGGTTTATTTCTGGGCTCTTGGTTTTGTTCCATTGATCTGTGTGTCTGTTTTTGTGCCAGTACCATGCTGTTTTGATTACTATAGCTTTGTAGTATATTTTGAAGTCAAGGAATGTGATACCTCCAGCTTTCTTTTTTTTTCTCAGGATTCCTTTGGCTATTCAGATCTTTTGTTATTCCATATAAATTTTAGGAAACTTTGTTCTATTTCTGTGAAAAATGTCATTGGAAGTTTGATAGGGATTGTACTGAATCTATAGATTGCTTTGGGAAATGTGGAGATTTTAACTATGTTAATTCTTCCAATCCAAGAGCATGGAATATCTTTCCATTTCTTTGTGTCTTCTGCAATTTCTTTCAGCAATGTTTTATAGTTTTCAGTGTACAGATCTTTCACCTCTTGGTTAAGTTTATTCCTAGGTATTTTATTCTTTCTGTTGAATTGTAAATGTGATTGTATTCTTACTTTCTCTTTCTACTTCGTTGTTAGTGTATAGAAACGCAATTGATTTTTCTATGTTGATTTTGTATCCTGCAACTTTACCATATTCGTTTATAATTTCTAAAAGTTTGTTGGTGGATTCTTTAGGGTTTTCTAAATATAAAATCATGTCATCTGCAAATAGTGACAGTTTCACTTCTTCCTTTCCCATTTGGATCCCTTTTATTTCTTTTTCTTGCCTGATTGCTCTGGCTTGGACTTCCAATACTATGTTAAATAAGAGTGGCAACAGTGGGCATCCTTGTCTAGTTTCTGTTCTTAAAGGGATGGTATAGCCTTCAGTTTTTCTCCATTGAGAATGATATTAGCTGTGAGTTTGTCATAGATGACCTTCATTATGTTGAGTTACTTTCCTTCTATACCCATTTTATTCAGAGTTATTATCATTAATGGATGCTGTTTCTTGTCAAATGCTTTCTCTGCATCTATTGAGATGATCATGTGATTTTTATTCTTTATTTTGTCAATGTGGTATATCACGTTGATTGATTTGCAGATGCTGAACCATCTCTGCATCCTTGAAATAAATCTCATTTGATCATGATGTACGGCCTTTTTAATGTGTGCTTGTATTCGATTTGCTAGTATTTTGTCGGAGATTTTTCCATCGATGTTCATCATTAATATTGACCTGTAATTTTCTTTTTTTGTCTTGTCCTTGTCTGGTTTTGGTATCAGGGTAATGTTGGCTTCATAGAATGAGTTAGGACACTTCCCCTCCTCTTCAATTTTCTGGATGAGTTTGAGAAGGGTACGTTATTAGATCTTCTTCGAATATTTGGTAGAATTCACCAGGGAAGCCGTCTGGTCCTGGACTTTTATTTTTTGGGAGGTTTTTGATTACTGTTTTGATCTCTTTACTGTTGATTGGTCTATTCAAATTCTCTATTTATTCTTGATTCAGTTTTGGAAGGTTGTATGATTCTAAGAATTTATCCATTTCTTCTAGATTATCCAATTTGTTGGCATATAGCTTTTCATAGTGTTCTCTTATGGTCTTTTGTATTTCTGAGGTGTCCATTGTAATTTCTCCTCTTTCATTTCTGATTTTATTTATTTGAGCCTTCTCTATTTTTTTCTTGGGGAGTCTAGTTAAAGGTTTGTCAGTTTTGTTTATCTTTTCAAAGAACCAGCTCTTAGTTTCATTGATTTTTTTCTGTTGTTTTTTTAGTCTCTAGTTTATTTATTTCTGCTCTGATTTTTATTATTTTCTTCCTTTTACTGATTTTGGTCTTTGTTTGTTCTTCTTTTTCTGTTTCCTTTAGGGGCATTGTTAGATTGTTTATTTGAGATTTTTCTTGGTTTTTGAGGTAGGCCTGTATTGCTATAAACTTCCCTCTCAGAACCACTTTTGCTGTATCTCATAAATTTGGGCATGTCATATTTTCATTTTCATTTGTCTCCCGATATTTTTTGATTTCTCCTTTGATTTCTTCATTGACCCAGTTGTTGTTCAGTGGTATTTTGTTTAATCTCCACATATTTGTGGCTTTTCTGAGTTTCTTCCTGTAGTTGAGTCCTAGATTCATACTGTTGTGGTCTGAAAAGATGCTTGGTATTATTTCAGTCTTCTTAAATTTACCGAGACTAGTTTTGTGGCCTAATATGTCATCTATGTTGGAGAATGTTCCATGTGTATTCAAAAAGAATATGTACTCTGGGCCGGCCCCGTGGCTTAGTGGTTAAGTGCGCGCACTCCGCTCCTGGCGGCCCGGGTTCAGATCCCAGGCGTGCACCGACGCACCGCTTGTCTGGCCATGCTGAGGCCGCGTCCCACATACAGCAACTAGAAGGATGTGCAGCTATGACATACAACAGTCTACTGGGGATTTGGGGGAAAAAAGTAAAAAATAAAATAAAAAAATAAAAAAAGAATGTATATTCTGTTGCTTTTGGATGGAGTGTCCTGTATATATCTACTAAGTCCATCTGTTGTAATGTGCCATGTAAGGCCAATGTTTCTTTATTGATCTTCTGCTTGGATGATCTATCCATTGGTGTGAGTGGAGTGTTCAAGTCCCCTACTATTATCGCATTGCTGTCTATTTCTCCTTTTATGTCTGTTAATAATTGCTTTATATATTTAGGTGCTCCTATGTTGGGTGCATAGATATTTACAAGTGTTATATCCTCTTGTTGTATTGTTCCCTTGATCCTTATGTAGTGCCCTTCTTTGTCTCTTGTTACAGATTTTGTTTTAAGTCTATTTTGTCTGATACAAGTATTTCTACCCCAGCTTTCTTTTCATTGCCGTTTGCATGGAATATCCTTTTCCATCCTTTCACTTTCAGTTTGTGAGTGTCTTTATGTCTGAAGTGTGTCTCTTGCATGCAGCATACATATGAGTCTTATTTTTTTATTGGCCACCCTATGCCTTTTGATTGGAGCATTTAGTCTATTGACATTTAAAGTAGCTATTGACAAGAACGTATTCATTGCCATTTTGGTGCTTTTTTTCTGTGTGCTTTAGTAGTTCTTCTCTGTTCCTTTCTTATTCTCTTGCTCTCTTCCCCCATGGTTTGATGGCTTTCTTTAGTATTATGTTTAGGTTCCTTTCTCTTAATTTTTTGTATATTTATTATAGATTTCCAGTTTGTGATTACCATGAGGTTCATATATAATAACCTACGTATGTAGCAATCTGTATTACATTGATGGTCTTTTTAGTTTGACCTCTTGCTAAAAGATCTACTCTTTTACTCCCCTCCTACCACATTTTATGTTTTTGATATCATATCTAACCTCTTTGTTTGTGCATGTGTATCCGTTACCCTTCTAACATTGAAATAGATAATTTTAGTACTTTTGTCTTTTGACCTTCATATTAGCTTCACAGGTGGTTGATCTGCTACCTTTACTGTATATTTACCTTTACTAGTAATTTTGGGTTTTTTTTTCTTCTTTTTGGTAATTTTCTTATTCCTCTTTGTGGTCTTCTCTTTTCCACCTAAATAAGTCTCTTTAGCATTTCTTGTAAGGCTGGTTTCTTGGTGATAAACTCCTTTAGTTTTTGTTTGTCTGGGAAACTTTATCTGTCCTTCCATTCTGAATGATAGCCTTGCCAGGTAGAGTATTCTCAGCTGTATGTCTTTTCCTTGCAGCACTTTAAATATATCATGCCACTCCCTTCTAGCCTGTAAGGTTTCTGCTGAGTGTAGTGTCCTTTTTTAAATTGAGATATAATTGCCATATAACATTGTATTAGTTTCAGGTGTACAACATGATGATTTGATACTTGTATATATTGCAAAATGATCACCACAATATGTCTAGTTAACGTACATCACCATACATAGTTACAAATTTTTTTCTTGTGATAAGAACTTTTAAGATCTACTCTCTTAGCGACTTTCAAATACGCAATGCAGTATTTTTAACTGTACTCACCCCGCTGCACATTACATCCCCAGGACTTATTTATTTTATAACTGGAAGTTTGTACCTTTTGACCATCTTCATTCAGTTCACCCACTCCCCACCTCCTGCCTCTGGCAACCACCAATCTGTTCTCTGTATTTATGAGCTTGCTTTTTTGCTTTGTTTTATTTTTTGTTGTTAGATCCCACATATAAGTGAGATCCTATGGTATTTGTCTTTCTCTCTCTGACTTATTTCACTTATCATAATGCTTTCAAGGTCCATTCATGTTGTCAGTAACAGCAAGATTTCCTTCTTTTTAATGGCTGTATAATACTCCACCATATATATTATATAATATTATATATTATATAATTATTGATATATAACTCACTATAGAGTGTATATATATAATTTATATATGTATAAATAGCTAGGGTTGTATATATATAAATTATGTATATATATAATCACATTTTCTTTATCCATTCATCCATTGATGGACACTTAGGTTGTTTCCATGTCTGGCTATTATAAATAATGCTGCAATGAACATGGGGGTGCAGATACCTTTTCGAGTTAGTGTTTTTGTTTCCTTCAGATATATTCCCAGAAGTAGAATTGCTGGATCATATGGTAGTTCTATTTTTAATTTTTTGAGGAACCTCCATACTGTTTTCTATAGTGGCTGCACCAATTTACATTCCCACCAACAGTGCACAAGTGTTCCCTTTTCGCCACATCTTCACCAACACTTGTTATTTCTTGACTTTATGATAATAGCCATTCTAAGAGGTGTAAGGTGATATCTCATTGTGGTTTTGATTTGCATTTTTCAGATGATTAGTGATGTTGTGCACCTTTTCATATACCTCTTGGCCACCTGTATGTCTTCTTTGGAAAGATGTTTATTCAGATCCTCTGCCCATTTTTAATTGAGTTGTTTGCTTTTTCTGCCATTGTGTCATATAAGTTCTTTATATATTTTGCATATTAACCCCATTTCAGAGCTGTGATTTGCAAATATTTTCTCCCATTAGGTAGGTTGCCTTTCATTTTGTTGGTGGTTTCCTCTGCTGTGTAGAAGCTTTTTAGTGTGAGGTAGTCCTGCTTGCTTAATTTTGCTTGTGTTGCCTTTGTTTTTGTTGTCAAATCCAAAAAATCATCACCACTTGATATGAAGGAGCTTACTACTTATGTTTGCTTCTAGGAGTTTTGTGGTTTCAGGTTTTATATTCAAGCCTTTAATCCAAATTAAACCTTCTAATCCAAAATTTGAGTTAATTTTTGTGTGTGGTGTAAGATAGTGGTCTGGTTTTATTCTTTTTCATGTGGCTGTCTAGTTTTCCCAGCATCATTTATTGAAACGACTGTGCTTTCTCCATTGTATTTTCTTGGCTCCTTTGTTGTAAATTAGTTGACCTTATGCATGGGTTTATTTTGGACCTCTCCATTCTGTTTCATTGATCTGTGTGTCTGTTTTTATGACAATACCATACTGTTTTGATTACTATAGTTATGTAATATAGTTTGAAATCAGGGAGCATGACACCTCCAGCCTTGTTGTTTCTCAAATTTGCTTTGGCTATTCGAGGTCTTTCGTGATTCCACACAAATTTTAGGGCTATTTGTTCTATTTCTATGAAAAATACGGTTGGAATTTTGATAGAGATTGCACTGAATCTGTAGATTGCTGTTAAATTTTAATAATATTAATTCTTCTAATCCAAGAGCATGGAATATCTTCCATTCATTTGTGTCTTCCTTAGCTTCTGTCATCAATGTCTTATAGTTTTCAGTGTACACGTCTTTCACCCCCTTGGTTAAATTTATTCCTAGGTATTTTATTCTTTTTAATGCAATTGTAAATGGGACTGTTTTCTTAACTTCTCTTTCTGATAGTTTGTTACTAGTACATAGAAATGCAACAGATTTTTGCATATTCGTTTTGTGTCCTGCAACTTTACTGAATTTTTTTATTAGTTCTAACAATTTTTGAGTGGAGTCTTTCGAGTATTCTATATATAATATCTTGTCTTTTGCAAGTAGTGACAGTTTTACTTCTCCTTTCCAATTTGGATGCCTTTTGTTTCTTTTTCTTCCCTACTTGCTCTGGCTAGGACTTTCAATACTATATTGAATAAAAATGGTGAGAGTGAGCATTCTTGACTTGTTCCTGATCTTAGAGGAAAAACTTTCATCTTTTCACCATTGAATATGATGTCGGCTGTGGGCTTGTCATATATAGCCTTTATTATGTTGAGATACATTCCCTCTATACCCACTTGGTTGAGTTTTTATTATGAAAGGACATCGAATTTTGTCAAATGCTTTTTCTACATCTATTGAGATGATGATATGATTTTTTTTCTTTATATTGTTAATGTGATATATCACATTGACTGATTTGTCGATGTTGGACCGTTCTCGCATCCCTAGAATAAAGTCCACTTGATCATGGTGTATGATCCTTTTAATGTGCTATTGAATTCAGTTTGCCCATATTTTCTTGAGGATTTTTGCACCTATATTCATCATTAGATATTAGATATTAATTTTCTTTTCTTGCAGTGTTCTTGGCTTTGGTATCAGGTATTATGTCTGGCCTCATAAAATGAGTTTGGAAATGTTCCGTCCTCTTCTACTTTTGGAAGAGTTTGTAGTGTCTTTTTGGAATTTTTTATGTTTTTCCATTTTCCACACTGGATATATATATTCTTTCTATAATAATAAATAATTTTTTAAAACTAATAAATTGGTAATTTAAACAATTTCTTACCTCATTATATCAAATTTTAAGCAGGATAACAATCATTAAATATTAAGCAATATATATTTAGATCTAAAAGACAATTATCTTTTTCAGTATAATCATATGGGTTCTGACACAACTGTTGTCATTCAAAAAATTTTCCAGTTGATTGGACTGACCAATGCTGTAAGTGTTTGCTTTTTAGTACCTTTGCATTTGTTTGTGTTACTTAAATAATTTTTATACTTTCTTTTATGACACTGCTTGAATACACATGTTATGTGAAATAGAGAAAATCATATAACCATTTTAGATTTCAGTTTTCTAACTGTTTAATAGGAATAATAATAATGGTATATACCTATTTAGGTTATTGTACAGATTAGATTAAATAAAACACTTGACATGGCGCTTGCTTAAGTATAAGCATTTCAAAATGTTAACTATTACTTGTTTTATTAGTAGTATTTATTACTTACTAATATACTTTGTAAGATTCAATCCAGACTTACAGTTCAGTCGTTTAATATTTGTCATCAGTATAATGTTTATTTTCACAGATAAATCTCCAAATCCATTTAAACCACGATGTTTGAATATATTTTCTTTATGTTTTCTATTTTAGATCTTCACTTCATTTAATATTACAATAATTCTATCTTCACTGGAGCTTTGGATAGATGAAAACAAAATTTCAGTAACTGGAGATGCTAATGAATTATTACACAGATTTTTAAAGTGGAAAAAATCTTATCTTGTTTTGCGTCCACATGATGTGGCATTTTTACTTGTGTAAGCATATCTTGGCATTACTAAATCTTATACAAAGAAAACATATCCATATTTGATATGGATATAATCAGGATACCAGGCTTTTAGGAAAAAAAAATCTTGTGCCATTTTATCTTACATACAACTCATGTGAATATTAGTTTTTACAGCACAGGTTTTATAGGAGAAATATTGATATCAATTATTTTATTTATTGGTTTGTAGTTAAAACTCACTCTTTCAATTTTGTTACCATATGCCTTCTTACCTTAGAATATATATCATTAAATGTCCCTAACTATACACAAAATGTTAACTATATATATCTGAAGAAACATACCTGAATTCTATAACTATAGTAATTTGGCCTTCTTTTTATGCTTTGTTTCCATAAAATAAAAACAAAAATAACAAGGAAATAGAAACACCATTGTATATTTTAACATCTCTAACATACCATATTCATATTGTGCTGCATTTTTTAAAATATAAGCCTTTTATTTTATTTACTAAGCTCTTTATTTTCTCTTACCCATATTCAGGACCCATATATTATATATGATTGCATTACATAAAAATCACATATATATAATTATAAATAATTGTATTTTTAATTATTTTCTGTCCTACAAATATGCCATACTTTTCCGTACCTCTGGCAGGCTAATTCTATCTAATTAAGGGAAGACTTCAGTCCATAAGGTGACTCTCCCCTTTTATCAACTGCATTGCCTTAGCTTTCTAATTTTAAGGAATTTTATTTATTTTGATTATTTTGAAATTTTAGCAATTATTTTAATTAAAAAAAAAAACACTACCTACAAAGGAATGGTCATTATTTGCTAAAATTCCATATGAGAATACACTTTATGTTATTTGTTTTTTAAATCTATCTTATTAATTTCAATGCAAGCAGGCACATTTAGTCACTTCCTATGCCTTGTTACCCTAATGGAAGTAAAAATGTCTATGAATTTGTTATATAAGTACACAAAACAAAAAATTGTATTAAGCAAATTCAATATTAATTGTGCTTAATTTTACATAATTATATGATTATGATCCTTTTTTAAACTTAAGTTACAGAGAAAAATCAAATTATGTTGGTGCAACCTTTCAAGGGAAGATATGTGATAGACAATATGGAGGAGGTGTTGCTCTGGTATGGTATGGTTTAATTTGCTTGGCTAAGATGTATAAATAGAATGTTATTTAGATTAATATATAGTCAAATATTTCCTTATTTTATTTTTCTAAGTATATTAAAATTTGCATGATGATTCTAGAGTTCTTTGTCTCTGTTGCTGATAAAAATGTTTGAACTATAAGAAGTCTTCATTGAACTTAATACATATAAAAAATTTTTACAATTTTCCTCTCATGCATTCAAAATATCCCTCTTAGAAAGTTAAGGTCGTGATCTAAATAGTCTTATAAAATGCTCATGAGTTTTTCATATACTCAATATGTAATCACTAATTGATTTTAATTTCAAGCTTAAATTTGTAAAATTTTTAAAATTATGTAGCTAATGTAATTATGAACCAGATAAAATAAAACTTTTGAAACTATTTATCAATTGCCTTAAAGTGCTTTGTGGGGCATAGGTAAAGAATAACAGAATCAAATCCCCTAATTGGCATTATTTATCTTAGTGGAAAATCTTCAGGTATTTAAAATTGGTATGTTTTTGCCGCTATTTCATAATGGTATGGTTATCCTGACATATAGAACTTGCCTTTTTTTATTTTTTGTGTGTTTGTATCACGTCTGGTGGAGTTTGAGGGAGACAATGCATAATACACGGTTTCAGTGAACAAGAGAAGCTAAGTGAAGATATAAACAGATGGATCAAACAGATGGAGACACAAATTTCATCTTTAAAATTCAGAAATCATAGCTTGGATAATGTGGCTCATATTTATGGACAAGTCATTACCTACTGTGAAAATAAACACAGGAAACCTCGTTTAAAATGGAGTCAGGAAGCCCCGAAGGGAAAGCTCTCCGGAATGTACCGCTCCTTGCAGCCTGCATAACCAGCGGGAAGAAAGAAGATAAGAATTATTTTGATAAGGGAAGACATTAATCACTTGAGACTTTAATCTCTTGCTTTTAAGAAGAAGAAGGAAGATTCCTCCCTGCCCCAACAACATACTAACCACTGCTTGCAGCCAATGAGAAACCGTCCACCCTCGAACTCTTTGTTCTTCTCCAATGAGGGTTCAAAACAACCCTCCCCAATTTCCTCCTAAAACTTAATAAAAGCTGGCGTTATCTTTGTCTGTTGGGACTCACCTATAGCTTGCTACAGTTTGCATTTCCAAATTGCAATTCTTTGATTCCAAATAAACGCCTTGTCTCTTGCACTGGTTTCTTGTTTTCAAGTTAACACTAGTCTCAAAAGCTGAAATTTGGCTGATTTACCCAGTCACATGCAAGACTGAAATTCTTAAGACTCTCATATGGAGCAAGACCTTCACTGATTAACAAAAATGAGAGCATTCTCTCTAAAGGCAGGCTAACTACTGAGAGAAAGGAAATGCCATTGCTTGTTGGAAAGTGTGTGGGTCTTCACATGTCATTGGGCTAGTCATTGCGTGGTGTTTCCCCGGAAAAATCAGCAGCAGCAGTTGTTCACAGGAGTGAGATGTTGAAGAAAACAGTTGAAGCTCTGCCCTCTGATGCCACCCTCCCACGTAATCCCTTGGGGCTGTGGAACAAAATCTAGGAACTATATCCTTTCAATGCTGCTCCTTCATTAACAACTTACAGGTGAAACCATAACTCAAGTAGTTTTAGGTTGAACAGAAGCAAATAAGAATTGTCAGCAGGAGAGTTTTGATGTCTGCAGCTCTTTGCCTGGGGGCTCATCGCTCACCTGTCCTGATACAGGTACGCTCACTCACAAAAACTGACACAAGTTAGTTCTTGGACTCAAGGATTTTATACACTATATATTAGCAGATAACACTGTCTGTTGACCTCAGTTCAGGGACTATGTAGATGCTGACTATTAAACTTCCTGAGAAGAAAACACACTGCACAACGGAGATGAATTTCACAGAATGATACTCACAGAACACTGTATCCAGCCACTACCAGATCAACAGGTGCCTTCGCCAGGACATCCCTCTTGGAGTGTCCTCATGATTCCTTATGCTGCGCTATCTGGCAGGAGGGGAAGAAAGTGGGTTATCAGATGAAAAGGGCACATGCAAAGTCCAAAAAAAAGAGAGATAAAAATGCACACCTACAATGAAATGAAAATATCAAATACAAAGAAAAATTACTATGTTTCCAGAAAGGAAGAAGTTCCATAGTTAGAAAAGCCACATTAAATGCAAAAAGACTTCATTCTTAAGATATTGAGGTAAAATTACTTTGAAGGCACAATTCATATCTAAAAAAAATTCAAATATAAGGCACAACGAAAAAACTCTTAGGCATGTAAGTTCTCAAAAGATTTGCCGAACAAAAGACTAACATTCAGAACCTATTTGCAGAAATTACTTATATCCGTGAAAAGCAAAAAAGATTATGAAAATAAAAGTGAATAAATATTGTTGTCTTAAAATAAAAGTGGCTGGAACTTGTCTGGGGGTGTGTGTGTGGGGAAGATAGGTATATCAGTGTCAAACCAGAACTTAGATTCTATGATGGTGTGAGATGGTTAAGAATGTGTTAGAAATGACATGAAAGCATAGATATTGGTAAGTTTTAGAAATAAGTAAGGGTATACAATCTAATGGAAGAAATGTACATATAGACAAAGAAGAAACATAAGAACAATAACATAAAATAAAAGGAATAAAAAATATCAAACAATATAAATCAAACAATGATTTAAATATATCCTAATGTAAGAACAATTATGTAAATAGACTAAACTCACCAAATAAGAGGTAGAGTTTCTGATGTATTTAAAGAGATATTTTAATAGGACAAAATGAAGATGAATATAAAATATATTCCAGTTAAATATGAAGCAAGTAATTATGAGATAATAGAATTTATAGTAAAATACATTATAGATAGCAAATAGGCATAAACCTCTTTGTAGCTTTCCATGTAGAAGTTTTCAATATATTTTGTTTGATTTATTCCTAGGTATCAGTAAATATTGTTTTACATCATTAAATGTGTGCTTCTGTTATGTTGAAAATAACTAAATGTTATACACTGACTTGTATCCAATAATATTTCTATATTTACTTGTAGTGTCTAATTCCAATATGGGTATCTTTTATATTTTTATTCCTACTGAAGTGGCTAGAATCTCAAGAAGAGTATTCGGTTGAAATAGTTGAATTGAACAATGTTTAATTGAATTGTTGGTAGTCATTCTTGTATTGTATCATTCCTGATCACATGGAAAAAACTCCCAATATTGCACTATTAGGTATTATGTTTTCTCTAGGTTATTATAGACACTCTTTAACATAATAAGGATGCTCAGTTCTATTTCTAATTTTCTAAGCTTTTAAAATGTATTTTATTGTCTATCCTATCTTTATATACATATATATATATATATTTTTTTTTTCCTGAGGAAGATTTACCCTGAGCTAACATCTGTTGCCAATCTTCCTCTTTTTGTATGTGAGCTGCCGCCACAGCATGGCCACTGACAGACAAGTGGTGTAGGTCTGTGCCCAGGAACCGACCCCGGGCCACCAAAGCAGAGTGTGCCAAACCCAACCACCAGGCCACTATGGCTGGCCCTGTCTCATCTTTATATTTTTAAAGGGGAATTAATCCAAATTAAATTTATTTGAGTTTTTTTTTTTTCTAAATGTCCCATTTTAATAGCACGCTTTTTTTACTGTGGTTACTGATATGCTCATATAGACTTTTTTCTTCCTTTGTTGAGATGTTATCTCTAATATAAAATTCAATTGTCCTTTATAATATTGTAGAGATGTCAATGCAGTCCTAATCAAAATCTCAGAATTTTTTTGGTAGAAATTGACAAGCTGATACTAAAATCTTATATATAAATATAAAAGAGGAGCTAGATAAAATAAGTTTGGAAATTAAGGAAAAGTTGAAGATCTAAACTTCTAATAAAACTATGTAATTAAGATATTACAGTGTAGATAAACTGATCAATGTAACAAAGTAAGAAATCTAAAAATAGACCAGGATATATACAATCAAATGATTTTTGGCAAGTTCCCAAGGCAATTCCAGTCACTAAACAAAAATGAAAAAAAAAACTAAAATCAAATATTCATAATAAACTTTAAGTCAAAAACATGGTTGAAATATAGATGAGATCATGATGGGAAATTGAAAATATCTAAAGATATTACAAAAATAATTCATGCTAAAACTTGAGGAACGAGGGGATAGTGGCAGAATAGTTAAGGAAATTAGTATCTAATGAACTTTGCAGAGAATAAATAAAGCTGAAAATCAGTGAGCTAATTATCCAATTTAAAATGTGTGAAAACAAAATAACACTGAAATGTGTGGAAGGCATGAAATAATGAAGATAAAAGCAGAAATCAATGAAAGACAAATTACAGGTAGAATAGAGATATTCAATAGATTGAATATCTATTCAAAAAGATAATAGAACAATTTATAACTTAAATTTGAAAATGTATACAAATAGTACATTGCTAATAGGGGCCCATAATTTACTAAAACTACACAAGAAGAACTAGATATTCAGAATAACACCAAACTATTAAAGGAATTATTTTATTATTTAAAAGTCTTCTCACAAGAAAAAAAAAACCAATGCTGTAGGGGCACATTCTACACAATTTTGAAGGAATTGAGAATTTTAATCTCATACATTTATAGAGAATAGAAAAAGAGAAAACACTCCACAAACTTGGAAGTCAGAATTACCGTAATAATAATAATATCAAATGAGGATGTTACACAAAAGGAAATTAGAGGCTTATTTATTCACAAACATAGAGGACAGGTAGAAATCATAAATCAAAATACTAACCAACTGAATCCAGCAGTTTATAAAGATAATAGACCATGACAAAAGTGATTTAATCCAAAGAAAGTAAGATAATTTAACCGTAGAAAATCTATTAACATCATTAAAATAATGCCATTTACATTACTTCAGTTAATGGATTTGCTAATAAGAAGATACATTAAGATACTATGGTAAAATTTGATGGGAGGTAGAGTAGACTATTTTAGCCAGGGCGATCAGAGGAAAACTTTGAGGAGAAGATATTTAGGAGGAGGCATGAATGATGAGACAAAGGCAGTCATGGCAAAGTCTTGGAAATCAGAGCCCATCAGAAAGATCACTAAATTCAAGGGCTTTCAGCTAGAAATAAATGTCATGAATCAGATGGTTGGGAAAATATTAAGATTATTAACGTAAGCAAGAGGCTGATTATATAAGGCCTAATAGATCTTGGTACACAGTTTTGGATTTTATCCTCTTTGCATTGAAAAGGCACTTGAAGTTTTAAAGCCAGACAGAAATAGTTCCCTGGTTGCCTTATGGAAAAGTAAGTGTAGAGGAGTAAAGATCCAATGTGAGGAGAATAGAGAAGAGACAACTACAGACGAATGAGATAAACTGGTGTTTTATTCTTGGATATGTGTGACGTATCTTTTATTTGGTATATGTCATGAAAACCGAACATAAAGAGCTTGCTATCTTATCAGATACATAGCATGCATGATGAAAAAAATCAGTGATCATGCCTAAGATTTGTCTTGGAAAACTAGGTAGGGAAAGGTAGGAAAGCTTTGGAGGCAGAGGGGAAATGGAAGAGTGGAAGGAGCGTTTTATTTTGAATCTGTACCTATGAAGTTTGAGAGATGCCTGTGATGGTTAATTATATATGTCAGCTTGGAGGGGTTTTGATGAAATTAATATTTAAATCAGTGAAATCTTGAGTAAAGCACATTGCCGCCCATAACGTGAGTGGGCCTCATCCAATCAGTTGAAGGCCTGAATAGAACAAAAAGACTGTCTTCCCCAAGCAAGAGAGAATTCTTCAGCAGTCTGCCTTCAGACTATATCTGCACCATCAGCTTTCTTAGGTCTCCAGGCTGCCAGCCCACCATGCGGTTTTAGATTTGCTAGCCTCCACAATCATGTGAGCCAATTCCTTATTATAAATCTCTTCATATGTATGCTACTGGTTCTACTTTTCTGAAGAACTCTGATTAATACAATGGCTAATTATTAAATATAAATACATACTTAAGTATTAAAAGATATATGCATGATAGAGATGATAGTGATGATGATGATGAAGATAGATAGATAGATAGATAGATAGATAGATAGATAGATAGATAGATGATAATGATTTCCTGAATTCATACCTCTCTGCTATCTCCCTGGTATGTTTCAGTTACCTGTGGTTGCCCTTTTTAGTCCCCTGGGCAGAATATTTCCCACTTCTGTGATCGCACCACCTCTGGACCCCAAGCAGTGGGAGAACAGAGTACAAGAAAAGAAAACGACATTGTTTGGTCCCAAACTCTTGAACCGACAGCTCCACCAAAGGGAGAGGAAGGTGCCCCTACTTCAGTGTTTTGGTTCTGTGATTTGCCCCTTTTAGCCACTTTGGTGCTGCTACCACCACTGAAAAATTATCTGGGGGATGAGGCATAAGGGAAAAGAAGGGAAAGGAGAGAAAAATAAGTAGATTTCCCCACTCTCCCTGAGATTTAAGAATTTCATTTTCTACTCTTCAATCCAGAGCTAGAGTATTTCTCGTGGGTCTCTCTCTGTCTGCACTATAGTACTTAATTCCAAATTCAGACTACATTGCTTTCAGGCCAGGGGAAACCAGAGGTGGAGAGGGAGAATAATAATCTCATTTTCAATTCAGTGGTACTTTGAATTCTGGTGTTCTTCCCCTTCTGACTGCTGATTCTTTCAGACTTTTCATATAGTTTCCTCTCTTATTTTGTCCAGGTTCTATAGTTGAGTTCAGTGAGAGAGATAGTCTGGCATATGTTTACTCCATCTTTCTGGAAAAGGAATCTGTACATTGAAATTTAAACAATGAAAATTTATACTATGTGAATACTAAACAAAAGCAATTTGTCTTGGCTATATTAATAGCAAATAAAATAGATGTCCTAGTCAGCTTGGGCTGCCATAACAAAATGACATAGACTGAGTGGATTAAACAACAAATTTATTTTGTTACAATTCTGGAAGCTGTAAGTGTGAGATAAGGGTGCATGCTCAGGTTCTTGTGAGAGCTCTCTTTCTGGCTTGCAGGCAGCCACTTTTTCGCTGTGTCCTCACATGGCAGTGAGGAGGGGGGTGAAGAGAGAGAGAGAGAAATCTGTGCTTCCTTTTATAAGGCTACAGTTCTATCAGATAGGGCCCCACCTTTATGCCCTTATTTAACACATTGGGAGCTAGGGTTTCAACACAGGATTTTGTGGGGGACACAAAGCAAAATGTGTTATGAGAAATAAAGAATATTTAATGATGATAAAATGAATTATTGAAGGGGAAGACATAGTGATCATAATGTTGCATGCACCTAATTACTTTGCTTCAAAATATATAAAGCAAATGTGAGAGGATAAAGGAAAAAAGACATCCATAATAATATTTGAGAATGAAGAAAAACCTAACTCACTAATGCTATTTTCCATTTTGTCAAAACTTACATTTAAAAGATCTTACACCAAAAAGCAGCAGATTATTATTTTATCTTTAGCTTTATTGAGGTATACTTAATATATAAAATTTACACATATTTAATGTATACATTTTGGTGAATTTAACATATGCATAAACCCATGATGCCATCACCACAAACAAGGCAAAAACATATCCATCACCTCCAAAAGATTTCTTGTGTCTTCTTGCTTTTTTTTTAAGTATTTTTTTTTTTGTGAGGAAGATTAGCCCTGCGCTAGCATCCATTGCCAATCCTCCTCTTTTTGCTGAGGAAGATTGGCCCTGAGCTAACACCTGCACCCATTTTCCTCTACTTTATATGTGGGATGCTTGCCACAGCATGGCTTGATAAGCGGTACATAGGTCTGCGCCTGGGATCCGAACCTGCAAACCCCAGGCCTCCAAAGCAGAGCACGTGAACTTAACCACTATGGCACCGGGCTGGCCCCCACCTTGCTTTCTTTTTAATGTAGAGTATTTACCAAAATAAATAATATAGTGGTAAATGAAGAGGTATCAATATAAAATGATTGAAATCTTAGAGAGAATATTTTCTGACCACCGTGGATTTAAATTAGAACGAAATGGGGAAGGGTGTGGGAGGAGGGCAAAAGGGCTAATTAGGCACATGTGTGTGGTGATGGATTGTAATTAGTATTTGGGTGGTGAACATGAGAACCTGGTGTAATCCATGCAGAAATAGAAGTATAATGATGTATACCCAAAATTTATACAATGTTATAAACCAATGTTACCACAATAAAAGAAAAATAAATAAATAAAAACGTTAAATTAAATTAAAAAAAGAACTAAATAATAGAAAGAGCAGTTAAAAATATCTAAAGGTTTGCAAATGAAACATGAGAAATAATACTCATTTTGAACTACATGACACTTAAAATACATGTCTAAATTTCTGGGATTCCAAAATAATAGAACTGAGAGGTACACTTGTAGCTTTAATTGTACAAATTAAAATAAAGTTAGCTTGGTTATAAATGATCCAACTCCAAAAAGAAAAAAAACATATAGTTGCAGGTTAAACTAAAAGACTAGAAAGTAGGAAATAATAAAAAATAATATTGACTATTAATAAAATACAAAACATACATATAAGGAGAAAATAATCAAAGCCAAAAGTTACTTGTTTGAAAAGTTAAATAAAAATGATAAACTCTTAGCAAAACTGATATCCTACATCAAAAAAAAAAAGAAAACAAATTATCAAAACATTCATTGAAAAAAGAGACACCTCCACTACAGATCCTACACATATTAAAAATATAACGGAGCATATCCTCAACTAACTTATGGCAGTAATTTTGGATGAAATTAGCAAATTTCATAAATAATAAAATGTATCAAATGAATAGAAAAGAAAATCTGAAGAACCATTGATCAATTGGTGTAATTGGGTCCATAAATAAGACTCCTTAATAACAAACAGAAACTCTATGCTCAGATAGCCTCCCTCAGGATATCTCCAAAAGTTTTAGTGACGATGTTAAATTCTTTTAGAGAAGATGAAAGAAGAGTCTATTTCTCAATTTCTCAACTTGTTGTATGAAATGAGACTTATGTTAACTATAAGTCACCAAACAGAATTCTGCAATGTATCAAAAGGGTAACACAACATGACCAAGTAGGAATTAACCCAGGAGTGCAAGGCTAATTTTACATTTGAAAATTAATCGCAATTTACCATATTAAAAATAAATAGGTGCAGAAAAAAACATTTGGTGAAATTAGAACCCATTCATGACAAAATAAATAGATAAAACTCTCAGAAAACCGGATGCAAAAGGGAACACCTTTAAGAAATTTTTGCCACTCTAAGGTCATGAGGCTATTCTTTCATATTTTCTAATACAAGCTTGTTTTTACCTTTTAATGATAGATCTATAATCCACATTAAAATAGTTTGTTGATGTGAGTCGGAGGTCAGTATTATTTAGTTCACACTGGATAGGCAATTGCTCCAAAACACTTCTTTAACAGGTTATTTTTCTTCCACAGAATTACTGTAGTGCCTTTGTTATATGAATCGGGTCATCATATTTCTAGTTCTTTCTGGACTCTTTTATGATCATTGGTATATTTGTTTGTCCTTCCGCCAACACCGCATTGTCTTAATAACAATAGCTTTAGAGTAAATCATCAAAAATGGTAGTGTAAACTCTACTACCACTTCTTCAGATTGATTTAGGCCGTCTTCTAGCACACATCTGATATCTGGTCATATTTGCTTCTGTCCAAAGCGTACATGGAGACATTTGGTCCACCCCAAAAGGTCCTTGATATTTTGTGCTGTCCAAGACCGTTTGGCACAGACCAAATATATTCATGGACATTTTGGACAGGACCAACTATCAAGGACCTTTTGGCATGGACCAAGTGTCTTGTGGATGTTGTCAACAGGACAAAATGGCCAGGAAGGAAGCATTCTAAGTTCTCTGTATTCCCGTTTTATAATCAGCTTGTCAATTTTGACAAAAACTGCTTGGATTTTGATTGATTTTGAGTTGAATTTTTAGGTCAGTCTGAGGGAGATTGACAATACTGACTCCTCCTATCCATGAAATGGATAAACAAACGTGGTAATGTTCAGACAATGTAAGCGAGGAAAAGAACTACTACCATTAAACTCAACATTGATGGACCTCAAAAACTATATGTTGAGCAAAAGAAGCCAAAAATAAAATAATATGTACTTCGTGATGCCATGTTTATGAAGCCAGAGTATAGGTAAAGATAAACCATATTGTTAAAAGTCAGAACAGATGTTACATTTTGTGGAGAGGTAATGTCTGGAAACTTGCTCAAGAGAACTTCCTGAATAATAAAAATATTTTGTATCTTGAACAAGGTAGTAGTTATACTGGTATATGTCACAATCACACACTTTGCAAATATGTGTGTACGTATGTATGCACATATAATAGGTATAAATAAATTATGTATATGAATTTGTATATATAAATATTCTGTTTTAGTATGGTCAAAATATGCTATAATAAGCATCTTACATTTACAAAAAGAAAAATGATAAAGGCATTTTAGTTTTGAAAATAAAGTTTAAATAACTGGATAGTCAGTATTCTTATTATCAGACATTCTTACCATAATATAAATTAATTCAATGGGTTAATTTATGATTTTTAAAAAGTTTATAAAACAATCGTATAAAGTATCATCTCCAAATAATTAAATTGTAAGTGAACACAACTTGTTAATGATTTGACACTGTATGTGTGTAAGTGTGTCTTTAAAGATTTTATTTTGTGAGTACAAATATAAATATACCTATTGTTATATATAATTAAAAACTTATTGGGGCAATTTTTTTCTTGGCCTGATGTCACCAAATGGACTATACATTTACGTTTTGGTAAAATTTCAGATTTCACTTTTCATGTTTTTCTTATATTGATAATGGTACCTGTAACATATTAGGTCAACATGGATGGCACTTCTTTGGTTAACATGCTAGATGCCTCTATTCCATTTTATCATGTGACTATTTTTAATAATTATGTTATTCTCCAGGTAAATGAATTCTCTCCTAAAATGTTAGTGTATACAATTACGTTTTTTTTCCCCAGCATCCCAGAACCATAAGTCTGGAATCACTTGCAGTTATTATAGCTCAGCTACTGAGTATCAGTATGGGGATAGCCTACGATGACATTAACAAATGCCAGTGCTCAGGAGCTGTCTGCATAATGAACCCAGAAGCAATGTAAGATGCCATATTTTTATATGCTTTACATATATAGTTTATATGAAAATAAGTTTGGTGTATTTAGTTTAAGAAAGTCTAAGCTGTTAAAATAATTAATAATGGTCGAATATAACCTGTGACCAATGGCCCCCAGATCAAAATACATATTCTAATGCCCATGCTGCATATAGATCTCAATATCTCTTTTAATCTAACATCACTTTTGCTTTCTCATATGTGATCTAACTCTGCATTTATCACTATATTTACTTGCATGATTTTATAATTTAATGCATGTTTTGGTAAGCCAAATATAGGCTTGTGATAACTATTCAAGAATGGTTTATTAGTACGGCCTTGTCTGCACGAATCCCCTTAACTCTTCCCTGGCCTGAAGTCTTGGCATCTATTGATTTCAAAGGTGCTGTTATTTAGCCTTTTCTTTGTCACTAGAGAAGGCCTTTTGAGCTATCGTTATCATGCCTCAAAGACCTAGTGACTTTGTTTGCTATTATCATCATTATTCTTAGAGTACACTATGAGATTTTATAGAATTAGGACCAAATAGTCAGGGGATTAAGGGAAACCATCATCCAGTCCATGACTGGAGCCAGCCTCTTATCTTTCTGATGGATGCTTCTTGGAGACATTTTCTGCTTCTCAGATGTCGTAGAAAATCAAGCCCCATTGTCTATAGCAGCAAACTTGACAACATCTCACTCTCTCCATTCCTTCACTCCTGCTCCACAATCATTTCCTAAAAATACTTGCACTCAATTTTTATCTCAGGCTCTGATTTGGGAGGAACCCATATGAAAATAGTTATCCCAGAAGTGGCTATAGAAAACAAACTTTTATGAAATGATTGTGAAACTGGATCAATAAATGATCTGATGGCAACAAGGATTCCTTTGGCTGGAGATGATGTACAGGAAGGGCACTGCAGGTCCAGGCTGTGATGCAAGATGCCTTGTTCTTTGGTGTTTATGACCATTAAGATACAATAAAACTAAAGATATTCCTGGTAGATTAGGTTACATGTGGATTCTCTGCAAAGTATTGATAGGAGATTTGTAGTGCAGAACCCTAGAATTCTCTTACAGCTCCTGGTGGGCTACTGGAACCTTGTAGAGTTGAGCATGCATCCAGGAAATAGTAAATGACTATGTTACTGAAGTTAAATATTTTCATCATAATTTGGGTATTTTTTAGATCTACAAAATTGTAAGATCCAGTGGGCATCTTGATCTATCTGATGACCAAAATGGTATATATGGGAGCAAGCTAAAAACGGTCCAGATAACACAAGTAAATAATGTGAACAGAGATCCCAGATCCCCATATAACCTACATCTATTGCATATTTCTCAATGTTTCTCAGTCACTTCACACCAATGGCCAAATGGGGATTCCCTAAAAATGGCTGCTAGAGGAAGAAAAACCTGTTTTGTTTAAAGAACAGTTTCTCTCAATATGTTAGATGGAATATTAAAAAAAAAAAATCACTGTTCCATACTGCTCTCCAATTAGATTAAGACCTAAAGACAAGTAGGAAATGGTAAGTGACCCAGTGAGCATTTTTTTTTTTTTTTGGTGAGGAAGATTGGCTCTGAGCTAACATCCGTGCCCATCTTCCTCTATTTTGCATGTGGGACACCACTACAGCATGGCTTGATTAGCGGTGCCTAGGTTTGCCCCCAGGATTCGAACCTGCGAACCCAGGGCCACTGAAGCAGAGCTTGCAAACTTAACCACTATGCCACTGGGCTGGCCCCCCAGTGAGCATGTTTGCAAACAGTACATTTGGTTTTCCATCTTGTTTGAGAGAAATGCAGGAGATTGGGATCTATATAGCCTGAGCGGTGGCAAATGACTTGGGTATTTGCCCAAGAAATTAAGAAAGTCTAGATATAGATCATCATAGATCTAGATGCTGTTAGATTGGACATTTAGAGACAAGGAATTGTGAGGAAGAGGCATATGAATTGATTTAGAGTGGGCACTAAGTATGTGGTATTTATGTCTTAAGTCCCACCAGAAAGTATTTACTTCACAAGAAGCACTCGGTGACATGGTCAATATTTTGCAATCCATGAATGTCAACCAGCTTCTTCCCTAGGCTATCCATAAACAGGCCTTAAAATGATAGTCACTCCCTTCACAGGAGCAACCTTCAACCACTTTATTGGAACACCAGCTTCCTGACCATCTAAGGACCATTCCATTGTCTATTCTGTACACTTCTTTGTTTTCTCAGCAGAATGGAGCCCCCATTACCACCTCAATACAACATACTTATGTTGACTTTTCCTCATTCTCTCTTTCTCCATCCCTACTCCCTTAATCGTGCTTCCTAGCATTATGTCCCAAAGAAATTTCCTGCAATCAAGTTCATGCCTTGTTTCTTTTTCCTTTTTGCTTGAGGAAGATTCACCCTGAGCTAATATCTGTGCCAGTCTTCCTCTATTTTGTATGTGGGTCACTGCCACAGCATGGCTGATGAGTGGTGCATGTCTGCGCCTGGGATCTGAACCCACGAACCGGGGCCTGGGAAGCAGAAAGCATCAAACTTAAACACTAGGCCACAGTGCTGGCCTCTAGGCCTTGTTTTGTTTGTTTGTTTGTTTGCTTTTCTGGTTAAATAAAGAGAGATGACATTTTATATAGTTTGTATTAATAATATTGACCACTGCTTATTAAATTTTGTATTTATCTTTGATTACATTACCATGTTTTTTTTACAGTTTTTTTTACAAGTTTTTTACAGTGATGATGATGATATGTTTCTTGTGATTCTGATTGTAATGATACTCGTTATAATGGTAGAGAAAGGATAGGAAGGATGAAAAGATCTTAAATATTAATATCTCTCTGGACCCTCTGCCCTCTAAATATTGTCGAGGTATTCTCTGTTCAATTTTGAAAGTAGATTATTTTGTTGAGATGCCTGAATTATTCTCATCATGGTTGGAACCTTTCAAAATGCAGTGTTTTCTCAATTCTTTTCTTTGGAGAAATTAACTGTAAATAGATTGGCCTTTATTGTTTTTCTAATTGTATCTGTTTATGACTATGAAATTTACAATTGTGGCAAGTATATAGAAATATTATTGATTATTTTATATTGAACTTTTATCATACAGCTTTGCTAAATTAACTCAGTTCTGGGACTTTAACTTTATTAGAATTTTATACATGTACAATAATATTTGTACCTACAGTTTTATATTTTCCTTTTCAATCTTTATGTATTTTTTAAATTTCTGTTTTTTGCCTTATTACAGTGGTTAGGACTTCCAATACAACGTAAAATAGAAATGGAGTATGTCACTGTCTTTGTTGTGCTTCTGATTTAAAGGCAAAATCCTTAATCCTCACCATTAAGGATGTTAGGTGAAAATTATTCATCGAGGCTTTTAATCAGATTGAGGAAATTCTTTTTTATTCCTTTTTTTTCCAAAGTTTTCATCATAAATAGATTTAATAACATATTGAGAGGATCACGTGTTTTTTCTACTTTATTCTATTGATATGTTGAAATACGTTATACTGATTTTCAATTGTTTAGATAACTTTGTTTTCCTGGAACGAACCACATTTGGGCATGATGCATTGTCCTTTTAATGTACTTTTCCTGTTTGTTGCTGGATTTTTTTTCTAACATTTGCCTCCATATTTATGAGGGACAATGATCTTTGGTTATTTTCTCTTGCAATTCCTTTGACTGGCTTCATTGTCAGGGTAACATTGGCCTCATAAAATTTTCTAAAAGTGATTTTGGAAAGTTGATATTAATTCTTCCTAAATTATTTGATAGAATTCACGAGTGAAGCCATCTGGACTTAAACTTTTTCAGAGAAGGTGTTTAATAATTAATTTTTAAGATACGAGGATATTTAGATTTTGGTTATTTTTGTTTTTCTAATATTTTCACAGAAATTGATTAATTAGTCATAAAGTTTTTTATAATCTTCACTTATTTTCCTTTAAAAGTCACTAGGCTCTCTAGTGATATGACCTTTTTTATCTCTGAATTAGATAATTTGTGTTTTCTCTTTTTTTTTTCTTAATCACTCTAACTTGGATTTCATCAAATTATTTGATTTTTTTCAAAGACCATATTTTAAATTTATTGATTGTTTCCCATCACTTGTCCACTTTGTTTTTTCTTTATTTATGCATAGTTTGAGGTAAATTTGTTCTTTTTTTATCCCTAGATTTTTAATATGAAAGCTCAAATAATTGATTTTAAACTTTCTTTTTGTATAAGACCTTTAAAGCTATACATTTACCTTTAAAAGTTTTGATTACATACCACAAAATTTGATATTTTATATTTCTTTTTCATTTAGTTGAAATATCTTCAAATTTTCTTCGTGATTCCTTCTTTGTCTAGTGGATTATTTTAGAAATATATCAGTTAATTTTCAAACATTTGTGGATAATCTAGATGTCTTTTTATTACTGATTTCTGATTTAATATCTGTTGTGGTCCAAAAATATATATTTAGGTGTACATCTTTCGAAGTTTATTGAGACTTACTTAAAAACAGTATTTATTTTTATCTCTTTTGTTTTCCATTTTTGCTTGATTCTCTCTATGCTGTACATACTTCAAAGTAAAAGGAGTTTGTGTTGAGTGTTATTTTTCTGTTTTTAGTTAGTAATTGAGATGCCTCCAATAATTTCTTCAAAGTTATATTTGAAGACAGGTTTTATTAATTTTACTTCTATTGAATGTTGCTTCTTCTAAAAAATGCAAAATACTGGACATATGTTTAGCTTATGTATTGAGGAATAGATGCTCCATTCTATTATTCTCTATTCCTCATTGTAATGAGAACATTGCATCCTGTTGTCAATGCTTTGCAGTTTTGTGGTGAGGAAATGAATGTTTGAAATGTGATTAAAACAGCAATATCCTGATCGAGATCTATATTTATTGAGAGGGAATTTGTATTTAGATTTGGCTGAAATTTACAGAAATCCCAAAGTAATAATAGTTTAAATCAAAGAGAATTTGTTTTTATTTTGGAAAATTAGCATTCTATTAATTGTATGCCATTTCACAGTATAATTTTACATTGATTTCTACACAATGGCTTCCATTCTCAAGTTCACCTCATAGTCCATGATGGAAGCTTTCACCACAACAATTAACCAAAATTATAGTCACCAATGGAATAAAGGGGTACATAAAAGCATAGCTGTCAAAATTACTTCCTAGAACTTAAATTTATGGCTTCATTATAGGCCAATTATCTGACCTTTATATATGTCCACTCCTAACTTTACAAAAGGCTAAGAAATGTAGGCATCATACAAAGAAGCCATGTATTTAACTGAACATCAGAGGCTCTATTATCAAGGAAAAATGGGAGAATAGAGAATGGAAACATCCATCAAATCTGTGCAAAGATTCAAGCTCCAAATGAATTCTCCAACTAGATATAATTATGGTTGATATTTTCTTTCTAATGACAACATTAATTTCATTACCAGAAAGCCTATCCCCTGTAAACCAGTTCACACATACTAAACATATCTTGCATTACTAGTTCTTAGTAATAGTAAAGTTCTATTGCTTTTTCTCCTTATTTTTCTGGTATTTAGAGAGAAATCATCTGAATTGTTGGCAATGTAATAATAAATCCATTATTTGTGGTTAATATAATGAAAGGGTATATTCCAGAAGGATGTGACCACAAAAAAATTACCACAATTGGTAGTTTGTCCCCAAATCTCTAATTTGTTTGAGGTTCTCATGTGAATAACACTTTCTAAATGACTAAGATTTGAGTCTATTGCCTTAAAAGTCAATAAATTCATGTTAGCTATATCTACTTGTCAATTATAGACCTTTATGATTATAATCTTTTACATGTTAATACTATTCAGAACAATAAAAATTATAGTGAAACAGTAACCAGAGAATCTACTATTTACAATGGATGGTTTCAACCATACACTCATTCATTTAAAAAAAAAGATCACTGAGCTGTTAACTCTGCATTAGTGAACAAAACAATTGGAATGCTTTTTCTCCTGGAGCTAAAAACAAGTAGGACAAGATAATCAATAAATAATTAAATAAATAATATTCCAGTTGTGGATAAATAGTCTGAAGAAAAATAGATGTCTCTAAGAAAATAAAGAGAAGTAAAGGAGTAGTATTTTAGATGTGTGCTTAGAAATGTTATCTCTGTGTAAACACTGAATTAAGAATTGGATATTGGACTCTAGAGTTTAGGTGTTAAGCTTAAGTTAGAGAAACAAATATCTGAGCTGTCAGGTATAGGCATTATTTAAAATATAGAATTGGATAAGATTATCTATGAATAAATATAGATAAAGAAGGGAAAAGCCCAATCTCTTTTGTTAATACAAGGGTATTATAATATTTAGAAGTCGTGAAAGGAAAGAGAAGCAACAAATGAAACAGAGATGGAGCACTTTGTGAGATAAGAGCTTCAAGAGAAAGCAGTGTCACTAATAAGTGTAATATAAGAACCAATAAATATTTTTTGATTAGTATTTCTACTAAAAATATTTACTATAAATTCTTGCACAGTGTATTTCCCACGCACAGAAAACGAAAGTTTGACATTAACACAATTGAGCATTTTGTTTGTCATGGAATGCTATTAAATAGCTTTATTCTGAGGCTAGGTAGTTTATGGAAGCAATGCTTACATAAAAAATTGAAGTTTGATGTATTTTTAGTCATTTCAGTGGTGTGAAGATCTTTAGCAACTGCAGCCTGGAAGATTTTGCACATTTTATTTCAAAGCCAAAGTCCCAATGTCTTCAAAATCAACCACGTTTAGATCTATCATACAAAGTTGCGGAGTGTGGTAACAAACAAGTGGAACAAGGAGAAGAATGTGACTGTGGGAGTGAAGAGGTGGGTACTAATTTGGAAGAATATATACCAGAATTACATAAAAAATTATTAATTTTTGTAGTGTTATACTGCCATTTTATAATAAAAATACCAATTTATCAAACTCACTTTTCTACAAGGAAGGCATGTAAGGATTATAATAAACTAATGAATGTACTTATATATTGGTATATGGATTCAATGGTTTATAGATTATCCATATGGTGATTTTCAAGATCATTAATCCCACAGCTGAGTTGACCTAGGTTTACACTTTTCCTCTTAAGTGTATTCTTCCCTAGAATTTCTTCTTCTTAAGATCCTCTGCTATTCAGAAAGATAGAAATAAAGTTTCACAATTGAACAGTAAAACATAGAAGGCACATTTGTGGCTTTGAATATGTTAAACCAGGTCAATATTTAAGTCAAAAAAATTTGGACCATACGTAATCAATAAAAGCTGATTTTTCCAACCCAGTCTTAGATAAAGCTGCTGGATTGGAGAGAGGTGGAAAGAGTAGAGATAAAGGGAATGCAATGAAGGAGAGAGAGGTTGTGAGTCTCATAGTGAGTGGTATGGATGTGAGAGAATCAAGATTTGAATGGAGTTCAGTTCCCCACTGCAGCAGCTAAGGTTATTCATGTGTACCCTCCCCAACATGGAAAGTGTGCTTTTAGATACGTAGTTGGCTGACGTGCTTTTCAGGAATTATTCCCCTTTACCCACTCATTTTTGCTTGTTTGGATCTGAATGAAAACATCTTGAAAATTTCTAACAAAAATTGAGAGTAGTGTATCTTAGCTCTATTAAATGTCATATAATTGAGTCCCAAACTCCTGTGATATAATTTACCTTCTGGAATCCCATATAGATAGCAAAAGCAGTGACATTGATTTAGCAGAATAGTTCTGGAAAATAAGCAAATTTAGTGTGCCCTAGTAAGTATCATGCTATAACTCATATTAAGACTACTGAAATCCATAATTTGTTTTTGCTTAACTTACTGAAATTTTTTTGCCCAATTAGCCCTATTTCAAATCCCTGGGAATTTAAAAATGTGAATGTGTGTGTGTGAATGCATTGTCTCTCTAGTCTTCTCCTTTCTTATCTGCTGCTTTTATTAAGCCTAATAATAGAATTTTTAAAAACAGAATCACTGGGCATAGGTGAATTAAAGCATAAAACAGTGCATAATAAGATATGGATGAATGATATAGAGGTAATAATTTCAGTTATGTTCAGAAATATTATTTTCTAGCTCTCTGTCTTTCGAGAATTAAAAGTAAAGTAAAATTTGAATATCTCATAAAAGTTACAGACTTATTAAAATACAGTAGATTCATAAAGGTTGATTACGAACTAGTCACTATAATGAAATTGTTAAATCATAACATCTGTTTATTTCATGTCTTGTATTTAACTATCTCTTTGTCTACAAGAGCCAGAGATCTTCTCAATATCTTTGCTTTAGTGGAGTCTGGGGCTTCGGAAAATCCTACTACCAATATAGTCAAACCTACTCTAGGGATATAACAAATACACAGTCTCACACATAGTAGGTGACCAATAAATGTCTGTTAAATAAGGGAGTGAGTAAGTGTCTTTATTTTTTCTGTTTGCACACATGTAAGTTAAGCATCTACTTGTATATTATATAATATGTGGACGTCATTAAAATATCTATCCAATGTAAAGAAGAGTTGGAAAATATTTCAGAGCATTTGACTTTCCTTTCAGGAGTGTGCTATGGACCCACACTTATGCTGTGAGGCTTCTACATGTAGACTATCACGTGGTTCAGACTGTGCTGATGGACTATGCTGTTCTCAGTGTAACGTAAGAGCCTTTTAAAATTTCTGTATTACCTACATAGTAAAGTTCTCATTCTTTATCATATTTATATGTTCACATTCTACTTTATTCGATATCATTTACCTTACCCATCAGTTTATGGCAAAAGGAGAAGAATGTAGGACTTCCTTTGGTGAATGTGATCTCACTGAATATTGCAATGGATCATCTGCATCATGTCAAGATGACCTTTATGTTCAGAATGGGCATCCATGTGGAGAGAATCAATGGATCTGTCTGGATGGAAAATGTGTGAGTGGGACAAACCAATGTGTGGATATACTTGGTGAAGGTATTTATTATAATTTGATTTCCCATATATGTATTTTTCTGGAAACTGAGAAGGAGATGTTGATATATAATTGTGATTTTTAAAATAAATGTGATTTTTAGTATAAATGTTTTAAAGGATTATAGCAAGAGAAGAGGAATACTATAAGCAACAACATCATACAAATTGTCTGGGTTTAAAATTCGGAATTATTTCCACAAAATAATAAAGGGAAAGATTCAAAGTCTGTAGGCTCTGCACTCAAGAAAGAAGAAGGCAGACTGAACACAAGCTACGTTTCCATCTCTCACCCCATATCCACAGTTTTCTTAATAAATATAGAATAAATACTTATGGCTATGAACATTAAAAGGGTCATAAATATAAGTTGTCATATGAATACAATTTAAAGCACACATACAAACACACACAGACAAATGCACACATTCATACCTGGGTGACACACATTCATACAAGGGTGACCCATGAAAATCCCAAAGAGGACTCACGGAAATCCAGGATCTATGAAATCATTTAAAAATGATATAAACTAAGGTTGAAAACAAAAAGGAAAGTCATGGCACAGAATATACATGGAATCATTTGCTGAAGAAAATGGCAACAGCAGCAATGCCAACAGTATTTCATGTCCATATCAGAAGAATCAAGAGCAATTGACAGAGGAAATATTTAGGATATTCATAGAAATAGCCAGGTGGATCAACCTTCTCTCAACTGGAAGAGGTAGCAATGCCTACTCTAATGTCTGTGTGAAGGGGAGTCGTAACATGATTATCAACTCCCAAAATGAACATACAATCAGAATGACTATTGGTTTGAAAGAAGGCAACACAAAGACACGAGGACAGAAACTTATAAAATGGGAAAGTGCTCTCCTGAGGAAATGGGTGATTTGGAACCACAGTGAAGACATTTTGAAGCAAGAGAGAAAGATAAGTATATATAGAGAGTGAGAGATGAGATACTGAGATGGAGATAGAGGTAGAGATGAGATAGAAAGAGAAAGAGAAAGTAATAGAAAGGAAAAGAAGATCTTGAATTGAAAGGTGTATTGGTTAAAGTTTAAAAATAAAATAACACATTGGTTAAATCACTGAAAAGGTAGAACTTCTGTCTAAGCTGGCAGATGGAATTGAGAATTTCACCCCAATGCTGAAAAGATAAATACAAAAAAGAGAAAGTATTTGCATTTACTTTCCACATTCATCTCTGTAAGAATTGTGAATGATGTCCAAAAAAAGGAGACTAAACCAGGAGAGGGCAGAATAAAGCAAAAAGAAAAGGTAATCATAGAAATTAGTAAAAGTCATTGTTGACTAATATACATACAGAGAGAAATTAAAAATTGATATAAGTCAAATATTCATTTTATAATCTAAGATAACTACAAGAAGAATGATAAAATAATGTGAAACTAAAAGCTAATAAAGGGGAAAAAAACAAAAGCATTGAAAATATTTGATTAAGCCAAAAGAAGGCAAGAATAGTAAAAAAAAGAAGAACATAGAATAGGAAAACAAATACTAAGGCAGATTATTTACATTTAAATATTTATCAATTACATTAAAACTTCTAATAAATATTAAATTTGGGAAAGAATGTAGCAAGTAGTGACAGATGCAATCATAAGAAAATGACTAGAAAAATCAAGACACATTGGGTTGATGATATTTTTAAAGGCGTTGGGGTACAGTGAAACCAAAGACAACTAATGGTTTAAATTTCCATGGGAGAGAAACTTTGCATATCTTAGGGGAGGACTGTTGGCCTTTATGTTCCTAGGGACATTGCAGGTTCTGAAAGTCGAAGATCAGCTTGGCTTGGGCAGAGATCTACTAGAAAAAAAGATTAAAAAATTTTAGCAGTTGAAATTTAAGGGGGGAGCTGTTGAAACTATAGACCATTTTTCCCATGAGGCATTCTTGGAGCGCTAAAGCTGCTCAGGAACTTGGTCAGTTAGGTCAAAAATGTTAAAAAGGCATTACAAACTTCCCTGCAGTCACAAGATGATCAAAGACTAAATGGCGGAGGAATCTTGCATCCAGAAAATCTTAGTCTTCTCCTAAAAGCTTTTGCTACATTTCGAAGTGCTTGTATTAGTAGGCTGGGAAGTTGTTCTGAGATTCTCTAAAGGGTAACTATTCATCCCTGGCAGACTTTCAGTGAAGAGAAGATAAATACTTGCAAAGCTCTCAATCAGTAGCTTTCAAGGGCCATACCAAAAATAATGAGGTGAATCCAGAATAAAACTGTACATCAGCCCTTGCCCATATAATTGCTTGATTAGATTTATGTGATCACTGCCTCACTCAATCTGCTTAACTCAGGAGAGGGAGTCGTTAAAATGATAAGACAGAGAATGGAAAGAAGCAATCTTTAAAGAGATAAGAACCAATAATTTTCAAAATGAAATAGGTCAACCCACAAATTCAAGATGTTCTCAGAATCTTAAGAAGGATGTCTTGAAAGGAAAAATACATAAAGACAACATAGCAAAACTGCCAGAAAATAAATAAAAAGAGGAGAACAAAAACATCTGGGTGGTTTAGGGGAAACACAATACCTTTAAATGAGCAAGAAAGACTCAGACTTCTCATTTCTCAACAATTATGAAAGCCAGAAAACAAAATAAAGGCATCTCTTAAGGGCTAAAAGAAATTAAGTACCCACCTAGAATTCTGTAACAAGCAAAAATACCTTCCATGTCTTTTCAACAAATGTACTTGAACAGCTGTATAGTTGCAGGCAGAATAATTAATTTGAACCACTACCTCATACTAAACACAAGAATTAACTTAAAATGTATCATAGACCTAAATGTAAGAGCAAAAACCATAAAACTTTTAGAGGAAAACACAGGCATAAATCTTAGTGACCTTAGATTAGGCAATGTTTTCTTAGATATGACATCCAAAGCTCAAGGGACAAAAGAAAAAGGCATGAATTGGACTTCATCAACATTTTACAAAGCTTTTGTTGTTCTAAGGATATCATCAAGAAAGTGAAAAGAAACTCAAGGAATGGGAGAACATATTTGCAAATCATATTTCTTATAATAGACTCGTATACAAGTCTATGTATTAAACTTGTAAAGAACTACGTAAAGAACTTTTTCAACTCAATAAAAAGACAACCCAAATTTAAAAATAGGCAAAGAATTTGAATAGGCATTTCTCAAAAGAAGACATAGAAATGGCTAATCACAAGAAAGATGCTCAAAATCATTAGTCATTAAGGAAATGTCATTAAGTCATTAAGTCATTAAGATACTTCTTCACATTCACTGGGATGGCTATAATTTAAAAACAGGCAATAGCAAATGTTAGTGAGGATGTAGCAAAATCAGAACTACTATGCATTACTGCTGAGAATATAAAATGGTGTAGCTGCTGTAGAAAACATTTTGGCAATTTTTCAAAATGTTGAACACAGCAATTTTACCCCTGGTATGTACCCAAGAGTATTGTAAACATACGTCCCCTGAAAACCTTATATACAAATGTTCATAGCACCATTATTCATAATAGCCAAACAGTAGAAACAACCCAAATGTTCATCAACTGATGAACGAGTAAACAAAATATGTAGTATTATTAGGCAATAAAAATTAATGAAGTGCTGATATTTGCTAAATGTGGATGAATTTTGAAAACATTATGCAAAGCTAAGGCAGCCAGTCACAAGGACCACATATTCTGACTCCATTTATATTAAGAGTATAGAATACACAAATATACAGTGACAGAAAGGAGATTAATGGTTCCCTGGGGCTGGGGAGGGAAGGAATGTGGTTGTGTCTTTGTGCGTGTTTGTGTTATTTGACATATATCCAATTTAATGTTACAGCATATTGATAACCACCTTTGCTGTCACAACTTAATACTGCTGAATGGACTACAATGCCGTATCTGCTGTAGACTAAGAACCTGTTTGGTTGGTTTCTTGGTTGGTTGTTTTTAAACCTACGTGTTTCAGTGTTTCTCAATTTTCTCTTCTATTCTTTTGGTCATTTTTCTCTACCTATGCCAATCCTACTCTGTTTTAATTTCTCTGCCTTTATAACTATTTTAATATCTCAAGGCAAGCCATCTTAGCTGTTTATATTCCTTCATATATCTTGAATTGATATCCATGTAATACTGAGTTATTCTGTGGATGACCTAACAGGTGTGAAGTGGTATCTCGTAGTTTTGATTTGCATTTACCTGATGACGAATGATGAGCATCTTTTCATGTGCTTATTGGCCATTTGTATGTCTTCTTTGGAGAAATATTTATTCAAATCCTTTACCTATTTTTTAATTGAGTTGTCTTTTTATCATTGAGCTGTAATAGTTCTTTATATACTCTTGACACAAGTTTATTGTCAAATTCATGTTTTGTAAATATTTACTCTCACTTGGTAGATTATCTCATCACTTTCTTGATGACCTCTTTTGAAGCACAAAATTTTAATTTTGAAGAAGTTCAATTTATCTGTTTTTTTCTTTTGTGCTTGTGATTTAGGTTTTATATCTAAGAAAGCATTGCCTAGTTCAAGGTCCTGACTGACTCCTTTGTTTTCTTCTAGGACTTTTATGGCTCTTGCTCTTAAATTTGGGACTATAATCCACTTTGAGTTCATTTTTGTGTATGGTATGAGAAATTGTTCCAACTTCATTCTTTAGCATGTGGATATCCAGTTGTCTCAGTGTCACTGTTGAAAAGCTGATTATCCCCCTCATTTAATTCCTCCCTTTTGGCACCTCTGCTGAAAAATCACTTGACCATAAAAATAGGGGTTTATTTCCAAACTCTCAATTCTATTCCGTTGATCTACACATCTATATGCTTCTGTCAGTAGCACACTGTCTTGATTACTGTAGCTTTGTAGTTTGTTTGAAATCAGGAAATGTGAGTAATCCAACTTATTTCTTCTTTTTAATATTATTTTGGATCTCCTTGGTCTCTTGCATTTCTTGAATTTTAAAATCAACCTGTCAATTTCTGCAAAAAAGGCAGCTGGATTTTGATAGTAATTGTGTTGAATCTGTGTATCAGTTTGAGGTGTAATTTTATATCAACTATATTAAGGCTTCCAATTGATGAACATGGAATGCCTTCCAATTATTTGGATCTTAATTTCTTTTAATTGAATGTTTTATAGTTGTGTAATTATCAGTGTACAAGCCTTACACTTCTTTTGTGAAGTTTATTTCTTGATATTTTATTCTATATGATGCTACTATAAATAAGATTTTTCTTAGTTTCATTTTTGGATTGTTCATTAATACTGTATAGATATCAGTTGATTTTGAATATTGATCTTTTATCCTGCAACCTTGCTGGAATCCTTTATTAGTTCTAATAGTTATTTTTAGTGGATCCCTACTATTTCTATATATCAGAAAATGTCTGATAATTGGTCTTTGGGTGGTGAACGTAATGTAGTCTACACAAATCTAAATATAATGACATCGGAAATTTATATAATGTTTTAAAACAATGTTACCTCAATAAGAAAAGGGTAGAGTTTGAAAAAAAAGAAAATGTCATATGGAAATAGGCATAATTTTATTTCTTAATTTACAATCTGTATGCCTTTTATTTTTTCTTCTTGGCTATTTTTCCTAGTTAGTACTTCCAGTACAATGTTGAATAGAGGTTCTCAGGACACATAGTCTGATGTGTTCCTTATATTAGGGGTTGGGGATTGAGTTTTTCAGTATTGACGTTACCAATGGTTTTTCATAATCGCTTTGTCAGGTTGAGGAAGTTCATTTCTGTTACCCAGTTTGTTGAGTTGTTTTGTTTTGTTTTGTTTTGTTTTGTTTTTAATAGAGTGAAATGGTATTTTCCAGTCCTCTGTTTCTATTGAAGTGATCATGATTGTTTTTGTCTTTTATTTTGTTAATATGGTATATTACACAAATTGATTTCCAACCTTGCATTTCTGGAATGCACCACTTGGTCATGGTATATTACCTTTTTTTATGTTGCTGGATATGGTTTGTCGATATATGCTTGATGACTTTTTTTTCTTATGTTTTTATTGTGACAAAATATAAATAACATAAAATTTACCTTTTTATCCTTTTTAAGTGTAAAATTCAGTGTCATTAAGTTCATTCACGTTATTTTGCAAACATCACTATCATCCATCTCCATAACTCTTTTCAATTTCCCAAACTGAAACTCCATTCCCAAAGTACCTCATATAAGTGGTATTATACATTATCTGTCTTTTTGTGACAGCCTTATTTTACTTAGCATAATGTCTTCAAGGTTCATCCATGTCAGAATTTCTTTCTTTTTTAAGGCTGAATAATATTCCACTGTATGTATATATCACATTTTGCTTATCCATTCATCTGTCAATGGACACTTGGGTTGTTTTCACCTTTTGGATATTGTGAATAATGCTGCTATGGACATGGGTGTACAAATATCATTCAAGTCTCTGCTTTCAATTCTTTTGCTGAATCGTATGCTAATTCTATTTTTAATTTTTTGAGGAACTGCCTTACTGTTTCCCACAGTGGCTACATCATTTTACATCCGCATCAGCAATGTTCAAGAGTTCCAACTTCTCCATGTCCTTGCCAACACTTATTATTTTCTGTTTTTGTGATCGTAACCATCCTAATGGGTATGAGATGATATCTCATTGTGGTTTCAATTTGCATTTCCCTAATGCTTAGTAACGTGGAACATGTTTTCATGTGCTTATTGGCTATTTGTATAACTTCTTTGCAGAAATGTCTGTTTTAGTCCTTTGCCTATTTTTAATTGGGTTGTTTTTTGTTATTGCTGAGTTGTACCAGTATTTATATATTTCAGACATTAACCCTTTATCAGATACATGATTTTTAAATATTTTCTCCCATTCTGTTGGTTGACTTCACTCTGTTGATTTCCATGCACGAAAGTTTTTAAAATTTTGATCTATAATTTCTTTCATTGCCTGTGCTTTTGGCATCAAATCCAAGAAATGGTTGTCAAATTCAATGTTAAAAAAGCTTTTCCTCTGTATTTTCTTCTAAGAGTTTTATAGCTTTTATGCTTACACTTAGGTATCTGATCCATTTTGAGTTAATTTTTGTATATCATGTAAAGTAAGGGTTCAACTTCATTCTTTTGCATGTGGATATCCAGTTTTCTCAGTATCAGTTGTTGAAAAGACTACCCTTTTCCAGTGAATGGTTTTGGCACCCTTATCAAAAATTACTAGACCATATATGCAAAGATTTATTTCTGAGATCTCTATTTTATTCCATTGGTGTGTGTATATATATATATATATATATGTATATATATATATGTGTGTGTGTGTGTCTTTGTGCCAGTACAACATTATTTAGAATACTGTAGCTTTACAGTAAGTTTTAAAATCAGAAAATGTGAGACCTCCAAGTTTGTTCTCCATTTTCAAGATTGTTTTGGGTATTTGAGGTCCTTCGAGATTCCGTATGAATTTTAGGATCAATTTTTCTATTTCTGCAAAAACGCGGTAGGTTTTCATTGAAGCTTTAAATTACTTTTGATAATATTGTCATCTTAGTATTTACTCTTCCATCTCATAAACACAGGATGTCTTTCCATTTATTTGTATCTTCTTTAATTTCTTTCAGCAACATTTTGTGGGTTTCATTGTGCAAGTTTTTCACCTCTTTGGTTAATTTTATTCCTAATTTTTTTTTTTTTTGATACTATGGTAAGTGGAATTGTTTACTTAATTTCCTTTTGGGATTTTGTCATTAATAATGTATAGAAATGCAACTGATTTTCACGTGTTAACTTTATATCCTGAAACTTTGCTGAATATATTTATTAACTCTAACAGTTCGAGTGTGTATGTGTATGTAACATTTAGGGTTTTCTATATATATAAGATATTAGAGACTGTGAACAGACATAATTTTTCTTCTTCCATTCCAATTTAGATGCTTCTTATTTCTTTTAGTTGCCTATTGCTCTGACTGGGACTTCTAGGACTATGTTGAATAGAAGCGATGAAATCCCACATCCTTGTCTTGTTCCTTTTCTTAGAGGAAAAGCTTTCACTCTTTTACCATTGACTATTAGGTTAACTGTGTGTTTTTCGTAAATGGCTTTTATTATAATTGAGGCAGTTTTTGTCAAATTTTTTTTTTGTCAAATGTTTTTTCTGCATCAATTGACATGATCATGTGGTGGGTTTTTTTGCCCTTCATTCTGCTGTTTTGTCATATGACATTTATTTATTTTTGGACATTGAAACATCCTTGCATTCCAGGAATAAATCCCACTTAGTAATGGTGTATAATGCTTTTAGTATGCTCTAGAATTCAATTTACTAGTATTTTGTTGAGGTTTGTTTTTTTTGTGTGTGAGGAAGATCAGCCCTGAGCTAACATCTGCCAATCTTCCTCTTTTTGCTGAGGGAGATTGGCCCTGTGCTAACATCCATGCCCATCTTCCTCCACTTTATATGGGACACTGCCACAGCATGGCTTGACAAGCAGTGTGTCGGTGCGCACCTGGGATCTGAACCCCGGGCTGCTGCAGCGGAGCACACACACTTAACCGCTATGCCACCAGGCCAGCCCCTTGTTGAAGTTTTTTAAATCAACATTCACAAGAGGTATCAGTCTGTAGATTTCTTGAGGATTTTTATGTCTATATTCATGAGGGACATTCTCAAATTTTTCTTTCTTGAAATGTCTTTGGGTTTTTTTAGTATCAGGTTTCATTGAATGATTCAGGAAGTATTCTCTACTCTTATATTTTTTGGAAGAGTCTGTGATGTGCTGTATTAATTATTTGGAGTTTCTGTGGAATTCACCAGTGAAGCCATCTGCACTTGGGCTTTTCATTGTGGGAAATTTTCTGGTTAATAATTCAAACTTGTCAATTTTGTTGATCTTTTCAAAAAACTAAATTCTGTTTTTTTTGATTTTTTTCTATCATTTGTCTGTTATCTATTTTATTATTTTTATGCTATGATTTCTATTATTTTTCTTCTGTTTTCTGTATGTTTAGAATGCTCTTTTTTTGGTATCTTAAGATGGAATGCTAGATTATTGATTTGAAATCTTTCTTCTATCCTACTTTAAATATTTACAGCTATAAATTTGTAAGACTGCTTTCAATGCTTCTCATAATTTTTTTTTTTTGTGAGGAGATCAGCCCTGTGCTAACATCCGCCAGTCCTCCTCTTTTTTTGCTGAGGAAGACGGCCCTGGGCTAACATCTGTGCCCATCTTCCTCCACTTTATATGGGATGCCACCACAGCATGGCTTGCCAAGCAGTGCGTCGGTGCGCGCCCGAGATCTGAACCAGCGTACCCCGGGCTGCCGCAGCAGAGCACGTGCACTTAACCGCTTGCACCACCGGGCCGGCCCCCATCATAAATTTTTATATGTCATGTTTTCATTTCTATTCATCTCAAAATATTTTCTAATTTCCCATGAGATTTTTTGCTTTGATGCTTTGGTTATTTAGGAGTGTGTTATTTGATTTCCACATTTTTGCATTTTTCTAATTTACTTTTATTATTGATTTTTAATTCAATTCCATTGTATTCAGAGAACATAATTCATATGATTTCAATCCTTTTCAATTTATTTATATTTTCTTGGCCTCACATATGTTCTATCTTGGAGAATTTCCAGATGCATGGGAAGAATATGTATTCTACTGTAGCTGGATAGAGTATTTTGTAGATATCTGTTAGGTCTAGTTCATTGTAGAGTTGTTCTAATTTTATATTTCCATGGTGATCTGTATATTTGTTCTATCCCTCATTAAAAGTTAAAAAAGATAAACTGTTATTTTTGCCTATTTCTTTCTTCAATTCTATCAGTTTTTGTTTCATGGATTTTGGTGCTCTATTCTTAGGGGATATGTTTATAACTGTAATATCTTCCTCATGAGTTGGCTGTCTTATCATTGTGAAATATCTTTTTTTGTCTCTAGTAACAATATTTTTCTTATAGTCTGTTTTTTACGATGTTAGTATAGCCGCTCCAGCTCTCTTTTTATCATTGCTTGTATGGTATATCTGTGTCCATTCATTTACTTTCAACCTATTTGTACCTTTGAATCTAAATTTTGTCTGTTCCATACATCATATAGTTGGATCATATTTTGTAATCCATTCTGCCAATCTCTTCTCTTTTTTGTGTGTGAGGAAGATTAGCCCTGAGCTGACATCCATTGCCAATCCTCCTCTACTTTATATGAGACACTGCCACAGCATGGCTTGATAAGCCATTGGTCCTCGCCCCGGGGGATCCGAACCTGAAAACCCCAGGCTGCCGAAGTGGAGTGCGTGAACTTAATTGCTGCACCACCGGCCCCGCCCATGCCAATCTCTTATTTTTGATTGAAGTGTTTAATCCATTCACATAATGTAATTACTAGTAAGGTAGGATTTCTATCTGCCCTTTTACTGTGTGTTTTCAATATATCTTACATTTTCCATGTGTTCCTCAATAATGTCTTCCTTTGTGTTGAATAGATATTTTCTAGTGTAATATTTTAACCTCTTGGTGATTTCTCTTACTATATATTTAGTTATTTCTGAGCGGCTTGCTTGCATATTACGATTACTATCTTAAAACATTCAATTAATACTAACTTAATTACAAAAGTAAACAAAAACTTCACGTATATATACCTCTGTTTCCCCTTACTTTTTCTATTTTTGTCATACATCTTCACATCTTTATATGAACCCATCAACAAAATTTAATAATATTTGTTTTTATGCAGTTGTCTTTTAAAATCTATAGAAGAGAGTCCCAACAATAAATATGTTTACATTGTGTTATATTTACTTACTTTATTTTATAGTTTACTTCATTAGCATTCATTATTCCTTCATGTAGATTTGAGTTACCATATAGTGTCCTTTCATTTCAGCCCGAAGAATGCACTTTAGTATGACTTGCCGGGCAAGCCTGCTAGAGATAAGTTCTATCTGATTTTGTTTATCTTGGGACATTATAATTTCTCTTTATTCTATTTTATTTTATATTTTTTATTTTTCCCCCAAAACCCCAGTAGATAGTTGTATGTCATAGCTGCACATCCTTCTAGTTCCTGTGTGTGGGACGTGGCCATGAGGCCGGAGAAGCGATGCGTAGGTGTGCACCCGGGATCTGAACCCGGGCTGCCAGTAGTGGAGCACGCGCACTTAACTGCTAAGCCACGGGGCCAGCCCTCTCCTTTATTTTTTGAGGAGGGTTTAGCTGAATATAGAATTCTTGGTCTTTTTCTCTCAAAACTCTGTAGATATCATCCTACTGTAATCTGGCCTCCCTAGGCTCTGATGAGAAGTCATCTGTTAATCTCACTGAGCATCCTTGCATGCCATAGGTTATTTTTATTGGGCATCTTTTAAGATTTGCTTTTTGTCATTGACTGTATTCAACTTGACCATGATATGTCTAAGTGTGGATCTCTTTGAGACTGTTCTACTTGGAGTTTGTTGATCCTCTTGTCCAAATATATATATATTAAATATAAATTTTATATAAATATGAAATATATAATATAAATACATACTATATAAATATATAATATTAATATATACATATAAATATATAATATATAGAAATATATATATATTGCAAAGATTTCATCCATTATGTCTCAAAGTATTTCTCTGCCCCTTTCTATTTTTCTTGTCAGTATTAGAATCCCTTTATGTGAATATTCATATGCTTGATGTTGTCCCACTGGCCCATAAAGCTCTCTTCCTTTTGCATCATTTGATTTTTTCTTCTTTTTATCATACTGAATAATCTCTGTTGACCTATCCCCTAGTTGGTAAAATCTGGCGGGTTAAATCTGTTGTTAATTTTTAAATTTCTCTAGTGAATTATTTCATTTTAGTTATTATAGTTTTCAATTCCAGAATTTCTATTTGTTTCTTTTTTATCATTTATAAATCTGTGTTATTATTCTGTTTGGTGAGAGATCTTTGTAAGATTTTTCTTTAGTTTTTTAGAAATGGTTTCCTCTACTAATTTTAACACATTTGTAATAGCTGATTTAATGTGTTTTTCTACTACGTTCAAAATGTTTTTTCTTTGTATGTAACATACATTCCTATTTCTTCAGATGTAGTGTAATTTTTGTTTAAAACTGGAAATTTTAGATAACATATTTTGACAATTCTGGTTCAAACTCCTCTATCTCCCAAGATTTGTTGTTGTTGTCTTAGCACTTATTTGTTTAGTGAGTTTTCTGGACTAATTTTATAAGTTCTATATTCCTTGCAGTGTGCAGCCACTGTGTTCCCTGCTAGCTTTTTTTTTTTTTTATTGATGTCTTAATAGTTTATAACCTTGTGAAATTTTGGTCATACATTTTTGTTTGTCAATCACCATGTACATGTCTCCCTACACCCCTTGTGCCCATTCCCTACCCCCACTGCCCCTGGTAACTACAATACAGTTTTATCTGTCCATGTGTTGGTTTATATTCCACATATGAGTGAGATCATATGGTGTTTGTCTTTCTCTTTCTGGCTTATTTCATTTCACATAATACCCTCCAGGTCAATCCATGTTGTTGCAAATGGGATGATTTTGTCTTTTTTTATGGTTGAGTAGTATTCCATTGTGTATATATACCAAATCTTCTTGATCCAATCAGTTGAGGGACACTTGGGTTGCTCCCACTTCTTGGCTATAGTGAATAATGCTGCAATGAACATAGGGGTGCATAAGCCTCTTTGGATTGTTGATTTCAGGTTCGTTGGATAGATTCCCGGTAGCGGAATATGTGGATCATAGGGTATTTCTATTTTTAATTCTTTGAGGAAACTCCATACCATTTTCCATAGAGGCTGCACCAGTTTGCATTCCCACCAGCTGTGTATGAGGGTTCCTGTTTCTCCACATCCTCTCCAACGTTTGTTGTTTTTTGTCTTGGTGATTATAGCCATTCCAGCGGGTGTGAGGTGACATCTTAGTAGTGTTGTTTTGATTTGCATTTCTCTGATGGTTAGTGATGTTGAACATCTTTTCATGTGCCTATTGGCCATCTGTATATCTTCTTTGGAGAAGTGTTTGTTCATTTCCTCTGCCCATTTTTTGATCGGGTTTTTGTTTTTTGTTGTTCAGTTGTGTGAGTTCTTTATATATTATAGAGATTAATCCCTTGTCAGATATATGTTTTGCAAATATTTTCTCCCAGCTGGTGGCTTGTCTATTCATTTTGATCCTGGATTCATTTGTCTTGTAGAAGCTCTTTAATCTGATAAAGTCCCACTTGCTTATTTTTCCTTCAGTTTCCCTAGTCTGAGTAGGCATGGCATCTGAAAAGATTCCTTTATGACCAATGTCAAATAGTGTGTTGCCTATATTTTCTTGTATGAGTTTTATAGTTTCGGGTCTCAACTTCACGTCTTTGATCCTTTTCGAGTTAACTTTTGTGAATGGCAATAGCAGATGGTCCACTTTCATTCTTTTGCATGTGGCTGTCTAGTTTTCCCAACACCATTTATTGAAGAGACTTTCCTTTCTCTATTGTATGTTCTTGGCTCTTTTGTCAAAAATTAGCTGTCTGCATATGTGTGGATTTATTTCTGGGCTTTCAGTTATGTTCCATTGATCTGTGTGTCTGTTTTTGTACGAGTACCATGCTGTTTTGATTACTATTGCTTTGTAGTATGTTTTGAAGTCAGGGGTTGTGATGCTTCCAGCTTTGTTCATTTTTCTTAGGGTTTCTTTAGCTATTCGGGGTCTTTTGTCGTCCCATATGAATGTTAGTATTCTTTTTTCTATTTCCATGTAGAATGTCATTGGGATTCTGATTGGGATTGCATTGAATCTGTAGATTGCTTTAGGTAATATGGACATTTAACTATGTTTATTCTTCCAATCCATGTGCATGGGATGTCTTTCTATTTCTTTATGTCATTGATTTCTCTCAATAATGTCTCAGTTTTCATTGTATAGGTCTTTCACCTCCTTGGTAAGATTTATTCCTAGATATTTTATTCTTTTTGATTCCATTGTAAATGGTATTATCTTTTTGAGCTCTCTTTCTGTTAGTTGGTTATTAGCATACAGAAATGCAACTGATTTTTGCAGATTGATTTTGTATCCTGCGACTTTGCTATAGTTGTTGATTAATTCTAACAGTTTTCCAATGGATTCTTTAGGGTTTTCTATATATAAAATCATGTCGTCTGCAAACAGTGAGAGTTTCACTTCTTCGTTGCCTATTTGGATTCCTTCTATTCTTTTTTCTTGCCTAATTGCTCTGGCCCAAATCTCCAGTACTATATTGAATAAGAGTGGTGAGAGTGGGCAGCTTTGTCTCATTCCTGTTCTCAGAGGAATGGCTTTCAGCCTTTCCCCGTTGAGTATGCTGTTGGCTGTGGGTTTGTCATAAATAGCCTTTATTATGTTGAAGTACTTTCTTTCTATACCCTTTTGTTGAGAGTTTTTATCATAAATGGATGTTGGATCTTTTCAAATGCCTTCTCTGCATCTATTGAGATGACCAGGTTGTTTTTCTTCTTTGTCTTGTTGATATGGTGTATCACATTGATTGATTTGTGAGTGTTGAACCATCCCTGCACCTCTGGTATAAATCCTACTTGATCATGGTGTATGATCTTTTTAATGTGTTCCTGTATTCTGTTTGCCAATATTTTGTTGAGGATTTTTGCATCTATGTTCTTCAGCGATATTGACCTGTAATTTTCGTTCTTTGTATTGTGTTTGTCTGGCTTTGGTATCAGGGTGATGTTGGCCTCGTAGAATGAGTTAGGAAGTGTTCCACCTTCCTCTATTTTTTGGAATAGTTTGAGAAGGATGGGTATTAAATTTTCTTTGAATGTTTGGTAAAATTCACCAGAGAAACCATCTGGTCCCGGACTTTCATTTCTGGGGAGATTTTTGATTACTATTTCAATCTCTTTACTTGTGATTGGTCTATTCAGATTCGCTATTTCTTCTTGGTTCAGTTTTGGGAGGTTGTATGAGTCTAATAATTTATCCATTTGTTCTAGAATCTCCAATTTGTTGGCATATAGTTTCTCATTGTGTTCTCTTATAATCCTTTGTATTTCTGTGGTATCAGTTCTAATTTCTGCTCTTTCATTTCTAATTTTATGTACTTGAGTCTTTTCTCATTTTTTCTTAGTAAGTCTGGCTAAGGGTTTGTCAATTTTGTTTATCTTCTCAAAGAACAAAATCTTTGTTTCATTAATCCTTTCTACTGTTTTTTTTTTTTTTTTTTTTTGGTCTCAATTTCATTTGTTTCTGCTCTGATTTTTATTATTTCTCTCTTTCTGCTAGTTTGGGCTTTGTTTTTTTTTCTTTTTCTAGTTCTGTTACATGTAATTTAAGGTTGCTTATTTGGGCTTTTTCTTTTTTTTTTAAGGGGGGCTTGTATCACTATGAGTTTCCCACTCAGGACTGCTTTTGCTGCATCCCATATGAGTTAGCATGGCATATTTTTGTTTTCGTTTGTTTCCAGATATTTTTTTATTTCTCCTTTAATTTCTTCAATGATCCATTGGTTGTTCAGTAGTATGTTGTTTAATCTCCACATGTTTGTCACTTTCCCAGTTTTTTTCACGTAGTTGATTTCCAATTTCATAGCATTATGGTCTGATAAGATGCTTTTTATGATTTCGGTCTTCTTTAATTGAGGCTTGCTTTGTTTTCCAACATATGGTCTATCCTTGAGAATGTTCTATGCTCACTTGAGAAGAATGTGTAGTTAGCTGTTTTTGGATGGAGTGCTCTGTATATGTCTACTAGGTCCATCTCCTCCATCTCTTTTTAATCCATCCTGCACTCTGTATCTTTTGATTGGAGAGTTCAATCCATTTGCATTTAGGGTAATTATTGATATATGAGGGCTTAATATTGCTGTTTTGTCACTTATTTTCCACTTCTTTTGCATTTCCTTTGTTTCTTGTCCCATTTGTTTCAGACTGCCAATTCAGTTTGGTTGTTCTGTCTTATGACTCTTCTAGGTTTCTCTATGTTTATCATATGTGATTTTGTACTGATTATTTGTTTAGTGGTTACCTTGAGGTTTGTATAAAAAATCTTGGGTATGAGATAGTCCATTGTCTGATGGCCTCTTATTTTATTATACTAAGTCAATTCCATGTCTTTCCTCTTCCCCTTCTAGATTATTCTTGTCACAACTTATTCTATCTTGTGTTGTGGGTGTGTGTTTACAGTGATGAGATTATATTTATTTTTGGTGTAGTCCTTCCTTTGATCTTTGATTTTGGTATTTAAGTGGTTGCTAGCCTATTCCAGTAAAGATCTACTATTTTTCTGATTTTGTCTACCTATTTTTCTCCTTGCTCCAAGCTTTGTATTCCCTTTCTTTTCTTTTTTCAAGCCTGAGGGCCTTCTTGATCATTTCATGTAGTGGGTGTCTCATGACCATGAACTCCCTTAGCTTTTGTTTATCTGGGAATGTTATTATTTCTCCATCATATTTGAAGGATATTTTTGCTGGATAGAGTATTCTTGGCTGAAAGTTTTTGTCTTTCAGCATTTTGAATATATCATTCCAGTCTCTCCTAACCTGTAAAGTTTCTTTTGAGAAATCTGCTGAGAGACTGATGGGAGCTCCTTTGTGTGTTATTTTTTGTTTTTGTCTGGCTGTCCTTAGTATTGTTTCTTTATCATTGACTTTGGCCAGCCTTACCACTATATGTCGAGGAGTGGGCCTTTGCCTGTTGACGTATTTAGGTGACCTGTTGGCTTCACTTACTGGTATATCCTCCTCCTTCCCTGATTTGGGAAGTTCTCAGCTATTATTTCCTTGAATAGGCTCTCTGTTCCTCTTTCCTTCTCCTTTCCCTCAGGAATACCTATAATTCTTATGTTATATTTCCTAATTGAATTGGAAATTTCTTGGAGACTTGCTTCATTTCTTTTTAGTCTTAGTTCTCTCTCCTCCTCCATCTGGAGTATATCTGTATTCCTATCCTCTGTAATGCTAATTCTTTCCTCTATATTGTCAGCTCTGTTCTTTAAAGATTCCAGATTCCTCTTTATCTCCTCCATTGTGTTCTTCATCTCCATCAATACTGATTGGCTTTTCTTTATGATTTCAATCTCTTTTGTCAAGAAAGTTCTTATCTAGTTGAGTTGTTTATCTGTGTTTTCTTGTATTTCGTTGAGCTTTTTTATGAGCTGTTTTGAATTCTCTGTCATTTAGTTTATGGATTTCTGTGCCTTCAGGGTTGATTTCTGGGTTCTTGTCATTTTCCTTCTGTTCTGGAGATTTAATGTACCTTTGAATTGCAGTTCCTGTATTTGCTTTGTTTTTCTCATCCTGGAAATATCTGGTTGCAGTTCCACTTACTGCCACTGTGTAGGGGTTGAGGGCTATGTAATCTGAGCCCCCTGTGATCCACCCTGGCCGCTCTGTCTGGTCAGCTGAGCTGCAGTGTCGAGCATGCAGGGGGGCGTCTCTCTTTTGCTGGCTGGGTCCCTGGGGTGGGGGGATTCTCGCTCGCCCCTCATTATCCACTCTCCTGGAGTACTCAAATCTTGATGGCACCCTTGCAGCAATTCTGAGTCCTCTGTGTGGGAGTTTCTCACTGACTGAGAGAAACTGCAGAGTTACAGTTTCCCCGCAGAGGGCCGCCCCTGCCCCCTCTCTGGGAGCCGAATCGCCAGTCTGATGGGGAGCTAGAGGATTCTCCTTACCTCTCCCCACTTTCTCTGGGGGCCCCAGCAGGTCCACTCTCAGATGTGCAGCAGTGTGGGTCTTTCTGATCTTCCTTTTTGCTGTGTAAGAGTCCCTTGTTGGTCTGTGACTGTCCCTTTTGTTATATCTTATCAGGGGAAGAGTTTACAGGAAAGCTCACTCTGCCATGATGCTGACATCACTCCCTGCTAGCTCTTTTTTTAAAAATTTTTGTTTTTATTTCTAAGCCTAGCTTCATAGGGATCATTCCTAAATCAGCATAATTTAGTGGCCAGCCAGGAATCTGCCAGATTTCCTTAAATGCCTTGACTGTATATTTTCTACCCTATGCTGAGGATATCTGTGTGAGAAGACACAGCTTCAAACTTCAGGCTGTTTACAAGAAAGGTTTTATTTCACTTCTTGCTTGTTCAGGACCTAACCATCATCCAGAGAAGTGTGTCTGGGGACTTCTCCTTTCTCAGGACTGTTCTTGGCATATGTACACCTTTTTAGATCCAGTTATATGTTTGAGCTTTTCAACATTCCTTGTAATCATCTGGTTCTCCAGAGTTTCCTTCTAAATTCTTACAGTCTCTTGTTTGCTTCAACAACTGTGATATTGCCAGCGTATTGCTATTATTTCAGTAATTTTCTGGGGGTCAGGTTTTTTATCCCCACTGAGCTGACCTCTAACTCAAATCAAACAGTAACAAAATGCTGAGAATAGAGATTTCTAGGTAAGTGAAAGTTTGGATAACTTATTCACTGTGCTCTGAGTATGGTGCTTTTAACAAATCTCAAAATAGGTCACACCTCTTCATTAGCTATAAAGCTGCTGACTTTGGGCTACCATGCCTCTGAGGAGAGAGAAGAATATCTTCAAATTAAAACGTTACAAACTCCTCTATTTTACTACTGTATTAGCCAGGATTTCACCAGAGAAACAGAATCTTTAGGATATATAATTATACTCTCTCTCTCTGAATATGTATATCTATAGATATCTGTATCTACATATATTAAGATCTATCTTATGGCTTATGTGATTCAGAGGGTACAATCTTCTTTCTGGGAGATATCAGTGAGTTGAAGTGAGGCAAAAGGAGAGAACAAAGATGATGTCCCCAGTTTTCCATCCCCTCAGAGAACATCAGTATGTTCCCAGATGTGAGGCAAACCAGATGCCTTCCCCTCAGGTGGAAGCTCCAGGACAAGCAAAGATGTCTCCTTCACAGAAAGACTGAGCATGTGTTTCAACTGGCTGTCTGGCAGTGCACTGTGGGGGATAGCCAGCTAAGAACTGTCTTTCTGATTGTTACCATCCCATGGGACCCAGGAATGCAAACACTCCTGGCCACAAGAGCCAGATGATATAGGGCATACCCTGGGAAGCAGCCCCAAACCAGGGCACCAGATGTGTGTAAAAGCTCCCATCCAGGAGATACTGGCACTCTGGAGTGCATCAAAGGGAGAGTAGAAAGATAGCACCTGCCCTCAAGGTCTCTGGAAAGGATTACAGTCAGCCCTTAGATGTGTGTTAAATTAGAAACGTGCCCCTAAGTCTACAGCTATGAAGATAAACTAATAAGCCTCATTCACAGAAAGACTGGGCTTCTTGGACTGTTGCCTTTTGCAGTGTCCTGGGTGCGGTAGCCAGTTAAGAACTCTTTCTCGGTTGATTCCAGTCCTGTTGGACCCTTGAGCATAAGCCCCTCTGGCCACCAGAGCCATGTGATCTATGTGTCCCCTGGGCAGAAGCTGCAAAAATTGAGGGTGCCAGAGGAGGGTACAACTTCCTTTCTGGGAGGTACTGGCCAGCTGGAGGGAGGCAGAGGGAGAATGCAAAGATGGTGCCCACCAGCCTCCACTGCCAGAGAATACCCTAGCAGGACCCTAGCTATGTGTTAAATTAGATGCTTGTCCCTCAGGCCAATGCTCTGAGGTAAGCAAATAGCCCTCTTTCACATAAAGTCTGGGAGCCTCTCAATTGGCTGCCTCTGCCCTGGTCCCTTGACTGAGTCAGTCTGAGCATGTGAGCCCTTCAAGAGCTGTTTCTCTTCACTATCGCCTTGTGGGTCTCGTAGACACAAGCCCTGTTGCTTTTCAAATCTAGACATTTTGGGAACTCATCTCTCAGGTATAAGTCTTAAAAGTTGTGGTGCCTGATGTGAAGTTCAAATTCGTTTCCCCTCAGGGAAAATCTTAAGATTTTGAGTTCCCTCCCCATCGTGGATCACAGTACTGGGGATGGGGTTTATGGTTAGATTGTGTTTCAACCTTTCCTACCCACTCTGATGAGGGTTTTTTCCCATTTGCCTGCTGTGTAGAGGTCACTCAGTTAGTTTTTAGGTTTTTTTCAGAGGAAATAGTTCCATATGTAGCTGTAGATTTGGGGTGTCTATAGGAAGAGATGAGTTCAGGATCTTCCTACATCACCATCTTGAATCAAAACCTCTGTTCCCATCAAAACTTTAAAGATGTTACTCCATTGTCATATGATTTCCATGTTTTCTGAAGAAAAATCTGTCATATTGTGTCTTTTTTCTCTTTGAACCCTCAAGATTTTCTTTGTCTTTGGTTTTTTAGGAGTTATACTGTTTGGACGTGTGCGTGTACGTGTGTGCATTTAATCCTGTTTCGTGTTCTCTTTCTTGGAATTTTAGTGTAAACATTGTGTTATTATACACATTTTTAAAAATTATGTTTTATGTTAATATTTAATGATCTCTCCATAATTATTTCAATTTATTTATTTTTGATACTTTTTCTTCTTGCAGATGTATATCCTTTGTAATTAATTTTAGTGTATATGTACCATGGTTCTCATAGTCAATTATTTTAATATAGGTGGATGTCTTTATATTTTTTCTTGAATGATATTCTAGATAGATATATTTCTAGTTAAATTTTTTTTTCACCTTGTCTATCTTTAATTTTTGTCTTTGAGAAGCCGTGTTTTCAATCTAAATGCTTCTTTTGTATAGATACTAGTATCGTTCATCTTTTTCTTCTGTTAGGTATATAAAATGAGAGACTAATGACTTTAATTAAATCAGAAGCTTATGTTTGTTAAGGTTTGATTAGAGTTTAGATAAGGCTTAGTCTACATCTAGTTCACTCTTATTTCTAGTGCATAACTCTCCAGAGTTTTCAACTGAGAGTCAGTATATTTGTTGAGAGTCCTGGCAGGTATGTAACCACCACACATAAACTGCTGAAAAATCTACACTGCTTTATGGAATTCTTCTCTTTATATTTTCCTCTCCTTCTCTTCACATGTGTAAAAGTAGGAAAAAGCCTTGCGGGGAGAAGAAACTATATGTTGAGGCCCCTTGAGTCTCTAATTTTGTCACTATAGCTAGGAAAGATCCTCCAACTGTCTCCTATTTTTATGTCTACCAGCAATGGCCTGTTTCCATAGCTAAGCTGATAATTTTGACTTCTCACCCATAACCAGATTTGGAAGTAACCTCTGGGACAAAATCAACTGCTTATTTTCAATTCACTACTGCCTCTAGGAGTTACAACTGAGATCCTGAAGTGTCCACGGGGGCTCATCCTATAGTGTGTCATTTTTTTTCAGTATCACAGTGCAGTGGTTAAATCTTCCTATCAAAGGATTTTGGCTTAGTTCTTCAACTAGAGTAGAACTGGTGGACGTTATGGTGAATAAACTGCTCTTTAAGGAGGATGGAACTTATGAGAATTAAACACATTGTATGTATAGATTGGATAGTGAGTGTGAAAATGAAACAATTGTGACTCCAAAAATGTTTGGTCTGAGGAAATTATGATTAAAAAGTAAGATATCAGTTTAGTGGTTTGACATTTATGCAAAAACAGATTATTGCCCAATAAGTCAATTATTTGTTTAAAAAGTTTCTTATATATTTACAGATATGTATTTTTAGATTTACTAAAAATTAGAAGACAAACTGCACACCATGATTAATTCTAAGATATCTGTTTATGGGTAGTAGAGAAGAATGCTTTCAATTTTTAAATATTTCATTGAAGTGGTTTTGTGTGATTTTAAATACAGTTTTTATTTTCAATTTTATATTATTATCTTATTTTGTGCAATGTTTTAAACCATTTCAGAATTTTAAATGTATTCATTAACTATTTTAAATTAATATAAGTTCAAAATGACTAACCACATGTTTTTTTCAGGTGCAGATTTTGGTCCTGAAGAGTGTTTTACTTACCTTAACTCTAAGGCTGATCAATCTGGGAACTGTGGTTCAGGTCCTTCAGGATACACACAGTGTCAATCTAAGTATGCTTTAAGAAATCTATCTGAGAAACTCTATTTATTGCCTTCAATTTGAAAATACCACCAGATAATTAAGTTTATATATAATCAAAATATCACCTGGCCATGAAGTAAGACTATATTTAATCAAATTATAAATGTCTTAAATACAGAATGCCTGTACTTCTCTTTCTCATATATCCAAATTATCCCTTGTGGCTTCTTACAGAGTGTTTAATTTACATGTAAGTACAGTAAATACCCATTAGTTAGAAGGACTGATCATTTTTATTTTGCATGCCGTCACTTTAATTTTACAAAGGATGACCATACTTATGGTGATGAAATGAAAATGCATGAATTTTTGCCTTCCAGGAACTAAAGCACTGTGTTTAAGAATGTTTCCTCTACAGCCAGATATCTCGGTTTCAAATCCTATCCCTATGGCTTACCTACTTGTGTGACCTTGGACACGTGCTTCCCTTTTCTGATATGTAAAATATCAATATCAATTCCATTAACATCATTGAGCTGGTGCCAGTGTGGAGTTTAGATAATCTACAAAAAGCACCTAGAATGGGACTGACACCTAGTATGCACTATATGTATTAATTATTAAATATCACAATTAGTATATATATATATATTAGAACTAGAATGTTACTGTTATTGTAATATTTTATTTTGATATTATTTCAAACTTGATTTGATAGTAAAAGTAAAAATTCTGTAAAAAATTTCTAGTTTGAATGAACAGCACAGACGCCCCCTATATCCTTTATCCAGATTTACCAATTGTTTACATTTTCCCCATTTGCTTTATCTTTCTGTTTTTTTTTTTTTTTTTTTTTTTTTTTTTTTTACATTTTTATTGATATTTTAATGGTTTCTAACATTGTGAGATTTTGGGTTGTACATTTTTGTTTGTCCTTCACCCCATATATGACTCCCTTCACCCCTTGTGCCCATCCCCCACCCCCCACCCCCACTTCCCGGGTAACCACAGTCCAGTTTTCTCTGTCCATGTGTTGGTTTATATTCCACATATGAGTGAGATCATACAGTGTTTGTCTTTCTCTTTCTGGCTTATTTCACTTAACATAATACGCTCCAGGCCCATCCATGTTGTTGCAAATGGGACGATTTTGTCTTTTTTTATGGCTGAGTAGTATTCCATTGTATATATATACCACATTTTCTTAATCCAATCGTCAGTCGAGGGACACTTAGGTTGCTTCCACTTCTTGGCTATGGTGAATAATGCTGCAATGAACATAGGGGTGCATAAGCCTCTTTGGATTGTTGATTTCAGGTGCGTTGGATAGATTCCCAGTAGTGGGATGGCTGGATCATAGGGCATCTCTATTTTTAATTCTTTGAGGAATCTCCATACCGTTTTCCATAGAGGCTGCACCAATTTGCATTCCCACCAGCTGTGTATGAGGGTTCCTGTTTCTCCACATCCTCTCCAACATTTGTTGTTTTTTGTCTTGGTGATTATAGCCATTCTAACGGGCGTGAGGTGGTATCTTAGTGTTGTTTTGATTTGCATTTCCCTGATGATTAGTGATGTTGAGCATCTTTTCATGTGCCTATTGGCCATCTGTATATCTTCCTTGGAGAAGTGTCTGTTCATTTCCTCTGCCCATTTTTTGATCGGGTTGTTTGTTTTTTTGTTGTTCAATTGTGTGAGTTCTTTATATATTATGGAGATCAACCCCTTGTCAGATGTATGTTTTGCAAATATTCTCTCCCAGCTGGTTGGTTGTTTGTTCATCTTGATTCTGATTTCATTTGTCTTATAAAAGCTCTTTAGTCTGATAAAGTCCCACTTGTTTATTTTTTCTTTAGTTTCCCTAGTCTGGGTAGGCATGTCATCTGAAAAGATTCCTTTAAACCCAATGTCAAATAGTGTGTTGCCTATATTTTCTTCTATGAGTTTTATAGTTTCAGGTCTCACCTTCAGGTCTTTGATCCATTTTGAGTTAATTTTTGTGTATGGCGATAGCACATGGTCCACTTTCATTCTTTTGCATGTGGATGTCCAGTTTTCCCAACACCATTTATTGAAGAGACTTTCCTTTCTCCATTGCATGTCCTTAGCACCTTTGTCGAAAATTAGCTGTCCGTATATGTGTGGTTTTATTTCTGGGCTTTCAATTCTGTTCCATTGATCTGTGTGTCTGTTTTTGTACCAGTACCATGCTGTTTTGATTACTATTGCTTTGTAGTATGTTTTGAAGTCAGGAATTGTGATGCCTCCTGCTTTGTTCTTTTTCTTTAGGATTTCTTTAGCTATTCGGGGTCTTTTGTTGCCCCATATAAATTTTAGTATTCTTTTTTCTATTTCTGTGAAGAATGTCATTGGGATTCTGATTGGGATTGCATTGAATCTGTAGATTGCTTTAGGTAATATAGACATTTTAACTATGTTTATTCTTCCAATCCACGTGCATGGGATATCTTTCCATTTCTTTATGTCATCGTTGATTTCCCTCAATAATGTCTTGTAGTTCTCATTGTATAGGTCCTTCACCTCCTTGGTAAGATTTATTCCTAGGTATTTTATTCTTTTTGATGCAATTGTAAATGGTATTATCTTTTTGAGCTCTCTTTCTGTTAGTTCATTATTAGCATATAGAAATGCAACTGATTTTTGTAGATTGATTTTGTACCCTGCAACTTTGCTGTAGTTGTTGATTGTTTCTAACAGTTTTCCAACAGATTCTTTAGGGTTTTCTATATATACAATCATGTCATCTGCAAATAGTGAGAGTTTCACTTCTTCGTTACCTATTTGGATTCCTTTTATTCCTTTTTCTTGCCTAATTGCTCTGGCCAAAACCTCCAGTACTATGTTGAACAGGAGTGGTGAGAGTGGGCAGCCCTGCCTCGTTCCTGTTCTCAGAGGAATGGCTTTCAGTCTTTCCCCGTTGAGTATGATGTTAGCTGTGGGTTTGTCATATATGGCCTTTATTATGTTGAGGTACTTTCCTTCTATTCCCAATTTATTGAGAGTTTTTATCATAAATGGATGTTGTATCTTGTCAAATGCCTTCTCTGCGTCTATTGAGATGATCATGTGGTTTTTATTCTTTGTTTTGTTGATGTGATGTATCACGTTGATTGATTTGCGGATGTTGAACCATCCCTGCGTCTCTGGTATAAATCCCACTTGATCATGGTGTATGATCTTTTTAATATATTGTTGTATTCGGTTTGCCAATATTTTGTTGAGGATTTTTGCATCAATGTTCATCAGCGATATTGGCCTGTAATTTTCTTTCTTTGTATTGTCTTTGTCTGGTTTCGGTATCAGGGTGATGTTGGCCTCGTAGAATGATTCAGGAAGTGTTCCATCTTCCTCTATTTTTTGGAATAGTTTGAGGAGGATGGGTATTAAATCTTCTTTGAATGTTTGGTAAAATTCACTGGAGAAGCCATCTGGTCCTGGACTTTTATTTTTTGGGAGGTTTTTGATTACTATTTCAATCTCTTTACTTGTGATTGGTCTATTCAGATTCTCCATTTCTTCTTGGTTCAATTTTGGGAGGTTGTATAAGTCTAAGAATTTATCCATTTCTTCTAGATTGTCCGATTTGTTGGCATATAATTTCTCATAGTATTCTCTTATAATCCTCTGTATTTCCATGGTATCCGTTGTAATTTCTCCTCTTTCATTTCTAATTTTATTTACTTGAGCCTTTTCTCTTTTTTTCTTAGTTAGCCTGGCTAAGGGTTTGTCTATTTTGTTTATCTTCTCGAAGAACCAACTCTTTGTTTCATTAATCCTTTCTACTGTTTTTTTGGTCTCAATATCATTTATTTCTGCTCTGATTTTTATTATTTCTCTCCTTCTGCTGGCTTTGGGCTTTGTTTGTTCTTCTTTTTCTAGTTCTGTTAGGTGTAATTTAAGGTTGCCTATTAGGGCTTTTTCTTGTTTGTTAAGGTGGGCTTGTATCGCTATGAGTTTCCCTCTCAGGACCGCTTTTGCTGCATCCCATATGGTTTGATATGGCATGTTATCATTTTCGTTTGTTTCCAGATAGTTTTTGATTTCTCCTTTAATTTCATCAATGATCCATTGGTTGTTCAGTAGCATGTTGTTTAATCTCCACATTTTTGTCACTTTCCCAGTTTTTTTTTCCTGGTTCATTTCCAGTTTCATAGCCTTATGGTCTGAAAAGATGCTTGTTATGATTTCAATCCTCTTAAATTTATTGAGGCTTGCTTTGTTTCCCAACATATGGTCTATCCTAGAGAATGTTCCATGCGCGCTTGAGAAGAATGTGTAGTCAGCTGTTTTTGGGTGGAGTGCTCTGTATATGTCTACTAGGTCCATCTCGTCCAGTTTTTCATTTAAGTCTAATATTTCTTTATTAACTTTTTGTCTGGATGATCTATCCATTGCTGTAAGTGGGGTGTTAAGATCCCCTACTATTATTGTGTTGTTGTTGATTTCTCCTTTTAGGTTTGTTAATAGTTGTTTTATGTACATTGGTGCTCCTATGTTGGGTGCATATATATTTATAAGTGATATGTCTTCTTGATGGAGTGTCCCTTTTATCATTATATATTTCCCTTCTTTGTCTTTCTTAACCTGTTTTATCTTGAAGTCTACTTTGTCTGATATGAGTATGGCAACACCTGCTTTCTTTTGTTTGCCATTAGCTTGGAGTATTGTCTTCCATCCTTTCACTCTGAGCCTGTGCTTGTCTTTAGTGCTAAGATGTGTTTCCTGAAGGCAGCATATTGTTGGGTCTTGCTTTTTAATCCATCCTGCCACTCTGTATCTTTTGATTGGAGAGTTCAATCCATTTACATTTAGGGTAATTATTGAAATATGAGGGCTGAATGTTGCTGTTTTGTCACTTATTTTCTGGTTCTTTTGCATTTCCTTTGTTTCTTGTCCCATTTGTTTTGGACTGCCAATTCAGTTTGGTTGTTCTGTCTTATGATTCTTCTAGTTTTCTCTTTGTTTATCATATGTGGTTTTAATTTGATTATTTGTTTAGTGGTTACCTTGAGGTTTGGGCAAAAAATCTTCTGTATGAGATAGTCCATTATCTGATAGCCTCCTATTTCCTTATACTAAGTCAATTCAGTCACTTTCCTCTTCCCCTTCTAAGTTGCTCTTGTTATACCTTATTCTATCTTGTGTTGTGGCTGTGTGTTTACAGTGATGAGGTTAAATTTATTTTTGGTGAATTTCTTCCTTTGATCTTTGAGTTTAGTATTTAAGTGGTTGCTAACCTATTCCGGTAAAGATCTACTATTTCTCTGATTTTGTCTGCCTACTTTTCTCCTTACTCCAAGCTTTGTGTTCCCTTTCTCTTCTTGTTTTCGGGCCTGAGGGCCTTCTTGAGTATTTCTTGTAGTGGCGGTCTCGTGGCCATGAACTCCCTTAGCTTTTGTTTATCTGGGAGAGTTACTATTTCTCCATCATATTTGAAGGATATTTTTGCTGGATAGAGTATTCTTGGCTGAAAGTTTTTGTCTTTTAGTATTTTGAATATATCATTCCAGTCTCTTCTAGCCTGAAAAGTTTCTGTTGAGAAATCCGCTGAGAGCCTGATGGGAGTTCCTTTGTACGTTATTTTTTGTTTTTGTCTAGCTGCCCTTAATATTGTTTCTTTGTCGTTGACCCTGGCTAGCCTTACCACTAGGTGTCGTGGTGAAGGCCTTTGTCTGTTAATATATATAGGAGTCCTGTTGGCTTCGCTTACTGGTATTTCCTGCTCCTTCCCCAGATTTGGGAAATTTTCAGCTATTGTTTCCTTGAATAGGCTCTCTGTTCCTCTTTCCCTCTCCTCTCCCTCAGGAATACCTATAATTCTTATGTTACATTTTCTAATAGAGTCCGATATTTCTCGGAGTCTTTCTTCATTTCTTTTTAGTCTTAGTTCTCCCTCTTCTTCCATCTGGAGTATATCTGTATTCCTATCCTCTAAAGTACTAATTCTTTCCTCCATATTGTCAGCTCTGTTCTTTAAAGATTCCAGATTCTCCTTTATCTCCTCCATTGTGTTCTTCATCTCCATCAGCCCTGATAGGTTTTTCTTTATGATTTCAATCTCTTTTGTGAAGAAACTCCTAATCTCATTGAATTGTTTGTCTGTGTTGTCTCGTATTTCGTTGAGTGTTTTTATGATAGCTATTTTGAAATCTCTGTCATTTAGTTTATGGATTTCTGTGTCTTCGGGGTTGATTTCTGGTTGCTTGTCATTTTGTTTCTGGTCTGGTGATTTCATATATTTTTGCATTGTGGTTCCTGTGTTGGTTTTGGTTTTCCTCATCCTGGAAGTCTCTGGTTGCACTTTCCACCTGCCGCCACTGTGTGGTGGTGAAGGGCTGTGTAGTCTAAGCCCCCTGCGCTCTGCCCCAGTTTTTCTGCTGCGATCCGCAGTTTTGTTTTGTTTTGTTTTGTTTCTTTTCCCCACTGCGATCCACGGGTCCAGTCCAATTTATTCAGGTCTGCCTCGGACCGCTAGATCTGGTCGAGCTGCAGACTCCGGGTTGTGGGGAGGGGGGAGCTCTCTCTTTTGCCCTCTGGGTCCCTGACGTGGGAGGCTTCTCGTTTGCCCCTCTTTATCCGCTCTCTGGGTTGCTCAGATGTTGATGGTAGCCCTGTGGCTCCTCTGAGCCCTCTGTGCGGGAGTTTCCCACTGGTTGAAAGCGCCCGAAGAGCTGCAGTTTCCCGCCGAGGGCCGCCCCTCCCCCCTCTCTGGGAGCCACGCGGACCGGATCGCTGATCTGATGGGGAGGGAGCGGAGTTCTCCTTACCTCTCCCCACTTCCTCCGGGGGCCCAGCACGTTCCGCTCTCAGATGTGCGGCAGTGTGGATCCCTCCGCTCCAGCTTTTGACTGTCTGGGATTCCGTTGTTTGTCTGTGGCTGTTACTTTTGTTGTATTTTGTGGGGGAAGAATTCACGGGAAAGCTCACTCCGCCATTATGCTGACGTCACTCTATCTTTCTGTTTTTTTAACTCTCCTCTCCTCTCTTCAAAATGATTTTTCTAAACCATTTGAATATAAATTGGATACTGTGCTTCTTTATCCCTAAATAAATCAGTATGTCTTTCTTGAAAATAATGATATTTTGTTACATAGCTATATTGTAGCTGTCAAACATGATTCACATTAAAGCTTCATTGGTTGTCTCAGTAAAGTATTTATAGCTATTTTGCCTCATTCAGGAGCAAATCCAACAAATTATGTATTAGCATTTAGTCATAATGTATATATATATATATTTTTTTTTTTTGGTGAGGAAGATCAGCCCTGAGCTTACATCCGTGCTAATCCTCCTCTTTTTGCTGAGGAAGACCGGCTCTGAGCTAACATCTATTGCCAATCCTCCTCCGTGTTTTCCCCTCTTCCTCCCCAAAGCCCCAGTAGATAGTTGTATGTCATAGTTGCGCATCCTTCTACTTGCTGTATGTGGGACGCAGCCTCAGCATGGCCGGAGAAGCGGCGCGTCGGTGCGCACCTGGGATCCGAACCCGGGCCGCCAGCAGCAGAGCGCGAGCACTTAACTGCTAAGCCATGGAGCCAGCCCAATCATAATGTATTTTTAAACTTTAGTCTAGAACATTTCCTTTGTTTTCATTTGTTTTTTTCTCTTAGTTTTTTTCTTAGTTTTTTTTATTACTACAGGCTAATTATTTTGTAGAATGTCCCTCAATTTGAGTTTGTTTTACAGTTTTCATAAGTAGATTTATGTTATGCACTTTGGCATGCTTACCACTGAAGTGATATTGTACTCTCGAGTGCAATTTTTTAAAGGTACGCACCATTCTCTCTATATATTGGATATTTTAGGTTACATTACTTGGAAAAGTTAATTTTATTTAGGTCGCTCAATTGTAAAGTTATCCTTTCCCTTTGTGTTTAATACGTATCTGTGAGGAGTTATATTGAGACTAGGGACATATTCTGTTCCTCTTCAACTTTTCACCTACTAGTTTTAAAATCCATTGGTGATTTTCTAACTCTATTAATCATTCTGCCTTTAAGCTAGAAATTTACTGTAGGAAGAAATAGTCCCTTCTCTATATTTATTTATATTCTTATCTATTTATTTATATCATATTTGTTTATATCAGTTCAGACAGCAATTATTTTATTCAATAGTATAGAATATATTACTGTCATTATTTATTTTGATACTTTTTCAAGTTGTCTCAATTTTGGCTAGTGAGAGTCCCTTTTAGTTGACAACAATGTCTTTTTCAAAAGTCTGGATGACTTTTTAAGAACTTCCAAATTTTTCTAGCACAGAAAAGATGTTCTAGGCTCCTTTTATACTTTTCCTACCCTTGCTCTGAATTCAGCTATTTATCCAAAAATCCTAGATTTCTTTTAGTAGAAAATAGTATTTAGAAAATAAATATCTGGGCACCAGGTATGCTTGTTTCTACTGTTTTCCATTACCTCTAAGCCCTCTCAGTCAACAGAGCTAGAATATACCTGGAATATATGCCCATACATGTATCACAGATTTATTTCTATATCCATTTGTTTATATCTCTATATTTAAAACATGAACTTATAGTGATAACTTTATTTCCAATTAAACACCTCAAAGTACATTTTAGTACATTTATGAGTTGCTTTCTCATATGCTCAAGCCCAGAATGCACAGAAGTTTGTTTCACAATTGCTAAAGCATACATTCACTAAAGAAAACATTCTAGCTCTTATGCCTATATTTTCCTTTAAGTCATTGGTCATTTTTATATTAGCTACTATAAAGTGCTTCTCTGTTAATTGCAATATCTGAGTCATTTTAATTTTAGTATCTTGTGATTTATTTACTCCTTGACTATGTCACATTTTAATTTTTTTTGCATGCCTAGCAATTTTTTGACTTTATATTAGATATTATGTATAATACATAATGGAAAATTTGCATTCACTTCTGCTTTTCTGAATGCTATAGAATTTTGTTATGGAAGGGATTTAACATAGCTGGACTCATACTATAAACAGTACCTCTCTGTGAAGGGCGGTGGAAAACACTGTTCATTTCTTTATACCTACTCAGATGCTTTTTATGAACTTCTTGGAGTCATCACTACACATGCTGAGTTCACTATCAGGATTTAGGGTGAAATTAGCCAGGATTCAGGGTGCAGTTTATCGGCACATTTTAGCGCTCAGTCCCTCTTAATTTCCAGTAATATAATTGACATTAAACCCATCTTCTAATTCTGTCCTCTGATTATTCAAGATAAGATTGATGTGCTGTCATGAATTAAAAAAAAAGCCCACAATCCAAACTGCAAAATATCTCATGTTGCAGTTCCCATTCTTTTTTTTCTTTTAAAGTATCTGTATTGTTTTATTTATTTTAAAGAGAAGTGTATAAACACATATGGCAAAATTATAGCATTTGCTAAATCCATATGCTTGAAACAAGTTGTAATATTAAAAATTCAGTGTGCCATTTTTGTCCCAGCTATCTCCCCAGCCAATACTACATTTTTCCTTGTTTCCTCCAACTGTAGTGATGAACTGCTTGAGATCTCTACTCTAGTACTCTTTATTTTTACTGCTTTTCTCAATTTTCTCGTGTAAGTCGATTCTCGCAGACTATGTCTGATCAATGTATTTCTTTCCCATAATCTACACTGGTCCTTCTTCACCTAATGCTAGGATATCTACAAGAGTCTTCAAGTCGTTTTTCTGCCTGCACTCATTCCTATGACAACTCGGGCTACCTGTGGCTCCAAGAATGCTTTCCCCTAGATAACATTTACACTTAATTACCCACCTAAAGAAACTTATGGTTCCTCCTTTTGCCTTTGGTCTTGTATTTAAAGTCAGCGCAGTTCCCATTCTTAAGGTTCAATTATCATACAATTCTTTCCTTTCTGGTTACATTCCAGTGCCTTCAGTGTGCGTGTTTGTATATTCTACTTTCCTGGAATCCAGCTCAACCCACTCTTTAACAGTAGAAATTATTTTCAGATCAAGTTCTATATCAATGCCTTCCAGCCAAAGACCGCCAGAAATACACCCGTAGCTGAAAAAGTTGGGTTTATTACATGCTGCAGTCAGTGAGACTGCACACTATGGGAAAGTGTGGGACATCTTAGTTTCAGAGTTTTAGAAAATATAGGACTTGGCCTGGTGTTAAGTTATTTTCAGTAGAGTTTCAGGAAGTGGATCTTTGCTCTGAATTGGATGTTTTTAGGAAATGGAGATAATTCTATGATTGGGTGTCTTAATAAATCTTAAAGATGAAGAAGGAAGACTAGAGTGAAGCTGACATTGTAATTGGTAATGAAGCAACAGTCACACATATTAGCTGGATGAGAGGGATGTTTGGTAATTTTGTTGCTTAGACAATGTTTATGTCTTGTTGCTCTATATTCAGACATGATTTATGGAGTGGGCTTGTCTTTTTATTGATTCATCATAGTCACAGAGTCACTTAGCCCTAAGTTGATGTTCTTGAAATTGCTTATGTTCAACACATAAGCACCATGATCTAGTTATGAGTGCGAAGTCAGCTTGTATCATCGCCAAGTCCTTGCTGTTAATACCAGACCTTCATCTGGATGTCAGGGGCTGCTTTTCTCTTTTTCATTTCTCTTTTTTTGCACAAAGGCAGAAAAGGTCAGGTTATAGAAAAATTGCTCTAAGATTCCTAGATTTTTGATATTGCTAAAGTTTTACTGATTAGGAGGTTATTTAGAAAACATGGTATATAGTTGGGCTGGCATTAGTCTCCTCTGCCCCTTTTGTTGTGGGATAATTTGTTGAATCCTTTGGTATAGCAATGGCTATGTGGGAGCATTTAAGACCTTAAACCAAATTCGTGGACCAGATAAAAATTTTGTGGTATAACATGTGCTATGAGCAGACTCTCACATTAATCCATCAGACATAGCTTTGAGGATATCCATTTTGTTACAATATTGCATATACCTTAAATGATGGAAATAGTGATAACTCTACAGTATATAATTTGTTTACTTTTGTTAATTAATGTGACTTAGGCCCTTGAAATATTAACTTAAAAATTACTCAAAAGGTAATTTTGAGTAAACTTAAGACTTTAATGTCTTAAAATTTAAGACATTAAATTTATGCTTAGTAAATTTTTACAAGTTCAAATAAATTGAAGTCATGTATTTAAAGAGAGTTTTTGTTTTTATTTTTCATTAGATAAAATGCAGTCTCCTACTTAAAATGTATGTAGTTTAGATTCTTTGCTACAACACTTTATCCATGGGTTTTTCAAAAGAAAACTACTCTTTTGAACACTTGTATGTGAAATGGTATTAATAATATTCTCTTTCCACCTCATATGAATTTTTAGAGAATTTAATTTTTATGTCAAATACTTGAAAACACTACTGTTTTACCCTTATAAAGTTGCGTTTAAAGTCCAAGTGTAAACATAGCATGCTAAAGATAGAGTACATATAAACTCCTGTTGAGTCTTTTGATTGTCTTCATTTTACTTGGTTTTGTTTTATTTTTTCATTTTTATAGACTATGATAATTGAGTGTACTTTAGGTATACAACTTGATTAATATTTACATCATGCAAAAATGTTCTCTCCAATCTCTGTCTCATACAACCTTATCTCAACGATGATAGATAAGTGTTGCCTGTTCAAAATCTTCATCTAGGGGCTGGCCCGGTAGTGTGGTGGTGAGGTTCACTCACTCTGCTTTGGCAGCCCGGGGTTCACAGGTTCGGATCCCAGGTGTGGACGTTGCTCATCAAGCCATTCTGTGGTGATGTCCCACGTACAAAATGGAGGAGGAGGGGCACAGATGTTAGCTCAGAGCTAATCTTCCTCAGCAAAAAGTGGAGAATTGGCAATGGATGTTAGCTCAGAGCCAGTCTTCCTCACACAGAAAAAACTTCATATGAATTAAGTCCCACAATATGCATTTTTTTGTGTTACACTTAATATGCCCAGAATAATTTTTTGAGATTCAAATAAATTGCTCTTATATTAATATTTAAATATTTATTGCTGAATAATTCTGAATACCACTGAAAATTATATATATACTACAATTAACACAATTACTTTATCCATTCACTTATTGATGGTCAATTATGTGGTGCATTGTTTTTGGCTACTATGAATAAAGCTGCTATAAACTTTCAAGGTCCGGTGAGATATACTTTCATTTATGTTGAGTATATAGATACATAGGAGTGTAATTGCTGAGTTGTGTGATAAGTACACATTAACCTTTTTAAGAAACTGCCAAATTGTTTTTCAAGATGGATGTGCAGTTTTACATTTACACTAGCAGAATCCAAGCTTTCTAGTTTCTCTGCAATGTGCTACTACTTGGTATTGTCAGTCTTTTTTATTTTAGTCATTCTAGTTGTAACTTATTTTTCTTTTAATTTGCATTTATCTGATTAACAATTATTTTGAGCATTTTTCCAAGTCTTCTTGTCAATGTGGGTATCTTCCTGTGTGATAAATCTGTTCAAGTTTTTTTCCATTATACTTGGAATGGTTTAGTGTTCCTATCATTGAATTTTATCTTTCTATCTTTTTATTCTGAACTAATTGTAGATTCATGGGAAGTTGCAAAAATAACATAGAGAGAATAGAGAGGTCTCTTGTACCCTTCAGCTGGTTTTCGCGAGTGGTAACATTTTACATGACTTATATCATATATACCTTACCTGTAGTACATTATCAAAACCAGAAAATTGGCACTGGTAAATTCATAAAACTTACTCCTCAGATTTCATCAGTTTTTCATGCATGCATGTGTGTGCACTGTGTGTGTGTATGTGTGTGTGTGTTGAATTCCCATTGTAACAATATTGAGTTTTAAATTAATAAATATAGAATTTATGTATCAATTTATTTCAGCCTTCTTTAATTTTTCTCATCCAGGTTTATTAGTTTTCAGTGTTCCAGTTTTGCATTTATTTTGTTAAATATATTCCTAAATATTCTACTTTTGAAACTATTGTGAACAGAATGGTTTTCTAAATTTCATTTTCACACTGTTCATTACTGATATATAATAATAACAATAATGCAAATAATATTTTTATATTGATCTTTTATATTGTGTGGCCTTCCTAAACGTTTTGTGTGTGTGTATGTGAGTTTATTAGCATTTCCATGTCCGGGATCATGTCATCTGCAAATAATATCTAAATTATTCATTCTTGCTAATTGGGATGCCTTTAATTTGTTTTTCTTGCTTGATTACACCATGTACATATCCATTAAAATGTTGAAATATAAGTGGAGGAAGAAGAGATACTTGCTTATTCCCAATTTTATGGGAAAAAATCATCCTTTCATCATTATGTTCATTGTTAATTTTTTTGTTATTGTTAGGTTTTTTGTTGATGCCCTTTATCTGACTGGGAAAGTTCCCCTGTATTCCTACTTTGTTGAGAGTTTTTATTCTTGAAAAGTGGTTGTATTTTTTTCAAATGCTTTCCATTTATCTGTTGACATGATTCTATGTTTTTTGTCCATTATTCTATTGATATAGCATATTACATTAGTTGATTTTCAGATGTTAAACCAACCTTGGATCATGTTTTTATTATCCACTCTGACAATGTCTGGCTTTTAATGGGTTGTTTAGACCATTCCCGATAAAAGTGATTATTGATATAGTTGGACTCATATCTGCTATCTTCAAATATAACAATATATAATACAGTAATAGTCCACCTTAATAACAGTATACTACTTCACGTGTAGTGCGGTTGTATTATAACAGAGTATCCCAATTTCTCCTTCCAATCCCTTGCAACATTGCTGTTATTCATTTTAATTATCATATACTATAAACAGCCAATACATTCTTTGTGTTATTGCTTTAAGTAGACAGTTATCTTTTAGTTCAGTTAAGAATAAGAAAAATAAAACATATTTTTCTTTTATTTATTCATTTTCTCATGCTCTTTCTTTCTTTATATAGATCGAAGTTTCTGATTCATATCATTTTCCTCTGCCTTAAGAACTTCTTTCAACATTTCTTGCAAGACAGATCTGCTGGCAAAGAATTCTATCACTTTTTGTTTTTCTGAGAGAGCTTATTTCTCCTTAAATTTTGAAGAATAATTTCACTGGACACAAAATTATGAGTTAAATTTTTTTTTCTTTCGACACTTAACTTCCCTCCACTCTCTTCTTTTTTTTCTTTATAATTTTATTTATTTATTTTTCCCCCAAAGCCCCAGTAGATAGTTGTATGTCATAGCTGCACATCTCTTCTTAATTACATGTTTTTTAATGGAAAGTCTGCTGTAATTCTTATCCATGTTCCTCTGTAAGTAAGGTGTGCCCCTGACTAGTTGCCTTCAAGATTTTCTCATTGACTTTGGTTTTCTTCAGTTTGAATGTGATATTTTTGTGGGCAGTGTTTTTTGGTATTAATCCTGCTTAGTTTTCTCTTAGTTTCTTGCATTTGTGGTTTCACGTCTGTCAATAATTTTGGAAAAATCTTGGCCATTATTCTTTCAAATATTTCTTCTGCTGCATTCTCTTTCTTCTCTTCCTGCATTTTCTTATTATAAGCACATTACACTTTTTCATATTGTCCTATAGCTCTTGGATTTTCTATTTTGTTTTTTTTCCCACGATTTTTTATCATTGTGTTTCAGTTTGGGAAGTTTCTACTGACCTGTCACTGATTTCACTGAGTCTTTCTTCTGCTGTTTTGATTGAGTTTTGTTGATAAGCCCTAGGAAGCCTTTCTTCATTTCTGTTACTTTTTTTGCTATTATTTCCTTTTAATACTTGGAGTTGATTCTTAGTGGTGTCCATATCTCTGCTCATATTTTCTCTCTTGTCTTTCACACTGTCAACTTTTGTCTTTAAGATATTAATTATAGTTATTTTAAATTTTGCATCTAATAATCTCAACATCTGTTTTACATTTGATTTGGTTCTGATGCTTGTTTTGTCTCTTTAGACTGTGTTTTTTTCTTGCCTTTTCACAAGACTTGTACTTCTTTTTGTTGAAAGCTGGGCATATTATATATGGTAATAGGCACTGAGGTAAATAGCCTTTGGTGTGAGGATTTATGTTAATCTTTTTAGGAGCTGGGCTGCGTCTAATGTTTGTTGTAGTTATAGGTACCAGAATCTTCAAATTTCTCTAGCAGGGTAGTTTCTTCCTCCCCTCTTAGAATTGAGGCTTCCCTTCATTCTGCCCCTCAGAGGGAATATGTGTCTTGCAGTTCTTTCAGTTGGAATCCACTTTTATTGTTACAAGAGACTTGTTGGTATGGTGGTAGCGTATGGGGAGGGGACCTTCTCTAGTTTTCATGTGAACCTCAGTCTTTTAATGTGCCTGTGTCTCAGGTATGTGGCTTTCGTAAGTGTTTGTGTTCCTCCTCCAGGTATAGAGCTTCCCCTCCCATGCCCCCATCCCCTAGTCCCTGCCACAGCTACAGGATTCCAAATATATTTTATGAAACCTTTCTCTGTTATTGATTATGACTTTGTTTATTAATTTTTCTTAGGTGAGACAGGAAGAGTGGAGTTGACTAGAGTGGAGTGGAATTCTCTTTCCCCAGCTAGGGATAATGCTTCAAAATTGCCCTCTGATAAAATCCTTCCACCTGGAGATTAAGCCTTTGTGAAGGAGAAGGTTTTACAATGGTTACTCTTTTCTTTCCCTTGCAAGGTCTATATGAAGAGCTTTCTCAGATCCTCCCCAAGAGAACCTTATAAACTTCCTGGAGAAAAGGCACATAAAAATATGGTGGTGCCTTATGACTGTGCTCCTTAGGAGCTTCTCATTCTCATGTTAGTCAACACTAGTTCTCCATGTACTTAGCTTTCCCGATATATGTAGGTGGTTTTCTCTGTAACCTCAGTTCTCTGATAGGTCCAAGAAAGGTCACTGATTTCAGTTTGTTCAGTTTTTTCTTGTAAAAACAGGAGAAATGACTTCCAAACTCTTTATGTAGGAACTCTTATACAAAATGTTTAACAACTTTATTAAGATATAAATCACTTAGCTAAAAAGTAATTAATCCATTTTAAAGGGGTATTTTATTTATTTTGTGATAAATTTATAGAAGTGCAAAATCCAGAATTCAGAATCACTTTAAATTTCCTTTTGTACTCATTTGGAATAAATCCTTACTCTTGATCCCAGCCCTAAGCAACCAGTGACTTATTTTCTATCTCCATACATTTGCCTTTTCTGGAAATTTTATATAAGAGAAGTCATACAATATGTAGTCTTTTTGTCTAGTTTCTTTTATTTATCATAATGTTTTTAAGGTTCATCCATTTTTTAGTATATATCAGTAGTTCATAAATTTTTTTGGCTGAATAATTTTATATGGTATGGATATACAACATTTTGTTTAATCATTCACCAGTCAATGGGCATTTAGAATGCTTCTAGTTTGGGGCTATTAAGAATAATGCTGCTGTGAACATTCTAGTGCACATTTTATTTGTTCGTTTTGTAAAGCCATGTATTTGTTTCTCTTGGGATATAACAAGTGATAAATGTATAAGTCTTTGTGTTGATATACCTTTTTTCATTTCACTTCGATGTACACTTAGAATTGGAATTGCTGAGTCATATGGCAAGTGTACGTTTAACGCTTTAAGAAGCTGTCCAAATATTTTCCGGAGTGACTGTGCAATTTTACATTTCCGTCAACAATGTATGGGAGTTCCAGCTTCTCTACATCCTTACCAACATTTAGTATTGTCAGGACTTTTTGTTTGCTTCCTTTTTTTTTGCCATTCTAAAGCATCTCATTCTGGTTTTAATTTGCATTTACCTATTGATTTAGGAAATGACCGCTCTTTCATGTGATTATTGACATTTGCATATCTTTTTTGGTGAAATGTCTTGACAAATCTTATAACTCATTTTTAAATTGGGTTTTGTTGTTATTATTGTATGGTAAAAGTAATTTACATACTCAGAAAATAATCTTTATCAGATATATGAATTGTAAATATTTTTTCTCAGCTTATCCGTTGTCTTTCTTTAATTAATGACATCTTTTGAAGAGAAAAAGATTTTAATTTTGATGAAGGCCAATTTATTCATTTATTTTTTTACCAATCATAGTTTTGGTATAATATCTAAGAAATCTTTGCTCCATTGTGTAAAATTTGTGAAAGCAGAAATGTTTCTCTTGTTCCTGATTGAAGGGTGATAGCATTCAATCTTTCAACTTTAATCATGATGTTACTAGTAGATTACACACATAGCTTTATCAGTTTGAGGAAGTTCCTTTCTATTCCTATTTAGATGAGAATGTCCATCATGAATCAGTGCTGGATTTTGTGAAATGCTTATTCTGCATCCTTTGAGACGATAATGTGGTTTTCCCCCTTTATAATATGAATTGTCTTTTAGATGTGAACCCAATTTCTGAGTAAATCCCACTTAGTCATGGTGTATAACCACTTTTATATAATTCTAAATTTGGTTTGCTAATGTTTTGTCAAGGATTTTTGTGCCTATGTTCATTATATTGTGATGACTTTGCTGGCTTTGATATCAGGATAATACTTGCCTCATAGAATGAATTGGACAGTATTTTACCCTTCTCATTTTCTGTAAAATTTTTGTAGAATTAGTATTATTTTTTCTTTATATATTTCATGGAATTCACCACTGAAGCCATTTGGCCTTGGGTTTTTCTTTTTGATGGCTCTGTTTGTGAATGGGTGAACACATTTAGATTTAGGCAAATTTAAAGTTTCCTCTGGTGTGACTTCCCATCAGTCCGTCTCAAGTCTCCCTGGCACATGCATGTAGCCGTCCGGTCAGCTAGGGATGTGATGTAAGAAGAGTTTATTACCACTGTTTATGGAGCTATCATTTCCAGGATCACACCTTTAATTTCTGGCTGGTCGGTTACTTACCCCAAATGGGACCTCAACCTTGGGCTACCAGTGCTGCTGGTTTTATATTCATTCCCTACCAATTTTGCTGCTGTTATTCAAAGTGCTGCTGGGTGAGTTCTTTCCTTGCTCTCTGCACCAAATCAAGAATGACCCCTCTGAGGCCAGCCCCGATGGCCTGGTGGTTAACATTCAGCATGCTCCGCTTCGGCACCCCAGACTTGGTTCCCAGGCACAGAACCACATCACTCATCTGTCAGTGGCCATGTTGTGGCAACAGCTCACTTTAAAAAAAAAAAAAAAAATAAAGAGGAAGATTGGCTAGACATGTTAGCTCAGGGTGAATCGTCCTCAGCAAAAAAAAAAAAAAAAAAAAAAGGAGTCACCCATCTAGCATTGAATTTATCGGTTTGCATGGCCAGCCTTGCCCTAGTAAAATGACAGCCTCAACTGATCTGGGAGAGGGCAGGGGAATAGACTCAGGCAAAAAGACTACAGCCTCTCACTATTCTTACTTGATTTTATAGCAGCTGTTCATAAATGCTTTTCAACTTGTTTGCTTTTGATCAGTTTTCATAGCCCCGAAATGGTTGTTTTGACAAATTTGCCTGGGTTTATACTTGTTTGGGGGGAAGATGATTTACTTATATCTTTTCTCTCTCATAGCCTCCTCATTTGGATTTACAATTTTCTTTATTTTGTGTCTGATATTTCACAAAATCTAGCACTGACCCATGATAAGCATGCTCGTCTAACCAGGAATATAAAATAACTCCCTCAATCTGATAAAGCTGTACATATATTGTACCTCTACAATTATATTATATATAGGATAAATTCCCTTCAATGGGAAGAACTCAGTTTACATTTTCTTTAGTCCAGGACTGCTGGTGACAAGTTTTCTTAATTATTGTCTGAAAATACTGTATTTCATTTTGAAAGATATTTTCTCTGCATATAGAATGGGAAGACAGTAGGTAGTTTGTTTTACCTTTGGGTCTGTCATTCAATAATTTTCCGGTTTCCATTGTTTCTGTTGGAAAGTCAATCTTAAGTTGTATTATTATTCTTTTGTTGTTAATGCTTTTTTAAATTCACTTTCATGAATTTTTCTGTGGTTTTCAGCATTATCATTATGATGTATCTTAGTGGTGTTATTTTAATATTTATTGCGTATAATGCTTCTTGAGTGCAGGTCTCAATGTCCTGTCAGTTTGGGACCCATAATGCTGAAAGTGGGTATTATGTTTGAAAAACTGAAAAGGAAATCCAATAAGACTGGTAATTAGATAGACCTTATTTAACTTTTAGGATAGAATAAGCTTGAAATTGATTACGTTTAAGAATCAAAAAAGAGTGAAGGAATCATTACAAAAAAGTGATCAGGCTAGCTAGGAAGTATTTCATAATTATTAAAATGTTTAATTATTACTAACATTGCAGGCAACACTCTCATCTTTTTGGTGTTTCATAATCAATTGCACACATCTTTTTGCAAGCCATCAATTGTTTACTTAAATATTTTTACTTTATTTTTATTTTTTTTTTGTGAGGAGATCAGCCTTGTGCTAACATCCGCCAATCCTCCTCTCCCTTTCTTGCTGAGGAAGACGGCCCTGGGCCAACATCCGTGCCCATCCTCCTCCACTTTACCACCACAGCATGGCCTGCCAAGCAGTACGTCGGTGCGCGCCCGGGATCCGAACCAGCGAACCCCGGGCCGCCGCAGCGGAGCGCGCACACCTAACCGCTTGCGCCACCGGGCCGGCCCCTAAATATTTTTACTTTAGAAATGATATTCTAATACTTCTTTTTATTGGAAACTAATCATTGTCATTTATTGGTAAATTATAGGGATCTGCCATGTGGAAAATTAATATGTAAATATGAAAATGAACTTATAATTAATATTCCAAATGCCACTGCTATTTATAGCAATATAAATGGGCACATCTGTGTTGCATTGGAGTTTCCACATGATTATACAGAGAGCCCAAAGATGTGGGTAAAAACTGGAACTGTTTGTGGTGAAAATAAGGTATGTAGTCTTTTCTTCCCAAATAACTTCCTAACATTTTATGCTATATTTTGAAATGCATATTTAATTTTTCCTTATAATTTAAGTGCACATTTGATTTCAAAAATAGAAAATTTTGAAAATAAGAAAAAATTTAAAAAGCAAAAATATAATCTGCATTCATGCATAGATATTATTATGGATGTTTCATTGGCTATTTAGTACTTTGTGGAAATTATGTATATGCACTGAATAGAGACTTATACTGTTAATTCACTGTATTTTATTAAATTATCTTACATTACACAGAGAGACTTTTAATGTCATGAATTATCTTTTAATATAATTACTTAAATATACCTTTTAAAATAATATATGCTCATTTTAGTGATAAAAATAATAAAGAATGCACAGAGTAAAGCAAAAATCAATCAAGGGCACATATCTGCGATGTAAGTACTCTTTCCATTTTTCATGAACCTTCCATCAACTCTTTATTTATATACATAAATACACACAAAAAAGAATACTTATCTAGCCATATTAAAATAGTCCATCCTTTTATCTGATTTTGCTCTTTTATCATTCCATAGAGTACATATGGATATGTATCAACATTTTCTGTCTTCCCAGATTTTTCCTCTATGAGATATATGCCACTTAGGTATACATACACAAATTCGCAACAAAGCTCAAGCTCAAGTTATTCTCATATCCAAGTTTTAAATGATAAAACTTCTCTGGTTTAGTAAGAAATAAATTACTTATTTAAATCACTTATTGAAGAACAGAGGGAAAGGCAAAATATAACTGACTTGAAAGCAAAAGATATTTTTTTGTGAAAGAGGAGTAAAAATTCCATGTTTTGGTTGTAAAGAGTATAAATGAAATCTCACAATTTTTTACATCTTAATTGTATATCATTATGACTGTATCCATATTTAAAATATATCATTTTATCTGATAATTATGGAGATATTTGCCATACATATTGAAGTCATATTTCAACCTAATTTTACTAATATTCATTTAGAAAATTAGGAAGTAAAAATGGTATATAAAAGAAAAATTGTCACCCTAAATTCTCACATAAAAATTCAATCATTTTAAAAACTTTATAATAAGTTTGCTTTCCTGAAATTCACTTTGCAAAATATTTCCCAAATTATTGCCTAAATTGTCTTTAATTTTTAACTCTCTGTTATTTCTAATGAACCTAACATATCGTCTATACAAGTTAGGAATTGCACAAGAAACAAGAACCACCCAGAATGGCCTAAACAGTTTATGGTTTATTCTTCTTCATCATGTGAAAAAAATTGAGATGATTGTCCATCCAGAGAAGTATGGAGTTCTACCATGTCATCAATGATCCAGACTCAGTCTAGTTTTCAGCAATAGATCCTCTACAGTGATACTCTTCCTTATGTTTTCAAGATGGTTGATGGAATTCCAACTATCTCCACATTTCAAGAAGGATTATTGGAAAGAGCTAAGGGAGAAAAAGGGTGCATGCCATCTTTATTCAGCGCAATTAGTTAACAGGATGAGGGATATCTGGCAGTCACTACTCTGCTACAGTATTCATGACCAACGTGATGCTTTATCAAATAGACTTCTACGTCAGCAGCTTTAAAACATGCTACTGTTCATTATTAAAAAAGCAATACAGGGAGCTGGCCCCATGGCCTAGTGGTTAAGTTCAGTGCACTCCACTTCGGTGGCCTGGGTTCATGGGTTCAGATCCCGGTGCGGACCTACACAACTCATCAGCCATGCTGTGGTGATGACCCACACACAAGATAGAGGAAGATGGGCAAAGATGTTAGCTCAGGGTGAATCTTCTGTGAGCAAAAAGAGGAAGAATGGCAACAGATGTTAGCTCAGGGCAAATCTTCCTCAGTGAAAAAAAAAGCAATACATAATGATGTTGGAGATGTTTCTATTCCAAGGCAGGGAGATAGAGGGGCTGGGTAGAGATCTTGAGAAGTGTTCTCCAACGGTTGATCACAAAACTTTGGCTTCATGTAAATCATATATTTCTATTAGCAAAAGATGAACAAGCTACATGCATATTAGTGCTCTAACAATTTTTATGTATTCTGCAAATTAGAGTGCCACTGTTTTTAAATACTTCATATATAAATGTTCATTTGGATTAGAATAAACATATTGTCACAAGAAATTTCAAAATTCCTTTGTCAACATAGAAATAGCAAGAGATATTGAATCCTATACATATTGTTTCCATTCTCAGATATTAGTGACTAAGTATAAAAAAATAGTTGTACGTATTACCACCTACTTGTACATGGTTAATCCTAAAGGGAATCTAACAACGATTAACTAAGATCTGTATTTAAAAGTCTTGACTTTGAAATTCAAGTGGAAATCATAAGCATAAAAGCTGATGTGAAAATGTTTTGTCAAAAGAAATAAGCACAGGAACTCTTTAAAATATTTCAGGAAGGTCAGGGTAGGAAATATCAATGCATGATGCTGAGGGAGCAACTGAAGGAGTCATAGAAGGATATGATGGAAACAAGAAGTCCCAGACGGTTGCCATCGTTCTCACTACGTAGAATCCTCACATGGCTGACCACAAGGAAATACATGAGGAACATGACATCACCACTGAAAACAGAAATGATAATAATTATGAACACTCCAACACTTTGGTTTTATATTTTTTTCCTTGAATAAAAATTGTGGAAGATTGCAGTATGAAAAGATCTCTAAAATGTGGGCAGAGTAGTATTTATTTGCCTCATCTTCCAGAATGGAAAAGAGAAACTGGCTTCAAGTTGCTCAAACATAAACAACTTGTGTGCTTATATAAAAGAATAAAATCCTGAAGATGTATATGAATCAGTATATCAGACTACTAATGGAAATGAAGCAGATTGTTGGAAGTGACCTGGCTGGGTCTGAAACACTGTACTGACTTTGCCAAATAGGAACTCAGTCATAATCAATTTTAATTGTCAAATGTGTACAGCATTTAAAGCTCTGTTCCTTAGGGTTGCCCCTTTATTTCTTATTTTTAAATATTTTTTTATTATTACTGAATGTATTTAAAATTTTTCAAAACATTTATGTCTGGATTGATTTGACTTATCTTGTGTTTTATTCACATTTAATCCTTGTATTGTGCTTATTAAATAAATATTCTGCTTCCCCACCACCACCCTTTCAACCCTGGAAAATAATTCAATTTGTTCAGACAGTATATTCCTTATATACTACAGAATTCAATATACTATTTTTTAGGTTGCCCTTGCCTGATGTGGGTAACAGTATATACTGTAGTCACAACATGGGTTTAGTGATGTTACCTCTTATCCTAGTCTCTAAAGCCCTGAATATGAAACACATACTATTTTTTGTGGTAAAATATGAATAACAAAATTTACCACTTTAACCATTTTTATGTGTACAGTTCAAAGAGACGAGTACATTCACGTTGCTGTGCAACCATCATCACTATCCATCTCCAGAAAATTTTCATCATCCCAAAGTGAAATTCTGTACCCATTAAACTCTAACTCCCCAATAACCCCTCTTCACAGCCCTTGGTAATCACTATTCCACTGTCTGTCTTTATGAATGTAAATATTCTAGGTACCTCATACAAGTGGAATCATACAATATTTGTCCCTTTGATTCTGGCTTATTTCACCTGGCATAATGTTTTCAAATTCATCCATGTTGTTGCATGTATCAAAATTTCATTCATTTCTAAGGCTGAATAATATTCCATTGCATGTTTATACCGTATGTTGTTTATCCATTCATCCATCAATGGAAATTCGGTTTGTTCCCCCGCATTGGGTGGTGTAAATAATGCTGATATCATTGGTGTTCGCATCTCTGTTCAAATCCCTGCTTTCAATTGTCTTGATTATATACCTAGAGGTAGAATTGCTGGATCATATGGTAATTCTCTTTAATTTTTTGAGGAACTCTCATACTGTTTACCACTAGTTTACATTCCTACCATCAATGCACAAGGGTCACAATTTCTCCACATCCTCACCAATATTTGTTCTTTTCTGTTCTTTTATAATAGCCATTCTAATGGATATAAAATGGTATCTCATTGTCATTTTGATTTTTATTTCTCTGATGATTAGTGATATTGAATATCTCTCCAAATGCTTATTGGACATTTGCATTTCTTCTTTGGATAAATGTCTATTCACCTCCTTTGCCCATTTTTTAAAAATTTAATTGAGTTGTTTTTTGTTGTTGAGTTTTAATTCTTTATATATTCCAGATATTAATCCTTAATCAGATATATGATTCACAAATATTTTCCCTCATTCCATAAGATGCTTTTAACTCTGATGATAGTATCCTTTGATGCACAGTTCTTAATTTAGATGAAATCCAATTTATCTATTTTTTTTCTTTTTTGCCTATGCTTTTTGTGTCATATCCAAGAAATCATTGCCAAATCCAATGTCATGAAGCTTTTTCCCTATTTTTTCTTTTAAGAGTTTTACAGTTTTAGCTCTTCTGCTTAAGTCTAGGATCCATTTTGAGTTAATTTTTGGATATGGTGTAAGGTAAAGTTCAAAATTCATTCATTTGCAGTAGATACTCAGTATTCCAAGCATCATTTGTTGAAAAGACTATCCTTTCCACATTGAATTTCTGTGGCAACATTATTGAAAATCATTTAACCATATATGCAAAACTTTATTTCTGGGCTCTTTATTCTTTTCCACTGGTGTATATGTCTGTCTACTTAGTACTACACTTTTTTTTTTTTTACTGTAGCTTTGTAGTAAGTTTGAAATTAGTAAGTGGGAGTCCAAATTTTGTCTTCTTTTTCAAGATTTCTTTAGCTATTTGTGGTCTTATGAGATTCTATAATGTTTTCTAGGATGAGCTTTTTCTATTTCTTCAGAAAACTTTGGGATTTTATAAGGATTGTGTTGAATCTGCAGGCTGCTTTGGGCAGTATTGACATCGTAACAATATTAAGTCTTCCAGTCTATGAATGTGGGATAGCTTTCCATCAGTTTGTCTTTAATATCTTTCAGCAATGTTTTGTAGTTTTCAGTGTAGAAGTCTTTCACTTACTTTAGTTTATTCCTAAATATTTTTTGATGCTATTGTAAATGAAACTGTTGAGCTAATTCTCTTTTCAGAATGTTCACCCTTAGTGTATAGAAATGCAAGTGATTTTTATGTGTTGATTTTGTATCCTGCAACTTTGCTGAATTTGTTTACTAGTTCAAATAATGTGTATGTCTGTAATTTTCACAGTTTTCTGCATATGAGATCATTCATCTGTGAACAGAGAGAATTTGACTTCTTCCTTTCCAATTTGGATACCTTTTATTTCTTTTTCTTGCTCTAGATAGCATTTCTAATACTATGTTGAATAGAAGTCATGAAAACAGTTGTCCTTGTCTTGTTGCTGATCTTAGAGGAAAACCTTTAAGTTTTCATCATTAAACGTGATGTTAGCTGTGTGTTTTTTATAGATGGCCTTTACTATATTGAGGTTGTTTTCTTCTACTTCTAATCTGTTGGATGTTCTTATCATTAAAAAGTGTTGAACTTTGTCAAATGATTTTTCTGCATCGATTGAGATGGTTGTATGTTTTTTTTCCCTTCATTCTTTTAATGTGGCATATTATATTGATTGATTTTTGTATGTTGAACTATCCGTATATTTCAGGAGTAAATCCCACTTGGTTATGCTGTACAAACTTTTTAATATGCTGCTAAATTCAGTTCACTAGTGTTTTGTTGAGGATATAGTCATGTGCCTCATAATGACATTTTGGTCAATGATGGACCACATATACAACAGTGGTCCCATAAGATTTGTACCATATAGCCTAGGTATGCAGTAGGCTATACCATCTAGTTTTGTATAAGTACACTCTATGATGTTTGCACAATAACTGAATTGCTTAAAAATGTATTTCTTAGAAATATGTTTGCATTAATATTCATTAGCAATATTGGTTTGTAGATTTCCTTTGTTGCAATGTCTTTGTCTTTTATATTAGGGTAATACTGGCCTCATAGAATGTATCTGGAAGTGTTCCCTCCTGTTCAATTTTTTGGAAGAATTTGAGAATTCAGTCTGTTTGCTTCATATGTTTTGTAGCACTGATGTTTGGTACATACAGGTTTATAATCGGCATGTATTCTTGGTGAAGTGATCCCTTATCTATATAAAATGTCCTTTTTTGTCTCTTGTAATAGCAGTTGATGTAAGATCTATTTTGTCCAATATTATTGTAGCCATTTCTGTTCTCTTTTGTTACTATTTGCATGGAATATCTTTCTCCACTCTTTTACTTTCAGCATATTTATGTCATTAGATATCAAATAATTCTCTTGCAGAGAGTATCTTTTAGCGTATAGTTGAGCAATGTTATCCATTCTGCCAATCCATGCCATTTGATTGGGAAATTTGATCCGTTAACATTAATGTAATTACTGATAGAGAAGGACTTGCTTTTATCATTTTATTATTTGTATTTTGTATTTAGTATAGCTTTTTTGTTCCTCATTAGCTCCATTACAACCTTCCTTTAAGTTTAGTTGATGTTTTGGTGTGACACATTTTGTTTCCCTTCTCATTTCCTTTTGTGTATATTCTATAGATATTTTCTTTGTGGTTACCATGGGGTTACATGTAACATCTTAAAGTTATAGCAATCTATTTTTGAATTGATAACAAATTAACTTCAAGCACACACAAAACCTCCACTTCTTTACAGTTTGGTCCTCCACACTTGTTTTTGGTGTCAAAAATTGCATCTTTATATATTATGTACCAATTAACATAGATTTATAATTGTTTATTTTTTATGTATGTCTTTTAAATCTCATAGAAATTTTTAAAATGGAGTTATAAATCAAAATTGCAATAATACTGATTTTTATATTCCTCCATTTATTTAACTTTATCAGAGATCTTTATTTCTGCATATAACTTCTAGTTACAGACTAGCAACCTTTTATTTAACCTGAAGAACTCCTTTTAGTATTTTGTGTAGGCTAGGTCTCATGGTAGTAAGTCCCCTCAGCTTTTTTGTTTGTTTTTTAACCTTGAATATCCTAATTTATTCACCAATTTTGAAAGACACTTTTGCTGGATATAAAATTCTCACTTGGCAGCTTTTATTTTTTTTTTCAGCACTTCAAGTATATATCAGCCCACTGCCTTCTGGCCTCAAAGGTTTCTCTTGAAGAATCTGCTATAATCTTGTTGAGGATCTCATTTGCGTGATGATTCACTTTTCACTTGCTGCTTTCAAGATTCTCTCTTATTCTTTGGCATTTGACAGTTTGATTATAATGTGTCTTGGTATGAGTCTCTTTGTGTTTATCCTACTTGGGATTTGTTGATCTTCTAGGATTTGCAGATCCATGTTTTTCTTTAAATATAGGAAATTTCAGCAGTCATTTTTTCAAATAATCTCCCTGCTCTTTTCCTTTCTCATCACCTTCAGAGACTCTCGTAATATGTATATTGATCTACCTGATGATGTCCCATAAGTCCTTTAGGCTTTGTTCATTTTTTTTTCTTTTTTCTGCCCCTCAGACTAAATAATTTAAAATGCTCTGTCTTCAAGTTCACCAATTCTTTCTTTTGCCTACTCAAATATGTTGAACCCATCTAGTGAATTTTTCTTCTGTTATTGTATTTTTTAGCACCATAAGTTCTTTTGGTTGCTATTTATAATTCCTCTCTCTTTGTTTATATTCTCATTTTGTTCATATACCATTTTCCTGATTTCCTTTCATTCTTTAGCTTTTTCAGCATATTTTGTACAGTTATTTAAAAATGACAATCTGTCACTTTATTGTCTTTCTTTGGACCATATTTTTCGTTTTCTTTTTATACTTTGTGATTTTTCTCTTTTTTTGAAAATTGGACATCCAAAAAAATAGCCACTTCTCCTAGTGTTTGCAGACTGGCTCTGTGCTGGTGCAGTTCTTTACTAATTTGTTGGGTGTACTCTGAGACTTGATATCAGCCCAAGGAGGAAGCTTGTGGTCTTCTGAGGTCTTTTGTGTGTATGCATCTTTCCTGGGCCTCTATGTGGCTTTTTAGATTCCCCACATACATGGATGTTTTTAAATGTCTTATTTTTCCAAATAGTTTCATTGCAGTGTCTCTTTGGGGCCTTACATGATTTACTGTATATCTTCACCCATAATCTCTTGCCCCAGATATCTGCAAATCTTAGTCTCCCTGCAGGTTTTCTGGGCAGTGTCCATTGCTTCTCCGCATTGGATATCTGAGTTAGGTGAAACAGAGACCAATCCTTTAGGCAGATCCCAGACCGGATATAATGTTGAATATAAGATCTTGTCTGCTTCCTTCAGTTCAAGGGATGAAATTGCAAACTGAGCTGTTGCCTCCTCCAGATCAAAACCCTGACATGCTGGGCAAAGAGTGGAGCAAGGATAAGCAAAAAGGCCACAAAATTTTCTACCATTTTGAATGCAACTTTTTCTTGATTGGGCATTTGCTTGGTTGCTGTAGACCTTTGACTGCTTCCAGAGCTCCTATATGTTATTTCAGCCAAATTTTCTTCTTTTTCTTCTTTTTAAAAGTATCTCCAAGGAAGAACAGGACTTGGGGCTTTCTGGTGCAGCATTTTGCTGATGTCACTTTCCAGATTATTTTTTCTGGATTTGGTACAACCAAATCTGTCACTGGTGTAGGGTGCACGTGATCATTTAAATCCTACATACTTGGTCACTGAAGGCCATGAAAGGAATTCTGGCTTCAGTTTTTGCTTAATTTTGTGGAATCACATTGTCTTACATTTTCTGAGTCTAAAAACAATTTTTGCCTTATGTACAGTACCACTATGTGTGTTTTTTTAAATATATATGTATTTTTTTATTCACCATTTTAGGTTCTCCCTATAAGAAAGTTTCTACAGAAACCTATTCTGCCCTGGTGACAGGAATAGGAAGCTGCATTATCTTTCTTATCTCAAAATGAATTAAAAAATTTGTTTCAGAGAGTTTGGTGAAGTACCATTGTTTTCTTTCTTTTTTTTTTTTTTGTGAGGAAGATCAGCCCTGAGCTAACATCCGATGCCAATCCTCCTCCTTTTGCTGAGGAAGATTGGCCCTGGGCTAACATCCGTGCCCATCTTCCTCTACTTTACATGGGATGCTGCTACAGCATGGCTTGACAAGTAGTGTGTCAGTGCGCGACCAGGATCCGAACCTGAGAACCCCAGGCCGCTGAATTGGAGCACGTGCACTTAACCACTGCACCACCGGACCAGCCTCTGAAGAACCATTATTTTCTTTACATTATTCCTGTATGGTGATAAATAGCTTCTGTGGTTTTGTGGCTAGATTCCTAGTTTGGATGGTGTTTCGCCCTAGCCTTCCTGCATGGTGCAACTGAAGTAGACATGTTAAAGAAGAGAAAAAAATTCCATTGCACAAAAAGAATACCAACAATTCCTTCTCAACTTCTTTTTCTCTGGCTCAAAGAATTTATTTTTTATTTATTTATTTTTTTGTTGAGGAAGATTCACCGTGAGCTAACATTTGTGCCAGTTCTTCCTCTATTTTGTATGTGGGTCATCACCACAGCATAACCCCGATGAGTGGTGCAGGTCCACGCCTGGGAACCAAACCTGGGCTGCCAAAGCAGAGCACGCCAAACTCAACCAGCAGGCCACAGGGTTGGTCCCACATATTATTTAATGGTTCTGAGAATTGGGTTTATCTTCTTCTGGACAACAGCTCTGCAAATTATGTATCTAACTTCTCTGCCTGAGTTCCAGTTAGGTATTAAGGCATCATTCTAACAGAACAGACACATTCTAACTACAGCAGCACTAGTCTGGATCCAGAGCTAGAGCTTTTGTACTGTTACCACAACCACTCAGATAACCTGACCGCCTATTTATCATCACTGTATTTCCTCCTGAATCTTTTTTTTTTTTTAATTTTTTGTTTATTGCAGTAACATTGGTTTTTAACATTGTAAAAATTTCAGGTGTACATCATTGTACTTCTATTTCTGCATGGACTACATCATGTTCACCACCAAAATACTAATTACAACCCATCACCACACACATGTACCGAATTATCCCTTTCACCCTCCTCCCTCCCCCCTTCCCCTCTGGTAACCACCAATCCAATCTCTGTCCCTATGTGTTTGTTTATTGTTGTTATTATCTACTACTTAATGAAGGAAATCATACGGCATTTGACCTTCTCCCTCTGACTTATTTCACTTTGCATTATACCCTCAATGTCCATCCATGAATCTTAAATAGAGGTATACATTGCCATAATTATCAGATACCATTAATAATGTATTTTTCCACATTCAGTAATGTTTAACAAAACATATGAGGGCAGATTTACAGATTTACTCTCTGACTATAAAAATTAGTATATTATGATCATATATTTTCAAGAGGAAAGAATTCCAAAGAATTATTGACAATATTATTTAGAAAAATATTTTTACGAAAATAATATTTCCAATGACATGTTTTTGGTTTATCATCAGTCACTCTGAACCTATGAGTGCAGTAAACATTTTTTAAAATTTGAAGCATAATATTATTTGATATTACAAGTTGAAAGAAGTCTCAAAAAATAATATTTCTAAACTTCTGAGCTTTATGCTTAGCTTTCCCTCTCTCAGTTAATTTTGCCACCACCAAGAGAATTAGATAAGCCAGAAACCTTGATGTCATTGACCCATCTGTCTTTTCATCCTCCATCACTAAACTTAGGTGGATTCAACTTTTTAACTATATCTCAAATACAACCACTTATTTCCATCTACACCACTACTGCTCAGTTTCACTCTATGGTTACCATTTTCCTGGACTGTTGTAACGACATTCTAATTTGTATCCTTACATTTTCTCTTGCCCTTTCCATCCTCTTTTCCAAAACCTACTTTTATCAGCTTTTCATCTTCCAATTAAATCTCTAAATACAACCACTTGCTTGTAGGATATAAACCAATTCTCTGGTTAAGATTGTAAGACCCTACACAATACTGCCATAACAACTTCTGTCATATCACATTTAGCTTTCTTATTTGTGTGTTTCTATATATTTTGCTACAATATGAGCAATATGAGATTTTTGTTTTTGACGGCTATGTTCTCAGGGCCAGGCACATTGTAGGACTCCAATATTTAGTAATAAATGAGTTAATGGCTATTTTTTGCATAACAGCTACACTGCTCTTAATAAAAATCTCATAATTTATTCCAATGTAGGGTCATTTTAAATATTATTTCTTTTCCTATACGTACTATGTTTTTCATTTCTATGCTTGATTAAGTCCTGTTCCGCATCAGAGATCAGTAAGAATGTTTTACTGTTCTCATGTTAGATAAACTCCCTGTATTTTATTCTTTAATAAAACTATTTTTTATTACAGTATTTATCACATATTTATCTTTGCTTTTATTTATTTCATGTCTGTACCTCCTATCCCAATATAAAAAAGGAAGATGCTTTTATGGTTTTGTTTACTCTCAGATAATTAGAGTCTCATCTAGTGCTGGCAATACAGTTGCAGTATAAATTAATCACTTATTGTTAGTATATTAATATTTATTGTTAAATGAATACCTCATATCCATATAATATGAAATCTTTTAAATTAAATGCCAAATACAGATGGCATTTCAGTTAACTTACTTTAGCTTATTCTCATTTTAGGTTTGCAAGAATAAGGAATGTGTAGATGCTGGATACTTGAATTATGACTGTACTCCAGGAAAATGCAGCAATCACGGTGTAAGTATCAATACTCTGAGGGAAGAATAGAAGTTATTGACAGTGATCCTAGGAAAGCAAACACACAGCTAAATACATAGACACACACACACACACACACACACATTCATATACTCATAAACCACATAAGAAAACCATTTTTATCTGATGTAAGTATTATTTTAAAATTCTCCTTGAATACAAATATTTATAGCTACTTATAAAGTGGTATTTCTCTTGGTTTCAGACATGCAATAATAAAAAGAACTGTCACTGTAACCCTACATTTTTACCTCCAAATTGTGAAAATGTAGATGAATCATGGCCTGGTGGGAGTGTTGACAGTGGCAATTATCCACCTGGACCAAGAGCTCTCATACCCCCTTATGGTAAGTGTTAATATTAAATTGAAAACATACTTAAAATAACATTTTAATTTATTAAATTAAATAAAATAGATAATACTTTGTCGACGTATTTATATTTATATTATGTTTGGACATCAAATAATAAACCACACATGGCTATTTAATTTATGTTTTACTTCCAGAGAGTAATATATTTTAACATATGTAACTAATAAATATGTCAGTGAGGGCCCAAGCAGCAAAATAGAAATAACTTTACTCCTTCATACAGAAAGAATTCAATATAAGACATCAGGTAACACATAATGGCAGAGATAAAAGCCAATGAGCGAATAGTGAAGCAACCCAGAAATTAGCAGCAGGGAATCTACCACCACTTCTTAGCGCTGGAAGGACAATAAAAGGAGACGGTATTACTAGAATCAGAATCTGAGTCAGCTAACATGACACATAACTATGTACAGGGCTACATACTAGGCTCTAGAGCACAGGAAAAGATACTGTCCATCACGAAGTAGAGGTATAGAACAAACAGAGCCATTACTGGAGACGCTGGAGAGGAAGTGGGTAAATACCATAGCTATTTCACTCTTCTGACCCTCCAAATTTTATCCAATGATTTCCATTGGCCAAATCTAACTAGAGGAGAGAAGGTCGAGGAGCTTGGGGAACATAGTTTCCCATAATTTTTTGCTCAAAATAGAGAGAGATTTTAGAGCAACCATCATATCCAGTGATGCTTAGGGCCAGACTTTCTTTGTATAAAAACCTAAATTTACAGATAATTAAAGCAAGTTTTTCTTCAGATTTTGAGTGAAAGGTTGTTATTTACATTTCCACATTCATTCTAGTGTTTGAAATATTATATTTAAGGCCATATGGTAATAGATGCTAAGTTAAAAACATTATAACATATTTAATGCATTATCAAGCCATTTCCGTTTTAGTAGTAACAATTATCTTGCAATAGTTTATCTTCAAATCGACTGCAATTTATTGCTTATGTCTATACACACACATGCCATTTCCCCAATGAGCAGAGGAGACTACTCCTTTCCTAGAACCCAGGTTTGTGTTAGTGATATGATTGATCAATAAAATGTACAGAAGTGAAGTTCTGGGACTTCTGCGGTTTTCCAGCAGATTCTGACAGGGTCTTTTAGAATACTAATTCTTGGAACTCTCATTATTATAATATTTGTTCTATTGAAAATCTTTTGCTCTGTATAAGATTTGACTACACTGAGACACAAAATATACAACCATGCAAATAAGCCCTCCACCAAATTCATGACCCACAAAATGAACAAAATTAAATAATTGTATTGTTAATAAATTTGGGGGTAGTTTCTTGCACCTATCTCTATTTTCTCTCTTTCTATATATAATAGAAAACAACACAATTTGGTAACCAGATGGTGTATTTATATAACAAGAATCTAAAACATGTGGCATTAGCTTTGGAATTGGATGGTATGTGGAAGGTAGAAAGACCTCTAGGAAACTGTTGAAGACTATTAGTATATATTGAATTTGTCTTTAGAAAACTATTGGTGAGCTGTTCAAAGACACCTTAAGAACATGTTATTAGAAGTTGGAGAAATGTGGATATTTATTATGAAGTGGTGAATTGTTTGGCATTACTGCTGCCTATGGTAATGTGAAAAATAGAATTCATGCTTCTGATTGGCAAGATTTCCAGGTAGATTGTAATTATTTCCAGGTAGGTGACTTAAGTTACCTATGATAAAATATAAGAAGACAATAATAATTAAAAGAAATAAAATAATTTAATAAAAAGCACAGTGGCATAGTGGTTAAGTTTGTGCATTCAGCTTTGGCAGCCTGGGGTTCACAGGTTCTGATCCTTGGCATGGACCTATGCACTGCTTACCAAGCCATGCTGTGGCAGGCATCCCACATATAAAGTAGAGGAAGATGGAAATGCGTGTTAGCTCAGGGCCAATCTTCCTCAGCAGAAAGAGGAGGATTTGCAACAGATGTTAGCTGAGGGCTAATCTTCCTCACCAAAAAAAAAAACCAAACAAACAAAAAATTAATGAAGTTAAATAAAAGAACAGTTCAATTTTTAAATGAAATGTAAGCAAATATAAAAGAGCTAGGAATTTTTTTTTTTTTGGTTTGAAAAATATAACTAATTCTCATTCCTGGACTCTTCCAGCAAAATGTTCTTAAAGTAGGAAATGACTAACAGCTAAATTTGAGATATTGAGCAATAAAATTTGATCTCAGTCAAGCATGTGACTGTAAACTCATTTGTTAAAACCTCAGAAAAACTTAAATTGATGCCTCTTAGACACCTTCATCTGTATGAAAGGCCTTCTAACTATTGTATTGGAATGCTTTAAAACTCTCAAAAAACAAGGCTGCCGAGAATCTTAAATAGGCTCTTTTATAGCAGCCTCACCAGGACCCAATATAGAAAAAGGCTTATGTCAAAGATATTTGTGAGTGTGGCCTTTGTTTAATGGGGTGTATTTTTTATTTCATACATAAGAAATCCACACATTTTTGAAGGAATTATATCAGCTCAGACTGAAAGTGGTCAAGATAGTACATATACACTTTTAGTCCTGATCAATTATGGGCAAGAAGCAGGCTGATAAATCTACTCATATGTAAAAAGAGCTATTCCTTATAGAAAAAGAAAAGGAATTATAAATCAAAAGGCATAACCAAGAAACCAGAATTCAAAACTTCTTTGATTTGTGGGTTTATGGTTTTTAAAAATAACCACCAACAAAAATAACCAAAAAAAGTAAAGATCTAGATGATTTCATAGGTTAATTCCACCAAATTTTTGAAAGGAAGAAATACCATTTTAAAAAACAGTGCTGGGAGGGATTCCTATCACTGAACTGTATGAGGAAAACATAACCCTGATGCCAAATCCAGACAAGGAAGTTAACAAAGAAAAAATTATAGAACAATATCTTTAACGAACTTAGATGTAAACATTCTCAACAAAATATTATCTCCTTTTACGTAGCTACCTATATTACGAGGATAATAATCCATACTAATTGGGATTTATCCTAGGAATGCAAGACTTTTTTATCATTTGAAAATCAATCAGTGCAATTCACCAAAACAAATTTTTTTTAAAAAAGTATCATTCTCTCATTTGATGCAAAAAAATCATTTGACAAAATTCAACACAACAAAATTTTAACAAAGCAACCAACTACTAACAGAAGTAGTAATCAATCTGATAAAAAGCATCAACAAAGGGCCAGCCCAGTGGCACGGTGGTTAAGTGCGTGAGCTCTGCTTCGGCAGCCCGGGGTTCACAAGTTCAGATCCTGGGCACACACTGACGCACCGCTTGTCAAGCCATGTGGTGGCAGTATCCTATACAAAGTAGAGGAAGATGGGCCTGGATGTTAGTCCAGGGCCAATCTTCCTCAGCAAAAAAGGGGAGGATTGGCATTGGATGTTAGCTCAGGGCTAGTCTTCCTCACACACACACACAAAAAGCATCAACAAAATACACAGCTAATATATCTTATGATGAAATAAATTGTTTTTCCTCCCAAAGTTGGGAGCAATGCAATAACCTCTGTTCTCATGATGTCTATTCAACCTTTTACCATAAGTTCTAGCCAGTGCAGTAATGAAAGAACAAGAGAGCAGGAGCATCAGGATTAGAATGGATGAAGCAAGACTGCAGATGATATGATTAATTACATAGAAAATCCTAATGAATCTACAAAAACACTGCTAGAAATAATAAATATCTTTTGAAAGTTAAAAGGAAACAATGTTCACAAGTAAGTAGTATTACTATATAACAGCAGCAGTAAATGGAAATCTACTTAAAATCAGTACCATTTATAATACTATCAAAATATAAAATATTAGGAATAAATTTAACAAAATATGTGCAAGACCGTTACACTGAAACTAAAACAAAAATGCAGGTAGATGTTAAACATACAAATAAATGGAGAAATATGCCATGTTCACCTATGGAAAAGTTTATTATTGCTAAGATGTCAATTCTCACCAAATTAAATCTATAGATTAAAAAACTCAATCATAAAAGCATGTAACTATTTAGATATTGACAATTTGATTCTAAAATATACACAAAAATTCTTACAATAGCCAAACAACCCTGAAAAAGGATAACAAAGAGGGACAACTTAGTCTGTTTGCCTTATATTGAATTTAGTGTAGTATAGATTTAGTAATAGTTACATAAATCAAGACAGTGTGGCATTGGTAAAAGATAGATATACAAAGAGATCAATGGAATGGAATAGGGTGTCTAGAAATATAACCATTAATATATGGTCAATCAATTTTTCAAGAAAACTACAAAGAAAGTTCAATGGGGAAGGAAAGTCAGTTCAAAACATTATACTGTAACAACTGGATATCCACATAAGACCAAATTAACCTCAAAATCTCAACTTACTTAACAATTCATATGGGACAGATCATAAATCTAAATGTAGAAACTAAAATTATCTATCTTCTTGAAAGAAACATAGGGAGATTTCTACATGACCTTGGAATAGGCAATAATTTCTTAGATAAGACGTCAAAATACATATGAATGCAATAAAAGAAAAGATAATTTGGACTTTGTTAAAATTTTATTATATGTACAGTATTTCTTACTAAAAGAGTATTGAGGCAAAAATCAATTCTTACTGGGATCACACTCTAATTGTTTTCATCTATAATATCAGACAGTTCTGAAAAGACACTACTTGTAATAGAAGGTTCTCAATAAAAAAATAATGGGATAGGACTATTATGTAAGAGTCAGAAGAGTCTCTTTGGGCACTTATGCTGTCAACTTATCTACTTCATATAGAAATATGAAAATTATTAAATTGTTTAAAATTTTTATTCTAATATTCATAATAAAGTATAGAAATGTCTTTGCTACATTCTTGGTAATTGCTTTCAAATCACTGGTGTTTTCTCTCCTAGAAAGGCGCTTTATTGCGAATGCTTACCATCCCAAAGCTACAAGATGGCCATTTTTCTTACTCATTCCTTTTTGCATTGTTCTTTGTGTACTGATTGTTGCACTGGTAAAAGTTTATTTCCAAAGAAAAAAATGGAGAACTGAGGAGTATACAAGCGATGAGTATATTGGTTTCATATTTAAGATTCTTTACTTTTATGATTTGTTGGCATACATATAACATTAATAAATAAAATCATGATGATGTAACTAGTAATAATTTAGATTTAATTCTTATCTTTATATGGAAATTTAATACTTAATATATTAATGATTAATATAATGAATAATAAACAGAACTTTTTTAAAAGGTCCACAATTTTAATATTAGAACAACTTGGACTCTGTTCAGGGTAAAATTAAATGGAAACGATATCTAGTTGATGTTTATCTACCTCCTTTTATTATTTGATCCTAATTATTAAATATGTATTAAGTACTATTACTTTACTTTTTAATATTTATATATTTCAAAAAATTTGCATACATTATTTTATTAAAAGGTAGCAGGAAAATCCAGGAAAGTAATTAGCCTTTTATGCAGGTAAATAAATTGAGAGATAGGCAGCCAGAATTTGAAAAGTTTAAAAATTAATATGTAATGGTAAGACAAAAATTTAGATTATAGCCATAGCCAATCCAATGAAAAAATAAAACAATTTTCCATTTAAAAAACCTTATAAATATCTGAAAATATCCATCAAGAATAGAAATAAATATTAAAATTGGTTTACTTCTCATAAGAGAAATTGCTATAAAATAATGTCTGCCTTTGAGTTTTATATCTGTGCCCTTTATTTTACTTAAAATGAATTTATTTTATCAAAATATTTAAAGTTGATAAAATAATATAAATTAAAATGGAATATATTTCATAGAAATATTTTGAAAAATTTATGTAAAATTCTGAAATAATATGCAGTGCATAAAATAGTTAACACAATTCAGTTAATAGTTAAACGTATTAAGGGAATTTTCTTATATTGGATAACTTTATTGTGGAAAAACTGATATCAAATATCTTTAGGAGAAAAGGTAGCTAGTAAAATTAGTAAAACTAAGTAGAGCAGAAGAATGGAAAAAAAAGTTTAAAGCTATTTATCTAATAATGTTATGATTATGAAAATGATCTGAGTACATTTTTAGGTAAATTTATATTACTGGGCTTTTTCTCATGTTAGTCTTGATTACCAGCTAAGAAATGTTCTAAGTGGTAAGATATTCTCAAGTAGTGGCTGTTCCCAGATCTCAGATAAGAATCCAAGCTGTTTAAATACTGATAGTACAGAGTTTCATAGAACAATCTTGAAGAAAATATAATTTTGAGTGATTATTTTTATTTTTAAACATACAGGCAACTTGAAAGTGAGAGTGAACCCAAAGAGTAGCCTGGAAAACAGAGAATCTATGAGACCACAGTGAGTATCAAATATTTTAAGAATGAGAGGGAAGGACAGAGAAACAGAAAAATTTTGCATTAGATAAATATAAATAATATAAATATATATTAAATGATGATAGTCATATAGCTGCATATAATAAAAATTAAATTAGAGAATATTTTTCAATATTGTAAGCTATATCATAGACATAGTAAACTATAAGTGACATTTCAATTTATCATTTAAAAAATTTCTTGCAGTGTTATCTTTTACATTTTTTCTATTAATGTTTAATCTTTTAGCATTTGTGTATTCAAAATGTTGGTTACAAATAAATTACATGATACAACTCTACTTTATAATAAGAGTACCCTCATACTATTTGTTGAATTAGCCATCATTTTTGACTTGATTGGTCTTGTAAGTGACTTTTTCTCCTTTATTTGTTCTTCCAGAGTAATTGTCTTCGATGGACAGGAGAAATGGAAAAGAAAGAAATATATGCATTGCCTGATTGCCTGGACTTCAAAGCTTGCATATTATTGTTTTGATCTGAAAAGAAAAGATGAAAATTTTCTAATATAATATCATATAATATGACATAACATAACTTGGCATTTATATATACATATAATTCCACAAAAACTTATTTGTAAGAAATGCATGTTTATGAGTTTTTATATTACATATTTCTTATTTTTAACGTTATCTCATACTAATTCTGTTATTCAGTGGGCACTATGTTAATCAGTAGACATTAGATAAGGAAAAGTTATAATATAATAAATGCAATGCCATGATTAAAGGCCACTGTTATATTTTAAATTGAGATGGTATGTAGTTATGTTATAATCCGATGGTCCATAACCAATCAAAAGATAAGATTTGGAAAATATTCTCAAATATATGCTACTACAAAACACACAATTTCAGTTAAAGTTCAAAGTAAAAGATGGAAAAATATATACAATGGAACTATACAAAAACATTATACAAAAGAAAGCTTGATAGACTAACATGGAAAGCATTAATAGAGGTAAAGAAGAATATGTCATAATGCAAAGGGTCAATCTAAGAGGAAGCTATAATAATATCAATGTGTTCAGGTTCTCCAGAGAAGCAGAACCAATAGAGATATAGATAGATTATAGATAGATTATAGATAGATAGATGGATGGATGGATAGATAGATAGATAGATAGATAGATAGATAGATAGATAGATGAGGAGATTTACTATAGGGATTGGCTTGCATGGTTAGGGTAGCCAAGAAGTCCCATAATCTGCCATCTGCAAGCTGAGGAACCAGAAAAGCCAGTAGTGTAATTAAGTATGAGTGAAGGCCTGAAAATTGGGGAGCCAATGGTATAAGTCCAAAAACTAGAGAATCAGGAGTGCCAATGGATGTCCAAGATCAGGAGAAGATGGATGTCTCAACTCAAGCAGAGAGCAAATTTGTCCTTCCTCCACCTTTTTGTTCTATTCAGGCCCTCAAAGGATGGGATGATGCCTGTTCACCTCAGTAAGGGTAATCTTCTTCACTCAGTCTAATGATTCAAATACTGAGCTCTTCCAGAGAAAAACTGACAGACCCACTCAGAAATAATGTTTTATCAGATATCTGAGCATCCATAAATTGACACATAAAATTAACCATCACAAGTCTACCCCTTGCCTACTTGGCGCCCACATGCATCTCTTTAAGCCATACTCTGTCTCCAAATAAAGTTCATAACTCTTCCTAACATGATATAACTATCCTGCGAAAAATGCACTAATCCCTTCCTCAGAAGAGGAGATAAAATCCTCGAGTGATGTTTACTCATCTCCTGATAACTTAAATACTATGATGTAAAATAAACAATGCTTAAATACTGATATAAAGTTAACATATCTTATGATACATCATAAGGAAGTAAGAGGGAAAAAAACATATTTGCTTGATATATGTAAATAAACACACAAATGTATTCATAGCAAAATGAGGAAATACTCATGACATTGCAGTCCTCATTTGTGTAACTGGTCACATGGTTGTAGCTGGTATTTATAACTACCTTCTTCTATCATGCATTGTGTAGTCCCTTTGATTCAGCAAGCACCTGAGCTGGTTTAGTGACCCAAACTTTCACTTCTAAAGGGTGTAGACTATTAGTAGTCCTGTCTGGATTGAGTTGTTGTAGTTTTCCATTGGCCTTAATTACAGGGCATGGTAATAATAATAAACAGCCTAAGGGATTTCCTATATTCCATACATACTATTCGTTACATCCATTGTTTAATAGTAGTCCAATTTCCCCTTGGTAGTCAAGATCAATCACCCCAACAAATACCTTAACTCCCTTCTTTGCCAGTTGATTCAGAGGCATAAGAGGTCCGAAGTGGCCAGGTGGCAGTCTTAACTTCCAGTTCAAGGAATCATTGTTTTGTCACTCTGGGACTAAGATCTCTATTCGAGCAGAGCTTAAAGTGGAAACAAGAAGCAGAAATTTTCTCGCAGGCTGCATGGGGTAATAGTAAATGGTGCTGCTCATATTTCCACCCTTCAATTCCTGGATCCATGAATCCTGGCTATCGGAGAAATTGCACCATATATTGGACACTGATTCAGAGCATATACAGTCTTCTGGAGAACCTTGCCCCAGCCCTGAAAGGTGTTGACTTCTAGCTGATGCTGTAATTGAGTGTTCAAAAGGCTTTTCCACCATTCTATCAAGCCAGCTGCTTCAAGATGGTGGGAAATCAGTGAATTGCATGCCCCAGGGCCATTGTTGCACTTCTGTTGCTGTGAAGTTAGTTCCTTGACCAGAAGTAATGCTGACTAGAATACCATGACACTAGGTAAGGCATTCTGTAAGTCCATGGATGGTAGTTTTGGCAGAAGCATTGCATGTCAGGAAGGCAAATTCGAATCCAGAGTAAGTATTTATTTCAACAAGGAAAAAACACTGCCCCTTCCAGGATGGAAGTAGTCCAATGTAATCAATCTACCACCAGGTAGCTGGCTGATCATCCTAGGGAATGGTGCCATATCTGGGGCTCAGTGTTGGTCTCTGCTGCTGGAACATTAAGCACTCAGTGGTGCCTGTAGCCAGGTCAGACTCGGTGAGTGTAAGTCCATGTTACTGAGCCCATCCGTAACCTTCATTCTTGCCACCATGACCACTTTGTTCATGAGCCCATTGAGTGATAACAGGCATGGCTAGGGAAAGACTAATTTTTACAGAATAAGTTATCCTCTCCACCTTATTACTAAAATCCTCTGCTGAGTCGCCCGTTAGTGAGCATCCATCTGGGACACAAATATCTTCACATTTTTTGCACATTCAGAGAGGTCTATCCACATCTTCTCCAAATATTTTTGTCACCAATTTTCCATTCATGTTCCATCCAAGTCCCTGACCATCCAGCAAAACCATCAGTTACAGCCCATAAATCGTTATATAATTATATGTCTGGCTATTTCTCCTCCTTCCAAGAAAAGTGTACAACCAGCTACACTGCCTAAAGTTCTGCCCTCTTGGGAGGATTTCCTTTCACCATTGCCCTTCAGGGATGTCTAAGAGAGAGACTGTAGCGCTGCAGCTCTCCACTTTCAAGTGATGCCTGCATACTGTGTGGAATCATCTATAAATAAGGCCCAAGTCTTCTCTTCCTCTGTCAACTGATGGTAGGGAACTCCCTATAAGGCTATAAATGCAAGCTGGGATAGAAAGGGAGTGTAGCAGGAATGGGGACCATGGGAATTTAGGCAACTTCTTCATGTAACTTACCTGTGGCTTAAGGGCCTTCTTGGGCCTGATCGCATATTTACCATTTCCATTTGATGATGGAATGTTTCTGTGCGTGCCCAATTTTATGGCCTAGTGGGTCAGAAAACACCCAGTTCATGATGGGTAACTCAGGTCTCGTGGTAACTTGGTGGCTTATGGTCAAACATTCAGTCTCTACTAAGGCCCAGGAGCAGGCCAAGAGCTGTTTCTGAAAAGAAGACTAATTATCTGCAGATTATGGCAGTGCCTTCCTCCAAAATCATAAAGGCCTGCACTGTGCTGCACCTATGGGGCTTACTAAAGACTCCAAACAGCACTCCTATCTGCCACTGACACTTTAAGAATCATTGGACCTGCTGGATCTTATGGACCAAATGGCAGAGCAGCTTGCATTGCAGCCTGGGCCTGTTTGGAGCCTTCTCTTATTCTGGCTGCACACAAAACTAGCAGCTTTAGGGGTCAGTTGGCAAATGGGTTGGAGTAACACTCTTGAATGAGGGATATGTTGTTGTTTCCAAAATGCCACTAGGCATTGTGCCTCTTTCTTGGTTGTAGGAGACTCCAGATGCAACAATTTATCCTTCACCTTAGAAAGGATATTGCAACATGCCCCACACCACTAGACTCCTAGAAATTTCACTAGAAATAGAGATAGAAGTCCCTGAAATTTTAGTCCCATTTATTTCCTACCTTCTGACAGCAAATGTCTTACTAATAAATATAGAGTAGTTGCTACTTCTTGATCACTAGCTCCAATCGGCATAATGTCATCAATGTAACGGACCAGTATCATATCTTGTAGGAGGGAAAGGTGATCAAGATCTATATTATGACATAGGACTGGAGAGCTGATAGACCCCTGAGGTAGGATAGTGAAGATGTACTGCTGGCTTCGTCAACTGGACCTTATGAACAGGGATGGGGAAAAAGGCATTTGTCAGATAAATTGCTGCATACCAGGAACCAAAAGATGTGTTATTTTTCTCAAGTTAAACCACCTCTGGTACAGCAGATGCAATTGGAGTCACCACCTGGTTAAGCTTAATGTAATCCATAGTTATTCTCCAAAAACCATCTGCCTTCTGCACAGGCCAAATAGGAGAGTCAAGTGGGTATGTGATGGGAATCACCACCCCTGCATCTTTCAAGTCCTTGGTGGTGACACTAAACTCTGAATCCCTCCCTCTACATTAAACCAGGGGAGATTGGACATTTATAATTTGCTCATGGTGGGCCATGTTTTGGTCCACATTTTGGCCAACCCAACAAACTGTTAAAGCACTTTTAACTCCATGATCTGCAACATTAAATGAAGAATCTCTGCTTAGTGAGTCCATATCAATACATTTGGCCTGATTCGATTTTATATTCCTTCTACTATTATCCCACATCCTTAGTATCCATTCCCACATATGTTTCCCAGATTTCTGCTTGTATAAATTAGAAAACTCTGCTAGTTCTTTTGGAGTGTAGTTCACCTCTTCATGGGTCACCCTTTGTATCTCACCTCTTCATGGATCACACTTTGTATCTCAACTTTGCTGGGACTTGAGTCTAGTTATACGTCTAGAAGCAAAGAAGGGTGGTGGGGGTGAGTTCTGAAGAGATTCAGCATTGTCTAGCATGTCAAGGAAGCCATTTACCATTTTCTCAGCGTTAATCCCCTCAAATAGAGGTGGAAAGTCTGATACCACTGTGGATGGAGATTCCACTGTGGGTGAGGAGATCACTACTGCTGGGGTTGGGGAGGACAATTTTGCTGAAGACGGAGAGGCCAATTCCACTGAGGGTGAGGAGACCACTTCCACAAAGAAGATTCATCCGAATTTAGGGCTTCAGGGTTCTCAGCTTCAGCAAAGTCTCCCCACACATCCCCAACCCAATTTATAGGATCTCATTCTTTCCCAGTCAATGCCCTCACTTAAATAATAGAGACCCTTTAAGGCTGGGAGTTAAACTTGCGTTATAATTCAGCCCATCACAGGATGAGGTTCTCCATTTAACTTTCAGCAATTTCAGCCCTTCAGCTATAGGAGATAAGTCTCTCCTTCAGGGCACACCTAGAAGCTCTTAGATCATCTGTGTAATGCTTGACCTGGGAATTCAAGTCCCTGAGCTCATCCCTTTTTTTTCACCATATTGTCCAGCAACATTTGGAGCAATCAACCAACGTTGTTATATTCTTTAGTTTTCCAAAAATATTCAAAGTGTCATATTCAGAGTCACTTGGCTCCTTGCTTCTTATAAGTGATTGATTAGGAGTATCCAATGCAGATACTTTGCATATCTCTGTAAACAGTTCATGCCATGAACTATCAGTGCACTCTTTACTACTGGAAATTGAGTCATTAGCATTTTTAATCAGATTAAAAAGCCAATTCCAGAAATCCCAGAACCAATTCAGAAAACTTATCTTTAAAAGCTCCAAACCAGGGCCGGCCCCGTGGCTTAGCGGTTGAGTGCGCGCGCTCCGCTGCTGGCGGCCCGGGTTAGGATCCCGGGCACACACTGACGCATTGCTTCTCGGGCCATGCTGAGGCCGCGTCCCACATACAGCAACTAGAAGGATGTGCAGCTATGACATACAACTATCTACTGGGGCTTTGGGGGGAAAAATAAATAAATAAAATCTCTTAAAAAAAGAAAAGAAAAGAACATCTCCAAACCAGTATTAGTCAGGATTCTCCAGAAAAACAGAACCAATAGGATATATGCAAAGATACATACGAGATTTATTACAGGATTTGGCTCACATAGTTATGGAGGCCAAGGACCAAGATCTGCCATCTGCAAACTGGAGAACAAAAAAAGCCTATGGTATAATTGAATCCAAGTCTGAAGGTCTAAGAATGGAAATAAGGGTTTGTTATAAGTCCCAGTCTGAGAACCAGAAGTGCCGATGTCTGCAGGAGCAAATGGACGTCTCAACTCAAGCACAGAGTGAATTCAACCTTCCTCTGCCTTTTTGTTCTATTCGGGACTTCGAATTGGATGACGCCCACCATCATTGGTGAGACAGATCTTTACTCAGTCTTCTGATTCAAATGTTAACTTCTTCCAGAGACACCCTCACAGAAACGCTCAGAAATAATGTTTTACTGGCTATCTGGGCATCACTTAGCCCAGTCAAGTTGACACATAAAATTAACCATCACAACAAATTATAATATTTTATGACTTTTAATATAGCTTCAACAAATATGAAGCAAATATTGTCAGGAAAAAAGAGAATGAGAAAAATTATCAAATATAGTGAGGAATTGTTTTTTTTAAGATTTTGTGTGTGTGTGTGTGAGAAAGATCAGCCCTGTGCTGGCATCCATGCCAATCTTCCACTTTTTGCTGAGGAAGACCGGCCCCGAGCTAACATCTGTTGCCAATCCTCATCTTGTTCCCCCCCCTTTTCTCCCCAAAGCCCCAGTAGATAGTTGTATGTCATAGTTGCACATCCCTCTAGTTGCTGTATGTGGGACGCTGCCTCAGCGTGGCCAGACAAGCAGTGCGTTGGTGCATGCCTGGGATCCGAACCAGGCTGCCAGTAGCGGAATGCGTGCACTTAACTGCTAAGCCACGGGGCTGGCCCCTATAGTGAGGAATTTGAACAATGTGATAAACATACATGGCCTACTTGACATAGAGAACACTGTACCCAACAACTGCAAAATGTATATTTTAAGTACACATGAAAGATTTGCTGATATATATACCATATGCTTGAGTATAGAACAATTCAACCAATTTTTCATGATAAATATTTCAGATTATGTTTTCTGAATAAAGTAAATTTAGGACAAATACATTATAAAAATATAAGAATCCTCCAATATTTGAAATAAACAATACATTTCTAAATAATCCATGGATGAAAGAAGGAAATTCAAATATACTTCAAACTATATTATATAAAAATAACACAGGAAAAAATCAATATACAAAATCTATTGTGTTTCTATATACTAATAATGAACTATCAGAAAGAGAAATTAAGAAAACAATCCCATTTACAAAGGCACCAAAAAGAATAAAATACCTGTTAATAAATTTAACCAAGGAAGTGAAAGACCTGTACAATGAAAACATTGATGAAAAGACATTGAGGAAAGAAATTGAAGTGGATACAAATAAATGGAAAAGTATTCTGTGCTCATGGATTGGAAGAAAGAATATTATTAAAATGTCCATACTACCCAAAGTAAACTACAGATTAATGCAATTCCTATCAAAATTCTAATGGCGTTTTTTACAGAAATAAAACAAACAATCTTAAAATTTTTATGGAACCACAAAATACCCCAAATAGCCAAAGAAATCTTGAGAAAGAAGAATAAAGCCGGAGGCATCACACTCCTTGATTGTAAACTACGTTACAAAGCTATAATAATAAAAAAGATAATAAGTAAAAATAAAAATGGACACCTAGATCGATGGAATTGAATAGAGAGCCCAGAAATAAACCCACACAAATAAGGTCAATTAATTTAGGACAAAGAAGCCAAGAATATACAATGAGAAAAGGAGGGTCTTCTCAACAAATGATGTTGGGAAAACTGGACTGCCACATGCAAAAGAATGAACCTGGAGCACCACCTTACACCGTATACAAAAATTAACTCAAAATGGATTAAAATCTTGAATGTCAGACCTAAAACCATAAAACTCCTAGAAGAAAATGTAGGCAGTTAACTGCTTGACATCAGTCTTGGCAATGATTTTTTGGATTTGACACCAAAAGGAAAAGCAACAAAAGCAAAAACAAGTAAGTGGGACTACATTCAGTTAAGAGCTTCTGCACAGCAAAGGGAACCATCAACAAAATGAAAAAGCAACCAACTGAATGTGAGAAAATATTTACAAATCATATATCTGATAAGTTAATATCTAAAATGTATAAAGAATTCATGCAACTCAATGGCAAAAAAAAAATTCCAATAAAATATGGGCAGAGAATCTGAACGTTTTTCCAAAGAAGACATACAGATGGCCGACAGACACATGAAAAGATGCTCAACATCACTAATCATCAGGGAAATGCAAATCAAAACCACAGTGAGATATCACCTCACACCTGTTAGAATGGCTATTACTAAAAAGACAAGAGATAACAAGTGTTGACAAGGATGTGGAAAAAAAGGAACTCTTGTGCACTGTTACTGGGAATGTAAATTGGTGCAGCCACCATGGAAAACAGTATGAAGGTTCCTCAAAAAGTTAAAAATAGAGCTACCTTATGATATGGCAATTCCACTTTTGGGTATTTATCTAAAGGAAATGAAAACACTAACTTGAAAAGATATATGCACCCCATGTTCATAGCAGCATTATTTACAATAGCTAAGATATGGAAACAATCTAAGTGTCCATCAATGGATGAATGGATAAAGAAAAAGTGACATATATATACAGTGGAATGTTATTCAGCCAAAAAAAGAAGGAAATCTTGCCATTTGCTACAAAGACGGATGGACCTTGAGGGCGTTATGTTAAGTGAAATAATTCTGACAGAGAAAGACAAATACTGTATCATCTTGCTTTTATGTGAAATCTAAAAAAAGCTTGTAGATACAGAGAACAGATTGGTTGTTGCCAGAGGCAGAGGGTGGAGGATAGACAAAATGGGTGAAGCGAGTCAAACGTAAAAGCTTCCAGTTATGAATAAATATAAGTCATAGAGATGTAATGTACGGATGGTGACTATAGTTAAAAATACTCTATCACATATTTTAAAGTTGCTAAGAGAGTAAATCTTAAAAGATCTCATCATAAGAAAAAATTCTATAACTATGTATGGTGAAGCATGTTAACTAGACTTATTGTGGTGATCATTTTGCAATATATAAATATCAAATCATTGCATTATACATCTGAAACTAATATAATGTTGTATGTCAATTATACTTTAATAATAAATAAATAAATAAATAAGTAAATGAGTAAAAATATAGAAATTATATTAATAAAAATGTACATCTAAAATATGAGTGAATAAATAAAAAAGGAATTTTGTTAAGAAATAATAATTTGGTGTATTAGATACTTTAAATTGCATAAGTAGACATTGTCAAAAAAGAATTGACGCTTAACCTTTCCTAGGTTATATTTGTATGGGTAAAATGTTATTATTCCGGAATTTTTATGAAATTACTAGAAATTTGATATGTCCTGGTATAATGTTATAGTCATAAATTCAGTTATTTTAAATATTGTATGCCACAGAAATAACCAAATTTCTTTATCAAATGAACTCTCATCAGACTTTTAATCTCAATCATTTTAAGTCTTTTGTCACCCACAGACAGTGTTTGTTCTACTCTTATTCTTCTCTGAAAACATTTGAAATTGCCTAAGAGCAAGCAGAATAAGAATTAATTACATGTGACTGAATGAACTGACAAAGGATGACACCGTTTTCATTTGGAACATTGCTGGTTTTTTAATATTCTATTTTCTGGATGTAAGGATCCTCTTTCCTTTTATCAAGTTATCTATAGCTTATAACAATTTAGCAGACTATATTTTTGTAAATGAAAATGAAACATCTATTTTTTTCCCCCTACAGGATCCCTCCAAAATTTGGAAACTCATTGAGTATTCTTATTTCTATTGCAATATAGATATTTGCATAAGTTCGATAAGAATCTGTTCTCCTTATGACAAGACATAATTGGAAACGACTGGAATATCATATTTGAGAATGATGTGCATAGAATACTGTTTAAAGAACTAAGTTTGACTTTATGGAGCCAATGCTTACAAGGCCCTTTTGGAAAAATCAGCCTTATCCTGCAGAGGAGTAAGAAACGTCACTTCCTGGTAGGCTCAAGACACTCAGGATATCTAGAGGACCTTGAGAAGAGAGGAATTCAACTCAAATCTATAGGTATTGCCGGCAAAACCTGATGGCAAGTTCTTGGCTTGGCTTCCTTGTCTCAGCAGGCTTTTAAAAGTCTGAGATTTCTTATGAAAAGTTTCAGCAAATCAAACTAAAAAAGACCTATGGGTTGATGACTATTATTATCTCATTCTTGTAAATAATCAAGCCAGATTTAATGAGATGAGACTTATTTGTAAAAAAGAATCAAAAGGGAGGGATGACTATGGAGAAAAATTTTATATTTCAATGGAAAACTATAGTGTATCCTTGTGGGTTCTCAATTCTTTTATTTTCCTCCAATATTCGATTATAATGCTCCAAGCTAATGTTTTCAATTTTTCTCTCACCCTCACGTGAGTCATCTCTGCTAACTTAGACTCACTGAGAACTTTTCCTTTTCCTGAAGTCCTACAAACTGAAGCTGGACAAATTGATATAAACTTCAAATAAATCACAATAGATTATGTATGGGCAAAAGATTTGTGTCTGTCGCTGTGTGGGCCCCTCAGAAAGTTCACGGAAACACCCAATACCATCACCAAAGACATTCAAACTGAAAACCAGGAAATTTTTTGGATTGCCACTTCCATCCTTATCCCACTATCTAAAGATGCTTCAAGCTGAAGTCTAGAAATCTCAACTGGCCTCCCTCTGGATTCAGAGGCTGGGTTTACATTACAACTATTACCTTGTTTTTCTTTTGTTTTTGTAGAAAATCCTCTCATTAAAAGCCCAGCTGCTTGCACCATCCAGCAAATATCCTCTACTACTAAGTCTCTACAGAGGGCCGGCCCTGTGGCTTGGTGGTTAAGTGCGCGCCCTCTGCTGCTGGTGGCCCGGGTTCGGATCCCAGGCGTGCACCAACACACCACTTCTCCAGCCATGCTGAGGCCACATCCCACATACAGCAACTAGAAGGATGTGCAACTATGACATACAACTATCTACTGGGGCTTTGGGGGGAAAAAATTAAAAAAAAAAAAGTCTCTACAGATAGTTCAGCTGATCCTTAATGAAAAAAATGCAACCAAGTGGGAGCCAGCCCCATGACTGAGTGGTTAAAGTTCTGCACACTCTGCTTCAGTGACCTGGGTTCATGGGTTCAGATCATGGGCGCAGACCTACACCAATTATCAACCCATGCTGTAGCATTGACCCACATACAAAATAGAGGAAGTCTGGCTTAGGACTAATCTTCCTCAAGCGACAAAAAGAGGAAGATTGACAACAGATGTTAGCTCAGAGCTAATCTTCCTCAAAAAAAAAAAAAATGCAACCAAACAAGAAATGGACTTATATTGATAAGAAAGAAAAGTCCTCTCCTTCAACTAGGAGGAGGACTGATAAAGATTTTATCTTTGACTAAACCCTACTCAGTCTCCCCTGAACTTTTCAACTAGACCTTGACTTTTGGACTTCTGAGTTCATGACCACATTGTCCAGTTTTAACAAGAATTCTGCTAAGTTGGTTCAATCAGAATCCCCTTCCTCCATATCAGATCACTCTTGATCTCTAATCAGATTCCTCAGGCTTCACCATTCCCCAGGTGATGTCTGATTACCCTGGTCTACCTTCGGCAAGAATCCAGCTAGATTGTCTTAGCCAGAATACCCTCTTACCCATGATGTTTCTTCTTAGTAGTTTTCCATCTCCTGGCTCCTGTTCCTTGGCTATAATTTCTCACTTGCCCCTGGTGTATTTGCAATTGAGTCCAGTTCTATACCGAGGTCTCTTTTCTTCTGTTGTAATAGTACTGAATAAAATAAGTTTTTATTGCTTTAACTATTGTCTAGCTCTGATTTTTTTTTAACACCCACTATGTCAAATTCCTGGAGTAAGGCTTTAATATATCCAGAAAGTACTGATGGCAGGAGAAGACTGTGAAAAAAAAAGAAAAAAATATATTAAAGCTAAATATTGGAGTTTATGACATATGAGTTGGAAGAAAGGAAAACGGTAAGCTCTGTATTTGCCCTAGAACAAGATAAATAAAGGTAGGTGGGGGTGGAGTTCAGGTGAAGAAACTCAGCATGATGTTAATGGAAAGATTTGAGGAGGAGGCAGTGAACTAATTTCCAAAAATCTCACCTAATATGGAGGGGCCAGCAGCTTTGCAAAAGTTTTATATATACAACAAAATCAAAGAGGAGGTAGAGATTGGTATAGAGATTAGTGGCAGATGAAGAAATACAGACTCATTTATTTAACTATCTGTCAAAAATCAGATACGTGGAAATGGCAGGTAGATAATAATTAGATGAACTCTTGGTCTCTGTTGAGTTGTTGCATTTACCTTCAGTGATAGGCCTCCTAACATGTCAAATATCATTATTTATTTATATATAAGAATTAATTCTTTGACAAATATGTTTGGATGTCTACTCTATCCCATCTTATTACAAAGAATTGTCTTGGCTTGGAGAAGGTGCATTTAGCATTTTTGCCTGGCATCTGATAAGATGCAATGTAATGTAATGTAAATTCAATTTCCTATCCGCAATGCTTGTATCACAGGATATATATTTCAAGATTGTGGAGTTCTTAAGTACTTAAATTTTGGATTATCTTGATTTAACTCCAACTCCCAACTTACTAATTCTATAAGTATGAGAAATTATTTAAATTCTTTGTCTCAGTTTCTTCATTTCTAAAAAGGATAACAATATCCATGATGTCTTAGGGAGGAAGAAAAGTAATGTAGAGAGAGAATCTGTGTAAATATACCAATTGGAATCGACATATAGTAAGTAAGGAAGTATTGAATAAGTTGGCAATATTACTAAAATTATGGAGGTAAGAATGAGAAATTAATAGTGAGGAGGTCGAGTAAGTGACAAAGAAGTCAAGATGCATGATTGTTCATAAATATTTTAAGATATTAGAACTCTTTAGAATAATTTCTTAGAACAATTTTGCTTAAATCTCTGGCTAATATTAGTTAATATTAAATAGCCCTAGAACAACGTCAAGATGGCAGCATAAGCAGACTCTGAACTCACCTCCTACCACGGACACAGCCAATTTACAACTACTCGTGGAAAAATTACCCCTGAAGGAGAACTGAAAACTGGATAAGAGGAACTCCTGCAACAAAGGTCAATCCTAATTGAGGTAGAAGAGGCAGAAACTCCCTTCTGGAAGGAAAAAATGCCGCCTTCACAAGCTGCAGTGCCTCACAGCCGCTGGGGAGCAGCCCAAAGGTACGCAGCCCTCCCTGAAGGAGCAGGGCCCTGAGCCGAGGAATGCTCCCACCATTGGCATTTTGTGGACCCAGCACAATCGAGACGAGTGGCATAATATCTGACTTTGCCAGCTACTAAAACGTTAGGGAGTACCCCCAGAAAAGCTAGTTCACAAAGAAATTAAAACCGGCTCTTATAGGGCCCATGCACAAACTCACCCATTTCAGAAAGCAACCTAAAATCAGCAGAAAGAAATGTCCACAGTTCTTTGGTGAAAAGAGACTCACCTGATAGGCTCTGAGTGCGTTGCAGTGCGAGGTGAGACCTCTCCAGGGACTGGTACATTGGCAGTGGCCATTCCTGTGGCCCTGTGTGGGCTGCTGACACAGACACCATTGGAGTTCTCCCTGGGGACTGCGAGCTCAGGGTCTGCCCCACCTACTAGAGCGCAGATTTAATCTAGCTCATCCAGGGCAGGCAGCCCACACAAGAGACTGGCCCCACTCAACAACAAGCCCTCAGGAAACTTGTGGGCTTGCATAGATTGGTGACTGGATTCTCTGTAGCCTGGCAACTGAGCCAGCTTCAGTGGGGCAGGGCGTGCACAAGGAGCAGGTGGAGAGTGTGGGGCAGTGGTGGAGTGTGTGGGGTTCCCGCCATGTGAGACTGGGTCCACTTCAGGAGGTCGAGGTGCGCACATGGGACAGGACTGTGTTGACTGTGTGTGTGGATCTGTGGGCAGCAGGGCTTGTCAGCTGCAGAAGACTTGTGCCTCTCAAAGACCCACATAGGGGGTTTGCCCCACCTTCCAAAGTCTAAAACAATTGCGTGCTCCCATGTCTGAGGCCAGCCCCACCCAGCTGCATTCCTCAGAGAGCTGACAAGAGACCTAAAGGCTGGAGGCTTACAGCATTTGTAGGCCCCTGAGCTTAACAACCTGCCACGATGGGGGCCTACTCACTTAAAAGAAATACTGCAACACAAATGTGGTATTAGAACTTGCAGCCAACTGTGAAGGGGCTCCCCACACCTGATAAAGAGACTGAAGTGCCCAAAACAACTACAAGCAGCTGAGCATTACAACAGCTGACCAGGAGCATAACTCGGCCTCCCTGGGCGCCTACAGGGAAAGCAAACAGGCCACAAAAGAAGGACACATGTAGCCCACATAGGGGTCACCCCGGGAACATTGAGAACTGAGGGAAGCACACTGCAGGACTCCTAAGGCATCACTTATATAAGGTCACCTATCCAAGAGCAGGGGATGTAGCCGACCTACCTAATATGTAGACACAGGCACAGGGAAAGAGGCAAAATGAGGAGGCAAAGGAATAACTTCCAAGTAAGGTAACAGGACAAAACCCCAGAAAAGGAAGTAAGTGAAACAGAAATGAGCAAGCTACCTGACATAGAGTTCAAACAAAGAGTGTTAAGGATGCTCACTAATCTGGGGAGAAGAATAGATGAACTCAGTGAGAATGTCAACAAAGAACTGGAAGATATAAAAAGGAACCAATCAGAAATGAAGAATACAATACTTTTGAGGGACTAAAAAGCAGAGTAGAGGATACAGAAGAATGGATCTGCGAGCTGGATGAAAGACTAGAAGAAATTACCCAAGCTGAATGATAGAAGAGAAAAGAATTAAAAAGAGTGAGGACAGTCTAAGGGACCTCTGGGACAACATCAAGCACACTAACATTCGTGTTATAGGTGTCCTGGAAGGAGAAGAGCGAGACAAAGGGGCAGAGAATCTATTTCAAGAAATAATAGAAGAAAACTTCCCTAACCTAAGGAAGGAAACAGACATCCAGATACAGGAATCACAGAGAGCCCCAAACAAGATAAACCCAAAGAGGCCCACACCAAGACACATCATAATCAAAATGTCCAGATTTAAAGATAAAGAGAGAATCCTAAAAGCCACAAGAGAAAGACAAGTTCCATACAAAGGAAACCCCATAAGGCTATCAGCTGACTTCTCAGCTGAAACTTTGCAAGCTAGAAGAGAGTGGCAAGATATATTTAAAGTGCTAAAAGGAAAAAACTTACAGCCAAGAATACTCTACCCAGCAAGGTTATCATTCAGAACGGAAGGAGAGATCAGAAATTTCCCAGACAAGCAAAAATTAAAGGAGTTTGTCACTAAGAAACCAGTGCTACAAGAAATGTTAAAGAGACTGATTTAAGGGGCAAAAAGAAGACCACAAATAGGAAAAATTATCTATTTCCATGATAAGAGGGTAGTGGGTACAAATGCACAAAAAAGAGGTTAGATATGATAACAAAAACATAAAAGGAGGGAGGAGGGGAGTTAAATAGTAGAGCTCTCAGACAGAGGTCAAACTAAAGAGACCATCAATTCTGTATAGAAAGAGAAAGGAACGGTGAAAGACTACTAAAACACTGAGGAAAAAAAGTTAAAAAATGACAGTAAGTACATACTTACATACAGAATCAAAAACAACAGAAAACATTAATGAAACCAAGAGCTGGTTCTTTGGAAAGATCAACAAAATTGACAAAATTTTAGCTAGACTCTCCAAGAAAAAAAGAGAGAAGGCACAAATAAGTAAAGTCAGAAATGAAAGAGGAGAAATTACAATGAACACCTCAAAAATACAAAAGATTATAAAAGAATACTATGAAAAGCTATATGCCAACCAATTCTACACTCTGGAAGAAATGGATAAATTCTTAGAATCATACAACCTTCTGAAACTGGATCAAGAAGTAGAGAATTTGAATAGACCCATCACTAGTAAGGAGATGGAAACACTAATCAAAAACCTCCCCAAAATTAAAAGTCCAGGACCAGACGGCTTCCCTGGTGAATACTACCAAACATTCAAAGAAGACTTAATACCTAACCTTCTCAAACTCTTCCAGAAAATTGAGGAAGAGGGAAGCTCCCTAACTCATTCTATGAAGCCGACATTACCCTGATACCAAAGGCAGACAAGGACAAGACAAAAAAAAGAAAATTAGAGGCCAATATCACTGATGAACATTGATGCAAAAATCCTCAACAAAATACTAGAAAATCGCATACAACAATACGTTAAAAAGATCATACACCATGATCAAGTGGGATTTATTCCAGGTATGCAGGGATGGTTCAACATTCACAAATAAATCAATATAATACATCACATTAATAAAATGAAGAATAAAAATCACACGATCATCTCAATAGATGCAGAGAAAGCATTTGGCAAGATACAGCATCCATTTATGGTAAAAACTCTGAGTAAAATGGGTATAGAAGGAAAGTACATCAATATAATAAAGGCCATATATGACAAACTCACAGCTAATATCATCCTCAATGTTGAAAAACTGAAAGCTATCCCTCTAAGAACAGGAACCAGACAAGTATGCCCACTGTAACCACTCCTATTTAACACAGTACTGGAAGTCCTAGCAAGAGCAATTAGGCAAGAAAAAGAAATAAAAGGGATCCAAATTGGAAAGGAAGAAGTAAAACAGTCACTATTTGCAGATGACAGGATTTTATATGTAGAAAACCCTAAAGAATCCACCAAAAAACTTTTAGAAGTAATAAACGAATACCATAAACTGCAGGATACAAAATCAACATACAAAATTCAGTAGCATTTCTATACACCAATGACGAAGTAGCAGAAAGAGAAATTAAGAATACAATCCCATTTACGATTGCAACAAAAAGAATAAAATACCTAGGAATAAGCTTAACCAAAGTGGTGAAATGTCTGTACACCAAATACTATAAAACATTGCTGAAAGAAATTGAAGAAGACACAAAAAAATGGAAAGATATTCTGTGCTCTTGGATTGGAAGAATTAACATAGTTAAGATGTCCATACTTCCTAAAGCAATCTATAGATTCAATGCAATCCCTATCAAAGTTCCAACAACATTTTTCACAGAAATAGAACAAAGAATCCTAAAATTTATAAGAAACAACAAAAGACCCCAAATAGCCAAAAGAATCCAGAGAAAAAAGAACAAAGCTGGAGGTATCACACTCCCTGATTTCAAAATATACTATAAAGCTATAGTAACCAAAACAGCATGGTACTGGCACAAAAACAGACACACAGATCAATGGAATAGAATCAAAAACCCAGAAATAAACCCACACATCTATGGACAGCTAATCTTTGACAAAGGAGCCAAGAACATACAATGGAGAAAAGAAAGTCTCTTCAACAAATGGTGTTGGGAAAACTGGATAGCCACATGCAAAAAAATGAAAGTAGACCCTTACCTTACACCATACACAGAAATGACCTCCAAATGGATTAAAGACTTGAATGTAAGACCTGAAACTATGAAACTTCTAGAAGAAACATAGGCAGTACACTCTACGACATCGGTCTTAGCAACATATTTTCAAGCACCATGTCTGACCGGGCAAGAGAAACAATTGAAAAAATAAACAAATGGGACTACACCAAACCAAAAAGCTTCTGCACAGCAAAGGAAACCATCAACAGAACGAAAAGACAACCTAACAATTGGGAGAAGATATTTGCAAACCATACATCTGATGAGGGCTTAATCTCCAAAATATATACAGAACTCATGCATCTCAACAACAAAAAACTACCAACCCAATTAAAAAATGGGCAAAATAACTTGAGACATTTCTCCAAAGAAGATATACAGATGGCCAACAGACACATGAAAAGATGTTCAACATCATTAACTATCAGGGAATTGCAAATCAAAACTACAATGAGATATTACCTTACGCCCGTCAGAATGTCTATAATTAACAAGACAGGAAACAACATGTGTTGGAGAGGATGTGGAGAGAAAGGAACTCTCATACACTGCTTGTGGGAGTGCAAACTGGTGCAGCAACTATGGTAAACAGTATGGACATTCCTCAAAAAATTAAGGATAGAACTACCATATGATCCAGCTATTCCACTGTTGGGTATGTATCCAAAGAACTTGAAAACACCAATGCATAAAGATACATGCACCCCTGTGTTCATTGCAGCGTTATTCACAATAGCCAAGACTTGGAAGCAACCTAACTGCCCAATAAGGGATGAATGGATAAAGAAGATGTGGTATATATATGCAAGGGAATACTATTCAGCCAAAAGAAACGATGAAATCCAGCCATTTGTGACAACATGGATGGACATTGAGGGTATTACGCAAAGTAAAATAAGTCAGAGGGAGAAGGTCAAATACCATATGATTTCCTTCATTAAGTAGTAGATAATAACAACAACAAACAAACACATAGAGACAGAGATTGGATTGGTGGTTACCAGAGGAGAAGTGGGGAGAGAGGAAGGCGAAAGGGATAATTCGGAACATGTGCGTGGTGATGGGATGTAATTAGTATCTGGGTGTTGAACATGATGTAATCTATGCAGAAATAGAAGTATAATGATATACACCTGAAATTTATACAATGTTATAAACTAATGTTACTGCATTAAACAAAAAATAAATAAATAAATAGCCCTAAATTAATATAAAAACACAAGATCAAAATGCTCTATTTTAGTCCTTGATTTGACATACAAAATTGACAAAAACAGGAGTCAAGATGATAAATTATAAGAATAGTATATGTCTCACCCTGGGGTATTTTTAAAAATAAAAACTGAGTTGATGAATCACAACATTTGTTCAACAATTAAATTCCTTTAATTCACCTTTAGCTGTTTCGGCAGATTGCTGTTACCATTGCTGTCTTCTAATATAGAACTGTGTACAAAAAGTAGTATTGTTGATAGGAAATATAGTAATTTTGAGCACAACCAAGAAGCAAAATTTGTGCTAACTACCCAATTCACATGTATCAACATTCACTTTACTTCCCATATACAACTGAATGTTCTTATGTCCAACTATAGGTCTTTTTCTAAAACTGGTCAAAATTTTTAAGAGGTTAAGTACTTCTTTTGATATCAAACTAAGAATCTTTTTATTATTTTTCTCTATCTTGCCCACATGGAAGTTTGGATAAAATATTAATATATCTACAATAATCCACTTCTAAAATTTGATAATTTGCATGTCAATCTTCAAATTCCTAAATTATCATCTCTCCAGTTATATTTCCATCAAATAACCATGTAAATGACTACTTAGACTATAATTCCACTTTTATTCTTCCTGAATTAGGCCTCTAAGTCTTTCAGCTACATTTACTTATATTTTGTGTTATTTGTACAGCCTCTATTGTTTCTTTGGAATGCTTATACAATTCCTGACCAGATTTTGTTATTTTTGACAAAATAATCCATTATTATAATATCTCTTCCAAAAGTCAGGATTACTTTCTAGAAATTGTTGAGATTTTTTTAACGATGTCTTAAGAAAGAGCTCAGAAAAGACCTGTGCCAAGTATCATTCAATTTCGTTGATTTTTAACAATTTTATTATTATGTAAATATCTATATACATCATACAGACTACTAGTCTGAATTGTTCTCATTTCTGTTAACTTGGAGATAAAATTAGCTAACTTGATAAATTAAAATGTTCTGATGGCTTATTATTTCATTATGTCTTTCTACACAAGTGAAAAGCAGAAAGCCATTTTCCTTTAGCATGGACTCAAGCTTTTTTCCTTAATTCTGCATTCTCATTTCCCTAAATGCTCAAAAAACAAATTGTGACTTGGTGTTACAGTGTTACAGTGAAAAAAAAAAAAAAAAGCTGTACCTTAATTCTGATCTTAGAAACATACGAGCCATGTAACATGTAAAATGGGGAGTGTTTTATGTGTGTTCTCCCCCTCATTCCTTATCATCTGCTTTTCTCAATTTCTGCTCAGAAAATTAGCTTCCATGACTTTTTACCCTATTAATCTCCTTGACACAATTGAATGTCAATGCAGGACGAATGGGGCTGCTTGCGAAGTAGACAGAACCTCTTAAAACAATCACGGCCATGGCTTCCTATTTGAAAGACGTTGGTGATTTACAAAGCAGCTTCAGTTGCTCCTGGGCTTATAAGAATGTGAAGGATATACAACCACCTGAAATCTGAAAATAAAATTGGCACATATCTGAGACATTCTCACTCAATATTTCTAAACATTAACCCAATCCAAGCAATAATCTGGACTTGTAATATTGTGAATTATACTTGCATACTTCTTATAATGCATTTTTTATATGAAATATAAACATAATTTTATTTAAGCTTCACTTAAAAGTTCCCTCTCTTCCATAATACCATAACTTTATTCTGTTTCAGACCAATGAAGGCAGTTAAAGTGAGTAAAAATAGAAAAATGCTGTTTTTTGCAAAGTAGTACATTGTTTTATAAACAGAGGTATATTGTAAGTTGCAAATATCAGAGTATCCTTTTCAAAAGGGATCTTCAATGGGAATGCAAAATGACATACCACACTGGAAAACAGCCTGGCAGCTTCTTTCAAAACTAAACATACTCTTACCGTATGACCCAGCAATCACACTCCTTGGTCTTTACCCAAACGAGTAGAAAACTTAAGTCCACACAAAAAGCACACAGATGTTTACAGCAGTTTTATTCAAAATTGCCAAAATTGCAAGCAATCAAGAATTCCTTCAATAGATGAATGAACAAACTGTGATACATCCATAAATTGGAAAATTATTCAGTGATTTAAAAAAATGAGCTGTCAAGCCATAAAAACACATGGCTTAAATGCATATTACTAGCTGATGAAGCCAATCTGAAAAGGCTACATACTGTATGATTCCAACTATATTACATTCTGGGAAAGGCAAAACTATGAAGACAGTAAAAAGACCAGTGGTTGCCAGAGTTTGATGGGGAGGAATGTTGAACAGGTGGAGCACAGAGGATTTTTAGGGTGGTGACACTGCTCTGTACGATACTGTAATGGTGGATACATGTGATATATCTGTCAAAACCCACAGAATGTATAACACCAAGAGTGAACCCTAATGTAAATTTTGATCTCTGAGTGATAAAGGTGTGCCCATTAGGTTCAGTGAATTTAATAACTGTACTACTCTGGTGTGGAATGTTCATATGGGGGGGGCTAGACACGTGCAGAGGAAGGGGTGACATAGGACCTGTTTTCCATTCAATTTAGTTGCGAATCTAACATTGCTCTAAAAGACCAAGTCAATTTTAAAACATTACTACAATGTTCTACTTTTTGCCAGTCTTGGGTATATTTTTTCATGATAAACCTGATTAATTTGAAGTTCTTAAATTCTATTGGTTTAACCAATTGGATACACTAACATCACTTTGTTTAAAGTTATAAAATTACAAAATCTTGTATTCAACTAAATTAACCTATAAAATGTAATTTCTTTATAAAAAGAGATATGTAACCTGCACTTGTGGACAAAAGTAGCTATGCTGTTCTTAGTTTCCTGCTTTCAAATTTTCTGTGTCTGGAGAAAGTAAAAATCGGTCATTTTGGTTAAAGATAACAATTAACAAATAATGATGAGATTATACTGGTATAATAGTTTAAAATATAAATGATATACAAAAATGATATTCAAAGTATACTAGTAATTAGAATTATATAACTTTGGAACTGAAATGATAAAGTCATGGAATGAATAAAACTGAATTTAAAACAATGTTTTCCAATCTCTTGTGACTATGTCTCAAAGTGAATTATATATTTTTAAAGTCAATACACATATAAATATAACTGACATAATTAATTTTAAATCTTTAAATGTATACACGATTTTTATGTTTTATCTTTATTTGATGTATTCTATTTTTTTCTATCATCCACTCTATAAAAAGTTACCTAAAATTCACTAATATTGATATTATTATCCAATAATGAGTTCTAGACTTTTAGTTTAAAAAAACAGAGCAAAAAGAGATAACTTTTCAAAATGTTATATTTTATGAAGATTGTAAAACAATTATTGACATACCTGATACGTCATTTTAATAAGCGTTTAATGATAGTTACTAGGTTAAAACTCCACATGTCGAGTATCTGATGATATTGTTATAATTTTGACTATATTGATTAGAAAAATAAATGTTCATGTAAAATTTGTAAAATAAAAGAATTAGAAAGAAAATTAAATTCTCTGGAAACTTTGTCCAAATGAACAAATAAACTAGATTCTTAAGACACAATTAATAGATTAAGCAATTAAAATTACACCCAAAATAATTGTTATAATAACTGTCAATAAATTTAATGTCCTCATTAAGAGACAAGGGTTTTGTAACTTAAAAAATAAATCATATGCACAACCCAATTGATTAAAAGAGATTTACCTAAAAGAAAGTTTTATATATTATAGGAAATGAAGTGGAAATACATGTGTGAGAACATCGTGATTAAGGCAATGTGAAGGGGTCATGCTGTGGTAGAGCTTGCTTTTATAGCTGTCTTCCCTGCAGCATCCATCTCCATTAAAGATATAGCAGATTCGGGGCTTCCTTTTCATGGGCTTAATTACTCTCAAGGCAAATTTTAAAAATTTGACCTCATTCTTCTTGGATCAACTATGAGATATCCATTTTTAAAAGATGAAGGATATGATGGCCATTATAAATCTAACTGGCCCTAGCACTATAAAGTTATAAAATAGCACAAAATAATTAAAATGTATAAAATATTTCAATAAATAAATAAAGCAGTCCACACTTTATATTTTTGTTAGAATCGTGATATTCCTGCGAAGTTATTTAAAAATGAATACTTTCTGACATTAATCTAGTTCTTATATGATAAGTATGCCTAAAGCTGAATGATCAAATCAGTCATTTGAGATTAAATTTCAAAATTGGAATATTTATGCATTTTTATTTTCAGATGGACTATGTTAGACTTTGGCACAGGATTTAAAATAGCTTTACATAGAAATTTGAAAACACTTCTTCTTTATATAAGCTCTGAAAAAATTTAAACAGTTTAAGAAATGTTATCTGTTAGAATATACCTGGGAAGCTAGTTTGGCCTGGTGACTTAGTGAAGGGTAAATGGAAATTTTCTATTTTTATTTTTGTTTGTCAAAAACTTTAATTTTATTTTTGTAGACTTATTAAATTCTTTGGATTTTCTTCCTTTTCTGAAATAAATTTTTCTTTGTTTCTAAAAAATTTTTGTTCGTGACTTTCATCCACTTTTTTGTCTTTCAAAAAGACAAAATCCACTTTCATCCACAAATATTTGTCTTTTCCTTAATGACTTATAGAAGCTATATATTAAACAGTAATTCTGCATCATATCTTACTGTAGTCTTATAATAGATTTTAATATCTGTCATTGTAAATCATCTAGATTTGAACTCCTTCTTCAATGTTGTCATGGTTCCTTTTAGCCTTTGCAATTCCATGTGAATTTCAAAAGCAGCTTGTCTATTTACAAACAAGCACAAAACACTGCTGGGATTTGGGTTGGGATTTATATAAAGATTAATTTGAGTAGAAGTGACATCATTTAAAAAACTGAATATTCTAGATTATAAACGTGATATACATTTCCATTCATTTAGGTTGCTTTGGTTTCTTTTAATTTTGTAAGAAGCTTTCAACTGTAGAGGAGTTGCAAGCCTTTTATTTTGGTTATTTGGATTTTTTGACAATAATGTAAATGATGTTTTTAAATGTAGTTTTCTATTTGTTTTTTGCTGGTATGTAGATATTCAGTTTGTTTGTTGACCTTGTAACAGAGAACTTGCTGAACTAAATGATTAATTCTAATAGAATTTTATGTAGATGCTTTGATATTTTACCGATTTCATCATGTCTTTACAAATAAGGACTTTCTTTTCTTTCTTCCTAAACAATCCTCAGTGATGTCAGTAAAAATGGTGGAGTAAGGACCTCTGAAAATTTTCCCCACCATAAAAGCAATGAAAATGTTGGTAAAAAACAGGTTTAACTCTTTTAGAACTCTGAAAAATAACAAAACTTTTGCAGAAACCCAAGAAAGCATTTATTCAAGAAAAACAATTGAATTTCAGTAAGAACATCAAGTCTTGCAGACTTTTTTACTTGCCCCAGTCTCATCTGCTGCTCTCCAGCTAAATGGTAGCCTTAAAAAAGAATAGCTTATATTTTCCAGTGCAGCTTGGCAGTCATAGAGGGAACAGAACAAAGTTGAAGCTCTTGCAAAGCTTCCTTCTCAAAGAATTGTAATTGTTTGGCATTTCTGGGGGTCCCAGGAAGGTCTCACTTACAAGGCTGACTTGGAGTTTCACCCAGTGCTAAAAGCCTTTTATCTAGGGGTATTTGTTGAAAACAATTACAGGTAAACATTGGATGTCATTGGATGCTATTTGGGGAAATAGACAAAACAAAAACTTAAAAGGAAAAGCTAGGGAATTAGGTGTCCATAGAAGTGTCGGGGAAGAGGGAGAGAATCCCACTCCACCCTTTCCCTTAAGGTTCTTATGGCTGACCAAATAATTAAAAGACAGGTTAGCAGGAGAAAATAATACCAAATTTAATAACATGTATACATGGGAGAAACCAGAGAAACTGAGCTTCTCAACACAATGACAGAGATTCTCGTCTTAAACACCATCTTCGGCTAAAGACAAAGGAGGATGTTGGGGGTGGGGAGGGAGACAGAAATCACATTGATCAAGAGTATGTAGATTTAAGGTCTTATCCTCCACACTGATAAGTTTCTAGAGAGGCTACCCCCCTTTCCCCCAGAGAGGGAGATACCTTTATAAATGGAGATTTCCCTTATAAACGTAAATGTTTGTCTGGCAACTCTTTGCAGGGCCACCTAGAGAATGTGGCCAGAAAGAGACAGAATTTTTGATAAGATGGGCTTGTTGGTGCCTTTCCTATTGTAACATCTATTTTACATTATATTACAGCCATCATATGATAGTAACTCCTTCCCGGAACAGGTCTTCTATGTTAAATTCTTTAGTCAGTTAGTGGGGGAGGTCAAATGTCTGTCAGAAAAAACAATCAAGGTAAAGAGACATATTTCAGGGTGGCCAAATCTTGATCTCCCACAGAAGCTTTGAAAATTCCCAACATAATCTTGTGGATCTGGAAGGCCACAAATATGTGAAAGGCTGTGTATTTGCTCAGGATAGATAAGAAGGCCCTCAACTCTTACCTGAAGCTGATTTGGAGTCTCTGAACAAGCAGAAGTGAAGGCTAAGGCAGAGTTGTAAACTGCCTGGATGAGTGTTGAAGGCAGGCCCCAACACACACAGAGGCACTCAGCAAAATCTGGGAGATTACTGGCTCCAGGCATTCAAGGAAATCTCTGTCTAATCCTTACCTGACCACTCAGCTAACAGTACATAGCAAAGTATACAGACTCTAAGCATTAGTTCAGGAAAGTCAGTAAACAACAAACCAACTACTGCAAAAGGTAGTAAGAACAACAGACCCTGGAAAGGAAGGAGAATTTCAGAGTTGTCACTTTATATTATTTTAAACATCTAGTTTTGTTTAAAAAATTACTAGACATGAAAATAAATAAAAAAATGTCATTCACAAATGAGGATGAGGGACAATCAATAATAACGGTTTCCAAAGAAGCCCAGATATTGAATCAAGTAGACAGAGAATTTAAATCAGTTATTTTAAATAATTTCAAAGAGCTAAAGGAAATCATGTTTAAACAACTAAAGGAAAGTAAAAGAACAATGTCTCACCAAATAGAGAATATTAATCAGGGGATATAAATTATAAAATGGAACCAAATACAAATTCTGGAAAATAAATGTATGATAGCTGAAATGAAAAATTCTCTAAAGCAGTTCAACAGCAGATATGAGCAGTCCAAAAAAAGAATCAGCAACATGAAGATAGGTCAAAATGAGATGATCCCATCTGTACTAGTCTTCTAGGGATGCCATAACAAATACCACAGTCTAGGGGGCTTAAGCAACTGTGATAAATTTATTTTCTCACAATTCTGAATTCCGGAGCCTAGAAGTCCAAAATCATGGTGTTGGTAGGTTTGGTTTACTCTGAGGCCTCTCTTCTTAACTTGCAGATGGTTCCCTTCCCTCTGTGTCCTCACACAGTCTTTCCTCTGTGTGTACACTCATCTGATGTCTCAGTCTGTGTCTTATTCCCCTCTTATTGTTACTGAGCAAGGGCTCTCCACCTGACACACACAGAAGCCAATACTGTGGTACACCAGTTTTTGAGAGAAGAAGCAGTTTATTAATCAATTGGTAAGGAGACAGAAGGAAAGGCTTTCAACTCTGTCTCCCCAGTTCAGGGTATAGGGGGGGGTAAGGTTTAAGGGATCAGGGAGGTCAGACTGCTATGCAAAATCACTGGCAGGCTGAGTTTCGATTGGCAGATCAAAGTTTTCTCTTCTGCGTATGCTCCTGTCTATCTCACTACCCCTGAAGAAAGTGTCTTTATCATTCTTTTCTTAAGAAGAGGTCAGCACAGTGAACAAGGGTAAAATTGTTATGTAGATTTTAAGTCAATATCTTCTCCATTGATAAGAGCTGCTAGAGATTTAGCCATCCTCTCCTTCCTGGCACAGAGCTGAAGACACCCTTGCAAATGGAAATTTTTCTTATAAATGTAAATTTCCTTTACAAATGGGTCACTTCTAGGTTTTCAGAGCTTTCCCTGTGTCTGCTGTTTATTAACAATAATCAGCCCAAAATAATTCTTATGCCAAAGATGCATATTTTGGGATGGCAAATTCTGCTCCTGGTCCTGTGGTTACATTATTATAAGGACATCAGACATACTGGATTAGAGCCCATCCTAATGAACCCACTTTAACTTGATTACTTTTTTAAAGGCCCTATATCCAAATACAGTTACATTCTGAAATACTGGAGCTTAAGGCTTCAACATAGGAATTTTGGGAGGAAAATTTAGCTTATATTCAATCTGAGAAGCTGAAAGTATAAAGAATGAAGAAAATGAACAGAGCCTCAGAGACTTGAGAGACACCATCAAGCACACCACTCTATACAAAGTGAGAGTCCTTGGAGGAGAAAGACAGAGAAAGGCACACAAAGAACATTTAAAGGAATAATGGCCAAAAACTTTCAATATTTGATTTAAAAAAACAGGAATCTACACATCCAAGAAACTCAATGAATTCCAAGTGGGATAAACTCAAAGATATGCAAATTTAGACATATAATAATCAAACAATTGGAAGACAAAGACAAAGAACCTTAAAAGCAGCAAGACAGAAGCAACTTGTTGCATAAAATGGATGATCAATAAGAATAAGACCTAATTTCTTATCAGAAACCATGGAGGTCAGAATGTAACCAGACTGAAGAGTCCGATCGCCCAGGTTCTTGGTCAATGGAAGAGAGGAATTCAGACACTCACACAACGGCGACAACAACCAAGCAAAGATTTATTAGAGAAAAGGTCAAAGACACTGCAAGCAGGGAGCAGACAGTGCCAGAGAATGCATCTGCCCTGTGTCTTGGGTTAGTCTTATTTTCATTTGGGCTGTTTAGAGGGAATTAGCATGATCTGGTTACCCACAAATAATGGTCTTTCCTCCACCTACACATCAGGAAGGGGAGTTCTTGACCTTTTAGGGGAATCTCCAGAACTGTCATGGCAGTCATCTCCCATGGAAGGGGGGCTAATGCGTATGGAATTTGTACGTAAATTAAAGAAAGATCAATGTCCTCTAGAGGTGTATAGCAGAAGGCTTTGTATGTGTTGTTTGTGCACTTGTTATCTTTATCATCACAGTTGAAGGTCTCAGACTCCAGTGGTGGTGACAGGTGGGCCTTAGTTCCCCTTTATCTGTATCTTGTGGGATGCCAGCAAGATGTTTCTTTGATGTAGTGAGGTCTCCTGCTGTGATTCCCTGCTCATGTCTGCATGCCAGTAAGATGCTGCATTGATGCAGCAAGGTCTCCAGCTATAATCCCCTGCTCATGTCTACCCAACTACCTATCTCAAGAAGGTAGTGGGATGAAATATTCAAAGTGCTGAAAGAAAGAAGTGGTCAAAAAAGAATTCTATATCTGGCAAAACTTTCCTTTAAAAATGAAGGAGCATTTAAGAAATTCTCAAATAAATAAAAACTATTAGAATCCATCACAAGCAGAGTTGTCCTAAAAGAAATACTAAAAGGATCCTTCAGGCTAAAATGAAAGGACATTAGACAGTAACCTGAATCCATATGAACTAATATGGAGCACCAGTAAAGGTAACTATAGAGCTAAATATAAAAGATAGTATAAATGTATTTTTTTGTTGTAACTTTTTTCTCCTGTTGGATTTAAAAGATAACTCGATAAAGCAATAATTATAAATCTATATTGATGGGCACACAATATATAAGGAAATAATTTGTGATAATAATAGAGCATAACGGAGCGAGTGGAAACAGAGCTACATACAAAGCTAACTTTGTATACTACTGAAATTAAGATGGTATTAATCCAAACCAGATTGTTATAAATCAAGATGTTTGTTGTAATACCCAGGACAATCTTTAAGTAGATAACTCAAAAACATATGATAAAATAAATAACAAGTGAAACAAAATGGTAACTCAAAAGAAAGCATTAATGGAGGAAAAGAGGAAGAAAACTGGCATGACATATAAAAACTGATAGCAATATGATAGATGTACATCTTGTTATCAGTAATTATGTTAATATAAATGGACTAAAAGCTCCTTCCTTTTTTCTTGCTTTATGACAATACCCTAATGGAAGGAATGAGAGCTTAACATGTTCCCAAACTTGAGGATAAAGATTTTAATTCTTCGGAATTCAGTATGATATTTAGCAATGTATTATAAAATTTTATGATCCCCATGTCAATAGTAAATGTTCTTTTTTTTCTTTTGAAGAGCTTCTTACTTTTAATTCTATCCTATTTGATATTGGTATTGCTGCATCAGCTTACTTTTGATATTTTCATTTTTTTATTCTTAATTTTCATTCCATTGGAGTTTATTTTCATGTAATGAGTAGATTATAATCGTTTTTCTTCCATATTCATACAAAATGTAGAGATTTATTTGATGGATAAATTGAAGGTTGCATTTTTGAAAGTAAGAAATCTAATTTACAGTGAATGATGAGTGTAAAGATGTCCCCTATATGTTGTTTATTCCACGGTGAATTTTTTCTCCCACTTTTTTTCTTGGGGTAAAATATATGTAACACAAAAATTACCATTAACCATTTTAAAGTATAGACTTTAGTGGTGTTAAGTATATTTGTTTTGTGCAACCATCAACATCATCCATCTCCAGAACTCGTTTTATTTTGCAAAACCAAAACTCTATACCTATTAAATAATAACTCCCCATTACTTTCTTCTTCCAGCCACTGGTAATCACTATTCTGCTTCTGTCTCTATGAATTTGACTACTCCAGGTATCTCATATAAGTGGAATCATACAATCCTTGTCTTTTTCTGACTGGCTTATTTCAGTTAACGTAATATCCTCAAGATTCATCCGTGTTGCAGCATGTTTCAGAATTTCCTTCCTTTTAAAGGCTGTATAATATCCCACTGTACATATATATCACATTCCACTTGCCCATTTGCTGTCAATGGACACTCAGTTTGTGTCCACCTTGTAGCTATTGTGAATAATGCTGCTATGAACACTGGCATACAAATACCTCTTTGAGACCATGTTTTCAATTCTTTTGTGTATATACCCTGAAGTAGACTTACTGGACCATATGGTACTTCTATTTTTAATCTTTTGAGTAACTGTTTTCCACAGTGGTCACACCATTTTACATTCCCACCAACAGTGCACAAGTACTTCTATTTTTAATCTTTTGAGTAACTGTTTTCCACAGTGGTCACACCATTTTACATTCCCACCAACAGTGCACAAGGGTTCCAATGTCTCCACATCCACACCAACACTCTTTATTTTCTGTTTTGTTTTGTTTTTTGGGTAATGGTCTTCCTATTGAGTGTGTGATGGTATCTCATTGTGGATTTCGATTTGCATTTCCCTAATGATTCGAGAAGTTGACCCTCTTTTCATGTGCTTATTGGCCATTTGTATATTTTCAGAGAAATGTCTATTCAAGTCCTTTGGCCATTTTTGCATCAGGTTGTTTGTTTTTTGTTGTTATTATTGAGTTAAGGACTTCTCTATATATCCTGGATATTAATCGCTTACCACATATATGATTTTCAAACAAATATATGATTTTCAAATATTTTCTCCCATTGTGTGGGTTTGCATTTTATTCTGTACTGACTTTTGATGCAGAAAAGTTTTTAATTTTCATGAAGTCCAATTTGTCTATTTTTTTCTTGTGTTCCCCTTGCTTTTGGTGTTATATTCAAGAAGTCATTGCCAAACCCAACATTGTGGAGCTTTTGCCCTGTGTTTTCTTAGAAGACTTTTATAGTTTTAGTTCTTACATTTAAGTCTTTGATCCATTTTGAGTTAATTTTTATACAAGGTGTTAGGTAAGGGTCTAATTTCATTCTTTCGCATGTTGATATACAATTTCCCCAGCACCATTTCTTGAAAAGATTGTCCTTTCCCCCTTAAATGGTCTTGTTGCTCTTCTCAAAAATCATTTGACCTTATACATGAGAGTTTATTTCTGGACTCTCTATTCTCATTCCTTATGATCTATATGTCTGTCAATACCATTCTTTTCAATTTCTGTAGATTTGTAGAGCGTTTTAAAATCAGGAAGTGTGAGTCACCTAACTTTGCTCTTCTTTTTCAAAATTGTTTTGGTTATTTAGGATCCCTTGTGATTCCACATAAATTTTAGGATGCATTTTTCTATTCCTATAAAAAAGTCATGCGGATATTTATAAGGATTGTATTGAATGTATAAATCGCTGTGGGTGGTATTGGCATCTTAACAATATTGTCAGCCAATTAATGAATATGAGATATCTTTCTATTTATTTATGTCTTTAATTACTTTAAGCAATGTTTTGTAGTTTTCTCTTTTACTTCTTCAGTTGTTTATTCAGAAGTATTTTATTCTTTTTGATGCTATTTTAAATGGAATTGTTTTCTTAATTTCTTTTTGGATTGTTCATTGTTAAGTGTATAGAAATGTAACTGATTTTTGAGTGTTGATTTTGTATCCTGACATTTTGCTGAATTTATTTATTAGGTCTAAAAGTTTTTTCATGGAATCTTTAGAGCTTTCTATGCATAAGATGATATCATCTGTAAACAGAGATAATTTTTCTTTCTTTGCAAATTGGAGGCTTCTTTAATTTTTCTTGCCTAATTGCTATGGCTAGAATTTCTAGTACTCTGTTGAAGAGAAGTGGTAAAATGGGCATCCTTGCCTTCTCCCTGATTTTAGAAGAAATCTTCTCAGTCTTTCACCACTGAATATGATGTTAACTATAGGTTTTTCAGATATATATTTTATTATTTTGAGGTAGTTTCCTTTTGTTCCTATCTTGTTGAGTGATTTTGTCATGAAAGAGTGTTGCATTTATCAAGCGCATTTTTTTGCAACATTGACATGATCATGTGGTTCTTTTCCTTCATTCTGTTAATGTAGTATACATTGATTGCTTCTGTATGTTGAACTCCATGATGGATTTTATAATTATATTTGCTACAAACTGCATAGGAAACAAACCAATAAAATATTCCCTTTAGTATCCTTCCTTTATTCTATTGTTTTAGAATAAAAATGCATAATTTTCCTCCTATATTCTGGATATCATGTAACGACATCACTATACACCGTTACTCAAGGCTGAAATCTGTGTTTCAACAAAATAATGTACCTCTACCTTACTGGTTATAACAAAAAATGTGAAAAATAAGTTCTTTGCGTTATGGCTAAGCACTCTACAAAATACCTCTTAAAATCCCCCAATATATTTATGAGCTAGGTATGGTTCTATTTTACCCATTTTATAATTAAAGGAACTAAAGATACAGAGAAGTAAGGTTTGTTTTGACAGGTAATTAGTGATGTGTCAAAGACTTGAAAACTTCCTTTAACGCATTTCAGCTTTTTCACCATTATTATATATACTAATCCATTTTTCAGTGCTCAGGTATACTTTGCTAAACTTTCTAATTAACTACAAGAATTTGTATGTAAAATCTCTCAGGATTTCAATCTAAACAACCATATAATATGCAAAAAATTAGCTGGTTTATATCTTACATTTTAAACTTCACTCATTTTATGTTTATTTTTAAATCATGTTACAAAATAAATATAATCATCATTATTCAACTATTTTATGTTTTAAAATTTGTCTACTTGCTAAGATTTATTTGTAACCCTCAAATCAATATTTGTAGCTTTCTCCAGATCATTTGAGTTCATGCCCAAGGCAGCAAAACATTCAGTTGCACCAAGGGTCACATTCCCAGCTGAGGTTAAATAGGTGATGCTCTGCCTTTTTATTTCAGCTCTCATACAGAGATGACCAGAGGATGGAGACAGTAGGGAGAGTGAAGTGAATTGCAAGAAGCCCCAGCTCTGGGGCCAATTGGAGGGTGTTTGAATCTCAAGTCTGACACCTATCAGTGGGGTGGCCCCAGGCAAGGCACTTTTCACTTCTGAACCTCCTTTGCTCCTTTGTAAACTAGAGATAATAGAATCTCCCAGGATAAATTGTTTTTAGGATTTAAGATTATAATCTATATGAGATATACACATATTTCCTCTAAAAGCAATGAGTCAGTATTAGCTAATTCAGTGTTGTGGTACTTTATAGAACATAGCTACCAAAAGAATCGAATGTATTAGCATGATATCACTTATATAAGACTAACTATTTAAATTACATATTTTTAATAGATAAAATGTCCAGTAGGCCGTATAGCTTTTTTGTGAGATAGAAATTTTGGTCACTTTTTTTTCCTTGAGAAATAATGAAGAAAATTAAATATCAAAACATTTGCTCTCATTCAGAAAAAATGGCTCTTATGAACACAAACAGAATTTTATAAATGGATATGTATGAATTGATTTGGGCCAGGTAGTCCTTTAAGGATAAGATACACAGAAAATACAAAGAATGATTTCTTAATTGCACGCATATAAGAAACACTGCCATTGTTGGTGTTTGTCCCAATCTTGGGATTGTAATTTGTATAAGTAAGTGGTGTTTCAGAATCTGCAATAAGGAAAACACGTGTGAGCATCCCCAGTGCACCGCAGCATCCTTAGTCCTCACTTATCCTCTCATATCACACCACTCTTGGAACTTCCAAGCCCCAACACACACACACACACACACACACACACACGCACCACAAAATCATACTTTTTACGATTCCAAGAAGAGGCTCTTCTAGAAGTGGCAGTATTACCCTACTAGTCTGGCGACGCTTTGGGGCTTATTGACCTCAGCCCTGATTGGGTGAAGAAGGCTGGTCTCAGGACTCCATCCAGGCTCTCTCCTTCCCCAACCTCCCTGGGAGATAGTCACCCTCTCCTGCAAGTGCAGGGTCAGGTAAGTGAGGGACAACCACCAGGCTCAGCAGGACCCTGAAACTAGGTGGGGTCTGACAGGATGCTGGGCTCTCGCAGCCTGGCCTGGGGTTTTGGAGCAAGGAGGGCGATGCCCGCCATGGCAAGGGGCACTGGGACAGGCAGCCTTCATGGCACCAGGGTCCTTCACTTACTTTGGCCATCGGAGGTCAGCCGGCCCAGGCCTGGGAGGATCAGCAAGAGAGACAGCATTTTTTTGTGTTGTTCTTGTCTGGTTTTGGTATTAGGGTAATGTGGGCTTCACAGAATGAGTTAGGAAGCTTTCCCTCCTCTTCCATTTTTTGGGAGAGTTCGAGAAGGATAAGTATTAAATCTTTGAATATTTGGTAGAATTCACCAGGGAAGCCGTCTGGTCCTGGACTTTTACTTTTTTGGAGGTATTCGATTACCGTTTTGATCTCTTTACTGGTGATTGGTCTATTCAAATTATCTATTTCTTCTTGATCCAGTTTTGGAAGGCTGTATGATTCTAAGAATCTATCCATTTCTTCTAGATTATCCAATTTTTGGCATATAGCTTTTCACAGTATTCTCTTATAATCTTTTGTATTTCTGAGCTGTCTGTTGTTACTTCTCCTCTTTCATTTCTGATTTTATTTATTTGAGCCTTTTTTTCTTGGTGAGTCTAGCTAAAGGTTTGTCAATTTTGTTTAACTTTTCAAAGAACCAGCTGTTGGTTTCATTAATTTTTTCTATTGTTTTTTTAGTCTCTATTTCATTTATTTCTGCTCTGATTTTTATTATTTCCCTCCTTCTTCTGATTTTGGGCTTTGTTTGTTCTTCTTTTTCGAGTTCCTTTAGGTGCACTGTTAGATTGTTTATTTGAGATTTTTCTTATTTGTTGAGATAGACCTGTGTTGCTATAAACTTCCCTCTTAAAACCACTTTTGCTGTATCCCATAAATTCTGGCATGTCATATTTTCATTTTCATTTGGCTCCAGGTAATTTTTGATTTCTCCTTTGATTTCTTCATTGACCAAATCGTTGTTCAGTAGCATTCTGTTTAATCTCCACATGTTTGCAGCTTTTCTGAGTTTCTTCCTGTAGTTAATTTCTAGTTTCATACCATTGTGGTCAGAATACCAATATCACTGATGAACATCAATGCAAAAATCCTAAACAAAATACTAGCATATCACATACAACAATACATTAAAAGGTTCATACACCGTGATCACGTGGGATTTATTCCAGGGATGCAGGGATGGTTCAACATCTAGAAATCAATCAACATGATATACCACATTAATAAAATGAAGAATAAAAATCACATGATCATCTCAATAGATGCAGAGAAAGCATTTGACAAGATATGGCATCCATTTATCATAAAAAAAAAACCCTCTGAATAAAATGGGTATAGAAGGAAAGTACCTCAATATAATAAAGGCCATATATGACAAGCCCACAGGTAATATCATCCTCAATGGTGAAAAACTGAAAGCTATCCCTCTAAGAACAGGAACCAGACAAGGATGCCCACTGTCACCACTCCTATTTAGCATGTATTGAAAGTCCTAGCCAGAGCAATCAGGCAAGAAAAAGAAATAAAATGTTTCCAAATTGGAAAGGAAGAAGTGAAACTGTCACTATTTGCAGATGACATGATTTTATATTTAGACAACCCTAAAGAATCCACCAAAAAACTGTTAGAAATTATAAATGAATATGATAAAGTTTCAGGATACAAAATCAACATAAAAACATCAGTTGCATTTCTATATGCTAGCAATGACACAGCAGAAAGAGAAATTAAGAATACAATCCCATTTACAACTGCAACAAAAAGAATAAAATACCTAGGAATAAACTTAACCAAAGAGGTGAAAGATCTGTATGCTGAAAACAATAAAACATTGCTGAAAGAAATTGAAGAAAACACACAAAGAAATGGAAAGATACTCTGTGCTCTTGGATTGGAAGAATTAACATAGTTAAGAAGTCCATACTTCCTAGAGCAGTCTATAGATTCACTGGAATCCTTAACAAAGTTACAACAACATTTTTCATAGAAATAGAACAAAGAATCCTAAAATTTATATGGAAAAAGAAAAGATGCTGAATAGCCAAAGGAATCCAGAGAAAAAAGAACGAAGCTGGAGGTATCACACTCCCTGATTTCAAAGTATACTACAAAGCTATAGTAAGCAAAACAACATAGTACTGGCACAAAAACAGACACACAAATCAATGGAATAGAATCAAGAGCCCAGAAATAAACCCACACATCTATGGACAGCCAATTTTTGACAAAGGAGCCAAGAACATACAATGGATAAAGGAAAATCTCTTCAACAAATGCTGTTAGGAAAACTGGAAAGCCACATGCAAAAAAATAAAAGTAGACCATTATCTTACACCATACACAAAAATTAACTCGAAATGGATTAAAGACTTGAATGTAAGACCTGAAACCATGAAACTTCTAGGAGAAAACATAGGAAGTATGCTCTTCAACATCAATCTTAGCAACATATTTTCAAATATCGTGTCTGATGAGGCAAGAGAAACAATAGAAAAAATAAACAAATGGGACTACATCAAACTAATAAGCTTCTGCACAGCAAAGGAAACCATGAACGAAATGAAAAGACAACCTGACAATTGGCAGAAGATATTTGCAAACCATACATCTGATAAGGGGTTAATCTCCAAAATATATAAAGAACATATGCATCTCAACAACAAAAAAACTAAGGACCCAATTAAAAACTTGGCAAAAAACCTGGACAGACATTTCTCCAAAGAAGATATACAGATGGCCAACAGGCACATGAAAAGATGTTCAACATCATTAACTATCAGGGAAATACAAATCAAAACTACAGTGAGATATCACCTCATGCCCATCAGAATGGCTATAATTAACAAGACAGGAAACAACAAGTGTTGGAGAGGATGTGGAGAGAAGGGAACTCTCATACACTGCTGGTGGGAGTGCAAACTGGTGCAGCCACTATGGAAAACAGTATGGAGATTCCTCAAAAAATTAAGGATAGAACTACCATATGATCCAGTTATTCCATTGCCGAGTATTTATCCAAAGAACATGAAAAAAACAATGCATAAAGATACATGCACCCCTGTGTTCATTGCAGCATTATTCACAATAGCCAAGACTTGGAAGCAACCTAAGTGCCCATCAAGGGACGAATGGATAAAGAAGATGTGTTATATACGCACAATGCAATACTACTCAGCCATAAGAAACGATGAAATCCAGCCATTTGTGACAACATGGATGGACATTTCGGGTATTATGCCAAGTGAAATAAGTCAGAAGGAGAAGGTCAAATACCGTATGATTTCCTTCATTAAGTAGCAGATAATAACAACAATAAACAAACATATAGAGACAAAAAAAAAAAAGATACATGCACCCCTGTGTTCATTGCAGCATTATTCACAATAGCCAAGACTTGGAAGCAACCTAAGTGCCCGTCAAGGGTTGAATGGATAAAGAAGATGTGGTATATATACACAATGGAATACTACTCAGCCATAAGAATTGATGAAATCCACCCATTTTTGATAACGTAGATGGACATTGAGGGTATTATGCTAAGTGAAATTAGTCAGAGGGAGAAGGTCAAATATTGTATGATCTCACTCATAAGTAGAAGATAAAAAAAAACAACAAACAAACACAGAGGCAGAGATTGAATTGGTGGTTACCAGAGGGGAAGAGGGGAGGGAGGAGGGTGAAAGGGATGATTAGGCATGTGTGTCTGGTGATGGATTGTGATTAGTCTTTAGGTGGTGAAAATTATGTAATCTATGCAGAAATAGAAGTATAATGATGTACATGTGAAATTTATACAGTGTTATAAACCAATGTGACAACAATAAAATTAAAAAAAAAAAAAAAAAGAGCGAGACAGCATTGCAGGCCTCCAGGCCTGACGTCGCAGGTGAGGATTGGTTGCTTGTGCGTGGGGGAGGTGGCTAGAGGGAAAGGGCAGTGCAGAGTGGAGGTCACGGCTTCTCAGTCAGATCAGCCCCAGCTCTGTGGACCCAACGCCCTGTTGCAGCCCCAGGAGCGCCCAACCAGGGCCCTCTGCACACAAGATGCACGGTGGAGCCTGCCCTCCTGCCCACGTCGGCTTTATTTTCCAAAAATATGACATTTTAAACATATTCAGGGTAACATAATGGTTATAAAGTATACTTTCTCCTCTGGAAATGGGCCATTTGCTGGTGAAGTTCTTGGCAATATTAATAGTCCGCGTCATATCTTTCTGGTACAATGGCTGAATTACTGTAGTGAAGGAGAAAAAAGAAATTTATAATATGTTCAGTAGGAGACAGTTGCCTATTTTAACCATATCTACTGTGGGACTTGTCCTTAAGTTTCAGGTCAAAACAAATACACATACTTACATACACATAGACATGGTATAAATAAATAAATAAAAGTCTAAATCAATTCTTCTATTGTAGACAAGTTTGTTTCTTAGAAAACTAGGTGTCCAAATAAAAAGCTAATTATTAAATGTCTGTGTTTTATTACTTTAGAATTGATTTATAATTTAAGTATGAGGCAAAATAATTACAGCCATGAAAACGATTGAAAAACAATTGAAATCCATTTATTTATTCAGTTTTGTACCATTTTGTTTTTAGAAAAATCTATGGCTTAGGAAAACTGAGAGACTAAATAGAAAGTGTTCCCAGTCAATAGAGAGTTCACTCATTGATAATCAGTAGAGTTAACATGAAAAGAACTTTCATTTGATGTTTTAATATATAGGTTGGTGATTTGCCTAATTTCAGGGTTTTTTCAAAATTTGATTTTTTATAATACAATTTTTTTTGTAGTAAAATACACATAACATAAAATTTACCACCTTAACCATTTTTAAGTGTACAGTTCATTGCTATTATATTAAGCATATATTAAGTAATATATTATTTATTATTAGTTATATAATTAATTATATATTAATTATATATCAATTAATATATTAAGCACATTCACATTGTTGTGCAAACATCACCAACAACCATCTCCAAAACTCTTTATCTTGAAAAACTGAAATACTACACCCATTTAACTATAACTCCCCATTTCTCCCTCCCCCAAACCCTGGCAACCACCATTTCACTTCCTGTCTCTAGAAATTTGACTAATGCAGGTACTTCGTATAAGTGGACTCATGCATTATTTGTCTTTTGTGACTGGCTTATTTCACTTAGCATAATGTCCTTAAGCTTTATCTGTGTTGTAGTAAGTGTCAGAATTCCCTTCCTTTTTAAGGCCGAATAATATTACATTGTATGTATATATCACATTTTGCTTTTGCATTCATCTGTCAATGGTCCATTGAGACTTGATTTGCTTCCACATTTTAGCTATGGTGAATAATCCTGCTATGAACATGGGTGTACAAATATCTCTGAGACCCTGATTTCAATTATTTGAATCTATATCCAGATATTAACAGAATAAAAGTCAACTTCCAAAACTGGGAGAAAATATTTGCAAATCATATATCTGATAAGGGATTAATATACGGAATATATAGAGAACTCCTAAAACTCAAGAACAAAAAAGCAAACAAACAACCTGATTCAAAAATATTCAAAAGACTTGAATAGATATTTCTCCAACAAAGATATACAAATGGCCTATAAGCACTTGAAAAGGGGCTCAAATCACTAATCATTCGGGAAATGAAAATGAAAACCACAATGAGCTACCACCTCACACTCATCAGGATAGCTACTATCAAAAGAAAAAGGAAATAACAAGTGTTGGTGAGTATGTGAATAAATCAGAACCCTTGTGCACTCTTGGTGGGAATGCAAAATGGTGCAGCCTCTGTGGAACACAGTGTGGCGGTTCTTCAAAAAATTAAAGATAGAATTACCTAATTTCAATTTTGCAAGGACTTTTTTTGCAAGATATTCTTGCATTTCCCTTCCAGGGAACTTGTGCTTGTATACCTTACAAACAATACCCATAGACAAAATCCAACATTGATTGCTTTTCCTGTTTGTAAATGGAAACAAAACAATAAAGATAGCTTTTTAAAAAATTTATTTTTCTGTACTTCCTTCTAAATATTTGAGTAGCAAATAATAATTAACAGAAGAACATTTAACCCCCAAAGAGCCACATTTGTTTATTTTACTAAAGTATTTACTTCTTAACCATGTGTTTTTTGCGGTTATATATATATTTTCTGCTATATATTGTATATATATATAATATCTACATATATACATCACTGAAAGCATGATAAATACTAATTTTTCATGATTTTACTAAATTGCTGGTATTCCATCAATTCACCAAAAGGGAAAATATTATTTAAATTCTTTACTTGTCTTTGCCTAAATGGAATGGTTCTTTAATTTAATTTAATTTAATTTAATTTAATTTAATTTGTGTGGAAGATTGGCCGTGAGTTAACATCTGTGCCAATTTTCCTCTATTTTTTGTATGTGGGATGCCACCACAGCATGGCTTGATGAGCAGCGTTTAGGTCCACGCCTGGGATCCAAACCTGCGAACCCCGGGACCACTGAAGCAGAGTGTGTGAACCTAACCATTATGCCACCAGGCAGGCCTCGCTCTCTCTTTTTTTTAATGTGCATGACTATAAGCATTAAAATCACTTAAATTTAAATCAACAATTATATTGTGAATGCCTGTTATAAGGCAAGCAGTAGGCCTGGGTTATCAAAATATAAAAGATACCATCCTTGTATCCAAATAGGTCAGAGACTAACAGGAAACCAGACATGTGTAACAGATGTCATAGCTAGAAATTACAAATTAATTGTTAGTATAATATACAAAGTTCTCTGGGAATATAGGTAAGATAATTTGGTTTTCTTCCATATATCAAGTGTAGCTACAGAAAGGATGTCATATTTGAGATTTGAGCCATAGTTGGATGAGTGTATAACTTACATAAAGTCAGTGTATTTTCTCCTAAGAGTAGTGTTAAATCATGCAAGAGTGTTAAGTGTGAGTGAGGGATATTTTGTGCCTGAGAAAGATATCTGTAATACTCTGGGGATGGTGAGGCAGGATGGTGAGGACTGGAAAGAGTAAAACTAATTAGAAGAATGTTCCATAGTTTAGACCAGAAATGTCAGCATGCTCAGGGCTAAACCATGGATAGAAAAAATATATATATGAGAAATATTTGGGGGAAGTAATTAAAAATAGAATCTCCTACCAGCCCGCCAAAAGTCCTCTCCACAATTGTAGAAAGGAACAAGCAGTTTTATAATTGAATGAGCATTAAACCCGACTGTGTTACACTAAAGAGATTGCAAAGATAGAAAGAAATCTCACCCTTTTGTATAGCCAGGCAGGTACAATTCATTTCATACATATTAACTGTCTTTATCCAAAGTAAAAATAAAACATCTTATTTCCTTAGGATAACTAGGAAGTTAGAACTTGCAGCCAGACACGAAGACTAAACTCCCAAGGAGCCAGGGAAATAGGGAGCTATCTTGATTAATGTTTATATTTGTAATAGATGGCTACAAAGTCGTTAAGAAAAACATTCCTGGAATGTAAAGCTGGCAAGAGTTTTATTTAATTTTCACAAAGATTTATGTACATCTCAAAGAGACAGAGAAAGGATGAACAATACAAATTTTCTAAAGGAAATAATCTAAGAAAAGGCAGTGTGTGTGTGCGTGGGGGAGAGTTCTCTTTCACTTCTGGTGCCAGGGAAAATTAACGTCTTATTTCTTACATTTGTGTTTATCCTTACAGCATACAGGGAGAAAACCAAGTTTGTTGACTAAATTGATATGAAGATTGATAAAATTAGGATGACTGGGCAACTGAGATGATAATGGCACCAATTTTAGGAGAAGCAGATTTGTACAGGAGTTGGGAGATAATGAGTTAGGTTGAAGGTATGTTGAATTTGAGGTATTTGTGGACTAGTAGGCACAAATATTCAATATGAGTCTGGAATCTTAGAATTGGAATTGAACACATAAAAAGGGAAAATGAAGGAAAGAGAATGAAAATGAAAATCCGAGAGAAATATGTAGAAAGAAAAGCGGATGTCCAAAAAGGAATTGTGGATGATACAGATGATTTTGGGGACTGAGGGAAAAGCAATCAAGAGAGAAAATAAAACTGATAAAGATTAATAGTTAAGACAGGTTAGGAATTAGAAGATGTTAACATGATGATGATTTTGTCAAATGCTTTTCTTGCAGGTATTGAGCTGATCTTTTCCTTTCCAATCTAATGTGGTGAAATTATTGATTGAAATTTAAAGTGAACCATCCTTGTATTCCCTGGGTGAATCACATTTGGTCATGATATATTACTCTTTTTATATAACATTAGGTTCAGTTTGTTAAAATTTCCATCCATTTTCATGAGGGATACAAATTGATGTGTACTTTTCTTGTAGTTATTTGTCTGATTTGTCTTAGGGTAATACTATCTTCATAGAAGGATTTTGGAAGTATTCCCTTCTCTTCAAGTATGTGGGAAATTTTGTGCAAATAAGGTATTATTTCTTCCTTTAATGTTTAATAGAATTCACCAGTGAAGCTATCTGGGTCTGGAGATAATTTTATAAGTAGATGCTGAACTACAAGTTCAGTTTGTTTAATAGATACAAGGCTGCTCAGGTTATCCATTTCTTCTTGAGTAAGCTTTGAGGGTTTTAGTCTTTCAGAAATTTGTCCATTTTGTTGTCAAATTTCTTGGTATTAACACTTTCATGATATTTTCTCAGTATCCTTTTATTGTCTATAGGATCAGTGATGAGGGATCCTTTCTTAGTAATTTTCATCTTCTCTCGCTTCATTCACATCAATCTGACCACAGGGTTATTAATTTTATTGATCTTTCAAAGACACAGCTTTTTGTTTCACTGATTTCATTGATTGTTTTCCTGTGTTCTATTTTGTTATTGCTGTTTTCTAAACCTTATAATTTCCTTTCTTCTTATATGGGGTTGAATTTGGTCTTTTTTTATAGTTTCTTTGAGTGGAAGCTTAAGTAATTGATTTAAACTTTCTTACATTTTTGATATAAATTAGTAATGATATAAATTTTCCCCAAAGTACTGCTTTGGACATATCTGACAAATTTTGTCGTTTTTTTATTTTCAATTTATTCAAATATGTTCTAATTTCCCTGGAGATTTTTGTCTTTGACTAATGAACTGTTTAAAAACATGTTGCATACTTCCCAAATATGTGCAGTTTTTTTATATTTCTTATTGTTATTGACAAAAATTATAATTCTGTTTGTTCCGAGTACATATGATCTGAATATGTTTAAATTTATTGTTACTTTCTTATGGCACAAATTTGGTCTAGCACTTGAAATAAATGTGATTTCTGCTGTTGTGGTATAGAGTTTCTAAAAGGTCATGCTTCTGATTAGTGTTTTTCAATTATTTTATCTTCTTACTGTTTTTCAGTCTACTTATTCTATCAATTACTGAGAGAGAGATATTGAAGGCTTTTTCTCTTATTGCATCTATTAACAAAGCTTCAAATACATGAAGCAAAAGCTGTTAGAACCCAAAGGATTCTATATCCTCTTGATGACATGATCCTTTTGTTATTACAATTATCAAATTATCCTCTTGGCATAAAACAATATTTCTTCTTCAGAAATCTACTTTGGTTGATAAAAACTTAGCTACTCTAGCTTTCTTTTGGCTGACATTAGTGTGGTATATCTTTTACTTTTAACCCATTTGTTTCTTTAGATTTAAAGTGGGTTTGTTGTTGATAGCATATATTTCTCCTGATTTTTATCCAATCTTACATTTTCTGTTAGTTTTTAATGTGTACTTTGAGGTGTATCCTATCTCCTTATTTTGTTATAAGCTTTCCAAATTCAGAGATCCATTTTGTAATTCTCCTTTTTCCTTTTTTTTTTTTTTTGATGAGGAAGATTAGCCCTGAGCTAACATCTGTTGCCAATTTTCCTCTTTTTTCTAAGGAAGACTGGCCTTGGGCTAACATCTGTGCCCATCTTCCTCTACTTTATATTTGAGATGCCTGCCAGAGCATGGCTTGATAAGCAGTGCATAGGTCCACGTCCGGGATCTGAACCAGTGAACCCTGGGCCGCCAAAGGGGAGCACGCACACTTAACCACTATGCCACTGGGCCGGCCCCTGTAATTCTCCTTTTTGCACAGTGATCTGAATGTAGAAAATAATCAGTAAGTATGGCCAATTGTCTTGTTCATTGATGCCTTCGCCACCTACCTCTGTTCTTTTTCATAACAAAGACTATATTGCTGTCTGCTCACATAACTAAATAAAGATTAAAATTTTATTTTGCCTTCAAATATTTCTTTGCATTGCTACCTATTTAAATATCATGATTTAAAAGGTGGAATAGATAACCCCAATGAACTAAACTAGAATACATACAAAAAATTTACAATACTGTTTTATATTGTTTTGTATTAAGACTGAAAGACTTTCATTTTTTCTTAGACTATGAACTGACAAGTCTGAGTGGGGATCCTAGGTTTATGAAGAGAACTTAATCCTTTATAGCATTCTGAGACTAGTATGTTCCTAGAAAAATGAATAATAGAGGGCCACAGTTACTAACAGATACAAAACTTTCCCCTGAGATATTACAATGTGGTTTTAGTATTTTCTTAGAAATGTCATAAATTTCCAGAATGTCAGAGAAAATAATTTCTAATTGAACAGGCAAAAACACTAAATGAAAGCATTTGACTCGTCTTCTTTTAGTACCACCATCAGTTTTTGGGGTAGTTGTGAGTTAACCTACATAGAATGTTCAGAACATTTAACAAATAAATGTTCTTTTTTTTTTTTTGGCTGTGTAAGATTAGATTTTTTAAAATAATTCAGGTAAAAAGTTGGGTGGTCTACAGATAATTTCCTCACTATACTTTACACTTTTTAAAATAGAGGAGAACAGGGCATTAAAATAATCCTGGAATTACATTGCAATCAGGATTTAATATGTCAACACTTTCTGTTTTTTGATTGGAGTATTTAGACTATTTAAATAAGTTGACTCAATACGATTTAGTTTCAATTTAACAACTTGCTATATATAAAATTGTTGTTCTCTTTATCCTCCTTTTTAGATTCTTGGGAATCATTTACTAGGCTTTTGGGGCAAAAGTTAATTTTATTTAATTTTTTCAGTAATTATAGATTACAGGAAGTTTAAAAAAATTTTACAGGGAGCTCTCACTTGTGTACCCTTTGCTTGGTTGCCCTGATGATAAAAATCTTTCTTGCCTGACTATACTACATTATCAAAACAAGGAAACTGACATTGATACAATCCACAGAGCTAATTTGGATTTCACCAATTTTTACGTGTCCCGATTTGTGTTTGTGTGTGTGTAAATATATATGCACTCTTATTGCTTGTACAGATTAGTGTGTCCAACACCAAAATCAACAAATAGATTGTTCCATCACCACAAGGAACCTTCATACTACCCCTGTATAGTACATTTACTTGCCCTATTTCCAATTCCTGATCCCTGGCAACCACTAATCTGGTCTCCATCTCTACAACTATAATTTGAGTACTTTATATAAATGATATCATACAATAGCTCTTGAGATTTTGCTTTTTCTCTCACATAACTCCCTTGAGATCCATCAAAGTTGTTTCATGCATTAATAATTTATTCCTTGTTATTCCTGAGTAGCATCCATGGTATGAATGTTCCACAGTTTGTTTAACCATTCATCCATCAAAGAGTACTTGGGTAATTTCCAATTTTTAGCTATTACAAATAACATTGCTAGAAAGCTCATGTACCTGTTTCTGTGTGAACATAAAATTCCTGTCTCTAGGATAAAAATGCCCAAGAGTGAAATTGTTGGGTTGTATCAGAAGGGCTGACAAATTGTACATCACAATAGCTATGCCATTTTGCATTTCCTCAATTAATGTATGGGTGATTCAGTTTTCTGCATCCTCATCAGTATTTGCCATTAGCACTTTTTTTTATCTTAGTCATTCTGTTTGGGGAAATGTGATATCTCTTTGTGGTTTAAATTTGCATTTCTCCAATGACTAATTATGTTAAGCATATTTTAATGTGCTTGTTTGCCATCTGTATATCCTCTTCAGTAAATTCTCTGTTTATGTTTTTGCCTATTTTCTAATTGGATTTTTTTTCAACTGTTGAGTTTGAATTTTGTTAGTGTATTCTAGATAGAAAATCTTTGCCGGATACATCGTTTGCAAATATATTCTACCAGACTGCAGCTTGTCTTTTCACCCTCTTAACAAGGTATTTTTCAGATCAAATATCTTTAATTTTGACCAAATCCAAATTTTCCTTATGGACCGTGACTTGTTCTCACGTGAAAGAACTCTTGGTCTAGTCCTAGACTCACAAAATTTTTCCATGTTTTCTTCAAAAACTTGCGTAATTTAACCTTTTACATTTATGTCTATGACTCAGATTTTTAACTTTCTAATTTTTAAATAGTTTTATGTTCATGGCAAATTGCAAAGAAACATACAGAAAGGTCTCATGTACCCATTACCCAGCCTCCCCCATGTTAACATCTTGCCTAACTATACCATAACATAAAAACAAGGAAATTGACATTGATACAATCCACAGAGATGGCTCTGATTTCACCACTTACACATTCACTCATGTGTGTGCATGTGTGTGTAGTTTATGAAACTTGATCACATGTGTAGTTTCACGTAACTATGATCACATCAAGATACAGAACTACACCATCAACACAAGATTTTTTGTTACTACCCCTTTATGGACATACCCATCCAGTCTCCTTACTATCCCTAACTCTTGATAACTACTAATCTATTCTCCATACTCGTAGTTTTTGATATGACAAGAATTTTATTTAAATGGAATCATACAGCATATAAGCTTTTGAAACTGGCTCTGTTTCACTTAGCATAATTCCCATTAGGGTCTTTGAAGTTGTTGTTTCTATGAATACTTTGTTTCCTTTTATTACTGTGTTGTATGTGTTGGTACGGATTTACCACAGGTTGTGTAACAATTTACCCAGTGAATGACATTAATTTCCAGATTTTGGCTATTATGTATTAAGGTATTATGAACATTTGAGTTCAAGTTTCTGGGAGAACATAATTTTCATTTCTCAGAGATAAATGTCCATGAGTGGCATTGCTGGATTTGTAGCTCTCCAAGGCAAATGATTTATTTGGAACAGAATGTGGAGAAGTGCAAGACTAAGTGTGCTGTCAAATACTTTGGAGATTGTGGTGTTAAGAAATTAAGAGAAAGTTGGCAGCTCATGAAAAAACAAGCTAAATTAAAGACCAGCTAGAAGTTTAACAGAGAGAACCAAAGAAAGAGACAGCTAAGTAGAGTCCTTTTGGTATCAGAGAGAAACAAATCTCAAAGACTACTCCTGCAAAGGCACTTGGATTTAATTGTATCAAACTACAGAGTAAATTATGCCCTCTAAGGAGCAATATCATAGGTGTCACATTAAAGGGAAAGTCAATTTCAGTGAAATAGTCCAGTCAAGTCACTAAACAAATGAAAAATCCAAAAACAACCACAAGAAGCCTTGGATGGCTAAGTAGTGGCGGGGGTTAGGGGGGCAGGCATTAGCATCCAGAGTTGCTACAATATATTATCTAAAATTTCCAGTTTACAATGAAAATGCTATGGACTGCAAAAAAACAGGAAAATATGACCTACACCCAGGGTCAAAAGCAGGTAACAGAAACTTCCTGTGAGATGTTTGACTTAGCAGACAAAGACATCAAACCAGCTATAATAAAAATGATCCAAGAACTAAAGGAAACCATGGAAACAAAAGAAAAAGAAAGTATGATGGCAATGTCTCATCCCATATAAAATAATAATAAAGTGTTTGAAATTATAAAAAATAAACAAATGGAAATTATGGAGTTGAAAGTACAATAACTAAAGTGACAGAGTCAAAAGAAGGGCATGACAGTAGATTTGAGCTGGCAGAAGATTCCGCTAACTTGAACATAGATCAATACAGGTTAATAATTGGAAGAGAAAAGAGGAAAAAGAAGAAAAATGAACAGAGCTTCATATAAATGTAGGACAACTTAAGTGCACTGGCATACATCTAATGGAGTCCAGAAAGAATAGAGAGATACAGGAGCAAAAAATACATATCTAAAGATTTCATGGCTGAAAATTTCCCAAATTTGATGAAAAGCATTCATAATCCAAGAAGCTCAATGAATTCCATGTAACATAAACACAAAGAGATCCATATCTAGACACATAATAGTCAAAATATTGAGGGAGACAAAGAAAGAATCTTGAAAGTAGTAAGAAAAAAGATGACTCATCACCTACAAAGAAATTTCAATAAGATTAGCAGCTTATTTCCCATCAGAAACAATGGAGGCAGGAGGCAGTGTGACGGTATATTCAAAATGTTAAAAGAAAAAAATCTGTCATCTAAGAATCTTATATCTAGCAAGATAATATTTCCATGATGATGGTATAATGAAGACATTCCTAGATTTAAAAAAAGAAAACTTGGGAGCATTTGTTACTAGTAGACACATCTTACAAAAGTAAAAAAAGAGATTCTTCAGACTGAAGCAAATTACCCAAGACAGTAATTCTAATCCATATGAAGAAGCAAACAGCAGTGGTAAGGAAAGTTATGTAGGCAATTATAAAAAACAGTATAGCCAAACCTTCAGTTTCCAGTCTGGCATATAAAAGTTCCAAAGTTGTCATTTCATCGCTCCATCCTAACCACAAGTAAAAAACTGAACAAATTGAAAATTAACACCTCTTCTTAGATCTGTCAGGGAATAGAGGTCACAGGGCAGATGGCTGCCACACAAATTGGAGACACAGACAGGCAGAGAGAGAGAATCACAACTTACTAGAACAGAGACTCACAAGCTGGTTGTCCTTGGGAACCAGTACCATGGTAGGAAAACCTATATAATTTAGGAATGGCTGGAAGCTCTGTGTGGACAAATATGAGAATTAAAAACCCCAAGGAGGCCCAGTCTTAGGAGTCCCCAAACTATTGTGAATTTTACCTCTAGGGATCCTATCAGGTTCTTACAGTGAAAATCAGAGAAAAATCCCCTCATGCTTTCAGAAGGGGGATAGGAAAAGTAGCCATTTTGAAATATGTCCAGATTTTTCTGTCCTTTCTAACAAGGCATGCCCTCAAGAGAAATTATTTTACTCTTTTATCAGAGTCTAACTGACCTGGGAGAAGGGAAATACGCAAATCCAGCCCCTTCTAGTCATCCTGTCCCATCTAAGGGGGCAGAAAACTGAGAAGTACTTGGGAGAGTCACAGCCCAGGGGTACGAGCTCACTAAAAGACTGAGACCTAATCATAGCACTACAGAATTATTCTCTTCCCTCTGTGCCTCATCATGGAATCACTAAAGGCCTATTTACCACAGTTCTCTTTACCAAGTATATCATGTCTGGTTTTCAACAAAAAATGAAAAGGCATACTAAAAGACAAAAAGCACAGTTTGAAGAGACAAGCCTCAGAACCAGATGCCGATATGGTAGGGATGTTGGAATCATCAGACCGAGAGTCTAAAACAACTATGATTATGGGTTCTAACAGAAGAAGTAGGCAACACGCAAGAGCAGGTGGATAATCTGAGCAGAGAGACAGGAAATCTAAGACAGAATAAAAAACACTAAAAATAATAAAACCTGTAACAAAACTGAGGAATTCCTTTGGCAGGCTCCTTAGTGGACTGGACACAGCTGAGGAAGAAATCAGTGAGCTTGAGGATATGTCAATAGAAACTTCCAAAACTGAGAAACAAAGAGGAAAAAGGCTGGGAATAAAACCCAGTACGGAATATCTAAGAACTGTGGAACACTTACAAAAAGGGTAACGTATGCATAATGGGAATACCAGAAGGAGATAAAAGATGAAAAGGAACAAAAAAATTATTGGAAGCAATAATGACTGAGAATTGCATAAAATTAATGTCAGACACCAAACCACAGATCCAGAAAACACCAAGCAGGATAAATGCAAAAAATGTATAAATAGGTATCTCATACTCAAACTGCAGAAAATCAAAGGTAAAGAACAAATCTTGAAAGAAGCCAGAGGAGAAGAATACCTTACCTATGGAGGCACAAGGAAAAGAACTACGTCCAACTCGTCAGAAACCACACAAGTAGGAAGAAAGTGAGTGAAATATTTAAAACGTTAAGAGAAAAATATCACCAACCTAGAATTCTGTACTATGTGAAATTGTCCTTCAAAATGAAAGAGAAATAAAGACTTTCTCAGACAAACAAAAATTGAGGGACTTTATTGCCCATAGACTTGTCTTGCCAGGAAGAAAAGAATTTCAGGAAAGGAGTGAGTGGTCAACAAAGTGAAATACTGCTGACAAAACAAGCAAAATGTTCAAAAACTGCTAGTCAATTTTGGCAACTAAGATTTTTGGTGACTCTACCAAAAGCACTGCAGAGGAAGCAGTGAGCACGAAGCCAGAGGGAGCTGAGTAGGATGAGGGCAGACAGAAATAACATCGTGAACATAGACCTTGTTTCAAATCTGGCTTAACCTCTCTCTACCTGTGTAATCCTGGGGAAGCTACTTAATCTCATTGAGCCTCAATGATGTCATCTAAAAAGTGGAAATAATCAAGTGCTTATGATAGTGTCTGGCCAATGATAGGTGATCAATTAAATGTTAGCTCTCTTCCATGGTCTCTTCTCTTTTTCCTGATATCTGCCTGTGAATCCAGATAATTGCATACATCATCATATCCAGTCAATGGTTTATTTTTTCTCTTTTCTTAACCAGCTTTCCTCACCAACAGCTACTCTCACATTAACTAAATGTAATTACTTAGCAACTGGATAGACCCCCCCCCCAAATGTATTTTCTAACACCATTCATCAGTGAAACTGACTTGCATGCTCATAGCCTTTACTCAAATCTAACTCTTTGACTTCAAAGAACCGTGTTTTGAGTTTGGCTGTAAAATTCTGTGTTGCCCTAATGAGAAAGTATTCATATGGTTTCTGGGTCCTGCTATTAAATGACCAGTCTGCTATTTATCTTGCTAAAATGAATTTTCTGGAGACAAAAAAGGGCTCAGTTTCCTCCCTTCCTTTCTTAAGCCTACTGCTCCAGGAAACTGAAAAAGAAAGAGCAAGAGGCCACATTTCCCCAACTCCAGAGCAGAATCTCAGAGTATTCATTTCCTACCAGCCCCCTTTTGGGGAAAATGAGATCCCTTTTTTCTTCTGTTGGCAAAGTCAGAGTTAACATAACCCAGAAGAAACAAAATAAAGGCTTTCCTCTCTGGTTATTCTGGTGTGCCTACTCTTTGCTTCGATGTCTATTTGCACGATCATAAATTCTGAACTCAGGAGGATAACCCCAGCCAAAGTCTACATGTGCCGGATACCATAATGTAAACTGCATATGTTGTGAGAAGCTATTAAATGGAACCGGTGGATTAAAACACGGCCAGCTCGATGTTTGGTCCCCTGGATTTTTTCTTGTCTCTAAAACAAAGTCTCTCCTTTCAATTCCAACTTTCTGACATGCCCATACATAAAAGTCTGAATATATCTATGAAAAAGTAAGAGACTATGTAATGAAAAAAAAGAAGAAACTTTCCCAAGTAAAAACTCAGGCCCACTTGGCTTCAAGGATGAGGTCTATGAAACATTTATTTTTTTATTTTTATTTTTTTTGTGAGGAAGATCAACCCTGAGCTAACATCCCTGCTAATCCTCCTCTTTTTGCTGAGGAAGACCGGCTCTGAGCTGACATGTATTGCCAATCCTCCTCCTTTTTTTATTCCCCCAAAGCCCCAGTAGATAATTGTATGTCATAGTTGCACATCCTTCTTAGTTGCTGTATGTGGGATGCGGCCTCAGTATGGCCAGAGAAGCGATGCGTCAGTGCGCGCCTGGGATCCGAACCCAGGCTGCCAGTAGCGGAGTGTGCGCACTTAACCGCTAAGCCACGAGGCCGGCCCATATGAAGCATTCAAAAATAAATTAATAACAATTCCTCACAAACTCTTCCACATAATAGAATATGGAACACTCTCCAATGCAGTCTTTGAGGCCAGTATTACCCTCATACAAAACCAAGCAAAGACATTATAAGAAAAGAAAACTATAGGGCGATTTTTCTTATGAATATATGCACAAAATTCCTCAATAAAATACCACCAAGCCATATCTAGCAACATATAAAACAGATTATACAACATGACCAAGATTTACCCTGAGAATGCAAGGTCGGCCCAACATATAAAAATCAAACAGAGTAATACACCATATTAATAGACTAGACAGAGAAAAACACAGGATCATCTATTTCAATAAATGCAGAAAAATATTTGACAAAATCCAACACGGTTTCATGATAAAAATATTTAACAAATTAAGAACAGAAGGAAACATCTGCAACCTAATTAAAGGCATCTACAAAAAACCCACAACTAACATCATACTTAATGGAAAAGATTGAACACTTTTTCTCTAAAAATAAAGAAGACAACAATGTCTGCTCTCACCACGTTTATCCAATCTTGTACTGGAAGTTTTAGCCAGGGAAATTAGACAAGAGAAATAAGTAGAATATTCCCAAATTGGAAAGGGAGAATTAAATGTTCTGTTTGCAGACGGCGTTCTCTAGCATATAGAAAATCATGTTAAAATCCTCTAAAACGCTAGAGCTAATAAATAAATTCAGCAGGTTTGAAGAATACAACATCAATATACACAAAATGAGTTTTAATGCTATACACTAGCAATGAGCTTTTAGAGCATTAAATTAAAAAAAAACACTTTCAATTACAACTACATCCAAAATAATAAAATACTTAGGAAGAAACTTTTCAAAAGGAGTTTAAGACTTGTACTCAGAAAACTACAAATATTTAGTTGAAAGACATTAAGGAAGACCTAAATACAGAGAAAGGTATCCCATGTTCCCATTGGAAGATGTAATGTTGTTAATATGGCAAATTTTCCCAAATCTATCTACAGATTCAATGTGGTCCCTATCAAAATTCCAGCTGGATTTTTACAGAAATTGACAAGCTGGTCCTAAAATTTATGCAAGGGATCTAGACTAGCAAAAATAATTTTGAAAAAGAAAAGCAAAGTTGGAGAACTCATACTTCTGATCTTAAAAATTACTACAAAGCTGAGGCCGATCTGGTGGCATAATGGTTAAGGTGACACACTCCGTTTTGGCGGCCCGGGGTTCGCAGGTTCAGATCCTGGGCATGGACCTATACACCGCTCATCAAGCCATGCTGTGGCAGCATCCTACATACAAAATAGAGGAAGATGGGCACAGATGTTAGCTCAGGGATAATCTTCCTCACCAAAAAAAAAAAAAATTACTACAAAGCTAACATAATCAAGAGAGTCAAGTACTAGCGTAAGGATAAACAAATAGATAAATGTGGTAGAATAGAGAATCCAGAAATGCACTCTCACTATTATGGTCAATTGTTAATGTGGAAGACTGTTAATGTGGAAGAACAGTCTTTTAAACAAAGCTTGCTGGGAATAATGGTTATTCATATGCAAAACAAAGAAGTTAGATCTTTTTTTAACATCATACAAAATAGTTAACTCAAAACGGATCGTAAGTCTAAATGTCAGGAACTAAAATCATATACTTTCAGAAGAAAACATAGGAATAAATCTTCCTGACCTGGGATTAGGCAAAGTTTTATTTGATAAGACACCAAAACCATATGCAAAAAAGGAAAAAAAAATAGATAAATTAGGATTCTTCACAATGAAAAGAAAACTCATGCTTTAAAATGTCGTCAAAAAACTGAAAGTTCACATCACAGAATAGGAGAAAATGTCTACAAATTAACTATCCGACAATGGACTAGTATACAGAATATATAAAAAACCCTTTCACTCAATAATTAAAAGACAAAAACCAATTTTTTTAAATCCAAAAGATCTACATAGACATTTCTTTTTTTTTTTAATTTTTTATTTATTGCAGTAACATTGGTTTATAACATTGTATAAATTTCAGGTGTACATCATTATACTTCTATTTCTGCATAGATTACATCATGTTCACCACCCAAATACTAATTACAACCCATCACCACACATATGTACCGAATTATCCCTTTCACCCTCCTCCCTCCCCCCATCCCCTCTGGTTACCACCAATCCAATCTCTGTCTCTATGTGTTTGTTTATTGTTGTTATTATCTACTACTTAATGAAGGAAATCTTATGGTATTTGACCTTTTCCCTCTGACTTATTTCGCTTTGCATAATACCCTCAATGTCCATCCATGTTGTCACAAATGGCTGGATTTCATCCTTTCTTATGGCTGAGTAGTATTCCATTGTGTATATGTACCACATCTTCTTTATCCATTCGTCCCTTGATGGGCACTTAAGTTGCTTCCAAGTCTTGGCTGTTGTAAATAACACTGCAATGAACACAGGGGTTCATGTGTCTTTACACATTGGTGTTTTCAAGTTCTTTGGATAAATACCCAACAGTGGAATAGCTGGATCATATGGGAGTTCTATCCTTGATTTTTTAAGGAATCTCCATACTGTTTTCCATAGTGGCTGCACCAGTTTGCACACCCACCAGCAGTGTATGAGAGTTCCCTTCTCTCCACATCCTCTCCAACACATGTTGTGTCCTGTCTTGTTAATTATAGCCATTCTGACGGGCGGGAGGTGATATCTCATTGTAGTTTGGATTTGCATTTCCCTGATAGTTAATGATGTTCAACATCTTTTCATGTGTCTGTTGGCCATCTGTATATCTTCTTTGGAGAAATGTCTCTTAAGTTATTTTGCCCATTTTTTAATTTGGTTGTTAGTTTTTTTTGTTGTTGAGATGCATGAGTTCTTTATATATTTTGGAGATTAACCCCTTATCAGATGTATGGTTTGCAAATATCTTCTCCCAATTGCTAGGTTGTCTTTTCGTTCAGTTGATGGTTTCCTTTGCTGTGCAGAAGCTTTTTAGTTTGATGTAGTCCCATTTGTTTATTTTTTCTATTGTTTCTCTTGCCCGGTCAGACATGGTGCTTGAAAATATGTAGCTAAGACCGATGGCGAAGAGCGTACTGCCTATGTTTTCTTCTAGAAGTTTCATAGTTTCAGGTCTTACATTCAAGTTTTTAATCCATTTGGAGTTAAGTTTTGTGTATGGTGTAAGGTAAGAGTCTACTTTCATTTTTTTGCATGTGGCTATCCAGTTTTCCCAACACCATTTGTTGAAGAGACTTTCTTTTCTCCATTGTATGTTCTTGGCTCCTTTGTCAAAGATTAGCTGTCCATAGATGTGTGGGTTTATTTCTGGGCTTTCGATTCTATTCCATTGATCTGTGTGTCTGTTTTTGTGCCAGTACCATGCTGTTTTGCTTACTATAGCTTTGTAGTATGTTTTGAAATCAGGGAGTGTGATACCTCCAGCTTTGTTCTTTTTTCTCAGGATTCCTTTAGCTATTCGGGGTCTTTTGTTGTTCCATATAAATTTTAGGATTCTTTGCTCTATTTCTGTGAAAAATGTTGTTGGATCTTTGATAGGGATTGCATTGAATCTATAGATTGCTTTAGGAAGTATGGACATCTTAACTATGTTAATTCTTCCAATCCAAGAGCACGGAATATCTTTCCATTTCTTTGTGTCTTCTTCAATTTCTTTCAGCAATGTTTTATAGTTTTTGGTGTACAGATCTTTCACCTCTTTGGTTAAGTTTATTCCTAGGTATTTTATTCTTTTTGTTGCAATTGTAAATGGGAGCGTATTCTTAGTCTCTCTTTCTGCTACTTCGTTGTTAGTGTATAGAAATGCAACTGAAATTTGTATGTTGATTTTGTATCCTGCAACTTTACCGTATTCGTTTATTACTTCTAAAAGTTTTCTGGTGGATTCTTTAGGGTTTTCTATATATAAAATCATGTCGTCTGCAAATAGTGAACAGTTTCACTTCTTCCTTTCCAATTTGGATCCCTTTTATTTCTTTTTCTTGCCTGATTGCTCTGGCTAGGACTTCCAGTACTATGTTAAATAAGAGTGGTGAGAGTGGGCATCCCTGCATAGACATTTCTTAAAGGAAGAAATGACCAATAAGTATATGAATATATGCTCAATATTATTATCCATGAAGGAAATGTAAATCAAAATGTTGATGAGATACCACTTCATATCCACTGCATGACTATATTCAAAAAGACATAAAATAACAAGATTTAGCAAGAATATAAAAAGGATGGCTGCTAGAATTGTAAAATGGTACAGCTTCTTTGAAAACAGAATGGAAGTTCTTCAAAAAGTTAAACATAGTGTTAACATATGATGTAGCAACTCCAGTCCTAGATATATACTCAAAAGAAATGGAAGCATATATTCATACAAAAACTTTAATGAATGTTCTTAACAGCATTAGCAATAATAGCCAAAAATTGCAAACAATCCTAACGACCTTAACTGATGAGTAAATAAATAAAATATGATATATCCTTAATGGAATATTATTTGCCAATGAAAAAATGAAGTACTGATACATGCTGAAAACATTGATGAACCTTGAAAACATTATTCTAAGTGAAAGAAGCCAGGCACAAAAGTGCATAAATTACATATTTTCATTTACATTAAATGTTCAGAATAGAGAAATCTAAAGGCATGGAAAGTAGATTAGCAGTTCTCTAAGCCTCAGAGGGTTAGAGGTAAATAGGGAGTAACATCTTTTTTTCCAGCTTTATTGAGAGATAACTGACATATAATATTATGTAAGGTTAAGATGCACCACGTGATGATTTGATACACATATATGTTGCAAAACAATTCCTGTAATCAAGTTAGTTAACACAGCCATCTCCTTACATAATTATATTTTATTTATTTATCTTGTATGTGTGATGAGAACATTTAAGATCTGCTCTCTTAACTTTCAAGTATAATATACGGTATTGTTAACTATAGTCACCATGCTGAACATTAGATCCCCAAAACTTATTCATCTTATAACTGGAAGTGTGTACCTTTTGACCAACTTCTTCTCATTTTCCCCAAACTCCAGCCCATGACAACTACCAGGAATAACTTCTAATGAGTACGGAATTTCTTTTCGGGGTAATGAAAATGTTCTAAAATTGTGGTGATAATGATACAACTCTGTGAATAAACTAAAAAACGTTGAATTCTACACTTAAATGAGTGAATTGTATGGTGTATGAATTATCTCTTAATAAAGCTGTTTCAAAAAGACAATTGACTGTTTAAACAAAAATAATTATAATTTATAACATATACAGTTATAATGCATGAATTTCATAAACACAAGTGGAGAACCAACTGAACATTTTATGTACAAAGTGAACTGTATGTCTCTGAAATTTCTGTTTCACCAATAATGTATTGTATTTGAATAGAGGCCTTATGTGAGTGTACTCTATGGGGTCTTGTGAGTCCTTTCAAATATCCAGACTTGTAAAATCTTTGCAAGCCAAAATCTGTAACCTAGGCGAGTAACTGAAACTTTCTACAGTTTTGTCTCAAAACATATAGGTGTGCGTGAGATGCTGTTAAGGATTTGAGATTAAAAGATTGTAAATTTACAATTTCTCTTGCTTAAATAGACATTTATTTAACATAGTAAATTATTCTATGCCCCAGTGTCACTTAACATAAAAGACTGTCATGTTTAAGTTCTCAAGACTGAGAAAGTGTTACTTGATGTAAATAGATAGGTGGATAGATTAATATAAATAAATATTATAATTGGTGAGACAGAAATTTCTGAGAAGTGCAATTCATTTCATACTTAAATGTTCTGTTGCTTCCCCACTTGGGCACAAGAAATTACCTTATTTTTATGTCTCTTTTGTTGCACGTATACATAAAACAAAAGAGTTATATGCATATGTATATATATACATATATATATATACTTTCTTATATGTAGGCCTTATAGTAGTATTTGCTCATTGATTTGCTTTCTTGCATGCATTTGCTAGTTAGTTTCAAGAAAATACAAATCTGGTACATGGCCTGTTCCATTTAGGATGATTTTGGTTGATAATAATAGAAAAGTTTGAGTGTCTCCATTTCGCTAGTCTCAGCTCAATCCTTCATCTTCAGATAGACTTTCATTTTGGTAGGAAGATGGATGACAACAGCAACTGTATTTATATGTTCCTTTGTTTACATTCAGGATGAAAGATTTTTATTTCCCACAATCAAGAAAAGAATCCCAAGTTATGCACAACCTGGACCACTTATGAATCTAATGTGTCTAAATGAAGAAATATCATGTGCTGATTGCATTAGTGCTGGATTACCTGACCAATCACAGTTATAAGTGAGACAACATTATCCTAATTGGTACAAATTCCCCATAGCCCACTCCTGGGGACTTGGGATTCATCAATTCCTCTCAAACAGTGTAGCTATTACATAAAGGAGGAGGAGAGCAATGGATATTGGAGAGATTATGATGTTAGCCACATTAGAACACCCTAAGCAACATTGTTAAACAACTTTCTCTCTGGGTATATATATAATATCAACACAAACACACACACACACACACACACACACACACACACACGAAAATGCCTACAATTATATAAAATGATGTCTCCTTCTCCTTAAAGGCGTATAGATCAACCCCTCATCTAGTTCCTATAGATTTGTGACTTGCTGGGTGTAAAATTATCTTATTCATTAATTTTTTTCTTCATCTTTGAAATTAAAGTAAAATTTACATTCAGTAAAATTCACTGTTTCTAGTGTACAGTTCGGTGAGTTTTGATAAAGCTAGTTGTGTGACTGTCACCAATAATTTTTTACATTCCTTTTCATGACCTACGGCATTGATAGCCAATCCACTCACCACAAACCTAATTAACATATAATGCTGGGAAGACAAGAGAATAAGTGCATCGATAGTTTATAATTTGAAAGGTAATTTGTGGTATACAAAACACAGTGGTGATTGGCCGTTGACCATTCTGCACTATTTGTGTGTTGAGGACTACTTTCCCTAGCAATAGAAATAAGGTATTTGGTTTGGTTTGGTTTGGCATTACAAGTCCCTTTAAAACTTAGCATCAAGTTTATATCTTTAGAGTCAGTTCTACAAGGGAGTTCCCATAACAAGAGTGTGTGCATAGTCATAGTCATTGATCCTAGGAATTTCTGCTGCCAATAATAAAACTCTTTTTTCAGCCATCCCTCTGCCCTTAATGTAATGGCCTCTAATTTCACCTTGCCTTATGCTTTCATTTAGTTCATCTATTTGAAATAATTCCTTCTGGAAGCCCAGATAATTTATATTTTACCCTTGGCTTTGTTCCGGGTGCATATTCACCATAACTGTGATATTTCCCCTTAGTCTAGTAAAAAATGCTGAAATGGGTGCTCTTAGGTGTGTTCTGTGAGTTTGTGCTTGTCTTATGCTCCAGTCTTATCTCCTACTAAGTCCCCAAAAATAGACCTCTGCTTGCACAGTTTTTAGAGTGAGTTAAAAAAACAGAAAAAAAAGGCTTTTTCAGTCCTTGCCAAGTATTAGTGCACTTTAATGAAATTTAATTACATTTTGAAGGCAGAGGAGACCAATCTTTACTAAACATTATTTTCTTTTCTTTCTGCTTTCTAAGAGACTCAATATAAAAAAGGATTTTTAATAAACTTTTACATGTTTATTCATCTATTTACTTATTCTATGGCATGTGAGAAAGATAACTCTCATCTTTCCTTTAGGCAAACTTATTTGAAAATGTGAATTAAAAATCACCTTCCACCCTCCACATCACTAATCATCAGGGAAATGCAAATCAAAACAACACTAAGATACCACCTCATGCCCATTAGAATGGCTGTAATCACCAAGACAAAAAACAACAAATGTTGGAGAGGATGTGGAGAAACAGGAACCCTCATACACAGCTGGTGGGAATGCAAATTGGTGCAGCCTCTATGGAAAATGGTATGGAGATTCCTCAAAGAATTAAAAATAGAGATGCCCTATGATCCAGCCATCCCACTACTGGGAATCTATCCAACGAACCTGAAATCAACAATCCAAAGAGGCTTATGCACCCCTATGTTCATTGCAGCATTATTCACCATAGTCAAGAAGTGGAAGCAACCTAAGTGTCCCTCGACTGACGATTGGATTAAGAAAATGTGGTATATACATACAATGGAATACTACTCAGCCATAATAAAAGACAAAATCGTCCCATTTGCAACAACATGGATGGGCCTGGAGCGTATTATGTTAAGTGAAATAAGCCAGAAAGAAAAAGACAAACACTGTATGATCTCACTCATATGTGGAATATAAACCAACACATGGACAGAGAAAACTGGACTGTGGTTACCAGGGGCAGTGGGGGTGGGGGGTGGGCACAAGGGGTGAAGGGAGACATATATATGGTGATGGACAAACAAAAATGTACAACCCAAAATTTCACAATGTTAGAAACCATTAAAACATCAATAAAAAAAAAATCACCTTCCAATGTTTGAAATTTGGAAAAGATACATTGCAGGAAAAAACCTCATATCTTTACCTTGCAAATAAGCAGACTTGCACTGTAAAATTAACCATGAAAAAAAGAAACATCTTTATTTCCTTCATTCAGAAATAGATCTACATATGTGTGATCAATTGATTTTCAACAAAGATGAAAAGGCATTTCAATGAAGATAGGATAGTTTTTTCAACAAATAGTGCTGGACAATTGGATGTCCATATGCAAAAATACTAACCTCATCAGATACCTCATACCTTACACAAAATTTACCTCAACTTTTACACAAAAGTTACCTCAAAATGGATCATAGATCTAAGTGTGAAATGCAAAACTATAAATCTTGAAGAAGAAAACGTAGGAGACAATCTGAACGACCTTGTGTTTGGTGGTAAGTTTTAAAATATAACATCAATAGTATAATCCAAGAAGGAAAATAGTGATTAAAAATTAAACACTTTTCCTCAGCAAAAGGCACTGTGGTAAGAATGAAAATATGACAAATACTTGAAGAAAATATTTGCAATTTTCATATCTGATAAAGACTTGCATGCAGAATTTATAAAAATATATGTGTGTACATGTGTTAGTACACATATGTAGAGTTTATATCTACATCCATTGTGAGGATCTAGCAGTAATGAAATCTCAGTAGCAAGGAGCACACCCAGTATCCAGATCTGTTTCTAACACTATTCTCCAATAAAAGTAACCAAGCTTCCTTGTAGAAATGGCTGCTTCTAAGGCTACAGCAAGGAGTATACAGGATGAGCCTGGAACATCTCATAGTGCCAGAAAGTAAAGAATTACTCAAAAAACAAAAACATATGGGGTACTTGATTTTATAGATTAAAACATGAAAAAAGAGAAAAATAATCTTACAGGCATTTCCATGTTTTCAGTAAATACCTGACAAATACTACCTCAAGTGATCAAGGGTGACATTAACAGTTATAAAACATGTTGATAGCATGTACCCTTGATATGAGGTGATAAGAATTACATTTAATCTCTGTAACTTTCCTACATAAAACCCACAGACCCATCCTAACCAAGAGAGAAATATCAGACAAATACAAACATTCTACAAAACACTTGACTAGTATGCTATAAAACTGTCAAGATCATCAAATCAAGGAAAATCTGAGTCTTAGCCGCTGAACAGAGGAGGCTAAGGAGACATCATGACTAAAAATAATCTGGTGTCCTGGATGGGATCTTGGAGCAGAAGAATGTCATTAGGGAAAAAAGCAGTGAAATATGAATAAAGTGTGTTTAATTAATAGTTTAGTTACTGTGCTAATGTTGTTTCCTTAGTTGTGACAAAGGCACCATAGTAACTTTATAGGGGATCATGGGTAAGGGGTATATGGACATTCTTGGTACTATCTTCACAATTTTTCTGCAGATTTAAAGCTATTCTAAAATTAAAAGTTTATTTAATATAAAAGGAAAAGAAAATAAAGTGTGGAAAAGATATACCATGCAATCAGTAAGTATAAGAGAACTGGAATGACTGTAGTAATACCAGACAAAATAGGTGTTAAGACAAAAAAATGTTATGATTATTTCAAAATGATAAAAGGATCAATTCATCAGGAATATATAACAATTACATACATATGTACAACTAAGAACAGAGCCCCAAAACACATGGAGAAAATCTGATAGAATTCAAAGAGGGAAATTTGATAATAACAGATGGAAACTTAATTATACTACTCTAAAAAGTTTATAGAATAACTAGACAGAAAAGCAGCAAAGATATGGAAGACATGAACAACACTATCAACCACCTTGAACTAACTGGCATCTATAGAACACTTCATCCAGCAACAGTGACTGCACATTTTTTTCAAGTGCACTTGGAACATTCTCCAGGACAGACCATATATTAAGCCATAAAAGACTTCTTAATGAATTTAAAATGATTTTAAACTTAGCATGATTAAAATCAAATGAGGTATGTTTTGTGACCAGAATTAAATTAAATTGAAAATCAGCAAGACAAAACATATGCGAAATCCATAAATATTTAGAAGTTAAGCAACATACTTCAAAATAGCCCATGAATGCAAAGGAAGAAATCACAAGGAAAAATATAAAATAATTTGAACTGAATGAAAATGAAAACATATGACATCAAAATGGGTAGGATGCAGCTAAAGTTTGAAGGGAATTTTATAGGTTTAAATGCTTATATCACAAGAACAAAGATCTCAAAAAATCATCTAAGCATTGACCTTACAAAACCACTGAAAGAACACACTAATCCCAAAGCAAGCAAAAAGGATGAGATAATAAATATTGAAATATAAATCAATGAAGCAGAAAACTGAATAACGCTGGAGAAAAATAATTGAAACAAAAAGTTGAGTCTTTCAAAAGATCAACAAAATCAATAAAGCTTTGACGAGACTGAAGATAAAAAGAGAGAGGCCACAAATGGACAAAACTAGGACTGAAATACAAGAAGTCACTACTGACCTTACAGAAATTAGAATATTCTATGAACAACTTTATGCAACAAACTAGACAATTTTGATGAAATAAAAATATTCCTAGAAGACACAAATTTCCGAATTTGATTCAAGAAAGAAAGAAAAGCTGAATAGCCTGTAACAAATAAAGATATTGAAATAACAACTAAAACTCTTCCCATAAAGAAAAGCCCAGAACTGGATGGTTTCACTGGTGATACACGTCTTCATTTGCTGGAGGATATACGAGTGTTCATTTTGATGTTTTTAAAATTGTGCGGGCATGTGTTGTGTGTTTTTTGTATGTTTTTAATAATTCATATTCATATTCAAGGAATCACTGCAAGTCAACAATTCCTTCTGTGATGAAAAATTATTTAATATTTTTAAACTTATTCTTGTTACACTCGTTCCAGAATAGAAATATACAATATTTAAAGCTATCAATTCTCTAATTACTTTATAAATTCAATAAGAATCCAGAGACTATTCATGTATAAATAAAAAAAATTAGTAAACCACATACATAAACAACTCCTGTAAAAGATAAAATATAAACAAAACAGGAGAAAAGAAGTCAAATATATGGACACTCATTTCTCTGTAGGGAAAAATAGTATGGACTAGATAAAAATGAAGATTTGCAGCCTCACTAGTAATTAGAAAATTACAAGTATCACAAAAATTAGATACAATTAGCACTTCATTCACTTACACACTCAAACACAGTAAAATTGAACCCCTTCCTGTTGTGAAAGCTTGGGCTTAGATTTGGGTTAGAATTGGCATCCCAGAAAATTTGCATGGTCATCCCTCATTTTCAGGTTGTGTTCGAAGCCAGAAAGATTACTAAGGCTCTTCCTAGTGTCCTTCCTTAACCGTGCCAGTCCGGCTGGAACTTTCTTATTTTTTTATTTTTGCTGAGGAATATTCACCCTGAGCTAACATCTGTGCCAATCTTCACCTATTTTGTGTGTGGGTCACCACCACAGCATGGCTGCCAACAAGTGGTATAGGTCTGCACACGAGAACCAAACCCGGGCCACCAAAGTGGAGCATGCCGTATTTAACCACTAGGCCACAGGGCCGGCCCTTTCCTCATTTTTTGCTATTTCTTATGCTACTTTCTAGTTTTCCTCAGGGTTTCCCTTCATATAAAATTTTCTTAGGATGTTATTTTGTTAATTTCAATGACTATATTATGAATAGCAGAATGACAAGTGATCCAGATTACTATATTTTATAAGAAGATGCAATATTTCTACTAATTTTACATAAATTCACTCAAGTGAAAGACCAAGTGTGTCACGGAGAGCAAGGACTGAGAAGGCACGCTTGAAAGGGCCATCCAAAAATATAACAAAAAGATGGGTAAAAAGTTACTTTGGAAAACTGATAAACAAAGGGAGAAAACCAGGTAATTCAGCTCTCTTACATTCAATATTTACTCAAGATAGAGGTGACAATTTTCCAGAGGCAATATTTTCTCATCTGTAGCATAAGACATCATGAAATTGATTAAGTCAAGGGCTGGAAATAGGACTCTCTAAGAACCAACCCTAGGTTGCCATCCTAAAGGAATCTGCAGTGAATCCAGGCAGCAGGACGGATTCTGTACCAGCTATACCAAAGTCAGCTGAGTTTCAAAGTCTTTTGTAAAATTAATTAAGAAAGTAATGCATGATGGAAATGAATATATTGCTACAAGATAAAATACCTTTATTTCAAGCTGGTTAAAATAATGATTTAAAGGCTCTAAGTGTATATTACCTATAGAATAAACAAAGATGGAAGACATCAAGGTACACATCCCAGGACTGCTGGAAGAGTTTATAAAGGCACATCCATTGAGGCTGGGGCAGTAGAAATGTCTGGATTGTGGAGATGTGTCGAGCATGTACATTACTCAGACCTCCACAGTGACATCACCTGTGAGGCCTTTCTTTGCATTCTCTTTTCTCTGCAAGAGTGATGACAGGCCAATTAAGTCACTTCCTCTTTCAGGGAATATAATCCATCACTTCCCTAAACAACGTACGTGTAATGTGTGTACAAGTGCAAGTTTCTTCATAAAATGGACCGTTTTATGTAAAGTAATAAATAGCTTTTAAAGAAAACATCACCTTAAAGCTGAAATCACCATTTATGATGATGTATTTAGGGACTTATATGAGGGTTACTTGCTTTCAGTGAGTTAAAATCTTGGTCATCAGAAGAGAAGAAGCACAAATGGTAAGAATAGCATGTACAAATTTATAAGAAATAGTATCTAATTTCAAAGGAATTCTGAAGAATTTTTTAAAGTACGTGAGACTACTGAAGAGAGAGAAAAATTTTGAGGTTCAAAGAATTTATTAATGAAAGTTTTAACACAACTTCTAAATTGGAAAAAGCTTTCCCTGAAGAAAACCAACACCAATACACAATTTAGATCCAACTTGGAAAGGAACTTAAAATGATACACCAAATATATTCTTCTCTGACACATTAAGTCCCTAGTACAGTATGGAATATTCATCAGGAAAAGAGTTCTAGAACAGTCATAATTTTGACTTAACCCAATATGCTAACAACAAACTCTTGGAAAACAAAACTGTAAAAATTCCATTTACATTAGATTAAAAATAGTACCTACTTCAGAATAAATATAACAAATGTTATATAATATAATGATGAATTTATGACACTGGTCAATGAGTAGTGCAATTTAAATAATAAATTATTTGTGTAATCATATTTACCCCTCATATTCTTCATTCTCTCTGTTGTGTGATTTCCTCATTTCATTTCGCTTCATGATCATAATGGTGAAAATTATGAAAAAGGGCAGAACAATATAGAAACTCAGAATAAGCCAGTTGTTCTGATGTGTATTGTAGCCTTTTTTAATAAAAACCATATCTAGAAATGAAACATAGAAATCAGTGGATATTCACTGAATATTTAAATAAATTTGTATTTCACTTTAATCATGTGTATATGTATCTATGTATAAAACATAATTGAAATTTTAATACATTGCAATCTCTTATAGGGGAAAATAAAAGGACATTTAAGCTTATAACCCAAAACTACGATGGTACATTTTTCATAGATTTCCCATTTGTCTTTTATGCATATTTGTTTAATTATTATGATACTGTATACGTGTATTGACTACTGCTTACTATATTCAGCTTATTTATGACATCAATATTTTAAAAAGTAATACATTAATAGTGCCTAAGTTAAAAATTTAGAAAGGAATATACTGTGACAAATTTCTATCCCCTCTCCCTTGCCAAGTCATAGTTTCTCTCCCCAGAGGAAACCATTTTTAAACAACTCATGTTTCTCCATCTAATATTTATATTTTATGCCTATAAATAAAATCCTTATCTATACCTATATTTGTATCTGTATCTGTATCTATATACCTATACACAATACATCTGTATATTTTCCCCTGTCATTGACATTTCATAACATATTATGACCTTTCATTACTTCTTGCACTTAAAAAATTGAAGTATTACACAATGCAGAAAAGTACACAATATATAAATATATTGGCAATGATTTAGCAAAAACCATCCACATCTGAAAACAGGCCCCGCTAGAATCCCAAAAGTATCCTCAGCACATTTTCTAATCATCATTCCTCTCCAAAGGTTACAACTTTCTTCCATTATTATTTATTTAGTGAATTTTTACTGTGGTATAACGTTAACAGAAATGCATGCGTGCCATAATTATACAATTCAAAGAATCTTCTACGTTGAACACACCCATGTAAGCAGCGCCAAGTCCAGGAAACATAATGTTACCAGCACCTCAGAACCCTCAGTCTGCTTTCTTCCAGTCACTGTCCTTCCCAAAGATAATCACTGCTTTATCATTCTCTAAGAGCATGGATTGTTTCTGGCAGATCAGAAACTTTACATAAATGGAATTATATTGTATGTATTGTTTTTCTCTTTTTGCTTAATATTACCTAATTTTGGGATTCACTCATATTGTTGCTTATAGTTGTAAAATGTGCATTCTCATCAATGCATACTACATCTTGTAAAGAAATAATAGCCATTAATGCAGTCTATTCCTTATGGGTAATTTGCAGTTATGAGCGTTATGAATAGTGCTGCTATGAGTATTCTACTCACGTCTTTAGTCAACATATCTACACATATGTCTCAGATATATGCCCTTGGAAAGGCAATTCTTATTCATAGCATATGCCTATATTAAACATTAGTAAATTTTCCAATGATTTTCCGAAGTGGTTATAACAATTATATTCCCGTTAGCAGTGGGTGAGGGTCTTGGTTGTTGCATATATTTGGTATTTTGCTTCTTTTTATTATAGTTATTCTTGATATGCAATGGAATGCAAACATTTTAACTGTACAGATGGACAAGATTTGACAAATGTATACCCAATGAGGCAAATATTTAAAAGACTTTTTTGTTTTCACATACGTGGGTTTTCTCCACTTTGTGTAAAATTCTCATAATTTTTTATTTGATAAGTAAATAACATGGGTTTAACTAGTGCCTGATATTTGACGACTAAATAGTGTAAATATCCTCTTATATGTTATTTAAACTTTATTATTTTAACAGCTTACCTGAACTATTTTTGACACATAATAAATGCATATATTTAAAATGTATGATTTGATAGGTTTTATTATATGTATACACCCATGAAACCATCACATCACGCAAAATAATGAATATATCCATCATCCACAAAAGTTTTCTCTTGTCCTCTTAAAATCCCGCCATGCGGCCCCTCCTCCCCACAGGCAATCACTGATCTGATCTACCTGCTCTCACTAAATTAGTTTGCATGTTCTATTATTTAATATAAAGAGAGTCAGACAGTATGTATTCTTTTTAGTGTTGCTTCTTTCACATAGCATAAATGTTGAGATTCGTACACATTGGTACATATAACAATATCTCATTCCTTTTTATTGTTAAATAGTATTCTATTGTTTGGATATACCACATTTTGTTTATCCACCAACTGTCGATTTAATTTGGGTTGTTTCCAGATTCTATCTATTACAAGTAAAGCTGTTACGAACATTTGTATACAAAGGTTTGTATGGTCATAAGCATTCTATTCTCTTGGGTAGTTAGTGGAATGACTGGAATATATGCTAGGTGAATGTTTATCTTTTTAAGAAATTGTGAAACTGGTCGTACAACCTACATGTTTGCCAAACTTAATGTGATTAGTTTTTTAAATTTACACAATTTTTAAAGGAGTGTAATGGTATCTTAATTTGCATTTCTCTGATGAACAATGATGTTGGGCATCTTTACACGTACTTATTTATCATCTATATATCTTCTTTGCTGAAATGTCAGTTCAAATATTTTGCCTATTTTACATAGAGTTGTTGGTTTTCCATTAAGTCTCAAGGATCTTTTATAAATTCTGAATATAAAATTTTTATATTTTCTGATTACAATATTTTATTAGTTATATACAGAACAGTGACTTTTGAAGGAAAAAAGTTTTTAAAAAACCAAAAGACAAACAGAGAATTTTAAAAGAAAGAAAAAAAAATTTTTTCAGACAAAGGAATCTCCATAAGGTTATCAGTGGGTTTCTCAGCAGACCTTACAGGCCAAGAGACAATGGGATGTTATATTCAAAGTACTAAAAGTAAGAAACTGCAAACCAAGAATACATTATCCAGCAAAGTTGTCCTTGTGAATTGAAGGCAAAAAAAAATTTTCCTAATAAACAAAAACTGAGGGAATTCATCACTACTAAACAAGAAATGCTGAAAGGAGTTCTTCAAGTGGAAACAAAAGGTTGCAAATTAGTAACGTGAAAACATATGAAAATATACAACGCGCTGGCAAAAGTAAGCATAGAGTCAAATTTAGAATAACCTAATACTGCAATATGGTGATGTGCTAAATACTTAACTCTAGAATAAGGGCTAAAATACAAAAGTATTAAAAATAGCTATAGCTTCAAAATTTGTTAATGGGTACACAATAAAAAAGGGGTGTAAAGGGTGACATCAAAAATCTATGCAGAAATAGAAGTATAATGATGTACACCTGAAATTTATACAATGTTATAAACCAATGTTACTACAATAAACAAAAATTTAAAAAAAAAATAAAAGAGAAGGAATGAAACAATAAAGGGTTCACACGTGATCAAAGTTAAATTGTTATCAGAGAAAAACAGACTGTTATACATATATATATATATATATGATGTTTTACGTAAACCTCATAAGAACCACAAAGCAAAAAACTACAATAGATACAGAAAAGATAAAGAGAAGAGAATCAAAGCATAACACTATGAAAAATCAATTTATAAAGAAAGTCATCAAGAAAGGAAGAAAAGAAAAATAGAAATGCAAAGCAGTCAGAAAACAATTAATAAAATGGCATTAGGAAGGAGAGAAGTCAAGATGGTGGCATAGGCAGAATCTGAACTCATCTCCTCTCTCAGACACAGCCAATTTACTACTCGTGGAAAAATTACCCTTGAGACAGAACTGAAAACTAGATAAAAGGAATTCCTGCAACAAAGGACAATTCTAATTGAAGGGGAAGAGGCAGAAACTCCCTTCTGGAGAGAAAAACGCCTCCTTCACAAGCCGCCAGCTTCACGGCCGCCCGGGAGCAGCCCAAAGGTACACAGCCTCCCTGGAGGCGCAGGGCCCTGAGCCAGGGAGCGCCCTCACTGTGGGCATTTTGTAGACTCAGCACAATCGAGACCAGTGGCATAATATCTGACTTTGCCTGCTACTAAAACATTGGGGAGTATCCCCAGAAAACCTGGTTCACAAAGAAGTTAAAACCAGCTCTTAAAGGGCCTACATGCAAACTCAGCCATTTCAGAAAGCACCCTAAAATCACCAGAAAGGAAGGTGCATAGTGCTTTGGTGAAAAGAGACACACCTGATAGGTCCTGAGTGCATCTCAGTGAGAGGTGAGACCTCTCCAGGGACTGGGACACTGGCGGTGGCCATTGTTGTGGCCTGGTGTGGGCTTGCTGACACAGACGCCATTGGAGTTCTCCTTGAGGCCTGCTAGCCCAGGTCTGCCCCACCCACTAGAGCACCGAATTGATCCAGCTCAGGCAGGGCAGGCAGCCCACCATAGAGACTGGCCCCACCCAACAACCAGCCCTCAGGCAACTTGTGGGCTTGCATAGATTGGTGACTGGATTCTCTGCAGCCTGGCAACTGAGACGACTTCAGTGGGGCAGGGCGTGCACAAGGAGCAGGTGGAGAGTGTGGGGCAGTGGTGGATTGTGTGGGGCTCCCATCGTGGAGAGACTGGGTCCACTTTGGGAGGTCGGGGCACACACACGGGGCAGGACTGTGTTGACTGTGTGTGTGGACCTGTGGGCGGCAGGGCTTGTCAGCTGCAGAAGACTTGTGCTTCTCAAAAACCCACATAAGGGGTTTGCCCCACCTTCCAAAGTCTGAAACAATTGAGTGCTCCTGTGCCTAAGGCCAGCCCCACCCAGCTGCAATCCTCAGAGAGCTGACAAGAGACCTAAAGGCTGGAGGCTTATAGCAATTGTAAGGCCCTGAGCCTAACAACCTGCCATGCTGGGGGCCTAGTCACTTAAAAGAAATACTGCAACACAAATGTGGTATTAGAACTTGCAGACAACTGAGCTGGGGCTCCCCACACCTGATAAAGAGACTGAAGGGCCCCACAACAACTACAAGCAGCTGAGCATTACAACAGCTGACCAGGAGCATAACTACGCCTACCTGGACGCATACAGGGAGAGCAAACAGGCCTCAACAGATGGACACATGTAGCCCACATAGGGGTCACCCCTGGAACATTGAGAACTGAGGGAAGCACACTGCAGGACTCCTAAGGCATCACTTGTATAAGGTCACCTATTGAAAAGCAGGAGACGTAGCTGACCTACCTAATATGTAGGCACAAGCACAGGGATAGAGGCAAAATGAGGAGGCAAAGGAATACATTCCAAGCAAGGTAACAGGACAAAACTTCAGAAAAGGAACTAAGTGAAACAGAAATGAGCAACCTACCCAACAGGGAGTTCAAACTAAGAGTGTTAAGGATGCTCACTGATGTGGGGAGAAGAATAGATGAACTCAGTGAGAATGTCAACAAAGAAATGGAAGATATTAAAAAGAACCAATCAGAAATGAAGAATACGATACTGGAAATGAAAAATTCGCTAGAGGGACTCAAAAGCAGAGTAGAGGATACAGAAGAACGGATCTGTGAGCTGGGCGAAAGACTAGAAGAAATTACCCAAGCTGAACAGGTAAAAGAGAAAAGAATTAAAAAGAGTGAGGACAGTCTAAGGGACCTCTGGGACAACATCAAGCGCACTAACATCCGTGTTATAGGTGTCCCGGAAGGAGAAGAGTAAGACAAAGGGGCAGAGAATCTATTTCAAGAAATAATAGATGAAAACTTCCCTAACCTAAGGAAGGAAGCAGACATCCAGGTACAGAAAGCACAGAGAGCGCCAAACAAGATAAACCCAAAGAGGCCCACAGCAAGACACATCATAATCAAAATGTCCAGAATTAAAGATAAAGAGAGAATCCTAAAAGCTGCCAGAGCAAGACAAGTTACATACAAAGGAAACTCCATAAGGCTATCAGCTGACTTCTCAGCAGAAACCTTACAGGCTAGAAGAAAGTGACAAGATATAATTAAAGAGCTAAAAGAAAAAACTTACAGCCAAGAATACTGACCCCAGCAAGATTATCATTCAAAATGGAAGGAGAGATCAAAAATTTCCCAGACAAGCAAAAATTAAAGGAGATTGTCACCAAGAAACCAGTGCTACAGGAAATGTTAAAGGGACTGATTTAAGGGGAAAAGAGAAGACAACAAATAGGGAAAATTATCTATTTCCATGATAAGAGGGCAATGCATATAAATGCACAAAAAAGAGGTTAGATATGATATCAAAAACATAAAAGGAGGGAGGAGGGGAGTTAAAGAGTGGAGCTTTCAGACAGAGGTCAAACTAAAGAGACCATCAATTCTGTATAGAAGGAGAAAGGAGCAGAGAAGAACTACTAAAACACCGAGAGAAACATTAAAAAATGACAGTAATTACATACTTATCAATAGCTACTTTAAACGTCAGTGGACTAAATGCCCCAATTAAAAGGCATAGGGTGACTGATTGATAAAACACCATAACCGATAAATATGCAGCATACAAGAGACACACGTCAGACCTAAAGACACTCACAAACTGAAAGTGAAGGGATGGAAAAAGATACTCCACGCAAATGGCCATGAAATGAAAGCTAGGGTAGCAGTACTCATATCAGACAAAATAGACTTTAAAATAAAAACTGTAAAAAGAGACAAAGAAGGGTATTACATAATGATCACGGGAACAATCCAACAAGAGGATATAACACTTGTAAATATCTACGCACCCAATGTAGGGCACCTAAATATATAAAGCAGTTATTAACAGACATAAAAAGAGAAATACACAGTAACACAATAATAGTAGAGGACTTGAACACTCCACTTACACCAACGGATAGATCATCCAAACAGAAGATCAATAAGGAAACATTGGCCTTAAACAACACTCTAGAAAGGATGGACCTAGTAGATTTATACAGAGCATTCCATCTAAAAACGGAAGAATACGCGTTCTTTTCAAATGCACATGGAACATTCTCCAGGACTGATCACATATTAGGCCACAAAACGAGTCTCCATAAATTTAAGAAGATTGAAATAATACCAAGCATCTTTTCTGACCACAACGGTATGAAACTGGAAATCAACTATAGGAAGAAAATCAGAAAAGCCACAAATACGTGGAGATTAAACAAAATGCTACTGAAGAACGACTAGGTCAATGAAGAAATCAAAGAAGAAATGAAAAAATATCTGGAGATGGGCCGGCCCCATGGCTTAGCGGTTAAGTGCATGAGCTCCGCTATGGGCGGCCCGGGTTCGGATCCTGGGCGTGTACCAACGCATCGCTTGTCCAGCCATGCTGAGGCCACCTCCCATATACAGCAACTAGAAGGATGTGCAGCTATGACATAACTATCTACTGGGCTTAGAGGGAAATGTAAATAAATAAAATTAAAAAAAAATACCTGGAGACAAATGAAAATGAAAATACGACATGCCAGAATTTATGGGATACAGCAAAAGCAGTTCTAAGAGGGAAGTTTATAGCAATACAGGCCTATCTCAACAAACAAGAAAAATCGCAAATAAACAATCTAACAATGCACCTAAAGGAACTGGAAAAAGAAGAACAAACAAAGCCAAAAATCAGTAGGAGAAGGGAAAAAGTAAAAATCACAGCAGACATAAATGAAACAAGAGCTGGTTCTTTGAAAAGATCAACAAGATTGACAAACCTTTAGCTAGACTCCCCAAGAAAAAAAGAGAGAAGGCACAAATAAGTAAAATCAGAAATGAAAGAGGAGAAATTACAACAGACACCTCAGAAATACAAAAGATTATAAGAGAATACTATGAAAAGCTATATGCCAACTAATTCGACAATCTGGAAGAAATGGATAAATTCTTAGAATCATACAACCTTCCAAAACTATATCAAGAAGAAGTAGAGAATTTGAATAGACCAATCACCAGTAAGGAGATCAAAACAGTAATCAAAAACCTCTCCAAAAATAAAAGTCCAGGACCAGACGGCTTCCCTGATGAATTCTAGCAAACATTCAAAGAAGACTTAATACCTATCCTTCTCAAAATCTTCCAAAATTTGAGGAGGTGGGGAAGCTCCCTAACTCATTCTACGAAGCCAACATTACCCTGATACTAAAACCAGACAAGGACAACACAAAAAAAGGAAATTACAGGCCAATATCACTGATGAACATCGACGCAAAAATCCTCAACAAAATACTAGCAAATCGCATACAACAGTATGTTAAAAATATTATACACTTGTACACCATGATCAAGTGGGATTTAATCCAAGTATGCAGGGATGGTTCAACATTCGCAAATCAATCAACGTAATACACCACATTAATAAAATGAAGAATAAAAATCACATGATCATCTCAATAGATGCAGAGAAAGCATTTGACAAGATACACCATCCATTTACGATAAAAACTCTGAATAAAATGGGGATAGAAGAAAGTACCTCAACATAATAAAGACCATATATGACAAACCCAAAGCTAATATCATCCTCAATGGTGAAAAACTGAAAGCTATCCCTCTAAGAACAGGAGCCAGATAAGGATGCCCACTGTTACCACTCTTATTTAACATAGTACTGGAAGTCCTAGCCAGAGCAATCAGGCAAGAAAAAGAAATAAAAGGGATCCAAATTGGAAAGGAAGAAGTGAAACTGTCACTATTTGCAGAGGACATGATTTTACATACAGAAAACCCTAAAGAATCCACTGGAAAACTTTTAGAAGTAATAAACGAATATGGTAAAGTTGCATACATACAAATTTCAGTTGCATTTCTATACACTAACAACGAAGTAGCAGAAAGAGAGACTAAGAATACGCTCCCATTTACAATTGCACAAAAAGAATAAAATACCTAGGAATAAACTTAACCAAAGAGGTGAAAGATCTGTACACCAAAAACTATAAAACATTGCTGAAAGAAATTGAAGAAGACACAAAGAAATGGAAAGATATTCCGTGCTCTTGGATTGGAAGAATTAACATAGTTAAGATGTCCATACTTCCTAAAGCAATCTATAGATTCAATGCAATCCCTATCAAATTGCCAACAACACTTTTCACAGAAATAGAACAAAGAATCCTAAAATTTGTATGGAACAACAAAAGACTCCGAATAGCTAAAGGAATCCTGAGAAAAAAGAACAAAGCTGGAGGTATCACACTCCCTGATTTCAAAACATACTACAAAGCTATAGTAACCAAAACAGCATGGTACTGGCACAAAAACAGACACACAGATCAATGGAATAGAATCGAAAGCCCAGAAATAAACCCACACATCTATGGACAGCTAATCTTTGACAAAGGAGCCAAGAACATACAATGGAGAAAAGAAAGTCTCTTCAACAAATGGTGTTGGGAAAACTGGATAGCCACATGCAAAAAAATGAAAGTAGACCCTTGCCTTACTCCATACACAAAACTTAACTCCAAATGGATTAAAAACTTGAATGTAAGACCTGAAACTATGAAACTTCTAGAAGAAAACATAGGCAGTACGCTCTTCGCCATCAGTCTTAGCTACATATTTTCAAGCACCACGTCTGACCGGGCAAGAGAAACAATAGAAAAAATAAACAAATGGGACTACATCAAACTAAAAAGCTTCTGCACAGCAAAGGAAACCATCAACAAAACGAAAAGACAACCTAACAATTGGGAGAAGATATTTGCAAACCATACATCTGATAAGGGGTTAATCTCCAAAATAGATAAAGAACTCATGCATCTCAACAACAAAAAAACTACCAACCCAATTAAAAAATAGGCAAAATAACTTAAGAGACATTTCTCCAAAGAAGATATACAGATGGCCAACAGACACATGAAAAGATGTTGAACATCATTAACTATCAGGGAAATGCAAATCCAAACTACAATGAGATATCACCTCATGTCCGTCAGAATGGCTATAATTAACAAGACAGGAAACAACACGTGTTGGAGAGGATGTGGAGAGAAGGGAACTCTCATACACTGCTGGTGGGTGTGCAAACTGGTGCAGCCACTATGGAAAACAGTATGGAGATTCCTTAAAAAATCAAGGATAGAACTCCCATATGATCCAGCTATTCCACTATTGGGTATTTATCCAAAGAACTTGAAAACACCAATGTGTAAAGATACATGCACCCCTGTGTTCATTGCAGCGTTATTCACTATAGCCAAGACTTGGAAGCAACCTAAGTGCCCATCAAGGGACGAATGGATAAAGAAGATGTGGTATATATACACAATGGAATACTACTCAGCCTTAAGAAAGGATGAAATCCAGCCATTTGTGACAACATGGATGGACATTGAGGGTATTATGCAAAGTGAAATAAGTCAGAGAGAAAAGGTCAAATACCGTATGATTTCCTTCATTAAGTAGTAGATAATAACAACAATAAACAAACACATAGAGAAAGAGATGAGATTGGTGGTTACCAGAGGGGAAGGGGGGAGGGAGGAGGGCAAAAGGGATAATTCGGCACATGTGTGTGGTGATGGGTTGTAATTAGTATTTGGGTGGCGAATATGATGTAATCTATGCAGAAATAGAAGTATAATGATGCACACCTGAAATTTATACAATGTTATAAACCAATGTTACTGCAATAAACAGAAAATTAAAAAAAATGGCATTAGGAAGCCCTTACCTATCAATAATTACTCTAAATTTTAATACATAAAATTCTCCAATCAAAAGGCAAAGAGAGACTGAATGGTTTAAAACAAGACTTACTATATGCTGCCTACAAGAGACTCACATCAAATTTAAGGGCATACAAAAATTTAACGTAAAGGGATGGAAAAATATATACCTCACAAGTGAAAACTAAAAGAGAGCAGAGGTAGCTATATTTATAACAGACAAAACAGACTTTAAGTTGAAAATGGTAATAAGAGACATAGAAGGTCATTATACAATGATAGAGGGGTCAATTCATCAGGGAGATAGGACAATTATAAATAATTTATGCACCCACTATCAGAGTATCTAAATATATTAAGGAAACATTAAACTGATGTGAAGGAAGAAATAGAAAACAATACAGTAATAGTAGGGAACTACAATATCCCACTTTTGGCAACGGATAGATCATCCAAACAGAAAATCAGCAAGAAAGTGAACTTGAATAATATTTAGACCAAATGAATCTAACAGACATATACATAAATTTCCATCCAAAAGCAGCACATATTCTTCTCAAGTGCACACATTCTCCAGGGTCGACCACATGATAGGTCACAAAACAAGTCTTAACAAATGTAAGAAGAATAAAATCATACCATGTATCTTTTCCAACCACAACAGTATGAAACTAGATATCAATAACAGGAGGAAAGATGGAAATAAACAACCTCACTTTATACCTCAAGGAACTACAAAAAGAAGAACAAACTGAGTTCAAAGTTAGTAGAAGGAAGGAAATAACAAACATTAAAGCAGAAACAAATGAAATAGAGACCAGAAAAAATAGAAAAGTTCAATAAGAGTTAATTTTTTAAAAAATATAAACAAAATTGGCAAATGTTTAGCTAGACTTACTCAGAAAAACAGAGAAAGGATTCAAATAAATAAAATCATAAATGAAAGAGGAGACATTACAACTGATACCACTGAAATACAAAAAATCATGAGAGACTCTTTTGAGTAATTATATGCCAACAAACTGGATAACCCAGAAGAAATGGATAGATTCCTAGAAATATATAATCTACCAAGAGTGAAACATGAAGAAATAGAAAATCTGATCAGATCAATAACAAATATCCATGAATCAGTAATCAAAAACCTCCCAAAATAGAAAAGCCCCAGGACCAGATGATTTCACTGGTGAATTCTATGAAATATTTAAAGAAGAATTAACATGAATCTTTCTCATACACTTCCAAAAATTGAAGAGGAGAGAATATTCCCAAACTCATTCTACAAGAGCAGAATTGCTCTGATACCAAAGTCAGACAGATACCTCAAGAAAACACGTTTGTTGCAGCATTCCTCATGATAGCTAAGATATGGAAACAACTTATGTGTCTGTCAACAGATGAATGGATAAAGAAAATATGAGGGAGTGACGTCAGCAGCATGGCAGAGTGAGCTGCTCTCTTTCTCTCTCTCTCTCTCTGAATTACAATGAAACAGACATTCATTGACCAATGGAGGATATGGATACAGCAAAACAGGACACCTGAGAGACCCGTGCAGCTATACATCTGAAGGTGGATGGAGTGGGCCCCCGGGAAGCAGTGGAAATAGGTGAGTGCTTCCCTACCCCTCCCTGGCAGCAGTGAGCCAGGTCACAGGCCCTCACACAGCAGTCAGCGCTACTCTAAGAGGAGACAAGGAGAGCCCAGACTGTGGGCGAATGCTATCCTGGCCTACGGGAGTGCACACTATGCTGTGGTGGCCCCACCAGTGGGAACACACCATGGCACAACAGTAAGAGTAGGCGGTGGCAGCCTTGTGCTCACACATAAATGTTATCCTGGCCTGCGGCTGCACCCACTGTGCTCCTGTGGCCCTGCCAGTGGGAAGGCCTCCTGGCTTGACTGTAAGAAGAGGTAGATGCAGCCCTGTGCACATGCACAAATGCTGTCCTGGCCTGTGGAAGCACCCACCATGCTGCCAAAGCCCCAAAGAGTGGCCCTGGCTTGGACCCCATGAAGAAGCCCCACCCACCAAGCACAGCAGCCAGCGTGACTGTAAGCAGGAGCAGCAACAGGTTGGCACACATGTGAATGCTATCCCAGCCTGCGGGAGCACCTACAGTACCCACAAGACTTCCAGCAGATGGGGTGGGATCAGAAACACAGCTCCTGCTTCCCCCCAGTGGTAGCAGGTGGAATCTGCAACCTGATACTACCACAAATGTGCTGGCAAAGGATTAGTTCCTCAAACACCATGGAAAACTACAGTAACAATTCAGATCAGAAGGAGAATGACAATTCTCCAGAAACCAGCCCTGAATTCACAGAAATTTACAATCTAAGTGACAGAGAATTCAAAATGGCTGTTATAAAGAAACTCAATTAGTTACAAGAAAACTCAAAAAGAGTTCAATGAGCTCAGGAATAAAATTAGTGAGCAGAAGGAATACTTCACCAAAGATATTGAAAACATAATTAAAAAAAAACAGAAATTCTGGATATGAAGAACACAATAAATGACATAAAATGTAATCTAGAATCCTTAAAAAATAGAGGCAACATTATGTAGGGCAGAATTGGTGATTTAGAGGCTATAAATATAGAAATGCTTGAAGTGTGGGAGGAGAGAGAACTAAGATTTTTTTAAAAATGAAGAAATTCTTCAAGAAATATCCTACTCAATTAGGAAAAGCAATATAAGGATTATAAGTATTCTAGAGGGAGAAGAGGAGGTAAAGTATCAGAGAGCATGTTCAAAGAAGTAATACCTGAACTTCCCAAACCTGGGGAAGGAATTGGACTTAAAAACACATGAAGCCAATAGAACTCCTAATTACATCAATGCAAAAAGACCTTCTCCAAGGCATATATTAGTAAAACTGGAAAAGTTAATGACAAAGAAAAAATACTATGGGCTGCAAGGCAGAAGAAAATAATCTACAAAGGAACCTCTATCAGGATTTCAGCAGATTTCTCGGCAGAAACCTTACAGACTAGGAGAGAATGGAATGAAATATTCAAAATACTGAAAGACAAAACTTTCAGCCAAAAATACTCTATCCAGTAAAACTATCCCTCAGAAAACCACCAAACTGAAATGACAGTCAGAAGTACAAGGGCAGAGAATCAATGGAAATATAAAACAACTGGAAAACAAGAGATAAAATGGCAATTTTAAGCAATCTTATGTTAATAATCACTCTAAATGTAAATTGATTGAATTGACCAATCAAAAGACACAGAGTAGCTGGATAGATTAGAAAAGAAAACCCAACAATATGCTGCCTCCAGGAAACTCATCTCAGGTTTAAAGACAAACATAGGCTTAGAGTGAAGGGATGGAAGATGATACTCCAAGCAAATGGAAAACAAAAGAAAGCAGTTGTTGCCACACGTGTATCAGACAAAACAGACTTCAAGATAAAAAAGACAATGAGAGATAAGGGGGGGCAGTATATAATGACAAAAGGGACTTTCCACCAAGGGGACATAACACTTATGAATACATATGCACCCAACACAGGAGTACCAAAGTATGTAAAGAAATGATTAATAGACCTAAAAGGAGAAATTAACAACACAATAATAGTAGGGGGACCTCAACATCCCACTTATATCAATGGATAGATCATCCAGATAGAAAGTCAACAAGGAAATAGTCCATCTTGATCAGATGGACTTAATAGATATAAATAGAACATTCCATCCAAAAATAGCAGAATATGTTTGCTTCTCAAGTGCATATGGAACATTCTCACAGATGACCATATGTTGGGAAACAAGGCAAGACTCAGTAGATTTAAGAAGATTGAAATCATATTGAGATTCTTTTCCCACCATAATGCTATGCAACTGGAAATGAATTACAAAAAAATAAAGCTGAGAAAGTCACAAATATGTGGAGAGTAAACAACTTGTTACTAACAACCATTGGATCAATGAAGAAATCATAAGAGAAATCAGGAAATACCTGAAGACAAATGAAAATGAAAATACCACCTACCAACTCTTAAGAGATGCAGCAAAAGCTGTTATAAGAGAGAAATTCATAGCAATACAGGCCCACTGCAGCAAACAGGAAAAATCTCAAATAAGTAATCTTAAACTATACCTAACATAACTAGAAAAAGAAGACCAAACAAAGCTCAAAGTCAGCACAAGGAGGGAATTAATAAAAATTAGAGTAGAGATAAATGAAATAGAAACTAACAAAACAGTAGAAAGGATCAATGAATCTAAGAGCTGAATCTTTGAGAAGATAAACAAAATTGACAAACCCTTAGCCAGACTCACTAAGAAAAAAAGAGACAAGCCTTAAATAAATAAAATTAGAAAGGAAAGAGAAGAAATTAATACAGATACTGCAGAAACACAAAGGATTATAAGAGAATACTATGAAAAACTATATGCCAACAAATTGGGTAACCTAGAAGAAATGGATAAATTCTTAGACTCATACAACCTCCCCAAACTGAATTAAGATAGAGAATCTGAAGAGACAAATTATAAGTAATGAGATCAATACAGTAATCAAAAACCTCCCAGAAAACAAAAGTTCCAGACCAGATGACTTCTCTGGAGAATTCTGCAAAATATCCAAAGATTTAATACCTATCCTTCTCAAACTATTCCAAAAAATTGAAGAAGATGGAACGCTTCCTAAGTCATTATATGAGGCCAACATTACCCTGATACTAAAACCAGACAAGGACAACACAATGAGGGAAAACTACAGGCCAATATCTCTGATGAACGTAGATGCAAAAATCCTCAAAAACACTGGAAAATCAAATACACAAATATATTAAAAGGACCATACAGCATGATCAAGTGCAATTTATACCAGGGGTGCAGGGATGGTCCTACATCCACAAGTCAATCAATGTGATGCTCCACATTAACAAAATGAAGAATAAAAATCACATGATCATCTCAATAGCTGCAGAGAAACCACCTGACAAGACTCAACATCCATTTATGATAAAAACTCTGATTAACATGTGTATAGAGGGAAAGTACTTCAACAGAGTAAAGGCCATATATGACAAGCCCACAGCCAACATTATACTTGATGGTGAAAAATTGAAAGCCATCACTCTGAGAACAGGAACAAGACAAGTTTGCCCACTCTCACCACTCCTATTCAACATAGCACTGGAGGTATAGGCCAGAGAAGTTAGGAAAGAAAATAAATAAAAGGTATCCAAATTGGAAAGGAAGAAGTGAAACTCTCACTGTTTCCAGATGACATGATTCTATATATAGAAAACCCTAAAGAATCCATTGGAAAACTATTAGAAATAATCAACAATTACAGCAAAGTTGTAGAGTACAAAATCAACTTACAAAAATCAGTTGCATTTCTATGCACTAATAATGAACTAGCATAAAGAGAAGTCAAGAATACAATTCCATTTGCAATCACAGCAAAAAGAGTAAAATATCTAGGAATAAATTTAACTAAAGGGGTGAAAGACCTATATACTGAAAACTATACACATTATTGAAAGAAAATATAAAGAAATGGAAAGAAATTCCATGCACATGGATTGGAAGAATAAACATAGTTAAAATGTCCGTATTACCTAAAGCAATCTACAGATTCAGTATGCAATCCCAATCAGAATCCCAATGACATTCTTCACAGAAATAGAACAAAGAATCCTAAAATTTATATGGAACAACCAAAGACCCTGAATAGTCAAAGCAATCCTGAGGAAAAAGAACAAAGCAGGAGCATCACTGTCCCTGACTTGAAAATATACTATGAAGCAATAGTAGTCAAAACAGCGTGGTACTGGCACAAAAACAGATAGACAGATCAATGGAACAGAATCAAGAGCCCAGAAATAAACCCATACGTCTACGGACAGCTAATTTTCAACAAGGGAGCCAAAAACATACGATGGAGAAAAGAAAGTCTCTTCAATAAATGGTGCTGTGAAAACTGGACAGCTACATGCAAAAGAATGAAAGTAGACCATTTTCTTACACCATACGCAAAAATTAACTCAAAATGGATTAAAGACTTGAATGTAAGACCTGAAACCATGAAATTTCTAGAAGAAAACATAGGCCGTACATTCTTCAACATTGGTCTTAGCAGCATCTTTTCAAGTACATGTCTGACCAGGCAAGGGAAACAATAGAAAAAATAAACAAATGGGACTACATCAGACTAGAAAGCTTCTGCACAGCAAAGGAAACCATCAACAAAATGAAAAGACAACCTAACAATTGGGAGACGATATTTGCAAACCATTTATCTGATAAGAGGTTAATATGCAAAATATACAAAGAACTCATACATCTCAATAACAAAATATCAACCCAGTTAAAAAATGGGCAAAAGATCTGAACAGACATTTTTCCAAAGAAGATATATAGATGGCCACAGACAGTTGAAAAGACAGTCAACATCACTAATCATCAAGGAAATGCAAATCAAAACTACAATGAGATATCACGTTACACATGTTAGAATGGCTGTAATTACCAAGACAAAAAATAACAAATGTTGGAGGGGATGTGGAGAAAAGGGAACACATACACTGCTGGTGGGAATGCAAACTGGTGCAGCCACTATGGAAAACAGTATGGATATTTCTCAAAAAATTAATAATAGAAATTCCATATGATCCAGCTATCCCACTACTGGGTATGTATCCAAAGATTTTGTAAGTCAACATTTCAAAAAATCTTATGCACTCCTATGTTCATTGCAGCATTTTTCACAATAGACAAGTTGTTGAAGCAACGCAAGTGCATATCAACTGACGAATTCATAATGAAGATGTGGTATATGTATACAATGGAATACTACTTAGCCAAAATTCAGCAATGCATAGATCATCCAGACAGAAAATCAAGAAGGAAACAATGGACTTGAACTACATGTTAGACCAAATGGACGTAACAGACATTTATAGCACATTCCATCCAACAGCAGCAGAATACACATTCTTTTCAGGTGAACATAGAACATTTTCCAGAATAAATCATATGATAGAACACAAAACAAGTCTTAGCAAATTTATGAAGATGAAATCATACCAAGTATCTTTTCTGATGACAATAGTATGAAACTACAAATAAAAAGAGGCAAGCTGGAAAATGTACTAATATGTGAAAACTAAACAACACACAACACACTCCTAAAAACCAATGGTTCAAAGAAGAAATCAAAAAGAAAATCAAAAGATTATTTTGAAAGAAATAAAATAAAAAATAATTGTAAACACAACTTCCAATTCTAATGGAATGCTGAAAAAGTATTTCTGAAGGGTAAGCTGTGAGATAATAGAAAATATATATTGGTGTCTGCCCCCGGTTTCTGGCATAGAGCTCCTAAAACTGTTGTAATTTCCTAAGTGATAAGAACACTAGAATCATCTTTTTGTTCTAATATTTGTCTTTGAGCCTGCTCCTGGCACCGGGCTCCTAAAACTCTTGTAAATTTCTAAGTGATAAGAGCACTAGGAGTAACTTTTGTTGTATTGAGGCAACTCTGGCTGGGCTCTGGGAGGGCTCCTGGATGGCAAAAGGCCAAGCCATGATTAGAAGCTCAGAATTTTCAGCTTCACCCCTCATCCTGCAGAGAGGGGAGAGGGGCTAGAAACAGAGTTAATGATTGATTATGCCTATGTTAGGAATCCTCCATAAAATCCAAATAGTAGGGGGTTTGGAGAGTTTCCAGGCTGGTGAACACATCCACACTTTGGGAGGGTGACACACCTCAACACCATGGGGACAGAAGCTCCTGTGCTTGGGCCCCTCACAGACATCACCTTATATATTTCTTTATCTGGCTGTTTATCTGTGCCCTTTATTATATCCTTTAATAAACTGGTGAATGTGTTTCCCTGAGTTCTGTGAGCCACTCTAGAAAATTAATTGAACCCAAGGTGGGAGTTTTTGGAACCTCCAATCTATAGCTAGTTGGTCATAAGCACATGTGATAACCTGGACTTGAGACTGGCATCTGAAGTGGGGGTGGCAGTCTTGTGGCACTGAGCCCTTAACCTGTAGGATCTGACACCATCCCCAGGTAGATAGCATCATAATCGAGTTGAATTCTTGGACATCCAGTTGGTGTCCCTAGAATTGCTTGGTGTTGTGTGGACCACCCCCGCCCCCATGTTAGAAATTTGGGTACCAGAGCCATTATAGAAGTTTATGGCAATAAATGCGTACATTAAGAAATTAGAAAGATCTCAAATAACAGTCTAACTTTACACCTCAAGGAACTAAAAAAAAAAAAAAAAAAAACAATTTAAGCACAAAGTTAGCAGAAGGAAGGAAATAATAAACATAAGATGAGAGAAGAAATAAATGATACATAGACTAGAAAAACAATAGAAAAAATCAACAAAACTAAGAGCTGGTCTTTTGAAAAGGTGAACAAAATTGTCAAACTTTAACAAAACAAACTCAGAGAAAAAGAGAGAAGAATCAAAAAAATAAATCAGAAATGGAAAAGGAGACATTACAACTGATACTACAGAAATACTTAAAATCATGGGGCCAGCTCAGTGGTGTAGTGGTTAAATTTGCGTGCTCCACTTCGCTGCCCGGGGTTCGCAGGTTCTGATCCTGGTCACAGACCTACACACTGCTCATCAAGATATGCTGTGGAGGTGTCCCACATACAAAATAGAGGAAGATTGGCACATGTCTTAGCTCAGGGACAATTTCCTCGAGTGAAAAAAAAGAGCAAGATTGGCAACAGATGTTAGCTCAGGACCAATCTTCCTCAGCAAAAAAAAAAAAAGCAATACATAAGCAAGATTTTTTTTTTATTTCTTTATTTTCTGCAGTTTAAATATCATACATCTTGTTGTAGATTTTTTAGTATTAGTCTTACTTAGTATTCTCTTACCTTCCTGGCTCTGGTGTTGGGTGTCTATCACTAATTTGGAAATGTCTCAATCATTTTTATTTCAAATAGTTATTTTGTTCCCTTCTCACCTTTTTTCCTTCTGGTATTGTCATTATATATATGTTACAACTTCTGTAATTGTTCCACTGTTCTTGGATATCCTGTTCCATTTTTTTCTTTCTTTTACTCTTTGCTATATGGTTAAAAAGTTTCTAATTACTTTCAAGCTCACTGTTTTTTTCGTTAGCTGCATCCGGTTAGCCGATGCTCCCATCAAAGGCATTCTTCATTTCTGCTACAGTGTTTTTGATTTCTAGCATTTTCTTGTCTTTCTTAGGTTCCATCCCTCTCCTTACAATACTCACCTGCTTTTGCCTGTTATCTACTTTTACCCTAGAGCCCTTAGCATATTAATCATAGTTATTTTAAATTCTCAGTCTGATAATTCCAATATCTTTGTCATATCTGAATCTGGTACAGATGTTTTCTCTGTCTCTTCAAACCACGTGTTTTGCCTTTTTTTTGCATTGTAACTTTTTGTTGAAAGGCAGACATGATGTACTGGGTTGAAATAATCTGATATTGGCTCTTGCAGTGTCCTTCTGCTCCTGGGCTTCTGCTCTGGTAAGTTCAGATACTTTGTATCTTCCCTTCTGTCCAATTTTGGTGGCACAGTTTGCCTTGTTACCACAATTCTCTAAGAGATCTAAAAGTTATTGATTTTCAGTTTGTTCAGCTTTTTTCTTGTTTTGAGCATGGAAGTGACAATTTCTGGCTCCTTTTATGTTGGATCAGACTTTTCTTTTTTTCAAATGTAGATATTGACAGCTATATATTTCCCCATGATTACTGCATTTGCTGCATCTCATACATTTGGGTATGTTTTATTTTGCCATACATGTCTAAGTATTTTTTAATTTCCCTTGTGATGTCTTCTTTGACCCATTGTTTAGGAGTGTGTTGTTTAATTTCCACATACTTGTAATTTTTCTAACTTCCCTCTGTTACTGATGTCTAGCTTCATTTCTTTGTGGTTAGAGATGATTTGTGCAAATTCAATCTTTCAAATTTTGATTTTAAATAAACAAATAGACTTGTTAAGGTTAATTGGTTCATAGTGTTGTTCAAGTCCTGATATTCTATCCAGATGCTCTATCCATTATTGAAAGTGGAGTATTAAAGCCTTTAATTATTATTCTAGTTTTCTCCCTTTATTCTGTTAATGTTGACTACATATATTTTGATATTCTGCTGCTTGTAGGGTATATGTTTATAGTTGTTATATATTCTTTATGAATTTACCATTTTATCAATTTATAATGTCTCACCGTGACTCTTACAATAGCTTTTGGCTTAAAGTTTTTTTCTTCTGGATTTAGTATATCCTTCCCAGCTCTCTTCTACTTCCTCTTTGACTAGAATATATTTTCCATTCTTTCACTTTAACTCGATTTGTGTCCCTGGGTCTAAACTGAGTCTCTTGTAGACAGTGTTGAGTTGCATCATGATTTTTTAATCCAATATGCTAGTCTCTGTTTTTCATTTGGGGACTTTAATTCATATACATTTAAAATAACTTGAAAGAGTAGGAATGACTTATGCAATTTTTCTGTTTGTTTTCTTTTAGTATTATACCATTTTTGTCCCTCATTTCCCTGATTATTGCATTCTGTTGTGTTTAGTTGATTTTTTGTAGTAAACTATTTTTTGTGCGTGTGAGGAAGATTAGCCCTGAGCTAACCTCTCTTGCCAATCCTCCTCCTTTTCCTGAGAAAGATTGGCCCTGGGCTAACATCTATGCCCATCTTCCTCTACTTTATATTGGGGCCCTTGCCACAGCACGGCTTGGTAAGTGGTGCATAGGTCCACACCCAAGATCCAAACACACGAACCCCAGGCTGCCAAAGGAAAGTGCATGAACTTAACCACTATGCCACCAGACTGGCCCCATATACTAACCTATTTTTTATTCTATTCTCATTTTCTTTTGTGTATAATCTTTACATATTTTCTTTATGTTTTTCATGGGGATTACTTTTAATCTTTTAAATTGATAACAATCTAATTTGAATTAATACCAAATTGACTTTAATAGCATATAAAATCTCTGCCTATATACAGCTCTGATCCTTCTTTATATTATTGTTGTCATAAATTACACCTTTTTACATTGTGAGGTCAATAACATAAATTTGTAATTCTTTTTTTGTGTATTTGACTTTTAAAATGATGTAGGAAATAAAATATGGAGTTGCAAGTCAAGAATAAAATAATACTGGCTTTTTAAATTTGCCCATGCATTTATCTGTGCCAGGGATCTTTATTTCATCACACAGCTTTGAGTTACTGTCTAGTGTCCTTTCTTTTCAACCTTGAGAATTCCTTTAAATGTTTCCTGTAGAGGAGGTGTAGGATAATGGATTACTTCAGCTTTTCTTTATCTAGTAATGTCTTAATTTATCACTCATTTTGAGGGTTTTCCTGGGTATAGAGTTCTCAGTTGATTCTTTTTCCTTTTAGTGCATTAAATATGTCATCTCACTTGCCTTCTGGCCTCCAAGTTTTCTGACAAGAAATTGACTTTTAAATTTTGTTTAGGATCTCTTGTATGTGATACATCAATTCTCTCTTGCTGCTTTCAAGATTCTCTCTTTGTCTTTGCCTTTCAATAGTTTGACTATAGTATAATGCAGCATGGGTCTCTTCGAGTTTATCCTACTTGGATTTTGTTGAGCTTCTTGGATTTCTATATTCATGACTTTTTATCAAATTTGGAAAGTGTTTGGTCATTATTTCTTCAAATAGTCTTTCTGCCCCTTCTCTCTCTCCTCTACTTCTGGGATTCACATAATGAGTACATTGGTGCACTTGATGGTGTCCTGCAGCTTCCTTGGGCCTTGTTCACTATTCTCCATTCTTTCTTCATACTGCGTCTCAGGCTCAATAGTTTTGATTGCTGTTTCTTCAAGTTCACTGATTCTTTTCCTGCCTGCTCAAATCTCATGTTGAAGCCCTTTAGTGGATTTTTTATTTCAGTTATGGTACTTTTCAGTTCCAGAATTTCTGCTGGGTTCCATTTAATAATTTCTATATCTATTGATATTTTTACTTTGTTAACACATGGTTTTTCTGATTTCTATTAGTTTTTTCCCATGTTTTCCTTTAGATGTTTCAGTATATTTAAGACACTGGTTTAAAGTCTTTGTCTAGTAAGTTTGATTTGGGGGCCTCCTCAGGGATGGTTTCTGTCAATCAATTTTGTTCCTTTAAATAGGCCATGCTTTCCTGTTTCAATTATCCTGTGGTGTTTTCATTTAAAATGGAGTATTTGATTATTATAATATGAAAACTCTGAAAATCACATTTCTCCCCCCTTACTCAGGGTTTGGCATTTTGTTGTTGTTGTTGAAGACTGTAGTAATTCATTTGTTGAGTAATATTTCCAAACTATTTTTGCAAACACTGTATTCCATGGCCTTATGATCAGTGAAGTCTCTGTTGCTTTATCTTACGTTAAGGTAATGCTTTGACAGTGATTTATTGAACAATGGGAGGTATAATTTTTTTTAATTAGGAATAATGACATGCACAAAGAAAAGAAAAGCAAACACCTCTCCCAATCCTCACAGATTGAGTCTGTACTGAGGCACTGCTTTAACACTTAACCAGACTTTCACTGAGCCCAGGGATCAGCTTCAGGTGAAAGTATATGGTCTTCTTAAGTATTTTCTAGCATGCCTTGCCTTGGTAGTATGTGGGGCAGTCTAAATATGCCTATATATAAAAAAAGTGATTTTAAATGTCCTAATTTCCCAAAGAATCTCCTCTAGCTTTTCCTCCTGGGCCTTAAGCCATTCACTTATCCCTGAGATGTAAGATCTTGTCCCAGTCATCTGCAGGTAATTAGTTTACCTTACAGTCATTTTGAGCAATGCCCGCCACATTTCCAGCCTGAATTTTAAGTTATGTGAAAACAGATACCAGCACCTTCACTTTACATCAGTTCTTCAGTTATCCCCCAACAGGGGCTGAATAGACATACACAAAAATTCGCACATAAAGTCTGTTCTCCTCCCTCTGGAACCAGTGAACAAAATCATATACCTATGCAGGCTGCTGATTCTTCAAGATGGCCACTGTGCCAGGGAATGTTTGAGCAAGAGGAAATATAAATGCTGTGAAGTTTTTCTACTGTTTTTATATTGCCTTTCTCTTAATTCAGTACTTGCTCAATGGTTGTAAATGTTGTACTGTTATCCAGAGTCCTGATGAAGTTTGTTCTGACACTTTATGCTTGTTTTTCAATGTTTTTATGGTGAAAGACAAAAGCTTGGAACTGCCAACACCAACATTTTTCTCAAATTATGCTTTTTTTTGGCCAGTGTGACAACTATTGCTTTAAATACAGTGTTTAGTGCACGGATATTTAATTATTACTATTATTGGATTTATATTTACATTTTGCTATTTGTATTCTATTTTTGTCATGTCTTTTTTCCTGTATTTCAGCTACACTTTATTCTTTTGTGGAAATAAATATCTTTGTACAGTTTTAGTTCTGTTATTTTTTTCTAAAGAAAAATCTTTTTGCTAAAGATTTTGAATTATTTTCCTAGCGTTTACTCTGCGGATTATAATACACATATTTTTTGAATCACAATCTACTTTGGGATAAAACTAATTTTATTCTGGCAAAAAATAGAAACTTTGCGCAAAAAGATCTCTTTTTCCTCTCCAGTCATTTGTATTATTATTCATACATACACACACAAATGTGTATATATAATATGCATATATATTATACACATACATATATATTATTACATCTATATATGTTCAAACCCAAAAAATGCTGTGCTATATATATTATTTCACCACACAATCTCATGTTTTTTAAAGAATAGAATAAATAGAAGTTAGAAAAACTTTTAATATGATATATATTATTTATCTACATTTTTGCCATTTTTTCACTTTCTTCCTACGGACTCAAGATACCATCTGGTTTTCTTCATTTCAGCTTGACGGAATTCTCTTTGTATGTGTGACAAATCAGGCATGCTAGTAACAGATTCTCTCAAATTCTTTTATCTGGGAATTTATTTTACCTTCAGTTTCAAAGTATAGTTTTACAGGATATAGAATTTTTGACTAAATTTTTTTCTTTCAACATGTGAATATTTTATTTCAATGACTTCTGCCTTCCATTATTTCCGATGAGTGGTCACCCCTTAATCACCATCAATTAATAATTAATTAATTTCCCTCTATACATGATAAATTATTTTTCTCTTGCTGCTGTCAAGACTCTATTTTGTCCTTAGCATTCAACAACTATCTGTGATGTGTCTAGGTGTGCATCTCTTTTGTTTATTTGAGTGGAGTATATTGATGGATCTGTGGATGATCCACCAGATTTGATAAATTTTCACCCACTTATAAATTTCAAACTTCACCAACTTATAATTATTTCAAGTTTGGCCTGGATTTTACTTTCCATCTGTATCTTTTGCATCTCCTCTGTGTTGTGCACAGGCTCCATCAGTTCAGGATACATTGATGGATGTGTGGGTGGATTGGGCCTGCCTTGGTATCTTTTCTGTGCATTTGCACAGTCTCCAGTCCACATACTGAGAGCTTATCATTCCTCTTATGACTGTCTCATCTCCTGACACTCCCCGATAATCCATGGCTATTTCCTGGTCTGTTGTTTGTCCTAAAAGGCCTGCTATTGCAGTTTTCATGTCCTCATGACAAAATGATTACCACTGTAATTGACAACACTCCAACAAATCAAGTAATCCCCTTCTTCGTCTCACCTGCCATGAAGCAGTGGCAGCAAAGCTAATGGTTTTTACACCCGTGGTGTTCTGGTTGAACTACCATGTTGCCAGAGCTGGGACAGGAGAGATAGGAACAACCTCAGGGAAAGAAGCTGCAGACTCATTCTCTTGTTAACTGAAGTAGTTTTCATGAGTAAACAGTTTTAGCTTGCTTTTTGTTGATTTCCAGAGCAGTGAAATGGTTGGTTTTGACAGTGTTTTCCACCTTCTTAGCTGCTTTTGGGGGAGAGGTTCTGTTGACCTCCTTCCTCTATGCTGCAGGGTATCAGAAGTCTAGCTCAAGCTGTTTTAAATTGTTTACTTTATCACTGGTTTTCAAAAGCTTGATTATAATTTTCAGAGGTGTAAATTTCTTTATATTTATCCTGCTTGAGCTTCCCTTAGCTTCTTGTACTTGTGTTGACTTTTTTTATCTTGTTTGGGAAACTTGGGGTCATTATTTTTTCAAATATCTTTTCTGTACATTCTTTCTCTCTTTTTCCCCTTCATCCAAATCTCCCACCACGCATATGAAAGAATGGTTGATATTGTCTCACAAACATACAATGATGAATCTCATGTGTTTCCCTTATCTCAAGGATTATAGTCCTATACTATTACTTGGTGGCAAATAGCTGATATAATTTTCTAGTGTTATTCTGTCAGGGCCAGAAACAAAAGTCCTTGTGACTCCTTTTTATTATCTTTCTTTCAAGAATTAGCAGTAATATCAGACATTATGTCTCTGAAATACTGTTACTTCCTGAAGTTATATTCAAATCTCTTATCTCATAACACATAAAAATGTACACATTTTTACCATTCTATGAATTACTTTAATTATAAACTAACCGTAGGGTAAGGATTACCAATTACTGATATCCTTATTTAGTTGGAAACATTGTTATCAAATTCTCATGGATTTCCACAGACATCTTCACATGAATTCTTCCACAGGTAACCCAAACACTATCCAAAATTAAATTCATTATCTATATGCTCTGTCCGTCCTCTGATTGTTTTTTTTTTAACTATTGATGTTTTAATAGTTTATAAGATTGTGAATTTTTACTTGAACATTTTTGTTTGTCCATCAGCATATACATGACTCCCTTCGCCCCTTGTGCCCACCCCCCACCCCCATAGCCCCTGGTAACCACAATACAGTTTTCTTTGTCCATGTGTTGGTTTATATTCCACATATGAGTGAGATCATACAGTGTTTGTCTTTCACTTTCTGGCTTATTTCACTTAACATAATACCCTCCAGGTCCATCCATGTTGTTGTAAATGGGACCATTTTGTCTTTTTTTATGGCTGAGTAGTATTCCATTGTATATATATACCACATCTTCTTGATCCAATCATCAGGCGAGGGACACCTGTGTTGCTTCCATTTCTTGGCTATAGTGAATAATGCTGCAATGAACATAGGAGTGCATAGGCTTCTTCGGTTTGTTGATTTTAGGTTTGCTGGATAGATTCCCAGTAGTGGCATGTCTGGATCATAGGATATCTCTAATTTTAATTTTTTGAGGATTCTCCATTTTCCATAGAGCCTACACCAGTTTGCATTCCCACGAGCTGTGTATGAAGGTTCCTGTTTCTCTACATCCTCTCCAACATTTATTCTTTTTGGCTTGGTGATTATAGCCATTCTAACGGGTATGAGGTGATATCTTAGTGTTGTTTTGATTTGCATTTCCCTGATGATTAGTGATGTTGAACATCTTTTCATGAGCATGTTGGCCATCTGTATATCTTCTTTGGAGAACTGTCTGTTCATTTCCTCTGCCCATTTTTTGATCGTGTTGTTTGTTTTTTTGTTGTTCATTTGTGTGAGTTCTTTATATATTATGGAGATTAACCTCTTGTCAGATATGTTTTGCAAATATTTTCTCCCAGCTGGTGAGTTGTCTGTTCATCTTGATTCTGGTTTCATTTCTCTTGTAGAAGCTCTTTAATCTGATAAAGTCCCACTTGCTTATTTTTTCATTAGTTTCCCTAGCCTGGGCAGGCATGTCATCCGAAAGATTCCTTTATGACCAATGTCAAATAGTGTGTTGCCTATATTTTCTTGTATGAGTTTTACAGTTTCAGGTCTCACTTTCAAGTCTTTGATCCATTTTGAGTTAATTTTTGTGAGTGGCGATAGCAGATGGTCCACTTTCATTCTTTTGCGTGTGGCTGTCCAGTTTTCCAAACACTATTTATTGAAGAGACCTTCCTTTCTTTATTTTATGCTCTTAGCTCCTTTTGAAAATTAGCTCTCTATATATGTGTGGTTTGATTTCTGGGCTTTCAATTATGTTCCATCGATCTTTGTGTCTGTTTTTGTAGCAGTATCATACTGGTTTGATTACTATTGCTTTGTAGTATGTTTTGAAGTCAGGGGTTGTGATGCCTCCAGCTACGTTCTTTTAGTGTAGGATTGCTTTAGCTATTCAGGGTCTTTTGTTGCCCCATATGAATTTTAGTATTCTTTGTTCTATTTCTGTGAAGAATGTCATTGGGATTCTGATTGGGATTACATTGGATCTGTAGATTGCTTTACGTAATATACAAATTTTAACTATGCTTATTCTTCCAATCCATGTGCATGGGATGTCTTTCCATTTCTTTATGTCATCATAGATTTCTTTCAGTAATGTCTTGTAGTCTTCATTGTATAGGTCTTTCACCTCCTTGGTAAGATTTATTCCTAGATATTTTATTCTTTTTGATGCCATTGTAAATGGTATTATCCTTTTGAGCTCTCTTTCTGTTAGTTCATTATTAGCATACAGAAATGCAACTGATTTTTATAGATTGATTTTGTACCCTGTGACTTTGCTATAGTTGTTGATTATTTCTAATAGTTTTCCAATTTATTATTTAGGGTTTCCTATATATAAAATCATGTCATCTGCAAATAGTGAGAGTTTCACTTCTTTGTTGCCTACTTGGATTCCTTTTATTCCTTTTTCTTGCCTAATTGCTTTGGCCAAAACCTCCACTACTATATTGAATAAGAGTGGTGAGAGTGGGCAGCCTTGTCTCATTCCTGTTCTCAGAGGAAAGGTTTTCAGCCTTTCCCTGTTGAGTATGATGTTGGTTTTGGGTTTGTCATAAATAGCCTTTATTATTTTGAGGTACTTTCTTTCTATACTCATTTCTTGAGAGTTTTTATCATACATGGATGTTGTATCTTGTCAAATGCCTTCTCTGCGTCTATTGAGATGACCATGTGGTTTTTATTCTTTGTTTTGTTGATGTGGTGTGTCCCATTGATTGATTTGTGGATGTTGAACCATCCCTGCATCCCTGGTATAAATCGCCATTGATCAGGGTGTATGATCTTTTTAATGTATTGCTGTATTCGGTTTGCCAATATTTTGTTGAGGATTTTTGCATCTATGTTCATTAGCGATATTGGCATGTAATTTGCCTTCTTTGTATTGTCTTTGTCTGGCTTGGGTATCAGGGTGATGATGGCCTCAAAGAATGAATTAGAAAGTGTTCCTTCTTCCTCTATTTTTTAAAATAGTTTGACAAGGATGGGTATTAAATCTTCTTCGAATGTTTGGTAAAATTCACTGAAGAATCCATCTGGTCCTGGACTTTTATTTTTGGGGTGATTTTTGATTACTATTTCAATCTCTTTACTTGTGACTGGTCTATTCAGATGCTCCATTTCTTATTGGTTCAGTTTTGGGAGGTTGTATGAGTCTAAGAATTTATCCATTTCTTCTGGATTGTCCCATTTGTTGGCATATAATTTCTCATAGTATTCTCTTATACTCCTTTGTATTTCCGTGGTATCCATTGTAATTTCTCCTCTTTCATTTCTAATTTTACTTATTTGAGCCTATTCTCTTTTTTCTTAGTAAGTCTGGCTAACGGTTTGTCAATTTTGTTTATCTTCTCAAAGAACCAACTCTTTGTTTTATTAATCCTTTTTACTGTATTTTTGGTCTCAATTTCATTTATTTCTGCTCTGATTTTTATTATTTCTCTCCTTCTGCTGACTTTTGGCTTTGTTCTTCTTTATCTAGTTCTGTTAGGTGTAATTTAGGGTTGCTTATTTGGGCTTTTTCTTGTTTATTAAAGTGGGCTTGTATCACTATGAGTTTCCCTCTCAGGACTGCTTTTGCTGCATCCCATATGAGTCAGCATGGCATATTTTCATTTTCGTTTATTTCCAGATATTTTTTTATTTCTCCTTTAATTTCATCAATGATCAATTGGTTGTTTAGGAGCTTCTTGTTTAATCTTCTCATTTTTGTCACTTTCTCAGTTTTTTTCTCTTAGTTGATTTCCAGTTTCATAGCATTATGGTCTGAAAATATGCTTGTTATGATTTCAATCTTCTTAAATTTATTGAGGCTTGCTTTGTTTCCCAACCTATGGTCTATCCTTGGGACTGTTTCATGCATGCTTGAGAAGAATGTGTAGTTAGCTGTTTTTGGATGGAGTGCTCTATATATGTCTACTAGGTCCATTTCGTCCAGTTTTTCATTTAAGTCCACTGTTTCTTTACTGACTTTTTCTCTGGATGATCTATCCACTGGTGTAAGTGGAGTTTTAAGATCCCTACTGTTATTGTGTTGTTGTTAATGTCTCCTTTTAGGTTTGTTAATAGTTGCTTTATGTACTTTGGTGTTCCTATGTTGCGTGTATATATGTTTATAATTGACATGTCTTCTTGGTGGAGTGTGCCTTTTATCATTATATGTTGCCCCTCTTTGTCTCTCTTAATCTGTTTTATCTTGAAGTCTACTTTGTCTTATATGAGTATGGCAACACCTGCTTTCTTTTGTTTGCCATTAGCTTGGAGTATTGTCTTCCATCCTTTCACTCTGAGGCAGTGCTTGTCTTTAGAGCTGATATGTGTTTCCTGGAGGCAGCATATTGTTGGGTCTTTCTTTTTAGTCCATCCTGACACTCTGTATCTTTTGATTAGAGAATTCAATCCGTTTACATTTAGGGTAATTATTGATATATGAGGGCTTAATGTTGCTGTTTTGACACTTATTTTCCAGTTCTTTTGCATTTCCTTTGTTTCTTGTGCCATTTTTTTGGACTGCCAATTCAGTTTGGTTGTTCTGCCTTATGATTCTTCTAGTTTTCTCTTTGTTTATCATATGTGATTTTGTTTTGATTATTTGTTTAGTGGTTAGTTTGAGGTTTGTATAGAAAATCTTGTGTATGAGATAGTCCATTATCTGATGGCCTCTTATTTCCTTATACTAAGTCAATTCAATATCTTTCCTCTTCCCCTTCTAAGTCGTTCTTGTTATACCTTATTCTATCTTGTGTTGTGGGTGTGTGTTTACACTGATGAGGTTATATTTATTTTTGGTGATTATCTTCCTTTCATCTTTGATTTTGGCATTTAAGTGGTTGCTAACGTATTCCAGGAAAGATCTACTATTTTTCTGATTTTGTCTACCTATTTTTCTCCTTGATCCAAGGTTTGTATTCTCTTTCTCTTCTTTTTTTCAGGCCTAAGGTCCTTCTTGAGTATTTCTTGTAGTGGGGGTCTCGGGGCCATGCAATCTCTTAGCTTTTGTTTATCTGAGAAAGTTACTATTTCTCTATCATATATGAAGGATATTTTTGCTGGGTAGAGTATTCTTGGCTGAAAGTTTTTGGCTTTCAGTATTTTGAATATATCATTCCAGTCTCTCCTAGCCTGTAAAGTTTCTTTTGAGAAATCTGCTGAGAGCCTAAGGAGAGTTCCTTTGTGCGTTATTTTTTGTTTTTGTCTAGCTGCCCTTAATTTTGTTTCTTTGTCATTGACTTTAGCCAGCCTTACCACTATATTTCGTGGAGTGGGCCTTTGCCTGTTGACCTATTTAGGTGACCTATTGGCTTCACTTACTGGTATTTCCTGCTCCTTCCCCAGATTTGGGAAGTTCTCAGCTATTGTTTCCTTGAATAAGCTCTCTGTTCCTCTTTCCCTCTCTTCTCCCTCAGGAATACCTATAATTCTTATGTTACATTTCCTAATAGAGTCAGATATTTCTTGGAGACTTTCTTCATTTCTTTTTAGCCTTAATTTGCTCCTCTTCCATCTGGAACATATCTGTATTCCTATCCTCTGTAATGCTGATTCTTTCTTCAATATTATCAATTCTGTTATTTAAAGATTCCAGATTCTCCTTTATCTCCTCCATTGTGCTCCTCATCTCCATCAATACTGATTGGTTTTTCTTTATGATTTCAATCTCTTTTGTGAAGAAACTCCTTATCTCATTGAATTGTTTGTCTGTGTTATCTTGTATTTGGTTTAGTTTTTTATGACAGCTATTTTGAATTCTGTGTGGTTTAGGTTATGGATTTCTGTGCCTCCAGGTTTGGTTTCTGGGTGTTTGTCATTTTCCTTCTGGTCTGGTGATTTCATGTACCATTGCATTGTGGTTCCTGTATTCCCTTTGTTTTTCCTCATCCTAGAAATATCTGGTTGCCATGTCCACCTGCCACCACTTTGTGGGGGTTAAGGGCTATGTAATCTGAGCCCCCTACGCTCTGCCCTGGCTGCTCACTGTGACTGGCTGACCAGGTGGTCTGGTCTGGTCGGCTGAGCTTCAGTGTCGGGCATGCAGGGTGAGAGGGGCTCTCTCTTTTGCCTGCTGCGTCCTTGGCATGTGGGTCTTCTCGCTCACCCCTCCTTCTCCGTTCTCCTGGGGTGCTCAGAAGTTGATGGCACCCCTGCAGCAACTTTGACTCCTCTGTGTGGGAATTTCCCATGGTCTGATAGAGCCCAAAGAGCTACGGTTACCCCGCAAAGGGCCGCCCCTCCCCCATCTCTGGGAGCCACACAGACCTGGATCGCTTGTCTGATGGGGAGTGAGAGGATTTCTCCTTACCTCTCCCCACTTCCTCCAGGGGCCCCAGCACGTCCACTCTCAGATGTGTGGCAGTGTGGATCTTTCCGATCTTCCTTTTTGCTGTCTAGGAGTCCGTTGTTATTCTGTGACTGTTCCTTTTGTTGCATCTTATAAGGGGAAGAGTTTACGGGAAAGCTCACTCCATGATGACGCTGATGTCACTCCACGAGCCAGCTCGGGCAGGCTCTGAGGCCCATGGGTGTTTGGGCCTCGCTGCAGACACGGCTGTTCCAAGCGGTGGTTGACTTAGGGCCATCACCCATCATCTGATTCTTTTATGCAAACTTGGGTATATCATGTACCCATTCTTCTCCATGTGCCACATACTACTGATCATCATGCCTTATTCATTGTTAATTACAAATATTTGATATTATGTAGCAATTTCTTTACCTTCTTTTTCGTTGTTTACCTCAGGCTTTTATAATTAAGGCTATTGCTTTCCAGGTAATTTACTTTCATTCAGACTCACTATATAACTTTACAAGTTATAAAACTTATTCTCCACATTGCCGCTTGAGTGGACTTTCATGGGGATCTCAATTTTATTGCCTTACCACACTTAATAACATATTTGTGGAGGGAATGTATTAGTGAATGAACGAATGATTCAATCAATGAATAACCTATGACCCTATCCTTCATTTGTGAGAACAAGAGAATGTGTAAAAATGTACTCCATCAATCAAAATATCACTTACTATTATTTCCTAATAAATCCAGGATATTTATATTTTGCCATATGTTTTTCTCTAAATTTCATTCAGAATGAACACTGTATCTTACAATTGTTGTTTAATAACTTATAAAGTCTTTATTGATATGGAAGGCAAATAATTTTCGTAGTGTTTATTCTTCCATATTTGAATTTGTTTTGAATTCATCCTATGACTTTTATTGAAACTTAAGATTAATATATTCTAACATTTAACTAAGTTGATTAAAACTGAGTGGTTCTAAGAAAATATTGTTACAAATATTGTGTAACATCAATTTAATTAAGCCACTATTCAAGGTAACTCTTTCAATTATTTAAGAGATCATGAAAGATTTGACTAGGCAGTATATTTCCTGGATTATTTCATAAAATAACATTCTATTTTGTTTTAAAGTTTAATTTCTACTCACCAGATTTCTGAACATTTCCATCATCAATACTTCCCCCTGGTGAATCAATCTGAAATTCACAATCTGGGGGCCTATAGCCAAGAAAGCAATGACAGTTACCCAAATTATTACATATCTGAAAAAGAAAAACATACAATTACTATAAATAATGTTAGTCTTTACACATTATAAATAAATATCTAAATTCAAAATAATAAAATCACTATTTTTCTAGATTTATTAAGACTATATAATATGAGAAATGGGTTAGAAAATGTAGTGAAACTTTTGACAACATAATAGTCAATGACAAAATCACTACCTACATGATAATATATTTCTGGCCTCTTTATATTGACTGTTTTGTTTTTGTTTTTGTTTTTGTGAGGAAGATCAGCCCTGAGCTAACATCTGATGCCAATCCTCCTCTTTTTTTTTTTTTCTGAGGAAGACTGGCCCTGAGCTAACATCCGTGCCCATCTTCCCCTACTTTATATGGAACGCCGCCACAGCATGGCTCGACAAGCAGTGCGTAGGTGCGTGCCCAGGATGTGAACCAGCGAACCCTGGGCTGCCGCAGTGGAGCGCGCACACTTAACCACATGTGCCACTGGGCCGGCCCCTATGTTGACTGTTTTTGATATGCACTTCATCTTTCCTAATCATTTTTTAATAAGTGGGATTCAATAAAATTATGGTCATTATATTAACTGAGAAGAAGACATCATTGGGTGAATTTAGAATTTTTCACAAATATTATCTCATTTAGTTATCATGAAAATATTTGCTGTCACCATCTCCACATTTCCTACTCATGCACTTTAATTTCTATACAAAATATTGTGATAAAATGACCATTAATTGACTTGGCTGCCTTAATTTCTTAACCTAGCCCCTTTTTCAAAATTTGACAGTATTGACCAAACATTTCCATTTCATTTTTAAGTGAACATATTTTCAAGGTAAAATAATGTAGATGTAAAAAGTATTAAAAATGGACAACAACATAAAGCTTTATGATAAGCTTGCATTGCTAGTGGTTTACATCTGTGGAGTTTATATGATATTTCTGCTTTTACATTTCAATAGTATTAATTTTCATTTTAAAGTAAAATAAGTAAGTAATATTTTGTAAAATTCAAACAGTTAAAATGCATAGAGCGAAAGGGGTCCTCACCCACTAATAAAGCCCCACTCCCCACTGCTAAGCATTTTCTGTATTTCTTTCATATATATACATATATAAATATATACACCCACATCCACAGACACACATAAACACACATTCACGGGTTTTTGCCAAACTAAGATCAATAATATTATACCACGAACTTACTCCCATATCTGTATTTATAAATATAGGACTGGCACATTTTAAAAAATAGACCCATAATATTCAATAATATATACATTTCCTATAATTCTGCTGCAGATATTGTGTCCTGTCCATTTATGCTCACACCTGCTAAATTGATTCTTTAAAGTTTACCAAAATTCTTAAACTTATTTTCCCTACATATCAAAAGTGATTTCAATAAAATGAGTTTGAATTATGGTTTGAATTATGGGTATTCCATAAAGTACTCTTCTGTTTTATGTATCCATACCTCTATTTTCAGATATTTAGTGCACTGGCTATAAATATTTTATATAAAGTTTTGAAATTAGGATTGGAATATCATTTAAACCTAATCCATAATTGTTTCCCCTTCCTGAATTAATTTACAATATTTAAGCAACGTAAGAAAACAGAGGATACTATCATTGTATTTTGACTAACTTAATGACAGAAAAAGATGATCAACTAGAGCGGAAACAATAGCCAATAAATAACAACCGGTAAATAATATTAAACAAATTTTCCTAAACGGAGAATGACTTGATACTTCAGACTGGATGTGTAAGTGACTTTTTAATAGAAAAAATGAAACAAAAACACAAACTTCACACACAAACTTCATACATTTGTCAGCAATATTTCTAAGCTCAAAAAACAAAGACAAATAATCTTACAATATTCTGCATGAAGGAAGGAGAATTAAACTAATATAACATTTCTCTCCAACAGAACTGAAAGCAACAGGACAGTGCAACAGAGTTTACAAAGTTTTGGGAGAGGGGAACTGAAATTTAATAATCCTGTGACAACAAAGAGATTGTATGTGTGGAAGGGCAAAATTTTTGCATTGTTGATATGCAAGATCTCTAAATGTATATCTCTCACATACATTTTTGCTCTACATTTTTAAAAAAGTATTATTGTCACACCCACTCCTTCCATTAAAGTAGGCGAACAAAATGTCATATTAGGAAGAACATTTTATCTAGAATATCAAATCTAAATAGATTATCATTTCCCTTACAACGTATTTTTTAGAAAAAATTATCTTAATGCATAGTATCTCTCAGGGACCACAAAGTCAAAGTAGCTACACAAAACACAGAAGCTGGAGACAAAAAGCAAAGGGTATGCAAAAATACAAAAATGGGCAAGACTTAATTGTGTATGCAGAGAGAAATCGTTTTTTTTTTTTAAGTTTTGAAATAAGGATAGAGAAATCAAGATATCAGAAAAATGTGAAAATTACAAGGTAATTGGTGACCAAAAAAATAGTTATACTGTAGAATTTCCTTTGTATTTGGGCAAGGTAGGGTAAGGGAAGAAATTTTAAAATGATTCATCAAAAAATGAAAGGAAATGTTTAAAGAGGAAAGACAAAAAATAGTATATGATGCAAGGAACAACAACAAACACATTAGCTAATAAAAGACAACAATTATCACGATGGACTAAATAGTGAAAATTAGGAAATAGACTAATAGGAAAATACAAACAAAAATGCATAAAGTATGGACATAGAAATCATGATAATTTATGCAGACACTTGTTATGGACTTAAAACACTGAAATGATAAACATAAGATATATAAGGCACATATAAGTTTTAAACAATGAATTGGAAAATATGGATAGAATGAATAAATGTTTTAATAAAATACAGATAAGCAACTCCTGTAAATTTTACCCTAAATGAGTCAATAACTACTAGTAAAAAGGGGAAAAGAGAGTAAATTATCTAAATTCTATAAGAACAGCATGTCCAAATTTATTGTCAATTTTGACCAAAAGTTTTAGAAGCAAATATGTCTAGGTCATTTAACCTTGTCTAGATCATAGAAAGAAAAGACAGGAAGTTTCCCAAATCACTTTATAACAATCATCGTCAACTTTCTTGTGTCATGTTACACTCAGAAATTGATATATATAATCTCTCAATTTGTTAAATGAAAAGAGTGGAGAATTTCATTTTATTTAAATTTTAGATTACACAATTTGTAAAGAGAGATAAATTGCAAAATATTAGAGAGTATATTAAATATTACATTTATATAAAACTTCTAAATACAATGTTCCAAATTTTCTGTGAGAGAATTGCTTTGTGAACATAACGTCTTCATATTACATTTTTGGCTTAATTTATCACATATATTTTTGACCAAGAAATATTAATGATAATGTGCAAAATTTCAAATGTAAGCAATTGAAAATAAAATTGCTGTACATCCATTTAAAATTTGTGACAATTGAAATTATATTTTAAGCTTTAATCAGTATTCTTTTTTATTTATACATTTTTAATAAAAATTGTAGATATTTAACATGCACATTATGATCTGATATACATATTTACAGTGAAATAATTATTACAGTCAAGCTAATTAACATATCACTTCAGATAGTTACCATTTTTCTGTGTGTGCTGAGTGCACCTGAAATCTACTTTCTTGGCATATTTCCAGGGCTTAATACAATACCATTAAGTATAGTCATCATGCCTGTACATTAGCTCTCTAGATTTAGTCATCCTATATAACTGCAACTTTGTACTCTTTGGCTAGCATCTCACCATTTCACCCACAACCTCAGCCTCTGGTTCTACTCTCTACCACCATTCTACTCTCTCCTTCTGTGACTTCGACTTTTTTTTTGGATTCCACATAAAAGTGAGCTAAGATAGTATTTGTCTTTCTCTGTCTGGCTTATTTCACTTAGCATAATATCCTACAGCTTCATCCAAGTTGTCCCAAATAGCAGGCTCTCCTTCTTTCTCCTTCTATCTCATTTATATATGTATAAATGATATATATATATCACAACATGTTTCATTCATGCATCAACAAACACTTGGGCTATGTCCAAAACTTGACTATTGTAAATAATGCTACAATGAGCATGGAAATTAAGATATTTCTTCAAGATTCTGATTTCACTTACTTTGGATATACAACAAAAAGTGATATTCATAGATAATATGCAGTTCTATTTTTATTTTTTGAGGAATCTCTATACTGTTTTCCATGATAACTGTAATAATTTACATTCCTACCAACAGAGAACAAGGTTCCCTTTCTTCCACATCCTTGCCAATACATGTTCTCTTTTATCTGTTTGATATTAGCTATTCTAACAGGTGTGAGATGATATCTCATTGTGAATTTGATTTGCATTTCTCTGATGATTAGCGATGTTGAACACCTTTTCATATACATGTTGCTCATTTGTATTTCTTCTTCTGTGAAATGTCTATTCAGGTCCTTTGTCTATTTTTTAAATGGGTTATTTGTTTTCTTGCTATTTGAGTTTGAGTTCCTTAGATATTTTGGATATTAATTCCTTATCAGATGTATATTTTGCGAATATTTTCTCCCACAACGTAGGTAGTCTATTCAGTCTGTTCTAGAAAATAAAGTCTTACTAATAACTATACATATCATGAATGGAAAAGAACAACACTACAATAACTGCTAACATTTCACAATTAACAAGATTTCTAAACAACCTCATGCTCATAAAATTGAACTGGAATTGTAAATGATAGAGTTGTAAATTAACTCTATCAACTGTAAATAAAAGAGTTGCCTATCTGTTGAGATGTCATTGGAAAGTAAACAGAGCTTCTCCTAGATTCAGTTAGATTTTGCTTGACATTTTAATTGCTTTTAAATAGTTTTCTTTTTTAAACATTTCGATTGTGACACATAACATACACAGAAAAAAATATAGACATTTTATCATATTTATTTCTTTTATGTATGTCATATTTCACAGTGAAAAGCTGTATCAAAAGAAAAAACACATCCAAAAATCTAAGTAGAATAAAAGTGGAATCTAAATAGAAATAGATTAAGAAAAATTTGTATCCAAACAAAGTATCAATAATCTACAATGTATAACTTTGTTTTGAGATTTTATGAAAAATATTAAGGCTGAAGGCTTAAAACAGATAATTGAACAAAGGAAAGAAAAAGATCACACCAACAATTGTTAACTATAGAAAATAAAAAACAAAATATGCAAATGTAGCTATCCTGTTTGGTAAGCGCCCATAGAAAATTAAAGACAATGCAGTGACATTTTATATCTTCTAAATCCAATTAAAAAATTATAAAATTGGAGCCAGCCCAGTGGTGTAGTGGTTAAGTTCACGTGCTGTGCTTCGGCAGCCTGGGGTTCACAGTTTTGGATCCCAGGCCTGGACCCACGCACTGCTCATCAGCCATGCTATGGTGGCATCCTACATACAAAATAGAGGGAGATTGGCACAGATGTTAGCTCAGAGCCAATCTTCCTCACACACACAAAAAAAATTACAAAATTGAATACTGATAAATTTGGTGAATTTGGGATCATTCTTATAATGCTGATTGCATCATATACTGATCTTCTTCTAGGAAAATAATGAAACAAAAAACCAAAATTATAAATTTTAAGAAATGAAAATTAATTATAAAAGTAATAATAAATTTGTACTATCACATTAAAATAGATAAGCAGTTGAGAAGAAATAAAAAGTTTTTTGCTTCCCTATTGGAAACCTCTTTATAAGAATAATTGGAAAATTCTCTAACATGTCAACATATTTTTAAGTATACTGTACCTAAGATATTATATACCCTTAAATTTCAATTATAAAGAGTACGAGGGAGAACAAAATACATTTACAATGTAAGTAAAGCATGCATATATTTGCATAAGAAAAGAAATGTTTTTCATTTAAACATGTTACTAATTCATAAGTTGTAGGAACTTATAATAAATTCAATACACATATAGTACGATTCGTTTAATAGTGTTTGAATTAGCTTAGTTATCTTTATATTAGTTGGCTGTTCCTAGGCAAGGTCAGTTTAAAAGCAACATAGACTCTCAATTCTTCCTAACAGGATAAATATTTACTTTGAATTACCCACAAAAGCAACATGCAATTTAGAGCTAAAAAAATACAAGTTACTTACCCCATTGCCTTTGCATTTTGTAGTGACATTACACTTATATTCCATTAAATGAACTTCTTTGCAGGTTTTATTTACACAATACTAAAACAAAACAAACATAATATTTTATAATCATTCACAAATTTGATATAATAGAAAATAATTAACTTTTTATTTACATATGCATAAGAGATGGCCAAGTTGAGACTTTTTTTCCATATTACTCTGATTCTGGTACAAAGATTCTGACATTCCAATACAAAAATCTAAACAATAATAAATTTAAGAAAAAAACTCTGAGTGTTTGCCTTGACAGTTTATGTAATGATGTCATATAATTTTGGTGTTGATACCATCACTTGGGAATTGAATTGAGAATATCTATCAGGGGAGTTTTCTATACTGTGTTGATGTCTGTTATAAATAATTGGTTAGATAAATGTTAATGATTTGTCTCCTCAAAAATTGGCACATAATTCATTAATTTTGTTTGGGTTTCAAATATAAGTTAATATTTTGGATTGTAAATTACCATGAATCTTTGTTATAATATTGATCAGAATAATCTGGCAAGATAAATATTGCAACTTCGTTTTTATCCATTGTAAAATCCTTATGTCAAACTGGGTAATTCAGTGATAATTAGTCACCTGGATATGTGACTTGTTGACTTATTTGCCTTTTTCTATTTTGTTAACTGGCTTCCTAGCTTATGTTCTTTTGCTTTCTTAAAAAATATTAGCATAAAATATGATTAAGTCATTGAACTATGAAGGTATCAAATGAGAGCAAAAATTAACTTTTTGAACCTACTTCCTGAAAATTAACATACAGTCAATAAATAAATGATGTTGTTTATGCCAGCCCACTATTGCCCCTTCTCTTCAACATAATATTGGAATTCTAGCCAGAACAATTAGGCAAGAAAAATAAATAAAAGTTGTAAAGATTGTAAAGGAAGAAGTAAAACTATCTCTGTTTGCTGATGACATCATCTTATATGTACAAAACCCGAAAGATTCCACACACAATAAAAGCCTGTTAGAACCAATCAATTAATTCAATAAGGTTGCAGCATAAAATATTAACATAGAAAAATAAAAATGCATTTCTTTACACTAACAATGAACATTCTGAAAAGGAAATTAATGAAATAATTCAATTTACGATAGCATCAACTGTCACTAACCAACCAAACTTAACCAAGAGGCAAAAGATGTGTACATTGAAAACTACAAGAAATACTAAAAAATTAAAGAGGATATAAATAAATAGAAAGAGATCCTGTGTTAATGGGCTGGAAGACATACTATTATTAAGATGTCAATACTGTCCAAAGCAACCTACAAATTCAATATAATCTCTATCAAAATCCTAGTGACACATTTTTCTTAAAGAGAAAATCTCATCCTAAAGTTTATATGAAATCTCAAGAGACTTCAAATAGCCCCACAGTCTTCACAAAGAACAAAGTAGGAGGACTCACACTTCCTGACTTCAAAACTTACTACAAAGCTACAGCAATGAAAACAATGTAGTCTTGGCAAAAATTCAGACATATTGATCAATGGAATAGATTAAAGAGCCCAGAAATAAACCTTTGCATATATGGTCAAATTAATTTCAATAAGGCTGCCAAGACCATTCAATGGGAAAAGACAGTCTTTTCAACAAATGGCGCTGGGAAAACTGGATATCTATATGCAAAAGAATGAAATTATACCCTTACCTTACACCATATACAAAAATTAACTCAAAATGATCAAAGACCTAAACATAAAAGGTGAAAATATAAAATTCTTAGAAGACATAGGGAAAAGTTTCGTAACATTAATTTGGAAATGATTTCTTAGATATGATACCAAAATCACAGACAACAATAAAAAATGTATACACTGGATTTCATGAAAATTAAAAAGACATTCATGTGTTAAAGGACACTATCAAGTGCTGAAAAGGCAACTCCCAAATGAAGGAAAATATTAACAAATCATATACATGATAAGAGATTAATACCCACAGTATATATAGAACTCCTAAAACTCAACAGCAACAAAAACCAACATCCAATTAAATATGGGCAACAGGCAGAATACACATTTCTCCAAAGAAGATGTATGGATGGCCAACAAGTATATGAAAGATGCTCAACATCACTAATCATTCAGAAAATACGAATTAAAAATACAATGAGATACCACTTTACACCTGTTAGGATAGCTATTATCAAAACAAAAGCAAAGACAAAAAGAAACAGAAAATAAGTGTTAGTGAGGATGTGGAAAAATTGGAACTCTTGTGGATTACTAGTGGGAATGTAAAATGGTGCAACCAATGTAAAAAACAATGGTTGCTCCTCCAAAAGTTAAACATAGAATTACCGTATGATCCAGCAAATCCATGTTTAGGTATATACCCAAAGAATTAAAAGGCAGGGACTCAAAGAGATATCTGTACACCAATGTTCATAGCAGCATTATTTGCCATAGCCAAAAGTTAGACACAATCTAAGTGTCCATTGACAGATAAATGGATAAACAAAATGTGGTATATATATACAATGGAATATTATTCAGACTTTTAAAAAATGAAATTCTGCTACATGCTACAACATGGGTGAACTTCAGAAACATTATGCTAAGTGAAATAAGACAGCCACAAAAGGATAAGCATTGTATGATTCCACAAAATGAGGTACTTGGAGTAGTCAAATTCATAGAGATAGAAACTAGAATAGTGGTTATTAGGGGGAGAGAGTAATGAGGAGTTATTTTTTAATGGATATAGAGTTTCAGTTTGGGATGACGAAAAAGTTCCAGAGATGGATAGTGATGGTGGTTGCGTAACAACGTGAAGGTACTTAATGCCACTTAATTGCACACTTGAAAAGAATTAAATTTGTAAATTTTATGTTATGTATATTTTAACAAAATAAAAAAGTAAAATAAAATTGTACATGCCATAAGAAGATGATAAATTGTCTAAATTAGACAAGCGTATGTATGGGGAGAGAGGAAATTAATAATACGTTCATTGATTGTTAAGTTAACTACTGTTTCTCACTGGATTTAGACATGATCTTAGGTTGTACATTGCTTATCAATAAAATAAAATGAGGAAAAATAATGTATCATAACTAATTTTGGAAACACAAAAAACATACCATGTATGACACTTTAATGACACCACCAACTTCACATGAATTTTGTATAAAAATATTTTCAATATTTGTGATATTATTTTATCGTCATTTTCTGAGTACCATGAGAATTTTCCATATATAGACACAAGAGACAACATAGGCATATCAACAATAACTTAACAACTTTATATTACAATGTATACAAATATTGTAATTGAACATGCTGGACTTAATATCCTATATTCCTGCAATCCACCCTGGAAGGCTAGTTGGAGAAAATATACTTCTATTAAAAAATAAGAACCTCAATTTAAAAATAAATCAATATTTTCCACATCCTGTGATAAAGGGACTCTTTGCTGCCTTTCAACACACTGCCCTTCTATCTACTGGTTCACTATAAATGTTCATCAAGCAGAGTTATGGAAGCATACTTTTAATCAGATAATATACCACAAATGATGTACAGTAGCTAGTAGTTTTAGAATGAAATTTTGATTTGCACAGATTTCTAATTTTTATGCATCTTTAAGAGGAAAAAATGAATCAAAAAATATTCAGAGTCTGAAAATATTTGTCTTAAATAATCAATACTATTATTTGTACGGGAGAAATTGTAGTCATTTAACAACAATGAAAGTAAGCTATGGTCATTTTAGAAATGAAAAAAAAAATAACCAAAATATCAATCTGATACTCACATCCAAATATAATTTTCCTGAAATAATATAACACACATTGCTACCACTGTAACATTTCTCAACCTGCTTGGGTAAGAATGAGATCTAGTCATCAGTGGAATCTCAAAATAATAGAGGTGCTTAGCACTTTTAATTCTCCTAGATAGTCATGATCAAAGTCTCTGGCAATTTTGAACAATTTTCCAAAATTCTCCATGTAAATTTAATCACGTGTGCTTCCAAATCTCTGTCAAGCTACATTAGCTAATTTGGACTAAGGGAAACTTTACTATCTTCACAATCTCTAGTTTTTCTTATAAATCTAGACTACTCAAACACCATCAATTAACTCCCATTTATTGTTTTTAGATGATTTGGATAAAACAGAAGTATAATACCAAAGAAAAAATTGCATTGTCAGATCAATTGACACAGAAAAAGCATCTGACAAAATTCAACACTCCTTCGTGATTAAAAACAAAAATCTCAGCAAACAAGGAATAGAAGGCAACTTTCTTAAGTGGCTAAGGGTCATCTTCAAAAACCTACAGCTAACGTAATATTTGATGGTGAAAGACTGAATACTTTCCCCTAAAATCAGGAAGAAGATAAGATTGTCCATTCTCACAACTCTTATTCAACATAGTACATGAAATCCTAGCCAGTGCAATAAGGCAAGGAAAATAAATTTTAAAACATATAGACTATAAAGAAAAAAAAGCTGTCTCTATTTGAAGATGACATGATTATCTACATAGAAAATCCTAAGGAATCTACAAAGAAAGCTCTAGAACTAATAAATAAGTTCAGCAAGGTTTTAGATACAAATTCAGCTGATAAAAATCACATTTTTATATACATACCAACAACAAACATATGAAACATGAATTTAAAATCACAATACCATTATACCTACTCCAAAGTGAATAAAATATTTAGATATAAATCTAACAAAAGATGTACAGGATCTATATCCTGAAAATTATAAAATGCTGATTAAAAAAATCAATAACTACCTAAATAATTGAAAAGTTTACCAGATTCATGGATTGGAAGATTCAACATAGTAAAGATATCAGTTCTTCCCAAATTGAACTATAGTTTTAACACACTTCTTGTTAAAATTCCAGAAAAGTTTTTTGTAGTCTTACATAAGTTTATTCTAAAATTTACATAAAAAGATACAGGACTTAGAATAGCTAAAACAATTTTGAAAAAGGAAAATAAAATGGGAAGAATCACTCTGCTTGTTATTAAGGCTTACTACATTGCTGAAGTAATCAAAAGAATACGGTATCAGTGGATGGATAGGCATGTAGATCAATTTAACAGACAAGACAACCTAAAAATAGACCCACAAAATGTACTCAATTTATTTTTGACAAAGACACACAAAAAAAGAACCTCAACTTAAACTTCACCTTATAAAAGAGTTAACTTAAAATGGAACAAAGACTTAAATGTAAAACACAATATTAGACATTTTTAGAAAAAAACTAAAACGTGGAAGAATATCTTCATGAGCTAGGGCTAGATGAAGAGTTATCAGACTTGACACCAAAAGGATGATCTATAAAATGAAAAATTGATAAACTGGACACTAAAAAAATTAAAAGCTTTTGCTCAGTGAAACTCTGTGAAGAGGATGAAAAAGCAAGCTACAGAATAAGAGAAAATATTTGCAAATTTGAGTGTAGGTTATATAAAGAACAATTAAAACTCAGCATTGAAAAAAGGGCAATCGTATTAGAAAATTTGCAAAGGAGGTGAGTAAACGTTTCACAGAGGAGGATATATGGATGGTATATAAACATACAAAAAGATGTTGAATATAATTAACCATTAGAGGAATGCAAATTTAAAGCACAAATGTCAGTACACACATATCAAAATGGCAAAAATAAAAAATAGTGATTACACCAAATACTGATGAGAATGTGGAGAAACTTGATCAATCACATATTACTGGTGGAAATGTAACATAGTACAGCCACTCCGGCAAAGATTATAGCAGTTTCATACAAAACCAAACGTGTATTTGTCATGTGAACCACAAATTGCACTCTTGGGCATTTATGCTAGGGAACTGAAATAGATTTCTTATCTCAGTTTCTGTGAATCAGGAATTCTGGTCATAGCACAGATTGGTCCTTTGCTTCTGGATTCTCAAAAGGTTGCTATTAGAGTGTCAGCCAGTTTCAACTGAAGGAGAAATCTGTCTAGGCAGATCTACTTCCAAACTTGTCATATGGTTGTTGGCAGGTTGTTGGATTAACATCCTCTATTCCTTAAGGGCTGTTGGCTGGAAGCCATACTCAGATCCTTCCCATGTATTTCTCTCTTATATGGCAGCTTGTTTCATCAAAGCAAGCAATCCAGAAATGTGAAACGGAGAGAGAGTAAGCGAAAAGGAAGATACTGTCTTTTGTAACCTGATGTCAGAAGTGACATTCTGTCACTTTTGACCTACTCTGTGAGAAGCAAGTCACTAGATCTGTCCCGCCCACAACAGTGTGTGTGTGGGAAGAGGGAGGGGTATTTTACAAGGGAATGAATAAGAAAAGGTGAGATCACTGAGGTACATTTTAAAAGCAGATTACCACAGTCCATCCCTTCTCTTCTAATGCTACATCTGATTTACATATGCAAACTACATTCATCCTCAAGGTCTTCAAATATCTCATCCTGTTATAACATCTATTCAAAGCCCATTGCTTCATGTAAATTAGCTCCAGCTGTGGATTAGGCTCCTGGTTTCACAGCTCCTTCACCTGTAGGTCTGTGAAACTAAAGAGTTAGGTTATCTGTCCCCAACACCACCAATATACAATGGTAGGGACAGGCACATAAAAAGGGATCAATGACCCATAGCAATTCTGAAATCCAGCAGGACAAATGTTGGGAGTTTCTTGGTTAGGTTTTGAGATGTGAATAATCATTCTTGGCTCTTGATTCTGCCCTTTCAGCTCTGGTTTTACCCTCTTCGTAGTTTTTCCTTTTTAACAAAATGTAGTGTGTGTTTACAGCTGAGCAACAGTCTCAACCTGCTTCCTACCAGTGGAATGTGGGGAGTCCAACAGCGTCTTTTCATTCTATATTCTTTGTCTCTATCATCCTTGCTGGTAGTGTGCCCACTGATATTTCTCAAAAACTGTGTGTATCTCCTGTGACTCTCATTGGAGTTCATTCCATTAGACAAAAAGATACACTCACAAATCTCTTCAAAATAAGCTTTTCTCTACCTTGGACTTTTGCTGAGATGGCTGACAGACAAAGCCCTAAAGCTTTTGGAGGCCTCATTTTTAAAAATTTTTTATTTAGAGGATCTGTGAGGCACACTCAATCTCTAAGAGGGACATTTGTGTAACTAAATAACACTGTGATCTTTCAATGTTTTTGAGCTCTTAGTTAATGTTTGTACAGTTTCACTCCCGGCTTTATCTCTACACCACATTTTCCTGACTGTTCTTAGAATCCATTTCTTAATTTTAGCATCTTTGCTGTGTGTAGAAGCTGGGAATTTTCAAAATTATCAAGTCATGGTTACTTTTTGTTTAAGAGTTCTCTCTTTTTAAATCTAATCTTGTTAAGTGACATCCCATAATTCTTGCCATATTCTATTTGTTACAAGCAAGTCACTATCCAGCCCACATACAAAGAAAGGGAATTACACCAGGAAGTGAATACCAGGAAGTGGGAACATTGGAGCCATTTTAGAACCTGCCAACCACCACAAGCAAGTTTCCCAAGGGTATGGGATTGCTGACCCCAGATATAAGTGTTGGCTAATTGAGTCATCATTTCAAGATTCTGCTTTATTTTTAATTCAGCAAGTAAGTGCTGAATGCCATTTACATGCAACACACTGATTTACAATTGCTGCTTCAAATCTCAGATGCCTTATATTTTCTGGAATGTGTGCACACATACTGCCAGATCAACTAACTAAGCCCCTGAACCACTTTTGTTCTCCCATTGTTTTATGACTACGTGAGTGTTAATGATCATATGTATGTATATATGCATATGTACATAGGCTTCTACATCACTGTAAGCATGCTTTCCTAGTACAGACTTCTTGTATGGTTCTTCCAAACCGCTCACATTTATATTTTGATTATACACATAAGCAGAGGATTTAAGAAATATAAAAGCTCAATTATGTTTCTTTGTCAAGCAGGGAAAATTAAAAACTCAAAATTAGAATTTTAATATTTAAAGCTGTTAGAATTCAAAGATCTAAAAAAAAAAACACCTGTCAGTTAGTGGACTCTTGTGCTTAAAACACATATGCATGTTTTCACATCAGGACTGATGACAGGTTAATCCAAAAAGTAATGCTATTGGATAGGTGAGGCTCAGTTTAATTAACTTTCAATATCATATGGCAAATAAGCGGCAGCACCAGGTTCAAATCCATTCAGTATAATTGTGATAGTCATCATGGAATATGGTATCTGATAATTACATAATCAACAGAGCTAAATATAAATGAACATGTTTTGTTACCATTTGTGCACCACACACAGTGCCATCAGCCACATAAGCATAGTCTCTTCCATCTGATCTCACTGATGACCCAGTAGCTATGGATATACATACATGCCCCGGAATATGTGAATAAACCGCAGATTGAACAGCACTTTTATAAGTATTCTTATGAGGCCAAACACAAGCTAATTTTCCACAGAGAACATCCCTGGAAATGGAAAGCAGAAAATTCCTTATCATTTTGTTTTTTAATGATACCAAATTCCAAATACATATTATATTACATGGATGGTAACATAAATGTTTAATTGATGGTATAAAAACATAATAAATACCAACATAACACTATTTTATGGTGCACAGCAACTGAATGCAATTCAATTAATTAGAACTGTAGCAGAATTGAAAACTATACACTGAACTCAAATGTGCAGACATGAATTCATTTCCTATTTCAAAACTCAAGTTTGTTGTCTAGCCTTCAGTTGTCTTAGAACACGCATCGTATTTTATCACATTCTTCAGGAAAATCCATCACCTGCCCCCACTTTGACATAGCTTGGCCAGTGTGGTCATTTCTTGCCCATCATTTGCTGAGTGGCTGATTGCATTTATTTACTCTTTGTGCGTCTTTTGAGCCCCTTCTGATTATGCCCATAATCCCTTTGCCATGATCTCTAGTCAGTACATCTCTGTAGTATACAGACTCTTCATTTTGACCCAAGATTCTTCCAATATGCTGAAAGTTCCAGTAGTTCTGCACCACTTTCTTGAGATTAAGGAACTTTTAGATCCCCCTTATGCCACAAGTATACCAAATGTTATCCCATAAACAGCTTATCTCGCCATTTCTAATCTATCATCGGGTAGAATACTGGCTTCTTTAAGACGCTTACAATATTCCTAGACTATGCCCTGGAAAATAATCCATGTCACCTCTTGCTCTTGGAATCACTCAAATCTATCTATCAACTCTGATCCTTAATGGAAACAACCATTCTTAGCTATTGATTATATGTCTGTTTACCCTGTCATTATTATTTCTCCAAAAGTCTCCCCTTAGGAAATTTCATCCACTTGTCCTAAAATTTCATCCACCCCAATTGGGCTCTTTTAATATCACAGGGATTAGCTTGATGGCATCAAGAAGTGAAGATTGAAATGAGAGTGGGAGCCAAAACCTAACTCTCTTTCCAAGTTTCTCCCTTTCAGCATATTTTTTCTAGTTTCTCAGATATAGATATGTCTTTTGATTATGGCTCCACTCTCTTTCTGTGGAATATATCTTAAAACAGCTTTGCATGGTAAGTGTCTTTCTAATACAGCTATGGAGTACACTCTTCCTCCAAAGTCCATTCTCTCAAAATTTGCATATATGGGTGAATTCTTGGAACTGACTTTTCTTTTCTGAACAGGGACCACGGTCTGCTTAGAGCAAATGATTTTTGCTATTGAATTTCAGTCTCATCTAGTGATTTTATTTCAAGAAAATTCAAGTACTATTATTATCTCAGATGAAGTTCAGGTGAGTCACACTTGTTAAATTTCATGGTCCCTTCCACTTTTCCTTTTCCTTCTCCCATGGGCAATCTTAGACCAAGGACAGCAGACATGCCTCTGGCCATCAGGGAAAGAGATTCAGTATGGCTGGTTTACCACCATCTGCTGTCTTTGTTGGCATCCGCCGAGTGTAACTCAGTCTGCCTGATCACTGGTGCTCTATATGGGTGTCTAACAAGGCATGGCTGATTATACCTTGTCTTTTAGTGATTATACAGGTCTCCTCATGAGATCTCCCCTCATAAGCATTCATTTTGTTATTTTAGACCTTCTCTTTCAATTCATTAGTCTTCTTTGTCTTGGGGCATGTGGAAAATTCTGCATCTTTTACATAGCATACTTAATCCATAGTAAACTCATGTAAAGTCATGTGGTAGAGGATACTATCTTAGTCCTACTCAACTAGACACCTTCTTCAGCCATTTATAATCTTCATAAAGGATCCAAGCTGTTTTTTTTCTTTTTTTTTTTAATTTTTTGTTTATTGCAGTAACATTAGTTTATAACATTGTATAAATTTCAGGTGTACATCATTATACTTCTATTTCTGCATAGATTACATACATCATGTTCACCACCCAAATACTAATTACAACCCATCACCACACACATGTGTCGAATTATCCCTTTTGCCCTCCTCCCTCCCCCCTTCCCCTCTGGTAACCACCAATCCAATCTCTGTCTCTATGTGTTTGTTTATTGTTGTTGTTATCTACTACTTAATGAAGGAAATCATACGGTATTTGATCTTTTCCCTCTGACTTATTTCACTTTGCATAATACCCTCAATGTCCATCCAAGCTGTTTTTAACCATGCTGAGTGTGGTGCTAACCTAAGGACTTTACAATTTTCCCTGACTATGTCTCAGAGATTAAAGAAAGTCCTGCTTCTCCCTGGATCACTTGACCTTATCTGAATGTTTTCATATTCTCTTCCCACTCCGTTAATTGTTGAATTTGGCTCTGTTACTATTTTTTAAACCACTTTAAGGTATAATTAACATCTGAAAAGCTGTACATATTTGACGTATACAATTTGATGAATTTGGGGATAAGCACACTCATGAAACCATCAACATCATGAAGGACATAAACATACCCATCACTTCCCAAAATTTCCTCTTGCCCTTTGAATTATAATAATAATAACTATTATTATTTCTGTGGTAAGAACACAAATAAAATCTACCACCTTAGCAAATTTTACGTATACAATAGGTAAAATTTTTAAGTGTGGGAACCAGGTTGTATAATAGCTCTCCAGAACTTACTTATCGGTTACTAGTTTTTCCAGCTTTATTGAAATATAATTGACAAATAAAATTGTTAGATATTTAAAGCATATAAAGTGATGATTTGATATACATGTATATTGTGAAAGGATTCATCCCATTGAGTTAACACATCCGTCACTTCACATATTTATCCTTTCTTGTGTATGAGAACATTTAAGTTCCACTCTCTTAGCAAATTTCAATTATGCAATAGTGTGATCAACTATAGTCACCACATCATGCATTAGATCTTCAGACCTTATTTATCTCATAACTAAAACTTTGTACCCTTTTACCAACCTCTTCACATTTCCCACCAGCAACCACTTTCTACTCTCCATTTTTATGAGTTTGACTTTGTGTGTTTGTTTTAGAGTCCACATATAAGTGATACTATTCAGTATTTGTCTTTATCTGTCTGGTTTATTTCACTTAGCATACTACCCCCCAAGTTCATCTATGTTGTCACAAATGTCAGGATTGCCTTCTTTTTTAAAGCTGAATAATATTCCATGGCAAATATACCATTCATCCACTGATGGACCTTTAGATTGTTTCCATACCTTGGCTTTTGTGAATAGTGCTGCAATGAAATCTCTTCAAGATACTTATTTCATTTCCCTTGGATATATAGCTAGAAGTGGGATCGATGGATCATATGGTAGCCCAATTTTTAATTTCCTAAGGAAACTCCATACTGTTTTCCATAGTGGCTGTACCAGTTTACATTCCCACAAGCAGTGTACAATGCTTCCGTTTTCTCCACATGCTCACCACCATTTGATGTCTATTGTCTTTTTGATGATAGCCATCTTAACAGGTGCAAGGTAATATCTCATTGTGGTTTTGATTTGCATTTCCCCGATGATCAATGATGTTGAGAATCTCTTCATGTACTTGTTAGCCATTTGTATGTCTTCTTTGGTAAAATGTTTATTCAGATCTTCTGCTCATTTTTTAAAAAGATTATTTATTTATTTATTTATCTATTTATTTATTTTGTTATTGAGTTGTAAGCATTCCTTGTATATTTTGGATACAGACCCCTTATCAAATATGTGGTTTGCAAATATTTTCTCCCATTCCATAGTTTGCCTTTTCATTTTGTGGATGGTTTCCTTTGCTGAACAGAAGCTTTTTAGTTTGATGTAGTCCTACTTGTCTTTTTTTCTTTTTTTGCCTTTGCTTTTGGTGCCAACTCCCAAAATCATTGTCAAGACCAATGACAAGGAGCTATACCCTATATATTCTTCTAGGAGTTTTTCAGTTTCACTTCTTACATTCAAGACTTTTTTCCACTTTGAGTTGATTTTTGTTTATGGTGTAAGATAGAGGTCTAGTTTTACTTTTTTTTCCTGTAGCAATCCAATTTTCCTGGTACCATTTATTGAAGAGACAATCTTTTCTCCACTGTATAATCTTGGCTCTTTGTCAAAAATCAATTCATCACTGTGTGCATGTGTGTGTTTCTAGGTTCTATTCTGTTCCATTGATATGTGTCTGTTTTTATGCCCATATCATACTCTTTGGGTTAGTATAGTTTTGTGATATAGTTTGAAATCATGAAGTGTGATGCCTCCAGCTTTTTCTTCTTTCTCAGTATTGCTTCAGCTATTTGGGGGTCTTTTGTAATTCCATGAAATTTTAGAATTGTTTTTCCATTTCTATGAAAATGCCATTGGAATTTTGATAGGAATTTCATTGAATCTGTAGATAGCTTTGTGTAGTATGGACATTTTAACAATATTAATTCTTCCAATCCATCAGCACAGAATATCTTTACATTTATTTGTGTTTTCTTCAATATTTTTCATCAATGTCTTATAGTTTTCAGTGTATACATCTTTCACTTCCTTGGTTAAATTTATTCCTAAGTATTTTACTCTTTTTGATGCTATTGTAAATGGGATTGTTTTATTAATTTTTCTTTCCAGTAGTTGATTGTTAGTGGGTAGAAATGCAATTGATTTTCGTATAATGAAATTGTATCCTGCAACTTTACTGAATTTGTTTACTAGTTCTAACAGTTTTTTGGTAGAGTCTCTAAAGTTTTCCACATATAAGATCATATCATCTGCCACAAAGACAATTTTACTTCTCTCTTTCTGATTTGGATGCCTTTTATTTCTTTTTCTTACCTAATTACTCTGGCTCGGACTTGCAGTATTATATTGAACAGAAGTGACAAGAGAAGGCATCCTTGTCTTGTTCCTGATCTTAGAGGAAAATTTTTCAGCTGTTACTATCAAGTGTGATGTTAGCTATGGGTTTGTTATATATGACCTCTGTTATGTTGAGGTACAGTACTTCTATAATAATATGTTGAGAGTTTCTATAAGGAAAGGATGTTGAATTTTGTCAAATGCTTTTTCTGTACCTATTGAGATGATCATATGGTTTTTGTCTTTCATTTTGTTAATGTGGTTTATCATATTGATTGATTTACAGATGTTGAATCATCCCTGCATCCCTCGAGTAAATCCCACTTGATCACAGTATATGATCCTTTTAATGTACTGTTGAATTCAGTTTGCTAATGTTTTGTTGAGGATTTTTGCATCTATGTTTATTGAGGATGATGGCCTATTACTTCTCTTCTTGTAATGTCCTTGCCTGGCTTTGGTATGATGGTAAGGTTAGCCTTGTAAAATGAATTCGGGAGTATTCTCTGTTCCAATTTTTGAAGATTTTTGAGAAAGATTGGTATTAATTCTTCTTTAAATATTTGGTAGAATTCACCAGTGAAGCCATGTGGTCCTGGACTTCTGTTTGTTGAGAGGTTTTTGATTACTTATTCAACCTTTTTATTGTTGTTGGTCTGTTCAGATTTTCTATCTCTTCATGATTCAGTCTTGGTAGATTGTATGTTTCTAGGTATTTATCCATTTCTTCTACGTTGTCCAATTTGTTGGCATATAATTGTTCATAGTTATTTCTTATTATCCCTTGTATCTCTGTGATATCAGTTATAATGTCTCCTATTCCATTTCTGACTTTAGCTATTTGAGTCCTATCTCTTTTTTCTTGGTAAGTTTAGCTAAATTTTTGTCAATTTTGTTTATCTGTTCAAAAAACCAACTCTAGTTTCATTCATCTTTCTTATTGTCTTTTTGGTCTCAATTTCATTTATTTCCACTCTAATCTGTGTTATTTCCTTCCTTTTACCAATGTTATGTTTAATTTACTCTTCCTCTTCTAGCCCTTGAAGTGTAAACTAGGTGGCTTATTTGAAATCTTTCTTCTTTTTAATATAGGCATTTATCACTATAAATTTTCCTCTCAGAACTGATTTTGCTGTGTCAAAAGTTTGGGTATGTTGGGTATCCATTTTCATATGTTTTTAAATATTTTTTATTTCTCTTCTTATTTCTTCTATGACCCATTGGTTGTTCAGTAGCGTATTGTTTAATCTCCACATATTTGTGAATTTTCCAGTTTTCTTTTAGTTGATTTCTATTTTCATAAAATTGTGGTTGGAAAAGCTGCTTGATATGATTTCAGTCTTCTTAAATTTATTAAGACTTGTTTCGTGGCCTAATGTATGATCTCCTGGATAATGTTCCATGTGCACTTGAGAAGAATATGTTCTGCTGCTTGGATGAAATGTTCTGTAAACGTCCATCTAGTCTAACCTGTAATTTAAGGCCAATGTTTTCTTATTGATTTTCTGTCTGGATGATCTAACCTTTGGTGTTGAAAGTGGGGTATTGAAGTCCCTTACCATTATTTACTGTTGTGTGTTTCTCCCTTCAGATCTGTTTATGTATTTGCCTCATATACTTTGGTGCTCCTAAGTTGGGTACATAAATATTTACTAGTGTTATATTTTCTTGATGAATTGACCACTTTATCATTATATACTGACCTTCTTTGTCTAATGTTACAGTCTTTGGCTTAAAGTCTGATTTGTCTCATATAAGTATAGCTACCTGTGCTTCCCTTGGTTTCCATTTACATATTTGCATGGATTATCTTTTTCTATCCTTCACTTTGTGTGTATTGTAAAGCTGAAATGAATCTCTTGTAGGCAGCATATAGCTGAGTCTTGTTTTATTATCCATTCAGCCAGTCTACGTCTTTTGATTGGAGAATATAGAGCATTTACATTTAAAGTAAGTTTTGATAGGTATAGACTTACCTTTGCAATTCTCTTCATTGTATTCTTGGTGTTTTATAATTCCTTTTTTCCTTTGTTCCTCTACTGCCATCTTCCTTTGTGATTTGATGCTTTTCTGTAGTGTTATGCTTTGATTCCATTCTCTTTATCCTTGTTGTATCTACTTTAAGTTTCTGCTTTGCGTTTGTGATGAGGCTTGCATAAAAATGTTATATTTATAATTATTTTAAGCTGATAACAACTTTGAACACAAAGCTCTACGTTTTTCGTTACCCTCAAACATTTATGTTTTTGATATCACAAGTTACAATTTTTTACATTGTGTATCAATTAACACATTATTGTAGTTATAGTCATTTTTAATACTTGTCTTTTAATCTTCATACTAGAGTTATAAATGTTTACCCACTATCATTACAACATTAGAGTATTCTGAATTTAACTATATATTTACTATTTCCAGTGGGTTTTATACTTTCATATATTTTCCTGTTTCTAATTAGCATCCTTTCATTTCAGCTTAGAGAAACCCCTTTAACACTTTTTATAAGGCCATTCAAGTGGCGATGAAATTTTTCAGCTTTTGCTTATCTGGAAAACTCTTTATTTGTCCTTAAATTTTGAAGAACAAGTTTCCAGGTGTACTACTCTTGGTTGGCAGTTTTTCTCTTTCAGCACTTTGAATATATCATCCCACTCTGGCCTGCAAAGTTTCTGCTGAAAAAGCCACTGATAGCTTTATGGGGGTTATCCTGTAGGTAAAAAGTTGCTTTCTCTCGCTGCTTTTAAGATTCTCTCCTTGTGTTTAACTTTTGACAATTTAATTTTAATGTGATTCGATGTGGGTGACTTTGGGTTCACCTTATTTGCATTCTGCCTGGGCTTCTCGGATCTAGATGTCTGTTCCTTTCCCTAGATTAGGGAGTTTTCAGCCATCATTTCTTTGAATAAGCATTCTGTCCTTTATTGTCTCTTCTCATTCTGGTACCCCTATAATGCATATACTGCTCTGCTTGGTGGTGTTCCATAAGTCTCTCAAGCTATGTTCACTCTTTATCTTCTTTCTTTCTTTCTTTTTTTTCTACTCTGATTGGATTAATTTCAGTACCCTGTCTCCTAGTTCATTGATCCTTTCTTCCAGTTGATCTAGTTTGCTGTTGAACTGCTCTATTGAATTTTTCAGTTCAGTTACTGTATTCTTGTATACTTTGTGATTTCTGTTTGGTACTTTTTATGTTTTCTGTCTCTCAGTTGAAATTTTCAATTTGTTCATGTATTACTCTCCTAACCTCAGGAAGCATCTTTATGACTGTTATTTTGGTCTCTCTATCAGGTAAATTACTTATATCTCCACTTCATTAAGATCTGTTTCTGGATATTTATCTTGTGATTTTGTATGGGACATATTCCTAAATTTCTTCATTTTCCTTGACTTCTGTGTTGGTTTCTGTGCATTAGATAAAACAGCCACCTCTTCCAGTCTTGACAGAGTGGTCTCATTTAGGACATGTACCTCATCAATCAGCCTGGCTTGAGTTCCAATTTACCTCTCAAACTTTTGTGATTTTTCAAGATGCCTTATTTGTTCATAGTGGCCCTCAGTAGTTGAGTGCATGCCAAGATCCATCAGTGTTCCAAAGGGTAGGATTGCATTCAGCCCCTAGATGTAAATCTGATGGGAACCAGAATCCTCAGGCAACAGCTGGGAGATGGGGACTTTCGCCTGCTTCCTCTGGGCTGGGCCTAGGTGTATAGCTCCAAGGTGTGGATGGGAGGGGGATGTTTCTGTGTCTGTTAAGAACTGCTTTTTTGCTACAGTCCTATGGGACTAATGAATGGAAGTCCCATTGGCTATCAGATCCAAGCAACTTGGGGACCTGTTCCTTGGGGAGCAGCTGCAAAACCTGTGGTACAGACACATGTACAAGCTCCTTTCAGGAGATGCTGATGACTTGAAGCAATCTACAGAGAGACAGTGAGGGGAGAAGCCTGCTGGCTTCCCATGTGGCTGGGTAGAATTAAAGTCAGCCCCTAATGCAATCTAAATCAGAAGCCTGATCCTTGGTCAACAGCTTTTAAAATATGCATATGGACCCCTTTCAGGGAAAGACTGGGAGATAGAAATTTCAGTCTGCTCCCACTGTGCTGAGCTTGGGAAGATAGCCATTTAAGAGCTCCTTCTTTGTTTGCTACAGTCCTGTCGGACTTGTGAAGGGAAGTCCCTATAACTATCAGAGCCAGGTGGCCTGGGGATCTGTTCCTTGGGCAGCAGCACAAAAGCTGAAGCACAGAAGTGTGTACAAGTTCCATGCATGGAGATACTGATGAGTTAGAGTAAGCTACAAGGAGATGGCAGGGAATGGGTCCATCAGTTTCCTGAGTCCCTGGGGAAAGTTGCAGCCAGTCCCTAGATGTGTGCTAAATTAGAAGCCTGACCCTCAGGTGGTGGCTTTCTAAGAATGCAGACGGACCCCTTTCAGGGAAAGACTGGGGGGTGGGTGATTTTGCCTGCTCCCTCTGCAGTGAGCCCTGGGGGATATCCACAGCATGTGCTTACACTCCCATTGATACTCACTCCTTTGTTTGCTAGAGTCTTGTGGGTCTCGTGGATGCAAGCCTCATTGGCTTTCAAAACTAGATGTTTTGTGATCCTGTCCCTTAGGTGGGTGTCTTAAACATTGGGACACTAAACGTGGGGTCTAAACTCTTTTCTCCTCAGGGAGAAACTGGAAGTTGGGAGTTCCCTCCCAATTGTATGGTGCTGTGCAAGGGGGTGGGCTTTATGGTGTAGAGTGTGCACCTACCTGTTTCAATGTGGGTATTTTCTCCTTCACTCAATGTGTAGGAGTTGCTCAGTTATTTTCTGGATTTTTTCAGAGATAATTGCCCCATGTGTACCCAAACATTCAGCGTGTCTGTGGGAGGAGGAGAATTCAGGAGCCTCTTATGTTGTCATCTTGGGCAACCTCCTACCTATTACTATTTTTGTGATTCTTTTATTTGTGATAATCCCCTTGAAATACGTGTAGCATTTGTTGCGGGGTAAGCACTTCCTTTATCGAGTTTCATGAATCCCTTTATTCTATGGCTTATAGTAAAACAATATTCCAGTACTCCAATTTAGTTATTGATAGGTACTACCATGCTTTGCACATCATTGTTTTGGAAACAAACAACAAAAACAAAAAATAAAACTTTATTCCTCTCGACAATCCTATGTCTTAAAAATCAAAGCACTTGCTTTGGATTATTATCATTCATCGACTTAATAAAAAACTCAATTTTAATTCTCAATATAAAGCACAAGTTTCTAATTTGGGGAAGTTTATGCCCACTTCCTGCTGCTGGTAATAAGCATCAGCTTTCTTTCAGTCTAGTCTCATTATTAGAATATCAGGGAAAAAATAACGAAAAAGAAACTGAATTGCATAGAGAGAAAATACATATACTGCTATTTGAAAGTATTCTAACATACAATTTACTGTCCATTATTATTTAGTGTCTCTTGACTAGAAATACATAATTTTTATGACTCAATGAAACAATCATTTTCTATATACATACTTCTGTTCACAAGGTAATGGTTCTGAATTTTTAAAACCACAGTTTCTAGATATATCACGCAGAGAATTAACTTCTTCAAAACAGGCAAATGGAGCACCTTGAGCACCTTAAAATACAAACACATCTCTTAAATTATTATTCTTAGTACAAACAAAAAATTTTATCCATAAAAGCTAATGAAACACTGCATAAACAAAAATTTCATGATCTAGATCATGATTTTTTTTTTCTGTGTACCTTGTCAATACAAGTAACAAGAAACAATTATCTAACAGAGAACAGAAAAAGATTATACCTATTGTAGTCAATTATATTATTGTTAAAAACAATTTGCTGCCCCTCCTGTGGAAATGCATACTTCCTAGTCCAATGAATATCAGGCTTGTATCTTGCTCTGTTTAATGAAATGGAAGATTTGAAATGCACACTTAACGGGCAGAAACTTTTGGAACTAATACATAGAGTGCCATATTGTCTTTTTTTCCCTGATGAGAGATAAGCAATGTTTTAAGTAGAGGCTCACCTGTCAGACTTGGTGCCATAGTGAAGGCAATGTGGGGTAGCAGAATAGCTGTATTGGATATGTAAATGTCAGAGATTTGAGGGTTATTTCCATTTCCTTAAAGTCAGGAATCGGTACCTAGAAGCAGAGTTCTACTCCAAAATATGCCAAAAATATGTGACATTGTAATTGAAGCCTGCAAGTAGGTGGTAAGAAAACTATTATCAGAGGCTAACAGGAGAGTCACGCATGCTACTTGATGGTGAAACATTTGGAGAACCTATCTTCTCAATAATTTAAAGGGAGATAATGGCCTTAATGAACTTGTGTCTTAGGCAAAGAGGTAAGAAAAAAGAATGTGTCATGGTTACTCTTGGCTGCATTTGACCAGAGGGTACATGTACTCAAGAAGGAGAGAAGCTAAACTGAGAAAAGAATCAGTTATTTCAGAAGCAGTAATAAAAAAAAAGATAAAGAATGTCCAGAAATGTCCATCCTACAGGCTTTGGGTTACATGATGAGAGATGCTTGCTGATGTAAACTGGCCAAGTCATTATGTCTATTTGGTTGGTTTCTGTTTCTTCCATTGTGAGTGCTCTTTGGTGGGTGTTAACCTTTGGTAGATTAATACAAATAGATGCACATTTTTTGTTCATTTCCATGTGTCTATCCATATATTTCTATCCCAGAACCCTTGTCTCTGATCTTCCAATCTTGCCACATCCAGGCTCCCACCAACCAGCTGGGCCCTTTGTCATTGCCCATGAGTTCATCTACAGTCTAATCTCTGGCCTACAGAGAAGGCCATTATTGAAACTTACAGTGATTCTGGTACCCGTCTCATTAGCACATGCCCTATGGCCTTGGGCCTTCCCGTTGGGAATTATTTGGCCTTACATATACAGTATATACATTATAGTATATCCACTTCCCTGAGCCTTTTCCTCCTTTCCTCCAATATCGGTCATGGCAATTCCGTCATTTAAACTCCACTTAGAGTGGGACACCATGTTTTTTCCCATGCTCCTGGAAACAATCCTAGTAGAAACTTTTACTGTCTTCTAGGATCCTTGCCATGATGTTAAATCCTGTATCTTGGGAGAGTACTCCCAAAACAATAAACTCTTTCCTACCCAAGCTTGTTTTCCCCTATCCAATCTTATGATCAACACTCTCAGAATCCAGTTCTGTGTGCAGTCTAGGACCTACAGCTCCATTGGGGTATAGTTCCTTTACTCCCTTATAAGTTACAGCACATCCTTGCTGTGCCTTATCTCTATTTTCAGCTACTGGCCAGGATGGGTAGGGGGAAGAGCCTAACAAGGATAACAATTTGTATTATGAGTGACAGGCTTCTGCATTATCTTCAAGCAAGGACAACATACTTATACCACTCTTAATTGGGAGCAGGTGGTGGCGTAAGGGGACCTGGGTGTACCATTCCATAGATTCAGGAGTTTCAGAGAAGTCTGGAGTCTCAAAATTTGGGGGACATATTTTCAACCATTCCTATCCTAAGTACTGGACCCATTCTTTTTCTAAACAGAACCGTAACCCTGGCAAAACAGAGTTGATTGAGAATTTAACCTTCTCTGGATTCCTTCAACTTGATAATTAAGTCCTCCTCTTCCTCTAATCTCCTATTTTAGGAAATGAAATCCTCTTTATACATTAACAAGGGGGCCCTTCCAACTCACACTTTGATTTCAAATGCACACCTCTTTCTTATCTTTTCCTAGATTTCAATGTCCCTTAGTAATAGCCATCCAATCCCATGTCCTTATAGTTACTGTTTCCTCTACACATTTCATTTATACCAGCTAATACATTCTCTTTCACTAGTATACCACCCCAGTTCACTCAGGGAGTGTTTATCAACTTTCACCAGTAATGGGGTGCTTATTGATACCCTGGCAGTGAGTGATTTAGTTTTGAAAATTTATCTTATAGGTTATTTTCTCACACCATTGTCAGTACCAACCATTAGTGGTTGGAGCCTCCAGAAGCCAGCATGTAGATGAGGTATGACATGCAAGCTATTTATTAGTGATCAGAACATCTGGAAGTGAGAGCGAGGAAGAAGGATGGAGCAGAGAAGTCAAACTGAGACGCAGGCCCAACAAAGATTTGACCAACCACGTGGGTAGCTGCGGAGCATAAATATCCTACCAGTACAAACTGTGCCTGATTGGGCCAAAATGACCAGGCTTCTATACTCCTCCTCAATTACTCACTGGATATATGCTGCCTTGGGAAGGGTGTGCCCTTGGGTGAGATGTCTTTGTGTAGTTGAGACAAATTCTGAAAGAGCGGGCTGACAGCTGGAGACCACCTGATGACAGCTGGCGGTCTTCTCCTTGTCCACTACACCTCATTCTTATTTTAACATTCTATTTTCTTTCCTTTAAGTGCACTTAGTGCACTTAGAGGTTGTATGTTTCTTTTGTGTTTATGTATTTACTCTGCATCTTTCATCATAAGCTCCATGAGTACAATAACCATGTGACTATGTCCATCTTGTTGAATATTATCAGCTCTGTGCACATACACACTCAGTATATATTTTTTAATGGACAAATGTAATTAATCTGATTAAACTTCTACAGTTGCTTTAAACTTTTAAATTTACTCAGAGAAATAATGCAAAATTTAAGCAACTATTTGTTAGTGCATATGTCTCATGTGGTAAACCACCTATAGTTTTTGGTAACATAAGAACAAGACAAAATGCCTGCTCCAGATAGGAGCCAAATAAATGAATAAAAGAGGAATGAATTAATGAATGAACTGAATCAAAAGATCAAATTTTGACCCATTTGGGTAAATTTTGCAAGGATCCTAGAGTGTATCCTAGAGGAGGAATGACACATGAACGGTTAAGTCTTACTTAAAAAAAGAAGTATGTCCTAGAGTCTCCTTAATGGATCTTACAGAGAGTATTAGTTAATTTTATTTTTAAATGATGTATTAAACCAGAATCAAATGTTACAAACAATATTTTCAAATACAAATGACCATTGAACAAGAAAAACAGAAACAATAAAATAAAAAGTAGCATCCCGAAAACATAGCTCTGACCTGTGATTTAGGAGATTATAGCTCTGCAGCTCTGGTTGAATTTCAGTTAAGTCACTTAATCTGAAACTTGTTATTAATGACAAGCTTCAAATAGTTAGGAACCACATCATTTAGCACAAACTGTACTCATATTACTGCTGGACAAATAACTGAAATTTGTGTTATATTACCTTTACTCAATTAGCAAATGATTATATCCGAATGCATTTCACTGAGTAATACTGGTCTATTCAAATATAATTTAATTCTTCTAAAAATACAAAATCATGTTGGGGAATTATGAATCACTGCTGCCTAAAAAGCAAGCATATATGCCTGAGTCTAATTTGAATTACTCCCCAAAACTGTTTAAAAAGCAAAATATAAAAATGAATTTTAATCAGTGGCCTATGACTACTGTTATCCTAGCAGTTCCTCAGTGAGGAAACATGGTTATACCTGAATGAAATTCAGTCTGAACTTTTAAAATTTCATGCTATTAAAATTAGATCATAAACATGTGAAATAAAAGGAATTTTAAAATTTCAGAATCTACTGACTTGCCATTCCAATCTATATATAACTTGCGAGCCGTAAACATGGATTTTTGCCCAGGTAGCTAACTACCAAAAACAAGAATTAAACCATGAGAAAAGGAATGTGGAATGCTATCCTGGAAAACCTCAAACACTCCTCCAAAACTACGTTTCTTTAATTCAAATTTAATCTTTATTAAGCTTGTGATTCAGTTCTTCCATTTCTAAAGTTATGTGATACGTACTACATCCTATAGAGGGATCCAAAGTTAAGGCAAAAGAAATATATAAGAAAGATCAATACCTTTTCCCAATATCTGGGCACACTGGTTATCAGTAGTTTGGCATTGTCCGTTATAACAATATGCAGTTCCCAACCTGCACAACTGGCCATTCAATGCATAAGTGTCAGGAACACAATTACCAGAAGTTCCATTGCAATACTCTGTAAAATCACACTCTTGATCAATACTCTTTCTACATGGAGTGCCTGCTACTGATATCTAGGAGGAAAAAGCAAAAGAAAATCACCTTCTGTGAATGACTATCCTCAATTACTTACTGAAGAGATTTACCAAATAACATATGCCTGATTATTGATACTTGAGGGAATCACAGAGTTCCCTCAATGAAGTTCCCAGAAGGAAAAGTTAGGAACAGTATTCATGATGAAGCCTGAAGAAAAGGAACTGTCTCAAAGGTGTTAAGGATCCCTTCTGACAGAGGGTTTGCACCTGCTTTGTGTTCCACATTGGGAGGACACGTGACTCAGCCAGCATTTGGACAGAGATTAAACAAAGTAGTTTAAACACACCTGCTCCTCAAAATTGACAGAACAGTGCCTCTACCTTTCTGTTCTTGGAGAGACCCAGGAGCCGAACCGCCTGGTTTCAATCTATTGCTTGGACTTTGACTAACTTATTTGTGTGGTTAGACACATAATCTCTCTGTTTTGCAGTTTCCTTATTTGTAAACTTGGGATAGTAATCCTTCTCTCACAGGGTTCTTGATAGTATTAAACTGAATTAATGTAAAAAGTGCTTAGAACAACACATGGTGAACAATGTATGTAATAGCTACCATCATCATTATATTTATTATTATCAGAGAGCAGAAAGTCCTAGCATAGCTCAGAGAACAAGTACAATTATTGTCAAACTTTTATGGTCTGATGACTAAATTGGTTGTCATTGCCTTCCACAGTGAATTTCACCACGTCCAAATGTTGACCCACTATGTATGTTGAAGTAACTAACACACACACACACACACACACACACACACACACACACACACACACTCTACAACCCAGTTTTATTGAATTAATACTTAATGGATTGAGACAAGACAAGTAATAAGTGAATGAAGTGTCTCGCAAAAGTGATGAAATAAACAACTCTTTCAACCTAGAATTCCATACCTTGGAAGAGTATATTTCAAAAATGAATGAGAAATAAAGACTTTCCTAGGCAAATAATAACTGAGAGAATTCATTTTTAGCAGATCTAAATTACGAGAAATAATAAAGGGAGATCTTTAGTCACAAGGAATATGATACTAAGCAGAAATCTACAAAAAGAAATAAAGAGAGCCAGAAATGGAATAAATGATGCTAATTACAAAATCTCTTTTCATCTTATTTTACTTTATCTAAAAGATAAAAGACTACATAAAGCAAAAATAGCAACAATGTATTTTGTGTTTATAGTATACAGAAGTGTTGTTCTATTATAATATCCATTCACTGTACATGAAGGGGTATATTACATAAAATCAGACTTTGATTAATCAAAAAATTTTAAACGGAGACAAACAGTAAAATGATTTTTAAAGTATAAATAATAAACCAAAAGCAAAGATAAAAAGAAACCATGTGTTGTATAGTTTTAGAGTTTACATTTAGTTTGCAGAGCAACTGTAAGTATATAAATGGCTGGTGGAAATTCAAAATAGTATAGCCACTTTGTAAAACAAATTTTCAGTTTCCTATGAAGTTCCATATACATTTACCATATGATACAGCAATCTCACTTGTAGGTATCTATCTAAGGGGAATAAGACTCTATGTTCATACAAAATATGCTTATGAATATTCTTTATAGCAGCTATATTTTTGTCACCAAAAACTGAAAACACCCCAAATGCCCCTCAACTGGGGAATGTATTAACAAACTGTGGTACATACTTAACAATGCTTGCAATACTATTTGGCAACAAAAAAGGAATGAACTAGTTTGAACATCACACAAATGAATCTCAAGTGTTTTCTAAGATGCCTAATTATAAAGTTTATGCATATATGTGACTCAATTTATGTTATATTTTTGCAAAAGCAAAATTATAGATGCACAAAACTGATCTGTAGTTACCAGGGTCTGTGGGTAGAGGTGTGGAGTGACTACAAAGGGGCAGAGGGGGATTTTTTGAAAGTGCTGATGAAATCGCCTATCCCTTGATGTGGTGCTAGTTATAAAACTGAATACGTTTGTTATAATACTCAGAAGTATTTGTGAAAATAATTTTACTATAATAAATTACACCTTAATTGGAAATTTGGGGAAAAAATATATGGAATATTTATGTGTATGTAATTTACCAGAATTGGAATTATAAAACATTTTGCATTATGGAACTTGCTTTCTTATCCAAACATATGTCTTAAAGATAATATCATATTGGTGCATGTATATTTAGCCTGCATTTATTAACTCTTACATGATAATATATGCAACCATTCCAATACCAATAAACATTGCTTGCCTTTATGATTTTCTATTGCAAATAATTCTGTAATTTTCCTTCCTGAGCTTTCCATACATGTGCATGTTTCTAGGGTATATACACATAAGAGAGAAACTGATGATAATCAATTAACTTGATAATTTATACTCTATTCAGAGATATGCAAATATTTCTCACCAAAGGGATTATAGCTGAAAATCTACAAACACTATCCAAAAAAGATCTCTAGCCACACTCCTTGTTCTTAAGATTGCTGTTTGGACGACTGCTCCATGATATTGGGTTATTATTTTTAATAATGTTTACCTTAATTACTGCAGACAATCAGTGTACACGTTGAACAATTCTACTTTCATTGCTGTAAACTGCCTAGGAACTCCCTTTGCCTCCGTGTGTGTGTGTGTGGGTGTGTGTGCACGTGTGTTTGACTTGCCTTTTACTTATCAATGTTTGAGAGTTCTTTGCATATTCTGTATGCTACACGTTTTGTCTGCTATTCATATCCAATTTTTTTCAAAAGTAATTTGCCATTTATTTGACTTTACAATTTCCTTGACAGTTGATTTATTTTTTGATATAGTAATGTATATGTCTATTCTACTCTTTATCTGATCATTTAAAAGATGGTAAACTGTGGTTTCAACACAATAGAGTAATCAGGACCAATCTGAGATGTCTCCTTCATTTCATAGTAATTTTCCTTATGAACTGGTGGTTTTTTAATGCTCTATTTTGCTCCACTGAATTACTTCTATATTCTTTTTATCAATTCCACATTAATTTAATTAATATAGCCTTCTATCATCACAGTTCAATTTCCTTTTCATACGTGCTAGAAACTTACGTCACATTTTGATGTACAGCATGGTCCAGAGCCACATTTTACGGGCCCTTTCAGTTTACATGTCTTATAATCACAGCACTTCTTAAATTGACATTCCTAAAATTTCATAAGAAGAAATATTATTCTAGTTCAACCACTTAATTAATAACTAAGCTGTTTATTAATCTCAACTTCTATTTAATACTCTCCGGTGTTCAACTTTTCAAATTATATTCAATCAATTTTTACTATTTCTAGAATATTCAAAGGCACATACAACTATAAGAACTAAATAAATAACATCTAAAATAGCAATTGATCAGGAACATTTATTACCTAAAATATTTAGTGTTAATTCATAAATTAACCAACATGGAAATATATCCTTGAAAAAAGGGTGATTTTTCAAGAGAAACTTTCCCCAGTCGTCTTTTTAGTGATTGTTTACTAAAGTTGCCCTCTGTGAATAAAGTTAAAGTAGAGTTAGGAAGTATATTTAATAAAAATACATTTAGTATAGTAATTCTGTATTGTTTATTATAATGGAAATAAAAAAGGATATGTCAATACACACATATTTTTACAAGGTAAATGACAGTCAACTGTTACTCAAATTAAGTGATAATTTAAACAACGTTAACAAAGCAAATATTGTTTTTATGTAAATACATTGCATTAATACAATTCTTTAATATTTTTGTATTCTTAACACATTTTTTAATCAAATAATTTCCATTTACTCAAAAATCCAGTTTCAAAGATCATGTCCTTTAACATGAAAGTAGGATTCTTCTTCGTCTTTAATTTTCCATGTGTTTCCACTTTTTTATGTGTTTATGTGAATAGATATGTATTTATAAATATTCCCGTACTAGAAATAATAGAGAAAATACAGAGTAAAAGTGGAAGTTGCAGTTATACTCCACAGATTCTCTAGGGCTAATCACCTCGTATATTTCAGCGTTTAGTGACTCAAAGTTCACAATCATTATACGAGTGTATGTGTGTATATACATTCTTTCATGAACAGTGAATAAGGATGCTCTCCCAGCCGTGCTTATCAATATTAATTGTGACCAATCAATTTAATTTGTAACAAGCTAATGGGGAAATAGTGTCACATTTTTTCATTTTCAATTCTCTGATTACTAGTGAGTTTGAGCATGAATTTGCCTTTTGTATGATTTCATTTATGAATTAAATCATCATTTCTTTTGACCATTTTGCATAGTGGGTTTTTTTTCCCATTAAGTAGTAGGAACAGCTTTTATATAATATCCAGTAATCCTTTCATTCTTCTATATGTTTATAACATTTCTTTGCAATCTATTGTTTGTCTTGTTAACGGTTCCTGTCATTTTGTGTAATTTGTAATGTTCTTCTTCCTTTATGGCTCTTGGGTTTTATGTCTCCTTACCAAGACCTCCATTATGCCAAGGCTATGTCATCAACACTTTATTCTGATATTTTATTGCTTTTTAAAAATGTATAAATTTATTTTTTTAATGCATCCCTCTATATTTTGTGGAATATTTGCTCAGATATTTATTACTAGTCATTACATTTGTGAATACAGGAACAAATAAATGCACACACTTGTATGTGTGTGGGTCAGAGCACAAAACAGAGCTTCCATTTGTGTAAGATGGGGGATATTTATGAAGATATACGTGCCAAAGCCATTCTGGCAAAGACCACCTGGAACACATCTGTAGTTGAACTAGTTGGATTTATTGCTAGTTTCAGCAAAGGAGAACAAATACCACAGGGAACTGCGACACCCCTCAGTAAGAGGGTGTAATTATAGGACCTGGGGTCATGTTAGGTGATTGGCGAGGATTTGAGGAATCTGGACTTTACTAGATTAGATGCTGTCAGAAACCAGGGGTCCATCTATGACTGGATGTTTTAATAATTCTCACTTAGAAGAAGAAAGACTATACCAGTGCTCAAGCTGTAATTGGCAAAGGAGCAGGAATCACTCCTGTTAGCCAGGACAGGAGGGTCTTTAGTCATTTTTGTGACTTGGGCAATTCTCAAGTTTTAACTGCATTCGAACATAATTAGTGGCCTTGCTTTTTTCTTCACTCATCATGTTCACAGATGTTGACCTTTTATGAAACTGTATGTTCAACAGGAGAACACCACAGCCCATCTGTGCGAGTCAGGTCAGCTCCTGGCAACTCCAGGGCCCAGCTGATATTATTAGGCCAGATGTTGCATCTCAGGGGCTGCTTCTCCCTTTCTCATAGGGAACGCATTGGATTTATAGACAAACACTTGTGGCATTAACTATTTCCATCTTGGAAATAGATGTTATATATAACTTTTGCATATTTAGATTGTTAGATCACTTGATAGATATAAATGTAGATATATAAATAGATACAGACATATAGATGTCAACTTTCATTTCTTAAGCCAATAGCCCAGTATCACAGTGAATAAAATTAAACAGCTTCATAGAATATTTTGATATTTTACAAGGCAAGCTTTCCCCCAAATCAACTCTTTTTCTAAAACGTTTCTTTGTATTCTTCCTTAATTCTCTTTAAGAAAAACTTTCGAATAAACTTTCCAAGTAACATTATTCCTAATGGGGTATTCTAAATACACCAAATAGTCAATCCTTGCCCACAAAGACAAACCATACATTACTTTAAAGATAATTACACTTTCTAGGCATTCATTCAATCAGCAAGTATTTGTTGAGCACCTAGTAGGTACCAGACACTGCTCTATGCACTGGTGATGTAGCAATGATCAAGACATGGACTACCTATTCACTTTAATTTTCGGTATTGTTTGGGTTTTTTTGCCAGTACTACCTCGTTTTAATCACAGTGTGTGTGTGTGCGTGTGCATGTGTGCGCGTGTGTGCGTGCATGTGTATTTAATTTGCTATGTATGGCCATTGTTCCAAATTATTAAAATGGATGCATACACTTGGGTTAGTTTTCCTTTCTAGATGAAATTTAGAATCTATTTTTGCGGAAGAGTAGTTCAATTTGGGTTAAAAGGGGAGTATTTATGAGGATTTAATAGAGAAGGAACTGTATGTGGTTTGACTTTAAATATTCCCATCCTACAAATAACTATCTACTCAAAGTTCTGTGTCTTTCACTTTTGATAAATTATTCAGATCTTTGAAGCACTGGAAAGTATTTACCTTGCAAAGTACTTGTTAACTTTATTTCTATTTGTTACATAGTTTTAATTTTTTAAGAGTGTAGTGAACTTGCTTTTTTCATTTCATTGTCCAATTTTTTATTGACATTTTTTATCAATACTATTACGTTTTTGTCTCTCATATCCCACTACTGCATTCCAGCAGTGATAACAGGCATTCTTTATTGTCAAATATAATGGACATGTCTCTAATGATTCGCTATTATGTATTAAATTTGTTGTACATTACTGGTAGAAATTTTCTCCAAATTGATAACTTTAAGTTCTATTACAATGCATGATTTTGAGAAAAGAGTATTTAGTGATATAGTTTCTTTCTCAATCTGTTGTGGTAAGAATATGTTTTTTTCCTTTGTTTAGTATAATAATCACATGAATAAATTTACTTAGTTTGCATTCTTCAGGATAAACCTCAGATGTTGCAGACTGAACTAGCCACATTTACCATGGAAAAAAAGTTTTAATTTAAAAACAATAGACAGACAAACCATGGTTATTCAGGCTTGGTCACCTGGCAGACATTTTCTAAAAAATAAATGAAGCATGCCTGTCACTTCAAGGATAACAAACGAATTTTCTGCTACTGTTGTAATTCAGTCTTTCAAATGAAAACTAGAATTTTGGAAAACCTTTATCAACAGGAGCTTTATTTTCCCATTACTTAAAGAATTTTGCGATGATATTAATAAAAAAGAAGCTTTGATATTTTATAATGAAATATGTCTACATTTAAAAAGTCTGCATAATGCATTGAACCAATATTTTCCAAATGACGAATACATGATGTCACAAATTTATACATGGGTGAAAGATCCATTTGAAGTGCAATATAGACCAATGGATTTTAACGTAGTGGGGTATAAAAAAATCCATTAATTTTGGTTTCATATTTGACAATGCAACTAACCTTTAAGAAATTTTTGCTTGTCAAGTTTGGTGTAGTACCCAAGTAGGATATGTGCAATTTTCTCAAAAGGCTATTAAAATTTCCCCTCTTTTTCTAACTATGTATTTGTTTGAGGAAGGATTTTCTTCCTACTGCAACTTTCTTCGCATTACAACAGAGTGAATGTAGAAGACGACTTGAGACTCTAGGTATCTTCTATGAAACCAGACATTAAAGAGATTTGCAAAAATGCAAAACAGTACCACTATTCTTACCATATTTTATTTTGTTTCATAAATATATTTTTATCAAAATATGTGATTTATATTAACATGTAGTGGATTTATTCTTTTTTAAATGAATTATTAATTAAATATGTTTACATGTCTATTTTGTTTCTAATATGTCAAATATAACTCAAAAATCAAAATCTTTTTGGAGTACTCAATAATTTTTAAGAGTAAAAGGGCTTCTAAGACAAAAACGTTTAAGAATCATTTGTTTAAATGAATATGGATTATATGTTCCCTACTAGATGGATTGTCACAAATACATTCAGGGACAGAAATATACCACTGATGCTTTAAATTTTTGCTGTACTCTTTTGTATTTATTTATTAACATTCAATTTTTCCATAGTAATGTAATATTGCTGACTTATGAGTTAATATTTTAAATTTGCATTTCTTATAAAATCACCAAATTTATGAAGACATTAAAATGTATTAATAAAATCTTAAATAAAATATTCTCCACATCTCAAGCTATGTTCTCTTTATCATTCCAAATATTCTTTCTGTGTTTCCTTGGTTTTACATCAACAAGTATGCCAAAGATTAGTCCACTGCTGTTTCCAGGGTCTCCAACACCATACACATATTTGATGTTTAGCTGGAAACATTCATGGGACTTAGCATATAGCTGTATTCAGCATATAGCTGTATTCAGCATATAGCTGTATTCAAAGATGAGATTTATCAAAGCAACATAGCAAGAATATATAGCCAGAGTAGTAAGGGGGAAAGACACATCACACAGAGTCTGGAGAAATCCATGCACAGATTTCTTCTTTTTCCCAGGAAAAGACACATTGAGTATGATCCTTTATCTAGCAGCATAAAGGCAGTAAGCATCACATGAAATGTTTCTGATTCAGGAAGCCCATTTGAGGCTCAGCATTTCTATTTGGGTTTGGTCATACAGACACCCTCTGTCCATGTGGTCAGTAACAATCACCAAAATTCTAGACACCTAGAAGGAAAGCAGGTCTCCACCGTAAAACGCATTGTCTGTACAAACAGTCTAGGAGTGGCCAGGCAACATTATCAGCTAGAGAACATTTCAAACAACATATTCCCAGATGCCAACCAAAGGCCAACCTTGCAAGTAGGACCTTCAAAAGACAGCAGCCTCAGGCCTGCTAAGTCAACTCTGGCTGCACAACTGCATTGGTATTTTCACAGATTATACATTTTTGAGTTTGCTGTTATTGATTAAAAATGACTACTTTGTTTATGTTTATTTTATATTATTTCTGGTTACAGGACTGGGATGTTTACATCATTCTTTTAAAAGAACACTTATTTTCTAATAAACGCCTTTAAAAACAAAGAATTTCTCCTACTTAGTAGATGGATTTTCAGGGACAGTGTTCTTTACGTTAATATTTAGTTTCATTATGTTGGGAGAATGGATCGTATTTATTTTCAGTTTCTCTAATTATTCCTGCATGGCCTAATGCATGACTGATTTTTAAAAATACCCCATGGGATTTAAAAATTATGTAAATTCTCTTTTGCTTATAAAATCCTTTAACATTAGATTATTCTTGTTCGTTATTGATACTATATGTCATTTTATAATTGTTAGCCTGAGGGAAGTATATTAAAGCCTTATTACTATGGATATGCACATATCTCCATGTATTTTATTTTATATATTTTGGAAACATCTCATTGGCCACATTAAGTTCAACATCTTGCCCATATTCTTAGTCAGTTTTATCTTTTTCAGTAGGAGCTATTGCTTATTTCTTGTTTAATGTTGTTGGTTTAGAACTTGGCTTGGTTTCCTGGTAATATATCACACATATAACTTCTGTCACATAAAAATAGAAAGTATCTTCTCTCTCACTGTGTGGTCTGCTCTTTCACTCTCTTATTGGGGTTTTCAACAGCTGATATTTTATCAGAGTCCAACTTAATCTTAAAAATTTCTGAGATTTAGAAAAACTTATAAATTATATTTTCTCCTATGTTTTCCTTTATTTGTTTTCCCTTTCACACATATATCAACAATACATATGGAACTAGGTTCAGTGTATTACTAGAATAGGTAAAGACTTTTTTCTTGTGTATATTTAATTGTTCCAAAATCATTTTTTGCAAATGCATCATTTCCTCTGCATTCCTATGTCCTTTTTGTCACAAAATAGTGACAAAGTGTTTGTGGGTCTGTTTCTAGATTTCATTCTGTTCCATTTGTATGTGTCTGTCCACGCACAAACTGACTTAATCACTATAATTTAATAATGAATCTTGGTGTCTGATAATTTCAGTGCATCAAATTTGTTCTTTTTCAAGAATATTTTGACTAGTCTTACACCTTTTATGTTTTCATTTAAGTTTTAAAACCAACTTTTCTATCTATACACACACGCACATGCACAGAAATTCCTGTTAGCATATAGTTTGAGATTGCATCTGGGGATGATGAACTTAGAAAAAAATGACATCTCATCAATATTGATTCTTCTGATCTTAAAATAAGGCATATTCTTGAATTTATGATGTAGTTGCATAAGTTATATTAGCAGTGCTTTACAGTTTTATATTTAGTGGTTTTTGTACATATTTTATTAGATACATTCCTAAACATTTTATGTTTCTTGGCGATATTATAATGCTGTTATTTTAAAATTTTCTAATATTTGTTGCTGATACAAAAAAGTCTTTTGACTTTTCTGAATTAACTATGTAAACAATGACCTTGCTAAATACACTTACACATGCAAACCATAATTTATTTCCAGATTATTTGGGGTTTCCATTTTGCACAATGATACTATTATGAATGACAGCTAAATTTTTTCCCTTCTAACTGTTATATATTTTCTTTTCTTGCTTTGTTTTGCTGGCTAGCTTATCATATTCAATATTAAGTGGAAAAGATGATAGTGGGCATCACTGTCTCATTGCTGACCTCAGGGATAAAGATCATTATGTATGATTTTAAGAATAAGATTTTATAAATACCCTTTCTTAAATATAGAGAGTTCCCTTCTATTCTCTGTTTACTAGAAGATTATTATCTATCCTCTGAGATAATCACTTTTTCTTTTATTCCTGAAATAAACCAATGAATTCCCACTAGTTAGGCAAAATGTAAGTGTGTGTTTGTCTGTGTGTGTCAGTCATTACATTCAATTTGTTAATCTCTTACTGAGAATTCTGTGTTCATGAGAAATATGGACATCTATAAATCCATCCTTGAGATATTCTCATCAGATTTTTTTATCAATGTTATTTTATTCTTAAAAAAGTGAGTTAGAGCATACAATATTTTCTCTATATTCTAGAAAATGTATAAAATCACTACAATTTCTTAATTTTAAAAAATTCACCAATAGGGCCGGCCCTGTGGCTTAGCAGTTAAGTGCACGCTCTCCGCTGCTGGCGGCCCGGGTTCGGATCCCGGGCACGCACCTATGCACTGCTTCTCCGGCCATGCTGAGGCCGCGGCCCACATACGGCAACTAGAAGGATGTACAGCCATGACATACAACTATCTACTGGGGCTTTGGGGGAAAATAAATTAAAAAAAAATTCACCAATAGAGCCATTTGGCATGGATTTTTCTTTGATGAGAAGTTTTGAAATTATAGATACAATTCCTTAATATGTATTCCCAGATTCTCTATACCCTTACTCTACCCATGATGGTATTTTGGGTCCTCTTATGTAAGCACCGTGAGCAAAGAGTCTATATTCAATCATTCTACAATTCACATATGTCTACTCATGTTGGCTTTTATAGATGCTGTTTTTCATGGGATTAGTCCATTTTATCTAGGTTGTTAAATTTATTAGTATAATGTTGTGGGTGATATCATCTTACTATTTTTTTTTTTGTGAGGAAGACTAGCCCTGAGCTAACATCCGCTGCCAGTCCTCTTTTTTTGTTTTGCTGAGGAAGATTGGGCCTGGGCTAACATCCGTGCCCATCTTCCTCTACTTTATATGAGACGTCGCCACAGCATGGCTTGAGAAGCGGTGCTCTGGTGAGTGCCTGGGATCCGAACTGCAAACCCCAGGCCGCCGAAGCAGAGCGTGCACACCTATCTGCTGCACCACTGGGCCAGCCCCTCATCTTACTATTGCTAATGGCATATCATATGAGATCTATAGTGATGTTCCATCTTTACTGTTTTTCTTGAATTTCTTTTCTTTGCTAGTGTTAGTATGGGCTTACCCATTTAATTAATTTAATTATTTATACAAAGGAATTATATTTGGTTGCAGGATGATAGCTACAGAATCTGTGTTAACCACGATGATGTTTTGGGTCTTCTGATGTCAGCACTGTCTGTACAGATCATTTTGTAATGATCTTGATTTTCATTTCATTTCATTTTCATGTAGTTCAAATTACTCTCTACTTTCCCTTTTGATTTCTTCCTCCAGGATCTATTACTCCTTCTTAATTTCTATCCTGATAGTTTCAGGTGTTTACACTTGGCCTTTCCTATCCTTATAGTTTTTAATCCACATGTTGGGGAACCAGTGTGAAGGTCTGTCAATTTCTAAGTATCTCACCACAATGTGTCACCAAAGAACTAGCAAAATGACCACAGGTTAGGCTAATGAATCCATTGGACCTAATGTGAGATGGATTTTTTTCAAGGAATCCAGGTATCATCCAGATTCTCTATACACTTACTCTACCCATGATGGTGTTTTGGGTCCTCTTATGTGAGCACCATGAGCAGAGATTCTATATTCAATCATCCTACAATGATCTGGGTATTTCCCATTCTCCAGTGTACAGCTGTTCTAGTTAATGGCATAGATCACTTTGTGGGGGAATTATTGAGGGAATTGCTACTTTATATCCTTACTGGGGCATTGTAAGGTCTCATCCTTGGGCCGGCCCCATGGCTTAGCGGTTAAGTGCACGCGCTCCGCTGCTGGTGGCCCGGGTTCGGATCCCAGGCACGCACCGACGCACCGCTTCTCCGGCCATGCTGAGGCCGCGTCCCACATACAGCAACTAGAAGGATGTGCAGCTATGATGTACAACTATCTACTGGGGCTTTGGGGGGAAAAAATAAATTAATTTTTAAAAAATAAAAAAAAAATAATGTCTCATCCCCTACTTGAACAGTGAGCTCTGGCTCTGAGACTGGCTTGGGTCTGGAAATTTAGCAAGGCATTGTGAATTTCCTCTTCTAGTAATTGGCACTGGTCCTCTGCTCATCTCTTCTTAATTTTTAGTTATATACATCAAGCAATATCATCATTGACTACCCAGATCTCTCTTAGCCATCAGTACAAATCCAGGCAGGTCAAAACCACTAGTTGCCATCTATGCCTCTCTTACCAATTACATCCACCTTGACCATTATGATTAAGTGCTGCCACTTGGCCTCTGCTGCTTTGGAATTCAATGATCCCTAGTGACACCAGGATACCCAACACAATAAAGGCACTTCCAACCATAAGCCCTAGCCCATAGAAGAAAGCTACCACTGAGATTTTCAATAATGTAGGACCTCCTCAGTAGTGCATTTGCTCGTTGCTTTAGCAAAAGGAGTGTTCTCTGGGCCACCCAAATAATTGGACGCTGGATTTTTTATTCTTATATTCTATTATAATATGACCATTACTATGAACTTTTGACCTCTTCCATATTACTCTGTTGAGGTAGTTCTGGCATATCTACCTCATTTATTGTAGGCCAGATTGTTCCCAATCTTCAAGGATCCATGTAGCAGCAAATCAAGACTGGCCCCAGGTTTCATTGCCAAGGTATTAAACTTTGATTTACCAGAGAGCATCCCCCTATCAATAAACTACACTATTGAGGCCTATATTTTAATATCTTGGGGTTAGCATCCTAAACATCCACTCCTAGCATGTTCTCCATGGTCTTGTCCATAAATATTAGCAAAGAGAGAAGCGGTGCATGGGTGTGCACCCGGGATCCAAACCCGGGCCGCCAGTAGTGGAGCTCGCGCACTTAACCACTAAGCCATGGGGCCAGCCCTATTAGTTCCCTATTGATACTGTCATAAATTACCACAAACTCAGCAATTTTAAATAACACAAATTATCTCATAGTTTCTATAGATTAGAAGTTCAGATAGGTAAACTAGGCCAGGTCATCTTTACACTCTCACAAGGATAAAATCAAAGTGTCGGAAGGGCTATGATCCTTATTGGAGGCTCTGGGAAAGAATCCACTTCAAGGCTCATTCAGGTTGTTGGCCAAATTCAGTTTCTGTGGTTGTAGGACTGAGGTTCCTGTTTCCTTGATTTGTCTTTTCTCCTAGGAACTATCAGCATTCCTTCTTGTGTTTCCATGTGTCTTCCTCCAGTAACAACAGGTTCATTCCTCCCACTCTCTAAGTCTTTGTGATTGTCCTTCTGCCACATCTTTCTGACTTCACCTGGAGAACGTTCTCTGTTTTTAAGGGCTCATGAGATTAGAAGGGACCTACTCAGATAATCCAGGATAATGTCCCCATCTTAAGGTCCATAATCTTAATTACTTCTGCAAAGTACTTTCTGCCATGTAATACAACATATCCTCAAGTTCCAGGGATTCCAGAGTGAGGACACCTTAGAAGGTCCATTCTGCCTACCACCAAAGCACTGGTGTGGGAGTATAGATGTTAGGGAAGTGAAGCAAGCCAATACATGTGAGTTTGTGAACCAGTTACTGGTCTTGTAAGGTAAAGCTAATTCCCACAAGTACCTCTGGGAAATGATATAGAATAGCGGACAGCAAACATTTTCTGTGAAGGATGAAATAACAAATATTTTCAGCTTTGCTGAAATGGTGCACCATATGGTCTCTGCTGCAACAATTCAACTCTGCCATTGTAGCAGGGAAGCAGCTACAGTCGATATGCAAACATATGGGCGTGGCTGCATTCCAACAAAGTTCCATTTACAAAAATAAGTGGCAGCTGAATTTGGCCCACTGGCCACAGTTTGCAGAACTCTGATGTAAAGCATGCCTCAGAGAATTTCCTTATAAGGAACAAGGAACCTGGGGCATTTATCCACCAACTACCCACAGTAATTATCTGAGGGCTGACCATTAGTCCTGTGTACATTTAGCCCACTCTGCTAATGGCCGAGCAATGCTACTGAGGCCAGAGGAAGCACTCCAACAGAAAGTCTCAGATACTTGAAGCAAAAACACTCTGTAGGAACAGTCAACGCCAAGGAGATACTAGTAGGGCACTGACAGTATCTGCTATAAGTGTCAACCTGCCTACAGTCAGTAGCTGCGGAAGATCACAATGTGAAAACCTACCCCAGATTATATTGCTTTATTCTATCTTTCATTAAAAATAACCAGTTTTTTGGCAGGTAATTGACACCTAGGGGTAGATGAATCCAGGATGAGCATAGTGCCACTTAGAAAACTAAGATGACATTGGGAAATCTGAGATAATTGGAAAATCTATATACATATATACAGAAACACACAGAATCGTATACATACATACACACACATATATGTGTGCGTGTGTGTGTGTGTATATATATATATATATATGTATATATAACGTTTTGGGTAATGGTGGATAATTAAGAGAACTTGTAGGGATTTAATGTTATGTAAACAAGTGGAGGTCAGCTATTTTTGTAGGTGGATAAGGAATTCATGTAACTACTGGGGGAGTAGTCATAAAGAAACCTTATTTTATTTAAATAGATGAAAATTGTTAAATATTATGCAATAGTGATATCATAATAGACTAAGTTTGTAGTCCTATCTGTTGAGAAGAGCGTGCATTGAACATTTGCTTGAAGGAACTCTAGTAGACTGCGTATCTATATTTAGAAGTGAGCAAATAGAAACATTTTGATCATCCTGAAACTTGGGAAATGCAGAAATGTTTGAGAATGATTAAGAAAAACCCGTTATAATGTTTCGGTATTCTTGCAAACACAAGAGATAGGGAAAAATTTGGTCCAAATTCAGGAGAAGTTTGTAAAGAAAACAGAGACTGAGGGCCTATGAGTTAGGAAACCAGCTGTGGATTAAAAGAAATTCATTTAGTTTATATGAACATTCAAAGTCTCTTTCCTGGCATAACTGCGAACAGTGTGTGCCAACCAAGTTTTCATGACTCATTTGTCTTCTCAATTGAAGAGGTGTGGGAAAGTGATTCATATATCTTCACTTACCCTCATTTTCATATCTTAGTTCTATATTGAAGACATAATTGCATATAGTATTCCACATATGCCATGACAACCACTTATTAGAAACATAAGAAATTGTGCTCAAATTTCAATTTTCATTACTCACCTCTTCACTGCCACAGTCACATTCTTCATTAGGTTCCAAAATCCCATTACCACACACTGATTGACTTTGATATAACGGTTGCAAATTTGAAAAGTTCTGAAGACATTTAGCCTCAAATTTGGAAACAAAATATCTATAGTCATGCATGCTACAGTTGCTAAAAATCTTTATACCACTGGAACCCCTAAAATGAAATAATATTCCTCAGGTAAATAATCTCGGGTAATAAAGCCACATCTAAACAATGCTCCATATATAATGATACTAATTGCAAGATGGCTCAAGTGAAAATCTTGTACCTTCGCAGAGATGAAGTCAACCATGATTAAATTTCAGTTTATCATTGCTTATCTTTAACATTCTTTTTTTAAAAATGACATTGAAAATGTATCTGTCCAGGAAAGCAATATGGTGTAATGGTTAAATCTACTTATTATCTATCTATCGATTTATCTATTGATCTAATCTATCTATCTATCTATCTTTCTTTACCTGATATGCTCTTCTCTTATACATCCAAAGCTTCCTTCCCTCGTTTCAGTCAGATGTCTGCTCAAATGTCACCTTCTAAAGAGGTCTTTCTTAACAACATTATCTGAAATTTTGTCCCCTCCCACATTCTCCTTCGATTTTCAATATTTATTATTCTACGTGGTACTTTTGCATCATGTAAAAATAATCTTCTTTATTTGTATTTTTTAAATTTATTTTTACATGACCTAAATTATGCACTAAAATATAAGTTCCACTAAGGTCTTCATTTTCATGTTCACAGCTACATTTTCAGTGGAATATCTAATAGAAATGTCTAATAGATGTCCAACAGACATTTCAAATATACTACATACAGTATTGAACTACTTATCATCTCAACCAAGCCTGCTCCATCCACTGTTCTCAGTTTCTGACAACTCTTTTTCTCTCTCACACTCTATACCAACACACACACACACACACACACACACACACACGAATATAACCTATCCAATTAAAAATTTTTATGTTGATTCCATATTGAAATTATAACATTTTAGATATATTGGGTTAAATAAAATTATTATTAAAATATATTATTGCAATTAATTTCATCTGAGTCTTTTAATTTTTTAGTACAGCTGCTAGAAAATTTAAAATTATATATATGGCTCACATTTTTTCTATTGCACAGTGCCACTCTAAGCAATCACGTCTGAAATACTAATACCTAAAAAGCTATATCTGAGATGACAGAGGTCCTGGGTTGTCTCCTGAGCCTCCAAGGAAAGAAATGTATAACTGCTAAGGTTTTGGAGTTGGAAGAGTGTGAGAAAAAAGAGAAATGCTTTAGCTCTACGTAGTGGGATAAATAGGGGAAAGTGGGAGAAATATCACAAGGAATAATCTTATTTAAGCAAATTTCTCTATTACTTTTAACTACTTGGTTTTAATAGGCATCAGTGCCACTCTGCTTTTGCAGGCCACTCTCATGCAAAAAGCTAAAAACTTTGAGCACCGATATCCTTTCACACAAAATTAGAGAGGGACTCAGGTTATTTTCTACTTGGACCATATGCTTTTTGAGTGAAAATTAAAAGAATTAATTAGAAATTGGAACTTCTGTTTAAGGTGGGTACAAAGCAATTTATTTTTTAAAATCTCTGCTGAAAAGATGATCATGGCAAGGAAGAAATGAACAAGTTAGCTATATATAGTGTGGAGTAAGACAAAATTGAAATAATTATTTCAAGAGAACTTAGCTTTCCCTGCAGCCCTAACTCTTTCTGAATCCTATGGACAAAATTTGGCAAAATCTCAAGTATCTACTTTCTTTACATATACACTTTGGTAGCTATAATTAAACGGACTAAAATAAACAAGCATGCTGTTGGAGTTCACATGGAATTTAATTACAAATTCTAAGTCTGTTTTCAAAAAGCCCATCAGTCCTATCACCTTTCCTAGTCATTTCTAATTTCCAGTCTCCAAGACACGTGTTTCACATCTTCTCTCAAAGTTCTTTTACTCCTTGTTCTCAGCTTCCTATCAGAAGAAATTGTCCTCATCTTTAACCTCCATTAATCAAACTACCTACATCTTTATCTATTTACTCTCCTAACATCCTATCACAGCAATTGGATATACCCAGCTCTGATAAATGCTAACCCCTCTACTTATGCACTAGATTCTATCCTCTCTAATTTACTCAATGATTTTGCTCTTAAGTCTTCATTATATCCAACATCATCATCTTTCCCCCCACTTCTCTCCTTTTCTATGGGTCTATAGATAATATGTAGTGTGTCCATCAATAAAATTCCTCCCTCGATCACGTGTTTATTTACTATCTCCATGTTCTCACCTCCTGTGGAGTTCATCAAGTTTCTTAAAAAATAATCTACAACATTGATTGAGCTTGTATTGAATTTATAAACCTTCTGGAAAAATTAACAATTTTATAATAGGTCATCTATTTTCTTAATGCTGGTATACACACACCAATGTTGTCTAGCTTTATGTTATGGTTTCTCTAATTTGTATGATTCTGTTTATTTATGTAGGTAGTCAATAATAATATCTGCAAATAAGGATAATTTTTGTCCTCTTCCAATCCTTCCTCCTTTTTCTTTCCCTCAAAATACTAGCTGAAGTTGCCAGTACTGTCTTATATTGTTAAGGGTAATTTTAGACATCTTTGCCTTGAGCAAAAAATACCGTAACAACCAAAACAACAATAGTATCATATGGTTATACAATATTTCATAGTCTTCATAAATCTTAAAATTTTCCCTCTCATTCCCTGAGTGAATATTTCTTAATCATGGGATTTACCACTTTCTGGAGTCCGGCATCACTTAGAAAAATTTGTTAGTGTGATAGCTCTTCATGCACAAAATACCATTCCAATTTTTGATGTGGAGTTGAACATAAGGAAAAAAAATTCATCACATCTTATAAACAGCCTCATAAATACATATATGAAATTAATTCAGAAGAAAAAAAAGCCTTACATTGCTTCACGATTCATTATGCACGTAGCTCTTGGACAAGAACACTTATTGTTGTCATCATATGTTAATCCTATTTTAAGGCCAAGTAGTTGAGCTATAATAACTGAAAAACCCTCCAAAGTTATTGCATCTGGATACTAAAATAAAGAAGATTGAAGAGAAAACCATTATATAAGAAGAAAACAAATGCAAGTAATAAATTAAAACATTTTTGTTCCTATAAAATTTTATATTTTAATGCTTTTACATTGAACATATTTTACAACACTTTATTTTGATGTGTCATTGAAATGAATATCCCTACTAGTCAATTGATTAAGAAGTATGAAAAAATGTAAAAAGTATCAAACTACAAATATTGCCTGGTTTAAAATTTGGCATGTCCAATTCCATAACCTTAAACATATTTAGCATTTCTGATGCAATCAATATAAAACACATTTAGTTAACTTTCTCATCAAATCAATTCATCCAATTAACAAATATTAATTCAATATACACGTCAGGCATTATGATAGAAGATGGGACTATAGAGGCATGCATGAAAGTTGTTGACTTTGTCCACACTTGGAGCTTATATTACAGAAGGGGAGAAAGAAAATAAACAGGAAATTCAGAACAAACTTCCCAAATATAAAGAGATCATGAAAAGTGTTCTGAAGAAAATGAAGTACTACAACAGAGAATTTTGAGGAGGGATATAACTAGTTAGATAAGGTAGTTATAAAAACATATTTGTGGAATTGATATTTAGGCTGAGTTACAAAGATTGGGAAATGACCCAGCAATATGAATTAAGGGTGGGTGCTTGTATGGGAACCTGTTGAAAGGTTGCAGTATAATGAGTGAAGTGAAGAAATGACAAAAGTTAGAGATGTAGAAAAGGCCATGATAAAGAAATTTAGAATGAGATGTTATTAAAAAAAAAACAGGCTGGTGGCAGTGCAGAGTGGCATTATTTATTTGATAAATAAATCGTGATACTTTCCTTACCCCTTTAATCAAAATAAGCAAAATTCTGAGAACTTCTCTAATTTTTTTTACATCAGTTGAAATTTACAGTGAGTAAAATTTAACCAATCCATATCTAAAAGAAAAAAAGATTGTCTGTATGTGTGTGCACATGTATGAATGAAAACACGGAATATTATCTAGCAACATGGAAAAATGAGTTAATAGTTACCCTCTCCTGTTATCCTATAAGAGCTAAGTTTGAAAGAAAAAGAAAAATCTCAGTATCAGAATTTGAAAGGAGGTTAAAGCCAGAGCAGAACATAAGAGATGACATCTGGCTGCCCAACAGGTTGTCCGGTAAGATGTAGGAACAAGAAGCTGGACTTTTAATGCCAGTTCAGAGAAAGGAGACATAGTCTTGTACTTCCATAATTATATAGTTGAAAATAAATCCCCTGTATAAAGTCATGCAACAGAATAAAATAACCCCCTAGTTATACTATGCAGGAAGAGAAGACAGATTATACAAAATATTAATAACAGGAATAAAAAAGAAGACATCACTGCAGATCCTACAGATTAAAAACCTCTGAGGTGCAAAAAAATAAAATCGAACCCCTATCTTATACCACTCACAAAAATTAACTTGAAATGGATCAAAGACTTAAACTTAAGACCTGAAACTGTAAAATTTTTAGAAGAAAACGTAGGTGAAAAGCTTCTTGACATTGGTCATAGAAATGATTTTTTGGATTTCACACAAAAAACAAAGGCAACAAAAGCAAAAATAAACAAGTGAGACTACATCAAACTAAAATGTTTCTGCACAGCAAAGGAAACAATCAACAAAATGAAAGGCAACCTTTGGAATGTGAGAAAATATTTGCAAACCACATATCCAATAAGGAGTTATATCCAAAATATATAAAGAACATAGAACTCAATAGCATATAATCCCAAATAACTCAATTAGAACATGGGCAAAGGACCTGAATATAAATTTTTCCAAAGAATACATGAAAATAGCCAAAAGGTTGTGAAAAGATGCTCAACATCACTTACCATCAGAGAAATGCAAATCAAAACCACAATGAGATAACACCTCACAATAAGAAGGATGGCTATTATCAAAAAGATAAAGAGATAGCAAATGTTGATGAGGATGGGGAGAAAAGGGAACCCTGGTACACTGTTGGTGAGAATGTAAATTGGTAGAGCCATTATGGAAAATAGTAGTTGAAAAGTTGAAAAAATACTGGAAAAGACAACCAACAGATAGCAAAACCAAGATGGCCCATACATTGCATTCTCTAGCAAGGTGTTTAAAGCAACTATCACAAAATGCTCCAATAAGCTATTACAAAATCTCTTAGAATAAATTAAAAAAAACAAAATATCTCATCAAAGAAATAGATAATATAAACAAGAAGCAAATTAAAATTTTACAACAGAAAAATACAATAAATCAAAAAATAAAACCCCACAAGATGGACTTAGTAACAAAATGGAGATGTCAGAGGAGAGAATGGGTAGACATAAAGATTGATTAAAATAAATTATCCAATCTGAACAACAGAGAAAAAACAATTTTTAAAAAATTAACAGAGATACAGACAGCAGTGGGACATAGACAAAAGATCAAACATTAATGTCATTAGTGTCCCAGAAGAAAAAAGGAGTGTAGAGCTGAAAAATATTTGAAGGAAAATGGCCAAAAATTTCCCAAATTTTACAAAAGACATAAATCTACATATTTAACAGACTCACAAAACTTAGAATAAACTCAAAGTAATCCATGGCCAGACACATCATAATTAAACATAGCTGGAGAGAAAATTTAAATGTCTTGAAATCAGCCAAAGAAAAACACACACTGCTAATAGAGGAATAACGATTCATATGACATAGAATTTCTCATCCAAAATGATGGTGTACAGAAGATGTGGCACAACATTTTTCACGTGCTGAAAGAAAAGAAATGTCAACCCACAACTTTCACCCAGCAAAAATATCCTTCAAGAATGAAGATGAAAAAAAGACATTCTAAAATGAAGGAAAATTAGGAGACTATGTTGCCAGTAGCCCTGCTTTAAAAGAATGACGAAAGAAAGTTCTTCAGACAGAAAGGAAAAGATAATAAAAGAAAACTTGTAGCATCAGGAATGAAAAAATCTATGCAGAAATAGAAGTATAATGATGTACACCTGAAATTTTTACAATGTTATAAACCAATGTTACTGCAATAAACAAAAAATTAAAAAAAAAAAAGAGGAACAGAAAGGGTACATATTGGGAAAATAGACTATTCTTCTCCACTTGATTTTTTTAATAATTATGTTTCATAGTTGAAAACAAAAAGTATAATTTTGAGTGATACGGTTCTAAATGTATTTAGAAGTAATATTTAAGCAAACTGTATCATAAAATTCCCTATTTTATGATTATATGATATGATTTGGGACCTAAAATGTGCTGTTAACATTTCTACATTCTACCTGAAGTGGTAAATTGTTGATAAACACACCTGTTTGTCTGTGTAGTTGTGTGTGTGTGTAAGCGTGTGTGTAATCTCACTACAGAAAACACTAAAAAGCTTTATCAAAGAGAAATATTGAAAAACACTAAAGATTAGAAGTTGAGAGTTTCTGTAAAAAGACAGATATGAAATATTTTAGTCTTTGTGTACCAGGTAGTCTCTGCCACAACTATAAATTCTGATGTTGTAGCAGGAAAGTAGTTATAGAGAACAGGTAAATGAATGGCTGTAGCTCTGTTCCTATAGAACTCTATTTACAAAATAGATGGTGGGCCAGAGTTGGCCTATGGGCCATGTTTGCTGATGTCTGCTATGGATAAATCAAAATGGAATACTAAAAAAATGTTCTAGTAACCCATAAGAAAGCTGGAAATGGCAACAGAGGACCAAAAAAACAGAGGGATAAAACAGAAAACAAATACTAAAATGACAGACTGAAATACAAACATATCAACAATTACATTTAATGCAAACTTGACTAAACACACCAATTAAAAGCCACAGACTGGCAAAGTGCAGGGGAAAAAAAAACATGACCCAACTATACGCTTATTACAATAAACTCACATAAAATATAAAGATACAAATAAGTTAAGAAAAAAGATATAACATGTAAACATTTATCACAAGAAAGCTGGAGAAGGCTATATTAATAACGAGTGAAGTAAACTTCAGAGAAAAAATTATCATGGACAAAGGACATTATAACAATAATGAAAAGGTTCAATATACCATAAAACATAATAATCTTAAATGCTTAGACAGCAAACAATGGGGCTATGAAAAATATGAAGCAAAAACTGACACAATTGAAAGAATAAATACACAAATACATAATTTAGTTGGAGACTTCAACAACATTCTCATAATAATTGAAAGAAGTACTAGACAAAAAAAATCAGAAATTGTTTACAAGACATGAACAACACCATAAAATAATGTCTATAAACCGGCATTTATAAAACACTCAACTACAACGTGATACACATTTTTTCATGTGCACGTTGAGTATTCACCAAGAGAGACCATATCCTATTTAATAAAACAGAATTTAACAACTATAAAAGAATTGAATATGCATTCTCTGATCACAGAAGAATCAAGCTAGAATAAATAATATAGGGATGAGAGGAAAATCTCCAAACACATGGCACATAGATATTAAACAACAGATTTTTAAATAATTTATGGTCAAAAAGAAAGTGTCTTTCTATTTATCTACACCTATCATCTATCTATTATCTATTGTCTATCTATCTATCTACCTACCTACCTATGTGTCTATCCATATTATCAACTCTTACCATTCTTATTCAACATAGTGTTGGAAATACTAGCCAATGTAACAAGGCAATAAAAGGAAATAAAAGCACACATATTAGAAAGGAAAAAACAAAACTGTCCCTGTTTGCAGAAGACCTGATTATCCATGTAGAAAATCTTAGGAAATATTAAAAATAAAAACTCATAGAACTCTAGATAGGAAACAGGTTCCAATCTCAACAAACAAAAATCAATCATATTTCTATATATTAGCACTGAACAATTGAAAACACAAAACCATTTACAATTTTTCTAAAAAAGTTAAAATACTTAGGTTTATGTATTAGTTTGCTAGAGCTGCCATAACAAAGTACTAAAAACTAGGTGGTTTAAATAACAGTAATTTATTTTCTCACAATTCTTCAGGCTAGAAGTCCCAGGTCAAGATGTAGGCAGAGTTGGTTTCTTCTAAGGCCTTTCTCCTTGGCTTATAGATGACCATCTTATTCTGATGTCTTCACATTGTCTGTTCTCAGAGTGTGTCCGTGTCCTAATCTCTTCTTAGAAGAACACTAGTCATATTGGATTAGTGCCCCACCCCGACACCCCATATGACCTCTTTTTACTTTAATTACCTCTTTAAAGGCCATATCTCCAATTATAGCTACATTCTGAGGTACTGGGCTTGGGATTTCAACATATTAATTTTGGGGACACAATTCAGCTCATAATAGCATAAATGAAACAAAACATGAACAGGAACTACATGCTGAAAATTAGAAAATGTTGAAGACATAAATCTAAGAAGAACAAAAGAGATACAGAAACATAGCACATTCATGATTTCAAAAACACAACAGAGTAAAGATGTCAATTCTTCCCAGACTGATCTATAGGTTTAATGCAATACCTATCAAAACACCACCATGTTTTTTTAAAACTGATTCTGAAGTTCAAATGGAAAAGCACAGTAGTTAGAATAGTGAAAACAAACTTGAAAAAGAATAAATATGCCCAACTTTAAGCGTTATCATATATTTAAAGTAATCAAACAACGTAATATTGGAAAGAGAAGATAAATAGGTCAATGGAACAGATAAGACAGTCCAGAAACAGACCTAGACAAGTATGCTCAAGTGATTTTTGACAATGTTGCAAAATCAATTTAATGCAGAAAAGACAGTCTCTTCAGTAAATGATGTAAGAACAATCAGAAATTCATAGTAAAAAAAAAGTCTTCTTAAAAAATGAACAACTTAAATCTCACCCCTTATATAATTATTAACTCAAAATGGGTCCTATATCTAAATGTAAATTGTAAATCTATAATAATTTTAGAAAACAAACGAAAAAGTCCTATGATTTCGATAATGCTTTATGGTTATTTAACACGTTTTCATTGGGGAAATCTGGACAAAGAGTACAAAGGGACTCTTGTACTGAACTTCTTGTGAGTCTTAATTTTTTTCAAAGAAAAAGTCTAAATAAAGAAAAACACACAAGAGAGATCATGACATTGTCGGATCAAGCAGTGGAATTCTTCTTTATTGAACACTATCAGAGGAAGTAAATCCAACAGTCAGTCACCATGAAGTGTCTCAGTATCTGAGGAGAATTTAAGAAAACTTTCAGTTGAAAGCAATGACAGTTTTTCATCAGTAACAAATTATGGTTGTAATGCGATTAAGTACTATACCTAGATTTTAGTAAAAGCATATTTGCTGCACCAAACATCAAAAGAACCATTCATTTAATCTTTTAGTCATTTACTTTGTAACCAGGAAGAGTAAAGAAATAATTTAATGCAACATTCCTTTATAAATTAACCAACTAAGAACAATCTTGAAATCAGTAAGAGGTAAATGACAGATTACACACAAAGGAACAATAAACATTACATTATTGATAGAATTCTCATTAGACAACAAACAACACAGAAGCGTGTGGAATAATATTTTTTAACTTCAGAAAGAAACGAGTATCATCCCCAAATTATAAATCCAGCAAATTATCCCCCAAATTAGGTTGAATAAAGATATTCACACATAAAATGCTAAAATAATTCATCGACAGTGGATATGAACTATAAAAATTCCTGAAGAAAGAGATTTAGACTGAAGGGAAATGATTCTGGATGGAAATTCAAATCCTCAGAAAATTAAAGAGTATGTATTGGAAATAGTAAATATCTGGGTAAATACAAAAGAGATTTTAGGTGTTCTTTCTTAAGAGTTCTGTAACAATTATGACCCTTAAAAGGAAAATGAATAGCATTATCTTGTGAGTTTTATCAATAAACTAAAGAATAAAAACCATATGAGTGTCTCACTAAATGCAGATTAAGGCATTTGACAAGATTCAACATTCATTTCTGGTAAAACAAACAAACAAAAGAAAAGCTATCAGCAAAGCAGGAATCAAAAGAAGCTTCCTTAACCTGATAAAGGGCATCTTTAAAAAAACCTACAGCTAACATCATACAAAACGGTGAAACACCGAAGGCATTCCCTCTAAGACGGGGGAACAAGGCAAGGATTTGGACTCTCACCGTTTCTATTCAATACTGTCCTAGGGATTCTAGCTGGTGGAATAAATCAAGAAAAAGTAAAAGGCATGCAGATTGGAACAGAATAAATAAAATTATCTCTATTCTCAGATGACCTAATTATCTACATACAGAATCCCAAAGTCTATCAAACAACTCATATAACTAACTGTCTTTCCCAGCCTACAGATAGTGACCACAGAGAACATAGTCAAAAGATGGGTCAATTTGACAAAAATAATAAATATACTCCAATATCTCCATGTCTATAAGCCTATGAGTTCCTTTTTTTTCACTATGCCAACTTCATTGCAAATAGACCACCATTCATCACACATTTCAGTCAATCAATAAAACTGTAAAGCCACTCTCAAATTTTTGAGCCGGCACATTAAATCCAAAATCTCAAGTATTTTCACCTATATTAACAAATTTAGTATGAACCAAAGATCATTCTGTTGTTCTTTGTCTAGAACCGTCAGTATCTATTCTCTCATTTGTTCCCAGGAACATGTCAATATAGAACAGCAAGATCTTGTAAATTGTTTTGGTTTATAAATTGTCACCTTCTAGGGAAGGCCTTACTCTTTTTATTATTAATCTGTGAGCACAAGAGCTGATGGGAATAGAGCAGGGGTCGGTAAACTATGTCCACAGACCAAATCTGGCCTGTGACAGGTTTTGATACAGTTCGCAAATAAGAATGTTTTTTATAGTTCTAAATAGTTCAAAAACTCCAAAGAAAAATGCCATTTTGTAACAAATGAATATTATATGAGATTTAAATTTCCGTATTCATAAATAAAGTTTTACTGGAACACAGCTGTGCTCATTAATTTATATCCCGTCTATGTTGACCTTTGCACTACAATGGCAGAGTTGAGTCCTTGTGACACAGATCACACGGCCCACAAAGCCTAAAACATTTACTATCTGGCCCTTCACATAAAAGGTTTACCAATCTTTAAGATAGAGCTTGAAATGAGTAGGTGTCATTATAAGGCATTCAACTCAAATGAGGTCATTACAGGATATTTAAGCAAGAAAAGTGAGAAAGCTCACCTCACCAGACAGATGAGGATCAGCTGCCTCAGGTGACAAAAACATTCTTAGAAGGACTTGGGGTTTAGAATTATCAGATTCATCGTGGTTCATCCAATGTTACCATCCCAAATCTAAGGTCTCACTCCTTTCTAATTATAAAGTAATAGATTTGGTGCCAACTTGCATTGATAATTTTGCAACATAAACAATTAATTTGGGACATGATTTTCAGCTATATTTGCCTAGTGGTTACAAGAAAAAAGAGATTACTTTAAAGCCACCACAGGATCCAAGAAGAAAGAATTTAATAAAAGCAACTGGTTAGCAGGTAAGAAATTATTGAGGAAGGAACAGAGGATGATGAGGCAACTCTGAGATTAGGAAAGCAGAATGTTGCTACCAACCCCAGGACAGGTTGTAGAAATGAGGAACCATTATTAGAATCCATAAGCAAGTGCTGTTCAGCAGGAGCTAACCCACAGTAGGAGGAGATGTTTCACAGGACCAGGAAGCAATAGTTTTGAGACATTGCTCCAAGCAGAGCCAGGATGTAGAGATACTGTGACATTTCTCCTCCTCCTGCCAATCAGGCACATTTGCTGAACATACCCCAAAGCCAGAAGGCAAAGAAGCCCAGGGAATAAATAGTTCCCTGTGAGATGGATCAGAGCAGGGGATAAGGAGGAAATGATTCTGAGAGCACTTAGGTGAGTGACTGATCCAAAATATAAATATTAATAAATATTAGAGGATGTAGAAATAAAAAAATTAAATAAGGGAAAAGAAATTAGATGATGAGCCAAAATGTTCTAACATATAATTAACAAAATTCCAGAGAGAAAGGGGAAAGAAAAAATTATCAAATAAATAATATAAGAAAATTTCTCAAGTCAGAAGTTAATTAGTATCCAGATTGAAAAGCCTTCAATATAACCAGCATATTGGATGACAAAAGACATCACACAAGGATAAAAAGATCTCAAATGTTTCCATAGAGAAAACAAGCAGACCACATACTAATGAATGAGAATAAGAATGGTATTAAATTTCTAAAGAGAAGCTAAAAGAAAAAGAAGATTTTTGAAATTCCAAGGTCCAATTATTTTAAAACTAAAATTAACCAAATAATCTTTTAAAATAATTAAATACATTTTCAATCGCGCAACTCTCAAACAATTTACTACCCATCTACTTTTTCAGTAAATTATAGGAGCATGTATTCCCCCAAAATCAATAAGCAAGTCACGAAAGAGGTATATAGTATTCCAAAGAAGAGAAGATAGACGCTTCTTAAATAGCTATGCAGAAAGTCTAACGTAGATTGATAAAAGAGATATGTCTCCAGAGTTGAAGAGAGTAATTTCTGAAATATGTAGAAAAGTAGAGGCAATTTATAATTTTAACAAAGAATTTGGGCAAAAACAGTGTGATGCAATCACTAATTTGGAAAGAACCAAAAGTTATTCACAAAGGCAATTTCATCTTAGTTCATTATTTGGCTCATCAGAGAATAAAACACAATTCTAATAAGCTACATAATTATAGAGGAAGAATGGAAAAGGTAGAATGTAGATGTGATGAGCTATTAGAATGTTAAATTCTGACTTCAATAACAGGAAGTCAACAGCTAATGTCTAAATTTGAATACTCAAGAAATGTCACAGGCATATTATTTAGAAATATAGAGTAAAGAATGGAAAAACTATTCCTACACATATAAACGTGGATAACTTGCACAGACACAATTTTGAGCAAATAAATGGCAGACACAAGAATACACACTGTATTTTTTCATCTATATAAAGCTCAAAAAGAGGTCAAACTAAGCAATGGTGATAGATGTCAGGATAGTGGTTTTGTTTGGTGTGAGTAGTAAGTGGGAGGAGGCATGATTCATAGGGGTCTTCTGAAGTGTTGATAATATTTACTTCTTGATCTCTGTGATGTTTATACCTACGGATAGACTTGGCCAAAATTAATTGTGCTATACACTTATGATTTGTGCATTGTTCTCTATATAAGATGTACTTCAATAAAACTTTAATTAAAAAGTAATGAACATGAAGTTATATGCCAGGAGGAAAAGTTAAAACAAAATGAGAAATAGGATTCAGGGGGTATAGATTATGCAAGGGACTGATTTAGTTTTTTTCAGTATTAGTCTTGTGAAACCATTTGTATCTATAATTAGTATATGTGCATTACGTGGTAAAATAAAAACTTTAAAAGAAAAACTAAGTATAGAATTTTTATATGTTTCAACATGAATACATCTTTTAAAAAGCTGTTCAAAAGAGTTCTGAAATGATACATAAAATAAAGACAATGCAGAATAATAATATAGTTAATTGGATACATACATTTGTAACAATAGTATAAAGTATGCATAATATGGGGAGCACAGATTCATGACTTTTGCTATTTCTTGAGCTTGAAGGAGACATACAGGAGGCTTTAACTTTGCTCTAATGTTTTGTGTTCTTAGAAAATCTGACGCAAATGTTAGTAGCCATTATGCCTTGTTGGTGCATGGGTATATTAATGTTTGTTCATATGATTTCCTTATGCTTGACATTTATAATTAAGTAAATTTTCTAAGATTAAAATAATTTTATGCAAACAAAATAATAATAAATATACATATAGAGAAAAAATCAAGTTATTATACACTATATAACTACTTAAAATAATACTTATAAAACATAATATAAAGTTTAGAAAATTAGTAATGTAAAAAAGGATAAAAATTACATACCATAGCAATATCTGCATCATAGCTTTTATTGCATACTGTGCCAGGAAATGTTGCTCCCACATATTTAGGATGTTTCCTGTAACTACATCATAATAGTATTGCCTTTTTTATTAGCATAGTTATTAAGAAGAATGAATTTACTAGCTTATTTATTAAATTCAATCTTCCATAAAATTTAAAATGATTTTTCAATCATACAAATGTTTAATCTGGATAATATCTAATATATCATACAAAATGCTCAAATCATTGAAAACTATAATTCACTTTAATACTAATTTTCTTTCCTCCACCTAACTCCTAGACTTGATACAATTTTATTATCTCAAATTCTCCTCAATTTCCTTGATTCTGCATTCACTTTTGGTCAGTAAAAGTTAAAACAAAAGCGATTTTTAATTTGTGGAAGAAGTAATCTTCCCTGTCCTAAAGATAAGCATTTTTTCAAATTAAACATTACTAAAAAAAACAAATCGCTATTTGTCAAACAGTAGACATGAAATGTCTTAACATATTATAGGTAATTTTAACTGAATAGTGTCAATTTTTACATCATTAATGAGCTTAGGCTTATATGTATTCTGTAGTATAGTTGATATCACAAAAGTTCACAATAGGCAGATGTTTTCACATAAATTAGATCCAAAATATATTGTTATATAACTGATTCACATGGTTTTTATTTTTACCATATTTCCAACTACACTGTCACCTCCATGGCAGCACCTATGTTTTATTTAATGTTTCAAAGGGGATCATAGAAAGTTGAGGAACACAATAAAATGCATTAAATTATCAGATTAATGGAATTATTTATGTATATCTCTTCAATAATGTAGAACATTGTGCTTACATAAGTAAGAATGCTATGTCATGAGGCCGTAGGATAAGACAGTCCCGTTTCCATGCCAAAAATCTTTGTAATACATCATCGGCATCCCCACTGGTAGAAACTTGGTTTTTATCTGACCACAATTCCAAGGAGGACAGCATCACAGTCAATTTGAACGGAGTAAACATCTAAAAATAAGATTAATGGCATATTTATTCAAGTAACACAAATTATTACATAAAAGCAGTATATAAAAAATAAAGAAAAAATTCAGTTCATTATTTTGGGTACTGAATCAATTAAAGGCCTTTAACTCATTAATTTGTCATGACAGAATACAAATTATTTTCAATGATTTTTCATAAAATTATAAATGTAAAAGAGTTAAAACTTACAGTGTTGACAAGGCCAATAATCTGGATAATTTTCTGTGTTACAGCCATCATTTCTGATCCCATATAATCATACTGAAAAACAAATTTTTTTATGATTTTTTAAAAATTATGAGCAATAGGGCCAGCCCGCTGGTGTAGCAGTTTGTTGCACTTCATTGGCCCCGGGTTCACAGGTTCAAATCCCAGGCGTGTCAAGCCACGCTGCGGCGGCATCCCATATAACGTAGAGGAGGATGGGCACGGATGTTAGCCCAGGGCCAATCTTCCTCAGCAAAAAGAGGAGGATTGGCAATGGATATTAGCTCAGGGCTAATCTTTCTCACAAAAAAAAAAAAAAAATTGTGAGCAACAGCAATTTTTTAGTATAGTGATTATATCTTGGTGATATATTCAGGCAGAAAAACTATAGGATTTGTCAATCAATTTAAAGCATACTAATATAAATATGATAACATTTATAATAAAAAGCAAAGTGAAAATTCATACTTGGACATTCGAAACAGATTCTCACTTGTTATATATTTTAAAGACACCTTTGAGCAGAAACAATCAAAATCACCAAGAGGTACTAAAATAACTTCATGGATTTCTCCCTATTACAAAGGGATTTCTTGAGTTAGAAATTTTCTATGACACAGAGGGAATCATAGCATCTCCAGTTGCACGCTTAGTAAATAAAGAAGATCACATAAATAAGGAACCATAAAACAATAATCAAAATGCTCAAATACATCTACAAGAAAAAAGACAGAAATCACAATGATGTAAAGTAAAATTACATGGAGTATGATTCAAAAAGTTTGATAAATAATATGATGAAATATTGTGAAGGAAAGGAGAAAGGAAAGCAGTTGTCCTCTGAAACTGGTAAATTCTTGAAAAGATACGGACTCATTTTGGAGAGCTCAATGAATACACTGCTCTTTGGTGCATATTTAGAAAATGCTTAATACCTCTGCAAAGTTGCCAATTTTACAAATCGAAAACAAAGAATCCTACCAAATCTTAGAAATCTGTATAGCTTGTTCACTCACAATTATAATAGTTATTGAAATTGACGTACTGTTTACAAATGTTCATAAAAGAAGAAATGTAAAATTAATTACAAATTTCTGTTGGATGAATTCAAAATTAAATATATTCCAGATAAAATGTTTTTCTAGTCATACAAAAGACACTGCATTATGCATGTGTTAGATATATGAACTATATTTCTATAAAATACACAAATAATAAAATTATTATTTATGACAATCTGTTTGCAAACACTCAAGATCATCAAATAGTAGAGGTATAATTTCCTGTACTAAATGTTATGACACATTGGAAAATATCACTAGCTCCAAAGGTTTATTCCACAAAGACAAAATTCTCAATATATGAGGAAGACAGAGCAATGCTTAATTAGTACATGCCATAAAAATATGGAAAACAAAATTGACACAATTAAATGAATAATTTAAGAAACCCACAATAATAGTTCAAGATATTAACACAATCCTCTCAGTAACTGATAGGACAAGAGGGCAAAAACTCAGTAAACACAGAAGGCCTGAACAACATGGTTAAAAGATTTGACTCATTAATACATATAGAGCACTGCATCCAACAAGCGCAGAGCATAATAAATCTTTTCCAAATGCATATGGAACATTTACAAAATTGACCATACACTGGGCCATAAAGGAAGCCACAATACATTTCAAAGATTTCACATCATTCAGATCATGTTCTTTCACAATATGGAGTAAAACAAAATATGAATAACAAAAACATAACTTGAAAATCCCCAAATATCTTGACTCTAACCAATATAATTCTAAATTAACCAAAGGTCAAATAGAAACATACACACACACACACACATACACACACAAACACACACAAATGAATTAGAAAATAATTTTTTTAAACTAAATGTTGATGGAAATCAGACATATCAAAACCTGTGTTACTAGACACAAACCAAAAAACCTTGTATTCTATAACTACTTTGACTAGATATAAATGTTTAACCATGAATATATTAGAAAATAAGAAATGTATAAAATCAGTGATCTTAATATCTAAACCAAAGAAACTGGAAGGGAGGAAATAAAGAAAAGAGAAGAAAGCAATAAATTGGAAAATGAACATAAACAACCCCAGAAATCCAAAAATAGGTTCTTTGAAAAGATGAATGAATACATGACAAACCCTTAATAAGCACTATCAGGAAAATAAGAGAGATGATATGAATTACCATTATCAGGAATGAAAGAGAGATCTAACTATAGATCCTACAAGATATTAAAATGATAACAATGGAGTATAAAAATGCTTATGCCAATAACTTTTTAAATTTTGATAAATTTGAAAATATCATTGAAAACACTATTTACCCAAACTGACTCAGATAAAGTTCAAAAAAATATAATCATATAACTATAAAAACTGGAACATGTAATAATAACCCTTTCCAAAAATAAATCACCAAGCTGAGAGGGCTACAAAAGCAAATTCTTACAGACACTGAAAGAAGAAATAAAAACATTCATACACAAAATCTTCCACAATATCAGAAAAAGGTTAAAGACATCCTAATTTGTTTTATGAAACCAGCACTACCTTAACAACAGCTTAACCAGAAAAGATCACTGTTTTGCTATTCTTATCAAAAATACAAATTCTCAATCTAATCATGAGAAAACATCAGGCAAACTCATATTGAAGTACATTCTGCAAAATAACTGACTGGTAAGTATCTTCCAATACAAGAAAGGTACCAAGAAAGATAAAGAAAGGTGAGAAGGGATAAGAAAGATAAAGACCATGGTACTATAACAGATTAGAGGAGAATAAAGACAGGACAACTCATTAAGTAGTAGATAATAACAACAAACAAACACATAGAGACAGATTGGATTGGTGGTTACCAGAGGGGAAGCTGGGAGGGAGGAGGGTGAAAGGGATAATTAGGCACATGTGCAGTGATGGATCGTAATTCGTATTTGGGTGGTGAACATGAGAACATAATGTAATCCATGCAGAAATAGAAGTATAATGATGTACACCTGAAATTTATACAATGTTATAAACCAATGTTACCACAATAAACAAACAAAAAATAAATAAATAAATAAACATAGAAAAAACAAAACAAAAGACATGACAACTCAATGGAATGTAGGATCCTGGATTGGAGGCTGGACTAGAAAAACAACATTTGTGGGGAAACCATCAAAATCTAAACAAAACCTACAGACCAGTATTGTAAGAATGTTAATTTTAGTGTTTTGATGACTCTATTATTAAACTAAAGAGCAAAGAGAAATCACCAATAGCAATGGTGAGAAATAGAAATGGTGAAATCACTACAACTTCATCAGTTTTTACAAGATAATAAGAGAATATTATGAACAAATTTATTCCAATAATTTGAAAACTTAGATAATATGAAAAAATTCCTTAAAAACTTAACTAATAGAAAGTGAAACAAAACTTCAAAAATCTGAACTGCTCTATATATGCCAAAGCAATTAAATCTGTACTTAAAAATATTTCCTCCAAGAAAACTTAACATCTACATGGCTTCAGAGGTGAATTCTTCCAAATATATATGGAAGAGATCAAACCCATATGTATAAATTCTTGAACAGAATACAGGAAGAACAAAACTCACCAACTCATTTTATGAGGCCTACATAATCTTGATATCACACAGTGAAACAAAACATTATAGGAAAGGAATATTATACACCGTTATTTCATGAACATAAACCCTAAAATCCTAAACAGAATACTAAATAAAAGACCCATGATTTGTAAAAATGGATAAAATATATTAAACAAGTAGGATATATTTTAGAAACACAAAGGTGGTTTTAAAACTATATGATCTTCTCAATGGGTGCAGAAAAAAAAGCATTTGATAAAATTCAACAACTGTCCATGATTTAAAAAATCTCAGAAAGCCAAGAATCTATGGGTACTTTCTCAATATTATAAAGGTTGTCTACCAAAAACTAAAGGGAAACATGGTACTTATAGAAAATGGCTACTCTATAAGGTAGGAAAAGGTTAGGAATGTACACAATACATTCATATGTTTTGGAGAGACCAGCTAAGACAATAAAGCAAGAAAAGGAAATATAAGCAAAAAAATAAAAATACAAAAGCAAGAAAAGGAAATAAAAAATTAGAAAAGAGAAATTAAAAGTGTCATCATTCACAGATATGATTGTGTACATAGATTTTCAAAGTAATCTACAAAAAAAACTCTCATAAGAATTAACAAGTGAATTATGCAGGATCACAGGATATAAGATGAATACATAAAAAATCCATTGTATTTCCATAAACTAGCAAGAAAAACTGAAATGTTAAAGTAAAAAAAAAAATTTATTAGCCATTTACTAGTAAAAAAAAAACCCCATTTGATGGACCATCAAATACATAACAATAAAACAAAAAAGGATGTTCAAGACCACTACAGAACACTAGTGAAAGAAATTAACAAAGAATGTAAACATATGTATTTACGGATTGGAAGACTCAATACTGTTAAGATAACAATTCTCCTCAAAGTGATCTGAGTATTCAAATTAATCCCAAAAGCAGAATCACAGTTGTTTTCTGTGTTCGTATGTGTGTGTGTGTATGGCAATTTGTAGAGCAATTCTAAAATATATTTAAATGCAAAGGACCCAGAATAGTCACAGCAATAGTGAAGAATAAGAAGAGGATTTAAACAAATATCTTAAATGACAATAAAGCTATAGTAAGTACGGCAGTGTGATACTGATTCAACAAAAAATAAATAGGCAAACAGAAAAGAATAGAGATTCAGGAAATAAGCCATACGTATTCCATGACTTTTTAAAAATTGCCAACACAACTGAATGAGATAAGATAGGTCTTTTTTATAAATGGTGCTGGAGCAAATGGATATGGAAAAAATAAACCTTAACCTCAACCTCACACCACATACTTTGATCAACTACAGATGGATCAAAAAAATATATATGAAAAATAGGTACATGAAAAGGTGCTCAACATCACTAATCGTCAGGGAAATGCAAATAAAAACCACAATGAGATACCCCCTTTCACCTGTTAGAACGGCTATTATCAAAAAGACAAGAGATATCAAATGTTGGCAAATATGTGAATAAAAGGGAACCCTTGCACACTGTGGGAATGTAAATTGGTTCAGCTGTTATGGAAAACAGTATGTCGGTTCTTTAAAATATTAAAAAGAGAACTAATATGATCCAGCAAAATGAAATCAGTATCTCAAAGAGATATCTGCATTCCCACGTTCACTGCAGTATTATTCACAATAGCCTAGATATGGAAACAACCTAAGTGTCCATCAAAGGATGAATGGACAAAGAAAATGTGGTATATATAGACAATGGAATATTATTCAGTCATAAAAAGAAGAAAATCCTCCCATTTGTAACAATCTAATGAACCTTAAGGGCATTATGCTAAGTGAAATTAACCAGACAGAGAAAGACAAAAACTGTATGGTTTCACTTACATGTAGAAGCTAAAACATATAAAGCAGATTTCATAGAAACAGAATAGAATGGTGGTTGTCACTGGCTGGAAGAAGAGGGAAATAAGAGATGTACCTGTATCAAATGGTACAAACTTTCAGTTATAAAAAGAAGAAGTTCTGAGGATCCAATGTACAGCATAGTGACTAGAGTTAATAATACGGTATTATAAACTTGAAAGTTGCTGAGAGTAGATCTTAAGTATTCTCAACACACACACACATGCACACACGAAAGAAAAAAAGAGTTAACTATGTGAGGTGATGGATGTGTTAACTATCTTGATCTTGGTAACAAATCCATAATGTATACGTATATAAAATCATCACGTCATATACTTTAAATACATACAATTATATTTGTCAATTATTCCTCAAAAAAGTTGTAAAAAATAATAAGTGAATTGGTAAAATGGTAAATACCCGGTATGTTCAAAGAAAACAATGTGACTAGAGAGGCTGGAGCAGGTTAAGGGAAGGGCAAGGCTGTCAGGAAGTGAAGTCAAAGATATACAGGGCTGGAGGCTGGCCCGTGGCGCAAGTAGTTAAGTGCGCGCGCTCCGCTGTGGCGGCCTGGGGTTCGCCGGTTCGGATCCCAGGCGCTCACCGATGCACGGCTTGGAAAGCCATGCTGTGGCAGCGTCCGATATAGAGTGGAGGAAGATGGGCACGGATGTTAGCCCAGGGCCAGTCTTCCTCAGCAAAACAAAGAGGAGGATTGGCAGATGTTAGTCCTCACAAAACAAAACAAAACAAAAAAGATATACAGAGCTGACTGGGGATGGGAGGCGGGTAGACAGTGTAGGACATTCTAGGCTAGTTTGGGTTCTGGTCATAACTAACACCTGAAATAAAATATCTCTATTTGGAATGATAAAAAAAAATTCCATTATGTCTTTGAAATTAAGCAAAAATTTTCATTAAGTTTAAAGAGAGAGAGAGGGAGGGAGGGAAGAAGGAAGGGAGGGAGGGAGGGAGGAAGGAAGGAAGGAAAGAAAGAAAGTGGGAAAGAAGGAGGGAAGGCGGAAAAGTTTGACTTACCAAAGCTTTTTCCACTATAATGTGCATTTCTAGATATCGGGGTAATAGTTTTGAAAGAGTTTTCTTCTGAAAAAAAAGAAAAGAGATTTAACAAATGTTAACATGTATTGAATTTGTTAAGTGCAAAGAGTAACATGTAAAGAAGGCAAAAAGAATGCATATAAAACTCTCATGAGGACTTAAATATAAAAATTAATTGCAAATCAGAAAATTTCACTTGAAAGCATATTCCAGGTTTAAACGAGTGCCAGTGAGCCTACTAGAGTAATGTAGGAGGCTAGGTACTCTCTATTAACACTGAATGAGAAAGTGAATATAAGGACACACATTCTGTTGTGTTCATCACATGACAAATCTACATTACCAGTTCACACTTGAGAATTCTTCACGGACTCTCCCCCTAAAGACTATGGTCATCAACTGTGCCACACTGGAAATCTTTCATTCATTCAGCAGAAAAGCATAGGAAATGTTTAAGAACTCATAGTCGACATAGAAATTCAGGTAGTGTGACTTGTACTACCAACCATATGGGTACACAGAAAAGAACTGAATGTATACTATCAGAAATAATTCTGTAGCTCCAACCATAGGCTGTGTGTCCCATTTGATATGATGTAATAATCTTTGTGCCAAGTCAGTCAGAGGTAAATCAATTTATTACATCATCATTTAGCACGTTAATGGTGATTTTTACATAAGCTATATTTCTACCACATTGAAATCCCATTTCTCATACAGAAATTTCAAAGAAACCAAAATTTCTTCCTTGATCCATGTATATTGATCACTAAATATAAGAGTAAGGAGGGTACAAAGATTGGGTCTGTCATAAAATAGCCTAGGTTAAAACAAGCAAACGAACTGGACTCAGTGGGTAAAGCCTAGGTTTAAATGTTTGTTTATATTTCCATAGGTGAGGCAAGTACGCCTGCATGCTATACGTCTATTGCTGTCCTTATCTATGTGTCTGTCTGTCTGTCTGACTACATGTATATATGCAATTTCGTAGGAAAGAAAGTGCTCTTCACTCTCATTTTCCCTCATAAAATGCTGAAATACGTGGGTTTGGTCTCCTAAGCACTCTTGTATTATTTTCTCTACAACTTTTCAACACTTACTAGAGTTATAACAATGGTGATAATATAATTTATTGTTCTAACTAGAATAATGTGGGCTACACTAAGTGCACTAGGGGGGGCACTAGAAAAACCTAAATTACATAATTATTGAAATTGACATTTAGTTCAATTTTATTACTTTGGAAGACATAAAAATATTTCTACGCAAAAGTTATTTTCAAACTAGATTTTTTTCTAAATATATATATAAGTGTACACAAAGCCAAAATTTTTAAAGCTTTTCATTGATTAAAAATATAATAAGTAAAATAATCTTTCTTGATAAACACTCACGTACATTAGTTTCTTAGCTATTATCTCCCTCTAATATTTCTGATAATTTTGGAACATTATTTATTTTCAATATCATCTTAAATTTTCATTATTCTGTTTATGATTTTGTTTAAAATGGCATTTTATGGCTAATATATTTGAAATTATCAATACCTTCAATTGACTGTATTCTAAACACAAAAATATTTTTAAATGGTAAAAAACCCTCTCTGAAGGTGATGACATATCGTCTAAATTCAGAGAAAATTCTGATGAATGGAGGATATTCATAATTCTAGTTATATTATGATAGAAACCAAAAAATATTTTAGGTCAAATATATTGTAGAGTTAAAATTCTTAGGCTCATCCAGAATATCCTTGTTTGATCATGTTTTATGAGATCCAATTTTTCAAATAATTTTCTTCTCTATGTGGTCCTTCTGCCAATTGTTGTGCACCTAAGAGAAAAATCAATACTGAGGGAATGATTTTTTTCCTTTGTGTTCAACATTAATTTCAAAAATAATTTCTATTTTCGTTACTCTTATTGTACACATATAAAAATATAAGTAAATGTTGACAACCACGTCTTCTAGATTGCAGCTTGAGTGAATATAAATTGTGTGCACTATAACCAATTTGAAGTATGTTTATGCACAGTAGGTTTTATATTTCAATGATGACATTCCTTTTACCCCAACTTGTTGCCCTTCCAAATCCATATTCTTATTATCACAAAATAAATCAATTTGGAGTGACGTCAGCATCATGGCAGAGTGAGCGTTCCCGTAAACTCTTCCTCTGATAAGATACAACAAAAGTAACAGTCACAGACCAACAACGGACTTCTAGACAGTGAAAAGCAAGATTGAAAACATCCACATTGCCGCACATCTAAGAGAGGAAGGTGCTGGGACCCCGGAGGAAGTGGGGAGAGGTAAGGAGAACTCCTCTCCCTCCCCATCAGATCAGTGATCCAGGTCCGTTGGCTCCCAGAGATGGGGGAGAGGCGGCCCTCTGCAGGGAAACCGTAGCTCTTCAGGTTCTCTCAGCCAGTGGGAAACTCCCACACAGAGGACTCAGAACAGCTACAGGGCTACCCTCAACATCTGAGCACCCCAGGAGAGTGGAAACGAGGGGCGAGTGAGAAGCCCTCCACGCCAGGGACCCAGAAGGCAAAAGAGAGAGCCCCCCCCTTCCCTGAAAGATGGAAAGTGCAAATCAGCCAATCAGACCAGACCAAGTGGCCTGCCAATGGCAGGGAACAGCCAGGGCAGAGTGCAGGGGGCTCAGATTACACAGCCCTTAACCTCCACACGGTGGGGGTGGGTGGAAATTGCAACCAGATATTTCCAGGATGAGGAAAAATAAAGCCAATACAGGAACCACAGTGCAAAGGTACATGAAATCACCAGACCAGAAGGAAAATGACAAGCACCCAGAAACCAACCCAGAAGATACAGAAATCCATAACCTAAATGACACAGATTTCAAAATAGCTTTCATAAAAAAACTCAAACAAATATGAGATAACACAGAGAAACAATTCAATGAGTTTAGGAGTTTCTTCACAAAAGAGATTGAAATCATAAAGAAAAACCAATCAGTATTGATGGAGATGAGGAACACAATGGAGGAGATAAAGGAGAATCTGGAATCTTTAAAGAGCAGAGCTGACAATATAAAGGAAAGAATTAGCATTGTAGAGGATAGGAATACAGATATGCTCCAGATGGAAGAGGAGAGAGAACTGAGACTAAAAAGAGATGAAGAAAGTCTCTGAGAAATATCTCACCCTATTAGGAAATGCAACATAAGAATTATAGGTATTCCCGAGGGAGAAGAGAGGGAAAGAGGAACAGAGAGCCTATTCAAGGAAATAATAGCTGAGAACTTCCCAAATCTGGGGAAGGAGCAGGAAATACCAGTAAGTGAAGCCAATAGGTCACCTAAATACATCAACAGGCAAAGGCCCAATCCACCACATGCAGTGGTAAGGCTGGCCAAAGTCAATGAAAGAAGAAACAATATTAAGGGCAGCTAGACAAAAACAAAAAATAACGTACAAAGAACTCCCATCAGGCTCTCAGCAGATTTCTCAACAGAAACTTTACAGGCTAGGAGAGACTGGAATGATATATTCAAAATACTGAAAGCCAAAAACCTGCAGCCAAGAATACTCTATCCAGCAAAATTTCCTTCAAATATAATGGAGAAATAGCAACTTTCTCAGATAAACAAAAGCTAAGGGAGTTCATGGCCACAAGATCCCCACTACAAGAAATACTCAAGAAGGACCTCGGGCCTGAAAAAAAGAAGAGAAAGAGAATACAAAGCTTGGAGCAAGGAGAAAAATAGGTAGATGAACTCAGAAAAGTAGTATATCTTTACCGGAATAGGTTAGCAACCACTTAAATGCCAAAATCAAAGATCAAAGGAAAGAATTCACCAAAAATAAATATAGCCTCATCAGTGTAAACACACACCCACAACACAAGATAGAATAAGGTATAACAAGAACGACTTAGAAGGGGAAGAGGAAAGATATTGAATTGACTTAGTATAAGGAAATAAGAGGCCATCAGATAATGGACTATCTCATACACAAGATTTTTTATACAAACGTCAAGGTAACCACTAAACAAATAATCAAAACACAATCACATATGATAAACAAAGAGAAAACTAGAAGAGTCATAAGACAGAACAACCAAACTGAATTGTCAGTCTGAAACAAATGGCACAAGAAACAAAGTAAATGCAAAAGAACTGGATAATAAGTGACAAAACAGCAACATTAAGCCATCATATATCAATAATTACCCTAAATGTAAATGGATTGAACTCTCCAATCAAAAGATACAGAGTGGCAGGATGGATTAAAAAGGAAGACCCAACAATATGCTGCCTCCAGGAAACACACCTCAGCTCTAAAGACAAGCACAGCCTCAGAGTGAAAGGATAAGAGACAATACTCCAAGCTAATGGCAAAAAAAGAAAGCAGGTGTTGCCATACTCATATCAGACATTGTAGACTTCAAGATAAAACAGGTTAAGAGAGACAAAGAAGGGAAATATATAATGACAAAAGGGACACTCCACCAAGAAGACTTATCACTTATAAATATATATGCACCCAACATAGGAGCACCAAAGTACATAAAGTAACTATTAACAAACCTAAAAGGAGACATTAACAACAACACAATAAAAATAGGGGATCTTAATACCCCACTTAAATCAATGGATAGATCATCCAGACAAAAAGTCAATAAAGAAATAGTGGACATAAATGAAAAACTGGACGAGATGGACCAGGTAGACACATACAGAGCACTCCATCCAAAAACATCTGACTGCACATTCTTCTCAAGCGCGCATGGAACATTCTCAAGGATAGACTGTATGTTGGGAAACAAAGCAAGCTGCAATAAATTTAAGAAGATTGAAATCATAACAACATATCATTTCAGACCATAATATTATGAAACTGGAAATCAACCACAAAAAAAAAAAACTGGGAAAGTGACAAAAATGTGGAGATTAAACAACATGCTACTGAACAACCAATGGATCATTGATGAAATTAAAGGAGAAATCAAAAACTATCTGGAAACAAATGAAAATGAAAATATGCCAAACCAAATCATATGGGATGCAGCAAAAGCGGTCCCAAGAGGGAAACTCATAGTGATACAAGCCCACCTTAATAAACAAGAAAAAGCCCAAATAAGCAACCTTAAACTACACGTAACAGAACTAGAAAAAGAAGAACAAAGTCTAAAGTCAGCAGAAGGAGAGAGATAATAAAAATCAGAGCAGAAATAAGTGAAATTGAGACCAAAAAGACAGTAGAAAGGATTAATGAAAGAAAGAGTTTGTTCTTTGAGAAGATAAACAAAAATGACAAACCCTTAGCCAGACTTAATAAGAAAAAAAGAAAAAAGACTCAAGTACATAAAATTAGAAATGAAAGAGCAGAAATTAGAACAGATACCACGGAAATACAAAGGAGTATAAGAGAATACTATGAGAAATTATATGCCAACAAATCGGACAACCAGAACAAATGGATAAATTCTTAGACTCACACAACCTCCCAAAACTGAACCAAGAAGAAATGGAGAATCTGAATAGACCAATCACAAGTAAAGAGATTGAAATAGTAATCAAAAACCTCCCCAAAAACAAAAGTACACAACCAGATGGCTTCTCTGGTGAATTTTAACAAAGGTTCAAAGATTTAACACCCATCCTTCTCAAACTGTTCCAAAAAATAGAGGAAGATGGAATAATTCCTAAATCATTCTATGAGGCCAACATCACCCTAATACCAAAGCCAGACAAAGACAATACAAAGCAGGCAAATTACAGGCCAATATCGCTGATGAACATAGATGCAAAAATCCTCAACAAAATATTGGCAAACCAGATACAGCAATATATTAAAAAGATCATAAACCATGATCAAGTGGGAGTTATACCAGGGACTCAGGTATGGTTCAACATCTGCAAATCAATCACCATGATACACCACATCAACAAAACAAAGAATAAAAACCACATGGTCATCTCAATAGACGCAGAGAAGGCATTTGACAAGATACAACATCCATTTATGATAAAAAACTCTCAACAAAATGGGTATAGAAGGAAAGGACCTCAACATAATAAAGGCTGTTTATGATAAACCCACAGCCAACATCATACCCAATGGGGAAAGACTGAAAGCCATTCCTCTGAGAACAGGAACGAGGCAGGGCTGCCCACTCTCACCACTCCTATTCAACATAGTACTGGAGGTTTTGGCCAGAGCAATTAGGCAAGAAAAAGGAATAAAAGGAATCCAGATAGGCAACGAAGAAGTGAAACTCTCAATATTTGCAGATGACATGATTTTATATATAGAAAATCCTAAAGATTCCATTGGAAAACTATTAGAAATAACAACTACAGCAAAGTCGCAGGGTACAAAATCAGTCTACAAAAATCACTTGCGTTTCTGTATGCTAATAATGAACAAACAGAAAAAGAGCTCAAAAAGATAATACCATTTGCAATGGCATCAAAAAGAATAAAATATCTAGGAACGAATCTTACCATGGAGGTGAAAGACCTATACAATGAAAACTACAAGACTTTATTGAAAGAAATCAATGATGACATAAGGAAATGGAAAGACATCCCATGCACATGGATTGGAAGAATAAACATAGTTAAAATGTCTATGTTACCTAAAGCAATCTACAGATTCAATGCAATCCCAATCAGAATCCCAATGACATTCTTCACAGAAATAGAACAAAGAATACTAAAATTCATAGGGGCAACAAAAGACCACGAATAGCTAAAGAAATCCTAAGAAAAAAGAACAAATATGGAGGCATCACAAACTCTGACTTCAAAACATATTACAAAGCAATAGTAATCAAAGCAGCATGGTACTGGTACAAAAACAGACACACAGATCAATGGAACAGAATTGAAAGCCCAGAAATAAAACCACACATATACGGACAGCTAATTTTCGACAAAGGAGCTAAGAACATAAAATAGAGAAAGGAAAGTCTCTTCAATAAATGGTGTTGGGAAAACTGGACGGCCACATGCAAAAGAATGAAAGTGGAGCACCTGCTATCGCCATCCACAAAAATTAACTCAAAATGGCTCAAAGACCTGAAGATGAGACCTGATACTATAAAACTCATACAAGAAAATATAGGCAACACACTATTTGACACTGGTCATAAAGGAATCTTTTCGGATGCTATGCCTACCCAGGATAGGGAAACTAAAGAAAAAATAAGCAAGTGGGACTTTATCAGATTAAAGAGCTTGTACAAGACAAATGAAACCAGAATCAAGATGAAGAGACAACTCACCAGCTGGGAGAAAATATTTGCAAAACATATATCTGACAAGGGGTTAATCTCCATAATATATAAAGATCTCACACAACTGAACAACAAAAAAACAAACAACCCTGTCAAAAAATGGGCAGAGGAAACGAACAGACACTTCTCCAAAGAAGATATACAGATGGCCAATAGGCACATGAAAAGATGTTCAACATCACTAATCACCAGTGAAATGCAAATCAAAACAACACTAAGATATCACCTCATTGCCGTTAGAATGGCTATAATCACCAAGACAAAAAACAATAAATTTTGGAGAGGATGTGGAGAAACGGGAACCCTCATACACAGCTCATGGGAATGCAAACTGGTGCAGCCTCTATGGAAAACGGTATGGAGATTCCTCAAAGAATCAAAAATAGAAATACCCTATGATCCAGCTATCCAATTACTGGGAGTCTATCCAACGAACCTGAAATCAACAACCCAAAAAGCCTTATGCACCCCTATGTTCATTGTAGCATTATTCACTACAGCCAAGAAGTGGAAGCAACACAAGTGTCCCTCGACTGATGATTGGATCAAGAAAATGTGGTATATATATACAATGGAATACTAATCAGCCATAAAATAGACAAAATTGTCCCATTTGCAACAACATGGATGGGCCTGGAGGGTATTATGTTAAGCAAAATAAGCCAGAAAGAGAAAGACAAACACTATATGATCTCACTCATATGTGGAATATAAACAAACACATGGACAGAGAAAATTGTATTGTGGTTTCCAGGGACAATGGGGGTAGGAGGTGGACACAAGGGGTGAAGGGAGACATATATATGGTGATGGACAAACAAAATGTACAACCCCAAATTTCACAATGTTATAAACTATTAAAACATCAATAAAAGAAAAATAAATACATACATAAATAAATTTATCTTTAATATCTAAGTTTTGGTGTTGTTGTTGTTGTTGTTTTTGTGAGGAAGATTAGCCCTGGGCTAACAACTTTGCCCATCTTCCTCTACTTTATATGCGGGACACCTGCCACAGCACGGCTTGATAAGTAGTGCATAGGTCCGCACCCGGGATCCCCAAACCCTTGAATCCCGGGTCGCCAAAGCGGAGTGTGAACTTAACCACTACGCCACCAGGCTGGCCCCTTTAATATGTAAGTTTCAAAATGAACTTTCAATAATCTTCACCATAATGTCAGATACGTCACTTTCAATAAAATGATCTTCAAAACTCATTAATTTATTAATAATTTTCATTTTCTTTATTTTTAATTTTTATTCATTTAGAAAATCCACTGAATCATAGAAAATTGCCAAAATACATCAGAGATCTCATGTATCATTCACTCTGTTTCCCCCAATGGTTACATCTTGCAAACCATATGACATTATCAAAACCAGGAAACTGACTTGGTACAACGTGCGTGTGTATATTTCTATGTCATTTTGTCATGTGTACATTTATGTAACCACCATTGCAACCAAGATACAGATCTTTTCCATGACCACAAAGATCTCCCTTTTGTATCTCTTTAAAGTCACATGCACTTCCAACCTCCCCATTTTCTTAACCTGTGACAACCATTGATCTTCTCTCCATTTCTATATATTGTCATTTTAAGAAGGTTACATAAATGTAATCATACTGTATGTGCCCGTCTGACATTGGCTTGCTTCATTCTTCATATTGCTCTTGAAATTCATCCAAGTAGTGTGTGCATCAATAGTTTGTTCCCTTTGTTGATGTGTAGTACTCTGAGGTGTGAATGTACCATAGTTAAACCATTCACCTACTGAAGGATATTTTGGTTGTTTTTAACTTTTGGCTGCTACAAATGAAGCTTCTGCGACCATTTGTGTATAGGTTTTTGCATGGATATAAATTTTAATTTCTTCTGGATACACGCCCAGATATTTGATTGCTGGGTTGTCTGATAAGTGTACATTTAGTATTTTTTAAGAATATTTTCTTCAATGGCTGTACCATTTTCATTTCCACCAGCAATGCACGAAAGATCTAGTTATCCTAAGTCCTCATCAGCATTTGATAGTCATTATTTTTTTATTTTAGCTGCTCTAATAGGTGGAGAATAATATCAGATAATGATCTTAATTCGCATTGTCCTAAAGGCTAGTGATGATGTACATCTTTTCATGTGTTTTGTTTTGTTTCGTTGTCAGCTGTATATTCTCTTTAGTGAAATGTCTCTTCAGGTTTTGCCTATTTTCTAACTGTATTGCTTGCCTGTTAATGCTGACTTTGAGAGTTATTTATATAGTCTAGATAGCAGTCCCTTGTCATATTCTCCCATTCTGTAGCTTGTCTTTTCATTATTTTCACAGGGTTTTTTTGCAGATAAAAATACTTTAATTTTAAGGAAGGCCAATTCATCTTTTCCTTTCTTTTATGGATCATGCTTTTGGTATTATGTCTAAGGATTTTTTGCCAAGTCCTAGGTCCTCGCATTTTTCCTATGTTTCTTCTAAAGATTTTATAGTTTATTTTTAAATCTATGATCAATTTTGAGTTAATTTTTGTATATGGTATGAGATTTAGGTCATAGCTCATTTTATTGCCAATGGATATTCAACTGTTCCAGTACCATTTGCTGAAAAGACTATCCTCCCTTCATTGAATTGCTTTTATTTTGTGTAGGTCTATTTCTGAGTTCCCTATTCTGATCCATTGCTGAATGTGTCTATCTTTCCACACATACCACACAATCTTGATTACTGTAGCTACATAAGGCATCTTGAAATCAAGTAGAGTAGTTCTTCCTACTTTATGACTCTTTTCAAAATTATTTTAGCTATTTTAGTTTCTTCGACTTTCCATTTACCTTTTAGACTAAGCTTATATATAGCTTTAAAACTTCTTTCTGGAATTTTGTTAGGAATCATATTAAATCTATAAATTAATTTGGAGGAAAATGGAATATATACTCTACTGAGTCTTCCAATCCGTGAACATGGTATGTCTCTCCATTTGTCTCTCCATGATATGTCTACTTTGATTTATTACATCAGCATTTTGTAGTTTTCAGTATACAAAGTCTGTATATATTTTGCTCGCTATCTACCTGCAATATTTGTGTCCTCCAAAATTCTTATGCTGAAACCCTAATCCCAATGCAATTGTATTTGGAAGTGGGACCTTCCAAAGGTAATTAGGCCATGAAGCTAAATAATAAATGGGATTAGTGCCCTTATAAGAAGAGACCAGAGAGCTAGCTAGCTTCTCTCCACCATATGAGGACACAGCAAGAAGACAGCCACCTATATAAGAGGAAGAGGGCATTCACCAAGAATCTGAATATGCTGGCACCCTGATCTCAGTCTTCTAGGCTCTAGAACTGTGAGAAATAAATATTTGTTGTTTAAGCCAACCAGTCTATGGTAATTTGTTATAGCAGCCCAAACTGACTAAGACACTGTTTATTTCCTTTTTGAATGATTGTAAATGGTATGTTTTTTCCTACAGTTTCCACATAGTCATCTCTAATACATAGAAACACAGTTGATTTTTGAACATTCATCAAGTATTCTGTGACTCTGCTGACTAAACTTATTAGTTCTAGGAATTATTTTCTACATTTCCTGAGATTTCTAAGGAGACAATCATGTCATCTGCAAATGGCGACATTTTAGGGCTTCCTTTCTGATCTGTATGCATTTTATTTCCTTTTCTTGCCTTATTATCCTGCCTAGGAATCCAACACTATTTTAAATAAGGGTGGAGAGAGTGGACATCCTTGCCTTGTACCAAATCTTAAGAGAAAAGTACTTAGTCTTTCTTCATTAATATTATGTTTGCTGTAGGTTTTTATAGGCACTTTTTAAAGATCTAGAACAAGTTCCTCTCTATTCCAAGGTCATTGAGAATTTACATAATAAATGGATGTTGAATTTTGCCTTATTTTTTTCTGTATCAGTTGAGAAGAATGTGTAACTTTTCTTTTTTAACCTAGTAGTATGGTAGATTATTTTGATTTATTTTCAAATATTGAACCAGACTTCCATTGCTGGATAAACCCTGCTTAGTCATGGTGTCCAATCCTTTTTATAAGTTACTCAATTACTTTTGATGGTGTTTTCTTCAGAATTTTTACATTTATATTCATGTGCTGTATTCATCTATGAGTTTATTTGTTTTGTACTGTCTGTATCTAGTTTTAGCATAAGGACAATAGTGTCCTCACAAAATGAGTTGTAAAGTGTTGACTCCTCTTTAATTCTCTGGAGAAACTGTATAGAATTGGCACTATATCTTCTTTTAACATTTATTATAAATTTCCCATAAATCCATCTTCATCAGAGAGATTTTGTGTTTGAGAGCTTTTTTCATTGAAAATTCAATTTTTAATGGCTACAGGACTATTCAGGTTGTCTATTTTATCTTGGTTGAGTTTTGGTAGTGGGTCATTTTTAAGATATTAGCCCTTTATTTACATTGTCAAATTTATATAATTAGAGTTGTTGGCAATATTGGAGATTTGGTTTCAGATTAGAGAGTAGAAAACTGGAAAGAGTGCTGCTTCCGTATGTAAAACAGAGAAAAACCTGGACAAAGTACATATTAATGATTTTTCTTGAACCCATCAAAAAACTGGGACTGCAGATTAAACCACTAACCAAAATCTGGAGAGAGAAATATGCCTGCAGAGATGACCAGGAAGCAAGTATTTGCTTACCTGATTTGGATGACACCAAATGCCACATAAGCTGGTAAGGATATTCAGCTAGAAATTTTGGCTGAATTTTTAAAGGCCAAGCTTGTGCAAGCATCAAAGTATGAAGACTCTGAGAGCCATAAAAATATTTGGTTTCATAGCTTCTTACAGGGTCTTTCTCCAGAATCCCCACAAGCTACTCACAATGAGAACTGGAGAATATACTGAAAAAGACTCCTTCCTGGTGCTGGCTGGTGGGGAGGAACATCAGCCACCGTGGAAACTCTACCCAAACTCCTCTCCTCTATCTCCTCTCTGATACAAAAACCTTAATCTACTGGAGAAAGGGTAAGGAGTTTTGTACCTGAGGGCACTGGTGAAAGGGAGGCTGGGAGAGGGAAGAGGGAAATAAAGGTCTAATTCTGGAGGCAGAGGAAGGAATACTTGCTAGGCCCAGTATTACAACTGGAGGAGAGAGGTAGAGACATTTGTGAGAACTACATCCTCAAATCCAGGCTCAAAGTACCTTCCTAACACCGAGTCTTAATCCAAACATCAGAGAATTTCTCTGTTCTCTGCTGTATGCCTAACCCATGTTCTATGCTAAAATGTGTCAAGAAAAAAATTACAGTAGAGGCAGCAGGGGGATCTGGAAGAAACAGATTTTATCTGTAATGACTCAAAACAAAACCAAGTGGACAAATTCAAAGCCAAGCAGAGAACAGACATCCCTCTAGGAAATTATCATTCACTATTAACAAAGATATCAGTAAAAGGAATGTGAAGCCTCTGGAAGGTACACTGAGTGTAGCCATAGCAATAACACACATAAACAGGCCTACATTCTGACTAGATTAATATAAACTTTCAAACGAAAGGCCTAGCAGAAACAAAGGTATGCTCATATCCGAGCCTAAAAAAATATTTAATTCAGTATCTACTGCCTTATGTAACATGTCTAGCTTTCACCAAAAAAATGAGAAGGTATACAGACACGCAAGAAAAAAATGCAATATGAAAGCTATACAAATCATGAGAATCAGACTGATAAATGACACAGATGTAAGAACTATCAGAAAGAAGATTTAAAGCAACTTCAATTAATACATTAAAGGCACTAATGGAAGATATTAAACAACATGCAAGATCATATTTGTAATTTCAACATAAAATACTTCTACCACAACTACCCAATACAGAAAGAAGTTGGTTGACCTGCCCACCTGTGTCTAAGCACACTTTATTTTATCATTGAGTACCTTTGAGTTCTGCTCTTGATAAGGAAATGTTTCTTACCTTATAATTGGAAATGGTCTGGAAAAAGAGAAAAGAGTTCTCTCTGCTTGCCTCTCAGAGAAATCTGTTATTGTAATTTTCCTACAAACTTCTAGACAAAACCAATAAATGTCTGAAAGTAAAAGTAAAAGTTTGCTAACTTATCCTATATTCCTTTTACATAAGAATTAATAATGATATATCACTTAAAAATGAAAAATGCATAATAAAGTTCAAAAATGCCCCACAGGAGGAGGCTGAGCTACAGACAGAAACTACAAATTCCCTACAGTAAAAAAAGATGTGAAAAACAGAAGTTTTGAAGAATACAAATAAATTGACCTAATAAACATCTGTAGAACACTATATAAAACAATTGCTTAATATGGAGAGAAATATACATACTGAAGTCAAACACATTCTCTGAACATGATAAATCTGTATCAAAAAGATATCTAGAAAATCCTCAAATATGCACACTTCTAAACTTCCCATGGGTCAATGGAGCAATAACAAGGAAAATTAGAAAACATGTTATATCAAAAGATTATAAATACATGTTATATAAAATTCATGAAATGGAGTGACGTCAGTGAAAAGTAAGGTGACAATCTCCAAAAATTCTCTCCTACACAAAACTAAAACGAGAACTAGCAAAAACTGTTAGAATCAACTTTTTCAGATCTCTAGAAATTAACCAAAGGCTTACAGCACTCTGGGTAAGGTTTATTCAAAAAAAAATAACTCACCTCAGTAAAACAGTGATATTTGTGGAATTTGAATTTGCCCTAGACTCTTCTCCCATTAACTGAAAGCTAATAGTCTGCATTTGCCATAAATATCAGCAGACTAGCAACCTCCAAAAAAAGAAGAATGTGGCTGGAGCATCTTCAAAGTCTTATTTCTAGAGAAATGTCATGATTTGACCTATTTGTGGTTCCTAGACGACCCACTTCAAACTCTTCTGAATTTGACCTAAATCAGATCTCATCTGGTATGGAAAGCCTTTTTCCCAAAGGTATTTATTGAAAACAATTACAAGCATTTTTTTTAAAACTTCACAGTTCTCTAAGAAAGTAAATAATAGTGGGGCAACAACAGACCAACCAAAAAAACTTAAAAGGAAAAACTGGAGAATGAGATGTCCACATGGAGCTTTGAAAAGCTATGACAAATTTCTGCGAATCTAGAAGGTCACAGACATGTATGGGACTAAGTGCATGCCCAAGGCTGTGTACATGCTTAGGAAAGACCTGAAAAGACTCTAAACTCTCACCGCTGCCTGATTTGCGGCTCTGTGCAGGCAGGAAGTGAAATGAAAGGCATAGCTGTTAACTGCCTGGCTGACTGACATGCACACAGAGATCCTCAGCAAAGACTAGAAGACTTACTAGTTCCAAGGATTTAAAGAAGTCTGTGAGTGATCATTAACCCACCAATAAGATAAGAGAACAGAGACTTCAGCAACTAAACACACCAAAGAATACAAACTTTAGAGAATCAGCCAAAAAATGTACAAAACAAACAACAACTACAACAAACAGCAATAATATTTGGGAGGGAGGCAGAATCTGATTTCCACAGTTACCAGATTATATTATTTGCAATCACCAGTTTCAGTTTTCAGAAAATTATGAGACATGAAAAAGACCAAAAGAGTATGGCCCATTTACAGGTAAACGGCCATCAACAGAAATCTTTGAGGAGGATTACATGTTGGACTTACTAGAAAAATACTTTAAATTAGGTATTTTAAATAATTTCAGAGACAAAAAGAAACCATGCATAAACAACTAAAGGAAAGTATAATAATGATATCTTACTAAATGGAAATATCAATAAAGGCTTAGAAATTCTAGTACTGAAAAACACAATAATTGAAATGAAATATACATTAGAAAGGCTCAACAGCAGATTTGAGCAGACAGAAGAAAAATTCTGGGAATGTGATAATAGATCAATTGAGATTATACAGTCTGAGGAAGACAAGGAAAAAAGAATAGAGAAAAATGAACCGAACCCAATAGCCCTGTGGGGTACTATCAAGTATACCAACATACACATAATGGGAATACCAGAAAGTGAGGAGACAAATAAAAGGGCAGAAAGAATATTCAAAGAACTAATGGCCAAAAATTTCCCAAATTTGCTGAATAACATTAATTTATATATCCAAGCAGTTCAATGAACTCCAAGTGGGATAAATTCAAAGAGATCCACTCAAAGACACATCATAAGAAAACTGTCATAAGGCAAAGACTAACAGACAATCTTGAAAGAAGCAACAGAGAAGAGACTCATCATGTATAAGGAATCCTCAATATGATTAATAATAGCTGACTTTTCAACAGAGACCACAGAGGCCAGAAGACAGTGAACTGAAATATTCAAAGTGATGAAAGAAAAACACCTGTCGACCAAGAATTCTATATCCAGCCTACAGGTAAATTGAGAGAGCTTAATAATATACAAATGATTATCTATTTTGGAAAGATATGTTCCAGTAGTATATAAAGCTACATATCAAAATATTAAAAGTAATTTTACCAGAATAGTGGTAATTAACAGTGACTCTATTCTTCTTGCCCTTATAAATTTTATTTAATAATATGTATTTTTATTTGAATAAAAACAAAAAATAAGACATGTTACATAATAAATCATAAAACAATAAGTTTGAAATACATTATAACTTTCCATATATTCTAGATAGAATATAGATGTTTTATTTAAAGGTATGGAAAGAAGATACCAAATTCATTATTTCTGCTCACCAGCTGAGCTCCTTTTCACTACTAACAAAATTCTAGAGAACTAATCTGAAAGTATATCATAATATCAGAATAATCACAGTTACCTGTGAGCTTAAATGAACTTTATAGGGCTGGTCTTTCTGCCAAATATTGTTGTAATTTTCTGCTAACATTGGTATAACTGGATTGTCATTCTTCACTTGATAAATTATGTGCTCAAATCTTACTGAAGATTCCAATGGCTCAATTCCATAGCTGATATTTTCAAACTGAAGGAATCCCCTGAATATTTAGAAATCAACGTTATAAAAATCCTGCAAATGATCCCATCAAAGCTATAATCTAAAATGTTGTGAGAAATGAGGAACCATAGTACGAAACGTTTAAACCCACTTTCTTTTCCTATTTTTTTCAGTCTACTGTTAGTAACTGAGTCACCACATCTGCCTTACTTTTGCTCGCATATTAAAGAACTAAACATATTGAAAAGTATTTTGTATTTTCTTTATAGTAGTCACATTCATTCAAGATATATTAAGACCAAGTACTGGCTGGGAATCAAGATAATTGCTGAGAATTCCAAGAATAAAGTTCCTGTCCTTACAGAGGTGAGAATAACAGAAAGCAGGTATATATAGTAGAAATCTAAAGAGGTTGATATCTATGAAAACCACATTCAGGGAATGCCAATTTTCTGATTTGACATGAGTAAAATGCTGGAAATCAGACAACCAAAACCAAAAGGAAGTTAGGGAGAGTCTTTTCTATGCTGTGGGTCAGTCTTCCGATAAACTTACCTCCTTCCTCCTGCCACCATCAGTGATGAAAACCATTTATCCCTGTCCTTTACCTGAGGGACTTCTCAATTAGTTGTTTTATGTCTGATACTGAGTGCACCTAAACTGAGAGCATACAATATGTGGCTATTCAAGTAACTAATTAATGTCATTTTCCATAACTATTTGAGATAACTGACAGATAATGCGACAAGAGTTAGAGAGATGTTCTAAAGTTTCCTTTACTGAAATTATCCCCTTCTACACGCATCTTGAAAATACCTCCAGTCAGGTTTCCCTAGACTGATTTCATTTGAATGGGCCCTAAAGTCTAGTTAATAATATTAAAGTAAGGCCATCACAAAGGAAACTTTCAGATTTGGATACCCCTTAACCCTTCGCAGAGTTGTGTCTCCTAGCCACTAAGTTTCATTTTCAAATATGTCCTAAGTTTTCCATGTATAAATACCTGAGTCCAGCACAGATGCTGAGTGTTGCAACCGAATTTGGAAATTCTGCAACATATCCTTGGTAATGGCAATGCATCTGAAAAACAGTATAGAAAGGAAAATAAATGCATTCTTTATGAATAAAAAATATATCGGTAAACATTACAGAAGACTCAAAATGTTAGAAGAGTTGAAAATAATAAGATTGTGTGTCACATAGATTTATTAATGCAGATTTTCAGGGAAGAAAGGTTTTTGATAACTCTCCTTGGTACTACCTCAGTGCCTAAGAGTATTCACTCAGCCTGGGCTTTGTGTCCAGCACATGCCACTTCTGTGTACAACAATCAACCAGGTAACAGGTCATAATTATATGGAATAACATATTTGTATTAAACTGTCAACAGGAAACAAATATATCCCAACGGTAATGACATGTCCACTTCAATAAACAAACACATAATAATAAATATCTAAGACATCTGAATCTTACCTTAAAATATGAAGACTCAGAATGCAAAAATCCAGTTTCATTGTATGTATAAACCAAAAAGTTCTGGGATAAAAATGAGCTAAGAAAAACAAAAATAAAAAGTGTTTGAGCCATGAATTTAATATGAACACAAACAGTAAAATAATAAAAATAAATGTGAAATATATGATGCATATAATAATATGCTTTAATTAGAGTAATTTTAATGTAGCATAACAGTTTAAATTCACAGAACTGGTGTATCAGAGAGACCAGGCTTTGTTAACATTGCAATAGACTGAATCTTCTGTATCAGATATTTGTGAGTGCGTCTGTATATGTCTTCATTTAACAAATATTTACTGAGTGCCTACCATCTGACAGATCCTCTTCTAGGCACTGGAATACAACAGTAAACAAAAGACAAAACCACTAGTCTTCATGACAGTGAGGGACACACACTGCTACCATGTTAGATGGCAATAAATAGGCCTGGGTGAGGGACGTTGGTTGCAAAATGTAGATAGGACGGCATGAAAAGTCTCACTGAATAGATGGTTAAAGACCTGAAAACAAGCCACAGGGATTTGTACAGAAATCTTATCCCAGACAGAGTTAGGGGAAAATGCAAAGACCGTGAGGCAGAAACATGCTTTGTGTATATGAAGAACAGCCGGGGGGCAATGTGCCTGGAGTGGAGCGGGATTGAGGATGAGAGACAGTAAGAACAGAAGGTGTCACAGAGGTGAGAAGCCATGGAAGATTCTGAGCAGATAAATGATAGGATCAGACCAACATTTCAATAGAATCAGACTGAATGCTGTGTTGAGAAGCATCTGTAGGGCAAATAAGCAGAAGCAGAGAGTGCAGTTAGGCTATTAGTCATCCGCGAAAGACAGGATGGTGGCTTGACCCAGGATAGTAACAATGGTGGAGGTCCAATTCTGGATGTATTTTGAAAGTAGGACACATGGGATTTAATAATCCATCGGATGTGGGGGAAAACAAAAGAAAGAAAGATGTCAAGGATGACTCCAAGGTTGTTGTTCTGAGAAACTGGAAGAATAGAGTTACCATTTACTGAGATGGTTGTGGGAAGGATAAATTTTGGAAGAGGATCAGAAGTACAATTTAGACATGTTAAGTATGAGAATTCTAGTAAACAATTGTTTATCAAATAAGTAGATAAATGAATATGGTGTTCACTGGAGAGGAATAAAGTAGAGATGTAAGTTTAGGAATAATCAATACATAAACGGTAGATAATAACAAAAATAAACACGTAGAGACAGAGATTGGATTGGTGGTTACCAGAGGGGAAGGGGGGAGGGAGGATGGCGAAAGGGATAATTCTGCACATGTGTGTGGTGATGGATTGTAATTAGTATTTGGGTGGTGAACATGATGTAATCTATGCAGAAATAGAAATATAATGATGTACACCCGAAATTTATACAATGTTGTATACCAGTATTACTGCAATAAACAAAAAATTAAAAAATAATAATAAAAAAAAATACATAAACGGTATTTAAAGCCACAACACTGGATGAAATAACCACGTGATTGAATATAGCTAGGAAAAAACAAGAGTCAAGAACAACACAATGGAGTACTCTAAGATTAAAGAGGTGAGGAAGAATCTGAAAAACAAACAGGCAAAATGGAACAAACAGGGGCCCGCCCAGTGGCATAGTGGTTAAGCTCAGCGCACTCCGTTTCAGCAGCCCAGGTCCACAGGTTTGGATCCCAGGAGCAGACCTACACCACTCATCAAGCCATGCTGAGGCGGTGACCCACATATAAAATAGAGGAAGATTTGCACACACACACACACACACACACACAAAATGAAACAAACAAACAAAAAACTGAGCAAGAGTAAGCACAATGGTGACTGTTAAACCAGGAGTCTGTAGTATTCTAGAAGCCAAATGAAGAAAGTATTTTATGGAGGAGACTATACAAGATGCTGCCAATTGGTCAAGAAAATGAAGACTAAAGATTAACTGGCATTCAGAAACATGAACATCATTGATGGTCTGATCAAAAAATGTTTTTAATGAAGTTGTAGAGCATTAAAGACCAACATGAGTTTCACTGTCACAAACTAGGTGAGAATAGTCGTGAATTAAGTGAGGATAATTTTCTCCAACCTTATGCAACTACAAAGATGCAGGAAGACACAATGCAGATGTTATAAATATATATTTTCAAAGATGCAATCAGAGAAGAGGCTGGTTGATTCCGTTTATGTGAAATGTTGAAAAAATGCAAATTAGGAGACAGAAAGTAGATTGATTGTTGCCTGGAATAATGAGTGGAAACAGGGATTAAAAGTGAAACGGCACAAGGAATCTTATGTGGGGAATGAAATGTTCTAAAATGTATTTATGGTTGATGGTTGCAACAATGCATAAACTTATTAAAATTAATTTATACACTTGAGTGACTTTTATGATATATAAACTGTAACCAATAAAATTAATAAAGTTGTTAAAATTAAATACATATATAATTAATACATTCATAAAATGTATGCCACTAGTTAAATTTCCCACCAATAACCACTTGATGTGTAACTATGTTTGATTTCACAAGACATACTTAACATACAACTTGTAGTTCTTGGGTTCAATGGCTTTATACTCAATTGAAGATTTACAAATATGTAGCTTATTTCTCAATTTAAAAATAACCATCTGGAAAATTAAAATGCAATGTTCTCATAGATCCAATATTCAAGACCTAATGAATTCTAAATTGAAAAATGGATTGATTAAACAATCTATATTATACTTCAATCCTGAATTTAAATAGTGTACAAAAACTTTTACAAAGTAAAATCTAAGCTTTAAGGGAAAAATCAGATCTTACTGTTTTCTGAGATGCAGAGTGTATGGTTTTTCATCAACTTTAATGATATAAATCACCTAAAATAAAGGAAATAAATAAAGATGATTTAGTATATGAGAAATACATAAAATAAAATAGTATTTTTCACTCATGTCAAAAAAAGACTCGATCCATTTAAAAATTAACATTTTCTTTAGAATTTATTTTTCTAAATACTAAGCATTTATCATTCTAATAAATTCAGGATTACGGATGAACTTAATGTGTATCACTGGCTACACATTGAAGAAAAAATGAAAGACTACATTTTGAAAAAATATAATTTTAGCATTATTAATACTATATATTAATTGTTTCTATTTAGAAAAACATACACATTTTCTAGTCAAGATGAATGAGACATGGTTGTGGCCTTCCATTTTACACCAAATATAATGAAACAACAGCACATTTAGAAATAAATATATACATTCTACCATACACACCTAGAGCCACTTAGCAATCCTCAACATATAAAAATGTAAGGGAAAAGGCCTGAGAGACTGAAGCCAGTGAGGAATGCCACATGTCCAGGCACAAGAGCTCTAGTGCAGCAGGACTGAACTACAGCAGTGCTCCAGGAGCAGGAGGGGGCTGGTGGATGTTCACAGAGTGAGTCAGTGCACCATCTCTACAAAGGCAGGCAGACACCTCTCCAAGGAAATCCACAACTTCTCTTCAAGACAAACCAATTTCAAGAAAGATCTCTGATTAAAAGATCTCTGTGAGCCTAGGAGAGGGCAGTGCTGCTTATGACTGGAAACACCCAGGAAGTACAGGAAGGGCACACACTCAGAAGATCAGATGCCTAATAACCCAGAACAGAGGCAAACCTCATCCCTGTCATTCCCCTAAAACGACTGCAATGTCCTACAACAGATCCAGTGCATTATCTCAGACTGGAAGCAAACAGAGGAAGAAGAAAGTCTGACAGAATCTCAACTGTAATGGCAAGTGCACAGTAAAAACAGTTTAGCTTCTGAGGAATGTCGACACCAAGAAGGAAAGACAGCAATTCAACAAATGAAAAGAATTACTCCCGAGAAAACTGTAAAGTGTGTAAGACAGGACCTGAAAATAAGGATATTTAATATCCTTAGAGAAGTAAGAGTACATATTAGGCCCAAGGAGTAGAGATTAGGGGTAATGGAATACTATTTCTAAACATTTCTAACACTCAATGAGTGCTTGTCATATGCATAGCACTGTCCTAAGCACTTTACATGTTCTTTTAAAAACATTTTACCCTCTTGACAACCATAATTTTTATTTTGAGAAAAAGAGATTAAGCAACTCTCCCAAGATAAAACATCTAATGAATCTTAGAGCTTGGCAGAGGGGCCATGTGTTTGATCACTATATTACAGTGCCAACACGTGAAGAAGAGCAGACAGGGGTTACGGAAGGAAGAACAGACAATTATGAAAACGAATCAATTATAGATGATACAAATGAAAATGAAAATGTCAACTTTTAAGTAAACCATTATCCTGAATAAGAGATTGGACACATCTCAAGCAGGGATTGGTGAAGTTGAACATCAAAGCTAAGAAAGCTTCTGAGAATTAAATACAAAGTGTAGTGGTTAAGTTCACATGCTCTGCTTTGGCAGCTCAGGGTTTGCAGGTTCGAATCCCGGGCGCAGACCTATGCACTGCTCATCAAGCCATATGTGGCGGCATCCCACATACAAAGTAGAGGAGGATGGGCACAGATGTTAGCTCAGGGCTAATCTTCCTCAGCAAAAAGAGAAGGATTGTCAACAGATGTTAGCTCAGAGCTAATCTTCCTCACAAAAATTTTAAAAAAATAAATTAAAAAAAATGATTTTAACAGTGGAAGATCTGCAAGAATAAATAAGAAACAGAGACGCTATTTCCAAAACTTCCAACATCAGTTAATAAATATTTAAGCAGGCAAAAATAAAGAGAAAGAGAGAGCAATAGTTAAGAAATATTACTTCAAAATTGCCTAGAAATGGAGATTTTGGTATTCTCATTTCATGTGCTCACTATGGGTCATGTAGGAAATTATAAACAAAAAATTAACAAAAAGTGAAGGACCCAATCAATACAGTCAATTATCAGAATTCTAAGGAAAAACAAAGTTGAAGTAATCACATTACCCAATCTCAAGATTTTCTATAAAGCTACCATAAACAAGACAGCATGATATTGGTGGAAAAAAAATAGACACAGTGACCAACGAAACAGAAAAAAGAGCCCAGAAATAGACCCACAAAAATATAATCAACTTATTTTTTAAGAAAGTGCAAAGGTAATTCAAAGGAGAAATGACAGTCATTTCAACTGATGGTGCTGGGAAAATTGGATGTCCACATGCAAAATGATGTCCACACGCAAAATGATGAAACTCAACACACACTTCACACCTTACACAAACATTAACTGAATAAGGATCATAGACCTACATGTAAAATGCAAAACTATAAAACTTCTAGAATGAAACATCAGAGGAAACCTATGTGAACTTAGTATTGGTGATAAGTTTTTGTATATGACAGAAAAATACAATCCATGAATGAAAAATGATAAGTTGGACTTTACTTAATTTAAAATCTTTTGTTCTGGGGCCAGCCCTGTGGCATAGTGGTTAAGTGCACGTGCTCCACTGCTGGCAGCATGGGTTCAGATCCCAGGCGCACACGGATGCACTGCTTGTCAGGCCATGCTGTGGCAGCGTCCCATATAAAGTGGAGGAAGATGGGCACAGATGTTAGCCCAGAGCCAGTCTTCCTCAGCAAAAAGAGGAGGATTGGCGTGGATGTTAGTTCAGGGCTGATCTTCCTCACAAAAAAAAGAAAAAAATATTTTGTTCTAAGAAAGACACTAAGACGATGAAAAAAACAAGCTATAGACTGAAAAAATCTTTGCAAGTCACATATCTGATAAAAGACTTGTATCCAAAATATACAAAGATCTTGTAGACTCAACAAGAAGGAAATAAACAACCCAATTGAAAAATAGGCAAAAGATCTAAACAGATATCTTACCAAAAATGATATACAGATGGAAAATAAACACACGAAAATATGTTCAACATTATTTGTCATTAGAGACACGCAAATTTAAACCTCAATGAGATAACACTACACAACTATTGGAATGGCTAAAATCCAATAACCTCACAATACCAAATGCTAGTGAGGATGTGAAGCAACAGGAACTTTCATTCATTGCTGGTAGACATGCAAAATGTACAGTCACCTTGGAAGACAATTTGCTAGTTACATATAAAACTAAACATAATCTTAACATACAATTCAGCAATCATTCTCCTAGGCATTCGTCCAACTGATTTGAAAACTTATGTCTACAAAAACCTGCATGTTAAGGTTAACAGCAGCTTTATTCATAATTGCCACAAACTGGAAACAATCAAGAAGTCCTTTAATAGGAAAGTGGATAAACAAACTATGAAACATCTATCCAATAGAATACTATTCAGCAATAAAACGCATGAACTATCAAAACACGAAACCAACCCGGACACATTTTAAATGCATATTGCTAAATGAAAGAAGACAGTCTACAAAGACTATATTCTGTATGATTCCAACTATATGACATTCGAGAAGAGGCAACACTATAGAGACTAAACAACAGATCAGTTGCCATGGGCTAGACAGAGGGGGTAGGATAATTGAAGTACAGGGGATTTTAGAGAAGGGAAACTATTCTATATAATTCTGTAATGCTGGATACATGAAATTACACATTTGTCAAAACCCATAGACCTATACAGAACCAAGAGAGAACTTTAATGTATGCGAATTTAAAAATATCATTTAGAAGGTCAAGAAATCCCACAGTGAAGGGCAGACTATGACAAAAGAATCTAACTTTATTACAAATGTATGACATAACATCACTGAAGTGGGTAGGGGACAAAATGTTCTGACCTAAGTAATTTTGGACACAAGTGGGGAACTGTAAGACTAAAGACAAATGAAGTCTACATGGTGCTAGTCTAGTTGGTAAAGTTTTTTCCCACCAGGATATGGGTTAAAAATTCTGAAACCACGCTACATCTATACTGGGATTTTAAAATAAATAAATAAATCGGTGATGGACAATGAGAATCAGATTTCTCACTATTGGTCATGTAGGCACCTTCTACCAAGGACACACCAAAATGACAGAAAAGAATTCTAAAATCGTAAATGATCTCTAACAAATTCATCCAAACTGAAGATACTTTTCTTCATGTACTAATGCAGTGAGTTTATGACCTATGGATATGCTATGAATGAATCACCGAAAGATGAACTTCAGCAGGAAAAGTGAACCGAGAAGGAAGAACAGCATGCAAGAAGCAGTGATAATCAGTGACAACAATTCTATTCCTGCATGTTGGGAAAAACCGGCACCGAATGTGCTTTTCAGCTGCAATCAACTAGAAAACTAGACATATGAATGAAACAAATGCTTTATCCACTAGAAAATAGGCAGTGCAAGATTGTCATCATAGAGAGAAGGGATGAAAATGAAGTGGGCATTACAACTGCCCTGGCTTCCTGTCTCAGTGCATCTTCTAGACTGTACTGAAGGGGAGGGCTTTCCCTTGATTCTATTGATGAATACTAAGTCACACATACACCGAGTAGAATTTCATGAGGCTTGGTATATTAGTTTTATTGCTGCATAACAAATCATCACAAATACAGAAACTTATATGTACGATTTTGCAGTTTCTATGGGTCAGGAGTCCATGCGTGACATGGCTGGGTTCTCTGCTGCAAGGTCCCATTAAGCTGTAATCAATGAATCAGCTGGACTGTATTCTCACCCGAAGGCTCAATTGGAGAAGAATCTATTTCTACTTGCAAGTTCAGTCAGGTTCTTGGTAGAATTCATTTTCTTGCAGCCACAGGACTGAGAGTTTTAGATTTTTGATATTGGCAAGAGGCCCTGGTCATTGACCAGAGGCCTTTTCCAGTTATTTGCCTCTTGGATACCTCTATGGGCAGTACACAATATGGCTGGTTGCTTTTACATTTTTCCAAAGAAGACACACAGATGCCCAATAAGTATATGATAAGATGCTCAATATCACTAATCATCATGGAAATGCAAATCAAATCACAATGAGAAATCATCTGACACCTTTCAGGATAGATATTATCAAAAAGACAAGAGGTAACAAATGCTAGCCAGTGTGTGGAGAAAAGGAAACTCTTGTACACTGCTGGTGGGAATGTTAATTGGTACAGCCATTATAGATAACAATATGAAGATTCCTCAAGAAATTAAAAATAAAAACTACCATATGATCCAGCAGTCCTACTTTTGGTATATATCCAAAGGAAATAAAACCACTATCTCGAGATAGTCATACTGTTATGTTCACTGCAGCATTATTCACAATGGCCAAAATATGGAAACAACCTAAGTGTCTCTCAACAGAGAACAGATAAAGAAAATATGGCATATATACACAATGGAATATTATTAAGCCTTAAAAAAAGAAAGAAATTCTGCCATTTGCAACAACAGGGATGAACCTGAAGGGCATTATGCTAAGTAAGAATCGACAAAAATTGCATGGTATCACTTCTGTGTGATACTATACATCAAATTATCACATAGGATATAGACATATAAGCCACCCATACACTCATACAAACCACATCAAGACAAAAGAATCAGATTGAAATAAAAAGAGGGAAAAATTACAATCAGGCAGAAAAAATATATTAAGTATTTTCAGAGTAATAATAAGGATGGCCTGAGACTTTTCACCAGAAAATACGTAGGAACAAGATAAGAGGTTTACATCTTTTTAGTGAAGAATTTTTAAAAATCCAGAAAAAAAAAAATGCTGAGAAGTTTCATCAACCACAAAGTTACACTAAACGAAAATTTAAAAGATTTTCTTCAAGAAAAAGAAGAGCATAATATCACAATGAAGTGTGATCACACAAAGTAGCATAAAGCACCAGGAATATTAAATATGTGGATAAACATGTCATTTTATTCATCTGAGATCTAAGGATAATTTACAATTTAAAAGAAAAATAATGATATGTTCTGAGGTTTATAACAAAAGGAGAAATATACTGTATGTCAATAGCACAAAGAATAGGAGAATACAAATAGAATTATATTGTTTCAAAATTCTACATTATGTGACATTGTATTATTTGAAGGTAACCTTTGATAAGTTAAAGATCCAATGGTGAAACAACAATCAATCACTAAAAAGAAAACAGAAAAAATATTGACAGTAAAAAGGAATATCAATGAATAGTCAATAATTCAAAAGAAGTTAAGAAAGGAGGCCTTGACTCAAGCCGACCTGCTCCCCAAGTTCCCAGGTGGAACAGTGCCACTGGCTTTGCTCTGCAGACGATCAGCCGTGCCTGCCTTACTCTCTGTTTGAGCATTGCTGGGCTATGTAGCTCAGGTGTTCTTGCCAGCCTTTGTGATCAGGCAGGACTGGGAGATACACTCAGCACTGAGCTTGGCGATGACTCAGCTATGATGAGCTCCCCTGCCTGGACGGGATGGGAGGGCCATCTCCAAGCAGCCTCCCAGGTGTTCCATTCAGGCTGTCTGGTCAGGAGGGGCCGGGAGCTATACTCAGCAATGGGTCAGGCCACCAAAAACTGTCAAAGCTCATCAATGAATTCAGTCAAGTTGCAGCATTACAAAGTTAACATACAAAAATCAGTACTGTCTCTATACACTAACAACAAATTATCTGAAAAAGAAAAACAGTAGCCCCCCCTTATCTGCCATTTCACTTTTCACAGTTTCAGTTACCCGTGGTCAACTGCAGTCTGAAAATAACTCTACATCACAATGCCTACATTATTCATCTCACTTCTTCTCATCACATAGGCATTGTATCATCTCACATCATCACAAGAAGGGTGAGTACAGCACAATAAGATATTGTGAGAAGGAGAGAGACCACATTCACACAACTTTTATTACAGTATATTGTTATAATTCTTCTATTTTATTAGTTCTTGTTAATTTCTTGCTGTGCTTAATTTATTAAACTTTTTCATATGTACGAAAAGAACATAGTATATATAGGGTTCAGTTCTATGAGCAGTTTCAGGCACTCACTGGGAGTCTTGGGATATATCGCCCACAGAGAAGGGGACACTATTGTAAAGAAACAGATCCCATTTACAATAGGATCTAAAACGAAATACTTAGGAATAAATTTAAGGAGGTGAAAGATCTCTACACTGAAAACTACCAGACATTGATGAAAGAAATCAAAGAAGACACAAATAAATTAAAAAGTATCCTATGTTCATGAATTGGAAGAATTAATATTGTTAAAATGTCCTTGGTATCCAAAGCCATCTATACATTCACTGCAATCCCTATCAATATTCCAATGACATTTTTTAGAGAAGTAGGAAAAACAATCCCATAATTTGTAATGAACTGCAAAAGACCCTGAATAGCCAAATAATCCTGAGAAAGAAAAACAAAGTGGGAGGCATCACACTTGCCGATTTCAAGCTATATTATAGAAGTATGGTAATACTAACAGTGTGGTACTGGCATAAAAACAGACACAAAGATGGGTGTCAGCCCAGTGGCATAGTGGTTAAGTTCGGACACTGCTTTGGCGGCCCAGGATTCATGGGTTCAGATCCTGGCTGTGAACCTACACAGTGCTCATCAAGCCATGCTGTGGTGGCATCCCACATATAAAAATAGAGGAAGACTGGCACAGATATTAGCTCAGCGACAATCTCCCTCAAGTAAAAAGAAGACTGGCAACAGATGTTAGGTCAGGGCCAATCTTCTTCACAACAACAATAACAAACAAAAACAGACATAAAGATCAATGAAATATAATAGAGAGCCCCAAAATAAACCCATTCTTATATGGCCAGCTAGGATTTCACAAGGGAACCAAGAATACTCAATGGAGAAAAGACAGTCTCTTTAATAGTGTCGGGAAAACTGAATATTCACATATAAAAGAATGAACCTAGACCCTTATCTTACACCACTCACAAAACTTAACTCAAAATTAAAGACTTAAATGTAAGACCAGAAATCATAAAACATAAAAACAATAAAACATAAAACACTGGAAGAAAACAGAGGAAAAAAGGTCCTTGCCATGGGTCTTGGTGATGACTTTTTGGAAATTATACCTAAAGTTCAAGCTAAAAAATCAAAAATAAACAAGTAGGACTACATGTAACTAAAAAGCTTCTGCACGGAAAAGAAATGATCAACAAAATGAAAAGAGAACCTACAGAATGGGAAAAAATATATGCAAACCATATATCTGATAAGGGGATAATATCCAAAATATACAAAGACCTCATACAACTCAATAGCCAAAAAAACAAAAACAATCCAATTAAAAAATGAGCAAAGGACCTGAATAGACTTTTTTTCCAAAGAAGATGTACAAACAACTAACAGGTACATGAAAAGGTGTTCAACATCATTATAATTAGGGACATGCTAATCAAAACCACAATGAGCTATCACCTCACACCTGTTAGAATGGCTATCATCAAAAAGATCAAGAGATAACAAATGCTTGTGAGGATGTGGAGGAAAGAGGACCCTTGTGCACTGTTGGTGGGATTATAAATTGATACAGACAGCTTGGAAAATAGCATGGAAGTTGCTCAAAAAATTAAAAATCGAACTACCATGTGATCCAGCAATTCCACTTCTGGGAATATATCTGAAGGAAATTAAAACACTATGTGTAAGAGACAGCTGCACCCCCATGGTCATAACAGTATTATTTATAATATCCAAGACATGGAAAGACATGTACTTAGAATAGAATATTACTCAGCCATAAAAAGAAGGAAATCTTGCCATTTACAACAACATGGATGGACCTGGAAGGCATTATGCTAAATGAAGTAAGACTAAAAGGGCTGAGGAGAATACCTGGAAGCTGCGTAAGCCAGCAACGCTCAAGCCAAGAGACAGGCAGGCAGAGCAGAGAGTCTGCAGAGCAAAGCCAGTGGCCCTGTTTGGCCAGGGAACTTGGAGCGAGAGTCAGCTTGAGTTAAGAGAGCAAACGAAGAGCTTCACCAGCTTTAGCGCTGCTTCTCCAGATGCGCCCAGACAAGGAAACTAATTCATAGCCCTGCTCGTTATGGAATATAGCTTTTAGCTTGCCCAACCAGGGAACCTAGCCAGAGCACACAGGAAGCTGCAGGGACCATCCAATAGCCCTGCCTAGAGTGGCACTTGGACAAGGAGCACAGCCCATGGCTTTCCCCATCTGCAGAGCAAAACTGGCGGCCTCAACTGCCCAGGGAATTCAGTGCACACTCTTGCCTGACTCTGGGGCCCAAACAACTAGCCATACAGGACCTGGATCCCATCCCGCTGCCCGTCAGAAAGTCAGGGCACCTTCTGCGCCTGCATTTAATAAAGCCCAGAATGCTTCACAAAGAGATTTTCCAACCTTGTCTTATTGCCTGAGATTGGCTCATCCTTTTTTTGTTTGCAAGACTGAATAATGGACCAGTCAGTTTTTTGAGGGAATACTTTCAAGCAGTTCTTGAGCTATCTTTCTGGCACATTTTGGCCCATCCCTAGCAGAAATATTAATATGTAAGTCTTTAATATCTCTTGAGATATTCCCATTTGGCTTCAGCCATCCATTTCTGCACGTCAGCAAGAACTAGCATCATGGGAATAAACTGGTAGAGATCTGGGAACCCTAGATTGTAAGCTTCAACTGGAATTCTGAATTTCTCATAAAATTTTTGAGGATTCCCTTTTGAGTTTGGAAAGTCTTTGGCAATGGCCCTAAGCTCAGTTTTTGATCATGGAGAAAAAGTAGTTACATGAGGTATTCCAGGCTCAGCACAGGACCTCACAGAGCCTTTATAAGGCACTGTTTAACCTCCAGCTCATCCTCATAGTGGAAAAGCAACTGAGCAAAGGAATTAGTAGGTTCAGGATATTAAGAGAGAGGAGAGCAAAGGGAAGGAAAAGTTGGAGTCAGTCAGCGTGTAATCCTTTTTAGTCTCACAATCAATATGTTGCTTAAGCTTTTCATTTGCCTTTTTGTAAGGAATATTTTAAAGAAGCAACTTTTTATTCATCCAATCTCCTAAAAGCTTCTGCATACCAATCAAAAAATACATCCCAGTGTTTTTGGGAAAATCGGGACCCCTTTTTCCTTAGGGCACCTTGTAAATGGATAAACTTATCTAGATTAAAACTTCTCCAGTGTGGCCATTGTAATTCAATATCATCTTTGGTAATGTCAATCGACTTCTTCAGAAAAGCACAAGTTTGGGGCCTATAATTTTTAGACATATAGTTAGCCAGAGTCCCAAATGAATGAGTCTCAGACTCTTTAGACTTGGAGGAACCCATTTTCTTTTTTTTCCCTAAAAAAAATTGACCTAGCCCGGGGCCTCACACTTGACCTAGTCCAGCGTAAGTCAGATCCAGTCCAACTCTGGACCCAGTCCGGAGAAAAAATGCCCAAATAAACTCAGAGAGCTTGTAATGCAAATGTGCAGAGCTGGGATCCTAGAGGACATTACCCTTGACAGTCAGTTGCAGCGAGAAAGCAGTGAGCACATGGGCTCAGCAGGTACCTTCGCCTATTGCTCATTGCTCCCAGAGGCCATGGGGGTATCTCCTTCACATCCCACTTCTAACACCAGAACTCTCAAAAGATAAGCTGAGGAATATTAAATTTTGAAGAGCTGATTTGAGCAAACAACGATTTGAATCAGGCAGCATCAAAACCCCAAATGGTTAGAGGCACTCCGTGGGTGGGGGCTAGAGCAGAGGACTTTATACAGAAGACATGGAAGCAAAGCAAATTATTTAATTAGCTATAGCTTAAACAGTTGCCTTATTTGGGAAAATCTACTTATTTGGCTATTTACGACTGCGTGTTCTTGAGTTTCGTTTTCTCCGATTCCAGTGCACTGACTCTGCCTTTGGTTTTGGTCTGCTTATGCAGGCTGCCAACGGCACTAGGGCCACCCCAGTCTAACGGCCTCTTTCTTGAACTCCTCTAACAGTGTATAGATAGATGTATAACACAAGATCAACAGTCAGCTGAAATACATATTCTGGTTAGATGGCTCTTCTGAAACTTACTACATCTTAAATCTAATATACTATACGTATATGTGTAGACATACATATATACATATGGTATACAAATATATCCCAGTTGTTTTCTTCTGTCCTTTACGATTTCACTACTTGCTTCACAGTGTAGCCTTGATTAAGATCCAATATGACCTAACACAGATTAATCACATAAAGGGTGAGAAAGAGAAAAGCAGTCTGATACTGAGGAGCTGTACTACCAGCTGGCCTTGGTGTTCTGCTGTTGAACATAAACACTCTCACAGAACTTCAACATCACACACAGCCACTGTGAAACAATTATGGATCAAGACAAAAACAAGACCATTTCATAATCATGTCTGAATACAGACAAAATATAAACACTTTCCGAGTCAGAAAAAATGACCAAATACGCCCTTATGGGGCTAATGTGAGTAGCTGTTGCTTCTTAACCAATTACAGCTTCAGGGCTGTTCTAGTCTTCCCTTCTCTTAGATAAGATTTACTAAGACACACAATCATAGAATTACCTCTACTTCCTGATTGCATCCAAACCAGAGCAAAGTCCTGCTTCCTAAAACCTCCCCAAACCCCCTAACACAAGCCAACAACTCCAAAGGCCTTTCTAAAGCCCTCATATGGAGATGCCCTATGCTTCCCCACGGTGTGTGTTCCCCTCACTGCAATGACCAGGAAACCTGACTTGTTTAGCTACAGGTGTGTTCACACTGGTCTTTGGCAGGAAGGCACTGACAGGAGGAAGCAAACTCACCACAACTGAGGTCAGCTCTCTTCACCTGAGGAGTTTCTTCCCTGTGTTACACCAATAACAGCATGACGGCTTCCACAAATGTACTTAGATAAACCTTAGAAGGTTGGACACCTTCTTCACAATTCCTGTAATATCCCCAAATCCAAGCCATTGCTTTAGTGGAATATTTGTTATCAAGACAAACTGAAAGTCCATGAAAAAAGAATCCTTTATATATCTAATCAAAAAGAAAAAAGATGACGCAGGGTAGTAAGGGATTGAAGGAAGAGAACACGAGAGAGATAGGGAGGTCTACTGTAAGAAATAAAAGCAGAACATTAAGAATTCTCTATCACAGGAAAAAATGGCTTTCAGAGCTCCACATATAGAACACAAAAAATGGAGAAAGATACTGAACATTTCATGTCCTCCATAGCAAAATTATTTCATGTCCTGCACAGCTGCTGTATGCTTTGTGACAGGTAATTTAAAGTAAACAATTTGAAGTTTAAACTGTTCATGCAATGACAATGTAAAAACAGAACTAAATCAGGAAAAAAATGTAGAAGAAAATAAACTTTTATGTAAAGAATTTTTCAACAGAAGGTAGTTTCTTGTAATGGAATTGGAGTCATAAATTAAAGATTAGATTTCATGTCCAGAAACTTATAGCTTTGACACCCTTAAATTAACATTTTTAATGCTCTTTGCTAAATACATATATAGATGATATATATAAAATAGGACATATATATATATAATAGAAAGGTTAAAAAGTGAGAATTAAGTGAGCTTAGTACATTAAAATACAAATTCTCTAAAGGAAACTATTTTATTGTGATTTTCAAGTGCAATTTACATACATTTCATTTTTATTAAAATTGTTCACTAGTAAAACATAATCATGATAGGTTCCAATACTGGATGCCAAAATAGAGTCAATGGATTCTTAATTTTTTTACTTATTCTTATTTCAACAATTTTTCCTTCAACCTAAAAAAAATGTTCTCAGGGTTATCATACATTGACCACATCACTTTAACCACATGGAAATCTAAATCCCTATATTGTGACTTATGACTTGTAAAATATTGTAGCTATGCCAATTTGAAGTATTTTAATCAAGAAAATATTCAAGACTGAATGCCTTCAATTTAATCACTTTTTTACATAGGAGGTAAGCATGTTTTTCAACTCCTTTTTCCGGTTAATATCTATTTATTGCAATCTTTTTCATCGTAATCAGGCAAACATCACATTTTTATTTTTCCTTTTCTTTTTTTCTGTCTTTCGTTAGCCATTACTCATATTAAGTCTGATGCTTCTGGGTCAAAATTTGCAGGTCTAAATTGTACTCGACCAATTTCTCTGTCAGTGGCCATTCACAAATTTCTATTAATTGCAGGCTAAACCATTGTCACATTTATTTCATATTGACTTTTTTTCTACCAGTATGATTCCTGAAAAGTGTTTAATATTTCTTGAAAATTGTGAACAAGTATGTCAGAAGAGATGGAGAGATGAAGGGAAGGGCACAGGACTGAGCAGCAGAGGTGTACGGAAGGGAGCATCAAAATGTACTAAGAGACAAAAAGAGCACAGTGAAAATATTTTGCTTTGCAATTGAATGCAAATGAGTATGATCTGATTTAATACAAAGTAAATAAAAATAGTGTTAAAATTTTTAATTATAAAAAAATATTCTTGGTCATTTACCCGCTTCTCTGAATCTTCACTCTCATTTGACCTGATCTTCCGTGGAACTGTGACCTGCAGGAATATTCCTTCAGAATCTGTAGTAAGAAAATGGGGTTTTTTGTAACATGCTTGACTGTAACTCAGTCAAGCATGGGTTCCTAACCCTGAGTCCACGCGGGCTATGAAATTGTAGGTAAACTTATTATATGTGCCCACTCTCCTTCTTGGTCCACAGCTTTCACTAGATTTTCAATGGCACTTTAAAAATGGCTGATACAAACAAAAATTAGACGTCGCAGTTCCACAGGACCATCCTGTTCATTTCCAGAAGCACGTTGGGGCCTGTTGTCCTCCAGTCTCTGAGGAATAAATTGAGGGCAGCACACACCCCGCTAAATCCTCTGGCCACAGAGTAAGTGACCCAGGAAGACCGGCTGCCTTTCAGCTGCTGAGACCCTGGACCCCGGTTGCAGAGTGGACTCCTTGGCCAGGGTCCTCGAGACACCTGCCCTGGTCTGCGGGGTGGGGACACACGGAGGCAGGCACCAGCAGGGGATCCGGGAAGGGCGCTGCAGGAGTCCCAGAGCTGCAGGAAATCGTCCCCCAGGAAGAGCCCAGCCCTGCTCTGAGGCAAAAGGAGCAAGTCCAGGCTGCCCGGGGCTCACCCAGGCGGGCGTGCAGCCGTCCGAGCTCAGCGAGCAGCGCAAGGAGAAGGAGCATGGCTGGGCCGCGGGCAGGAAGCACGGCCAAGGTGGAAGGCGGTTGGGCAGCTCTGAGGCTCGCGGCCCGTGTCCTCAGGAGGACGGCGCCGCCCCGGCCCTGGGGCGAGGGCTGCAGAGGACTGCGGTTCTTTCATTGGAGCCGCTCACACCCTACGGGTCCCAAGTGGCCGGGCAGCTTCCACGGGGCGGGGAGAGGAAGCACCGGACTTGAGCACAGGCGATGGCGCACAGCTGGTTTGCTGGGGCAAGTTTACGTTGTTGAAACCCCTCAGTAGCGACGTGGGGGCAAGTAAGCATGATGTGCTTTTCTGGTGAAGTTCTTGGTAATTTCATTTCTCCTCGCCACAGTTTTCTGCCATGTTTTCTTGACTGTGGTGGAGGAGAAAGAGGAAGATAGAAATGCTAACGATTTTTACGAGAAATTTTCTGCTTAAATCATGCTGCTGACAGTTTATTGTCTTTGCAAATGAGGAAATATCAAGAATATTGAACTTGGTCCTGGATAAGGCAATCAAAAGCACTTTTCTTCGTCTGAGTGTCTGTTCTTACAGTATTAGATTATAACCGTTCAGGAGCAACCTAAGTGAGCCTTGCGAACAGTTACTCTAAGCACTAGCAAGGAAGCTGGCGAGATGGGAAGGGCAGCAAGGCAAACAGCGAGAGGAAAAGGGACACCACTGTAGAAGGAAGAGCAGGCAACTGTCTTTGAATTTTCTGACAAGTATCTTGAACCGCACACGTCTAAAACCTCACTCCACTTGTATCGCACCTCTCACCAAACCTTCTTTTATCCCAGGACACCCTGTTGCAAGGATGACTTGTGGCAGCAGTTGCAAAAATAAACTCTGGTCAGGCCTAAAACCTGGACCTGCCAGGGAGCAGTACACCTGGGAAATTGATCCTCAGAGGTTCTCAGAATAGAGCAGGCCGGTGATCATAATGCCCCAAATGAGGAGTCCTGTGAGGATGAGGGAAACTTAGGGAAGAATCAGCCCGATGTGTATTTTTTTTACCACACAATTCACCCACTTCAAGTGTACAATTGAATGATTGCAGGATTTTTAGTATCTCCACAGATATGTGCAATCATTACCACAGTCAATTTCAGTTTCATCATCTCAAAAGGAAACCCTGTACCATTTAGCCTGTCACCACCCCTCACCTAAGCTCTTCATCCCGCACCCCTACTCCCAGCCCTAAACAACCACTGATCCTTGTCTCTAAAGATGTCCCTGTTCTGGATATTTCATACAAATGAATAACGTGGTGTTTGTGACTGGCTGTATTCGCTCAGCATAATGATTTCAAGGTTCATTAATATTGTAGCAGTACCTGTACTTCATTCCTTTTTATGGCTAAATATCCCATTGTATGGCTAGACCATATTTTGTTTATCCATTCATCAGTTGATGGACATTTGGAAAAGGAAACTCTTGGCCTCTGTGGTGAGGTACTCCCACCCCTGATCCAGGAGCATCTTTGTTTATTGATGGAGGCTCTGTAGGTCCTAATTAGACTCCAGGTAGGCTGATGATTCCTCAATCCATGTAGAATGCTTTGAGGTATGCAGAAGTGCACCATCCAGTAAGAGGGAGATGGAGAGAGGGAGCACTAAAGCGAGAAAATCTTACCCAGAAGAGCTCAGCTTCAGTGAAGAAAGAGCAGCAAGTCCGGGTTCCCCCAAAGGACAAAGGTATGTCCTAGATCTCAATTTACATGAGGCCAAGGACGTATCACCTGGAGACAGAACAGTTATCCATGGACAAGAACTCAATCTGAGCAACTCCTTGAAGATAGAACGGATGCTAGTGACTCTCTGGGGGCTCTGGGGCTGGCCTTACCTAACACCACTTCCTCTCAATGTCCCAAAGCCAGCAATGGATAGGACAGGGGAATCCTGAGCTCTTGGAGAGGTCCCGACTGTAGGTGTCCTCTCTTGAGATGGCAGCAGTTAGCATGGCCATGGGTACCTGAGGGCAGGCAGCAGAGGTGGACAATGGAATGTTTTCAGCTTGGGATGTGACAGTCTCCCAGCTTCAAAAGAGGCAAAGCTGCTTATTTCCTACTAAAGGATCCCAGGGGGAGAAGAAACAATAGACACAAGCCTACATACTTTCACTCACAGGATTTATTTTGGTTTGTGAAGCTGAAAGCTTTAAGCCATAACAAAAGGAGAGAAAAAGCAGATTTTTTTCATTCTTGGATCAGGCTAGTTAACGGTGAGTTTCTTAGTAATATCCCTTCTCCAACCTATGGCTTTTTGACATTATTGTTTAGTTACTGCTGTAAAAGAAATACAGAAAAATAGAAATGTTAAATGTTAATTGTTTTTAAAAGCTGTCTAATTTTCCTCTGCTATAGGTATAGCAATTAATGAGTATAATAAGGCACTGGTTACACTGTCACAATCTATGCCTGTGCTCCACAAAATTTGTAAATCCAAGTTTCTTTTTCCTCGAACGTTTGTGACAGCCACATTAAAAGGAAACATTATAAATTGGTATTTATATATGTTTCATTTACACAGTCTCTACACTTTACGTGAGTAAAATCATTCTTCACTCTTCTCCACTTCCTTACTCCAACACCAAACTGGTTCTTACCCTACTATACAATATATCATTAGTAAAAGTTGCATTATCCATTTTGTCAGAAATGTTTAAGTCTTTGTAGTTCTCTTTTATTCTAACCCAAATATGTCCATCCAGTCATCACTTCATCTGAGTCTACCTCTGTTATATCTCTCAAGACTTTTCTGTTCTTTCCCTCTTATCTAATCTTGCCCTTACCACACCTCTCCTGTGGATTCCGTAGTCTCATAGGTGTTTCACTGGTCTCCAGTAATGACTGAATTATCCCATACTTTATCCCAGTGAAATTTGTAAAAAGCAAACCATATCATGCTAAATCCCTCCGTTACCACTTCAAAAATACAACTATGTTCCGATTCATATATGGGAAAATTTAAACGCCTCATCATGGCATACCGGACACTTGTCTTGGATCATCATTACCCACGTAGATTTTATCTCCCAGCGTTCATAAATAGTAAAATGTATTAAGAGCACAAATTTAGAAACAGAGAGGTCTGAGTTTACATTTTAGCTTTGCTATCTTCCTGCTTTATATCAATAAACATTATTTAAACACTTTTTCTTATACTCTGCCAACTCAGAGTATAATTCTGTCAGTTCATTCTGTTGGTTCACTCTCAAAATGTATTCCTAAAACCATCTTTACCATCCCTGGTCTGAGGCACCATCTTTTCCCTCCTGGATTATTGCAGTAGTTTCTCCACTAACTGGTTTCTCCACTTCTACTCCTGCCATCATACAGACTATTTTCAACAAACCAGCCTTTAAAAGTGTAAGTCATGTGCTTGGAATCTAAATCCTCCAGTGATTCCTCCCTTTCAATCAGGATAAAACACAGATGGCCTCCAAGACCTCCCATGACCTGTAGGAGTTTTACTTCTCTGACCTAATCACCACCACAGTCCTCTTGCTAACTCTGCTCCAGATAAACTGGCATCGCTGTTGTTCATGAAACATTCCTGACTTAGTTTTTCATTCGATCACCATGTGCTAGGAAAGCTCCTGCCCTGATATACGCATGGATAGCTCTACCAGCTCTATGCCTGTGGAAGATAAAGCTGATTTACAGCTGGAATGGAAAAGCTCTATCTTTATCTCCAGGAAGGGCTGGATGTCTGGTTGCAATTTTTGCCAAGATAAGGGCAGTGGGATTTATGATGGGCTGTTTAAAATTTAAAATAAGGAAACTTGAGACCTTGAGCATGAGGTGTCTCTCTGACCCCCAATGCTCGCCTGCACTCTCTCTTGCTGCACTGTATCCTTCGCATTTAAATAAAAGCCTTATGTGAGTTGCCCCTGTGAAGTCAGGTGACTCCTTTCAAACGTCTAAATTGTAAATATCTGCACCTCCTCCAGTTATTTGCTTACATGTCACCTGCTCAACAGGACCTACTCAGTCAACCATGTTTAAGATTCCTGTCCAGTTCCTCCCTCAACATCAACTCTCCCAGTTACACCTACTGCTCTAATCTTTTCCATACAAGTAATCACCTTTCAATACAGTATATAATCAACTTGTAAAATATGTTTATTACTTATAAACTGAATGCCTAACCCACTACCTCAAATTCTTGAGGCAAGATCTTAATGTAACCATAAAATACTGTTGGCAGGAGAAGTCTGTGAAAAAAAGAAAAAATAATAAAAGAAAGAAAGTAAGATACTGAATTTATGACTTAAGAGTTGGAAGAAATCAGGGAATTAGCAAGCTCAGTACATTGGTCTACAAGAAAATGACTGAAGTTGGGTGGTGTGAGGAGTTCAAGGGAAGACACTCAGCATGATGGTGAGACTACAACTTAAGGATGTGAGAGGAGGACAGTGAGCTGAGGGCCAAAATCCTCACCTAAGATGTGGGCTTTTAATAAAGTTGTCAAAGAAGAGGTAGAGATAGGTCTAGGCAGAAATAAGACTATTCTACATTGAGAGTAGGAGTTGTAAACGTTTTCTGGTGGCAGATAAAGAAACAGAGATCCCTTGACTTAACTCTGGATCAAAGTCAGATATGGGGCATTAGCAGATAGGTAATTGGATTAACTCTTGATCTCACTCTTGGTTGAATTTTTGAATTTTTCCATTTACTCCTTGTGATAGGTTTAATATGTGAAATATCATGATTTCTTCACATACATGAGTTAGAAATTTGAACAATATATACAGATGACTACTTTATCCCATTTTATAGTAAAGAATCATCTTTCTGCCTTGGAGGGAGAGTGCATCTAGCATTTTGCAAGGCATCTAATAGGTCCTCAATAAATGTAAATTCCATTCCCCATCCCCAGTAAAGAGGATGCATCAAGCTATACGTCAAAATCATGGAGTTCATAAGAGTTTAAACCCTGGAGTCTGATTGTCCTAAACTCCAACTCAAAACCCTACTAAAATTCTATATGCATGGGGAATTATTTAAATTCTTTATGTCTGTTCCCTCATTTCTAAAATAAGGATAACAACAACCATGGAGACTTACTGAGGAAGAAATGCAAATGTCGGAGGACAATCTGTGTAAATGTACCAATTAGAATGTTAAATGCAGGAGCAGGATGCACAATTGCTCACAAAAATTTTAAGAACATACTTAAAATATCTTTAAAGTCATTTCTTATTGCAAGAATGCTGGTTAATAAATCTCTGACTAATATTAGTTAACATTAAATATTTCTAAGTCGTATAAAACAAAGTTAACAGCAAATGCTTTGTTTTAGTATATGACATTGACAAATAGGCATCAGTGTGATGAAACATGGAAATAATAGCTTTCTTATACTGAGGTATTGCAAAAAATTTAAAAAAAACTATTTCATGAATTATATCATTTTGTCAATCATTTGATTCCTTTAATTCACTTTTAACTCTACATATGACTGCTTGCTGTTACTATTGCTGTCTTCTGATATAGATCTGTATAAAAGAAATAGTGTTAGTTTTCGAGTTAAGAAACATTGTAATCTTAAACAAGATCAAGAAAAGTAAAACAGCTGGATTTGTACCAATTGGTCATTTAAAATGTACCAATTTCCACTTTCCTTCCCATATCCCACTCAGTGATCATATATTCTAGTGTTTGGTATTTTCCAATGCTGATCTAACTTTTAAAGATTTAAGCATTTTTTAAATTTCAAACTAAAAATCCATCTATTATTTTTCTCTATCTTATTTATCTACATGGAAGACAGGATGGCATATTAATATATCCATGATAATGCTTCTCCAAAGTTAAAAAGGTAATTTACATGCAAATCTTCAAATTCTTAAATTATTATCTGTCTAGTTATAATATTTCTATTAAAAACCTATGGGGCTAGCCCTGGTGGCCCAGTGGTTAAGTTCCACATGCTGTGCTTTGACGGCCCACGTTGGGTTCCCCAGTGCAGACCTTCACTACTCATCTGTCAGTGGCCATGCTGTGGCAGCTGCTCACACACAAAAAGAGGAAGATTGGCAACAGATGTTAGCTCAGGGCAAAGCTTTTATTTCACTTTTATTAATGAGGTCCTTAATGAGGCCTCTAAGTCTTTCAGCTATGCTTAGTTACCTTTTGTGGTATTTATACAACCGACATTTTGTCTTTGGAAAACTCCTATACACACACAGTTCATGTTGAAGAGGAATGTCATGGTGTCCAGGTTCCTACTACATGACTACAATTCCTTGGCCACAGATGATAAAATCAGGTTTGAACACCTAACTCAGACAGACAGACAAAATACTGGCTGAATTTAGGTACACCTGCACATCTATTTTCTTCTGTCTCTTGAGAATATGAACTAAGAGGCATTGGCTGTGGACAGATTATTGGTATTTTATTTGAAAATGAATCTACAAAGGGTTGAGATATGTATGCTGCCCCATGTGCAAGCAGAGCAGTCATTTTGGAGAGAATGGACATAGACAAGATGGATGATGCCAGTCATAAAGCCTTTGGGTGATGGACAGAATGACCTAGTTCCTGACCATCTAATTTATGACCACCCTCTGTGCTTCAGCTCTACACCATTTCTTACCCTTACAGTCCTGAAACCAGTTATTACTGCTTTAATACTTAGGTTGTCATGACCAGATGTTGTTATTTATGATCAAAGATCCCTTATGATAACATCTCTTCCAAAAGTCAGATTTACTTCTAGCAACTATTCAGATTTTTCCAAGATGTCTTAAGTAATAGCACAGGAAGACTTATGAGAGATATCATTCAATTAAGTCAATTTATAGCAATTTAATGATCATGTAAAGGTGTATATAAAACATGCAAAATACGACCTTTAATTTAACTAGTTGCTGCTAGTTGTTGAAAATTAAAATTCGCTAACTTGGGAAATAGAGGTGTTGACAGAAATTTTATATCATTATTTTATCTCTATCTCCATGAATAAGAAACAGAACCATTTTCCTTTAGCATGGAACGAGACCCACTTATGTATCCTTACTTCTGCATTCTCAGTTTCCTAAATATTCACTAAGCAAATTGTGGCTTGCATTGTTATTACATTAAAGAAAAAAGCTGTGCAAGTACCTTAATTCTAGTTTTAGAAACACATGAGCAATATTAATTACGTGTAAAATGGGGAGCATCCTATCTGTGATTTCCCCCTCATTCTTTGTCATCTTATATTTTTCTCACTTTTTGCATATTCTATTCACAAAATTTGCTTCCCTATCTCTATTAATCTCCTGGGCACAACTGAATGTCAATGCAAGGGAAATGGGGTTTCTTGGGAAGTAGACAGAACATCCTAAAGCAATTATATCCAGCATGGCTTTTATCTGAAAGGCACTGAGGATTTAATGATAGCTTCAATTGTTTCTGGGCCTATAAGAACATGAAAGATACCTAACTACCTGAAGTCTGAAAAAAAATTGTTATATACTAAGACTCAATATTTTTAAACATTAAGCCAATCCATCCAACGATCCCTACTTGTAATATTCTGAATTACATCTGAATTCTTCCCATAATGCATTTATAATATTAAATATAAAAGATAATGAGTTTACTTACTCTTCATTTACTGTTCACTCTCTACTCCAAAATCTCTTCATTTTACTCCATTTAAGAGCAATGATGGCAATTAAAATAAAGAAAGGTAGAAAAACGTAGATACTGATCAAGAGGCCATTTTTTCGAGGAGCAGCACCATTTCGTTTTACAAACGAGTATGTACTTTTACCTGAAAATGTGATATTACCTTTTAACTTTTTAAGAAATGATATTTAAAGCTTATTATTAATTTGAATTATAACAATTTGGAATCAAATAATAGAGTTATGGAATGAATAAACTTAAATTTAAAAGTGTTTTCTATAATCTGTGACTATTCCCCAAAGTACCTTATGTATTTATGTCAACTCAATCAATATACATATATATCTCATTGTCATAAGTTTATTTTTAATATTTATACACATATTTAATCTTTATTTATATGCTGTACTCTTATGTATTTTATTCTATCATATTCCTTTCTACGAATTGCTACTTAGAATACATTAAATTGATATTATCTAATAAGTTATTCCACTTAAAAAATAGAACAAAAGGGATGGCCCAGTGGCGTAGTGATTAAGTTGGCATGCTCCATTTCGGCGGTCTGAGGTTCTCAGTTTCGGATCCTGGGTGCGGACCTACACACCACTCATCAAGTCATGCTGTGGCAGCATCCCACATGCAAAATAGAGGAAGACAGGCACAGATGTTAGCTCAGCAACAATCTTCCTCAAGCAAAAAGAGGAAGATTGGCAGCAGATGTTAGCTCAGTGCCAATCTTCCTCACACAAAAAAAAAAAAAGAAAGAAAAATAGAGCCACACAAAGAACTGTTTTACAAGTGGTTTAATGAAAAATTATTGGTATAACTGAAGGCTAATTTTAAAAAAACAATTAATGATAGTAAACTAGGTTAAATTTCCATATTATCTGCATAAGGTGATATTGTTCTAATTTTGACTATATTAATTAAAAAAATAGATATTCCTATAGGTGCCATAAAGATATTACAGAAAATTAGAAAATTAAAATCTACAGAAACTTGGTCCAATCAAACAAAGGAAATAAACCAGACGAGTAAAATACAAAAAACTAAATCAAGCAATCAGTATTACCACCAAAGCAACTATGATGGTATTAAATGCAAATGAATTTAATGCCCCTGAAAAAAGACAAAAAATCAGTAAATTTAAAACACACACAATCCAATTATATGTAGATTAGAAGTGATTTACCTAAAAGAAAGTGATTCAGGATGTTTTATGTATTATAGAAAATAAATTGGCAAATATAGTCACGTGCCACATAATGAGGTTTCGGTCAATGATGGACTGCATATACAATGATGATCCCATATGATTAGCACCATACAGCCTAAGTGTGCAGTAGGCCATACCATCTAGGTTTGTATAAGTAAACTCTATGATGTTCGCACAAGGACATAATTGCCCAATGACACATTTCTCAGAATGTGTCCCCTTCGTTAAGAAACACATGACTGTACTTGTTTGAGCAGTGCTGGAAAACAGAGCACCAAGAAGATCCCAATTTCTCCACATCCTCACTAACACATTTTGCCTGCATTTGTTATTACAATCTGAATGAGCATGAAGTAGGATCTCATTGTGGTTTTGATTTGCATTTTCCTAAGATGTTGAGCATCTCTTCAGGTGCTTATTGGCCATTTGTATATCTTCTACGGAGATGTGTTTATTTAAATCCATTTCCATTTTTAATTGGGTTGTCTTTTTATTATGGACTTGTAAATGTTCTTTACATATTCTGGATACAAGTCCCATATAACAAATAATATTTGCAAATATGTTCTCCCATTCTGTAGTTTGTCTTTCACTTTCTTGGTGGTATCATTTGCAGCACAAAAGTGAAGTTTGATGATGTTCAGTCAATCCATTGTTCTATTCTTCACTTGTGCTTTGGTGTCTTCTATAACATAGCCTATGCCAAGGTCACAAAGATTTACTTACATGTGTTCTAATGTTTTATAAGTTTAGCTCATCCACTTATATCTATGATCCATTTTCAGGTAATTTTTGTGAATATTGTGATGAAACAATCTATCTTCTTTCTTTTGCGCATGGATATCTACTTGTCCCAACAACATTTGTTGAAAAGACCATTCTTTTCTCATTGAATTGCCTTAGCATCCTGTTAAAAATCAATAACTGTAAGTATGAGGTTTTATTTCTGGGCTCTCTGTTCTATTCCATTGAACTATGTGTCTAGCCTTATCCTTAGGACAGTACTACACTGTCTTGATTATTTTAGCTTTGTAATGTATTTTGGAATTGAGAAGTGGGTTTTCAGTTTCAAGTTTTCTTGACAGCTATGTTTTCAAGATTGTTTTTACTATTCTGTGTCCCTTGAATTTATGTATGACTTTTAGGATCGGCTTGTCAATTTCTGCAAAAAAGACAGCTTGGGTTTGTTAAGGATTGTGTTGAATTTGTAGATAAATTTTAGGAGTATTCCTATACTAACAATATTGAGTCTTCAAATACATGAATATGAAATGTCTTCACATTTGTGCAGATCTTTCTTTCAATAATGTGTTTTTAGTTTCCAGTGTCTTATACTTATCATAAAATTATTTCTAAATACTGTATTATTTTGGGTGATATCATAAAAGGAATGTTTTCCTAATTTAATTTTTTATTGTGTTAAAATACACAACACTGAAAATTTATTATTTCAAACATTTAAAAAAAATTTTTTTTATTTATTTATTTTTTCCCCCAAAGCCCCAGTAGATAGTTGTATGTCATAGCTGCACATCCTTCTAGTTGCTGTATGTGGGACACGGCCTCAGCATGGCCGGAGAAGCGGTGCATCTATGTGTGCCCGGGATCCGAACCCAGGCCACCAGCAGCAGAGTGTGAGCACTTAACCGCTAAGCCATGGGGACAGCCCTATTTCAAACATTTTTAAGTGTACAGTCAGTGCATTAAGTCCATTCACATTGTTGTGCATCCATTACTCCATCAAACTCCAGAATATCTTCATCCTCCCAAATTGAAACTCTCTACCCCTTAAATATTAACTTACCATTTCCACCTCCTGTCAGCCCCTGTGAACTACCATTCTAACTTCTCTCTCTGAGTTTGACTACTCTAGGTACCTCATAAAAGCAGAATCATTCAATATTTGTCCTATTATGATTGGCTTGTTTTGTTAGCATAAGGTCTTTAAGTTCCATTCATGTTGTAGCATGCATCAGAATTTCATTTCTTTATAAAGCTGAATAATATTCCATTGTATGTATATATCACATTTTGTGTCTTCATTTACGTATCAATGAACATTTGGTTGTTTCCACCTTTTGGCTACTGTGAATAATGCTGCTATGAACACGGGTGTACAAATATCTGTTTCAGTCCATGCTTTTAATACTTTTGGGCATATACCTAGATGTGGAACTTTAGAATATGGTAATTCTATCTTTAATTTTTTAAGGAACCATCATACTATTTTCCACAGAGGCTGCATCATTTTACATTCCCACCAGCAATGCACAGGGGTTCCAATTTCTCCATATTCTCATCAACACTTGATATTTTCTGAATTTTTTTGAGGATAGCCATCCTAATATGTGTGAATTGGTATCTTGTTGTGGTTTTGACCTGCAATTCCCTAACACTTAGTGGGGTTAATCATTTTTTCATGTCCTTATTGGCCATCTATGTATCTTCTTTGAAGAAATGTCTATTCAAGTCCTTTCCCATTTTTTAACTGGGTTGTTTCTTTGTTGTTGAGTTGTAGGAGTTCTTTACATGTTCTGGAGATTAATCTTTCATCAGATTCATGATTTGCAAACATTTTCTCCATTCTGTGAGTTACCTTTTTACCTTGTTGATAGTGTCCTTTGATGCACAGCAGTTTTTAATTATGAAGAATTCCAATTTATCTAATTTTTCTTCTGTTGCTTGTGCTTTTGGTGTCATATCCAAATCATATCCAAATCATTGCCAAATCTAATGAAGATTTCCTCCTCTGTTTTCTTCTAAGAATTTTATAGTTTTAGCTCCTATAATTAAATATTTGATCCATTTGGAGTTAATTTTTGTATATGGTGTAAGTGTCCAATCTCATTCTTTTGCATATTGATATCCAGTTATCCCAATACTGTTTGTTGAAAAGACTGTCCTTTCCCATTGAATGGTCAAGGCATCCTTATCAAAAATCATTAAACCAGGGCCGGCCCGGTGGTGCAAGCGGTTAAGTGCGTGCGCTCCACTGCTGCGGCCCGGGGTTCGCTGGTTCGGATCCCGGGCGCGCACCGACGCACTGCTTGGTAAGCCATGCTGTGGCGGCGTCCCATATAAAGTGGAGGAAGATAGGCACCGATGTTAGCCCAGGGCCATCTTCCTCAGCAAAAAAGGAGGATTGGCGGATGTTAGCTCAGGGCTGATCTCCTTACAAAAAAAAAAAAAAAATTATTAAACCATGTATGTGAGGGTTTATTTATGAGCTCCTGATTGTATTCCACTGGAAAATTTCAGTTTTCTTATTTTGTTGCCAAAAGTAATGTATCAACTTTCAAGAAGGTACAAAAGAGCCCTGGAGTCAATTTCTGTCTTTTTATTTTAGCTTCTATTGAGCATGACTGAGAATTCAGAAATTTTCTTTTACCGCTACAGTAATAAAGAAAAGAATATTGAGGGAGAAAGACATTTTATAATTTTTAATCAGACAAATGCAAAGAAACAGACAGCAGAAATCCTCCCTGTAATGGTGATGTTGAAATTGATCATACAAATGAAATCTCATACTATGAGTCTTCACATGATGATATATCATAACTTTCCTCCAACTCAACAATCAATGAGTGAACAGAATATTTCTAATGACAAGAAGGAAATATGGTATTCTCATCCAGTTAGTCATACTTCAGCATGAAATATTTTGTCACAAATATCTGGAACATTATGTGTGTTAAAGAAGATCTATAATAGTATCCTTTCATCTTTTATAACAATTGGACAATTATAAACACTTTTTTGACATGGTTCACAAGTGGACAAACGTATGCAAAGTTGATTGGAAGGAGTTAGATGGTGTAGATGTGATAAACATTAAGATTAATCATTTTAATTGTTGCTTATAAATATAAATTAAAAATATGTTTATTTATAGTACATCATTTACAATTGATCTAAAGACAATCAAATAAATATGAAATAACAAAATATGAAATAATAAAACATGTACAGTATGTGGTGAAAATTACAAAATTCTGAGGAGGGAAATAAAAGAAGATCTAAATAAATGGAGAGACATACAGTGTTCATAGATTGAAAGATTCAGTAATAAATAATACAGATGTAAAATCTTTCTTAACTGATGCAAAGGGTTAACACAATTTGTATCATAATCACAGCAAGATTTTTTTGTAAACATTGACAAGCTTATTGTAAAACGTATATGAAAAGGAGAAACCCTAGAATAGCCAAAAATTTTTTGAAAAAGAAGAATAAAGTAGGAGGAATCACTTATCCCGACGTTAAAGATAACTGAACAGCTACAATAATCAAAACAGTGTAACACTGGTGGAGAGAATGACATGTAGATCAATGGAACAGAATAGAGAACTGAGAAATACACCAACACAAAAATGTCCAACTAATTTTTGACAATGGTGCAAAAACAATTCAGTGGACAAGAAATAGCTTTTACAAAGAATTGTGCTGAAGAAATTGACACCCATTAATCAAAAAATTAATCTCCCACCCTTTATAAAATGTAATTCAAAATGGATCATGGACTTAAATGCACAACATAAAACCACACCTTTTAGGAATGTCATAGCAGAAAGTCTTCAGGGCTTAAGACTGACAACCAGTTCACACACTTGACACCAAAAGCATGATCCAAAAAGGAAAAGAGTAGACCTTATCAAAATAAGAATTAAAAAACGATTTTGGTCTGAGAAAAAACCAATTGCAGACTTGGAGAAAATATGTTCAAATTATATATCCAACAAAATACATATATGTAAAAAACAAAAAATTTCTGAAAATTCAACATTTAAAAACAGAAAATATCCAATTAGAAAATGGACAATAAACATGAACAGACTTTTTACTGGAAAGAATATGCTGATGCCACATAAACATATTAAAGATATTCAACATCATTCCCCTTTAGGGAAGTGCAAATTAAAACCTCAATGAGATATTAGTACACACCTAATAGAATGGCTAAAAAAAAAATTAGTAGTATCATTAAATGTTGATGAGGATGCCAAAAAACTAAGTCATTCATATATTATTGGTGGGAATGTCAAATGTCAAATGTTACAGTGACTCTGAAAAATGGTTTGGCAGTTGCTTTTAAAACTATAAATGCCTTACCATAAGCCCAGAAATTTCAATCTTGGGCATGTTTCCAAGAGAATTAAAAATTTACTTTCATGAAGAATCTTCTACATGAATGTCTATTGCAGATTCATTTATAATAGCTAAAAATTGGCAACCACCCAAATGTCCTTCACTGGGTGAATAATTAAACAAATTTTTATACATCCATACAAAGGAATAGTAGGCAGAAATTAAAAACATTGAAGTAATCATACATGCAACAAATTGGATGCAGTTCATGGAAATTATGCAAGAGAAAAAAGCCAATCTCAAAGAGATACAAACTTTGTGATTCCATTTATATAACATCCATAAAATAGCATAATTAGAGAGATGGAAAGTAGTTTATTAGTTACCAGGAGTTAGGAATGGGGAAAGAGAGGATCCATGTTGTTATATAAAGGGGTAATGTTAGGGGCTGTGTAGTGATGATATACTTCTGAATCTTGATTGTGGTGGTGGTTACACAAATGTGAACATGAGGTAAAATTGCATAGAACGAAATACACACACACACATACACACAAATGAGTGCATGTATACTGGTGAAATCTGAATAGGGTCGGTGCATTTTACCAATGTCCATTTCCAATGTCCACTGGTTTTGATATTCTACTACAGTATTGGAACATGTTAACATTGGAGTAAAACGTACACAGGACTTTTCTCTACATTTCTTGGCAGCTCTTTTTGAATCTATAATTATTTCAACATAAAAAGTTAAATAAAAATCACAATGGAATATCGTTACACATCTAAAACTGGTAAAACGAAATCAAACAAAACAAACAAAAAAGATAATATCAAGTACTTCTGAAGTGTGGATCATCTGTGTAGAAAAAATGGAACACTCATAGATGAAAGGAGGGAAGGAAAAATGGTACAGCCACTTTGGAAAATAGTTTGGCTGTTTCTCCTAGAATTAAAAATACACTTACTAAAAACAAAACAAAACAAAAACCTCACTCCTAGATATTTACTCACCAAAAAATGAGGACTTATATATACACAAAAGCCTATGTGCACATTTATAACAGCTTTATTCATAATTGCCAATATCTAGAAACAACCTAAATACCCTTCAATGGGTGAATAGATAAGCAAACTATAATACCTCTTTTCAATAGAAGTCTACTTAACAGTAAAAAAGAATGAATTACTAAAACATAAGGCAACAGGGATGAATCTCAAATATATATGTACTATATATAACATTCTGGAAAAGGCAAATCTATAGGGACAGAGAACATGTAATTGGTTACCAAGAATTGGCATTGGGGGATAAATATAAAGGAGCAGCCAGAGGGAAGTTTTGGGGTGATAGATCTATTGTGTATCATGACTGTGGTGTTGGGACAAAAGTCTGTACATTTTTCAATACCCATAGAACTGTATAGCATGGAGTAAATGTTACCGTGTATAAATTTTTTAAGCCAAATATGTTAAATAAAAAATAAATATTAAAAAAGAGACAATAGCTAAGGTTTTTTCCAAAATTTCCCAAAATACATCAAACCTATAGAGTCAAGAATCTCAGCCAACCCAAGCAGGATAAATTCAAAGAAAAATACAGCTTGGTAAATTATAGTGGAACTGTGGAAAACCAAAGCTGTAAAATAAGTTTGAAACTCAGACAAAGGATACAAGAAGCATTATATTATTAGCAGGAATATGAGAATGACAGCTGTATTCTCATCAGAAAATGCAAGCCAGGATATGATGGGATTACATCTTTGAACTCTTAAAAGAAATAATTCTCAGTGTACAATTCTAGTTTCACTGAAAATATCCTTCACAAATTAAGACATTATAAAAACATTTTAAAGACAAACAGAAGCTGAGACAATTGGTCACCAAAAGTCACACACAGGAAGAAATACAAAAGGAAGGTTTTCAGCTTGAAAGATGATGCACATGGAAATTTGAATGTGCTGGAAGAGTTGGAAAGCCCTAGAAAACAGTAAGGAGGTGGGCAAATGTAAATATTTATATTAAAAAATCTTTAATAGTCCATTGGCTATTTAAGCCAAATATAATAATGTATTTTCAGGTTTACAACATATATATAAAGAAAATATAACAATAAAAGTACAAATGATGGAAAGACATAAATAGAATTATACTGTTATGACATGTTTACATTGTGAAGTTTAGAAAAAACAAATATGCTATATTTGTTCATGAATATTTACCAAATAATTAAAAACATGCTGTTCCCTCTACTATCCATATGTTATGGATGTGGAAGATTTGATTATTTTTACCTTGCAATAGTATGGTTAACTTGAAAGATGCAACTCAGTCTTGAACTAGCACATCACGGTAGTTAACATCCTTGGAATATACAGTCTGTATAATAAAACCATCACCTATTCAATGACTTAACTATACCTATCTAGAAAACCTTGTGGATAAACAGAAATGTTTTGGGAAAGATGATTAAAATTAAGAGGAGGATTATTAAAATGTTCACTTCTAGATTTGAATTAATGTGTATACAAAACTTGGACACTATAATCTAGAGTTGTGCTGTCTACTAGCCACAGTGGCTATTTAAATTTAAATTAACTAAAGTAAAATAAAATGAAAATTTTAGTCCCTTAGTTGCACTACCTACATATCAGGGGCTCAAAAGCCACATATACAGTGGAGATGCAGAAGATTTCTATAAGTGCAAAAAGCTCTATTGAAGCACACCGATCTAATACTAACTCTGCACAATCCAAAACCCATCATCGATACTTCCTCCTGGTGATGATGGTGTCGGCTCACAAGACGGAGGAGCATATCCAACATCACATTGACAATTAAGGAAATTATTGCAAACCTAAAACAAAAACCAAATAAAACATAAGAACATTTTATGTGCAACATAAAAATTAGATGCATTATTTGTGATTGTTAGTCAATGTAAATTTTTAAAGGATTATCAATTAGTATGTTGAAGGTAATTTTCATTTTAATGTGGAAAATAATTTTCAAAATAAAATATAATAAATGTCCATGCAATATCTTTTCAAGTGTCATAGAGATTTCCTCTTATTATCTCTTGCAGTTTTAAATAAAAGTACATAACATTCTTGATACAATTGAAATGCCTTCTTCTAGAAAGGCATAGAAATTATAAAATAGTGGGAGTTGAAATTTATTATGAATTGTGCTGGATTAAAAAATAGCTGTGATAAGAGCCAACTTTTACAAAAAAATGGAGGAAAAACTAAGGGAGAAGCTTGCTTAATCAGATACTGATATCAAAATTTATTTTGTTAAAAAATAGGAAGACTAAAAAATATTTGTAAATGTGATCTTGTATACGAATTGCAGGAAGGATTAGAAGCAGAATAGAGAATCTAGAAACAGGTTGATGCATAAATTAAAATTAAAATTAAGAAAGGAAAGAAATAGAAAAGAAACTGTAAATAATAGGACACGTAAGTGATTTGGGAGAGAATTTTGATACAAGACACACAGACAGGTCACTTTTTCATGGATTACTATATAAAATATGAAGCATCAATATGGCAGGAGACTCTAGTCACAAAGTTAAAGTCAAAAGCATGCTCAGAAAAACTTACAAAGTTTATAAAATTTCTATAACCCAGTAGATAATTTCACAATGGATGGACAAATAGAAATGCAAATGGCAAATATGCCCATACATATATACTTAAGAATTGTACAATTAATTATTAAATAAATGCAAATTAACAATGGGTTTAGCATGTTAGAGGAGATTAAAAAGACTAAGAAGCTAGTCTGGCCAGAAATTGAGGAAATGCACATTTTTATACATGATAGGTGGGAGCAAAAACTGCTATATTTCTGAAGACAATATAATATTTATGAACATTTAAATGGTGCATATATTTGACCCATCAGATTTCGTTGCTAACAATTTAAGAAATCAGATAAATGTTCAAAGGTGAATGTACGATAATGCCCATTGTACCACTTTTTACAATAGTTCAGTAAAAAATTTAACATTATTCACAAGTTCATCGGTAAATGACTTTTCAAACATAGTGTGAAAGAGATACACAGGGAAACAAATTGAAGCCATTGAAGGATGAAATGGATCTAAATGGACAAAAAACTTTGCTCTCACAAAAATGTTAGATTATAAGTAATATGTGTAATGTGAATATATTAAATGTATGAGTGTTCAAATATACATCAGTATACATACACTCGATTATAAGCAATATTCATGTGTATAAATACATATGTGTAATCCTTAATAAATCCATTTACAAAATTTCATAATCTTAATCTGACATTATAATAATAGATTATGTTTCATATTGCATTTTGTATGAAGCTTAAAGCTTATTTGCTCATGAGGCCTATAAAAATCTGATTAAACACAAGGGACGAATGGATAAAGAAGATGTGGTATATATACGCAATGGAATACTACTCAGCCATAAGAAACAATGAACACATAAATCATGTACATATGTAGAAATAATAAAATCCATTTTCCTTATTTAACTGCAATTTTCCAAAAGAAATTTTCACATCAAATAATTTTGAACCTTATTATTATTTGGAAAACGTTATTAACAAGGATTTTTAAAACCATACATAAAAATAGAGTAACCATTACATACCCCATGTCCATGGCATTTTGTTTTTGAGTCACAATCGACTCTTCCTGCGTATTCACTGATATCATGGCAACTTCCACCGTTACAAAACTAAAATGTTAAAACAACCAACAACAGATGTAAATGTAAGGTCAAGAGTTGAGCAATTGCACTTGGTACATAAATTAGATGCCAAAGATATATCTCTATCTATCTATCTATCTATCTATCTATCTATATAAAACAGATGAATCTGGATTTCAGGACATCTACTCATTCTAATAAAAGAACTTGAATTCAAAATAGTATGTTATTACTTTATAAAATATCAAAATTTGAGAATCAGATGCTATTTTTCCCTTGAGGAAGCAGAGCTGTGTGGTTATTGATACTAAGTGATGTAAGAACAAAAATAGCCAACTTATGATAAGCTAGGATCTATCTTCTCACTTTCTATGTATTTTTATAATATATACTCATATTGACCCTGTGAAGAAGACATTTTTATCCTCATTTTATATTTGGTGAGAATTAAATTTTGATTTTTAAGGTCATGCTGTGAGTTATTGACAGAACCAATATTCAGTGCAAGACCTACTTTACTCACAGAGCTCAATGTTCAATGCTAAATACCAGTGTTTTTGTCATTTTTACGTTTTCTAACTTTAATGACAATATATCTTATCTTTCACATTAGCAATGTCACCTTGAGCAAGTCGTTTAGTCCCTCCATACCTCAGTTTATCTACCTTTGAATTTAGAATAGCAATTATACCCAAATAAAAAAAATATATAGGTTATGAGGATGAAACAATTTTTTACACATAAAGGAACAAAAGCAAGGTCTGGGACATGGTAGATGCTCACGAAATGCAAGATGTTGTTTTAATTATTCATGTATTTAACCTGATTTTCGTGTGGACTTTATGCCAATATTCCTCTATTCAAATGTTAATTTGAATATCTTTGGAGGCATCTTCTAAGTTTTTCTCAAGTTATCTGATAGAATATTCAATATGTCATCAATAGTCTGAAACATTCATTATTTTCTATCACTATTGGTAAAGAAAGAAAGAACAGATCTCAGCTTGTTCATTAACTGAAAGTGCTCTGATGAAGCCAGAAAGCCAGAAACAAAACGTTGAACAAATCAGCATTACCTGTGCACAAAACTATTTTCATTCTAGTGCTCCTTAAACATTGTCATTGAGGCAATAATAAATTGGTCATACTTGACTGGGTTGTTTTCAGAAGAAAAATAAGCCAGGAAAAGATGCATGCTTCTGATATAATTTTCTTCAAGTAAACAGATCAATGTGTAGCTGGCTCTTCTATAATGACGGGAAAAGCCAGGAACACTATAAGAGTACTTAGCCCTGGTCAATGGCTGGGATGATGTTTTGCATATTAACTAACATATAAGACTTCCTTCTTTGAACAAGAGACAAATAGTGTCCCAGAAGCAGTTACATCACGGTTCAAAAAATGAAATCCTTAATATAACTAAAAACATATTTCCTAAGGGGAAGTGCCTGGATTATGTAAGCATATTTTCTTACAGTCCTGTGTATAAGAATGGGTAAGGAAAAGGCAGTAAATTTTATTTGTTTTCCTTGATTAGCTTGTCTGTTTTTGAACAATTACCTGCCCGAAACATATTCCTTTCCAAGTTTGAAATGAAAGTGCTGAGATGTGCTTATCTCCCCTAGTCTACCTGTGTGGGCTAGGATCAGTTTGATATACTATTCTCCTGCTCTAAGTCCTACAAATAAAAAATTTAAAGAAGCTTTCTATCACAACCAATATTAAGCAAACTTGCATTGCTGGAATAATACCTATCTCCATGTAGTACATTGTTCACTTAGTATATTACAGCATTAAATTTATGAATGTTTTACTTAGAATTTTTGTTAAAATTAATAAGGGAGACATACTTTTCTTCCTTGATAAATAAGAAATAAAGTCTCTCTCTCTCTCTTTTCCTATCTATTGATTGATCTATCTATCAATCAAGATACATAACCACAGAATGATTCCAATTCAAACTGACAGACCTGGTACACACAATAGCTCCCTTTTTCCAATAAATAATAGTGAAGGAGAATCAGAAAAAAGCAATTAGAAGATGAGAGATTTAAGAACTTACTGGGATTTTGAAATAAAAAGAAGGCCATTGATCGATAAAATGAAGTGAGAAAGCGACCACATTGAATACAATGGCAAAGCAGAGAGCTAGTTGGTCAGTCTCAGGGTGCTCTAGAGGAGCTGCAGCCTCAGAGTCACCAGGCAAAACAGAGGAAGAAGAGCTGAAAGAGCGGGATTGGGAGGGTGGCTGGCACGTAGAATTATCAATGAAAGTCTGTCTGCGAAACCACAGAACCACTTAGCTCTCAATATTCACTACTCATCTCTCCCTTTCTCTGAATCACAGAATGCAGTGAACACAACATTTTTATCCCAAAGGAGACAATTTAGAAGAGTACTTTGTTTCCTAAAGCAACTGAATCAATGGTGACTCATAATTTGGGCTTCTCAAGTGGTCTGTCCTATAGAATAGGCACTATCCAATTACACTACTGGAAGGACCACAGCCTAAAAGCCAGCTTCCAAAATCAAGACTGTCATGTGACAAACCCCAGTCACACAGAGAAAGCTGCCAATTAGGTTTTTAATTAAAAATGCTGCGGTAGTAAAAAGTCATGCCAGCTTAAAGCTCCTACTGAACCAAGTGGGAAAAGTTAAAGCCTTTGCCTTTCCTTCCTTCCTTCCTTGCCTCCCTCTATCTTCCTTTCCCTCCTTTCTTTCTTTCTTCTTCCATGAGGACATTGGCCAGTTGGGCATGGGTTAATGATCAGACTTTCCCAGGCAGAGAATCACTGCTGGAGAAATGAGTAATCTGTAAAGCTTTTAGTGTCATTTAGGGCTGGTGTGACAAACCAGATGGCTTTCAAATGCCTTGCTCATTTTCCCACAGGACATTTGCTGAATTGAAGGATTGTGTGGGGTGGTAGCAGGTGAATTAACTAGGATGGCAACCTCCTGTGCTATTCATGTGCCTGGTTTCCATAGGGTTTTATTTCAACTGTTGTCATCACCATTGTGTTTTTCCCATATGTAAGACGTTGTTTCACTCTCACTACTTTTAGGATTCTTTTCCTTTGTCTTTATTATGCTGTATCCTACTGTGGATTTCACTAGGTTCATCCTATATGATGTTCTTTCAGCTTCCTGCATCTGTGGCTTTATGCCATTTGCCAAATTTGGAACCTTTCCGGGTATTATTTCCTCAAATACTTTTCCATCCTTGCATTTTTCTCCTATTCTTCTAGGATAAGAATATCATGGATATTATATCTTTTGTTATAATCCCACAAGTCCCTGTGGCTCTATTCATTTTTTTTCAGTCTATTTTCTGTCTATTGTTCAGATTGAGTATTTTTTCTGGTTCTGTCTTCAGCTTCACTTATTCTTTCTCCTGTCTCCTCCAATCTACTCCTGAGCCCTTCACTGAGTTTTTTGTTTTTGTTTTTGTTTTTGTTTGTATTGATGTCTTAATAGTTTATAACTGTGAAATTTTGGGTTGTACATTTTTGTTGTCCATCACCACATACATGACTCCCTTCACCCCTTGTGCCCACCCACTACCCCATTGCCCCTGGTAACCACAATACAGTTTTCTCTGTCCATGTGTTGGTTTATATTCCACATATGAGTGAGATCATACAGTGTTTGTCTTTCTCTTTCCGGCTTATTTCACTTAACATAATATCCTCCAGGTCCATCCATGTTGTGGCAAATGGGACGATTTTGGCTTTTTTTATGGCTGAGTAGTATTCCATTGTATATATATACCACATCTTCTTGACCCAATCGTCAGTCGAGGGACACTTGGGGTGCTTCCACTTCTTGGCTATGGTGAATAATGCTGCAATAAACATAGAGGGGCATAAGCCTCTTTGGATTGTTGATTTCAGGTTTGTTGGATAGATTCCCAGTAGCGGGATAGCTGGATCATAGGGTATTTATATTTTTAAATTTTTGAGGAATCTCCATACCATTTTCCACAGAGGCAGCATCAGTTTGCATTCCCACCAGCTGTGTATGAGGGTTTCTGTTCCTCCACATCCTCTCCAACATGTGTTGTTTTTTGTCTTGGTGATTATAGCCGTTCTAAAGGGCGTGAGGTAATATCTTAGTGTTGTTTTGATTTGCATTTCCCTGATGATTTGTAATGTTGAACCTCTTTTCATGTGCCTATTGGCCAACTGTATATCTTCTTTGGAGAAGATTGTTCATTTCCTCTGCCCATTTTTGGACTGGGTTGTTTGTTTTTTTGTTGTTCAGTTGTGTGAGTTCTTTATATATTATGGAGATTAACCCCTTGTCAGATATATGTTTTGCAAATATTTTCTCCCAGCTGGTGGGTTGTCTGTTTATTTTGATTCTGCTTTCATTTGTCTTGTAGGAGCTCTTTAATCTGATAAAGTCCCACTTGCTTATTTTTTCTTTAGTTTCCCTTTCTGGGTAGGCACGGCATCTGAAAAGATTCCTTTATGACCAATGTCAAATAGTGTGTTGCCTATATTTTCTTGTATGAGTTGTAGAGTTTCAGGTCTCACCTTCAGGTCTTTGATCCTTTTTGAGTTAATTTTTGTGAATGGCGATAGCAGATGGTCCACTTTCATTCTTTTGCATGTGGCTGTCCAGTTTTCCCAGCACCATTTATTGAAGAGACTTTCCTTTCTCTATTGTATGTTCTTAGCTCCTTTGTTGAAAATTAGCTGTCCGTATACGTGTGGTTTTATTTCTGGGCTTTCAATTCTGTTCCATTGATATGTGTGTCTGTTTTTGTACCAGTACCATGCTGTTTTGATTACTATTGCTTTGTAGTATGCTTTGAAGTCAGGGATCGTGATGCCTCCAGCTTTGTTGTTTTTTCTTAGGATTGCTTTAGCTATTTAGGGTTTTTTGTTGCCCCATATGAATTTTAGTATTCTTTTTTTCTATTTCTGTGAAGAATGTCACTGGGATTCTGATAGGGATTGCATTGAATCTGTAGACTGCTTTAGGTAATATAGACATTTTAATGTCTATATTATACTTCCAGTCCGTGTGCATGGGATGTCTTTCCATTTCTTTATGTCATCACCGATTTCTTTCCATAATGTCTTGTAGTTTTCATTTTACAGGTCTTTCACCTCCTTGGTAAGATTCATTCCTAGATATTTTATTCTTTTTGATGCCATTGTAAATGGTATTATCTTTTTGAGCTCTCTTTTTGTTAGATTGTTATTAGCATACAGAAATGCAAGTGATTTTTGTAGATTGATTTTGTACCCTGCAACTTTGCTGTAGTTCTTGATTATTTCTAATAGTTTTCCAATGGATTCTTTAGATTTTTCTATATATAAAATCATGTCATCTGCAAATAGTGAGAGTTTCACTTCTTTGTTGCCTATTTGGATTCCTTTTATTCCTTTTTCTTGCCTAATTGCTCTGGCCAAAACCTCCAGTACTATGTTGAATAAGAGTGGTGAGAGTGGGCAGCCTTGTCTCGTTCCTGTTCTCTGAGGAATGGCTTTCAGTCTTTCCCCATTGAGGACGATGTTGGCTGTGGGTTTGTCATAGATAGTCTTTATTATGTTGAGGTACTTTCCTTCTATACCCATTTTATTAAGAGATTTTATCATAAATGGATGTTGTATCACGTCAAATGCCTTCTCTGCTTCTATTGAGATGACCACGTGGTTTTCATTCTTTGTTTTCCTGATGTGCTGTATCATGCTGATTGATTTGCAGATGTTGAACCATCCCTGCAATCCTGGTATAAATCCCACTTGATCGTGGTGTATGATCTTTTTAATGTATTGCTGTATTCATTTTGCCAATAGTTTATTGAGGATTTTTGCATCTATGGTCATCAGCGATGTTGGCCTGTAATTTTCCTTCTTTGTGTTGTCTTTGTCTGGCTTTGATATCAGGGTGATGTTGGCCTCATAGAACAAGTTAGGAAGTGTTCCATCTTCCTCTATTTTTTGGAATAGTTTGAGAAGGATGTGTATTAAATCTTCTTTGAATGTATGGTAAAATTCACTGGAGAAGCCATCTGGTCCTGGACTTTCATTTTTTGGGAGGATTTTGATTACTATTTCAATCTCTTTGCTTGTGATTGGTCTATTCAGATTCTCCATTTCTTCTTGGTTCAGTTTTGGGAGGTTGTATGAGTCCAAGAATTTATACATTTCTTCTAGAGTGTCCAATTTATTGGCATATAACTTCTCATAGTATTCTCTAATAATCCTTTGTATTTCCATTGTATCTGTTGTTATTTCTCCTCTTTCATTTCTAATTTTATTTATTTGAGCCTATTCTCTTTTTTTCTTAATAAGTCTGGCTAAGGGTTTGTCAATTTTGTTTATCTTCTCAAAGAACCAACTCTTTGTTTCATTAATCCTTTCTACTGTTTTATTGGTCTCCATTTCATTTATTTCTGCACTGATTTTTATTATTTCTCTCCTTCTGCTGACTTTGGGCTTTGTTTGTTCTTCTTTTTCTAGTTCTGTTATGTGTAATTTAAGGTGGCTTATTTGGGCTTTTTCTTGTTTGTTAAGGTGGGCTTGTATTGCTATGAGTTTCCCTCTCAGGACCGCTTTTGCTGATTCCCATATGAATTGGTATGGCATATTTTCATTTTCATTTGTTTCCAGATATTTTTTATTTCTCCTTTAATTTCATCAATGATCCATTGGTTGTTCAATAGCATGTTGTTTAGTCTCCACATGTTTGTCACTTTACCAGTTTTTTTCTCATAGTTGATTTCCAGTTTCATTGCATTATGGTCTGAAATGATGCTTGTTATAATTTCAATCTTCTTCAATTAATTGAGGCTTGCTTTGTTTCCCAACATATGGTCTATCCTTGAGAAAGTTCCACGCACACTTGAGAAGAATGCGTAGTTAGCTGTTTTTGGATGGCGTGCTCTGTATATGTCTACTAGGTCCATCTCTTCCAGTTTTTCACTTAAGTCCGCTGTTTCTTTGTTGACTTTTTGTCTGGATGATCTATCCATTGCTGTAAGTGGGGTTTTAAGATCCCCTACTATTATCGTGTTGTTGTTAATATCTCCTTTTAGGTTTTTCAATAGTTGCTTTATGTACTTTGGTGCTCCTATGTTGGGTTCATATATGTTTATAATTGATATGTCTTCTTGGTGGAGTGTGCCTTTTATAATTTTATATTGCCCTTCCTTGTCTCTCTTAACCTATTTTATCTTGAAGTCTACTTTGTCTTATATGAGCGTGGTAACACCTGCTTTCTTTTGTTTGCCATTAGCTTGGAGTATTGTCTTCCATCCTTTCACTCTGAGCCTGTGCTTGTCTTTAGTCCTGAGATGTGTTTCCTGGAGGCAGCATATTGTTGGGTCTTGCTTTTTAATCCATCCTGCCACTCTGTATCTTTTGATTGGAGAGTTCAATCCATTTACATTTAGCATAATTATTGATATATGAGGGCTTAATGTTGCTGTTTTGTCACTTATTTTCCAATTCTTTTGCATTTCCTTTGTTTCTTGTACCATTTGTTTCAGACTGCCAATTCAGTTTGGTTGTTCTGTCTTATGACTCTTCTAGTTTTCTCTTTGTTTATCATATGTGATTTTTTTTTGATTATTTGTTTAGTGGTTACCTTGAGGTTTGTATAAAAATCATGTGTATGAGATAGTCCATTATCTGATGGCCTCTTATTTCCTTATACTAAGTCAATTCAATCTCTTTCCTCTTCCTCTTCTAAGTCATTCTTGTTACAACTTATTCTATCTTTTGCTGTGGGTATGTGTTTACAGTGATGAGGTTATATTTATTTTTGGTGAATTCTTTCCTTTGATCTTTGATTTTGGTATTTAAGTGGTTGCTAACCTATTCCAGTAAAGATCTACTATTTTTCTTATTTTGTCTTCCTATTTTTCTCCTTCCTCCAACCTTTGTACTCCCTTTCTCTTCTTTTTATCAGGCCTGAGGGCTTTCTTGTGTATTTTTTGTAGTGGGGGTCTCGTGGCCATGAACTCCCTTAGCTTTTGTTTATCTGGGAAAGTTACTATTTCTCCATCATATTTGAAGGATATTTTTACTGGATAGAGTATTCTTGGCTGAAAGTTTTTGTCTTTCAGTATTTTGAATATATCATTCAAGTCTCTACTAGCCTGTAAAGTTTCTGTTGAGAAATCTGCTGAGAGCCTGATGGGAGTTCCTTTGTACGTTATTTTTTGTTTTTGTCTAGCTGCCCTTAATATTGTTTCTTTGTCATTGACTTTAGCGAGCCTTACCACTATATGCCGTGGAGTGTGCCTTTGCCAGTTGACATATTTAGGTGACCTATTGGCTTCACTTACTGGTATTTCCTGCTCCTTCCCCAGATTTGGGAAGTTCTCAGCTATTATTTCCTTGAATAGGCTCTCTGTTCCTCTTTTCCTCTCTTCTGCCTCAGGAATACCTATAATTCTTATGTTACATTTCCTAATAGAGTTGGATATTTCTCAGAGACTTTCTTCATTTCATTTTAGTCTCAGTTCTCTCTCCTCTTCCATCTGGAGCATATCTGTATTCCTATCCTCTATAATGCTAATTCTTTCCTCCATATTGTCAGCTCTGTTCTTTAAAGATTCCAGATTCTCCTTTATCTCCATTGTGTTCTTCATCTCCGTCAGTACTGATTGGGTTTTCTTTATGATTTCAATCTTTTTTGTGAAGAAACTCCTAATCTCATTGAATTGTTTGTCTGTGTTATCCTGTATTTCACTGAGTTTTTTTGTGATAGCTATTTTGAAATCTATGTCCTTTAGGTTATAGATTTCTATGCCTTCAGGGTTGGTTTCTGGGTGTTTGTCATTTTCCTTCTGGTCTGGTGATCTCATGTACCTTTGCGTTGTACTACCTGTATTGGCTTTGTTTTTCCTCATCCTGGAAATATCTGGTTGCAGTTTCTGCCTGCCGTCACTGTGTGGGGGTCAAAGGCTGTGTAATCCGAGCCCCATGCACTCCACCCCAGCTGCTTTCTGCAATCGGCCTGGCCGCTCTGTCTGGTCTGGTCAGATGAGCTGCACTGTTGGGCATGCAGGGAGGGGAGGCTCTCTCTTTTGCCCCCTGGGTCCCTGGCGTGGGGGGCTTCTCACTCACCCTTCATTATCTGCTCTCCTGGGGTGCCCGGATGTCGATGGCACCCCTGCAGCAGTGCTGTCTCATCTGTGTGGGAGTTTCCCACTGGCTCAGAGAGCCCGAAGAGCTACGGTTTCCCTGCAGAGGGCCTCCCCTCCCCCCTCTCTGTGAGCGGAGTGGACCTGGATCACTGGTCTGATGGGGAGGGAGAGGATTTATCCTTACCTCTCCCCACTTCCTCCAGGGGCCCCAGCACGTCCACTGTCAGATGTGTGGCAGTGTGGATCTTTCTGATCTTCCTTTTTGCTGTCTAGTAGTCCATTATTGGTCTATGACTGTCCCTTTTGTTGTATCTTTTCGGGGGAAGAATTTATGGGAAAGCTCACTTCGCCATGATGCTGACATCACTTTTCACGGAGTTTTATAAATTGATTATTGTATTTTTCAGTTCTAAAATTTCCAGTTGGTTCTTCTTTATATCTTCTATCTCTTTTCTGGAACTTTCTATTGTTTCAAGCATGTTTGTAATTGCTCATTCAAATATGTTAATGATGGCTGCTCTACATTCTTTGAAAGATATTTCTAATACCAGTGTCATCTTGGTGTTGTGTCTATCGACTTTTTTCTCATTCAAATTGAGATTTTCCTGGTTTTTGGTATGAAGAATGACTTTCAATTGAAACATAGATATCTTGAGTATTTTGTTATGATATACTCTGAATCCTGTTTCAGCCTTCTGTTTTAGCAGTTCTCCCCTGTTAGAGCTCTGGAGAGGGGAAAAGGGAATACTGCCTCATTATTGTGAGGTAAGGCTGGAAGCATAGGTTCCACTAACACCTGGGATGAGAGAGGCTCCTAATTACTGCAAGGGTCAGGGGTGGACCTCTCCAGTAGGCCTCTACTCATATCATCCTGGTGAGAGTTGAGTTGTGGCTGCATATTTTTATGTTGCTTGGCTGAAATAGAGCAGTTATTGTTTAATAGTGTACTCTCTTATTAGGCTGTTCCTTTGGCTACAGCAGTCAGGCTTTCCTTGATGACTTCTTTTTGTCTGCTCCATTTGGCATTTCTGAGTTGCTGGCTTCTCTGGCACCCAGTTTGGGATACATGAGGCAAAAAGAAAATTCTGACACTGTCTACCTGGAGTTAGAATGAGATCTCACAAGTAAAAGGGGTCAGCCCCACATGTCTGCTTCTACTTCAACACCAGATGCAAGTCCTAGACCACCCATACTTCTGACTGACTATACATTGAAGGTTCCCATGGCCCTCTCCTCAGATCTGATAGTTTGCTCATTTGGGTCTCAGAACTCAGGAAAACTTCACTTATGTTTACTTGTTTATTATAAAGGATACAACTCAGGAACAGCAAAATGGAAAGAGATGCATACGGCAAGGTATGTTGTGGGGAGAGGGATATCATAGCTTCCATGCCCTCTCCAGGCATGTCATCATCACAGCAAATTGATGTGTTCACCAATTTAGAAGCTCTCTGAATCTCATTGTTCAAAGGTTTCATAGCGTTCAATCTCCAGCCACACTACTCCCTTTCCTGGAGGTCTGCAAGTAGGGCTAAAAGTTCCAACCGTCTAATGATTTGGTCCTTCTGGTGACCCTAAGTCACCTAATTAGCATAAACTCAGGTTTGGTTGGAAGAGGATGAGTAACAAAAAATATTCCTATCACTCAGGAAATTCCAAGGTGTTTAGGAGCTCTGTGCCAGAAACCAGGGACAAAGACCAGATTATTTTTATGATGTTATACTACATATGTGTACCATTTTTGTGCTTTTTTCTAATAAATGAGTGGTTAAAGTAGTTAATAAATTTATGTATTTACTCTGCCATATTTATAGTAAACACTTTCTAAGTTTGTTTTAAATGATCTTTGAAGGAATGACGTTATTACATTATAATGCTGTCAGCACCAACATGTTCCTTTGTAATTACTTCATTATTTTTATGTGAGATTATCTTTTCCCATTCTGAGATAAGTTTACTACTCATTTCTATTTTCCTCTTATTTTTCATTTCTTAAACTGTTATATCTCAATGTAAAATATTTTAATTAAAATGTGAGAAATTGTGTACCTTTTCTTCTTGAGCCAATTAATTTTTTAATGATACTAGTTTAAAAATCCTTTATCCATTATGTTTCTCAAAATTTTTAAGAAAAAGAAAAATAAATAAAGCTTAAACTCTGTTTTATTATTGTGTTTTGTAGGAGGGCCAAATTTTAACAAGTCTATTTTTAACAAGTCTATTATATTTTTGGAGAAAGAATTAGAAGAGTAGGCTAATGAACAAATAAATGTTTTACTTTTATTACAAACTCATCTCCTTGCAAACTACTGCAAGACTAAATACTTCACTTTTTTTGTTTTCTTTGTTTTTCTTATTATTCAGGTTGTTCTGACCTACTTTTTAGTGTATATTTGATTCTTTCTTTTTTTAACACATATTATTGCAGACCAGATTCTGGTCTAATGAAGAAGCTTAGATTCTCAAGTATCAGAAACAAATTTAAATATCTATAACAAAATTCATAATAAAAAATGATAGTGAAGCAAGTATTCCTTTGACCAACAGAAATTCTGACCTTTGAATCTTAAAAGCATGATACAGTAACCAAAATTTGTAATATTAATTATAAACAAAAAATCTTAAGATGTTTTTCTCTCTCACTTTCTCACTCTTTTTCTCATGCACACACACACACACACAGACACTCAGACACACACAGATTGTATACAGAATCAAGTAAGATTTTTATTTACCTGATTCTCACCACATATAGTGCCATCAACTGCATAAGTTCTATCCCTTGGTGTAGCTACTGTTTGATTTCTTAATACTGCTGACATACATATATGGCCTCCAAGGTAAGTATATTGAATATCAAAATTTGAATGAGGTACTATCTCTGAATGTGTCCAGTGACAAACCATCTTTCCACAAAGGGTACTCCTAGCAATATACAGCAGAAAAAATTGTCCATATGTCACTTAGAGATACAATATATTAAATAAATAACAGTTAAAAATACGAGAATAATTAAAAATGTTACTCAGATCATAACACCAAAGCTATTCAGAACATACACCATCTTATGACATGCAACATATAAATTCATTTGTATGTACTAAGTTCATCATTCGTTTGTATTAAATGACTCTTTGCAGTACACACACACACACATACACATGCATTTGGAAAAGGCGTAATTTTCTAAACACACACTTAAAAAAACAAGACCTCCTATTACAGTTTCCATAGTCATCTGCTTGAAAATTCACTTCTTGTGCACATAGATAAGTAGAACCTTTAGCAACTGAAAAAATAAATAAAGTTCCAATTAGTCATCTTAAGAAAAAAAACATTAGAAACCAAACATGTGATAAATTAATACGGAGATATCTAGGGAACAGCAATGCCCAGTCAATGTAATCTACTATGAGGTTTTGGTGTTATCTACCAGCTATACAAGGAGAAGCACTAAAAACTACCCACTTGGGGAAAAAAAAATGGTATCAAGGTGTAGAAATGATTAAGTCAAATTGTCATTTGCTCTCATCTACAATTCTAAAATCAACTCCCTTTCAACCAATCACCTGAAATTTGACTAATACCCTATTCGTCTTGTCTTGCACTTGTGAGGTCTATTTTACCTCTTGACATAGTTCAAAGTTGCTTTGATTTTCAGTTTTATGTTTAAATTTGATTTAAAAAAACAGTACTTTTTATTATGACTATGCAGTGGATTACTGACTTTAGAAAAATATAGTTTAAAAGTGAACCCCAGAAAAAAGATACAACTATTACATTTTCCAAATAACTCTACACACTGTACATCGGGATCTCGGCATGTTCCGCCAAAGCAGTAGGCAGTCTTATTACTGCATGGCTCTAAATCAGCAGATACTGCATCAGGTACACAAAACTCAGATATTCCATTGCAATATTCTGGAAAATCACACAGATCTTTGCTTTTCCTACATAGAATTCCTCTTTCAGATACCTGTGAGACAAAGAAAAACAAATATTTTTTAAAGTAGTACACCAAAAATGTAAAAAATTTAAATAGAAGCATTATATGTGTAACTATCATTTGCATTATTACTACACTTTTAACTACTTAAATATGAATCTACTTAAAAGTTCTAGTGAAATAGATTGGAAAGAACCCAATCTATTATTATATATATAGTGGAATATTTTCAGCCATATGAAGGAATAGAATACTGATATATGCTATAAGGTAAATGAACAGTGAAAACTCTATATTAAGTGAAGAAAACCAGACACAAAAGGTCACATATTATATGGTTCTACTTATATGAAATATCCAGAATAGGTAAATCCATAAAGACAGAATGCAGATTGGTGGTTGCCAGAGACTGAGGGGAAGGGAGAAAGGAGAGTAAGAACTTGATGGGTCGGGGGTTTCCTGGTTAGGTGATGAACATATTTTGGAACTAGATAGAGGTGGTAGTTGCACATTGTGATTGTACTAAACGTCACTGAACTGTTCACTTGAAAATGGTTAATTTTATGTTGTGTGAATTTCACCTCAATTTAAAAATAGGATCTAGTGAAATCTCTAATAGTTAAAATGCTGTGGCTATCCTGAATATTTAGTTCAAGATAAATAGAAAATAACTGATGTAAATCTACGCATATTTTTCTCAACCTTTGATTCTTGGGGACTAACTGCACTCCTGAAACGTTGTACTAACTCAGATGCCAGTCTTGACCACATTTCTAAAATATTACTTAATGGACATCTTTTTCATTTCTGCATTTCAAGAAATTTTCCTTTTAGGACCTACTCTACCTCCACCATGAGGGGTTATAAATCTCATGCATCTGCTTCTAACTCAAGATGATGATCAGAGCACTTCTCCCTAGACACAGTGATTGATACAGCGGTGGGAAATTCAGCTTAGCAGGATCAGTCAGGCTTTCCTTCACTACCAAGGATTGAGACAGATGTTGGGAAAGAGAAGATCCTGCTACTTTTCTCAAATATTGTACACTACAGACTAGAAAAGCCAGGAGCTGCATTGAGCAATCTCTACCACATATGGAGAAAGCTTGTTTGAGAAATGTCAACTAAAAAAGCAAGGATATCTGACAGGTGTATAGAATAAGAATCCTGTTGCACCTGTTTGAAACAAAGATTCAAGTGAGCATGAAGCTAGACTCATCTTTTGCTTCAGCTTCATAAGCTTCATTTGCTTGGCCATTCATCATCAAGACACAACTGACCAGTACACAATTGGTATCACGCAGTATCAAATACAATTTTTTAAATTACATGTAGGAATATCTGAGTGTTGGTTAGAAACATGTTAATTATTTTACATGTCAGCAAAAAAGCTGGTTAAACTATTGTCTTCCATATTTTTGCACTTGGTATATGCAAGCGTATATCTAAATTGAGTATATTGACTTGTGTATATCTAAATTGAAAACGCAAAAGAAAAAAACTGGATTAAATCACTAAATTTCAGACAAGCATTGGTGGAAACTAGCCTAATTGAAAGCAGACAGAAGAAAATAGCCTTTTACACTTATGGCCAATAATGAAAGAGCAGAGTGTAAGACACCTGTGAGCATTTAAATGACACCAAAGCCAAATTCTATGCTATAACACATAATAAAATTAAGGTAAACTAATGTAGTACATTTAGCCGTCACCCTGAAACCCTCCCTAGAAACTTGTATTGTGAATTTTCACTCCCCCAAATGTAGCAATTATCTCCATTTTAAAGAACTATCCTTTGGGGTGTAGGTAGAGGGCAAAGGACTGTTTAGAAAAGCCTCATTGCTCAGTCCCACTGATTTGGAGACAACGGCCAAGATGAGAGCTCTGGTGAAGAGAAAAGCAACAAGGTTTATTGCTAAGAAAAAAAAACCCTGGGCTGGCCTCTACATTCACGCACCTTGAAAACAAATGACCACTGGCTTTAATTACTAGCCCATAGAGTGAAAAGGAACACACATAGAACAAAGTAGAATAATGTTAAGAGAGGTCACATTGACAGAGAAAAAACAAATCTGGAACTCAAAATCTCTAATTAATCAGCTTTATGTTTGTCATAGAGTCTTGAAAGTGACACAAGAAAGGTGAGCTACCATGAAGCAATCCCCGGAAGACAAATTTTACGCGGTGTCCTCTCAGATGTGGCTATAAAGGAAAATTGAATGGAAAACTTCCCAAGGGAAGTCAAGGATTCAGTCACCTTCAGGGCCAGGAGTCCTTGCTGAAAGAAAGTTTCAGTATTAGATACGCTACATATTGCTGACTATTTAACATGGACTCCTATTTTGCTATTTTCAAAATGATATTTTTTATTGTTATTGTCTGTCTATTCAAACATTTCATGTCAAGTGTGTGTTGAGTGGCTTATGTACAATTTTGCCATAAGTTGTTTGATCATGAAGAGCCACACTCAGGCATAACCAAGAGGAATTCATAGCACCCAAATGGTCTGGAATTGGTGTGGAATGCAGTAACTGGATGGGCCTTGAGTAAAGACTGAAACAATACAGAGAAAGACAGAGCTAAAAAGGAGGTGGAAAAAGACCTAAGGACATCCTCTGAATTCTAAAATCAACTGTGTATCCGGGTACATAAAGTAACATAATCGAAAGATGTGTAAAAAAAAGTTTTAAAAAATTGAAATATGTGTAAAAACAAAAAGCAAAAGTACACAAAAAAATTCATGAATTCATGAAAGAAAATAATGCAATATTTTGAAAGCTTACCAGACAAGTCTTTTCATCACAGCATGGTCCAGTGCCACACTCCGAAAAGTCAATCAGAGTACAGTTTTCAGGATGACAGCATTTTTCAAATTTGCAATGCTAAAAGCAAATATAATCAAGTTCAATAGTAGGAATTTTCAATCAAATAAATAATTTTACTTACTGTTAATTACAGTAAATGTAAGTTAAATACAATCACAGTATGATTTTTACTACTATATTTATTTTTAACACCACTTAATATTTTCAGTATAAGAAAACAAGATAGCAATGAAATTATTCGTGATTCCATACTCAAGAAATTGACCTGTTAAAAATTTCATGCAATTTCTTTCAATCTTCTTTGTGTTAGTAAATATATGCACTGTAAGTTTTTAGATTCTTTTCATTTATTATTATCATAAGTACTTTTTCATCTTATCAAGTCTCCTCAAGATATAATTTCAGGAATATAAAACAATTTATGGATGTGACAAAATAGAAGTTTCAAAATTATAACAAGGTTTTATCATTGTAAATAATTTTTCAAAGAAAATTTTTGACATTATTTTTTTAGCTATAAAATTTTATATTAAAGATTATTTCTAGAAGTTATTAGGTCATAGAGTACAAAAGTATTAAGGACTCCTTATAATATACTCATTTCCTTCTTTATGTACAGTTATCTATTCAATGTAAGAGTGATGTTTTACAAGACTGACAGCAATATTTAAAAATTAGTAAAGTGGATAGGCACAAATAACCATTTCTATCTTTTTCAATTTTACATTTATTATTAATGTGCTAAAAAATTTGATATATCTGTACATTCTGGGTTATTTTATATTTCTATGCCTATATTTCCATTGAGGTATTCCTCTGTTTATTTCCTTTTTTTTTTTTTATTTTGTTATTTGTTTATTTTGTTATTATTATTTGTAAGAATGTTTATATTAAAGATATTAACCCCTAGCCGCTAATATATGTTACTACATTTTACAATTTGTCATGAAAACTTACTTTTGTTTTGGCTGGGGTTTTCTTGGCAATTTTTTGATACTGTGATATTGTAAAATCGAATACTTTTAAGAAATCTGAGAACTATCACCGTTTTGTGGATTTGTTCTTTGAGTTTATGGATAAAACTTTCTTCCATCCTAACCTCAGTAAAAATGTGAGTGTATAGTGTGTGTGTAAAATATTAGTGACATATATATATTTATTTTTATTTTACATTGAATGTTTGACTGGTATGTTATAAGAGAAGCTGTAATAATGGATCTTTTTTCTCAAAAGTTAAATTTAGTTAAATGTAGTTAAATTTATCAGTTGCTTTTATAGAATAATAATTTGTTCCTGATTTTTTTGTAATACCTGGGTTATCTTGTAATATCTTACAAAAAATTAGATTCAATGTCTTCAATTACACTAACTGCAAAGTTGGTGTATTATTAAAGTATACAAAAAATTTATTACTGTATAACAAGTTTTAATATTTACAGGAGTCAGGTAATATTCTTTTTTTCCATATTCATAATTCAATATTAAGAAAAGTGTTATGCTTCACAATACAAATACTTTAATAAAACATTATCAAGAGTAATTAGTAAAGACAGAAGATTGAACACACACTAAATATTAATACTGGGGGGAGAAAAGCAAAAATCAATGAGATGAAAGGGAAATTTCCACAGTCTAGAATCAAAGAGAGAGCCTAGAGTGGAGAGCATGATTTCACAATACTCAACATATAATGGAAATCTAGAATAAATGCCAGGCTTAGAAATTGACTTTTAATGACTTGTGGTTTAGGAATGGAATCTCATCATGGGAGGGATAGAGGCCAAAACTTTGTAAAATAGGTAGCTGTGGTTTATCATTGAGAAATTATAGAAATCAAAAGGACATACCTTTACTCCTAGTAGTCCAAACTTTTATCAAATGTCTCTTCAATATTTAACATCTTATAATTTTTATCTCTGTTAATTTAATGATATATTTTGAAAAATACTGAAATATTTCTCTATTTCTGGAGTAAACTCCAAAAGCATACATTTTTTCATATATTCATTGGGATTATTTAATAATTTTGATTGAGACATTTTGCAAGTATTTTCCAAAGTATGAATCAATCATTCAAAGTAATGTTAAGCTGGCTATAGGAGGAATCATCAACTTTCATGATTTAATTTTATTTCTGTATGCCTGCAAAGAGCATTGAAAATTGAAATAAAAAAATATGTATACAATTTACAATGACATTCAAAAATATAAAATACTGAGTTAAATTTAAGTAATTAAAGACACACAAATAAATGGAACATACCATATTCATGGTTGGAAAATCACAACATTATGAATATGTCAATTGTCCACAAAATCATCTATAGATTCAAAAAACTCCCAAAATACCAGCAGAGGTTTTTTTTTGGGGGGGGGCTAGAAGTGGAAAAGTTGACTCTAAATTTCACATAGATATCCAAAGACTTAGAAAAGCCAAATCTATCTTGATAAAGAAGTACAAAAGATGAAGACACATTTTACTTGATTTTGTGAGCTAGGGTAAGGAGAACTGGAATTGGTGCAAGGATAGACATATGGATCAGTGGAACACAACTTAAAGAATATGATGAATTGTTTTTCAATAAAGGTATCAAAGTAATTCAATGGGGAAAGGATAGTCTTTTCAACAAGTGGGACTAGAACAATTGAATATCTATATGGAGAAATATATACTCTGATCCTTAACTTATAAAAATTATTCAAAATTGATAACAGACACACACATAAAAGCTAAAATCAGTAAACTTCTAGAAGAACACTTATGAGAAAGCTTTACAACCTTGGGATAGATAGGACACAAGTAGGATAATACGTAAAAGGAAAAAAAAGTGTTAATCTGGATTTCATCCAATTAAAAACTTTGACTCTTTGAATTACATCATTAAGAAAATACAAAGTCAAGCCACATACTGGGAGAAAAATCTGGAAAAGGGCTTGGCTTGTATATAGTTTATATTAAGAATTCCTGTAAATACATAATAAAAATAAAAACGACCCCATAAAAATGTCCAAGATATTTGAACAGACACTTTTAAAAGGAGACATATGAATGTCCAATAATCACATGAAACACTGTCCAATATAATTAGTTATCAGGGAAACATAAATTAAAACAACAATGAGATACCAGTACACATTTGAATGACTAAAATGAAAAAGACTGACAATAACAAAAGTTGGTGAGAATAAGGAACAACTGCCACTCTCATACATAGATGGTTGGAATGTAAAATATTACAATTATTTTGGAAAGTGGTTTGACACTTTGTTATAAATTTAATAGTACAATTAACATATGACCCAGTAATTCTACACCTACATATTTACCCGAGAGAAATGAAAACCTAAGTCCACACAAAGATTTGGACATGAATGTTCTTTAGAAGTATTTTTTATAATACTCCAAACCAAAAACAACCTAAATGTTCACTAATAATTGCATGGATAAATACACTATGGTATATCCATACAAAGAGATACCACTCTACAATAAATACCAATGAACTACATATACAATCAAGCATATGGCTGAATATAAAAATATTACATAAAGCAAAAATTCCAGCATCAAAAAGAATCCATCAGCTATGATTCATTCATATGAAGTTCAATAGTGGGCAAAAATAATGAGTCATGACAGAAATTAGAAGTTTAAATATTTATGGGATTGAATTTTAGGAGGTATAGGAGAACTGTCTATGGTAATACAAATGTTCTACATCTTTTTTTGGCATCTAATTAAGGACAACATCAATCAAATTAAAAAACTCAAGAGTGACATCAGCAACATGGTGAAGTGAGCTGCTCCCTTTGTCTCCCACCCTTCAAACTACAACTAAATGGACATTCATTTATCAGTGGAGGACACCCACATACACATCAGGATGCCTGAGAGACCCACGCAGCTATACATTTGAAGGTGGATGGACTACTCCCAGGGAGGTGGTGGAGATAGGTGAGCACTCTCCAGCCCCCAGGCAGTCCAGTATAAGTGTGCAACTGCTCTCCTAGCTGGAGCACTCATAGCACCACTGCAGCCCAGAGGGTGGGAGTGCACCTCAGTGTGACTGCAGAAACAAGTGACAGCAGCCCTGAGCCCCTACATGATTGCTACCCCATCTGGTGGGAGAGTCCACAGGGCCACACAGTCCACAGGGAGCAGCTCAGGTTCAGACCCAGTGGGGAGGCCGTGCCCACAAAGCACAATGGCTGGTGTAACATGGGAGCAGATGGTGGTGGAGCTGCACACCCAGGGGAATGAGTTCCTGGCTTCCACGATTGCCCCTAGTACCACGGTGGCCCCAAGGGTGGAGTGCATCTTGGTGGGACTGTGGGAACAGGTGACAGCAGCCCTGAGCCCTTGTGAGATTGCTCTCTGGACCAGTGGGAGAGCCCACAGTCCCACCAGGGTCCCAGGGAGTGGCTCTGGCTCAGACCCAGTGGGGAGGCCCTGCCCACCAAACACAATGGCTGGTGCAACCTAGGAGCAGACGACAGCGGGTCTGCAGCCCAGGAAAATGAGCTCCCAGCTGCCACCAATGCCCATAGTACTGCTGCAGCCCCAAAGTGGGTAGCACATCTCAGTGGGGCTGTGAGAGCAGGCGAAAGCAGCCCTGAGCCCTCAGGTGATTGCTTTCCAATTTGGTGGCAGAGCCCACAGGGCTGCTGCAGTCCCAAGGAGTGGCCCATGCTCAGATAGGCACAGCTGACAGGGATCTCACAGGGCTCAGATTACACAGCTCCTGCCCCGCTATGCCCAGTGGCAGAAGGTGGAACCTGTAACCGGATACTATCGCTATGTGATGTCACAAACCCACTCCATCAAATAGTATGAAGAAATATATTAATACTCTAGACCAGAAGGAAAAAGACAAACACCCAGAAATCAATCCTGAAGGCATAGAAATCTAAAATCTAAATGACAGAGAATTCAAAATAGGTATAATAAAAAACTAGACAAGTTACAAGAGAACTCAGAAGGATGGGTCAATGAAATCAGGAACAAAATTTATGAACAGAGGGAATTCTTCACAAAAGAGATTGAAACTATAAAGAAAAACCAATCAGAAATGCTGGAGACGAAAAACACAATGGATGAGATAAAGAAAAATCTGAAGTCTTTAATGAACAGAACTGATATTATGGAGGATAGAATTAGCAATCTAGATGATAGGAATACAGAAATGCTTCAGATGGAGGAAAGAGAACTAAGACTAAAAAGAAATGAAGAAATTATCTGAGAAATATCTGACTCAATTAGGAAATGCAACATAAGGATTGTTGAGGGAGAAGAGACAGAGAAAGGAGCAGAGAGCTTGTTGAAAGAAATAATAGCTGACAACTGCCCAAACCTGAAGAAGGAGCTGGAATTAATGTAAATGAAGCCAATAGAACTCCTAATTACATCAGTGTAAAAAGACCTTCTCCAAGGCATATATTAGTAAAGCTGGTAAAAGTCAAGGACAAGGAAAAAATATTAAGGGCAGCAAGCCAGAGGATACAAAGGAACCTCTATCAGGCTTTCAGTAGATTTCTCAGCAGAAACCTTACAGGATAGGAGAGAGTGGAATGATATATTGAAAATTCTGAAAGACAAAAACTTTCAGCCAAGAATACTATATCCAGTGAAACTATCCTTCAGATATGATGGAGAGATAAAAAAAAACTTTCCCAGATAAATGAAAGCTGAAGGAGTTCATTGCCACAAGACACCCCACAAGATATGATCAAGAAGGACCTCATACCTGAAAAAAAAGAAGAAAGAGTTTACAAAGCCTTGTGCAAGGAGATAAATAGGCATACAAAATCAGAAAATTGCAATATTCTATCAGAACAGATTAGCAAACACTTAATTATAACTCTAAAGAAAAAGGGAAGGAGAACATCAAAAAAATATATAATCACTTCATTTTAAACACAAACTCACAACACAAAATGGAATAAGTTGTGAGAACAACAACATAAAAGGGAAATAGGAATGGAATGGAACCTGCCTAGACTAAGGGAATAAGAGGCTATCAGAAAATGGACTATCTCATCTACGAGATCTGTCATACAGACCTCACAGTAACCACTAAACAAAAATTCAGAACAGAGACACAAATGATAAATAAAGAGAAAACTGATAAAACCATCATAGACAGCCACCAAACTGCATTGGCAATCCAAAATACACAGAATGAGAAACAAGGGAAATACAAAACAACCAGAAAACATGCAATAAAAACACGCAAAAAAATTATCACTCTAAATGTAAATGGATTGAAATCCCCAATCAAAAGAGACAGAGTGGCTGGATGGATTAAAAAACAAGACCCAACAATATGCTGCCTCCAGGAAACACTCTGCTCTAAAGCAAACACAGGCTTAGAGTGAAGGGATGGAAGATGATACTTCAAGATAATGGCAAACAAAAGAAAGTAGGTGCAGCCATACTTAGACAAAGTAGACTTCTAGATAAAAAAGACAATGAGAGACAGAGAGGGGCAGTATATAATGATAAAAGGGACACTCCACCAAGAGGACATAACATATAAATATATATACACCTAAAACAGGAAAACCAAAGTACATAAAGCAACTATTAATTGACCTAAAAGGAGACATTAACAGCAACACAATAATAGCAAGGGACTGTAACACCCCACTGTCATCAATGGGTAGATCAACCAGAGAGAAAGTCAACAAGAAAATATTGGAACTAAATGAAAAACTAGACGAGATGGACTTAACAGATATATATAGACCACGCCATCCAAAATCAGCAGTATACACATTCTTCTCAAGTTCACATGGAACATTCTCAAAGATATACTATATGTTGGGAAACACAGCAAGCCTCAACAAATTTAATAAGATTGATAGCATATCAAAAATCTTTTCCAACCAGGGGGCAGGCCTGGTGGTGCAAGCAGTTAAGTGCGTGCGCTCTGCCGAGGTGGCCTAGGGTTCACCGGTTCTGATCTCGGGCACGCACCAATGCACCATTTGTCAAGCCATGCTGTGGCAGCATCCCATATAAAGTGGAGGAAGATGGGCATGGATGTTAGCCCAGGGCCAGTCTTCCTCAGCAAAAAAAGAGGAGGATTGGCAGATGTTAGCTCAGGGCTGATATTCCTCACCAAAAAAAAAAAACACAACCCTTTCTGATCATAATGCTGTGACACTAGAAATCAACTACAAGGAAAAATCTGGGAAAGTGACAAAAACATGAAGACTAAACAATATGCTACTGAACAACCAATGAATCATTTAAGAAATTAAAGGAGCAATCAAAGAATATCTAGAGACAAATGAAAATGAAAATATACCATACAATATATACACAATGGAATACCACTCAGCCATAAGAAACGATGAAATCCAGCCATTTGTGACAACATGGATGGACATTGAGGGCATAATGCAAAGTGAAATAAGTCAGAGGGAGAAGGTCAAATACCGTATGATTTCCTTCATTAAGTAGTAGATAATAACAACAATAAACAAACACATAGGGACAGAGATTGGATTGGTGGTTACCAGAGGGGAAGGGGGGAGGGAGGAGGGTGAAAGGGATAATTTGGTACATGTGTATGGTGATGGGTTGTAATTAGTATTTTGGTGGTGAACATGATGTAATCTATGCAGAAATAGAAGTACAATGATGTACACCTGAAATTTTTACAATATTATAAACCAATGTTACTGCAATAAACAAAAAATTAAAAAAAAAAAAAAGAAAATATACCATACCAACTCATATGCGATGCAGCAAAAGCAGTCCTAAGAGGGAAATTCACATCAATACAGGCCCACCTTAACAAACAAGAAAAATCTCAAATAAGCAATCTTAAACTACACCTAACAGAACTAGAAAAAGAAGAAAAAACAAAGCCCAAAGTCAGCAGGAGGAGGGAAACAATAAAAATTAGAGCAGAAATAAATGAAATTGAAACCAAAAAAACAGTAGAAAGGATCAATGAAACTAAGAGCTGATTCTTTGATAAGATAAAGAAAATTGACAAACCCTTAGCCAGACTCATCAAGAAAAAAAGAGAGAAGGCTCAAATACATAAAATTGGAAATGAAAGACTAGAAATTACAACAGATACCACAGAAATACAAAGGATCATAAGACAATACGATGAAAAACTATGTGCCAACAAATTTGACAATTTAGAAGAAATGGATAAATTCTTAGACTCATACAACCTCCGAAAACTGAACCAGTGAGAAATAGAGAATCTGAGTAGACCAGTCACAAATAAAGAGATTGAAACAGTAATCAAAATCCTCCCAAAAAATAAAAGTCCAGGACCAGATGGCTTCTCTGGAGAATTCTACCAAACATTCAAAGAAGATTTAGTAGCTATCCTCCTCAAACTATTCCAAAAAATTGAAGATGACGGAACACTACCTAACTCATTCTATGAGGCCAACATCACCCTGATACCAAAGCCAGATAAGGACAACACAAAGAAGGAAAACTACAAGTCAATATTGCTGATGAATATAGATGAAAAAATCCTCAATAAAATATTAGCAAACTGAACACAGCACTACATCAGAAGGATCATACACCATGATCAAGTGAGATTTACAATAGGGACACAGTGATGGTTCAACATCTGCAAATCAATCAATGTGATATACCACATTAACAAAATGAGGAATAAAAACCACATGATCATCTCAATAGATGCTGAGAAAGCATTTGACAAGATCCAACAACCGTTTATGATAAAAACTCTCAACAAAATGGGTACAGAAGGAAAGAACCTCAACATAATAAAGGTCATATATGACAAACCCACATCCAACATCATGGTCAACGAGGAAAAACTGAAAGCCATCTCTCTGAGAACAGGAACAAGACAAGCATGCTCACTCTTACCACTCTTATTCATCATATTACTGAAGGATTTGGCCAGAGAAATTAAGCAAGAAAAAGAAATAAAAGATATCCAAATTGGCAAGGAAGAAGCGAAACTCTCGCTGTTTGCAGACGACGTGATTTTATATATAGAAAACCCTAGAGAATCCATTGGAAAACTATTAGAAATAATCAACAAAGTTGCATGGGACAAAATCAACTTACAAATATCAGTTGTATTTCTATACTCTAATAATGAACTAACAGAAAGAGAACTCAAGAATAAAATCTCATTTCCAAATGCAACAAAAAGAGTAAAATATCTAGGAATAAATTTAACCAATGAAGTAAAAGACCTATACAAGGAAAACTATAAGACATTACTGAAAGAAATTGAAGATAACATAAAGAAATGGAAAGATATTCCATGCAGATGGATTGGAAGAATAAACATAGTTAAAATGTCCATACCACACAAAGCAATCTACAGATTCAATGCAATCCCAATGAGAATCCCAATGACATTCTTCACAGAAATAGAACAAAGAATCATAAAGTTCATATGGGGCAACAAAAGTCTCCGATAGCTAAAGGAATCCTAAGAAAAAAGAACAAAGCTGGAGGCATCACAGTCCCTGACTTCAAAATATACTACAAAGCTGTAGTAATCAAAACAGCATGGTACTGGTACAAAAATAGACACACAGATCAATGGAAGATCATTCAAAGCCCAGAAATAAAATCACATGTATACTAATATTTTACAAAGGAGATATGGACATACAATGGAGAAAGGAAAGTCTCTTCAATAAACGGTGTTGTGAAAACTGGACAGCCACATGCAAAAGAATTAAGGTAGACCATTTTCTTTCACCATAGACAAAAATTAACTCAAAATGGATCAAAGACTTGAAGGTAAGATGTGAAACCATAAAACTCCTACAAGAAAATATAGGCAGTACACTCTTTGACATCGGTCTTAGCGGCATCTTTTCAAATACTATATCTACTCTGGCAAGGGAAACAAAAGAAAAAATAAACAAATGGGACTTCATTAGACTAAAGAGCTTCTGCAAGGCAAAGGAATCCATGAACAAAATGAAAAGACAACCCACCAACTGGGAGAAAATATTTGCAAATTATGTATCTGCCAAGAGGTTATTCTCCCAAATATATAAAGAACTCACACAACTCAGCAACAAAAATCAAACAACCTGATCAAAAAATGAGCAGAGAATATGAACAGACATTTTTCCAAAGAAGATATAGATATGGCCAACAGGAACATGAAAAGATGTTTAACATCACTAATCATCAGGGAAATGCAAATCAAAACTACAATGAGATATCATCTTACACCTATTAGAATGGCTATAATTACCAAGACAAAAAATAACAAGCGTTGGAGAAGATGTGGAGAAAAGAAAAGCATCATATACTGCTATTGGGAATGCATACTTGTACAGCCACTATGGAAAACAGTATGGAGATTTCTCAAAAAATTAAAAATTGAAATACCATACAACTCAACTATTCCACTACTGGGTATTTATCCAAAGAACTTGAAATCAACAATTCAAAGAGACTTACGCACCCCTATGTTCATTGCAGCATTATTCACAATAGCCAAGACATGGAAGCAACCCAAGTGCCAAGTGATGAATGGATGAAGAAAATGTGGTATACATATACGGTGGAATACTACTCAGCCATAAAGAAGACAAAATTGTCCTGTTTGCAACAAGACAGATGGAACTTGAGGGTATTGTGTTAAGCGAGATAAGCCAGACAGAGAAACACAAACACTGAATGATTTCACTCATACGTGGGAGATAAACAAATACATGGACGAAGAGAACAGATTAGTGGTTACCAGAGGGGAAGGGGGTTGGGGGTGGGCATAAGGGGTAAAAGGGCACATATATATGGTGACTGACAAATAGTAATGTACAACTGAAATTTCACAATGTTATAAACTATTATGACCTCAATAAAAAAAAAAAAAAAAACCTCAGGAAGTCAGAAAGAAACCAGAATAAATAAATATAATGAAGACCACCTAGACACATCATAAGTTTTTGTGTTGAAAACAAAAGACAAAGTCACAACGCCTTTGTGGATACAAAGACAGATGGGCCTATGGATCATCTGGCCAGGAACAGCAGGCAGAAGCAGACTTGGTCACTGAAGTCTTCAGTGACATTGGGGACAAACAGGCTTCGACCATCATTGTTGAGACTCCTGATGAGTTCCATCAGCGTATGTGTGTGGGGGTGTGGTCTTGTAATGCTAAAGAAAGTGTATCATCGTTGTTGTTGTTGTATCAAGAAAGTAAAACCACTTCTTTTCTGCTGGTGGCCGCAACTATAGATGGAAAAATACCTGATGATCAAGAGCAGTTAGTCACTCCAGAATTTACTGAGATACATTCTTACAATGCATGAGAAAGGAAAGAAATTAGAGCTATACTTAAGCAAAAGCCTGATAAAATCATAAAAGCTAGGCTCATCCAATGAGCATATTATGGTTCTATGCAAGTTTTTCTGGATTTGAAGGCTAGGAAGTCACTTGATCACTTAAGAACCAGCCTCACACTCTGAACACCACTGGTCAGTGACCACTCTGGCTAATGACATGGACATGGAGGAAGAAAATGTAAAGACCTATTGCAGCCTATTGCAGTAGGTCTTTACAGCCATAATAAAACAGTGACCTACCCAAGATGAATTCCCTTTTTCCAATAAACACCCTTGAAATCCACTGGAGCAAGCTTCTACATCTCTTTGGTCCACTGTGACTCAATCCAGGATATTTAAGGAAGACTAAGAGTGCCCAGATGATGAAATAGTCATCCAAATCAGACCAGCTCATTCAAATGGTGCAATCAGGCTATCAGAGACAACTGAACCTCCTCTTGTGTCCCAAGAATAATCTCTCACAAAGTATTCAGGAGCTGGGCAATAAACTCCCCAGAATGGACAAAGCTTTGGTAAATGCTAAACAAAACTCCCTGCAACAAAATGGCTAGAAAAAGAAACCAACCAATAGTTCAAGTCTGCACCATAAGGCCATGTGGATCTGGATATTAGACCAGAGAGGATTTAACGAGGAAATTGATGGTCTGCTCTTGGGAAAAATTCTCTCTTACTACTGGTCTACAGAGTAGCCATGGTACTTTAATATTTGGATTGTGGTCGGGAATATTCCTGGTCTCTCTTGTGTTTACTGTGGGCAAGCAAAAGGAAGACAAGAGGGCCTCGATCTCCTGTCTGACATTATGCCATTTGGATTGGCACCTTCTCTGCACACATATTTTACCTCCTTCAACAACAAACAAGACAAGGATGAAGGGCTTCGTGCACATGAAACGAAAGTCGTATATACTGGTCAAGGTGTGTTGGAGAACTGATGGTAACCAAGTTTCCAAACTGTTTCATCTCTCCTGGGGACTGCAGCACAGTCCATTATGGTACCAAGAAGTTCCCCGGAGTGAGGTTGAAAGAATATTCTTACTGGATTTGGAAATACTCTCAATTTGTAAAATGGAATCATATAAATTTCTGGTGAGCCCTTTGGGGCCAACACATACCCTAGCAGTTGTAACCAATATTACTGAATATATAGTGGGAATAGATATTTTATGTATTTGTAATAATTCTCTTGATTTTAAGGGATGTTCTCAATGGGGAAATGCTACAATTTGGACAATGATAGTGGGATGAGTATACAATTGGAATATCATGTAGCTCCCCTGATCTATCCATATCCTTATCGTGAAAGCAGCATAAGATACTGGCATAAGGGGAAAGGGAGAAAGTAACAGGGGCTTGTCGGAGAGAAAAGCAAGCTGGAAAGAAGATCACCATCTTGATCAAAGAGGCAGGGATACTCAAAGAAATCTACCATCTAATAATAAACCTGCGTGACCAGTAAAAAAGGGCAGTAGTGCACAGTGCCTCATGGCAGCTTACAGCAACCCAAATATGGCAGTGGCCCCAATTGCAATGGCAGTTCCAGGCATTATCATAGTCACGGACTGTAGGCATCAGGTGTGCATTGGTGGGCATTAGTAAAGTCCTTTTTTAGCATCCCACTACATCCAGAGGATCATAAACAGTTTGCCTTTGTCATCATGTAGCTTGGGTTACAGTAAATTCCCATGTGATTTGCTATTGCTGGATCTTCTGAGAGTGAGAAAGTTGGAATTGGATAAAAACTGTATTATTACCATTATATCGATGACATCATCCTAATTGGAAAAACTAGGGACAGTGTACAAAGTGTCCAGAATGAAATGCTCCAATATCTAAGTGAAAAATGTTGGAGAACTGATCCAAGATACAAGAGCCTGCCACTCAAGCAAAGTCCTTAGCAAATATGTGGGCTGATACACAGAAAACAACACTTGAACCTGTAAAATTTAAAAAAGTAAAAGAAAAACTGCTAATCTTAAAAACCTCTAGGAAAAATGGAAAAAACATCCATCTGATGGGTGTGTTCAGATATCAGATACAATTTATAACACATCCAGGTGTTCTAAGACCATTGCAATCCACCTATAATCCAGACTGGACCCCAAAACAAGACCTAGTATTTCTGCTACATGGGATCAAGGAAGATTGGCAAATGTGCCTGTTCTACCATCTACAGTCAAGTGACAGAGGAAAATCTGGGGCATATATCCCAGGGCAATGGCCAGTCCTTGCTAATACAGCATACATGTCCCTACTCTCCTCTCGAAAGTGCTACTTGGCATTAACTGCAATAGACACCTTTTCCAGGTATATCATACCTGGAATTTGTCTCTGCACAGAGGATGTTAGTCATACTAATCAAAGACTCTGAAATGGACAAAATTATACCTCCAGTCAGACAATGGTGCTACCTTTAGAGCCAAGAGTACTTAGCTCTGGGCAGCTGGCTGAGGAAGTCACTGGACATTTCATGATCTACATTGTGCACAAGCAGCAGGTGCTATTAAAAGATGAAATGTACTCATAAGATAAAATTTGGAAAAAGGATAAGCTGTACAATCAAGGCTTATTTTCCAGTGGAGCACACACTTAAGACAGGCAGTATCATCTCCAAATGTGGTAATTACCTGGAAGGAAATAGATTGGGAAGGAAGCTCAGACTGACTCTAAAAGAACCAAACCACATAATTAAACCTCTTATTTTTCTGTTATTCCTTTCCCGTGTCTATCCCAAGACACCAGGCTACTGAGACTGAAAGGTAGGAGATAAGAGCCAGGGAGTGGTAGACATGAACACAGTGCTTCTTTAACTGCCATCTTTGCTTGCTGGATCAAGGTGATAGTGAATAAAAATGATATGGCCAAGAGGTCAAAACTCCCAAGGTGATCCTGCTGTGGTTTACATATCAGTGGATGGGAGATATTCCAAGATGGCACAAGATATACAAGAAATAAACTACTGAAGTACCTAAGGATGAACCAAGCTGAATGGTCTGGTTTGCCATGGTGAGGATGGAAGGAGAGTAAAGCAGTTATTGTAGACGCTGGTCATACTGATCACACGGCCATGAAATAAGAGCAACAACTCTGGCAGGTGGAGAAAGAACATCTTAGATAGACTCTGGGAGGTCAAGGATGGGAGGAGGGAAAATTAAATTCTTGGCTCTCATTTACAGGACACTTGGCCTGGCCCTGTCAATTTAGAATGCTTTGGTGATCTTGTCTCAGACTATCACTACTGCCCTTAACCTAAAGACTGGATACCCATTCTATCAGGAAATCTTAACCTGAAACTTGTTGACTTCAGAGGCAGACAGCTGCTGCCCATGATAAACTTTTGAACGCTGATATGGTTCCCCTTGCACACATTTTATTGGATTTGGAGGTCTGCATTTCCTACCTAAGGAAAAACAAAACTCTCTTGTATACTTTCCTCACGCCCATAGCCACTACTCTGATTGCTGGATCTATCATCTCATTGATCCTCTTGATGAAAACCATCAGCTGTTCCTTTGAACACTTCAGAATATAGATTCCCTCCTACAGGTCCCTTCTGGCACTTAGGTTTCTCTCACAAAAATCCCCACCTCACGTCAGCAAAATGCAGCTGCTGAGATTGCTACAAATGTCTTGGCAGAAATGATTTTGCCAAAAATAGGCCAATGTATCAAATCTAGGCTGGCTATGATAGCCAAATTGTTGTTCTCTTCAGAAACATTGCAGTCTGTTTGGCTGGAAATATTTAAATCCATTCAAGGAGTTTGTCTATCCCAAGGGACACAGGATTGGCTCAGTCTTGTATTCATTTACTATTTCTGCTATAATAAATTACCATAAACTGAGTTGCTTAAAACTACATACATGCATTATTTTATAGTTATAGGGGTCAAAAGTCCATAAGAGGTCTTATTGGACTAAAATTAAGATGTTGGAAGTTCTACATTCCTTCTAGAAGCTCTAGAGAAAATCCATTTTGCTGCTTTTTCCAGCTTCTAGATGCGACCTGCATTCCTTGGCTCATGGACTCTTCCTCCATCTTCAAAATCATAAGTCTAGCATCTTCAAATATCTTCTGCCTGCTTCCCTTTAATAAGGACACTTGTGATTACATTGGGCCCACCTGGATAATATAGGATATCTCCCCACATCAAGATCCTTAACTTAATCATATCTTCAAAGTCCCTTTTGCCATGTAAGATAACATATTCACAAGTTATGGGGATTAGAACATGTGAAACTTTGAGGGTTATCCTACCACTTTTCACCATCTGGTCCCCAAAGACTCATGTCCATCTCACAGGCAAAATATATGCATTCCATCTTAACATCCACAAAAGTCAAAACTCATTATAGCATTAACTCAAAGTTGTTGATCTGCTAATTCATCTCAATGGAGTAAAGGAGCAGTTGGGTCTGCAATTGCTCTCCTTTCCTCCCGGATCATCCCTCAGTTTATCTGACTCCTGGGCATAGTGAGTGTGTGTTCAGTTCCATGACAAAGCCTCCATAATTATGTGAGCCAATTCCCATAATTTCCTGTCCTTATTAATATATTATAAAAATATATGTATATGAGTATATATATTTATTATATTAATACCTTATATTACCAGATACATATAAAAAAGAAAAAAGTACTTCAATATTAATTTTTATATAGATTACATGTCGAAATGATACTATATTAGATCTATTAAGTCAAAATATATTATTAAATTAATCTCACCTGTTTCTTTTTCCTTTTTAAAAATGTGGGTACATTTTAAAATGTAAAATATACGGGCTGGCCCGGTGGCGCAAGTAGTTAAGTGTGCACGCTCTGGTTTGGCGGCCCAGGGTTCACAGGTTCGGATCCTGGGCACGCATTGCTTGTCAAGCCATGCTGTGGTGGCATCCTATATAAAGTAGAGGAAGATGGGCACGGATGTTAGCTCAGGGCCAATCTTCCTCAGCAAAAAAGAGGAGGATTGGGATCAGATGTTAGCTCAGGGCTGATCTTCCTCACAAAATTAAAAATTAAAAATAAATAAATAAATAAATAAAATTTAAAATATAAAATACATATGTGGCTCACATTATATTCCTATTGGATAACACTGACCCAAAGAAACACTAATGGAATTAATAATTGAACTTAGCAAGATTGCTGTAAATAAGGTTAAAATACAAATATCTATTGTATTTTTATGTATTATTAATAAACAGAAAACAAATGTTTATTATGATTTATAATACCATCAAAAATAAAAAACATAGAGATAAAAATTAAAAAGTATATCAGTGAAAGACCTTTACACTGAATACTAGAAAATAATGTTGAGATAAATTAAAAGAGATAAAAAAATGGAGGCACATACCTCCATTTTATCTAACCTCCAATTAATCTAAAGATTCAATGAAATGTCTTTTGATCTTTTTTGGCAAAAACTGAAAAGACAAATCAGAAGTTCATACTAAAATGCATAGGGCCAAGAATATTCAAGACAATTATGAACTAGAAAAACAATGCTGGGGGATATGTAATATCATATTCCATGAATTAACAAAAGTCTACAGCAATTAAGGTAGTGTGGTATTGGCAAAAGAGTGGGAAAAAAAGAAAAACTTATAAATGTTCACTTGATCTATACCAAGATTATGATTCAGAGCAGTGAGGGAAGGACAGTCTTTAAGTAAATTGTGACTGTTCAATTTGATATCTGTATAATATATATAACAATAAATTACAATTGAATTGCATATTTAAATGTAAATTGTATAAAAAATTCCTAATACCTTAGAGGAAAACATATTTGAACATTTTTGTGACATATAGAGTGACACACATAAAGTGGTATGTGTTATCTACTGCTTCGTAACAAATACTTACTGGCTTAAAACAATAGTCATTTATTATTTTATGGTTTCTTTGGGTCAGGGATTTGGGTATGGCTTAGATGAGTAATTACGGTTTTGGGTCTCCCACAAATTGCCATCTGAACACTTGACTTGGCCTGGAGGATCTGTTTTCAAGGTTGCATCCACACATATTTGGCAAGTTGGTGCTGATTATTGAAAAGGTCTCAGTTACTCTCCATATGAGCATCTCCAGGGGTCTGCTTGAATATCCTTATGACATGGTGGCTAACTTCTCTCAAAGTGAGTGGTCTAAGACAGAGCAATGCAGATGCCACAATTGTCCTTTATGGCTTAGCCATGGAAGTAACACATCATTATTTCCATAGACCCTAATAATCATAAAGGTGAGCCCTATCCAATGTAGCAGGGTACTTTATAAGAACACCAACAGAAAAACTCCACTGGGGCAATGATGGAGATTGGTTACCAAAGGCAGGACTAGGATAAGGCAAGCAAGCCAACTAGTACACAAATTGTAAGAAGGTGCTCCCTCTCAGGTAATGTAATTGCTGACTCTGTGTGTTTTGTGGAAGTGATGGTTCAAATTGGTTACCATGGGTTTGATAAACATTCCCTCCCTAGGGACTGGGCTAGACCCTGGAGAGGAGAGATGGGAAAGCTGATAGCTTATGGCTCCTGAGGGGTTAGAGAAATATATCAGCAGGGTCTGATAGCCACTAACTCCCAAAACAAACGGATCATTCAAATTCTGAAGGTGCTAACCAGTGAAAAAGAGATTGGAGAAATTCAGGGACTTCTGGTTTCAGCTCTGACATATGAAGAGCTTGGAAGTCATCACTCCTGCCTTAACAAAGAGAAAAAAGCAGAAGAAAGGCAATTGAATAAAGAAGAGCAATCTTTTCAACAAATGTTGCTGGAACAATTGGATCTGCATATGGAAAAAAAATTTAGATACAGACCTTACCTTTTTCACAAAAATCAACTCAAAATGGATCATAGACATAGGAGTTAGGGAGAAATGAAGGAGGACTGAATATGTGAAGCAAAGGGGATTTTTGGGGTGGTGAACCTATTCTGCATGTTACTGTAATGGTCAATAGGTGTCTTTAGGAATTTATCAAAATCCATAGAATTGTATAACACAAAGAGTGAACCTTAATGTAAACTATTGAATTTAGTTATTATAAAGTATCAATACTGGCTCATTAATTGTAATAAATGTACCACACTAATATAAGATGCTAATAATAGGAAAACTGTGCTAGAGTTGAGATAGTGGGTGGGGTGGGTATATAGAACTTGTTGCTTTATCTGCTCAATTTTTCTGTGAGTCTAATACTGTAATAAAAAAAGTCATTAATATTTTTATAAATAAATAAATAGATAGATTGGGATTTTTTAGCCCAGTGATATGTTCTGCAAATGTGTAGGTTGTATGTTTAAGCTTATTAAACGCTGGAACTAATCTGGCTATTAGCTTGTTTTTTTTATGCCTTTCAAATATTTTTGTTCTTTTGTTAGTCTTTGTCATTTGATAAATTTGTCCTCGGTTCTCACACACACACTGACTGGATATGTTCATTGTGATGTATGTTGGTGACTTCTGTAATGATTGGATAGACTAAAAACTGCCTATTCTCCTAAAACTTTTCAAGGTTGTAGAATGTTGCATAGAAGGAAAACGAAATTTCTGTCCGCCTAGGGGAAGTCATGGGTAATTAGAACCTTGCATTATACTACTGAGGTTTAAACAAGAAGTGGAAACCATTGCTACCAGGATGATTGACAACAATAACTAAAATAATATTTTCCACTAATGACTTTTGGTATAGTGTGCTGGGTATTGCTAACACTTTTTTATACAGTTCTGGGAAGTTGACCAAATTCATTTCAATTTCATCAGGCAAGGCTGAGAGCACAGTTTTACTGCTCTGGACTCCCACAGTGATGTGTCATCTCTAGATTATACCAATTCTTGTAAAATGCTAAATACTATTGAGTGTGTAGATATTCTGTCACAATCATTATGTTTTTATGATGACCTGGACTGATAAATTGATTGGTCTGCCCTGCACGTCATTTAAGCATAAATGACTAAAGACAGACTACCATTCAAATAATATTCTTGATACACTACTATACTGAATTACCAAAAAAGCAGCTAAGTTTCCATGGAGGTAGGTGGAGCTCAGCAACAAGAAGCATTGAAAGCAGTCCAGGATAAAGGAAGGAGTGTGAGAAAAAGGCCCTGCCATTGGGTACTGTGTCTGATTAGGACCCTATGCAACTGCAGGCATCTCCGACCCCACTATTGGGTACTGTGTCTGATTAGGACCCTATGCACCTGCAGGCATCTCCAACCTTGCCATTAGGTACTGTGTCTGATTAGGACCCTATGCACCTGCAGGTATCTCTGACCCTGCCATTGGGTACTGTGTCTGATTAGGACCCTATGCACCTGCAGGCATCTCTGACCCTGCCATTGGGTACTGTGTCTGATTAGGACCCCATGCAACTGCAGGTATCTCTGACCACACAGCTGATTTCATCCACTGGCCCTGAATTTCCTTTGATATTCACTGGCTCCTGGAATTTGGAACTGAAGAAATTTATCCTAGAGTTAAGTGGAAAAAAAGATATGATTCCAATATTTGCATTCTGTTAAAAGTTCTTTACAAAACAGTCCAACACAATTGGGGGGATTAACCCCCAGAAGTTCCACTCTAAAGACATTGGCTTCTGACACTTGTAAACTCCACAAGTAGGAGGCTGTCCACCCATAACAAACAGAAATAGCCCACCTAATGCTTCGCCTAAACTACTAGATCACTGGGGGTCCTCCCAAAAGACTTGTCTCATGACAAAAAAAAAACTTAGTTTAGTGGATAAACAGCATACGTCTGAGCCTTCTACCATATTGATGATAAATTGCTTATAATTTACAGAAGTGAATGCTGATGAAATGATAGGAAAATGTGTACAAGACATGAAAAGACCATTCAAGCATAAGGAAACCCAAGGTAAGTAAGATATCCTCAATTCAAAGTTACATTCACATATATTCCTCATAACATAGCACATTCACTTCTTGGCACACAACCTAGAGAATTGCAGGCACACATGCAGCAGGAGACGTGCAAGAAAAGTCATAACTCCATGAATCTTAATAGCCAAAGTTGAAAATAACTTAAATTTTCATCAATACAGAATATATAAATGAACTCTCATATTCATAAAATTAATACTAAAAGCAATCAAAACAATTGGACTATAGCTACACTCAAAAACTGATGAACTTTTCAAGTAGAATATTGAATGAAAGACCAAGTTACCAAGTGATATAAACCATATAATTGAAAATTATATAAAGGTAGAAAACAGTGAACCAAACTATATTGTATAAGGATGCAAAAATAGGAAGAAAAACTATGATGAAAAGCAAAGCACTGAAATTATTACATTATTCTAAGCCATGGTTGGAAGGAATGGGCATGTGATTGATAAGGCACATACAGAGAACTTCTTTGGCAGAGGTAAGGTTTGCTTTGACCTGAGTGCAAATTATCTAGGTGTTTGTTAAGTATCTATTCATTACACTCTTCACCCATATTTCATGTATATATTTCACATGTATTATATATCACAATTAAATAATGACAATGGCATAAATATTTATTGTTAAGCAAAGTGAGCAGAGAACTGTCTAAAAGTATATTTTAAGGAATAGAATATAACTTAAAAAGAAATTGTCAGAAGGAAACATTGATATGCAAAAAAAACCCACTAATAAACAATAGGAATAGTAGATAAAATAAAGCAACTATTTTCCGAATAAAGTCTTCATAGTACTTTCTAATGTAAAGATTAAAGATGATAGAAATGAAATATTTACAAAAATATTATGTAAGCTAATTGGGTTGTGAACCCTGTTATTTGGGGGGAAGGTGGCCCAGATATGGTTAAACCTTAGATAGGTTTAAGGTAATAATAATAAATAAATAGGTATGGTAAAAATTCAAGGATATTCACTAAGGGGAAATAAAAAGTATATATCCACTGAGTTAGTGAAAGAAATAATGGAAGAAAGGAAAACAAAACAGGTCAAAGGAAATCAACAAAAATTTAATTAAAAAACAAATGTGGCAAAATAAACATAAAAATAAAAAGTTTGAGACAAATAAAATTATAAAACTATGCAGTCTAAAGGAGCATAAGGAGTCATAACAACTAAATAGGATGAAGTATCCTGGAGGAGATCCTGGGACAGAAAAAGTCCATTAGGTAAAAATAAAGGAAATCTTTGGAGAAATGTCTGTTCAGGTCTTTTGCCCATTTTTTAATTGGGTTGTTAGTTTTTTTGTTGTTGAGATGCATGAGTTCTTTATATATTTTGGAAATTAAGCCCTTATCAGATGTATGGTTTGCAAATATCTTCTCCCAATTGTTAGGTTGTCTTTTCGTTTTGTTGATGATTTCCTTTGCTGTACAGAAGCTTTTTAGTTTGATGTAGTCCCATTTGTTTATTTATTTTTTCTATTGTTTCTCTTGCCCGGTCAGACATGGTGCTTGAAAAGATGTTGCTAAGACCGATGTCAAAGAGCGTACTGCCTATGTTTTCCAGGCATTTGTGACAACATGGATGGACATTGAGGGTATAATGCAAAGTGAAATAAGTCAGAGGGAGAAGGTCAAATACCGTATGATTTCCTTCATTAAGTAGTAGATAATAACAACAATAAACAAACACATAGAGACAGAGATTGGATTGGTGGTTACCAGAGGAGAAGGGGGGAGGGAGGAGGGTGAAAGTGATAATTCGGTACATGTGTGTGGTGATGGGTTGTAATTAGTATTTTGGTGGTGAACATGATGTAATCTATGCAGAAATAGAAGTATAATGATGTACACCTGAAATTTTTACAATGTTATAAACCAATGTTACTGCAATAAACAAAAAATTAAAAAAAAATAAAAAAATAATAAAGGAAATCTGAATAAACTATGGACTTGAGTTAATTAAAACAATATGCAAAAATATTAATCACAATAGTGTTTAAGGGGATAATCTTATAAATCAAAGACAAACTGAATAATAAATTAAAATCCAATGTAGATACTGAACTTATACAGAAAAACTAAATGAGACTAGAGAGATATCAGAGAAATACTAATTACAGGAAGCTAGTGTGTGCATAGATATAGATATATGGATGTATCCGGCCAAATAGACTTTAAAACAGAAATCAACATTAGAAATAAAGATATCCAGTATTTGAAGATAAAAAGTTAAATTTCTAGAAAGATATAACAATTTTACATAAGTTTGTACCATATAAAACAGCTTCAAAATATATAAAGCATGAATTGAGAGAATTAGGCAAATCCAACTGTATAGTAGGATGTATCAATATTATTTCTCAAGTACTGATATGTCAGCCAATCAAAATCAGTAAAAACACGGAAGATGTGGGTCATTCACTTAAAAATTATGATGTAATCAAGTTATACAGAATTTTGTTCCTAACAATTAAAGAGCTTTCAACTTCTCAAGCAAATAAGGAACATTCCAAAAAATCATCATGCATAAGTGCATGCAGGCAGTCACAACAAAATTCAATGATTAGCTTATCTTAGCAAGAACAACTGAAACAAAAAAAGATAAGAGCAAAAATGCTAAATATAACAATTACAAACCAAGGATTATGACTAATCGAATTTTGTGAAGCCAAGTTAAAATAAATGAAGTTCGCCCAGATGCAAGGACTGAAACTAAGAGGTGAGGAAGTAAACAACCACATAGATTTAGTAACTTAGTGAACCAATGCAGTCACTTGGAGGAATTCAGGAGATGATGTAGGTGATGATTATGCTATTAATGATACTGACGTTTATGATACAGAAAGGTGGTTATTACTTTAATGGTTACACAATGAAGAAAATCTATTTCTTTAATCCATGCTACACTTACCCCATACTTAAACTCTTCAAATGCTTCAAATTCAGGATGAGTCAGTTATCAAATGCCCGATATCTTCCTATCTTAGATATCTGATAAAATGGTGCAGCATTTGGAAAAAAAAGTCCCTTCCTTTTATATAACATCTATATTTATAAGACTACATGAGAAGCACAAAAGCAAGTCTTTAGATAAGCTATGAAGGTTTCTTACTAACCTCTGGAAGGCCACAATCACATTGCTCCGGCGGTTCCAAAATCCCGTTGCCACAAGACCTAGATCTTCCTTGGTTAACCACTTTTGAAGCTGCTTGATTCTGAAGACATTCAAATTCAGGCTGTGAAACTATACGTTTAAATTCATTCATGCTGCAACTGCTAAAAAACTTTGTGCCATGGGAACGTCTAAAATGAAATTATAATCCTCAGATAAATGTAATAAATCAGTATCGAAGTAACACTCCTCAATAAATTGCTATGAATTCTGTACTATTCACTTACAGAAGAGCCAAGAAGGAAGGATGAGTGCTTGTATTTTTGATACAAGTTGTAAATAAAAGCAATAAGTTCATTTCTATTGTAATTCGACATAAAAGACATCTAGCAAGTAGACAAAGTTAAGATGACATGAGTTAGAATATATTAAAACACAACAGTGTTTGGCACACAAAAAGCTCTATCTAAGTATGTTTTATTATTTATTATTTTCATTATTATTGTCAACATCATAATTATAATCATTATAAGAAGCATTAATTATTTATAAGAAAATAAAACAGTAAAAAATTTATGTGGAAAACCAAAGGAATAAAAGATGATTGATTGTGTTAATGAAAAATCAAGATTATTTGTACTTTGGTAACAAAATTAATCAATTAAAATATCTCAACATTGAGTATATAAAAGGTATACACCCTAGATTCTTTTTACTTTTTTAACTTTTTTTTATATTTCTATACTTTTTGTTTTTTTACTGCGATAACATTGTTTTATAACATTGTATAAATTTCAAGTGTACATCATTACGCTTCTATTTCTGCACAGATTACATCATGTTCACCACCCAAAGAATAATTCCAATCTATCACCACACACATGTGCCTAATCATCCCTTTTGTGTACTGTTTAATGGGTTTTTGTTTAATTCTGTAACAATTTCCAATTGAGAGAAAAAATACAAATATAGTCCAAATAATAAATTTTGTTTCTTGAAACAGTTAAGAGTAAAATGCCAACACAATATCCTGATAACTCTAAGTATTTTAATGTATAATTCTTACACAGAAATTAATTATCCTAAAACAGACCCTTCAATACCAGGAAGTAAAGATACATTCCTAACATCTAATCCTCAGTTTCCATTCACATTTCCCTTTATCACAATATTGGCACTTTATAGCAGAAGGATCCAGTTTAGAATCAATCATTGTATTTAGTTTTCACGTCTCCTTAGTTTACTGACCTACATTTTTTGTTGGTTTCATGACCTTGAAAAGTTTTATGACTACAGGATGATTATTTGGTAAAATGTCCCTCAATTTAGGATTATAAAATGTTTCCTCATAATTAAACTCTGGTTATGCATCTTGGCAACATTATCAAAGGAGAGTTGCTGAGTTTATTTCATTGCACCATAACAAATGGTACACAATCTCAATTTGTTATATTACTGATAAAGGTCATTTTGATCAGTTGATTAAGGTACGTCTGTCTGTCTTCACTCTAAAATTAATTTTTTTCCTTATCAATTAATAATTATTTGGCAAGATTGCTGGGAAGATGGAGACATAGGAGGACTCTGAACTCATCTCCTCCCATGGACACAACAAATTCCAACTACCCTTGGAATAATTACCCCTGAGAGAGAACCAGAAACTGGATAAAAAGAACCCCCACAACAAGGGACAGCACTGACTGAGGTGGAAGCGGCAGAAATTCCTTTCTGGAGAGGAAAAAGCCACATTCTAGCCACAGAACTTCATGGTCAGGAGCAATCTAAAGCTCCTGGAGGAGCGGGGGATCTGAGAGGGAGAGCTCTGCCACAATCAGCAGCTTTTGAACTCAGCACAACCAAGACAACTGTCATACTATTTGGCTTTGATGACTATTAACAACAATGGAGACTATCCCGAGAGAAGCTATGAACATCAGAGAAAGAAAAGCCTGCTCTTAAAGGGCTCATGCACAAATTCATCTGCTTCAGAAAGCAACACAAAATCACCAGGAAGAAAGATGCACAATCCTTCAGCAAAAAGAGACTCACATTATAGGCTATGGGCATATCTCAGGGAGGCAGGAGGTGGCTGGGACCACCTCTGCAGGGACTGAGACATTGGTGGCACCCATTATTGTGACCTAGTACAGGCATGCTGACAGACACTGGCAGAAGCCATTGGAGTTCTTCCCCTGGCCTGTTAGCACAAGAGTTTGCTCTGCCCACTAGAGCACTGATTTAATCCAGCTCAGTGAGGGTAGGCAGCCTGCCCTATGGACTGGCCCCACCCACCAGCAAGCCCTCAGGCAACTTGTAGGCCTGCATAGGTGGGGTGTGTGGGAACTCTGTAGCAGGGGAAGGGGATCTGCCTCTGCAGGGCACGGCAGGCATGAGGGGCAGGCCTGTGTTGGCAGAGTGTGTGGGACCTCTGCAGCAGGGCAAGTGGGTCCACTTCAGTGGGTTGGGGCATGCACACAGGGCAAGACTCTGTTAACAGAGTGTGTGCACCTGGGGGCAGTACAGCTTGTCAGTTGCAGCAGACTAGTGCTTCTCAAGCATCCATATAGGTGATCTGTCCCATATTCCAATACCTGAAACAACTGTGTGCTGCCACGCCTGGTGCCAGCCCCACCCAGCTGCACTACTGAGAGAGCTGACTATATCCTTGCAGGCTGGAGGCCTACAGCAATTGTTAGCCCCTGAGCCTAGCAACCAGCCATGCTGGGGGCCTACTCACTTAACAGAAAAACTGCAGCAGGACTGTGCTATTAGACCTTGCAGCCAACTGTGTTGGGGCTCCTCCTTTCCAATAAAGTGATTGAAGGGACCATAGCAGCCGCACGCAGCCTTAGAACAAGCCAGCCTAGACTTCCTGTGCACCTGCAGTAAGAGCAAGCCCACCACAACATAAGGACACACGTAGCTCACACAGGGGACATTCCTGGAACATTTATAACTGGTGACAAGAGGGAAGCACATTGCTGGGCCTCATAAGGCATCTCTTACATAGGGCCACATCTCCAAGATCAGAAGACGTAGCTGACCTACCTAAAACACAGATATAAACACAGAGACATAGGAAATATGAGGAGACAAAGGAATATGTTCTAAGTGAGGGAACAGCACAAATCCTGAGAAAAAGAACTAAACAAAACAGAGGTAAACAATATACCTAATAAAGAGTACAAACTAATAGTCATAAGGATGCTCACTGATCTGAGGAGAAGAATAGATGAATACAGTAAGAATTTCAACAAAGAACTGGAAAATATAAAAAAAAAACCAATCAGAACTGAAGAATACAATAATGGAAATGAAAAATTCACGAGAGGGACTCAATAGCAGAGTGGATGATACAGAATGGATTAGCAAGCTGGATAAAAGACTAGAGGAAATCACCAAGGCTGAACAGAAAAAAGAGAAAAAGAATTAAAAAGAACAAAGATTGTCCCAGTGGCATAGTGGTTAAGTTTGGCATGCTTTGCTTCAGTGGCCCAGGTTCAGGGGTTCAGATCCCAGGCATGGACCTACATCACTCATCAAGCCATGCTGTGGCAGTGACCCACATACAAAAAAATAGAAGAAGATTGGCACAGATGTTAGCTCAGAGCCAATCTTCCTGAAGCAAAAATGAGGAAGACTGCCAACAGATGTTAGTTCAGGGCCAATCTTCTGCAAGAAAAAAGAAAAAAGAATGAGGACAGTCTAAGGGACTTCTGAGACAACATGAAGCATACTAACATCTGTATAATAGGTGTCCCAGAAGGAGAAGAGAGAGACAAAGGGGCAGAGAATCTATTCAAAGAAATAATAGCTGAAAACTTTCTTAACCTAAAGAAAGAAACAGACATCCAGGTACAGGAAGCACAGAGAGCACCAAACAAGGTGAACCTAAAGAGGCCCATACCAAGACACATTATAATTAAACTGTCAAGAACTAAATATAAAGAGAGAATCCTAAAAGCTGCAAGAGAAAGGCTACAAGTTACATACAATGGAAACCCCATAAAGCTATCAGCTGACTTCTCAGCAGAAAGCTTACAGTGTAGAAGGGAGTGGCACATTATATTTAAAGTGCTGAAAGGAAAAAAGCTAAGCCAAGAATACTCTACCTGGCAAGGTTATCATTGAGAACAGGAGGAGAACTAAAGAGTTCTCCAGACAAGCAAAAACTAAAGGAGTTTATCATCAATAAACCAGTCTTACAAGAAATGCTGAAGGGACTTACTTAAGTGAAAAAGTAAAGACCACAAATAGGAATAATAAAATTATCAAAAAATAAATAAAGTAAAATCACTGGGAAAGGCAAACATACAGTCAAGGTAGTAGATCAACCACCTATGAAGCTAATATGAAGGTCACCAGACAAAAGTAATAAAAGTATCTATTTCCATGATAAGAGTTTAACAGATACACACACAAAAGAAGAGTTAAATATGATATCAAAAGCATGAAAAGTGGGAGGAGGGGAGTAAAAGAGTAGAGCTTTTCGCAAGAGGTCAAATTTAAGAGATCATCAACAATATAAATTGCTATTTACATAGGATATTCTATATGAACCTCATGGTAAACACATACTAGAAACCTATAATAAATACATGAAAAATTAAGAGAAAGGAACCCAAACATAATACTAAAGAAAGCCATCAAACCACAAGGGAAGAGCAAGAGAAGAAGAAAGGAACACAGAAGAATTACAAAAAGACCCATTAAAAAAACTAAGAAATTGGCAATAAGTACATACTTATCAATAGCTACTATAAATGTCAATGCACTAAATGTTCCAATCAAAAGACATAGGGTGGCTGATTGGATAAAAAAAAGAAGACCCATATATATGCTGCATACAAGAGACACATTTCAGACGTAAAGACACTCACAAACTGAAAATGAAGAGATGGAAAAAAATACTCCATGCAAATGGCAATGGAAAGAAAGCTGGGGTAGCAATACTTATAGCAGACAAAATAGACTTTAAAATAAAATTTAACAAGAGACAAAGAAGGGCACTACATAATGATAAAGGGAACAATCCAACAAGAAGACTTAACACTTGTAAACATCTATGCATCCAACATAGGAGCACCCAAATATATAAAGCAATTATTAACAGACATAGAAGGAGAAATGGACAGTAACACAATAATAGTAGAGGACTTTAGCTCTCCACTTATATCAATGGGTAGATCATCCAAACAGAAAATCAACAAGGAAACATTAGCCTTAAATGACACATTAGACCAGATGGACTTAGTAGATATATACAGAACATTCCATCCAAAAATGGAAGAATATACACTCTTTTCAAATGCACATGGAACATTCTCCAGGACAGATCATATATTAGGCCACAATAGAAGTCTCAATAAATTTAAGAAGATTGAAATAATAGCAAGCATCTTTTCTGGCCAAATATGTGGAGATTAAACAAAATACTGCTGAACAACGATTGGGTCAATGAAGAAATCAAAGGAGAAATAAAAAAATACCTGGAGACAAATGAAAATGAAAATATGACATGCCCAAATTTATGGGATACAACAAAAGCAGTATGAAGAGTGAAGTTTATAGCAATACAAGCCTACCTCAACAAACAAGAAGAATCTCAAATAAACAATCTAACAGTAAACCCCAAAGGATCTAGAAAAAGAGCAAAGCCCAAAGTCAGTTGAAGGAAGGAAAAAATAAAAATCAGTGCAGAAATAAATGAAATAGAGACTAAAAAGGAAAAAAAAAGAAAAAAATCAATGAAACTAAGAGTTGGTTGTTTGAAAAGATAAAAAAATCGACAAACCTTTAGCTAGACACACAAGGATAAAAAGAGAGAAGACTCAACTAAATAAAATAAGAAATGAAAGAGGAGGAATTACAACGGACACCTCAGAAATACAAACGATTATAAGAGAATATTAGGAAAAGCTATATGCCAACAAATTGGATAATCTAGAAGAAATGGATAAATTCTTAGAATCATACAACCTTCCAAAACTGAATCAAGAAGAAATAGAGAATGCAAATAGACCAATCACCACTAAGGAGATCGAATAGTAATCAAAAACCCCCCCAAAAATTACAGTCCAGGAGCAGACGGCTTTCCTGGTGAATTCCACCAAACATTCAAAGAAGAATTAATACGTATCCTTCTCAAACTCTTCCAAAAAATTGAAGAGTAGGGGAAGCTTCCTGACTCCTTTTATGAAGCCAACGTTACCTGAAACCAAAACCAGACAATGACAACACACACACACACAAATTAAAGGCCAATATCATTGATGAACATCAATGCTAAAATCCTCAACAAAACACTAGCAAATCAAATACAATACGTTAAAAAGAGCATACACCATGATCAACTGGGATTTATTTCAGGAATGCAGAGATGGTTCAACATCTCCAAATCAATCAACGTGATACACCACAATAACAAAATAAAGAATAAAAATCACATGATCACCTCAACAGATGCAGAGAAAGCATTTGACACAATATAGCATACATTGATGATAAAAAACCGAATAAAATGGACATAGAAGGAAAATACCTCAAAATAATAAAGGCCTTAAATGCCAAACCCACAGCTAATATCATCCTCATTGGTGAAAAACTGAAAGCTATTCCTCTAAGAACAGGAACCAGACAAGGATGCCTAGTTTCACCACTCTTATTTACAATAATGTTGGAAGTCCTATCCAGAGAAATTGGGCAAGAAAAAGAAATAAAAGGGATCCAACAAAATGGAAGTAGTAAAACTGTCACTATTTGCAGATGACATGATTTTATATATTGACAACCCTGAAGAATCCACCAAACAACGTTTAGAAATAACAAATGAATAAAGTTGCAGGATACAAAATTAACATATGAAAATAAGTTGCATTTCTATACACTAGCAATGAAGTAGCAGAAAGAGAAATTAAGAATACAATCCCATTTCCAATTGCACCAAAAAAAAAAAATACCTAGGAATAAATTTAACCAAAGAGGTGAAAGACCAGTACACTGAAAACTATAAAACATTGTTGAAAGAAATTGAAGAAGACACAAAGAAAAAGAAAGATATTCCATGCTCTTAGATTGGAAGAATTAACATAGTTAACATGTCCATACTTCCTAAACCAATCTACAGATTCAATGCAACCCCTATCAAAGTTCCAAAGACATTTTTCACAGAAGCAGTACAAAGAATCCTAAAATGTATATGGAACAACAAAAGACCCTAAATACCCACATGCAAAAGAATGGAAGTAGACCATTATCTTACACCATACACAAAAATTAACTCAAAATGGATTAATGATTTGAATGTAAGACCTGAAACCATAAAGCTTACAGAAGAAAACATAGGCGGTATTCTCTTACATCTGTCTTAGCAGTATCTTTTCGAATACCATGTCTCACAGGTAAGAGAAATGAAAGAAAAAAGACAAGTTAGACTGCATCAATCTAAAAAGCTTCTAAAGAGAAAAGGAAACCATCAACAAAATGAAAAGACAACCTAAAAATTGGGAGAAGGTATTTGCAAACTACATATATGATAAGGGGTTAATATCTAAATATATAAAGAACACATACATCTCAACAACAGAAAAACAAACCACCCAGTTAAAAAATGGGCAAAAGATCTGAACAGACATTTTTCCAAAGAAGATATGCAGATGGCCAACAGGCACATGAAAAGATGTTCAACGTCACTAACTATTAGGGAAATGTAAATCAAAAGTACAATGAGATCTCACCTATGCACGTCAGAATGGCTACAGTTAACAAGACAAGAAATAACAGGTGTTGGAGAGGACGTCGAGAGAAGGGAACTCTCATACACTGCTGAAGGGAATGCAAACTGGTGCAGCCACTATGGAAAACAGTATGGAGATTCCCCCCAAAAATTAAGAATAGAACTACTACATGAACCTGTTATACCACTGCTAGGTATTTATCTAAAGAACACGAAAACAGGAATGCATAAAGATACATGCACCCCTATGTTCATTGCAGCGTTATTCACAATAGCCAAGACTGGAAGCAACCTAAGTGCCCATCAAGCGACGAATGGATAAAGACAATGTGGTATATATACACAATGGAATACTACTTGGCTATAAAAAAAAAAATGAAATCTTTCCATTAGCAAGAACATGGGTGGAACTTGAGGGTATTATGCTAAGCAAAATAAGTCAGAGGGAGAAAGTCAAATACCGTGTGATCTCACTCATAAATAGAAGATAAAAACAACAACAAAGACATAGATACAGAGAACAGATTAGTGGTTACCAGAAGGGAAGGGGGGAGGGAAGAGGACAAAAGGGGTGACTGGGCACATGTTTATAGTGATGGATGGTAATTAGTCTTTGAGTGGTGAACAAGATGCAGTCTACACAGAAATCAAAATATAATGATGTATGCCTGAAATTTATATAATGTTGTAAACCAATGTTACCTCAATAAAAAAAAATTATTTGGAGAGAAGCACTTTGGTTTTATGTAAATATCCGATTCTTAATTACATTTTCAGTTTATTCCTTCATTTATTTATATGAATATGGAATCATGTTTTCCTGCTATACTAAATGGATTATATTATGTTACTATCGCTACTATTTACAACATTCAAATTGTCCCAGATTTGGCTATTGGGAGTCCCTTCAAAGTGTTTTTGTGTTCCTTTGACAAATCTCCATGATTCTTTGAACACTTCCTTATTTTCTGACACAAGATGTTCCAGGCTCACTTGTATTTTCTCTGCCTTAGTCCTGGAATCAATAATTTCTCCAAGGAGCTCCAGTTCCTTTCAGTGGAGAATAGTACTTTAAGATATGATCTGGGTGATACATGTGCTTACTGTTATTAAATATTTTAAGGTCAGTACCAAAGGCATACCAGCATCTTAAGAAATGTTCACAGTCCCTTTGCTCTCACCTACAATTTGCAATATCTCCGCCAAATTTGGCTCCTGTCATGGAATGAGCTCACTGATATTTCAGTCACAGGGGGGACTCCTTTTGGGGGTGTGGATTAGTCAATGATTTCTGAGTTCCCAGGTCTGTAAGGTTTTAGTGGTTCCATTGTGTTCCTTTTAATTCCTCCTACACAGCTACTTCCTTCAGCAGGTCTTATTTTCTTGGTGGGTTGGCCCCACCTGCTGGTATCTTTGGTGCGTTCCAATTTGGGAAACGTGGAACAGGCTTTTGCTTTTTGTTTGTATTCCTAGTTTTACTCTCTATTTTGTGAGAGAATTGGGGGAGGCTAAAATACCATGCTGATGGTATTTTTCTTCTTATTCATAAAACACATTCCTCCCAAGGTAAGACTCCCTCCTATCTTGGTTCTTGTCCTAAAATTTTCTTCCTTGCTGTTCCTTCTCACACCATGTCACTGCTTTTTCCTCAATAACTCAGCCTGTAAATATGAGAAGTATGCAGAGCTGCATCTTAAGGTACCTCTTTTTACCCTTTTCAAATTCTTTCTAAATGATTTGTTCATGGTTTTAATTCCCATCAACCACACATTTTAGATCCCTTGTCCTCTGAGATCCGGAATCATACAACTGTGCACTTAACTCTAATGGAGGACTTAGGACCCCCAATTTAATACATATAAATTCTCCTCAAGGTTTCCCCCCATTTTTCACCTTTCCTAAAATATTTGCATTTTTAATATCTGAAAATAAGTTGTGGCATCCAAAAACCTACAAATAATTCCTGACATCTCCCTTTCTCTCCATCTTAAGAAACTATTGTAGATTATTACGAGAATCATTATTTTTCAAATATTACTATATTGTTGTGCCTTCTGATACATTTACATTAATTTTATAAGAATAATTTTTACTCTCCATACTGCATGAATCAATTAAAAATGTGTTTTGTTACATTTATTATAATATCCCAAGTCCTGCATCATGACTGCATGATCAGACCCTTTCCTACATTTCCTATGCTCCCTCCTGGACTTCTTCCCCTGACTTGTCCTTTAGCCTCATTGTATTTTATTTCATTTTCCCTATGCCTAAAATATTCTTCCTTATAGTCCCAGTTATTTCTTTCTTTCTTTTCATTTTTATCCTTCCCCCATCTGCTTATTCCATTTTGTTGAGTTTTTCAAGTTTCTTTCTATCCAAGTATCACTTCACTTGCTGACCCTGAAAAGTTTTCAACAAGCTCTTTACATGACCAGATTCATTCCTTCACTTTCAGGTTCCAACATAATTATTTCCTCAGAGAAAGTCTCCTAGACCACTTTATCACAAAACATCTTTTCCCCATGTATTCCATACTTATTTCCTTCTTGGTACCTACCATAAGCTATTTATATTTCATTTATTTATATGTCCATTTTTAATTTTCTGTTTGTGATGGACTAATATAAGATATTTAGGACATATCTATCTTGTTAACCATTTATAAGACAAACTAACATAATCCCTGGGATGCAGTAGATGCTTATTACATATTTCTAGAAGGAATGAATGAATTTCACCTCAAGACTCTAGTAAACCCCAGAAAGTCATCATCAACACCCATTTTCTCTCTATACCATAACATTGAATATAGAACTATTATACACATTTTCTACATATCAAGTACTCATTTTCTTATTAAGCTTTAAACAGGGACTTATGTATTTAATAAAAATATTCTTACTCAAATTATATTGCAAGAGATTATATATCAAAGTCTACTACAAATATTTCCCAAGAGAAGCTATAGATTTTATAAAAATAACACTTTACATTGCCTCAGGATTCATTATGCATGTAGTTCCTGGACAGTAACAATTGTAGATGTCATCATATGTTAATCCAAGATTAATTCCAAGCAACTGTGCCATAACAACTGCAAATGCATCTAACGTTATCATCTTTGGATACTAAATACAAAAAAAAAAAACAGAATTGTTGTCTAAGTTATTTCTGCACGCCTTTGATATTTTCAATAATTTGTGGGCATATTACTTAAATGCAAATACATATTTAAAGAACTATTATACCAAATCTCATTATTTTCTTAGGAACATGGAAAAAAATTAGGTAAATTTTGTTATTCTTTTTGAGTAATAGGGTTTTTAATACAAATGGCATTGACATATAACAAAGGAAGATCATAGCTATAATGTTTTTATTACATGTTACTGATTTAAATTCCAATAAACTTTAAAAACTTTTTGAGAAGAATAAACATTGTTTCAATTTCAATAAGCATTGTTCACTTTTCAAGTGAACACTTGGAAAAAATACACAGATTCTTGAGGGTTGAATTGGTATCAGTTTGACTTTCGAAATAGTTTTAAGAGAGAGAGTCAAATTATTTTTTTCTAAAGGGAGAATACTATAACACCTTGCAAGTGGCATCTTTTTTGTCTTAGAAAGAAAAAAACTTGAGAAGCAGTGATGTCAGCAAGACAAAAAGCCTGGGCAACCAATGATCTTTTTATTATCTCCCATAGTTTTGCCTTTTCTAGAATGTCACAGAGTTGGAATCATACAGTATGTAGCCTTTTCAGAGTGGCTTCTTGCACTAACGATTATGCATTTAAGCTTCCTCCATGTCTTTTCACTGCTTGATGGCTCATTTTTTTAATTACTAAATAATATTCCTTTACATGTATTTACCCAAATTTGTTTATTAATTCACTTATTAAAGGCCATCTTGGTTTCTTCTGATTTTTGCCAATTATGAATACAGCTGCTATAAACATTCACGTGCAGGTTTTTGTGGTTATATAAGTTTTCAACTCATTTGGGTAATTGTCAAAAAGAACATTTACTGGATCATATGGTAAGAGTATATCAAGTTTTGTAAGAAATTGCCAAACTGTTTGCCACAGTGACTGTACCATTTTCCATTCCCATCAACAATGAATGAGAGTTTCTGTTACTCCACATCCTCATGGTATTTGGTATTGTCAATGTTTTGCACTTCCAGTATGATGCTAAATAGGACTAGTGAGCTACATTCTTGCCTTGTTCCTCATCTTAGTGGGAAAGCATTTAGCTTCTCGCCACTAAGTAGTGATGTTAGCTGTAGGTTTTTTGTCGATGTTCTTTCTGAAGTTGAGGAAGTTCCCTTCTATTCATAGTTTGCTACAATTTTTTAAATCATAAATGGTGTTAGATTTTGTCAAATTCTTTTTATGCATCTCTTGATATGATCATATGATTTTTCTTGTTTAACCTATTGATGATATTGATTAAATAAATTGATATTTGAATGCTGAACCAGCCTTACATATGTGAAATAAATTCCAGGTATAAATATCAACAAGGATATATAAAATATTAAAAAAAGAAATTCTGGAGCTGAAAAATACAATAAATGAACTAAAAAATTCACTGGAAGGATTCAAAAGCAGACTTTATCAGGAAGAAGAAAGAATCAGACCTGAAGACATGTCATCTGAAGTCACTGAGTCAGAGGAGAAAAAGAATAAAGAAAATGAAAGAATCTATGGACACTACAAGCATACCACTATGAGTCTCAGAAAGAGAAGAGAGATACAAAGAGGCAGAGAGCTGATTTGAAGAAATAATAGCCAAAAACTTCAGAAATCTGAGGCAGAAAATGAACATTTAGATTCAAGAAGCTCAACAAAGTCCAACTAGGATAAACCCAAAGAGACCTAAACGGAGACACATTGTAATCAAACTATCATAAATCAAAGACAAAGAGAAAATCTTGAAAGTAGCCAGAGAAAAGTGACTTGTCACCTATAAGGGAGCTCCCATAAGATTACCAGTGGATTTGTCAGCAGAAACTTTGCAGGCCAGAAGGGTGGTGGGTGATATATTCAAGGTACTGAAAGAAACTTCCAACCAAGAGTATTATATCCAGCAAAACTTTCCTTTTCCAAAGCAATATTTTTCCAAAGAAACTAAAATTGATGGAGTTCATTACCACTAGACCTGATCTACAAGAGATGCTAAAGGAAGGCCTTCAAGTTAAAAATAAAGAATACTAGATAGAATATAAAGCCAAAAGAAAATTACAAAGTTCTTTAATAAAGGTAAATACATGTTCAAATATAGTAACCTGTATTATTGTAATTTTGGTGCATAAATTCACTTTTAATTCTTCCATAGAATTTAAAGGACAAAAACCAAAAAAAATTAAAGTCTATGTAATAACATAAAGTGAGAGGTAGAGCTGTAAACGAGTAGAGTTTTTGAATACAATTGAAGTCAAGTTCCTATCAGTTTAAAACTGACTGTTATAACATTGAAATGTTTTAAGCAATTGCAATGGTAACCACAAAGAAAATATCTACACAATATACACAAAAGGAAAAGAGAAGGGAACAAAACATGTCACGATAAAAAAAATCAATGAAAGACAAAGGAAAGCCTTAAGAGAGGAGGAAAATGACAAAAATGCTATAGGATATAGAGGAAAAATTAGCAAAATGTCAATAGTAAGTTCTTCCTATCAGTAATTACTTTAAATGTAAATGGATTAAATTCTCCTATCGAAAGACATGAAATGGCTAATTAGATTAAAAAGCAGAGTCCTACTACATGCTGTCTACAAGACAATTACTGTATATCTGAAGACTCACAAAGACTGAAAGGTTAAGGATGGAAAAAGTTATTCCATGAAAATAGTAACCAAAAGAGAGTAGGGGTGGTTATACTAATATCAAACAGAATTACTTTTAGTCAAAAACTGTTAGAAGAGACAAGGAAACTATATAATGATAAAAGGGTCAATTAGCCAAGTAAATGTAACAATTATATTTAACTACCAAAAAACAGAGTTCCTAAATATATGAGGCAGAATTTGACAGAATTGAAGGGATAAATAGACAGCAACACAATAGAAGACTTCAATACCTCACTTTTAATAATGGACAAAACAACCAGACAAAAGATAAATAAGTAGAAGAAGGACTTAACAACAGTATATATCATTGGACCTAACAGACGTATGTGGGGCATTCCACACAACAACAGCAGGATACACATTTTTCTCAAGTGCACATAGAACATTCTCCAGGTCTCCAGATAGACCACCTGTTAGGCTACAAAACAAGCCTAACAACCTTAAAAATACTGAAATTATACAAAGTATATTTTCTAATCCCAATGGAATGAAACAAGAAATTAATGAGAGAAAGAAAACTTGAAAATCCACAAAACTGTGGGACTTCAACGACACACTTTTGAACATCAATAAGTCCAAAGAATAAGTCATAAGGGAAATTAGATAATACCTTGAGACAAATGAAAATGAAAACACAACAAACTTATAGGCTCTAGCAAAAGCTGCACTAAGAGGGAAGTTTATAGCTATAAATACGTATATTTAAAAAGAAAGATGAAAGATCTCAAATCAACAATGTAACTTTATACCTCAAGGAATCAGAAAAAGAAGAACGAACTGAACCCAAGCAAACAGAACGAAAGAAATGATAAATTTTAAAGCAGAAATAAATAAAATATATAAAATAGATTAAAAAATAAATGAAATAAAGAGTTGGTTCTTTGAAAAGGTCAATAAAATTGGTAAAATTAGCTAGATTAGCAAAGAAAAGAAGAGATAAGACTCAAATAACAAAAATAACAAATAAAAGAGGGGACATTACAATTGATGCCACAAAATTTTTTTTAAAGATTATAAGAGAATATTATGAAAGTTGTATGTCAACATACTGGATAAGCTAGAAGAAAAGGACAAACTCCTAGAAACACATAACCTATCAAGACTGAATCATAGAAAAATAGAAAATCTGAACAGACTAATAACTAGTAAGAAGATTAAAGCAGTAATCAAAAACCTTCCAACAAAGAATAGCCCAGGACCTGATGGTTTTACTAGTAAATTCTGCCAAAGATGTAATGAAGAATTAATACCAATCCTCTGCAAACTCTTCCAAAGGATTGAAGAAGAAGGAACACTCCCAAACTCATTTTGTGAGATCAATATTACCTTGATACAAAAACCCGACAAACACTCAACAAGAAATGAAAATTTCACTTTGCATGGTACCCTCAATGTCCATCCATGTTGTCACAAATGGCTGGATTTAATCGTTCCTTATGGCTGAGTAGTATTCCATTGTGTATATATACCACATCTTCTTTACCCATTCATCCCTTGATGGGCACTTAGGTTGCTTCCAAGTCTTGGCTATTGTGAATAACACTGAAATGAACACAGGGGTGCTGGGGGGAGAGAGGAGGGTGAAAGGGATAATTCAGCACAAGTGTGTGGTGATGGGTTGTGGTTAGTATTTGGGTGGTGAACATGATGTAATCTATGCAGAAATAGAAGTATAATGATGTACACCTGAAATTTATACAATGTTATAAACCAGTGTTACTGCAATAAACAAAAAATTTAAAAAAAAGAAAAGAAAAGAAAATTTCAGACCAATATCCCTGATGAATGTTGATGCAAAAATCCTCAACAAATTAACAAAATAAATTCAACAGCAAATTAAAAGGATTATACACCATGACCAAGTGGGATTTATCCGTGGAATGCAAGGATAGTTTAACATATGAAAATGTATCAATGTAATACAGCATTTTTACAGAATAAAGGACAAAAACCACCTGATCATCTCAATTAATGCACAAAATCCATTTCATAAGATTCAACACGTTTTTGTGATTACAACGCTCAATGAAATAGGAATATAAGAAAACTACTTCAACATAATAAAGGACATGTATGAAAAGCCCACAGCTAACATCATACTCAATGGTGAAATCCTGAAAGTTTTTCCTCTAAGACCAAGAACAAAAAAGGATGCTCACTCTCACCACTTCTTTTTATCATAATATTGGGAGGCCTAGACAGAGCAATTAAGCAATAAAATAAATAAAAGACTTCAAACTTGGAAAGGAAGAAGTAAAATTTTCTCTACTCATGGATGACATGATTCTATATGTAGAAAACGCAAAAGATTCCACATAAAGAAACTGTTAGAACAAGTAAACAAATTGCAGGATACAAAATCAATATAATCAACTGTGTTTCTATACACTAACAATGAACAATCTGAAAAGAAATTCAGAAAATAATTCCAGTTACAATAGCATGAAAAAGAGCAAAATACTTAGGAATAAACCAAATGAAAGACGTGAAATAGTTGTACATTGAACACTGCAAAATATTGTTGAAAGAAACTACAAAAGAAGCAAATAAATGGAAAGACATTCTAGTCCATAGATTAGAAGACTTAATATTAAGATCACCTTACTACCCAAAGTGATCTGCAGATTCAATGCAATTACTACCACAATCCCAACAGCATTTTTTGGCAGGAAAAGAAAAAAAAAACTCAAAATGCATATGGAATTTCAAGGGATCCTGAATAACCACAACAATTTTTAAAAAGAACAAAGTTGGAGGACTCACATTTTCTGATTTCAAAACATATTATAAAGCTAAAGTAATCACAATATTGTGATACTGGCAAAAAGACAGACCTATAGATCATTGGAATAGAATAGAGAGCATAGAAATTAAATCATCATATATATGGTCAAATGATCTACGACAAGGGTACCAAGACCACACAATGGGGAAAGAACAGTCTCTTCAACAAGAATATTCAATAGAAAAAAAGAGATCTCTTCAATAAATGGTGATGGGAAAACTGGATATCCACTTGCAAAAGAACAAAGTTGAACCCTTAAACTACACCATATACAAAAATTAACTCAAGATGGATTAAAGATCTAAATGTAAGACCCAAAACTATAAAACTGTTACAAGAAAACATAGAGGAAAATCTTCATGACACTGGGTTTGACAATGATTTCTTGGATATGATGCCAATGACACAGGTAACAAAAGCAAAAATAGACAAATGAGACTACACCAAACTTAAACCTTTTGTGCTTCAAAGGATACAATCAACCAAGTGTAAAGGGAATCTACAGAATGGGAGAAAATACTTGAAAATCATATATTTGATAAAGAGTTAACATTCAAAATATTCTGCAACGTAACACAAAAAATCAAGTCACAATTAAAAAATGGGCTAAGGACTTGAACAGATATTTCTCAAGAAATGATATACAAAAAGCATACAAAAGATGCTCAACCTCACTAATAATCATAGAAATGCAAATCAAAACCACAATGAGATATCACCTCACCCCAATTAGGATGGCTGCTATTTAAAAAAAAAAAAAAAAAAAAAAAAAAACAGAAAATAACAAGTGTTGGTGAGGATGTGATGAATATAATGTGAACTATTGGTGGGATTATAAAATGGTGCAACCACTCTGGAAATAAGTTTGATGGGCCCTCAAAATATTAAAAATAGAACTACTGTATAATCTAGCGAACCCAATTCAAGTATATATGCAAAATAATTGAAGTCAGTATCTTGAGGAGAAATCTGCACTCTCATGTTCATTGCAGCATTATTCACAATAACCAAGGTACGAAAGCAACCTAAGTGTCCGTTGACAGATGAATGAATAAAGAAAATGTCATATATATATATATGGAATATTATTCAGCCATAAAAATAATAAAATCTTGCCACTTGCAAAAACATGAATGAACCTGGATAGTATTACGCTAAGTGAAATAAGCTAGACACAGAAAGACAAATATTATATGATCTCCCTTATATGTAGAATCCAAAAATGTCATACTCACAGAAGCAGAGTAGAATGGTGGTTGCCAGGGTCTAGAGGGTGTGGGAAACGGGGTCATGTTGGTTAAAGGGTAGAAAGTTTCAGTTATGCAAGAGTGAAAAGTTCTGGAGATCTGTTTCACAATGTAAATATACTTAATACGACTGACCTATACACTTAAAAATGGTTAAGATGGTAAATTTTATGTTATGTGTATTTTACACAATAAAAAATCTTTATAAATTATAACATTTGAGTTTCAAAATCCAAAAAAAAATCATTTTATAAAAATTTGTCAAACAGCATAGTAGGTACACTATACATATTTTCATTTCTTGAACTGGATATTAACTTTCAAAATGTGATATAACTACTGAAGAGATGGGAATAAAATGCATACCAGAGCAATTCCTGCAGCAAACTTTGGATCACACGCCATTCCATGATATGTTGCTCCTACATAATTAGGATGGTCCTGATATCTAAATAATAAAATTTTTCTTGTGGATAAATGCATTTTAAATTATTAATAACAATGACTTTTTAAGAATTGGATTCCTCAATAAAGCTATGTTTTCTTTAAAACATGAGTGTTACATATCATGTCTAATGCTTTCAATCATTCTGTATTTGGGTAATCTCCCATAGTTCCTACAAAGTTAAGTTCTAAAGGCTACTTTAACATTAAATGATACACAGCCCAAAACCCAGCAGTGCCTAATCCTTCCAAAAAATTAATCTCCACTGTTGTTGCCACTGGGTGGATACAATCCTAATATGTAAAAGCCAGGATAGTTTACTGCCATGATTTGCAGATAGTGAATGCATAAAGTGTGTAAAAAGTGTGGGACGGGAGGACAGAGAGAGAAAGAGACAGAATATGCAGTGGAATCACTAAGAAAAAGAGAGAAAGAATGTAGAAAGTGACCTCACTCATTTTAGTCCTTAGTTAATGTTGCTCTTGAATCTCCAAACCTGACCTTAAATTCCACAGGAGACACCAATAGATTTATAAATGTATTCCATATTATTTAAGATCTTCAGAACTGTTTTTTGAGCTTTTTCATTGAAAATTATCAAAACAAAAATCTATATAAAGACTCTTGAAAGATACAGTACAAGTAGTTAAATAGCTACACCTTAGGTCAGTATAGAAATACCAGAAGGTAACCATATTACTATTTAAATGTTTTGTATTGTAACCAGCTTTATTTGCCATTATTGCATTCTGTTAACTAATTTACATTCTATTTAATGTTAAAATGATGGCTTCAGTTATTTACTTCTGAGAAAATCTTTAAAACCATAGAGACCCTAGTTTATGCCAAGGTTTTCATATTTTCCAGTTCATTAAATTTCCATAGATAAACAGTCCACTCTGAGAATAATGGCCTACCATAATTTAGTGTCTTACATTGTTATCGAATTTTTATAATTTACATTTTGCCAACACAGTATTCTTACAATATTTTTTGAGATAACTTGTTACTATATGTAATAAATTGTATACAATTTTTATAGCTAACATATCAAATAATTTGATAAACTCTATATCAATGCAAATAAGGTACTTACATTAATAAGTATGCCATATCATGAGACCTTTGTGATAAAAATTTTTCTTTCCATGACACAAATCTTTGTAGTACTTCATCAGCATCCCCATTAGAGGAAATCTTATTTTGATCTGACCAGATCTCTAAAGAAGTTAACATAACAGTCACTTTAAGCTGGGAAATCATCTGAAAACAGAAGATACACGATACACAGTTTTAGATAACATAACATTGCATCTCTATATATAATGCTAATATATTCAATTTACTATTTTTTTGGAGATGAAATCCACTGGTGAATGAATGTAGTTGGTAGGACTATACTTTTCATAAAAATGCAAATGCTATTTATACAAACAATGCTACTGCATCAATAGAAATATTTCTTATTTAAATATGAAACATAAATACTTACACTGTTGATAAGACTAAAGATATGAACAACTTTCTCAGCTGCAACTGCCACTTCAGAGCCCATGTAATTATACTGAAAGACAAATTGTTGTTTCTTAATCAATAGTAAAAAAGACTAAACTACATCTTAAATGGATATAAAATATAAAATGTTAAAATAATGCAGTGCTCAAGTGAAAGGACAAAAGCAGAATTAAGATGTATCAGGTGCTTAGTAAGTTTTAAGCATAAACCTAGGGACTTCATATATTAATCAATAATATTAAAATGACATGATTGTGATTACCTCCCTCTTTACACATGCAGAAATTAAGGATCAAAAGTTAAGGTCAAGATTGCAACAAAGGCTAAGGGTGAGAATCAGGACTCAAATCTCTAACTAAATTGCTGTCTTTTTTGTCTGCTACACTATGCTCCATCATTTGTCTTCATCCAAATGAGACAAAAGGACTATATAATCTGGATAAACAATGTACTTTGTAAACACAGAGCTCTAAGTCCCATAATAATGAACCATCTAAGAGTATGTTCTCATTCAAGGGAACAAAAGTCATAATATTATCTCTGAAATACTTGTAATTGTGTGTGCACACACGTTTCTAAGTGTCGGCTGAAAACATAAAAAGTGACAGCTTGTGATCTTCAATAATCTCCAGTAAATCTGCGGAAGACTCCTGATAGAAAATAAAATGCAATGGCTAGAGTTTTCTGATACAGACAAAAGAGATGCCATCCCCCTAGCTCTTTAGAGACTCTTTGCACTTTGCTATTTCTCTGTATGTAAACTTCCCCAATAAGCCATACTATATAGTTACACAATGCAGCATGTGTGGTACTAGTGAAGGTGATCCTTTGCACGACTAAACATTTGAAAAGCAAGACAAATGAAAACAAAAATATGGTTTTGGAAATGAATCCACATGTCAATAATCACAAATTATCAACAGACCAACACTAAGCAAATGACAAAGACTAAAAAAATCCACTATAGGCAAATTAAAATTGAAACTCCTAAATTATAAGGACATACAAATATTAAGAGTCAAAGCAGGAAAATATATAACAGGACAATACCAGACAAAAAGTATATGTTATATTATGTGATAGTTACAGTAATTAATACAATAGTTATATTAATATGAAAAAAGCTTAAAGGCAAAAATGAATATAATAATCACAACATATAAAATATTCAATTCATCAGAAAGATGGATGCATTCTAAACTTGCTTATAACTAATAGCATAGCAACATAATACATAAAACAAAATTTAACAGAATTATAAATAGAAATTGATGATCGTAGTGAGGGATTTTTACATAGTTCTCTTAATTATTAAGAGATAAAGCAGGCAAATTAACAGTAAAGATATACAAGATTTTAAACACTCAAGCAAACTTTGGACATGATATGCACATATAAAAGTTAATATAAAACAATGAGATAATATATATATATATATTTTTCAAATGTTCATGAAAGTTTTATATAAATTGATTCATATTAGGCCATAAAACAGTTCTTTGAATATAAAACATAGTATGACTTAGATCACATTGTCCAACAACAATGCAATTAAGTTATAGTAGACTTGATTAAAAGTATTTTCATGATAACGTATTTCATGTAATGTATTTTTAATTAGATGGATAACTTCATTGTAGTTATATAACATAATGATCTTATTCTAGGTAAAAGCACACTGAAAAAAAAGCTCCATGATGCAATTTACAATTTACTTTCAAATGGAGAGAGCACAAGTGATAATGTGATACAATATTAACAATAAATCCAAGTAAAGATAATATAGGTGTTCTTTGTATTATTCTTATTCTTGCAACTTTTCTGAAAGTTTGAAAATATTTCCAAATAAAATGTTTAAAGATTTTTTTAGAAGGCTACTGCAGGAGAGAAGCAAGACGGTGGCATAGGTGGCCTCTGAACTCACCTCCTTCCACAGACAGTTGTAAGCAGACTTACAACTACTCTTGGAAAAATTATCCCTGAGAGAGAACTGAAAACTGGATAAGAGGAATCCCTGCAAAAAACAACAGTCCTAACTGAGGTGGAAGAGGCAGAAATTCCCTTCTGGAGAGAAAAGAAATACCACCTTCACAAGCCACAACGCTTCAGGGCTGTCCAGGAGCAATCCAAAGGTATGCTTCCCTGGATGAGTGGGGAACCTGACCCGAGGAGAATTGCTGCTATAGGTATTTTTTGGGCCCAGCACAACTGAGACAAGAGTCATAATATCTGGCTTTGCTGGCTACTAACAACAATGGGGAATACCCCCAAAAAGCTGAGACACAAAAAAATTATAGCTGGCTCTTAAGGGCCCATGCACAAACTCACCCATTTCAGAAAGCAAGCTAAAATCACCAGAAAGAAAGGTGCACAGTCCTTTAGTGAAAAGAGACTCACCTGATAGGCTATGGGTGCATCTCAGTGAGAAGTGAGATATGTCGAGGGACTAGGACACAGGCGGCGGCCATTGTTGTGACCTGGTGTGGGCGTGCTGACACAGACACCGGCAGACACCATTGGAGTTCTCCCTGTGGGCTGCTAGCCCAGGGTCTGCCCCACCCGCTAGAGCATCAATTTAATCCAGCTCAACCAAGGAAAGCAGCCTGCCCTAGGGACTGGACCCACCCAACAACAATCCCTCGGGCAACTTGTGGGCCTGCATAAGTGAGCTGCCTGGATTCTCTGCAGCCTGGCAAGTGGGTTCACCTCTGTGGGGCAGGGTGTGCACAAGGAGCAGGTGGAGAGTGTGGGGCATTTGTGGAGTGTGTGGGGCCCCAGCCTTGGAGGGACTGAGTCCCCTTCAGGGGGTCAGGGCATGTGCATGGGACAAGGCTATGTTGACAGTGTGTGTTGCCCTGTGGGCAGCAGGGCTTGTCAGCTGCAGAAGACTTGTGCTTCTCAAGCAGCCACATAGGGGATCGGCCCCACCTTCCAAAGCCTGAAACAATTGGATGGTCCCATGCCAGGGGCCAGCCCTACCCAACTGCAATCCGCAGAGAGCTGACAAGAGCCTTACGAGCGAGATGCTTAAAACAATTGTAAGCCTCTGAGCCTAACAACCAGCCATGCTGGGAGCCTACTCACTTAATAGAAAAACTGCAACAGGAATGTGCTATTAGACCTTGTAGCCAACTTTGCTGGGGCTCCTCACACCTGACAAAGAGACCAAAGGGCCCACAACAACCACACACAGATGAGCATTACAACCAGCCAGCCAGGGGGACAGCTCAGCCTCCCAGGGCACCTAGGGCAAGAACAAGCCTGCCACAACAGAAGGACACATGTAGCCCACCCAGGAATCACTCCTGAAACATCTTGGACTGGTGACAAGAGAGAAGCACACTGCTGGGCCTCATAAGGCGTCACTGACATAAGGTCACCTCTCCAAGATCAGGAGCCACAGCTGACCTACCTAATACATAGATACAAGCATGAGAAAGAGGCAAAATAAGGAGGCAAAGGAATACGTTCCAAGTAAGGGAACAGGACAAAACCCCAGAAAAAGGAACTAAATGAAACAGAAATGAGCAATCTACCTGACAGTTCAAACAAAGAGTCATAAGGATGTTCACTGATCTTGTGAGAAGAACGGATGAACTTAGTGAGAATGTCAACAAAGAAATGGAATATATAAAAAAGAACGAATCAGAAATGAAGAATACAATACTGGAAAAGAAAAATTCACTAGAAAGACTTAAAAACAGAGTAGAGGATACAGAAGAATGGATCAGCGAGCTGGACAAAAGACAAGAGGAAATCACCCATGCTGAACAGATTAAAAAAAGAAAGAATTAAAAAGAGTGAAGACAGTCTAAGGGACCTCTGGGACAAAATCAAGTGCACTAACATCAGTGTTATAGGTGTCCCAGAAGGAGAAGAGAGAGACAAAGGAGCACAGAATATATTTGAAGAAATAATAGCTGAAAACTTCCCTAACCTTAGGATGGAAACAGACATCCAGGTACAGGAAGCATAGAGAACACCAAACAAGATAACCTAAAGAGGCCCACACCAAGACACATCATAATTTAAATGTCAAGAATTAAAGATAAAGAGAGAATCCTAATAGCCACAAGAGAAAGGCAACAAGTTACATACAAAGGAAACCACATAAGGCTGTAAGCTGACTTCTCAGCAGAAATCTTATAGAGTAGAAGAAAGAGGCATGATATATTTAAAATGCTAAAAGGAGAAAACCTAGAGCAAAGAATACTCTACCTGGCAAGGTTATTATTCAGAATGGAAGGAGAGATAAAGAGCTTCCCAGACAAGCAAAAATTAAAGGAGTTTGCCACCAAGAAACCAGTCCTACAAAAAATGCTAAAGGGACTTATTTAAGAGGGAAAGAGAAGACCACAAATAGGAAAAAATTATCTATTTCCATGATAAGAAGGTAATGGATACAAATGCACAAATGAGGTTAGATATGATATCAAAAACATAAAACATGGGAGGAGGGGAGTAAAAGAGAAGTGCTTTTAGATAGAGGTCAAACTAAAGAGACCATCAACTTAGTGTAGACTGCTATATACATAAGTTATTATACATGAACCTCATGGTAATCACAAACCAGAAACCAATAATAAATACACAAAAAACTAAGAGAAAGGAACCCAAACATAATACTAAAGAAAGCCATCAAACCACAAGGGAAGAGAGCATGAGAAGAAGAAAGGAATACAGCAGAACTACTAAAACACCAAGAAAAAAAATGGCAGTAAGTACATACTTATTAAAAGTTACTTTAAATGTCAATGGACTAAATGCTCCAATTAAAATGCTTAGGAGGACTGATTGTATAAAAAAAACAAGACCCATATATAAGCTGCATACAAGAGACACACTTCAGCCCTAAAGACACTCACAAACTGAAAGTGAAAGGATGGAAAGAGATAATCCATGCAAATTGCAATGAAAAGAAAGCTGGGGTAGCAATATTCATATGAGAAAAAATAGACTTTAAAACAAAAACTATGACAAGAGACAAAGAAGGACACTACATGATGATCAAGAGAACAATCCAACAAGAGGATATAAATCTCATCAATATCTATGCACCAAACATAGGAGCACCTAAATATGTAAAGCAATTATTAACAGACATAAAAGGAGAAATAGCCAGTAACACAATAATAGCAGGGGACTTAAATACTCCACATATCATCCAAACAGAAGATCAATAAGGAGACATTGGCCTTAAATGACACACCAGACCAGACAGACTTAGCAGGTATATACAGAATATTCCATACAAAAACCACAGAATATACATTCTTTCCCAATGCACATGGAACATTCTCCAGAACTGATCACATATTAGGCCACAATACAAGTCTCAATAAATTTAAGAAGATTGAAATAATACCAAGCATCTTTTCTCACCACAACAGTATGAAACTAGACATCAACTATAGGAAGAAAATCAGAAAAGCCACGAATATGTGGAGAATAAACAAAATCCCACTGAACAACAATTGGGTCAATGAAGAAATCAAAGGAGAAATCAAAACATATCTGGAAACAAATGAAAATGAAAATACAACATGCCAGAAGTTAAGGGCTACAGTAAAAGCTATTGTAAGAGGGAAGTTTATAGCAATACAAGCGTAACTCAACAGCAAAAATCTCAAATGAACAATCTAACAGTGCACCTAAAGGAAGTGGAAAAAGAACAAACAAAGCCCCAAATAAGTAGAAAGAGGGAAATAATAAAAATCAGAACAAAAATAAATAGAGACTTAAAAAAACAATAGAAAGAATCAACATAACCAAGAGCTGGTTTTTTGAAAAGACAAACAAAATTGACAAACCTTTGGCTAGACTCACCAATAAAAAAAGAGATAAGGCTCAAATAAGTAAAATCAGAAATGAAAGAGGAGAAATTACATCAGTCACCTCAGAAATACAGAAGATTGTAAGAGAATATTGTGAAAAGCTATAAGCCAACAAATTGATAATCTAGAAGAAATGGATAAATTCTTAGAATCATACAACCTTCCAAAACTGAATCAAGAAGAAATAGAATAGAATAGAAATAGAATAGACCAATCACCACTAAGGAGATCTAAACAGCAATCAAAAACCTCCCCAAAAATTAAAGTCCAGGACCAGACAGCTTCCCTGGTGAACTCTACCAAACATTCAAAGAAGACTTAATACCTATCCTTCTCAAACTCTTCCAAAAAATTGAAGAGAAGGGGAAGCTTCCTAACTCATTCTACAAAGCCAACATTATCCTGATACCACAACCAGACAAGGACAATACAAAAAAGGAAAATTACAGGCCAATATCACTGATGAACATTGATGCAAAAATCCTCATCAAAATACTAGCAAATCGATTACAATAATACATTAAAAAGATCATACACCATGATCAACTGGGATTTATTTTAGGAATGCAGGGATGGTTCAACATCCACAAATCAATCAACATGATAAACCACATTAATAAAATGAAGAATAAAAATCACATGATATCTCAATAGATGCAGAGAAAGCATTTGACAAGATACAGCATCCATGTATGATAAATACTCTGAATAAAATGGGTATAGAAATAAAATATCTCAACATAATAAAGGCCATGTATGACAAACCCACAGCTAATATCATTCTCATTGGTGAAAAACTGAAAGCTATTCCTCTAAGAGCAGGAGCCAGATAGGATGCCCACTTTGACCACTCCTATTTAACATAGTATTGGAAGTCCTAGCCAGAGCAATCAGACAAGAAGAGAAATAAAAGGGATCCAAATTGGAAAGGAAGAAGTGAAACTGTCACTATTTGCAGATGACATGATTTTATATATAGAAAATCCTAAAGAATGCACCAAAATACTTTTAGAAATAATCAATGAATATGGTAAAATTGCAGGATACAAAATCAGCATAAAAAATCAGTTTCATTTCTATACACTAGCAATGAAGTAGCAGAAAGACAAATTAAGAATACAATGCCATTTACAATTGCAACAAAAAGAATAAAATACCTAGGAATAAACTTACCTAAAGAAGTGAAAGATCTGTACACTGAAAACTATAAAACATTGTTGAAAGAAATTGAAGAAGACACAAAGAAATAGAAAGACAGCCCATGCTCTTGGATTGGAGGAATTAACATAGTGAAAATGTCCACACTTTCTAAAGCAATCTATAGATTCAGTGCAATCCCTATCAAAGTTTCAACAACATTTTTCACATAAATAGGACAAAGAATCCTAAAATTTATATGGAACAACAAAAGACCCCCACTAGCCAAAGGAATCTTCAGAAAAATGAACAAAGCTGGAGGTATCACACTCCCTGATTTCAAAATATACTACAAAGCTATAGTAACCAAAACAGCCTGGCACTGGCACAAAAACAGACACATAGATCAAGGGCACAGATACGGGAACCCAGAAATAAACCCACACATCTATGGACAGCTAATTTTCGACAAGGGAGCCAACAATATACAATAGAGAAAGCAAAGTCTCTTCCATAAATGATGTTGGGAAAACTGGACAGCCACATGCAAAAAAAAATGAAAGTAGTCCTTTATCTTACACCATACACAAAATTACCTGAAAATGGATTAAAGACTTGAATGTAAGACCTGAAACCATGAAACTTCTAGAAGAAAGCATAGGCAGTATGCTCTTTGACCTCAGTCTTAGCAACATATTTTCAAGTACTGTGTCTGACTGGGCAAGGGAAACTGTAGAAAAAATAAACAAATGGGACTACATTAAACTAAAAAGTTTCTGCACAGCAAAGGAAACCATTGACAAAACAAAAAGACAACCTAACAATTGGGAGAAGATATTTGTAAACCATACATCTGATAAGGGGTTAATCTCCAAATTATATAAAGAACACATACATCTCAACAATAAAAAAACTAACAACCCAATTAAAATATGGGAAAAAGACCTGAACAGACATTACTCCAAAGAAGATATACAGATGGCCCATAGGCACATGAAAAGATGTTCAACATCATTAACTATCAGGGAAATGCAAATCAAAACTACAATGAGATATCACCTTACGCCCATCAGAATGGCTATAAATAACAAGACAGGAAATAACAAGTAGTGGAGAGGACGTGGAGTGAAGGGAACACTCATACACTGCCAGTGGGAGTGCAAACTGATGCAGCCACTATGGAAAACAGTATGGAGATTCCTCAAAAAATTAAGGATAGAAATACCATATGATCCAGCTAGTCCACTGCTGGGTATTTATCCAAAGAACATGAAAACATGAATGCATAAAGATACATGCACCCTGTTTTGATTGCAGCATTATTCATAATAGCCAAGACTTGGAAGCAATATAAGTGCCCATCAAGGAATGAATGGATAAAGAAGATGTGGTACATATACACAGTGGAATACTACTCAGCCATAAGAAACGATGAAATCCAGCCATTTGTTACAATATGGATGGACACTAAGGGTATTATACTAAGTGAAATAAGTCAGAGGGAGAAGGTCAAATACCGTATGATCTCAGTCATAATTAGAAGATAAAAACAACAACAAATACACAGAGACAGAGATTGGATTGGTGGTTACCAAAGGGGAAGGGGGGAGGGAGGAGGACAAAAGGGATGATTAGGCACACGTGTGTGGTGATATATTGGAATTAGTATACGGGTGGTGAACATGATGTACTCTATGCAGAAATAGAAGTATAATGATGTACACCTAAAATTTATACAGTGTTATAAAGCAATGTTTCCTCAATAAAAAAAGGATTAAAAAAATGTTTAAAAGGCACAGATGAAATAAAAGTAATTTCAGTGAACAAAAGATGAAGAGAATTCATCAACAGGCTAAACAGAAATATCAGAAACACAGGCCTACAAGAAAGAATGAAGAACTTGGGAAATGGTAAGTATGTGGAAAAAAATGAAATACTTTTTTCTTTCTTTAATTTCTTTAAATGACTGAACATTTAATTTAAAATAATTTATTCTGTGGTTTATAACACATGGAGAAGTAACATAAGTTACAGTAATATCACAAAGGTGTTAAATGGAATTTTGCTGTTATAAGGCTCTTATATCTGAAGTCGTATAACATTAATTCTAGATTGTAATAAATTGTGATAAATTAGGAACGCTAATTGGAACCACTCGTTAAACCACTAGAGTGAGGTGGGGAAGATAAAGAGATATAGCAGAAAAAACAAATATACGAGATAAAAATAAATGCTGAAAATAACCACTATTCCAAGGGTAGCAAAGGAGGAACAAAAGAACAAATAATTTATCAAACAAATAGATCGGTAATAGCATAGGAGTACTTAACCTACATTCAAAGTTATCAGTACTTTTGATAAACATATCAACTATACATTCTAAGGAAAAGGCGGGAATTATCTGACCCAGTAGAGGAAAAAAAGATCTATCTGTACACTGTTTAGCATCAAACTTTAAAATTTAAGACACATAAGCTCAACATAAAGGAGGGGAAATACTAATCATAGGGTACTATAAAGAATTCTTCGGAGTTTGTTTTTATTTTTATTTTTTTTGCGTGAGACATTTGTATTTGAAAATGTCTTCTGTTGCTATTGGAAGGTAGGCAACTAAGTGGAGAGAGGAAATTGGGCCATCTAGATTTAATTTTAGAAACCTCATGAGGTTGGCTGTGGCAGCATAATTCCAATGCTTGTGATCCTGGTTTTAGGCCAAATAGTGTTATTCTCCATGTAGCAACAATAATGAAAATATAAATGCCCCAAAGGGCGTTATCTAGTAAAATAGATTAAATTATATTAAATATGTTAATTGGACACGATGTAAACATTACAATTAAATTGAAATAATATATTCCATTAATATATGGGAACACACTATAAAATAGTTTACTAAATAGCATATATAAAAAAGATATATAAATATATACATATATGTATGTATATATTAAAAATAGGAAATGTGTGCATATAAGTTATCTCCTGGTGATAAAATTATGTGTTTTCTTTATTATTTTGTTATTGTTTTTGTAAAAAATTATTTAAAGATCTAAAGATTTCCTTTTATAAACAAAGTCTCACACATTACTACACTCATTGAGAAACTTTATGAAAAAATATCAGTGATAATGGACAAATGAGACTTTTTAACTTGCTACGCATATGGCTTTGCTAAAACTGATTGTATAAACAAAAATTTCTGTGACTAAATGAATGTTCCTATGAATAATTCTTTCCATTTTTAAAATACAGAACTTTCCACCAGAGAACCCAAGCTACTATAAAGCATATAATAATCTTATAAAAGACAATATTTAGTAACAAGGATCTCCAATTGAGTAATAAATGAAATAGCCGGTTTTAAAATGGAAATTGATTTAAGGAAAAGAGTTTCACCACGATTTGGGGTAGATTCAGAAATATCTGCAGCTAGTTATAATCCAATAGATTATAGTGTACTAGAATCCTTCCATTATACAATGTTATACATTATTGCTAGAATTCTATACTGATTTGGAAATCAATACCATAAATATTGATCTCCTATGTCAATGTACAGGCAATTGACAACATTTCTTTATATTCTGCTTTACTGAGATCTGTATTTTGAACAGAGTAAAATATATCTGTATTGCAAACAATGGAAGTTTCTTTTTCATATTCCCTTTGAATTTAAACACAAAATAAAGATAGGAAGAAATATAACAATAATGCATACCAAGGCTTTATCCATAATGATTTGTATCTTCAGAATTCTTTTCAATAGCACATCTGAATTTTTCTGGGAAACAGAGGGCATGAATTAAATAAAACATTTTTTAAAATCTTATATTGTTTATAATTATGTACATTATATATCCATATATAATGTATAATACGTATATCCATATATACACACACACACAGAAGTATAGATAGATAAATAGATAAATAGGTACAAATACAGATATATAAAGATAGAGATAAACATAATAGGAAAATAAAAGGATGGATGCCACTGAGTAAATAAGCAGGTGAGATTCCAAATAAAAATTTTAGGAACAAATCAGAAGCTTTTATTTTATATTCTTGATAATTAGAATCCTCCAGAAAGTCACTGAAATAAGGGAGAACTCATGTATCCTTTCTCTCAACACCTTCCTCTAGCACACTCTCCCAACCCTCAAGCTAAACAAACTCCCACCAATTTTCCCCCAAACATTGCCTCTATTTTCTCATTGCTGTTGTACTTTTAATTATTTAACTTACACTTTGGCTTACACTCTATAAATGCATCCATTTTAAGAATACAGTCATATGAATTGGTACTAACGTGTGCACCCATGTAACCATTTCTGTAAGTAAGACAAAGCATATTTCCATCACCTTTTTCCAAGTCAACAGCCCACATGGCTCAAGGCAACCAACAGTCTGCTTTCTCTCACCATAAATTAAAATAATCTATTCTAAAATTTCATATAGATAGAATCACAGGGTATGTGCTCTCTTATATCTGGCTTCGTTCACTCAGCATTCATCTATGTTGTTGTGATTATTAATAATTCATTAGTTTTTACTGCTAAGTAGTATGCCATTTCAGAAATACATCACAATTTGTTTATACGTTTACTGTTGATGATCACTTGGATTATTTAGACATTTTAGCAATTACAAATAAAGCTGCTATGAATATCCATGTGCAGGTCTTTGTGCATTTATATTCTTTCCTTTTTCTGGTTAAATACTTAGAAATGGAATACCTGAGTCATATGGTAATTGTGGGTGTGTAAAGTAGTACAAAAGTGCCAGATTGCTTTCTAAAGTAGTTTGATCATTCTGCATTTTCACCAAGGATTAATAAGAGTGCCAAGTGCTGCACATTCTTGCCTATACTCGGTATTGTCAGTCTTTTTCTTTGTATCCATTCTTGTCAGTCTGCATTAATATCTCATTGAAGTTCTAATCTGCAGTTCCCTGATGATTAATGATGTTGAACATCTTTTCACATGCTGATGGCTCATTAATTTCCTTTCTCCTAAGTTTCCTACTAGAAATTTTACATTTTGTCTTGACATTTAAGACTATGCTCTAGTTCAATTTTTTAAATAAGAGCCAAGATTCATTTTCTTCCACATGGAGGATAGCCAGGCTTCTAGCATCATTTGTTGAAGAGATCATTCTTTAACCTTTCAAAGTCCTTAGCATCTTTGTGGAAAATCAATCAGCCAATAGTATGCAGGTTTACTTCTGATCTACTCTGTTCCATTGTTCTATATGTCTATACTTATAATAATGACACAATATGTATCTCTATAGCAGTGATCAGCAAACCATAACCCAAGGTATGGCCACTTGTTTTGTAAACAATGTTTTATTGGAACACACTCACATCATTTATTTGTGTATTGTCTATGCTGCTTTCATGCTTCAAAAGCAGAGTGAAGTAGCTGCAACAGACCACATGCCCCACAAGCCTAACATTTTTACTACCTAGCCCTTCAAGGATAAGTAACGTAAGCCTTCCATCTTGTCCTTCTTTTTAAAGCTGTTTGACTATTCTAGGATATTTGCATCTCTTTACACATTTGAGAACCAATTTCTACAAAATGTTTCCTGGAATTTTAGTTGGGATTACACTAAATCTACAGATCAATTTGGGGAAAATGAACATCTGTCAATTTCTTCCTCTTCTGTGACTTTGCTAGACTCTCTTATTAGTCCTGATAGCTTGGTGGAGATCCTTTAGGATTTTCCATGTACAGAGTTAGATCACTAAAAAAATAGTGTTACTTTTTCCTTTCAAAAACACGTGCCCTTGATTATTACCCTTTTTCTTATTGCACTATCTAGGCACTCGAGTAAAATGTTGACTAGAAGTAGTGAGGGCAAACAGCCTCCTGTCATTCCTAATCTTAGGGGCTGTTTTAGTCAGTTCAGGCTACAAAAAATATATCACAGACTAGGTGGCTTAAACAACAAACATTTATTTCTCACAGTTTGGGACGCTGGGAAGTTCAAGATCAAGGCACCAGCAGATGTAGTGTCTGATGAGAGCACTCTTACTAGTTTGCAGATGGCCATCTTTTCCTTGTACACTCATGGGAAGGAGAGCAGAGAGAGATCTCCTGTCTCTTCCTCTTTTTATAACAGCATTAATCCCATCATGAGGACCCTGCCCTTATGACCTAATCTAACCTAATCTATTTTCCAAAAGCCCTTCCTAATACCATCCTATGCGGGGTTAGAGTTTCAACATACGAATTGGCGGGGTGGGGATGGTCACAAGTATGCAGTCCATATCAGAGACAAAACATTCAGTCACTTACATTCATTATATTAGCTGTAGATGCTAATAGATGCTCTTTGTTAGATCAATGAAATTTTCTATTTCTAGTTTTTATCATGAATGGGTGTTGAATTTTGCCAAATGATATTTCTGGAACTATTGATATGATTCTCTTGTTTTCTACATAAATCCGTTAAATTGTTGGACTTAATGCCTATTTTGCTATACCGATTGAAGTAATATTGCCGCCAGGTTTCACAGATACTATAGTCTCAGAATTCTTGAAAAAGTAAGAATGTTTTTATATATAACGGCAACCTGACTGGGTAAAAATTTGTTGGGATATTGCATACAGGCATATCTCATTTTATTGCAGTTTGCAGATATTGTGTTTATTACAAGACCCTTCATCAGCAAAAAGATTACTACTTGTTGAAGGCTCACGTGATAGTTAGCATTTTTTAGCAATTAAGTATTTATTAAGGTATGTACACTTTTTTTAGACATAATGCTATTGTACACTTAATAGACTACTGGATAGTTTAAACATAACTTTTATATGCATTGGGAAATCAAAAAATTTGTGTGACTTGCTATATTGTGATATTTGTTTTATTGCAGTGGTCTGGAACCGAACCTACAATGTCTCCGAGGTATGTACCCCCTAGAGAAGCAATTCTCTATACCCCCTCTTAGATAGACATTCTTGACTGTCTTATAAGTATTTCATTTTGGCAAAGGTTAAAGCCAGTTTGAATTTTTCCACCTTTGTGGGTGACTTTCCTTGAGGCCAAGGTGCCTATAGGATTATTCATTATATATTTATAAAGTCCAGTATATTTACCATATTATATCTCAGTGTTGTCAGTTTTTATCAGGGTTTCTTGGGACATTTTTCAAATTCAGCACTCCTTTATTTCAACAAAATTTTATTCTTTAATAACCTGGAATACTTTGTGTGCTATTTTATCAGTGAATGACAATTTTGATTATCTTTAATTTCTATTATCAATCTTTTATACTCTATTAGTCAGGGTTCCCCAGAGATACAGAGTAAATAGGATGTCTGTATGTATGTTTATACATTCATTTTAATTTATTATAACTAGATTTATGATAAGGAATTGGCTTATGATTCTGGAGGGTGGGCCAGTAGGCAGGAGATCCAGGGAGAGCTGATGCTGCTCTTCAGGTCTGGAGGCCTTCAGACTGGAGACCCAGGGAGAGCTGATGCCACAGTTCCAGTCTGAAGGCAGCTGGCTGGAAAAGTCTGTCTTATTCAGGGGAGGGTCGGTCCTTTTGTTCTATTCAGGACATCAATCAATTGCATGAGATCCATTCACGTTATGGAGGACAATCTGCTTTACTCAAAGTCCACTGATTTAAATGTTAAATCTTATTCAAAAACATCTTCACCAAAACACTCATCAAATTTGACCAACTATCTGAGCACTGTGGTCCAGCCAAGTTGACACATAAAATTAACCATCACACATTCTTAGGTGTTCTCTACCTACCATCGTTTTTACATCACTGCTTTCTCTATTTCCTTAAACCTGGCTATAATATTACAAATTGGGGTTTCAGCTCAATGTTTATTCTGTTATTCACTAGTTCTATTATCAGTGTCTTTCATTTTTAAAATAGCTTTATTTTTCTCTTACATTTATTTCCTGAGCACTTCCAGGGATCTTTTAAGCAGACTGTATAGAGGTAGACCATTAGGATACTAAAGAACATATCTCTGGGGTCATATTACCTAGGTTTGAATTTTAATGCAGCAATGTACCAGAAAATTTCCTAGATCAATAATTTAAACTCTCTAAATCTCAGTTTCGTGGTCTGAAAAGAGAGATAATGGTACTAACTCTTAGAATTGTTGAAAGAATTAGAAAGACACAATTAGAAAGATGGGATATATGTAAAGCTCTTAGAACAATATATGGCACCTATGAGGCAGTATGTGAATATAAAATAACATCAGTATTGTTTTTTTACTCACTCTGGATTTTGTATTTTTCTATCTTACTTTTTAGATTTATATTCATTCATATGCCCCGTGTTTACTCCTTTCTGAATATTATTCTTATTTTAGATTACATGCAGTTCTTTCAAGTCCAACCTTTCTTGAAAAAAGGGTGGGAAATAGTGACTTTTATTACACTTTGGGTTACATTATAAGAAATGGCCAATTATCCAAGAATGATGTTTACTCCCTCTGCAAAAGAAGAGATGTCAATGAGAGGCACCTGTCCAGGTTCAAGTGCATCAAGGTGGAAACATACACACTCTTTTCCCTTTACTCCTGATTAGATTTAGATAATCTAGTGGGAGACTCTTAGGGGCCCTGAGTGAAAGCCAGGAAGGGAAGCAACCAGGAGAGTTTCATCCACCTTGGTCTTTGCCTGAGCAAGACATAACCTTTATGTTAAACCACTGAGAGCTGGAAATTGTTTGCTTTGAAATCAAGTGGTATTTGACCTAATAGTGATTCTCATGAAGAATATAGTTTGAGGAAAGCTGCTTACACAGTTGTGCCATTTTTTGATTTGGTTGAAAGTTCACTCTATTTGGTTGTGATTGTGGTTAGCTGCTATTTTCATTCAGGATGAGAGTAGAGTTTTTTTTCTTTTGTTTGACCATGGTTTGTTTGTTTTATACATTAGGAAGGACGTTTCACATTAGGGAGGAAAGAAATGGTCTCAATAAAAAAATCTCAATTAAGTAGTTCTGGTTGGGTACAGAATTATAGACTGGAAATTACTTCACCTCATTTTAAGTAATTGTAGTATTGCCTTTCAACTTTCAGTATTGCTGCTGGAAAATTTCATGCCATTCTGCATCTTCATCACGTATAAGAAATCTGATTTTTTTATATCAGTCCAGAAACTCATCTTAAGTAATTGAGAATTTTTCTTGGATTGTTTTGTGATTTATGCAACTCAATTTTCTTTGTTTATTTGTACTGGAACTCCTATTAGTATCACCCATATTGTTATTTTAACTTCATTTCTTATCTCTCAAATTTCCCTTTCATTTGTCTTCATTCTTTATCTTTTGTGTGATTTCTGGAATTTTATTTTGTAAACTTTCTATTGAATTTTTACATTTTCATTATCAGACTTTTAATTTCCAAGAACTGTTACTTATCCGCTGAAAGTTATTTTTTAAATAGCACTCCATTCTTATTTTGCGGATGAAATATTTTCTCTTACCTCTCTGAGGATATTGTCATTTTGTTTTCTTCACCCTCTATATTCGGGTACCTCAAACTTTAAAACTTTGATTTTTTTCATGTCTCCATCTTCCATAGTAAATTGTTTCATCACATAGCTAGTGCCCCTTCATATTAGAAATTGAACATTTAATGGCTTATTCCAACATGTATAACCACATATGGAGTTTATGGGCTGTTGTCTTCACAGAGGGTAATTTGTCTGGGTTGTTGGTTGGAAACATCCTGCTGTCAATATGGTTAGTTTTGATTCTTTGGGCTGGTTTGATTCCATCCTAGAGAAGGGTCTTCCAATACACGTCTTAGAATGTGTAAGCCTGGTTTCCAATATCCAGTGTGCCAAGTTTAACTTAATTACATTAGTTTCGGTATGGTGTTCTTTCCCTAGTGTGAAATGCAATAGAACGTCTGCCTTCAATTATCTATCAGTCTGCAACAGAGACAATTGATTAGGAGAGGAAATCAGGATTCTAAATATTTACACAACTTATTTTCAACTAATTCTCTTCTTAGGTCCGCCTTTAAAGTCACTCCCTAATGTGTTTGGGCATGCAATTCCAGAAATGTTTCAGTAGCACTGCACTATGTATCGAGTTTCCAACAGGAGATCCCAATTGTCAGTTTAGGATTCAGCTTTTTAGGGGCTAAATCAGCTACTATTCAATTTCCATTGTTCTTACTCCTATCCGGTTCTGTTTGTATGTTTACACCATTTTAAAAATCCCTTTTCACTTTCGTGGGGTTTAAGAAAGGGAAGGAGTAAATGCATGTATCCAATGTGCTTTTAAAAGATAACCCCTTTATTGTAATTTGTTTAGTTTCTGTTCCATTTTTCAACTCTGGTTATAATGGATGTGTTCACCTTGTTTATAAGTTTATTTACGTTTACTTTCAGAAATATAAAAATGTGCCTACAATATGAGTTTTCACATTACCTTTTTCTGTTCCTTTCTAAAATCTGTTACCTTGAAGATATTCATTTTGTTTATTTGTGCTTATAAAAGCACTAGCGCACGTGAAAACATGTTTAACTAAACCCATAGATTTAAGTCTATCAAATTCAGGATGAAAAGCAATTATCGAGTTTCCCTATATATATAAAATATAACATTCATAAACACGTACCATACCCACTTATCTCCATTCCTGCAGTGACTGCCCTGGTTTTTTCTTAGGTTCTGAAACCTTTGTCTCTATTTTATTTCATTATTGCATTTTGTTTTGTACCCAAACTTTTCATAATTACTTCCATTACCTTGCTCCACTACATTAGAAAATGTGCTGAGCAAATACTCATAGTAGTAGTAGCAATGTTATTGATCACTTACATTTTTCCACATACTGTAGTAATTTCCATTTATAAACTTATTTAATCTTTGAAATAATTGTTGAGTTAGGTATTATTTTTATTATTGGCTTTTTACAAGTGAGAACATTTAAACACAGAAAGGTTATGTTATTCACCCAAGTTCTTGTGTCTACAGATGGACAGACTTGGATTTCAGACTGAGGCAGTTGGGACTGTCTATTATCTGTATCTCTTCCAATCCCTCTCTTGTTGCTGATTCACTGGAGGGGGATGGCTTCAAGTGCTGTGTTATTTGTCTTTCTCAAAGCATGTCCACCCCTTCAGCTTTTCCCTCTGCCACAGAAGAGTATTCATGGAATAATTCAAAGTTTTTCAATTTAATTTATGTGATAGTGCTCTATTTCAGTTGTGAAAATTGCCTTCGTGTCCAATGCTGTGTTGCAACATGCAGATGGTTTCTAGAACTGGCATAAAGTTTGTGGTCATATCTTAGTTTCATTAAAAATAAAATTTTAATTTCTATATATGGTCATATTTTACCATTTTTATGAGTTTCTGAAAGGGTAGTTTTATTAATCTATATTTGTACCAACATCTTTGCCAAAATAAATAAAAGTAAATGAAAGCAAGAGTGAGATGGAGTCCATCATAAATTAAATTCTAGTTTCATTTATTACTATTTTGTTTTGCTTCTCTTTAATATGATATCCAATTTTGATGAGAATATGTGGACAGAGATTCTTTTCTTTGGCCACTGATGATAAAATGTAAAGTTGTTCAAAATTTCTTAAGGAGGAACTTAGGATATGTATATATAAAAAAACCTTTGGAAATATGCCTACTCTTACATGTGAGTATTCAGAAGCAAAGTATGATTGCTCAAAAATTGGGTACACTTGTGAAGTTCATTTCTTGATTAAATTAAAAATGTAAATGTGTAAAATATGACATAGTTTTATAAAATATATACATTTTAAGTTTGTGCATATATACATAGATATATATGAAAAAGTATAAAAGAGTATACATCAAAATAATTGCAGTGGATTCCACAATAGCATTTACCTCTAGAAAATAGCATTATTATTTCATTTACATATGTATATATTTAATATTTTAACAGATGTACCTCTAGAAAATAGCATTATTATTTCATTTACATATGTATATATTTAATATTTTAACAGATGTTAACCAATATTAATTTAAAATGACAAATGTAAAATAATTTAATGATAAGTAAAAATGTACATTATCCTCTTAATAGCAAAAAGAAAATGTCAAAGAAGCATATGTGGTTAGATCATTTTTTGTTTTAAAAAAATCTATACATTTATAACTAGATATATTAAAAAAACTGGAACAAATACTTGAAAATGCTAACAGAACTATCTCTAGCCAAGGAGATCTGAAACAATTTCTTGCCTTTTTTCTACTTTTAAATTTGCTCTTCAAATAACACTTTTTTACAAGGAAAAAAATATATTGACAAGGAAAATGCTGACAAAGTAATAATCAGCAAATTTGGGTATCATTATACTAGTAGGATGCAAATTAAGTAACAATGCAACTCTATATACACATAAAAATACTTACAATTAGAGAATTGTGGTTTTTGAATTATGTGTCTTCATATCTATTGCATTTTCTAAATAGTGTGTGAATAAACAAAAATATATTTAAAATAAATATATTACAAGAGAAGGTTTTAATATGATCAACATATGTTTAAATTTGTTTTCCAAATGTGACACATTTCATTGTGAATATGTTTATCAAAAGTAACACAAGTGGGGCCGGCCCTGTGGTGCAGTGGTTAAGTCCGGTGAGCTCTGCTTTGGTGGCCTGGGTTCGCGGGTTCAGATCTCGGGCGCAGACATACACCACTCATCAAGCCATGCTATGGCAGCGACCCACATACAAAATAGAGGAAGACTGGCGCAGATGTTAGCTCAGGGCAAATATTCCTCACCAAAAAATATATATATATATATAACACAAGTGAAGATCTCATAAAAGGGGTTACTTACTTCGGATTTCACAAGGATCCTGTAGGATTTATCTACCAATTGGGTCAAACGATAAGTTTTTCGTAAGGGAGGAAAATCAATTTTATTATTCTTTATTTGATAAAGCATATGCTCATATGTAGCTGCAGATTCCAATGGTTCAATTCCATAACTGACATTTTCCAATTGCAATAATCCCCTGAATATTTAAATTAAAAAAGAAAAGGTAATTAATATAGATTTCCCACTGAGAAATGTAAATCAACATTAAATAATAACATTTTATAGAAATTTAATAGTGGTCTTTGTGGTCTGATCTCTAAGAATCATCCCATGTTACTTGGATTAACTTTCAGACTCAATTTTATACCTTCTTCTGTCTATTATGGCATTTAGCCGTGACTGTGGTTCTAGTGTGGCTAAGAAATGTGAATATTCTTCATACTAGTGGGAGGTTTTTCTGAATAAATTTTACAACTGCAAGCCTGGTACAGAGACAAAGAGAATATGAAAAAGGATAAGAAGAAGAAGAGGAAAACAAAGCACATGAGAAGAAAACAATCAAAGTCTATATTTTCTTTGCCTGCACTCTATCCTTTAAGAAGTTTCTAAAAATAAAGCTTACATAAGATTTTCAATCATGTACATCTCTTGAATATGCCAATACCTGAGTCCGGAACAAGTGTTTAGTGTCACAACTGATTTTGGAATCTCTGCGGCATATCCTTGATGAAAGCAATGGCCCTAAACAGGAGTATATAAAGATACATTCATGAATGATTTGAAAACAAAGTTTTTGGTTTTATCCTTACTTTGTAGACATCATCAAACATTCAGATTTAGCCATTACCATAACAATATTCACTAGATATTCCATTTCCTTGTTATCTACCTGCAATCTCTCCCTCTAAACCCTCTTCAGCCTATGAATAATCATGACCTCTAACCTCCCCCAAATAATTCTTGCTATAATTCTAAATTTTTGGCAAACAACTTTCTTTTCTGCATCTTTTCTTTCTCAGCCACATTGCTTAAATGTATAGTTTATAACTGCTAACTCAGTGTAATTAACAGTATTAATTTGACTTCAACTGTGAACATTTCAATTGTTTTTTGTCCCCCAAAAGTATCTTAAATGACATTTCCTCATTTTTATTTCTTTTTAGTATCTCACCATATTGGTCATCCCTAGTTCCACTCTCCTGCACATGGACTGTCACAGCATTAGTCTTCCCAGAGTCTCCCCTAGTATTCTCTTTCAGTGACTATTTCCTTCTCTGCCCTTAAGAGTCTAATGATATGTAGAATCAGTCCTGTTCCTTTGTTAATCCTGTGCTATGAGAACTTTAATATTATCACATTCTCTCCTATGAATTTGTTTATATGTTATTAGCTCTCAGACATACATCTCCATCAGTAACCGTTCACTTTTTCTCAAAACTAGGCTTAACTCCTATCCCCCATCCACTGAGAGTGGCAGAGAATACTCTACTCCACGTCAAGCAACAGCAGCAGCCACCTCCACCTGCACTGGTGCTAGCAGACATTGTAGCTCCAAGCCCTTCACAAAGAGATAGAAAATAAACCAGGTTCCAACCCTCAACCCAGCAGCAGAGAGCAATTCAGTCTCTGCAGCTCCTGGCCTTGTACTGAGTGGGAGAAAATGATCCTCATGAGATAATTCCCAATGCCTCCAACTCCAAGCAGCAAAACGTGGCCCAGTTAGGAACTTCCTCACCCAGGGGCACTAGCAGAGATAGAGTGAGAAGGACACTGACATCCACTGGATGGAAAGGAGCCAGATGACATGTTTTCCATCCCATGGATCCTTTATATCCAACCCCACCTGGCAACACAAGGTAGCCCTGGAAAGTACCTTTTATCACTACAGGCTGCACCAGTGGAGATTCAGTAGGAGCTCCAGCAGAGCCAGAAGAATGAATCACAAGACAATAATATTTAAAGCCCCAAGAAAGCTAAATTGTCATTGGAACAACAAACCGCACTAAATCTAAACTTAAGCTATATGACTGCCTTAAAAATAGAAGATTTAAATGTCAAGGATATAATTTAAAATCACACACTCACTAAGAACCAAAAGAATCACAACAAGAATGAGAAAAAAATGACCAACTGATGCCAATATTGAGAAGAACCATATGTTAGAATTATTAGACAAAGATTTTAAAGCAGCTGTGATAAAACTGCTTCAATGAAAATTACAAATTATTTTGAAACAAATGAAAAAACAAAATCTCAGAAAAGAAATGGAAGCCATAAAAGAAAATAAAATATTAGAACTGAAAAATATAATAAACAAAACAACAATGCACTTGATAGGCTCAAAAGCAGAGTGGAGACGACAAGGCATAGAATTAGTGAACTTGAGGACAGATAATAGAATTTACTCAACACATAAAACAGAGAAAAATGAGCTAAAAAATGCACAGAGCCTCAAGGACCTGTGGAACAATTACAAAAGATTTAACTACATATCAGAACCCAAGAAGGAGAACAGAAAGAATGTGGGCTTGAAAAGTATTCAAAGAAATAAAGTCTGAAATTCTGGTCAGGAAGATGGTGAAGTAGGAAGCCCTGGACCCTCCCTCCCCCAAGAAACACACAATTCAGCAACAATTCACAGACAAATTCCCTTTGTGAGAAATAAGAAACTAATTGAAAGGCTTCTGCACACTCTGGGAGAATGCAAAATCAGACTCACCAAAGGCAGTAGGGAAATTTGGATGCCCTTTCACCAGAGACTGTCTCAGAGCACTGCCTTATGATCAGAAAGAGACCCTCTAGTTCCCAGCTTGACATAGGGGAGGAAAGGGGCACATGTCCAGTGCCCAAATTTTTCTAGAGGGGTGTACCCAAACAACTATTATTTGTGTCACCAGTGTTGGAGTTCTGATGGGTTCAGCACAGTCTAGCCACCCAGACAACAAAAGAAGTGGTGGTCTCTGATAGTAGACACCATTGACCACCCCCACTACATCCTCACTCACCACCGCGTGAGTGGATGAAAAGTCCCATCTCTCTGTGTCCCTCTGGGAAAGGAAAGGGTTGATCCATGCCTGTGGTGCCCCTACTTCACCAAAAATGCCCAAAGAACTAGCATCTGTCTTACCAATCCTGGAGCACTGATGGGTCCGGCACAATCTAGTTGTCTGGAGGAGAATAAAGGCAGCAGCTTGGGATAGTAGATGCCACTGATCCTCCCTCATGGCCAGTACAGAGAAAGCAGGAAAAAACACAGATGTCTGCTTCTCCCCAATTACTTGAAAGACACAATTTATCAAACCTCACACCAGAGGAAATAGACAATCTGAATAGGTCTATATCTATTAAAGAAACTGAATAAAAAATGAACAACATTCCAAAGAAAAAACAAGGTATGAGGAATAGAGATGCATTTTTCTTGAAGGAAAAAAAGAAAGCAATTTTGTCCTAAAGTGAAATGATTGTTCCAGAATAAAAAAGAAAGAGATAGGGCAAAGCCTAACTAGATAGAAGCAGCTGTAGACGGTTTGGGGAAAAGAAATCTTGAGAAAGGAATTTTATGTGTGGTCAAGCTGACTAAGATTGGAATGAATTTAAAGTTAAAAAGAAAAAAAAAAGAGGACAATTCTAATATTAAAAGTACACCGGTGCAGGGGCCGGCCCAGTGGCATAGAGGTTAAGTTGACAGGTTCTGTTTCAGCGGCCCAGGGTTCACCAGTTCGGATTCTGGGTGTGGACCTACTCAATGGCTCATCAAGTCATACTGAGGCAGCGTCCCACATAGAAGAGCTACAACTCTACAACTATGATATACGACTGTATACTGGGGCTTTGGGGAGAAAAAAGAAAAAGATGAAGATTGGCGACAGATGTTAGGGCAGGGCCAATCTTCCTCAAAATAAATAAATAAATAAATAAAGCACACTGGTGCAAAATTAGAATTTGGTTTTCTCTCTATTAAAGGAGAAAGTTTTCTTAGATTATTGGTCTGATTCTTAATAAGAAATTGTAAAAAAGGTTTTTCTTTACCTTTTAAGTAATCTGCCTGGAAAACAAACATTTTATGTTTTATCAAAATAATCTCTTGTCTTCCATGTTATCTTTATCATCAGGTCTTTGATCATAAAAGTAAACCTAGTTTTCTCAATGTTAAGAACTAAATTTTGCTCAGAACTATGTAACTTTCTATATTTGCCTTTGAAATATTTTATTGTCACTTTGATTAAATGAATAATTCTCCCTCCATATGAAAAGAGGTATATTTCACTAATTAAGCTTATTTAGTATGTTAAATTATATGGGAAGCATTATCAAATGAAAAGTAACACTAAGCCTTCTTTATGTTATATTTATATGTTATAAATATTCCAAAAATTATATGAAATTCTTAAAATTCTGATATGTCCTGGTATAATGTTAGTAGTCATTATTTTATTTTATTTTATTTTATTATTTTATTATTTGATTGAGGTCACATTGGTTTATAATGTTGTGTAAATTTCAGGTGTACATTATTATATTTCAGCTTCTATATACACTGCATCGTGTTCAGCACCAATAGTCTAGTTTCCATCTGTCACCATACATATGTGATCCTTTACCTCTTTGCCCTCCCCCCACGTGCTTCCTCTCTGGTAACCACTAACCTGTTCTCCTTATCTATGTGTTTGTTTGTTTATCTTCCACATCTGAGTGAAATCATATGGCAGCATTTGTCTTTCTCTGTCTGACTTATTTTGCTTAGCATAATACCTTCAAGGTCCATGCATGTTGTTGCAAATGGCATGATTTTATCTTTTTTATGGCTTTATCTTTTTTTATTCCATTGTGTGTGTGTGTGTATATATACACACACACATATACCACATCTTCTTTATCCATTCATCCATTGATGGGCACTTGGGTTGCTTCCAAGTCTTGGCTATTGTGAATAATGTTGCGAAGAATGATGCACATATCTTTTTGAATTAGTGTTTTTATGTTCTTTGGATAAATACTCAGGAGTGGAATAGCTGGATCATATGGTATTTCTATTATTCATTTTTTGAGAAATCTCCATACTGTCTTCCATAGTGGCTGCACCCATTTGCATTCCCACCAGCAGTGTATGAGGATTCTCTTTTCTCCAACATTCGTTATTTTTTGTCATTTTAATAACATTAGACCAGACGGACTTAATAGACATACAGACAAAATTCCATCCAAAAGCAGCAGAATACACATTCTTCTCAAGTGCACGTAGAACATTCTCAAAGATAGACCATATGTTGGGAAACAAAGCAAGTCTCATAATTTTAAAATGTATGTCACAGAAATAACCAAATTCCTTTGTAAATTACATTATAATGAACTCTCATCTGATCTTTAATCATTGATACTTCTAAGTTGTTTGTCATTTACAGACAGGTATTGTTTTACTTTGATGATTTTGCAAATATGTTTCATCTTCAGAGAAGTTCATGGGAAAGACCCTGACAAGTATTCTAGAATGTAGGTTTTTGATAACTTTAAGAACATATCACTGAATTGGTTAAGAATTTCTAAAACTCTAATGGAAAACTGATTGAATCATAAAGCTGCTAACACAAGATCAAGCAAAACAAGAATTAATTACATAAGACCGGATAGCTGATGAAGAAGATTATAATTTTTATGACTTCATTAAAAACTGTGCAAGTTTTTAATGTTTTGTTTCCCAGATTTAAAGGACCTTTTTTATCCTCTCTTAAGGTATCTATAACTTACAGCAGCTTGGTAAAATGTATCTTTGCAACAAAGTTTGAAACATTTATCTTTTGCTCCTTACCTGATCCCTCCAGAATTTAGAAACTCTTATTAAATATTCTTATTTTTCATTACAATATATGTATTTGCGTAAGTTCAATAAAAACTTTTTCTCCTTGTAATAGGATACGATTAGACAAGTCCTTGGCTAGGCTTTTTAGCCTAAAGAGTCTTTTTTTTTTTCTCTCATTGTATGGTTTTAATAATAGTTTCCAATCAGAATCAACCTAGATAATTGCTAATGGGAGAAATTTTACACATCCATTAAAAAACAAAAATAAAACATCCTCATGGAGGAGTTACGTTACAGAGCGGACTCAAGGAGAAGCCCTCTCCTAATTAAAGGCTGATGGGTGTGGTCATGGGTGGGAATTAGGATTTGGGTAGCCATGGAGAACCACGCGGAGGCTGATGAGAGACAAGCTGATTAGGTGCCCTGAGCTATTGCTCATGCTTTCTTATTTATTTATTTATTTATTTATTTATTTATTTATTTATTTATTTTTTCCCATCTGTGGGGCTGGCCTGGTGGCATAGTGGTTAAGTCCACATGCTCTGCTTCAGTGGCCTGGGATTTGTGGGTTCAGATCCCGGGTGTGGACCTACGCACCACTTATCAAGACATGCTGTGGCAGGCGTCCCAGATATAAAGTAGAGGAAGATAGGCACGGATGTTAGCTCAGGGCCACTCTTCCTCAGCAAAAAGAGGGGGATTGGCAGCAGATGTTAGCTCAGGGCTAATCTTCCTCACACACACACAAAAAGTCTCATCTGAGATTCCTTATGAAAAAAAAATCTCAGGAAAGCAGATTTAAAAGGACATATATGGTCAATCAATATTCTTGCTATAAACAATCAGGCCAGATTTATTGAAATTAGTCTTTCTGGGGTTATCTTTCATAGAAATGAGGATGATTATAAAGAGGAAAATTATGTTTCAATAATACAACCTTATGGATATCAGATTCTAGTACTATTAAATGTTTTTGAGGTTTGTTTTCTACCTGTAAACTAGATTGGATCTTAAGTTCTTCTAATTTCCTCCAATATATGGCTAGAACTCTCCAAACTAACATTTCCAGTTTTCTCCCACTCTTTTTACTTGGAATCATGACGAAACTAAAATTTTTCTTTTCCCAAGACTGTACAAGCTAAAGCTGGACAACTTGATATAAACTTCAGAGAAATCACCACAACAGCTCAGCCGTGTAAAGAGCACCAGAGCATTCAAAATACAAACCAGAAAAATCTATCAGATTGCCACTGCATGCCGTTAGTCCATCTGAGGATGCTTAAAACTCCACATCTAGAAATTTTCTCAATTGGCTGCTCTCAAAAACTCAAAAAATGAATTTATAATTTGGTCAAACTATTAACTTTGTTTTTCTTTTGTCTTGATAAAAATATCTTTTTCCCAAATGTATGTAAACTAAACCATCCACCTTAGGGGGACATAACTAAAATCCTTCATTTTTCAATCCTCTTCTTGTTCAAATGAGACCAATGAAGTTGCATATCACTTTTCTCCTCCATGAGACAGGACACCTGAGGATGGTCATCCTCAGCTCTGTGGGACAAAACACCTGAGGATGGACCTCCTCAGTTTCATGGAAAATAAACGCCTAAGGACAACCCTCCTCAGCTCCATGGGGCATAATTAAACAAAAAGACTAACAAATAACACCTGAATGACATAATTGATCAGTGATGCTTTCTGTGAAAGACCTTGATCAAAAGGGGAAAATGTGAAAGAATTTCAATCTAAAATAGAACCAGAGGATAGAAAACGGAGGATCTCATGCATGTGTCCTCAGGAAAATAAAACTTAAGGACTAAGAGACTGATTTCCCATAAATGCCTGATTTACAGAAAACTGATGGTGTTGGAATTTTCTTTGATGATGGGGCATTGATCAGAGATTGTCTCATATGAACCATGGGAAGTTTTGCCAGAAGCATGAATGAGAGATGACCCAGGTTGGGCTGGTTTCACAAAGTGAGCCGAATTGAAATTTTTTGTGTGACTGGACTGATTTTGTCTGCTCAAGAAGTTTTCAAGGCTGATCTCCATTTGCTTTTTATTTTAACTGACTCTAGCTGAAATCTTCCCAATTTACATTCCCTGCCCATAACTACAATCTATCCCAAGCCCTCAACAGACTCACTGTAGCTTGCTACAGTTTGCTCGTTCCAAATTGCAATTCCTTGGCAATTCCCAAATAAACTCACCTTTTTGAGTTTGCCTCAGTTTACCTCTTTATTTAGGTGAACAAAGATAGAAGAAGGATAAGTGAAAAATACACAAATATTTGGAAATTAAGCAACAAACTCTTGATCAACAATTGAATCAAAGAAAAAAAGGGAAATTACAAAATATCTCAAGACAAATGAAAGAGAAAACACAACATACCAAAACTTACAAGATCCAGTTAAAGAAGAGCTAAGAGTAAGTTTATAGCTGTAAACATACATTAAAGAAGAAGAAGAAGATGATTAAAATTAGTAAACAAACTTCACACCTCAAAGAGCTGGAAAAAGAAGAACAAACTAAGCCCAAAGTAGCAAAAATAAGGCAATAACAAAGATTAGAGCAGAAATAAAGTAGAACATAGAAAAACAATAGAAAAAAATCACGAAAATAAAAGTTGGTTTTTTGAAAAGATAAACAAAATTGTCAAACCTCTAGCTAGACTAAGAAAAAGAGAGGAGATTCAAATAGATAAAATCAGAAATAAAAGCAGAGAAATTACAACTGATGTCACAGAAATAAAAAGTATCAAAGCAAGTACTATGAACAATTCTATGCCAACAACTGGATACTATAGAAAATGGATAAATTTCTAGAAACATACATCCTACCAAGACTGAATCATGAAGAAATAGAAAATCTGAAAAGACTTGTAACTAGTATGGAGACTGAATAAGTAACCAAAAACCTCTCAAAAAAGAAAAGCTCCGAATCAAATGGCTTCTACAAAACTTGTAAGGATGAATCCTTAAGAGCAATCTTTTACACACTCTTTCAAAAAATTGAAGAGGAAGGAACACTTCCAAACTCATTTTATGAGGTCAGCATTACCCTGATACAAAAGCCACACAAACAGTCCAGAAGAAAAGAAAACTACAAGCCAATATTGTTCATGAACAGAGATGCAAAAATCTTGTTGCTGGGTTTTAGGCTTTGGGGTGGAGAATGCAGCTTGATCCTTCCTCCTAAGGATTAACCTTTCTGGTCTCAGCTGAATGCCTGGCCTTTTAGCAAGGTCACTCTACTCTGCCTTTGCTGGATATCCAACATCTCCGAACATTGTTTGACCTTTAGTATCATCTTCATTTTACTCTCTACCCTTCAAGTAGAGTCTTACCCAGCACATACATAGCCTAATCCTTAGTCAAGGACATAAGGACAACTCCCCTCTTCCCCCCAAAACATACATCTGATAGGCCCTCTTCATCTCTGGTCCCATGTCAAGCAAGTTCCAGTTGCTTCAGCAGCTCTGAACTCCAAACTCAGAGTTCTGCTTGAAAAATCATAGTCCACCTCCCTATGCTTTAGTTAAGGCATTATCCCCTGTCAGAGGGCCAAGTTAAATGTGCGACTCACCTTCTGTGCCTTCTTTCTCTCAGAGAGAAAATTTCTGAGCACCTATTGTCAAATGTCTGAAAACAGATGCCTCATGCATTTTTTTCTGCTTTCTACTTGTAGATGGTGAGAAAGACAAATGTTGTACTAGTTACCATATTTTTAATTTCATTATCTCTCATTTGCATGTCGAAAGCTGAGATAATGCCAAAAGCTTGGCCTCTTGCACCAAACAATTAGCCAAGTTGTGAATGCAAAGGAAAGTTCTTGAAGGAAATTAAAAGTGCTACTCTAGTGAACACATGAATGATAAGAAAGCAATAAAGCGCTAGAAGCTGACAAATCACTTGCATTTGCCTCTTCCGAATCTTCTGTTCTGGCAAAATAAGTATCTTACAGACTAACGATAACTTTGTCACATACTTTTAAAAATTTCTTGACTTCTATCGGCATTTTGGGATACAATTCAAATTCCTATGTTTCACGTGTGAACCTATTCTGATTCTGTACTCAATATGCTTTTTCATTCTCACTTTCCCTGTGATCTTTCTATAAAGAAATTTCTACCATTTCCTCCACTCCTCAGGTCCTATGATATCTCAATTAAAATTTCTCAGTGTGTTTGGGGTCTCTTTCCTCCTTCACTGTTTTGTTCTTCTCAAACTCCTACTAATACTTCCAGATAGTTTAAGTGACCTTTTTGGATAAGTGACTCCCGAGTTTCAAATTTAAAAAGTAGTTGTTCTATTCAATATGCTTTCATAGTAATTGCCACATTACATTTGTGTTTATGATCTGTTTGTCCAACAGTTATGTGGAATATAAAGCATTCTTTTTCTTCCCACTAATGGCACCTTAACCACATAAAAAATGTAAATATATACAGCATAAAACGAATCTTACCTTTATAAATGAAGAATCTGAATTCAATGTTCCTGATTTTTTGTATGAATACACCATGAAATGAGGGTCTAAAAATGACCTAATTCAACCAAAGTAATGACACTTCATTGTAATATCATTAATAAAAATAACTTCCAGAATCATAAAATTAAACAAAATTTACTTTCAATTTTACAAGCTCAAATATCCAAAAATTAAACACACTGATTTCTCCTTTACCTAGCTTGCTGTTTGACAGCATATTGTGTATATAAAAAAAAATAACAACCAGTATAACCAGATACCAGTATGAACACTGTAATGACACAGATTTATGTATAGTAAAAACCAGGGCTTCCAGATTCCCACAACAGTTTTCTTTTAGATTCAACGATCAATAAATCTCATGGCATAAATATGTGCATTAATATTTGCTAATAAGTAGCTATAAATTGATAAAAAAACAAAAAATATAAGCTTTTTTTGTTAGTTTCCATAAAGTTATGCTGCCATAAAAACAACTCCAAAATTCTCAGTGCCTTAACACAACAATGAATGTTCTTCACAGGTTTATTGCAGGCTCAGCTCCACACTGCCTTCATTCTGGAACCTAGGCAAAGGCATGGCCCCTCTCTGGAACATGCCTTTCTTGTAGCAGAAGGAGAAAAGAAATTGTAGAAGCACATAATGGTTCTTAAAGCATTTGTTTAGAAGTGGGATACTAGTGTTTTGCTCAAATTTCATAAGCTAAATGATTTCTATAGATAAACATGATATAAACATGGTACAGAAGTATAATCTTCTTACAGGGAAGATAGCGATTATTATGGAACAATCTAACATCATTATTTATTGTAGGGAGACTGGGATTTCTTAAGGATTCTAAATACCAAGAGGCATTTCAAAGCCAGAATCGAAAAGAAACTAGAGTATTCACAGAGTGCTTTCTTTCACCACTGTAGGCATACCTCACTTTATTGTGCTTCACTTTAATGAGCTTTGCAGATATTGTGTTCTTTACAAATTAAAGGTTTGTGGCCAGTCTGTGACAGTGAATCTATCAGTGCCATTTTTGCAACAGCATTTTCTCACTTCGTGTCTCTGGGTCACATTTTGCTAGTTGTCTCAATGTTTCAAACTTTTCATTATTATTATATTTGTTATGATGATCTGTAATCAGTGATCTTTGATGTTACTATTGTAATTGTTTTGGGGTGCTACAAACCACGCCCATATAAGATGACGAACTTAATTGATAAATGTTTTGTGTGTTCTGACTGCTCCACTGATTGCCCATTCCCCCATCTCTCTCCCTCTCCTTGGGCCTCCCTATTCCCTGAGGCACAACAATACTGAAATCAGGCCAATTAATAATCCTACGGTGGCTTCTAAGTGTTCAAGTAAAAGGAATATTCGCATATCTCTCACTTTAAATCAAAAGCTAGAAATGATTAAGCTTAGTGAGGAAGGCATGTTGAAAGACAAGATAGGCCAAAAGCGAGGCCTCCTGTGCCAAACAGTTAGCCAAGTTATGAATGCAAAGGAAAAGTTCTTGAAGGAAATTAAAAGTGCTACTCCAGTGAACAAACAAATGATAAGAAAGCAAAACAGCCTTATTGCTGACATGGAGAAAGTTTTAGTGGTCTGGATAGAAGAGCAAACCAGCCACAACATTTCCTTAAGCCAAAGCCTAACCCAGAATAAGGCCTTAACTTTTTTCAATTCTATGAAGACTGAGAGAGGTGAGGAAGCTGCACGAGAAAAGTTTGAAGCTATCAGAGGTTGGTTCATGAGATTTAAGGAACAAAGCCATCTCCATAACATAAAAGTGCAAGATGCACCAAGTACTGATGTAGAAGCTGCAGCAAGGTATCCAGAAGATCTAGCTAAGATAACTAACGGAGGTGGCTACACTAAACAACAGATTTTCAATGCAGACAAAGCAGCCTTATCTGGAAAGAAGATATCATCTAGGACTTTCATAGATAGAAAGGAGAAGTCAATGTCTGGTTTCAAAGCTTCAAAGAACAGGCTGACTCTCTTGTTAGGGGCTAATGAAGCTGGTGACTTTAAGTTGAAGCCAATGCTCATTTACCATTCTGAAAGTACATGGGCCCTTAAGAATCATGCTAAATCTACTCTGCCTGTGCTCTATAAGTATAACAATAAAGCCTGGATGACAGTACATCTGTTTACAACATGGTTTACTGACTATTTTAAGCCCACTGTTGAGAATTACTGCTCAAGAAAAAAATCCTTTCAAAATATGACTGCTTATTGACAATGCACCTGGTCACCCAAGAGCTCTGACAGAGATGTACAACAAGATAAATGTTGTTTTCATGCCTGCTAACACAACATCCATTCTGTAGCCCATGGATCAAGGAGTAATTTTGACTTTTAAGTCTTATTATTTAAGAAATACATTTAATAATGCTATAGCTGTCATAAATAGTGATTCCTTTGAAGGATCTGGGCAAAGTAAATTGAAAACATTCCAAAATGGGTTCTCCATTCTAGATGCCATTAAGAACCTTCATGATTCATGGGAAGAGGTCAAAATATCAGCAATGACAGGAGTTTCGAAGAAGTTGATTCCAATCCTCATGGATAACATTAAGGGGTTCAAGACTTCAGTGGAGGAAGTAACTGCAGATGCAAGGGTAACAGCAAGAGAACTAGAACTAGAAGTGAAGCCTGAAGATGTGACTGAGCTGCTGCAATCTCATGATATAACTCTAACGAATGAGGAGTTGCTTCTTATGGGTGAACAAAGAAAGTAGTCTCTTGAGATGGAATCTACTTCTGGTGAAGATGCTGTGAAGACTGTCGAAATGACAACAAAGGATGTAGAATATTACAAAAATTAGTTGATAAAGCACTGGCAGCGTTTGAAAAGATTGGCTCCAATTTTGAAAGAAGTTCTACTGTAGGTAAAATGCTATCAACAGCATCACATGCTACAGAGAAATCATTCATGAAAGGAAGAGTCAATTGATGTGTCAAACTTCATTGTTGTCTGATTTTAAGAAACTGTCACAGCCATCCAAACCTTAGCAACCACCACCCTGATCAGTCAGCAGCCATCAACATCAAGGCAAGACCTTCGACCAACAAAAAGATTATGACTCACTGAAGGTTCAGATGATGGTTAGCATTTTTTAGCTTGAAGTAGTTTTTAATTAATGTATGTACATTGTTTTCTTTTTTAGATATGATGCTATTTCACACTTAGTAAACTATAGTATAGTGTAAATATAACTTTTATATGCTTTGGGAAACCAAAAAATTTGTGTGACTCACTTTATTGAGATATATGCTTTATTGCAGAGGTCTAGAACTGAACCCACAACATCTCTGAGGTATGCTTCATTTTCTCTCATTGCTGACAACTTTTCCTTTTCCTCAATTCAAATAAGAAAACTAGAGAGCTTCCCAGAGAAAAACCGATATTTATCAGTTTATATTCCACATGTATTCAAGGAAAAACTCTGAATGGCCTGGGTTAGTTTAGGTGCAAGTGCCTGGAACCTAAATTCTAGCACAAGGGCAGAGACACATTTTAATAACTGTAAGCATGTTAAATGGAGGTGGTGGAAATAGGAATCTGGAAGCAGTTCCCAGGAAAAAGAAATTAGACTTAAAAAACTTAATAGATATCTGACAAGCATAATAAAAAGGATAAAACTTTAGTTTGCAAGTTTATTTTCCCTGGGACCTCAAAAGTATACTATTTGCTTCTATACAAAACACTGAAACAGTCTGGTTTAATCAGTGAAGTAATAAAAATATGAATCACCATTCAAAGAAAAACAACATCCCATGTAAAAAAAATGAACAATAAAAAGGCAGAAGGCAAACTTAAAAGTTAGATCCTAATGAAGTAGCACTGATTGAAGAAAATAATCATAATTTTAAGAAAAGTTAATAAGGAGATCAAGAACAAAAGGACACTCAAACTAAAACACATGACAGTTAAAATTAAATAATTCAATAAATGTGTCAAAGACAATTTGGTTACTGAGAACAAAATTAGAGGCCTAGCCAATAAAGAGAAAAAATACTGGTAAAACATACAGAAAAAATAAAGATTTGGAAATAGTTATAGAAAAACTATGATATAAAGGGCAGAACCATAAGGATGAAATCATAGATTTCCCATAGAATTAAAAAATGTGTAGGAATTTAACACTAAAATGAAAAATTAAAGGACTTTTGATATATCAGGGAGGATTAGTGTAACACCACACACTTGCACACACACACAAAATGTACTGGAAAATTCAATTAAGAAGGACTATATCAAATTATAAAAATTTATAGTAAAGGAATATGACTCACAAATTATATACATTGCCAAGATGTTATTCAACTATAAGAACAAAAAGGACATTTGCAGATATGCACAGATTCAGAAAGCATGCCATCTGCATATTCTATCCAAAGAAAATAATCTGAGTGTTCTAACTAAACAATACCTGAGTCAGCATAAAATTGCAATAAAATAAAAAGGAAGCAGTGATAAAACTTGCAAAATGCAATATAGTTGTTAAGTAAAGAAACTGAAAGCATTGAATTTACATCTTAAATGTAAAAATAATTTTAAAAAATACTATAGGAATATTATGAAATAAATTCAGAATCTGAGAGACACAAGAAAGGAACCTGAGAACCTATAAAAGAAAATATGAAGATAACGATTACATAAAAATTTAATTTTTATAACAATAAATCCCACTAACAAAGGAAGAAGATGATCAATAGGCTGGATGGCATATTTGCAACACATAGAACAGATTAAGGGTTAATATGTACGGTAAACAAAAACTCCCACAAATTGAAAAAGAAAAAGAAATAAAAACAGAAAGATAAGCCATAGATTGAAAATAAATAACTCAAAACAAATAAATGAAAACAAAAACCTGAAAGAAAAAATAAAAGCTAAGGAGAGGCAATTCAATTAGAAAACAATTGAAAGGTCAGTAAACATTTGAAAAGACACTACATGTTATTAACAAGTGAAGTGCATATTAAAACAACAAGAAAATAGCATTTCTTATCCATTAATTAACAAAAATAAGTGACTGAAGATACTCATTTTGTCAAGAATGTAGAGAACAGAAACATCTTTGAGTTGTTGATGTGAGTGAAAATTGGTATAAACTCTTTGAAGAAACAAACTGGCAGTACATAGCACACTTGAGAATTTTCTTATTTATAGCCCATCAATTTACTGGTGCCCAGAAAGTCGTGACCAAGCAGATGCACAAAACAGCTTTTCTTGCTATAAATATGGGTGGACAAATGAGATATATTCCTTTGACAGCTAAATATGCATTTAACATTAATGAACTCATTTTGCACACATCAATATGAATGAATTTCAAACTATATTATGCAAAATGTTGCATGAGAAACAACCACAAAACCACAACCAAATACAATAAAATAATAAGTATCTACTGCTCACATTTCTGGGTCTTGTTTGGATAGCCATGGTAGTTCTGCTAATTGGGGCCAGGCTCACTCAATGGTACAGCATTCAGTTGAATGTTGGCTGCTCTAGGGATGATCAGGGCACCTGGCTGTGCTCCATGTGTCTCTATCTTCCATCAAGCTAGCCCAAGCATATTCTCATGGGCATGGCAGACAAACAAGATGGAAACCGAAAAGCATGAGAGCTTTTTCAGGCCTCTGTTTAAATCAAGTCAGCTAATATCTCTTCGGTCAAAGTAAATCATATAGCCACAGAGGTCACATAGCTATGTAATTTGCAGGGCCCAAGGTAAAATGAAAATGTGAAGCCTGTTGTTCAGAAATATTATGCTTTAGTATGTGGTACTGTCCACAGAGCATTAAACCAAGTACAGGGCCCTTCTAACCATGGGGCCCTGCAGAACCACACACCCGTGAAGTTGGCCTTGCATAGATAAACTGAGACCCAATGGCTGGGGAGTGGGGAGGTTGGAGCAGATGTATACACTCCACTCTTGATGATAGGAATTCAAAGTTATATGGCAGAGTGAAGATACAGGGAAAGGGAAAGGTTGGGGTCACTTTTGTGGTCCACCACATTAAGATAAACAAATGTATAATGGAATTTACAATACTGTGTCATTTATGTCTATTTAAAGTAATGCTCAAACAGTATGATTTTTATTGATCTCTAGGAATATGGATGAATGAAGAGAAAAATATGACAGAAGAATATGTGTCAATATCATAATTGTGATTAGCACTGGAGAGTGAGAGAATTGAATAGGTATGCACATGGGAGTAACAGATTTCATTATTACCTGCCATGTACGCTTCTATAAAAAAATATATGTAGGCAAAATGCTTACATGTATGTCATTCACAATAAGAACGTAATTTATACTATTTTCAGAAATTTCCTTTTTTATTTTTAATCATTCTAAAGAAAAAATCCAATATAAAAAATATTGGGCTACTATAAACCAGGGACTTTGGGTAATAATTATGTGTCAATGTAGGAGCATCAATTATAACAAATATATCACTCTGGTGGGGGATGTTGAGAAGCAGGGAGGCTGTGCACGTGTGGGGACAGGAAGCATATGGGAAACCTCTGCATCTTCCACTCAATTTTGCTGTGAATCTAAAACTGCTCTGAAAAGGAAAGTATATTAAAATAATAATAATAGATAACGGGAAAACTATATGAATAGGCAAGCCTCATACAGGAAAATACAAATAGCTGATGAATGTTTAGAGAAATTAAGGAAGTACGAACTGATGTTAAGATGAAATATAATATTTTAACACATCATGCATGCTTTTGGAAATCTAAATTGCTACTGTCTTTTCAGAATATAACTGGCAATATTGCCCAAAATCTTAACACACTGTAAACTGGAGACAATGAAGAATGCCTACCTTAGAGGCGGTTGTGAAAATTAAATCAGTTACTACGTGCAAATTGCTTAGAAATATGCCTGGCCAATGCTATGTGTTCAATAAAAGTCAGTTACTTTTGTTGTTTGTGTTATTATTATTATCTTCACTATTATTATTCACACTTCTTAATCCAGAAACCTGTTTCTTGATATCAAGCCTACAAAACGAAATCTCTATTATATAAGAATATACAGACAAGGATGTTTATTGCAGGACTCTATAATGACAATCCCTGGAGAGAACCTTAATGCCTATCAATATTACTTACTATGGAATGTTATCTATTAAAGAATAAGTTAAGATATATAATTAGAGCAAGAAATGAACACCACTGTCAAATAAGTCCTGCCAGTTGCAAAACACTATTTCCATTAGAATAAAAACAAACTTTTTTGCTAGGTTTCTCTTTGTTTTATTTAAGGGAAAGGTGAAATTTAGAGTACAAAATTATGGAAATATATACACAAGGTTATTGATATTGGTTTCCTCACAGAGCAAAAGCAAAAACTAGAAAATTTAAGAGATTAAAAATATATGTTATAGCAAAATGATAAAAAATTATGGTGTAATAATCAAGTAAAATGCTTAAAATCATATAAATATGTAAAATGACATGAAGACAAATAAAACTAAACATGGACAAATAAAATGGTTCCCTTAATTGTTGCAAACGTGGTTATATTTTAAGGAGTTACATAGAGTAATTTTCATTTATCTGATATACACTAATATTTACATCATTAAATTAGAATTTGGCTGGAATATTACATTTAAAATCTCAAGATGAATATTTGAAATTCTAGTCTGACAGGAATCACAAAGTAGATATAACACGGTGAATAAATACAATATTCATGCTTTTGTTTAGGCTTAATTTAGGGTAGTGATTGTAAAAATTATGAAACTAAAAACAACTGCATGAAAAGAAGAATGGCCACTTAACTGTTTCTCGAGATGGAAAGTGTATGTTTTCCCGTCAATTTTGATGGCATAAGTGACCTACAGCAAAGTATTCAGAAAAAAAGTAATTATTAGAAATTCCAAACTCTTAAAAGTCGATGGCCATAATTTTTAAAATGTATGTACTCTTTCGTATAAACGGATTGTATCATGCATGTCTCAAGACTATATACACATATATAAGTATATTGCTGTCTTTCTTCAATGTAGGAATGTATGACAGAATTAATCATAGTCAAATTTACATAAAATCAAGGACTATAAATCAACTTCAAAACTAAAAGCATCAGTCATTAGCATTTATTAAGTATCATAATCAAATTATATTTTAAAATGGTTACATTTAGAAATGCTAGTAATCTCTGAAGAAACTTGAATTTTATGTATTATCTTTTTCTACTTTGCAGTTTCTAGCACAAATAAATTGAAACTTAAATGCTACAACAGAAGTCCCTTTTAAGATTAAAGGAAGTATCACCAAGGGGTTCGCCAGTTTGGATCCTGGGCATGCACTGACGCACCGCTTGTCAATCCATGCTGTGACGGCGTCCCATATAAAGTAGAGGAAGATGGGCACGGATGTTAGCGCAGGGCCCATCTTCCTCAGCAAAAAGAAAAGGATTGGCAACAGATGTTAGCTCAGGGCTGATCTTCCTCACAAAAAAAGAAAAAAAAGAACTTTTCATTCCTTTATTTTAATCTATTCATGTCTTTCATTTTAATCCATTCATGTATTTTATTTAAAGGACATTTCTTGCAGATAGCCTTCAATTTTTCCACCAAATCTGACAATCTCTAACTTTATTTGCAAAATTTACGCCAATTACTTTTAACAAAATTCATTAGAGTATAGCCTACTCTCTTGCTGTTTGTTTTGCCATATCCTATCTGTTCTTTCCCAGTTTTTTTTTTCTTTTCCTGTAGTTTTAGATTGGAATTGGGTATATCAATATAAATTTATGGTTTTAATACAAATACACCCACAGATTTATTTATACACATGCACACATGTGTGCTCACACACCCTACATCTGTGTTTATGTGTGTACACACACATTTTCTGGCTTGGGCCACTGAACAATATATAAGTGGTGACATCCCAGTAGGAATTAGCACACCTAGCATACAGTGATTGGGTTCTAAACACCATTATCCACTCCCCACTAATAGGAAACAGGCTCTTTAATTGAAAAATAGTTAAAATCCAATTTACAAGATAGATTGGATTAATTACAAAGAAAACATGGAAAGAACTAAAAAATGTAACAGAAATAAAGTTCATACAGAGATAATGAAAAGTTGATAGATTTAAACTCAACTATATCAAGAATTTGAATTTGTAATTAAAAATATTCTCACAAAGGAATCTCTAGGTCGAGAGGTTTTCAATGGTGAATTATACTAAACATTTGAATAAGGAAAAAATACTAACCTTATAGAAATTCATGAACTATATAAAGTTAGAACACTTCCCAACTAATTTTATAAGGCAGCATAATCCAGATATTGCAACAAGACAACTATATTCCAAGGAAGTAAAATACTTCTGATGATCATAATTTCAAAGCCCTAAACAAAATATTAGCAAATTAAATCCAACCAAAATAAAATATATCATGACAAAATGGGCTTTATCCCAAGAATAAAAGGCTGATTCACTACACTGAGAAGAAATGTATATATACATACACACACAGACATACATACATATATATATCTGCAGAGTGATAGATCTCCAGATAGATAGATCTGCAGATATATAGATATAGATATCTGTCTAAAAATATAAGAAACTTCCATAAACTGATAATGGTTATTTATGAAACCTACAGCCAACAGCATACTTATTTTTGAAATATTGAGTTTCTTCCTACAGTAAAAACAAAACAAACATGAATCAACTAGCTGAACTATTACTTCCTATTCAACATCATGTGGGATTCCTAGACTGTACCAAAAAAAGCATAAATATTGGAAAAAAGAAACAAAACTGTCCTTATCTGCAAATAATACAAATGCAATACATAGAAAAGCGAAAGGAAACAGCAGAAAACTATTATTAACGATAGTGATGTATTATTTGCAAAATTGATATATACAGTTAAACACACAAAAATCTGTTTTATTTCTATAAAATGAGAGATAAACAACTGGAAAAGTAAACTGTATAAATAGAATTTACCAAAGCATCAGAAAACATAAAAAGATATGGAGGGCCTCTACATAAAAACTACAAAACATGGCAGAGAAAAATTGAATCACACCTAAGTAATGGTACAAATATACCAATTTTATGAATTAGAAATCTCAACATTCTTAAGATTTCATTTCCATCAAAATTGACTTGTAGATTGAATGTTATCCAATAGCTTATTAGTAAAATTTGGCAGTATAATGTTCAATTTTTATATAAATGCAAATGACCTATAATGGACAAAATAATTCTGAAGAAAAGCAAAAGCAGAGAGACTTTAAGTATTAAATTTTAAGACTTACTATAAAGCTATAGTAATTAAGATAGTGTGCCATTTATGTAAAAACAATTATATAACCTGGAAGGAATTGAGTCTAGAATAAATCCACAAAAAATAACTTTTTTTCCAATGGAGGTGCCTATTTAAATTAATGAGAAAAGGATGGTATTTTAAATAAATGGACTTAAGTCAATAGATACTCATATGGAAAAAAAAGACCCTTGACCCCCTACCTCACATCATAAAAAATTTTAGAAATGAACACAGACATAAATACCAAAACTAAAATTATGAAGTTTCTGGAAGAAAATACAGGAGAATATTTCCATGGCCTTGCAGTGGCAAATAATTCTTAAGTAAAAGATAAAAAGAAAAGCCACAAAATAAATATTTGATTAATTTGACACTATCAAAATTAAAAACTGTTGTTCACCTAAAGACACCATTACGCAAGTTGAAAGACAATCCCTAGACTGAAGAATGATATTTGTACTTCATATCCAATTGGCCCATCAACATTCTACAAGTCACTCATCATCGATATGCATCATGGGATACCAAATAAACCAAAAAGGATAGAGAAAAAGGAATAAAATTAACAAACCTGCAAACAACAACAACAAAAGATTGAGAATGCCAAGTGTTAGTGAGTATATGGACCAGCTGAAACTCCCATATACTGCTAGCGGACATGGAAAATAGTATAACCGTTTTAGTAAACTATTTACCAGATTTCTGTAAATTTAAATGTGTACTTTATAAGGCAGCATTTCACTGCTCAAGATATGTACATGAAAGCATATATCAACAAATCACTTGCTTCTTCATAGAAGATTTATTCATAACGGTTATAAACTGGAAACAATGTCCACTAAGAGATTAGTAACTCAGTTTTTAGCACACTATACAACCATAAAATTTATGAGCTAATTCATATATTAATCTACAGGGATGAATCTCAAAAACAGTATGTTGAATGCAAGAAGCCACACACAATAAAAGTACTACTCAATGATCCCTTTCATGTGAAGTTCAAGACAACAAAATAGTGAAGTTGGTGGTTATATCTAAAAAAGGCACAAGGGGACTTTCTGAGGAGCCTGATTTGCATGAGGGTACTCAGCAGTTTAGATAGGCAATAAGATTTTTGGATTTGTGTGTTTTGACGTAATTATACACGTTTTAAGAATCAGTATAGCCTGTAATTGGAGGGAGGGGCAGAGGATTTAAACAATATTTCACTTTCTTAATAGGGTAGGAGTATCAATACTGTTTATTTCATCTTAAGTTAGATTTGTTATATTTTTATGAATTTATTTTGTTTAAATTACAATTTAGAAGCACACTTTCACATTTTTATTTACTTCTTTGTGTGTTTCTCATTTCTAATATTACATGATTTTTCTCCTTTTCATTTTCCTTAGTTTATCTCACCAAAATATCTGTTTTATACTCTTTTCAGAAATCAACTTCTGATGTTGTGAATCCAGGCTACTTTAGCTTAATTTTCTCTTTCATTAATTCTGTTTCTTAATTTTATTAATATCTTTACAAATTTTAAGATTATAATTATTTTTCTAATTTAATTTTCAGACATTTTTGTTTGCTTAGTTAAGTATTTGTAGTTATAAATTATGCCCCTATATCATTTTCAGAGCCTGATTCAAATTTTGGTTTGCAATTTCTTCATTCTTGTCCATTATTTATTATTCCATACTTATTATGATTTATGGTTTCTTATTCAACCCATGAATCACGTAGAAGTGTATTTTTATTATTATTATTTTGTGTGTGTGTGTGTGTGAGGAAGATTAGCCCTGAGCTAACATCCGTGCCCACCTTCCTCTACTTTATATGGGACGCCTCCACAGCATGGCTTGACAAGCACTGCCTAAGTCCATGCCCAGGATCCGAACCTGTGAACCCCTGGCCGCCAAAGCAGAGCTCGTGAACTTAACCGCTATGCCACCCAGCCGGCCCCAGAAGTGTATTTTTACATTTCCAAATACATTTTTCAGTCTTTCTGTTAAGTTTTAACTTAATTGAATTGTTACCAGATAATGAGTTCTATACTACCAATACTTGATTTTTAATTTTTTTTCCCTGCTGTGGTCAATTTTGTTAATGTTCTATATATTCTAGAGAAGAATGTGCATTATTTACTATGGAGATAGAGCTAAATTACAGCTGGATTAGAAAAGCTCTATCTTGATTTCTGGGGATGCCTACAAATCTGGATGTTGCTGACTCTTAGCTAAGACAAGAGCAGTGAGATTTATAATGTACTTTTTAGGATTCAAAACTCCCCTGGCCAAGCTTGGCTTTAGTGTGGCCCTAACTAGTTTGACAAGGCTGGTTTGGCTACTTAAAGAATCACTGAAAGCTTTCTAAGGAGTTCTCCCAAAGCCAAAAGTCCTCCCATAGGCCTTGTTATTTCAAGCCAGAGACTCAGCATGTTCCAGGAGCGCAGAGACTGGGTTCACCGGGAGCTAACTGTGCATGTTTCTTGGATTCCTGATAGTATTTGCCTGAATTCTCTTTCTCTTGCTGCACCATATGCTTTGCCATTAAATAAAAGCTCCGTGTGTGATTCCTTGTAGAGTCTAGTGAATCCTAACAATTAGAAGAAAGACGAAAACGATATATTCACTAAATTGGGTTCACTTCTCCACATACACATCAAATAAAATATTTATTTTTGCTGTTTAAATTGTCTTTATATTTATGAATATTTTTATGATTTTTCAACCAACATTTGAGAAAAAACGTTTTAAGATCTCACTATGAAAATGGATTTGAAAATTTCTTCCTCTAATGCCATCGGTTTTTATGTGCTGAGGGCATTTTACTAAATTCATACAAATTTAGAATTGCTATGTGTTCCTAGTGAAGTGAATATTTTATTAAGTAATGATGCTTATCCCTCATAATGTACATCTGTGTGCATGTGTGTGTGTGTATGTATATGTATGTGTGTACTAAATGCTGTTGTTTTTTTCCTCCTATTATCATGGATACTCATGTTTTCTTTTGGCTAGCATTTTCTCAGTATTTCTTGTACTCTTCTAAACATTTTAACCTCTCTGGATATTTATGTTTTTGTTGTAACAGTATTCTTAAACATACAATCACTGGATTTTTTTGGTGCCATAAAGTGAGACAGTCAGACAGACCACTTAGTCTATAAAGCTGCCTCAGTGTGTAACAGTGTTTCAGTTGGCAATTCAACACTCCTCTCAGACCTTGCTGCTGCCGTTCCAGTCCTTGGATTCCTATTAGATCCCTGTAGGTCTTTACATCAATACTTTCTTCTTGAAAACAAAGTGTTCTAACCAAAACTGCTAATTCATATAAAAAGAGAAGTCAAAATCAGTAAGAAATTAACAACAAAAAATTATTTAAATAGACAATATATATAAAGGCATAGCTTGTTAATACTTAATCAAAAAATACCAGTTAAAAGTGAATCATTCATTACAATGCTCACCAGAGGCGAGAAGAGAAGACTGGACCAAGCCTGGAGAGGCCTCAAGAAGATACTCATCATTACTCTTGGTTAAGGGGAGTCAAAAATAATGTGACTTTTCAGGTAGACATTTTGTAATATTTATCAGAATTTTTTTAAATGGCTTGCCTGTTGATCCTATTGAGATGATCCAAGAAGGCTTATGAAACTAACTACACGTTGAAAATTTGATAAACTATATGATGCTACATCCATATAATGAGATAGGCAGTTGTGAAAAATAATGATAGAGCTATATTTATTATTATAAAAGTAACTCCTAACTTTATAAATAAATGAAAAGGCCAATTATAACCATATATTATCATTTAAAATGTATGTGCGTGTGTGTGTGCATGTCTTTAAAACTTCATTTAGTTCAAATTTACTACTTTTTAAAAATGAGGTGGAAGGACATTCACTTTCTTAACAACTCTGCTATCTGGATTTAATTTTACAATGTATATGCTTTATTATTTTAATCAGATTAAAATACAAAGATTTTACAAAGATTTATATATGCATATATATGTAAATATAGGCATGAATATATTCTTTTTTTTTTTTTTGTGAGGAAGATCAGCCCTGTGCTAACATCTGCCAATCCTCCTCTTTTTGCTAAGGAAGACTGGCTCTGGGCTAACATATGTACCCATCTTCCTCCACTTTATATGGGACGCTGCCACAGCATGGCTTGCCAAGCAGTGCGTGGGTGAGCGCCCGGGATCCAAACCGGGGAACCCTGGGGCTACCGCAGCAGAGCCGCCACACTTAACCGCTTGCGCCACTGTCACCGGGCTGGCCCCATGAAGATATTCTTTATATATTGTCATTTTAAAATCATGTTACAAGGTAAATATTAGTATGACCTCACATAGAATAAATATTTAAAAGTACATATTTTCTAGAAAAAAGTCTAGTAGACTGTATACGTCATTTCTGCGATTGGAATTTGGGGCATTTTTTCCCGAATCTGTGCTTTAAAAGAGTTTCATAATGTTCATATATTACTTAAGAAATTAAAAAAGAAATCAAAACACTTGCTCTGGTTCAGAGAAAACAGCTCTTTAACACAGTAATTAGAACAAAATTGCACAAAGGGATATGCATGAATTGATTTGGGTCATGTAGTCCAGTAAAAATAAAACACTCATTTAAAAAAAAAAGTGATTTCTTAATTACATGCGTTTCTGAACCATCGCCATCATTGGTGTTGGTCGCAATCTTCTGTGGCACTGTAATTTGTATAAGTGGTGTTTCAGAATCTGCAGTAAGGAAAACAAGTGTGAGCATCCCCAGTGCACTGCAGCATCCTTAGTCCTCATTCACTTGTACTCTCATATCACACCACTCTTGGAACTTCCAAGCCCTAACACATGCACACCCCCCACAAAATCATACTTTGTATGATTCCAGAAAGAGGGTCCTCTAGAATTGGCAGTATTACCTACCACCCTCCAGAGGCACTTTGGGGCTTGTTGACCTCGGCCCTGAGTAGGTGAAGATGGCTGGTCTCGGGACCCGGGAGATGGGCTCCCTCTCCTGCAAGTGCAGGGGCAGTTAAGTGACGGACAACTGTCCCAGTCCTGCTCTGAGCAACCACCAGGCCCAGCAGGATCCTGAGACTAGGCGGGCTCTGACAGGACGCCGGGCTCTCGCAGCCTGGCCTGGGGTTTTGGAGCAAGGAGGGCGACGCCCGCCACGGCAAGGGGCACTGGGACAGGCGGCCCTCCTGGCAGCAGGGTCCTTCACTTACTTTGGCCGGCGGAGGTCAGCCGGCCCAGGCCTGAGAGGATCAGCAAGAGAGACAGCATTGCGTGGCCTGCTGGCCTGGCCACAGCGATGGCGGTTGGCTGCTCGCGCGCGGGGAGGCATCTGCAGAGAAAGGACGGTGCAGCGTGGAGGGCGCCGCTGCTCGCCCCCGCTCGGCCCCAGCTCTGCGGACCCGACACCCAGTTGCAGCCCCAGGTGTGACCAGTCATGGCCCTCTGCACACCGGAGGCATGCTGCAGCCTGCCCTCCTGCCCACGTGGGCTTTATTTTCCAAAAATTTGACTTTTTAAACATGTTCAGGGGGAACATAACGGTTATAAAGTGTACTTTCTCCTCTGGAAATAAGCCATGTGCTGGTGAATTTCTTGGCAATATCAATAGTCCACGCCATAGCTTTCTGCTACCATGGCTGAATGACTGTAGTTAAGGAAAAATAATAGAAATTCACAATATGTTTAGTAGCAGACAGTTGCCTATTTTAACTATATCTACTACAGGATTTCTCTTTTAAGTTTCAGGTCAGAAAAAACACAAGCACACACATAAAGAAATATCATTAAAAAAAATCTAAACCAATTCTTCTATTGTAAATAAGTTTGTTTCTTAGAAAACTCTTTGGTTAAAGAAATTAAATAAAAAGCTAAATATGAAGTGTATGTATGTATGTGTTTTAATCCCTCAGTATGGATTTATGATTTAAGTATCAGGCCAAAAAAGAATCACAACTATGAAATGATCCTATAAAAATAACTTTATTTTCCCATGCTTTATTTATTCCATTGTGTATAATTTGGCTTCTTAGGAAAATCTGTGGCTAAGGAGGCTAAATCAAAAGTTAAATATAAACTTTTTTCCCCCATCAGTATGGAGTTCACACATGGAGAGGCAATGAAATTAACTTGGAAAGAGCTTTCATTTTACGGCTTAATATGCAGGTTGGTGACTTGCACAATTTCAATTTTGCAAGGATTTTAGCTTTGTTGTGGTGTGTGTTGTATACCATATTCATTTAATTTATTTGAATATCTCCATATACCTAAAAATTATTATTACTGTTTTTGCCAAATTATATGAAAATTGATAGAATTTGATATTTAAGTATTAATTATGTTGCTCTTAAAGTCAAATGTCTTCCTGATTGTCTATAACTTGATCAAATTTTTGAAGGTTAATATATGTCACTGAAGGCATGATAAATATTAAAAGGTTGTTCATGGTTATACTAAAAATCTCTGTTACTCAGTCAAGTAGCTAAAAGGGGAAAAGTATATTTATTATTTAAATTCATTATTTAAAAAATGCATGATTATTTAAATTCATTACTGTATTTGCTCATTTTTTAATGGACATGACTTACAGGCATTCAAATTATTTGTATTTAATTCAACAATTATTTTTTACATGCTTACTACAAGCCTGGAGCTAGGCAGATATCAAAACATGTGTGACATCATCCCTTTTTCTAACATATCAGAAACTGACAGAAGACTGGATATGTAGAAGAGATGCCACAGCTAGAAATGAAAAGCTCTGTGTTAGAGAGATGTTCAAAGTTCTCTGGGAATACAGCCAAGATCATTTTATTTTCTCTACAGATATCAAGTGAACCAAAGAGAGGATGTAACATTTGAGATCTGAGCCATATTTGGATGAGTGAATGATTTGTATGGATGTTAGTACATTTTAGGACTTTGTTCTTAAATAATTTAAAATCATTCAAAAATTTTAGCACAAGTGAATGATGGGTTTTTGTGTTAGAATGATAACTTGTAATAGTCTGGGAGTGGTGGGATTGAAATGATGAAGACGGGAGGCAATAAGTTCATTAAGGGGAATTTTCCATAGTTTAGGCCAAAAAGGTCTATATGCTCAGGATTAGAGACTGGGAAGAAAAATAAAAGTAATAAAGATATCTGAGAGATATTTAGGAAGAAATAAGTTTATTGAATAACTTGATATGGAGGTTGATGAAACGGTTAAGATGATTAAGCAGCTGTAATGACAGGGACACCGATTCTAGAGAAGCAGATTTGTACCGAGAGTGAGAGATAATGAGTTCGGTTAAAGATATATTGAATCGGAGGTGCTTGTGGAATAGCAGGTATAGATATTGGATGGGTGGTTGGAAATATGAGTCTGGCACACCAGAGTTTGAGTTGAAGTATATAGATTTATGAACACATAGAAAAGGAACTTGAGGGGAAAAGAGTGAGTAAGATCTTCTAAGAGAAAATATGGAAAGGGAAAAAAGGTCCAAAATAGAATTGTGAGCAATACAGATGATTGGGGATTAAGAGAAAAGAATTCAGATACGAAATGAAACTAGCAAAGATTAAGGTCAGTAAGGAATTAGAAGATGGTGACATGGTAACTAAAAATAAAATAAAATAGATTAGAATTTCAGAGTGGAATATTAGTCAACAACTTCAAATGCCCCTCAGAGGCCAACTAGAATGAGAACTGAGAAAGTGATTATTGTATTGGTGGTAATGAGTCAATAATGAACATCCCCATTGTGTTCTCCAGAAGCAGATGCTGAGGAAGAGCTAGAGAGCAAAAAGTTTTTTGGGGGTAACACTTGTGAAAGAAAGGGGGAAGCAGAATTGGGTAAAAGGGGCCAAGGACCATAATAAAGACCTGACAAAGTTTCTGCCAACCCAGAAGGGTTGCTCCAGAGCAAGGGAGCTCCTGAGCAAAGATTGAGAAGCACCAGAGCAAAAATTGCTTATCCAAGGAGACAAAGTTTAGGCCTAGCTTTGTCAGTAATTGGCCGGTAGCTTGCTCAGTAATTGAACTGATGCACCCTCAAAAGGTCATATAGTTGGCTGAAAAGCTGAGATAGACGTCAAAGCAGGTAAGAATTGGAGGCTATCAGCTAGCCACTCTCCTCTCTTGGGTAGCAAATCCTTTCTTGAAGAGAGATCTGAGTGGTGAGCATTTTTCTGTTAGCCAAATAGACCTTGCTAGAAGCTGGCAGAACAGCAGGGACGGAAGCTATCATGGAGAAATTTAAGAAAGAAAGTGAGATGAAATGACGCAGATATTAAAAGAGGTAGCCTACGTTTTTAGCAGAGTCAAGGAAAGGTCAAGTTAGGAAGGAAGAAACTTAACAGGGCGAAAGGTGGATGAGAAGAAGTGATTAAAAATTAACTATGAAAGTAAAAAGAAAAGTAACTCACACTTTGAAACAGACATGATTAAAATATTAAATTAATAATCTATTACTTTTTTTGAAAAGTAAAGAGGGGAGAACTATTACACCAAAAGATTTAAGATTTTGGGCCCTGCCCGGTGGCATAGTGGTTAAGTGCCTGCACTCCGCTGTGGCAGCCCTGGGTCTGGAACCGCGGGCGCGCACAGACGAACCCCTTGTCAGGCCATGCTGTGGCGGCGTCCCACATAAAGTGGAGGAAGATGGGCACAGATGTTAGCCCAGGGTCAGTCTTCCTCAGCAAAAAGAGAAGGCTTGGCATGGATGTTAGCTCAGGGCCGATCTTCCTCACAAAAAGAAAAACAGATTTAAGATTTAGATAAAAGTAGCAGTGCAAATGTTAAGAGGTATTGTCTACTGTGGGACACAGAAGATAGTAAAGATAGTGATATTTTCCTAATTAGAATGTAAGCTGCATAGGGCAGGGATATCTTTATTATTTTTTTTTAATTTCTATTTTTCTTGCTATGCCTAAAACAATGTCTAGCATATAGTAAGTACTCCATAACAACATGCTGACTGAATAAATATTTGTTGAATCAGCTATACAGTTTATTAAACTGTGTTACATGCAAAGGAAAAAACATAGTGTTGAGATAAACAGTAAGAGAGTAGAGTGTGGAACACTGCCATGATGTGTGCTGTAGCAATTTCCCAGCAACTTTCAATGGATGGTGAATGAAAGCAGCGTGATGAACACACAGGACATATAATTATTTGAGGCAAGGAGAAAAGCGATGTCAATGCAAAGGCAATTTGAGACTTACAGGTGTAAAGGTGTATTCTGTCCCCGGTTTCCACATATATTGTTGATAGTGAATGTAGAGGAAAAATAGAAATGCTGCTGAAGAGATGCTATGTGAAGGCAGGCACTGCGGATGGGGGAGCAGAATGCAACTGAACCTAAAGTGAGCTGTAATTTTTTCCAAGATATGGAAATGATGAAATTAAGAGATTCTTAGAGATAAAAATTATAAGCCATTATGTCAGATCATAAACATATAATAGCTCATTTAATATAGAAACAGGCTTCCCTATAACACAGTTGAATTCATTAAGATAGGTAAAGAAAGAATATAGGCATATTTCCTACAATGTGGAGGATGATATATTCTGAAAAAATTCCTCTGGTACAAAATAAATTAAAATGTTTGTTAAAACTACAATTATATATATATATATGAATTTAATATAAAAAGTATAATCTCAAATGCATACACCCAAGAAAGTAAGAGAAATCCTCAACAGCAAAAAAGGAAGAGACAAATTTAAACTAAATGGTAAACAGGCATTAAATTTTGAGATGACTTTAGAGATTTTGCCTATTACGTTTTTCTTTTCTTACAGGTTTATTAAAGCATAATTGAAGTATAATAATTTGCAAACACTTAAATCTACAACTCGATGAGTTTTGACATTTGGAAACAATCCTGAAACCACAATCAAAATAGTGAACATACCAATCGCCTCCAAACGTTGTCTTATGCCCTTTTGTAATCCATTTCTCCCTCCAGCACCCGCAATCCTCAGGCAACCACTGATTGGTCTGCTTTCTGTCACTACAGATTAGTTTGCCTTCTCTAGAATTGTATGTAAATACAATCATAATGTATGTACCATTTTTGGTCTGATTTCTTTCATTCAGCGTTAAGTGTTTTAAGATTCATCTATATTGTGTATATCAAGATTTCATTCCAGTTTATGGCTGAATAGTAATCCATTGTTTAGATGCACTATAATTTGCTTATCCATTCATGTGTTCATGGACAGTAAGATTGCACGTCATTTTTGCTACTACAAACAAAGCTGCTATAAACATTCATGTATAAGTCTTTGTGTGGCTATTTGTTTTCATTTCTCTTTTGGTAAACATCTAGGAGAGGAAAGGGTGGGTCATAAGGTTAATATATGGTTAACTTTATGAGAAACTTCCAAACTGTTTTCTAAAATAGTTGTACAATTTCACTTGCTTACCAGCAATAAATGATTCCCAGTTCCTCTAAATCCTTGTCAATACTTGGTAAGTTGTTCTTTTATTTTTAGTGATGGTAAGTGGGTAGTAATGATATCTTATTGTGGTTTAACTTTGTATTTGCATAATAACTAATGATGTTAAGCAGATTTTCATGTGTTTATTTGCCATCCATTTATCTTCTTCAATGAAGTATCCATTCATTCAAATCTTTTGTCCAGTTTATTTGGGTTGTCTGTGTTCAAACTACTGAGTTGTAAGAATTCTTGATATGCTATTTGCTAAATATAGGTTTTACAAAGGTTTTTTCAGAGTTTGTGAATTGTCGTTATATTTTCTTAACAATGCTTTTTAATGAGCAAAATTTTCCATTTTAATGACTCCAATTTATCAATTTTTCCTTAACGGCTTGTACTTTGTTTTCTCTGTAAGAAATCTTTGCCTCACCCAAGATTGCTAAGATTTTGCTCTGTTTCTTCTAGGGATTTCATAGTTTTTGCTCTTATATTTTATTCTGTGATCTATTTTGAGGTAATTTGTATTTAAGGTATGAGATTAGTCAAGATTCTTTGGTTTGTTGTTGTTTTATTTTTGCATATGGCTTTCCAGTGGTACCAAGACAATTTGTTGAAAAGATTATTTTCCCCCATTGAATTATCTTGGTACCTTTGTTGTAAATCAATTGACGTTATGGGTATAGGTCTATTTCTGAACTCTATTTTATTCCATTGATCAACGTATCTATCTTTATACCAATAATACACTGTTATGATTACTCTAGCTTTAAAATAAGCTGTTAACTCAGATGTTTTAAATACTCCAATTTACTTCTTTTAAAAAATTATTTTTCTATTCTAGATACTTTGACAGTTTTGCTTCTTCCTTATGAATCTTTCTGACCTTTATTTCTTTTCTTGCCATATTGAACTGACTAGTGCAAATGGTAAAAGCAGACATCTATGCCTTTTCCAAAATTGGAGAGTGACAAAAACATTCAGTCGTTCCCTATTGTGGATGATAGGTGTATGGTTTCTATAAACGTTCTTTACAAGATTAAGAAAGTTCTCCTCTATTCCAAGTTTGTGTAGAGTTTTTTATACATGAGTGGATATTGACCTTTGTCAAATGCTTTTCCTTCATCTATTGAGTTGACCATACATGCAGTTGTTGTTGTTCTGCTGTAGTCTGTTAATATGGTAAAATATATTGATGGGTTTCTAAGGCTGAACCAACCTTGTATTTCTTGGAAAAACCACACTTTGTCATGATTTTTACTCTTTTTGTATATTCTGTTTGTTAAAATTGAGTTCAATTTATTGGATTTGATTTGTTAAAATTCTGCTAACATTTGCATCCATGTTCATGAGGGATATGGGTATGTAATTTTCTTATCTTGTTATTTCTTTGCCTAGTTTTGGTATCAGGGTAATGCTGGCCTCATAGAATGAGTTGAGAAGTGTTTCATTCCCTCCAATTATTTTCAAGCTTTTGTATAGAATTGTATTATTTCTTCCTGTAATTTTTAGTAGAATTCACCAGTGAAGCCATGTGGGCCTCAAGATATCTTTCTAGACAGGTTTTTAACTATAATTTCAATTTCTTTAATAAATATAGAGTTATCTATTTCTTCTTGAGTGAACTTTCATAATTCGTCTTTCAAGGAATTTGACAATTTCATATGAGTTTTCAATTTTATTGGCGTGAATTTCTCTCGGCATCATTTCATTACCTGAAGGAGCAGTGATGATAGATCCTCTCTCATTTCCAATACCGGTAATTTGTGTCTTTTTCTTTTTTATCCTCAATAATTTGGCTACATGTGTCTAAATTGTATTGATCTTCTCTCAAAAAAAAAGCTTTCCATTACACTGATTTTATCTATAGTTTCTCTGTTTTCTATTTTGTCATTGTTGTTTTAGAGTATACTTCATTTTTTTTTAGAGGAGTTTTAGGTTCACAGAAAAATCGAGCACAAAGTACAGAGAGTTCTCATATACCCCTTAATCCTCCACATCCACAACCCCTTCTACTATCCATATCCCACACCACAGTGGTACATTTATTACAATCATTGAATGTATATTAATATATTACTATCACACAGAGTATATAGTTTACACTAGGGTTCACTTTTGGTGTTGTACATTCTATTGATTTTGACAAATGTATACCTACCACTGATATGTACCTACCATTGTAGTATCATACTGAACAGTTTTACTGCCCTAAAAATTCTCTGTGCTCTGCCTATTCATCCCTCCCTCTCTGCGACCTGCTGGCAACCACCAATCTTTTCATTGTCTCTAAAGTTTTTTCCAGAATGTCATATAGTTGGAATCATACAGTATGTAACCTTTTCACATAGGCTTCTTTCACTAAGTAATATAATATACATTTAGGTTTCTTCATGTCTTTTCATAGCTTGATAGCTCATTTCTTTTTAGCACTGAATAATATTCCATTTCTGGATGTACCACACTTGGTTTATCCAGTCACCTGCTGAATGACATCTGGGTTGCATGCAAGTTTTGACAATTATGAATAAAGCCTCTAAAAATATCCACGTGCAGTTTTTTGTGTGGACATAAGTTTTCAGTTCATTTGGGTAAATTACAAGGAATGTGATTGCTGGATCATGTGGTAAGAGTATGTTTAGTTTCCACCCAGTGGTTCCTGGCACCTGGTCAGCCCCCATGGACCCAGGATCCAGACCTTCCCACAAATACCCAGGTACCAGGCCCATTACCACAGACTCAAGAGTCAGGCCTTCCCCAGTGAACCCAGGTTCCAGGCCTGCCTCCAAGACCTAGGCATGAGGAAAGTCCCCATGTTCCCAAGCACCAGGCCTGCCCATTGCTGACCCAGGACCAGACCTGCCTGCCTAAGGGCTTCAGCAGTAAGCCCTCCCGTGGACACCAACAGATGACCCACCCAGAATCTCTGAACTGTTGACTGGTAAAGAGCTTTCACTGCCAAAGCCAGTCTGTAAGGACTGGAAAAAGAAATGGAAGAGAAGACATTACAACTTATACCACAGAAATTAAAATGATTATAAGAGACTACTGTGAACAATTATTCACCAACAAATTGGATAACCTAGAAGAAATGGATAAATTCCTAGAAACATACAAACCACCAGACAGAATCACAAAGAAATAGAAAGTCTGGACAGAGTAATAACAAGCAAGGAAGTTGAAATGGTAATCAAAAATGTCCAAACAAAGAAATGTTCAGGACAAGATGGCTTCGTTTATGAATTCTACCAAATATTAAAGAAGATTTAATACTAATACAAAAATTGAAGATAAGTGAACACCTCCAAACTCATATTATGAGGCCAGAATTACCCTCATACTAAAACCAGACAAGGACACTACAAGTAAAGAAAATTTCAGGCCACTATCCCTAATGAATACAGATGCAAAAATTCTCTAAAATATTAGCAAACCAAATTGAACAGCACATTAAAAGGATCATACAACACGAACAGGTGGGATTTATCTGCAGCATGCAAGGATGATTCAGCATATGCAAATCAATAAATGTGATATTCACATTAGCAGAATGATGGATCAAATTATATGACCATCGCAATAGATAAAGAAAAATATTTGACAAAATTCAAATCTATTTATGATAAAGACTCTCAACAAAGTGGGCATAGAGGGGACATACCTTAACATAATAAAGGCCTTATATGACAAGTTCACAACTGACCTCACTCTCAATGGGGAAAAGCTGAAAGCTTGTCACCTAAGAACAGGAATAAAACAGGGATGCCCACTCTCATCACCTTTATTTAACATAGCATTTGAAGTCTTAGCCAGAGCGATTAGGCAAGAGAAATAAATAAAAGTGGAAAGTAAAGAACTAACACGGTCACTATTTGCAGATGACATGGTACTATGCATACAGAAAACCCTAAAGGCGCCACCAAAAAGCTGTTAGAACTAATAAATGAATTCAGTAAAGTTACAGGATACAAAATCAATATACAGAAATCTGTTGCATTTCTGTACACTAACAAACTATCAGACAGAGAAATTAAGAAAACAATCTCATTTACAATTGCATCAAAAAGAATAAAATACCTAGGAATAAATTTAACCAAAGAGATGAAAGACCTATTTACTGAAAACTATAAGACGTTGATGAAATAAATGGAGGACACAAATAAATGAAAAGATATTCCATGCTCACAGATTAGTAGAACTAATATTGTTAAAATGTCCATACTACCCAAAGCAATCTATAATTTCAATGCGATCCCTATCAAAACTCCAATGATATTTTTCACAGAAATAGGACAAACAATTCTAAAATTTGTATTTAACAATAAAAGAACCTGAATAGCCAAAGCAATCTCGAGAAGGAAGAACAAAGCTGGAGGCATCACACTCCCTGATTTCAAGATATATTACAAAGCTATAGTAATCAAAATAGTATGAGATTGGCATAAAAACAGACACATAGATCAATGGAACAGAATAGAGAGCCCAGAAATAAACCCACACATATGGTCAATTAAGGAGCCAAGAATATACAATGGGGAAAGGATAGTCTTTCCAATAAACGATGTTGGGAAAACTGGATAGCCAACATGCAAAAGGATAAAACTGGGTCACGCTATTTTATATCATACACAAAAATTAACTCAAAGTAGATTAAAGACTTGAACATAAGACCTCAAACCATAAAACTCCTGGAAGAAAACATAGGTGGTGACCTATTTGAAATGGGACTTGGTGAGGATTTTTTGGATTTGACACCAGCAAAAGCAACAAAATCAAAAATAAACAAATAGGACTACATCAAACTAAAAAGCTTTCACACAGCAAAGGAAACCATCAACAAAATGAAAGGGCAACCTGCTGAATGGGAAAAATATTTGCAAATTATATATCTTATAAGAGGTTAATATCCAAAATATATAAAGAACTCATACCACATAAACAATCTGATTAAAAAATGACGAACATGGTCTGGCACCATAGTGTAGTGGTTAAGTCCATCACGCTCCGCTTTGGCAGCCTGGGTTCGCGGGTTCAGATCCCAGGCAAGAACCTACACCACTCGTCAGCCATGCTGAGCCCGTGACCAACATACAAAATAGAGGAAGCTTGGCACAGATGTTAGCTCAGGCCTAATCTTCCTCAAGCAAAAAAAAAGAGGAAGATTGGCAATAGATGTTAGTTCAGGGCAAAGCTTCCTCAGCAAAAAAAAAAAAAAAAAATGGCCAACAGGTGCATGAAAAGGTGCTCAACATCACTAATCATCAGGGAAATGCAAACCAAAACTACAATGAGATATCACCTCACATCTGTTAGAATGGCTATTATCAAAAAGCCATTGAGAAATAACAAGTGTTGGCAAGGATGTGGAGAAAAGGAAACCCTTGTGCACTGTTGGTAGGAATGTAAACTGGTCCAGCCACTACGGAAAACAGTAAGGAGTTTCCTCAAAAAATTAAAAATAGGACTTCCATATGATCCAGCAATTCTATTTCTGGGTATGTACATGAAGAAAAAGAAAACACTAACTCAAAAAGTTATGTGCACCCCAAGTTCATTGCAGCATTGTTTACAAAAGTCAAGATATGGAAACAACCTAAGTGTCCATCAACAGATGAATGAATAAAGAAGATGTAGTTATGTATATACAAGGGAATATTATTCATCCATGAAAAAAGAATGAAATCTTGCTGTTTGCGACAAATGGATGGACCTGGCCGGCATTATGCTAAGTGAAATAAATCAGACAGAGAAAGACAAACACTGTATGATGTCACTTATATGCGGAATCAAAAATCAAAACAAAAACCAAGCACAGAGAATGGATTGATGGTTGCCTGAAGTGGGGGGTGGGGATGGGTGAAATGGGTAAAAGAGACCAAAAGGTACAAACTTCCAGATATAAATAAATAAGTCATGGGGATGTAATGTACAGCACGGTGACTATAGTTAATAATACTGTATTGCATAATTGAAAGTTGCTAAGAGAGTAAATTTTAAAAGTTCTCATCAAAAGAAAATAATTCTGTAACTACGTACGGTGATGAATATTAACTAGACTTGTGGTGATCATTTTGCAATATATGCAAATATTGATTCATTATTTTGTACACCTTAAACTAATATAAAGTTATATGTCAATTATACATCAATAAAAATAAATTAAAAAAAACTCAGATCACTATAATAAAAAATGGAAGTTCCTTGATACGATAAAGAGGATTAACCAAAAACCTCCAGTTAACAGCATACTTAAATAAAAGAATAAATGTTTTCCTTCTAAGATGAGGAACAATTCTCTAATGTCTACTCCCACCATTCATGTTTAACATTGTATTAAAAATCCTATTTAGTACAGTAAGAAAAATAAATTGTAAAAATTCTATATCTATGTTTATATATATATGCCTACATCTATGTCTTTATCTATATCCATATCTGTATCTATCCCTATATCTATCTAACTTTTCACAAATAAGAAAGGAAGAAATAAAACTATTTGCATTCTCAGATGACAAGATTGTCTGCATAGAAAATTCGAAATAATCAATAAAAATGCTACTAGAATAATGGAATTTAGTATGCGAAAATTATTTTTTCTACATTTTAGCAATGTACAATTAGAAATTTAAAAATTTTGGGGGGGCGGAGTCAAGATGGCGGCGTAGGCAGACTCTGAACTCACCTCCTCCCGTGGACACAGCCAATTTACAACTACTCGTGGAAAAATTACCCCTGAGACAGAACTGAAAACTGGATGAGAGGAACTCCTGCAACAACGGACAATCCTAACTGAGGTGGAAGAGGCAGAGACTCCCTTCTGGAGAGGAAAAACACCGCCTTCACAAGCCGCCAGCTTCACGGCCGCCGGGAGCAGCTCACAGGTGCGCAGCCTCCCTGGAGGCGCGGGGCCCTGAGCCGGGGAGCGCCCCGCTGTGGGCATTTTGTGGACCCAGCACAATCGAGACCAGCGGCGTAATATCTGACTTTGCCTGCTACTAAAGCACTGGGGAGCACCCCCAGAAAACCCGGTTCACAAAGAAACTAAAACTGGCTGTTAAAGGGCCCACGCACAAACTCGCCCGTTCCAGAAAGCATCCTAAAATCACCAGAAAGAAAGGTGCACAGTGCTGGGGTGAAAAGAGACTCACCTAATAGGCCCTGAGTGCATCTCGGTGAGGGGTGAGACCTCTCCAGGGACTGGGACATTGGCGGCGGCCATTGTTGTGGTCTGGTGTGGGCGTGCTGACATCGAAGCCATTGGAGTTCTCCCTGGGGTCTGCTAGCCCAGGGTCTGCTCCACCCGCTAGAGCACAGATTTAATCCAGCTCAGCCAGGGCAGGCAGCCCACCCTAGAGACTGGCCCCACCCAACAACAAGCCCTCAGGCAACGTGTGGGCCTGCATAGATTGGTGACTGGATTCTCTGCAGCCTGGCAACTGAGCCGACTTGAGCGGGGCAGGGTGTGCACAAGGAGCGGGTGGAGAGTGTGGGGTGGTGGCGGAGTGTGTGGGGCTCCCGCCGTGGAGAGACTGGGTCCGCTTGGGGGTCGGGGCGCTCACACCAGGCAGGACTGTGTTGACTGTGTGTGTGGACCTGTGGGCAACAGGGCTTGTCAGCTGCAGAAGACTTGTGCTTCTGGAAGACCCACATAGGAGGTTTGCCCCACCTTCCAAAGCCTGAAACAATTGGGTGCTCCTGTGCCTGAGGCCAGCCCCAACCAGCTGCAATCCTCAGAGAGCTGACAAGAGACCTAATAGGCTAGAGGCTTACAGCAATTGTAAGGCCCTGAGCTTAACAACCTGCCACGCTGGGGGCCTACTCACTTAAAAGAAATACTGCAACAGAAATGTGGTATTAGAACTTACAGCCAACTGTGCTGGGGCTCCCCACACCTGATAAAGAGACTGAAGGGCCCACAACAACTACAAACAGCTGAGCATTACAACAGCTGGCCAGGAGCATAACTCAGCCTCCCTGGGCACCTATAGGGAGAGCTAACAGGCCACAATAGAAGGACACACGTAGCCCACATAGGGGTCACCTCTGGAACATTGAGAACTGAGGGAAGCACACTGGAAACCTCCTAAGGCATCACTTACATAAGGTCACCTATCCAAGAGCAGGAGACACAGCTGACCTACCTAATACGTAGACACAAGCACAGGGAAAGAGGCAAAATGAGGAGGCAAAAGAATACATTCCAAGTAAGGGAACAGGATAAAACCCCAGAAAAGGAACTAAGTGAAACAGAAATGAGCAACCTACCTGACAGAGAGTTCAAACTAAGAGTGTTAAGGATGCTCACTGATCTGGGGAGAAGAATAGATGAACTCAGTGAGAATGTCAACAAAGAAATGGAAGATATAAAAAAGAACCAATCAGAAATGAAGAATACAATACTGGAAATGAAAAATTCATTAGAGGGACTCAAAAGCAGAGTAGAGGATACAGAAGAACGGATCTGTGAGCTGGAAGAAAGACTAGAAGAAATTACCCAAGGTGAACAGGTAAAAGAGAAAAGAATTAAAAAGAGTGAGGACAGTCTAAGGGACCTCTGGGACAACATCAAGCGCACTAACATCCGTGTTATAGGTGTCCCAGAAGGAGAAGAGCGAGACAAGGGGTCAGAGAATCTATTTCAAGAAATAATAGATGAAAACTTCCCTAAGCTAAGGAAGGAAACAGACATCCAGGTACAGGAATCACAGAGAGCCCCAAACAAGATAAACCCAAAGAGGCCCACACCAAGACACATCATAATCAAAATGTCCAGAATTAAAGATAAAGAGAGAATCCTAAAAGCCGCAAGAGAATGTCAAGTTACATACAAAGGAAACCCCATAAGGCTATCAGCTGACTTCTCAGCAGAAACCTTACAGGCTAGAAGAGAATGGCACGACATATTTAAAGTGCTAAAAGAAAAAAACTTACAGCCAAGAATACTCTACCCAGCAAGGTTATCATTCAAAATGGAAGGAGAGATCAAAATTTTCCCAGATAAACAAAAATTAAAGGAGTTTGTCACCAAGAAACCAGTGCTACAAGAAATGTTAAAGGGACTGATTTAAGGGGAAAAGAGAAGACCACAAATAGGAAAAATTATCTATTTCCATGATTAGAACGTAATGGATACAAATGCACAAAAAAGAGGTTAGATATGATATCAAAAACATAAAAGGAGGGAGGAGGGGAGTTAAAGAGTACAGCTTTCAGACAGAGGTCAAACTAAAGTGACCATCAATTCTGTATAGAAGAAGAAAGGAACAGAGAAGGACTACTACAACACTGAGGAAAATAAAAAAAAAAAAGTTAAAAAATGGCAGTAAGTACATACCTATCAATAGCTACTTTAAACGTCAATGGACTAAATGCTCCAATTAAAAGGCATAGGGTGGCTGACTGGATAAAAAAACAAGACCCATATATATGCTGCATACAAGAGACATACTTCAGAACTAAAGACACTCACAAACTGAAAGTGAAGGGATGGAAAAAGATACTCCACGCAAATGGCAATGAAAAGAAAGCTGGGGTAGCAGTACTCATATCAGACAAAATAGACTTTAAAACAAAAACTGTAAAAAGAGACAAAGAAGGGCATTACATAATGATCAAGGGAACAATCCAACAAGAGGATATAACACTTGTAAATATCTACGCACCCAATGTAGGTGCACCTAAATATATAAAGCAATTATTAACAGACATAAAAACAGAAATAGACAGTAACACAATAATAGTAGGGGACTTGAACACTCCACTTACACCAACGGATAGATCATCCAAACAGAAGATCAATAAGGAAACATTGGCCTTAAACGACACACTAGAACAGATGGACCTAGTAGATATATACAGAGCATTCCATCCAAAAACCGAAGAATACACGTTCTTTTCAAATGCACATGGAACATTCTCCAGGATTGATCACATATTAGGCCACAAAACAAGTCTCCATAAATTTAAGAAGATTGAAATAATACCAAGCATCTTTTCTGACCACAATGGTATGAAACTAGAAATCAACTATAGGAAGAAAATCAGAAAAGCCACAAATACATGGAGATTAAACAAAATGCTACTGAACAACGACTGGGTTAACGAAGAAATCAAAGAAGAAATCAAAAAATACCTGGAGACAAATGAAAATGAAAATACTACATGCCAGAATTTATGGGATACAGCAAAAGCGGTTCTAAGAGGGAAGTTTATAGCAATACAGGCCTGTACAGGCCTATCTCAACAAACAAGAAAAATCTCAAATAAACAATCTAACAATGCACCTAAAGGAACTAGAAAAAGAAGAACAAACAAAGCCCAAAATCAGTAGAAGAAGGGAAATAATAAAAATCAGAGCAGAAATTAATGAAATAGAGACCAAAAAAACAATAGAAAAAATTAATAAAACCAAGAGCTGGTTCTTTGAAAAGATCAACAAAATTGACAAACCTTTAGCTAGACTCACCAAGAAAAAAATAGAGAAGGCACAAATAAGTAAAATCAGAAATGAAAGAGGAGAGGTTACAACAGACACCTCAGAAATACAAAAGATTATAAGAGAATACTATGAAAAGCTATATGCCAACCAATTCGACAATCTGGAAGAAATGGATAAATTCTTAGAATCATACAACCTTCCAAAACTGGAACAAGAAGAAGTAGAGAATTTGAATAGACCAATCACCAGTAAGGAGATCGAAACAGTAATCAAAAACCTCCCCAAAAATAAAAGTCCAGGACCAGACGGCTTCCCTGGTGAATTCTACCAAACATTCAAAGAAGACTTAATACCTATCCTTCTCAAACTCTTCCAAAAAATTGAGGAGGGGGAGAAGCTCCCTAACTCATTCTATGAAGCTGACATTACCCTGATACCAAAACCAGACAAGGACAACACAAAAAAAGAAAATTATAGGCCAATATCACTGATGAACATCGATGCGAAAATCCTCAACAAAATACTAGCAAATCGCATACAACAATACATTAAAAAGATTATACACCATGATCAAGTGGGATTTATTCCAGGGATGCAGGGATGGTTTAACATTCGCAAATCAATCAACGTAATACACCACATTAATAAAATGAAGAACAAAAATCACATGATCATCTCAATAGATGCAGAGAAAGCATTTGACAAGATACAGCATCCATTTATGATAAAAACTCTGAATAAAATGGGTATAGGAGGAAAGTACCTCAACATAATAAAGACCATATATGAGAAACCCACAGCTAATATCATCCTCAATGGTGAAAAACTGAAAGCTATCCCTCTAAGAACAGGAACCAGACAAGGATGCCCACTGTCACCACTCCTATTTAACATAGTACTGGAAGTCCTAGCCAGAGCAATCCGGCAAGAGAAAGAAATAAAAGGGATCCAAATTGGAAAGGAAGAAGTGAAACTGTCACTATTTGCAGATGACATGATTTTATATATAGAAAACCCTAAAGAATCCACCAGAAAACTTTTAGAAGTAATAAACGAATATGGTAAAGTTGTAGGATACAAAATCAACATACAAAAATCAGTTGCATTTCTGTACACTAACAACGAAGTAGAAGAAAGAGAAATTAAGAATACCATCCCATTTACAATTGCAACAAAAAGAATAAAATACCTAGGAATAAACTTAACCAAAGAGGTGAAAGATATGTACGCTGAAAACTATAAAACATTGCTGAAAGAAATTGAAGAAGACACAAAGAAATGGAAAGATATTCCGTGCTCTTGGATTGGAAGAATTAACATAGTTAAGATATCCATACTTCCTAAAGCCATCTATAGATTCAATGCAATCCCTATCAAAGTTCCAACAACATTTTTCACAGAAATAGAACAAAGAATCCTAAAATTTATATGGAACAACAAAAGACCCCGAATAGCTAAAGGAATCCTGAGAAAAAAGAACAAAGCTGGAGGTATCACACTCCCTGATTTCAAAATATACTACAAAGCTATAGTAACCAAAACAGCATGGTACTGGCACAAAAACAGACACACAGATCAATGGAATAGAATCGAAAGCCCAGAAATAAACCCACACATCTATGGACAGCTAATCTTTGACAAAAGAGCCAAGAACATACAATGGGGAAAAGAAAGTCTCTTCAACAAATGGTGTTGGGAAAACTGGATAGCCACATGCAAAAAAATGAAAGTAGACCCTCACCTTACACCATACACAAAAATTAACTCCAAATGGATTAAAGATTTGAATGTAAGACCTGAAACTATGAAACTTCTAGAAGAAAACATAGGCAGTACGCTCTTCGACATCGGTCTTAGCAACATCTTTTCAAACACCACATCTGACCGGGTAAGAGAAACAATAGAAAAAATAAACAAATGAGACTACATCAAACTAAAAAGCTTCTGCACAGCAAAGGAAACCATCAACAAAACGAAAAGACAACCTAACAATTGGGAGAAGATATTTGCAAACCATACATCTGATAAGGGCTTAATCTCCAAAATATATAAAGAACTCATGCATCTCAACAACAACAAAACTAACAACCCAATTAAAAAATGGGCAAAAGACCTGAACAGACATTTCTCCAAAGAAGATATACAGATGGCCAACAGACACATGAAAAGATGTTCAAAATCACTAACTATCAGGGAAATGCAAATCAAAACTACAATGAGATATCACCTCACGCCCATCAGAATGGCTATAATTAACAAGACAGGAAACAACATGTGTTGGAGAGGATGTGGAGAGAAGGGAACTCTCATACACCGCTGGTGGGTGTGCAAACTGGTGCAGCCACTATGGAAAACAGTATGGAGATTCCTCAAAAAAGCAAGGATAGAACTACCATATGATCCAGCTATTCCACTGTTGGGTATTTATCCAAAGAACTTGAAAACACCAATTTGCAAAGGTACATGCACCCCTGTGTTCATTGCAGCGTTATTCACAATAGCCAAGACTTGGAAGCAACCTAAGTGCCCATCAAGGGCCGAATGGATAAAGAAGCTGTGGTATATATACACAATGGAATACTACTCAGCCATAAGAAACGATGAAATCCAGCCATTTGTGACAACGTGGATGGACATTGAGGGTACAATGCAAAGTGAAATAAGTCAGAGGGAGAAGGTCAAATACCGTATGATTTCCTTCATTAAGTAGTAGATAATAACAACAATAAACAAACACATAGGGACAGAGATTGGATTGGTGGTTACCAGAGGGGAAGGGGGGAGGGAGGAGGGTGAAAGGGATAATTCGGTACATATGTGTGGTGATGGGTTGTAATTAGTATTTTGGTGGTGAACATGATGTAATCTATGCAGAAATAGAAGTACAATGATGTACACCTGAAATTTTTACAATGTTATAAACCAATGTTACTGCAATAGACAAAAAATTAAAAAAAAAAAATTTTGGTGCTACATTTACAGTAGCACCAAAAATCTGTGAGATTTATACTTAGAAGTATTATTGATAGTGATATTCAGCATATCAAATTATACAGTGAAATGTGCATAAATACTAATCGAAGAAATTAAAGACCTAAATAAGTGAATAGTTATATTGTATTTATTGGATAGGTATTATTCAGTTGGTATATGTATTTATTGTCAAGATGTCAATTATCCTACAAATTGATATATAAAAATCAATGCAATGCCAAGATTAAGTTTCAATTGAAAGGCTTGTTCTCAATTCACATGGAAAGGCAATATGGTGAACTTACAGCTGTTCTGGGTTAGCTGTATGCTTATCTCTAGGGATACCTAGACTGCTAGTATTTACTCTTGACCATGATGAGGATGAAATGTATTAGTGTTTTATAGTATGTTGTTTTAAATTCTGAAACTCCACTGGAGGCACCTGTGCTGGCTTCTCTACATTGTTCAGTGAAAATGTGTAAATTATGGTTTACACTTGGTTTAACTGGTTTAACAAACTTATTTTAGCTACATGACCAGGGGAGTAAAAAATACCCCTCAGTAAACTTATGCCTGTGGTCCCTTGAAACCAAGATACCTTGCACATATCTTAGTGGATTATAATCTAAAAATAAATGTATCTATAGATCTGAGAAAAAAATCCTTGAGGTTGGATCTAGAGGTCTTGGTCCTCTCTGTGACTGTCTGCTCTTTCTTACACCTCCTATATCGTAATACTTACATTTACCAACATCTTACATGAGGATACCCTGTGAAATTTCATGAATTCTTTCAGTGATCCCATGCTGTCTAATCGATGCAGGCAAAGGAACACAACTAGACAAAAGAATTTTGAAAAAATAGAATAAAGTCAGAGGACATACACTATCTGATTTTAAAGCATACTGTAAAGACACAGTATTTAAGACTATATAATATTAACAAAAGGATAGACACATAAATCAGAGGAAAACAATTGCAGTCTAGAAATAGATCCACATAAATTTCATCAATTATTTTCAACAAAGATGCCAAGGCAAATCAAGAGACACAAGATATTCTTTTTATTAAGTGGTGCTGGGAACATTTCCAACAAATGAACCTTTGCCTATGCCTCACACATATACAAAAATTAACAGAAAATAATTCACAGGAAATGAAAGTAAAATCTAATGTCATAAAAATTCTTAAGGAAAACATAGGAGAAAATCTTTGTGACCTTGGGTAAAGGAATATTTTCTTAGATAAAATAATATAATCATGGCTCATAAAAGAAAAAAATACATAAATTGGACTTTACCAAAGTCAGAATCATCTGCTCTTCAAAAGTCCCTATTAGGAAAATGAAACTTCTAATAAAACAAACTCTAGATAAGGATTTATTATTTACAAAAATATTTAAAAACTAACCAAGTATTGGTGAGATATGGAGCAACTATAACTCTCATGTATTGCTGGTGGGGATGAGAAATTGTACAGCAACTTTGAAAAACAGTTTAGCAGTTTTTTATAAAGTTAAGCATATACTTACCATCTGAGTTAAGCATATACTTACCATCTGATGCAATAATCTCACACGTAGATGTTCACTTGAGAAAAATGAAAACTTACTTTCACGAAAAATCTGAACATGAATGCTTATAACATTTTTCTTTATAATTTTAAACAGTCCAAATGCCACTCAATTAATAAAAATGGATAAATAAGTGGAATAAATCCATATAATTGACAACTAATTATTAAAAAATGAACTGAAACTTGCAACACGATTGAATTATAAATGCGTTATTACATTAAGATAGACTCAAAAGGCTATAAACTATGATTTCATTTATGTGACATTCTCAAAAAGGCAAAATTATAATGACAGAAATCAGATCAGGGATATGGTGGGAGAATACTGACTATAAAACAGAATGAAAAAATTGGAGATATGATGGAAATGTACCCTATTTTATTTTTTGTAATGGTAACAGGACTGCATGTATTTTTTTGAAGCACATAAAAGAGTGAATTTTATTCTATGTAAATTATGTCAATAAATCTTATTTTGTTTTTTTAATAATAGAGAATATTTAATAGAGAATAACTAACAAAACATGAATACTTTATGGAACTGGTTGAGAAAAGAGACGTAGAATGAAGAATATTTTTTAAAAAGTCAGAGACATCAAAGAAAAATCCAAATTTATCATTTGTTTAGTTTAGTGTTATTTTGTTTTTGTTTTTGAGAAACTGAAAAATCTGGGCAACGCTAAGCCTAAATTCCTGCAAAGTGATAAGGGGTAAGAGCTGAGTAGAGGCTGTCTACTTTCAAGAGTCTATGTACACTTTCAATAGTCCATATACTGTCAATGTTTGGGAGTCCCCATACTCTTCATTCTCTTTCACCTAATCTGCTTTACTGATTGCTAGGATATGTGGACATCTCTGTTTGCTGCTCCTGAACCAAGAGACCAATAATGATTTATATCTGTTGTTTAAGAGAGGGAAAAAACAAGTATTATCAAAGGAGAAAAGATATGCTAAAAACAAGAAGTAGTTACAGGAAATATTGTTTAACCAACAACAATGATGATAGCGATTATTAGGAATTTTAACGTTTTCAAAAATAAAAAACTTTAAATGATTTAAGAGTATCTAAGAGTATAAAGGGTCATTATAATTTAGTGATTAAAAAAGCACCTTTGCTATCAGGATACAGAAAGATTTGGTCATATTAACAGAGACAGAACTAAAAACTCATTTTTACTTTTTTCTATATCACTCATGTAATAATTTGCAGTACAGGATTTATAAGCCTTTCTTCCACAACAATAAACCTATCACATGTAACCAACTTTGTCAAAAAATTTAAACATTTCACTTTTTCTTTTAAACTAGCTGAAATAGAGCCTGAGGGATGCTGGAAAGCCCTACTACAGAAAGAAGAGGAACAGAGATAATGATAGGATTTATAGCCCATCACTGCAGGCAAGGTTTATTTCTATCTTATCAATAAATATAGTTGCCCTTGCTGATTTAAGAAATTGGAAATTGGGAGCTACTGTGTATCTTGGAACACTATCTTAGTTCTCAGAGGCTTCTAACTATCTAGTTGGGTTTTTTTTCTTAAATCTTTTTTGGTACATTGGGGCAATAAAATTTCTAGTAATCTTTTTGTTTATAACCTCCACTAGCATCCTTCTTGAAAGGGGAGAAGAGATTGTTTGTTAAGCATATATTAACTTTGAAATATTTTTCAAAACTGTGCCAATTAGCCTTTCTCAATTAAATTTTTTCATGTCTTGTTCCAACAAGAAATTGACTAATAATAGAGGTAAGGACTGGAGTGTATGTGCCAGGAAAAGTCTGAGTTCATCAACAGACTTTTTCCTTTCTCTCCTGGAATTCGGAAAATATTTTAGGGAGACAGTTTTAGAATTCAAATTGCATGAGGAAGCTTCCTTTCGTTGGTTAAAGGATGCAGACCATTGGATATTGGAATTTGTTTCTTTTTGATTTTAAGACTCTTCTCAAATGAATGATCTTGTTCATGTCAAAAGTTCTTTAAGGTTGCCATTCCAATTCTAAGTTGTACTTGTTGAAATCACGTCATTTAGAGAGATATAGGCATGCATTAAAATTATGTGAAAACATAAGAGAAGCAGGAGTTCATCCTAGAGGAACAAATTTAAACAAGATGACCCCATAAAAACTACAAACGTCTGTGAGAATGACGTTTCTATAACATCAAATCTCTAGAAATTGGCCCAAAACAGCTGTCAGTAGTCGTGGAATTGACAAATTCACAGTTCCAGGAAGACAGAATAAATAAAACATTTCTCAGAAAAATAAAAATAATGCTAAGGAAATTTCCTAAAGTTTTTTGAAAGGATGACCCAAGTTAAATTTTGTCTAAAAGATGGCAGTCTGACAAGATCTACAGGACCCCCCCGAAAAAACACTGGACTAGAGCAAAGACATATATATGAGACAGATATATTGTCAAACTGTCATTATAGACTACCTAGAAATGAATAACGCTTAAGACACTGAGCAAGAAAACAGATAATTGGGATGTGAGGTTAGAAGCCATGTCTGACCAAGGAGCATGTAATATTATCAGAATTCAGTTGCATTAGGAAACAAAAATAAATCTAACATTGAAGGGCCCGGCAAACTCTTCAGAGATCACATGTAGCACAAGATGTGTCTGTCATTACAGGCAGGGTGGTCTCCAGCAGGTGAAAACTCAAGGGCCTTTCAGATGATCACACTATCACTGAGAAGAAGGCGCTAGTCCCTGGCAGTGAGGATTTTAACCAGATTTCAGGGGAAACTCCAGGATTGTTGAAATCCATCGATAAAGACCACAAGGAAAAACATGTAGTTAAAAATAAAGTTAGGTTTATGTAGCTTGCTCCAGCAAAGAAGAACATAACATTAAAGCAAACGCACAAACAAAAACTATGGGAATATCTCAATAAGAGGAATAGGCAGGGACTTTTTTATAGGATTTTGATTTATGACTGATGATATTAAGTGAGGATTAAGAAATTAGGGGGCTGGTTGTGGATTATATGCTGTCAGAAAGTAAGGTCAAATCAGCATTTAAATATCTTAATTTTCATCTAGGAAAGAGGATTAAGGTTAGGCTAGAGTTGACATTGCTAAGAAAGCAGCAATCCATCCAGGTTAGTCAGAGAATAAGGCTGTTGAGGGGGCCAGTCCCCTGGCCTAGTGGTTAAGTCCTGTGCACTCCGCTTCAGCGGCCCGGGTTCATTGTTTGGATCCTGTGTGTGGACCTACACCACTCATCAGCCATGCTGTGGCAGGGACCCACATACAAAATAGAGGAAGATTGGCACAGATGTTGGCTCAGGGCTAATCTTCCTCAAGAAAAAACAGAGGAAGATTGGCAACAGATGTTAGCTTAGAGTGAATCTTCCTCACCAAAAAAAAAAAAAAAGAAAAAGCTGTTGACTCATTTTTTTGGTTGCAGAGAAGTCTTGTCTCTGTCTTGTTCTAAATATGATCATGATGTGTACTTGCCTGTCCTTGTCTGAGCATATTAAATATTAAATTAGGGCCATCACTAGATTGTTATAAATTTGAAGTGTTAATTGTAATACCCAAGATAACCAGTGGGACTATAACAAAAAATAACAAATAACAAAATACACAGAAAAGGAAAAAAGAAGAAAGTCAAAACAGTACCCTAGAAAGGCAATTAGACACAAAAGAATACGTAATGGAGGAAATGATGAAAAAAATTATTATAAGACACGTAGAACCCAAATAGCAAAATGGCAGAAATTAGTCCTTCCTTAACAGTAATTTCTTTTAATGCAAATGGATTAAACTCTCCAAACTCTTAAAAGGGAGAAATTGGCAGAGGGATAAACAAACAAACAAGCATAATCCAACTACTTGAACTATTTGCTGTCTACAAGAGACTCGCTTTAAATCCAAGGATACAAGTAGGTTAAAAGTGAAAGAATGTAGGAGCCGGCCCGGTGGCACAAGCTGTTAAGTGCATGCGCTCCGCTGTGGCGGCCCAGGGTTCGCTGGCCCGGATCCCGGGCGCGCACTGACGCACTACTTGTCAAGCCATGCTGTGGCGGCGTCTTATATAAAGTAGAGGAAGATGGGCATGGATGTTAGCCCAGGGCCAGTCTTCCTCAGCAAAAGGAGGAGGATTGGCAGATGTTAGCTCAGGGCCAATCTTCCTCACAAAAAAAAAAAAAAAGAGAAAGAAAGAAAAGTGAAAGAATGTAAAGATATTCCATTAAAATAGAAACTGAAAGAAAGTTCAAGTGACAATGCTAATAATAGGTAAAATAGACTTTAAATAAAAATTGTTACCAGTGGCAAAAAAGATATCGTATTAGTAAAAGTGTCACTTCATGAATAGGATATAATAATTATAAACATTTACAGAAATAGCAACAGAACCCAAAGTATATGAAGCAAAATCTACAGGGAGAAATAGACAGTTCTACAATAATAGTTGAAGATTTTAATACTCTCCCTTTCAATAATGGATGTAACAACTAAGAGAAGATCAGTAACCAAGTAGTAGAAGACTTGAACAACACTATAGATCAATTAGATCTAATAGACGTATAGAGAATACTGCACTCAATAAGAGCAGAATATTCATTCTTCTCAAGTGCAGATGGAACATTCTTCAAGTTAGAGCATATGTTAGGTCACAAGACAAATATCAATACATTTTAAAAGGCTGAAATTATTCCAAATATCTTCTTTGACTACAATAGAATGAAATAGAAATCAAAAGGAGAAGGAAAACTGGACAGTTTACAATATGTGGAAATTAAACAACACAATCTTAAACAACAATATCTCAAGGAAGAAATCACAAGTCAAATTAGAAAATACTTATGGTCAAATGAAAATACCAAAAAATTTTATACCAAATTGGTACACAATTGTACACCAACAAATAGCGTAACATAGATGAAATGGACAAATTCCTAGAAACTCACAAACTACCAAAACTGAATCATGAAGAAATAGAAAATATGAACAGACCTACAACAAAGGGATGGAATCAATAATCAAAAACCTCCCAGCAAATAAAACCCCAAGCCCAGACAACTTCACTGCAGAACTCTACCAAACAGTCAAAGAATTAATATCAAATCTTTACAAACTCTTCCAAAAAACAGAAGAGTCAAGAATACTTCCCAGCTCATTCTATAAGGCCAGTATTACATTGATTCCAACACCAGACGAAGACATTACACAAAAAAGAAAATTATAGACCAATAACTTTTACTAATGTAGATGGAAAAATTCTCAACAAAATGCTAGCTACTAAAACCCAGCAGCTTATTAAAAGGATTATATACCAAGACCAAGTAGTGTATAATTTATGCTAGAAATGCAAAGTTTGTTCAACATGTGAAAATCAATGTAATACGACATTTTAATAGAAGGAAGGGAAAAAAACCACTTGATCACTTCAATTATGCAGAAAAAGCATTCAATAAAATTCAACACCTTTTCTTGACAAAAAACACTCAGAAAACTAGGAATAAAAGGAATTTCCTCAACATGAAAAAGAATATTATTGAAAAACTCACAGTTAACATTATACCCAGTGTTGAAAGGCTAGAAACTTCCCCTCTGAGGTCAGGAAAAGACAGGGATGCTCACTTTGCCACTTCTATTCTAGCCAGGGAAAACAGACAAGAAAAAAAAAAAAGCCGTCTATACTGGAAAAGAAGTAAACTACCTATTTGCGGATGACACGATCTTATATATAGAAAATCTACAGGAATCCACATACACACACACACAAACTGTTATAGCTTATAATTAAATTCATAAAAGTTGCATGATAACCAGATCAACACACAAAAATTAGTTGTATTTCTATACACTAATAATGAACAATTTGAAATGAAAATTAAGAAAACTATTCAATTTGCAGTAGTATCAAAAAGAACAAAATAATTTTAATAAAGGAGGTGCAAGATTTGTACACTGAAAAATATGAAACATGGCTGAAAGAAATCAAATAAAATCTATATAAATGAAAAGATATCCCATGTCCATGAATAAAAGAGTTAATATTAAGTTGCAACACACCCAAAGCAATCTACAGATTCATTGTAATTTCCATCAAAATCTCAATGGTATATTTGATGAAAAATTCATCCTAAATTTCACATGGAATTGGAAGATACCAGGTATAGCCAAAACAATCTTGAAAAGAAGGAACAAAATAGGAAGAAATATATTTCCCTGTTTCAAAACTTACTACAAAGAAGTGGTCATCAGACACTGTGGTATTGGGATAAGGATAAACATATAGATCCATATATAGATATATAGGAATAGAATTGAGAATCCAGAAATAAACCCACCCATCTGTAGTCAATTGATTTTCGAACTAGTCAATGAGGAAAGAAGAGTGCTTTTGACAACTGAATAGCCATATACAAAAAACATGAAGTTGGATTCTTACCTCACACCATATTAAAAAATTAACACAAAATGGGTCAAATATGTATATATAAGAGCTTTTTAATTTTTGATGTTATATTGTAAGTGCATATATATTTGCTATTAGTATATGTTAGAGTTATTCTTAATTATGAAATATAAATCTTTAATTCAAGTAATGCTTTTCTTTCAAATAGCTATTCCTGATTTTTATTGAATAATATTTCCATGAGACATATATTTCCATGTTTTTATTATTAAAATGTCTATATCCTTGCAAGTGTATCATTTGTAATGTGCGTATAGTTAAGAGGTTTTTTTTTTCACAGTCTGATATCTGTTTTTTAAATGTGTATGGGTTTCTAGATTATTACACAACAAGATATCATCGAAATTTTAAAATATAACAAAGCCTTTTCAATCATGTTTTTTGTTTTTAGTATACTATATAATATTGCTTTCCAATGGCTAGTATTCTGAGTGTGAACACCTTGAATGATCAGGATACATATATATATTTATTTATAAACAGAAAAATAAATAGGATACGTACATATGCATGTGTATGTATATATATCTATATAGAGAGAGACTCAAACATGAATGAGTTTATTTATTTTACAAATAAATTAACCTTGAAAGAATAATGGTCAAGATAAAAAACAAACTACTTGCTTTCATGTCAATTTAAAACCAAGAAGTCCAGATTTCAAATTCAGCATTTATTTTAGTACTTCTGTCCATTTCAGCTCATTGTTATGGAAATGAGAGAGAGAGAAACTTCATATGTATGATCGAGCAAGTTAAATTTGGAGTCATTGCAATATATAATATGCATTTGAATTTGTATTAAGATTTACCCTCTCAAGGAAATGAAGAACATAAAAATAATATTACAGGACTGCTATCATGCGGTTTATTCATTATGAAGCATGTTAAAAGGACCAGAAGGATGAAATTATCTTAGAACAACAAAAAAAAGGTAACATTGCCAATAGTAGTTGAATGTATATTTTATGTCAGGTTGAAATGTTATAGAACCATAATGTCCATTGAAAGGGTTTACATTTATGTATTTTCCAATCATTATCTTTCTTTCATATATATTAGTATATCTATATTCTTTAATATATAAAAAAAGTGAATCATATACAAATACAGTGTACATTTCCATTCATAATTAAAGTATTTGAAACTTACTTTAATAACTTGGGTTCTAGATTTCCAGGCTACTCTTGGGGCACATCCTCACTTTCATATTGTCCAAATGTATTTTTAAAAATCATAAGAGGTAAATATTTCTATTTAAAATAAATAGAAACGTATTTTCTTAGTGATTTTCGTGGACCACCAGAATGCTGCTACTATCCAAAAACGTTGAAACAGTTCTCACCTGATGACCAAGTCCATTTAAAATTACAAAAGTCGAAATCAAGTTATTTTGAATTTATAATTTTCTTGGTTTTATAATTTTGTCATTTTTTTCTCTCAAATATTTCTGTTGCAATCACAAAACCAACGACTTTATCCGCAAAGACTTTTGATTTCATTTTTCAACAATAAAAATGTATCTAAGTAATTTTGTTTAATATATTTCATTATTTATATACTATTGTACTTTCTGTATTTCTGCTTTCATTTATTTTCATACTCATTTCATGAGAAACTAATTGCACTATTATTGTCTGCGAGACTCATAACTATAACTACAGATTTTTAGTCATATATATTATTATTTAAATTTTATTTTTATTCTTCTCTGATTAATTTTGGGTCTACTGGAAAGACCTAAGCTTCTCTGCCTTATTTTCTTTAACTGTACTAGACGTTAAAATACCCTCTTGAATTTTCATGAAACTTCAATAAAATAGTATGTAAAAATGTTTTTAAGAATGTCTAATTTTGTGAATACAATAATGTAATAGTAATAATGTGAATAATCAAAGAAAATAGAAATCTTTCAAATGAGAAATAAGTTATGCTTGAGTTCATCCTTAACAGAGTTTAAGTTGTTGTAAACTTAAAAACATTGATCTTTTTTCTTTTATCATTCTGTTATTTTTCCTTTATGTTAATAATTGTTATATCAAGTAATAAACTTGCATATAAAGACAAATTTTAAATCTGAATTTTTATTATTAATTCTACCGTAATATTATCTATCAATAGTTTGTATGTATAATTTAATAAATCTTACAATTAAAAATCTAAAAAAGAATTCTGTGTACCCATAGCTTGAAGATTTGGCAGTTCTCCATTTTTTCCCTAGGAGAGTAACTGTTACAAGTACAATGATCAGAACACAGAGAATAATAAAATAACAAGAAATACAATTAACCATTTCCTAGTTTTTTGATGGAGAGCATTCTCACTGCAGTAAATATCTAGGAAAGAAAACAGTAGATATTAAAGAGCAATGAACAAGAACATTAATATTACTACATGTCATTCTGATTATCAAAATAAATTTGTTTATATTTTAAACTATTTTGTAACTATATAATATGCATTTTAGATATGAAAAGGATCCAATCATAGTATGAAAGCACACCCCCCCTTTGACACAGGTACAAAACTGTATATAAAAGGTAGGATTTTCTTAGGGATTCTCTAAACCCCTTTCCTTGCTCTTTTATAGAGATACTGCTCTTATTATGAAAACTGCAATTGCCCACTTCCTTGCAAATATTTAGTATTATGAGGCTTTTTAACTTTTGAATATTGTGATGGGAATTAGGTGATGATTTATTAATTTGTATTTCCTTGATTACTAATGATATTAAGTGCCATTTCGTGTGCTTATTGGACATTCCTTTTTCTTCCAGAATTTATAAATATCTTCTACAAAATAGTAACAAAAAGATAAACACAATAAAAAGATTGGCAAATGTTTTGATATGCTAATCCGAAAAAAAATGAATATCCTATAAGTACATGAAAAGGTGCTCGGTTTAGAGGTCTTGTCCAACTCCTGCTAGATTTATTCTTTAGGTATTTGACGCTCTCTATAGCCAATATAAATGACATGGATTTTCAATCTTTTTTATTTTAATTTTATTATCCAACTTTGTGATTATTTTTATAAGGAAATATAACTTTTTAAGTTTACCTTCTATATTGTGATCTTGCTAATTTTATTAGTTCTAGTAGTTGCTTTGTAGTTTCCTTAGGATTTTCTATTTACACAACTACATTATTAGCAAAAAAGGTCAATTTTATTTTTTTCCTCATAATTTTGACGCTTCCTTCCTTTCTTCTCTTTCCCTCCCCTTCTTCCTTCCTTCCAGCCATCCATCTGTCCATCCGTCCACCCAACCTTCTGACCATTCACTTGTTTGTCCTTCCCTCCTCTGTCCTTCCATCCTTCTTTCCTCCCATTTCTCCAACTTCTCTTCTTTGTCTTTATTCTTCTTCCTTTATCTTTGACTCTCCATTTGTCCATTTTTCTTCTGTCCATCCATGTATCCCATCTATCTGTCCTTTTTTATGCTCATCCATCTATCTGTCCTCTGTTCAATCTCTCTCGTTTACCTGTTCTCACTCTCTTGGGTTTGTTTCATCCACAGGCTTGCTCATCCCCCTACTTACACAATCACTCCTTCCCTCACTCTCATTTACGGGTCACTTGTGAATGATTGTCCTAGGACAACCGCTGCTGGAGCCCAGGTGAGCATGGGGGCTTCTCCCACCCTGTGGTGGGCTTTGTCCCTCCCCGATGACTGCTCTTTTCACAGCTCCCAAGCCATCCACCACATTCCCACCTACTTCATCATAACCTGTGCAACCAGAAGCCACCACAGGTATCTGGGGGCCCCTTTTCCTTCCCAAGAGAAACTCTCCAGCCTCACACCTCCACCAGCTAATTGTAACACAGGAGCTGGGAAGCCAGAGTGTAAAAATTCTGGTTTTAGGGCAATCATGCTGATCACCAAGGGTATACCAACAATTCAATCTGATGCCAGCCCTCAGAGAGCCCCTAGCCTTGTGAAATTAACAGGCCATTATAATGCAATATGGGATGTTTTGGGGAGAGGCACTGGCATAATTTGGAGGGGAAGACTTTTCTGGAGAAAGTTTCCCCTGAATGGACTCTTTAAGAATGAGTGGAGCAATCCAGGCAAACAGTGGATGAAGAGTTTTCCTGGCAGAGGGAGTTCCTTGAGCAAAGGCTCAGTGGCCATAAACATCATGAAGTATGGGGAGAATTGAGAGAAATTTGGTCAGCATGAAGCATAAAGCCTAACCTGGAGTAGATGGATAAATGAAACTGAAAGGTCAGCAGGGGCCAGATTGAAAAGGGCCTTGAGTGCCCAGTCAAGAAGCTTTAACTTAACACTGAAGGCCATAGGGAGCCATGGGCAGTACTAGAGCAGTGGGAGCCCTAGTGAGATTTTTATTTCAGAAAGAATCTTCCAGTATTCAATTTAGAGAACATCCTTTAGACAGAGCATCCAGTGAGCCTGCTGGGATGTTGGTCCAGGTGAAAGAAGATAAGACCTGAGCTGGGAGAGGGATTGAGAGAGGGAACACATGTGAGGACCATTCTGCAAGTGGAATTGGTGTTACTGTGAGAGAGAAGGAGCTGAACAGATATGCTGGTTTGGGTGACCACATTGGTGGGTAGTGATACACTTGGAGAGAGGACAACAGATTGTAATGAATGCAAGACTGATCTGGTCTCAGGCCAGCTCTCAGTGATAGCCATCTCTCTCTGTCTGTTCTTTCAGCTATGGGGCACCATCTGAAGATCCTCACACTCAACTTCACCATCTCCAACCTCCAGTATTCAACAGACATGAGCAACAGCTCATCACATTCAACTCCACCAAGAGGGTCTTGCACAGCCTGGTGAGATCCTGGTCCCAGCAACTCCTGGTGGGATAAATCCCATCCAGCCCCTCTCCCAACCCCTGTCTCTTCTACTCATCCTCCTCTTCCTTCCCCTGCAGCTTGGATCCATGTTCAAGAAGAGCAGCCTGGGCCCTTCTACTCAAATTGCAGACTGATCTCTCTCAGGTAAGACCCTTTCTTGAGTATTTGCCAGTAATGACCTTTTTGGGGGGTCACCGCTTTCTCAGTCTTCCCACTGACCTCCCATTTACTCCTCCATCTTTCTGGCCCCCACCCCCAAAGTTTTCAAGACCTCTCTCTAGAGTCCCATATCCGTCTCTTCTCTGGCTTGAGATGGATGGGGCAGCAACCAGTATGGCTGCTGTCTGCACCTAACAGCCTGAACCCATGGGCTGCCAGCTGAAGAGAGAGTGGCTTTGTTGGGAGCTGAACCTGCTGACCCATGGTGCCCTCAGATGGGCCTCTACACCCTGGTAAGGACAGCTTCTTCGTCAATAGTGAGTGGTCGTGCTGAACTTGGATTTACAGTGATCATTGCTTGTCCTTGTTCTATTTTATTTCCTCTTTAACAAGTCAGCCTAAGTTCTGGTTGGGGAACACCCTCCTCAAACCTCCATGGGGAAGGTCTCTCCTGTTATTTCAGGTAAATAGCATGAAATCCTTTGACCAAATTAATGTAATGAATTTTAATGCAAAAACAAAATGTCTGACCCACGCAATCTCTTTGGCAGGGGTTTTATGAAGGTTCCTCTATGCCAATGATTCTACCCCCCAGGAGACACTTGTCAAAATCTGGAGACATTTTGTAATTGTCACAACTTGGGGAGGATGCTACCGACATCCGGTGGATAGAGCCCAGGGATGTTGCTAATATCTCCAATGTACATGAGAACCACCCCCTCACACCAAGAATTATACAGCCCCAAATGTCAATAGTTCTAAGGGTAAAAATCCCTGCTGTATATGATCCCACAGTTCCTAGATGGGTACCAGATCAACATTTATCACACTTTACCACAATTACTTGTTTAATTATCCAAATGTCCCCTTATACTTTGAGCTCCACGACATTAGGGTTTGTCTAGGGAGGCACTGTATCCTCAGTTCTTAATATGTCAGTACATTCTAGTACTGAATGAATGAGTGAATGAATGAATAAATGAGAGATAAGTATCTTAGCTTCCTATATTTGGGGATCTGCTGCAGCTCACATTCATTAATTCATCAAACACATACCTGTGACCATTCTGTCCTAAGCCATGTGCTGGGTACGGAGAGAGAAGACACAGATTCTGTCCCTGAAAAACTCACAGCCAAATGAACTAAAGATTACTTAGCGACACAATAAAGGCAGGGACATGAATTACCAGGGTGCCATGGGAGTGCAGAGGAGTGGGGAGTCAAGGATTGGCTTCCTGGAAGAGGAAAATATGCACCTCACACTGAGTTAGGCACTGGTACATAATGGTGAACAAGATAGACGAGTCCCTTTTCCAGGAACAGAAGAGTGTGGAAGAGCATTCCGAGAAGCAGGAACTGCATCAGCACAAGCAGAAAAGCTCTGCTCAGGAGAATCCTTGTAAAACTCCAATATTCTCCCTTTTTAGGGTGACTTTCCATTTGGGAGCCCCTGCAGGTCCCAGCGTGTGGGCCTGATTTTGGCTGATTCTGACAGTAGGCAGGGGCCCCCTGGGTAATCGTGCCTCCATGCTAAAAGCTAAGAGTCTCCACCTGTCTTTTCTTCCTCTTGGTGGCTCCAGGCTGTGCAACCCAGAGTTTATATATCCAGAGCGAGTACAAGCTAAATTTCTGCACCATCAACTGGAACCTCAGAAACCCAGAGCCCTTATCTTCAGAGTATACTGCCCTGCTGAGGAACATCCAGGACAAGGTTGGGGTCTCTCTTCCTCTTCTCATCTCTCCTTGTCCTGGGGGCCCCTCTCATTCCTCCATCTGACTTACATCTATTAAGTGCTTGTTTCAACCCTTCACTTTCCCTACGTACTCTGAGTTCTCTCAGTTTCCAGAGGCAGTGCCCTAGCTGCCTTTCCCATTTCTCAGATGGGTAAACTGAGGCTCAGAAAGGGAAGCAATGTGTCTAAGGTCATCCAGTGAGTCAGGAGCAGAGCCAGGATTTGAACTCAGGTATCTCTTGCTCCAAGGCCTGTGTTCTTTCATTGGCTCCAGTGCCCCCTCCAGCCCCAAGAGGTCTCCATCTCACCCACTCTCCCTACCCTTTCTTCAAGGTCACCAAGCTCTACAGAGGCAGCCAGCTACAAGACATATTCCACTTCTACCTGGTCACTGACTTGATGTAAGTTGAAGAGTTTGGAAGCGTTGACTGAACTGAAAGCTGGTGGCTCTGAGCTCCTGTGGCATATCCTTGATCTGGAAGTCACTGACATCATGGCCATTCTCCCCTGCATTCTTAGCTGATCCTACCGTCTCCTTCCATAGGTCTTCAGGCATTGGAAAAGCATTAACCTCATGGGGCCACCAACCCCCAGCCTCCACCTCCTCCTCTTCTGGATACTCTCAACAAATATCAGCTCAATAATAACATTTACCATGGCCAGCCTCCCTGCTGAGGACTTTCATGCATGATCATCTCATTTAATTCTCACAACAGCACCATGAGGCCGAAACAATGATCATCCTCATGGTTCAGATGGGAAAACTGAGGTTCAGAGTAGTGAAGTGAACAGCCAGAGAATTGCCCATAGGTTTGAACCCAGGTCTCTGAAGGATGGGTGGAGGAACTAGGATATCTATACTGGGGAAGAGGAGGATCATGGGACACAATGCTGGCTTTGAACATTTATAAACTTCAGTTCCTTTGTCTTTAACATGGGGATAATTATAATAATACCTTCCACTAGAGTGATGATTAGGGAATGTGTAAGTCATATCTTAGAGATGCTCAGTAGATGTTCATTATTGTTTCTGTTATTACTTCTATTCCCAATTCCTTGAAGCCTTCCCTTTTTGGTCAGGGTCTCTTCTCTAACCTGGGAGAAAAGGCTGCCAGATAATCTCTCATGTCTTGCCCCTATGTCTTTGGCTATATAAAGCAGAAACTCAGGAGACACTGCTGATGTTGGGTGCTGGCTGAATCTTGTGGTCTCTGTCTCTAGGCTGGGGCACCTGTTGGTCACTATTGAGGCACTGTTCTCCTCCAATCTGGCCCCCTGCATGGTGAAGCAAGTCTTTCTAGACAAGACCCTGAACACCTCATCCCACTGGCTGGGCACTACCTAACCGTTCGCAGTCATGCATGTGACAGGTAAGAAATGGTTTCATGGCTTGAAGAGGTGGGGCTGTAAGGAAGTATGGGTCTTCTCCACAGCAGTGAAATAGATGGAGATCTGGAGGTAAAAGGGGGCTTTCTGTAAGACCATATTGATGATCCATGGCAGTGGGTCATCCAACAGAAGGCAAGAAGAGAACACGCAGCAATTGCACCCAAGAGAGTGGTTATTTTTACATGTAAATTTTTCCAGCCTAAAATGTGGAGGATCTTGAGTTGTCTTCTTAGTTATGAGTCATGCATTGATTGATTGGTTGATTCATTCATTCATTCAACAAATACTTAATGAAAGTAAGTAGGCAATGATGGTACATTGTGATGATTTCTATAATCAGGGAATTTCAAGAGCCTGTGGGAACCTTAAGGAGGGACACACAGCACTTGCTTAGAAAGTTTTTTGGAGGAAGTGATGAAAAAACTGATATGTGATGGAGAACAGAGCCTAGCAAGGGGGAAGAGATGGGGAGTTGTGCTACATGTGTCTATAACTTAGAAGATAGAAAAATCATGGCATATTAGGGGAACCTTTAAGAAATTTGGTGTGGCTAAAGCATACACTTTCACATGGGAGAGGTCACAGTTGAGGCTAATGATGTGGGCTGGGACTTTGCTGGGCACTGGAATGGTTTGAATACAAACACGACACACTCAGAGTTCTGCTTTATAAATCTCATCCTCTAAGTGCTGTTTGGAGAATGGATTGGGAAGGGGAAGAAGACTAGTGGCAGGAAGACCCATTAGGAACCTAGGTCAGCAAATGTGTGTGACAGATGCCCACTGGGGTGCTCAGCACCTTCATTTGCTGAGTATGCCCCAAAGAGGCTTAATCTCCTCTTCCCCACATCCTAGTGAACTCTCATAATGCTTGGTGGAGAGTTAAACAGGTAGACACATGAATGAATTCAAGGTAGACATGCAGATGGAGGGTCTTCGGTAGCCCACCTTTAAAACTCACATTGCCAGGAATAAGCAGAGTGGCTGGAATGTCGTCTTTATTAATAGCTTCTCCTGATATAGTATTTTTATACTTTCTTTTTATTCTGGGAGTGGAGCCATCAGCTCATCTACTGACAAACAAACCAACAAGCAGTCTCAGCCTCCAGCACTTCCAGCTGAATCTCTGTCTCCAACCTACTCTATACCCAGGATATACCCCAGCCAGGCACCACCAAATACCAGCAGAACAAGAGAAGTATTGAGGAAGCAGTTAGAATGGGGTTGTATGTCTACTCTGTTCCCATGTAGAAACTGACCTATGGACACTGGGTAATCAGAGGGTGACTTTTCATAACCAATTCATGAAGACAGGTTCTTATTCCCATTTTGCACATTAAGAAATAGGCACAGAGAAGTTGTGCAGCTGGCTCAGGGTCACATAGTTAAGTCACCCTGGAACAAGATGTCCTTTGGTACATATACCTGGTCTAGTGTTTGTTGAGACAAGAAAAAATAGATGTGGGAGTGCACTCAGTGGCTGAAAATTCTCTGAGGCCACTGAGCCTGGGATTCTGATCTAGGAAATATTTCCCTGATTCAGCTCAACTGCTCTTCTGAAACAGCAGCATCAAGAGTTATTTTTCTGACTGTCAAAGTTTAACATTCAGGTGAGTTCTAACTCAGGACCTAATCACTCTGAAAGTTCTCCTTTAAGTAAAAGTGTCCCCATGCCATAGTCTCTTAGTTCCTAGATGTTATGGAAGAGAGCCCTAGGAATGTAGAACTGTTACCTAAAACCCAACTTGTTCCTAAACCGGTGAGCCCAGCTGGTTTAGAAACTCAAGAGAGTTTGTGTAAAGTCAGAAGACATGGAGTTGCCTGGTGCTGGGATCCACGGAATATGGAGCATAGAAACCATGCCTTAAGAAATCAACTACTGAAGTCAGGATCCATGGAAGTTAAGGGGCTAAAACCAGTTGACTTAGAATCTATCAGTCTAACTATGCTGTGTAATAGTGTAGTCACTAACCACATGAGGCAATTTAAGTTTTTATACACCTATTGGGGTACGATTCATATACCGTGTGTGTCTGAGTGTATGTTTATTTCTTAGGATTTTCTGTATACGATATCATTTCACTGGCAAAAAGAAATAGTTTTACATCTTTCTTTCCAATTTGTATGCCTTTTATTTCTTTTTATTGCATAATTGCCCTCATTAGAACCTCTAGTACAATGTGATTAACATATGAGATGAGGGCGGACATCATTGTCTTGTCCCTAGTCTCAAGGGAAATTTTTCAGTCTTTCACCATTGAGTACAATGTTTGCTGTGGGTTTTTCAAAAATGCTATTTATCAGGTTGGCAAAGTTTCTTTCTATTCCTAATTTGTTGAATATTTTCCTTTTTAATTATGAAGGATGAAGATAAATTCTGCTCCACCATCTTGTAACACCTCCTCCTTTATGAGTATGATTTTATCCTCTTTTTGTCCTTGTCACTCTCAACTGCACAAATCCTGGTACTCCCTCTCAGGACACGTGATCTCCAGTCTTTTTCTAAATCCCAAATCCCACCGTTCTTCTGTGTTAATTGACTCTTCATTTGGTTAACCCATTAACTACTTGTTGTTTATAGCTCCTTTAGAGCTTAAATCAATAGTGAAATTATCTTGCACCCCACTCTTAGCAACTCACTCCCGTATTCTAGATGTTCCCATCAACCCAAATGACTCAAAAATAAATAATTCAGAAAACATATTCACCCACCACAAATTCCTGACTTCCAATTTTTACTCAAACACTCATACAATAGATATTTGTTCCTAAAGATGGGAAGTGATGCCAGATCACCATATCTTCACCTTAATTTCTTTTCTCTTATTCCTATCAATCCTGGATTTTATGGTCTATGATATGAATAATTCCCTAGGAATAATCCAAAATTCCTTACTTCTCATAACATCTGCCTTGTAACACTTCAAACCCAGAAGATCCCGATTATCTGCCATGCCTTAGCTACTGCTGGTCTTATGATAACTGCAAAGAAAAGCACACAAGATGCTATTTTGGTACCACTGTAAATGCAAAATCATCTGCATCAACTGGGAAGCATCCATAGTCCCAGGAAAAGCCCAAGGAGGAGCCCCTAAGAGGAGCCCCAGGAGGAAATTTTACTTTCTTTTTATGTGTTGGCGTATTTACTCCTTGATTTTCCACAAAGCTCGTTTCAAATATTCTCCACATTTCTTTTTCCTTTTTACACGTTCACAGGCCCTTACCTTGCCTGATATTTCACAGAGAAATTGCTCTCTCTACTCCATCCGCTTAGTTGTGAACCATTGAGAAAAGGTCATCTACATCACGTACCTCTGTGGCCTCACCTCCAACCACCTCCTCAGGCCATCCCCCACTTCCATCTGCCCTCACCATTCTATGCGTGCTTCCCTTGGTAAAGTCACAATGACTCCTTATTAACTAGACCCAATAGGAACTTTGCATTATTCATCTGTTGTGATCTTTAAGTGGAAAACTTTTAAGAAAGTTTGGGACAACTTAGATATGTGAACCTTATTTTACAACTGTGAACATTGTAATTTCTCAATATGGAGAATGTATATCTTAAAAAATTCAACTTTTAAATTGAGATTGTGCTGTAAGTGGAAAGTACAAACTGGATTTGCGGAACCCAGTAAAAAAACAGAATGTAAATTTACCTCATTATTAATTTTGGTATAGATTGCATGCACAAATGATAATATCTTGGTAATAGTAGGGTTAAAATACATTATTAACATTAGTTTCACCTGTTTGTTTTTACTTCTTTAAATATGGCTACTAAAAAAACTTTAAATTTCATGGTATAAAGTGCTTAATGCTACTACTGAACAGCACTAGTCAAGCCATAAGTAAAAATAAAGCCCAGAGAAAGTGGTTAGGAAAATTTTTCCAAAGAAAATGAGTCTACTTTGGCCCACTCTGCAAGATGCAGCAAACACTGTCATACACACACATACACACACACATAAACACACACACAAATGAAACAAACATCATCGTAGATTTCTCAAATGCACTCCTACATAGTTCTAAGTGGACTAATCTCAAGAAAGAAGTCAGAATTCAAGATAACTTACCAGTTAGGAAGATCTAAAACCAGAGACTAAAGTTCAAGATTCAGTTTTGTGAATTTCCCATTGATAGCTTCTGTTATTAATTCAATATGTGAGGGAGACTTTCGAAGAGGGTTGTTTTAAAATTCACTTTTTCTTTACTATGTAAAAATATACAAGATATGTAAAGAATAATTACTCTAGCCAATCAATGAAAAGGAGATGATAGAACACAAAATCATTATCATAAATCACTACTGGATTAGTGAGTCAGTCAGGGAACAGATAACATTGGATTAATTTGGACCTCATTAGGCTGATTCTGATTTCATGACCATTATATTGATTGTATTATGCTAGGACCTATGAAACGTGCCACCTCCCCTACTGTTTAACTACCAACGCCCACTAACCAGACCAGTCCTTGCTGACAAATCCCCTGGCTCCACCCCTTCTGACAACACCTGGAGGATTTTCCGCAAATCCCACTCTGTCACTGCATTCTTTTACTTGCCCCAGGCCAGGGAAACATTTTTTGCAAGGTTCACGCTCTGTCTGCCCAGTTCTGGGGATGACACTTCTCCCCAGAGTGAAGAAAAGGATCAGAGTGCAGACCTTGTGAGCTGCAGCAATTAGCACAAGCACTGGGGTTTGCTAGAGAGAGAAGAGAACCTTTAGTGGGCACAGTTACCAGAGTTCAAGAAGCCCCAGTCATTTCTGGATAGAATCAAAGGAGAGGATGCAAGACAGAGCAGGTATGTTTGGGTGTGATTCTGCTTGGGAATGCCCGTAGGATGACATATGTGACACTGGAAATGCATTCAACAGTGTTGTTCTTTCCTTTATTCATCTTATATCATGGAGTGCTTTCCACATCCATCCAGGTACTAGTCTCCCCTCTGGAGCTTACGGACAGTGTCAGAAGAATTTTAAAATTTTATTTATAATATATAGATACAGCACCTCTGATATGCTAAATATTCCAAGCATTTTTCTTTTCTTTTGGAGGGGGGGAGCCACATTCTTTATTTTTTTTTTTAATGTTTTGTTTATTGCAGTAACTTTGGTTTAGAACATTGTATAAATTTCAGGTGTACATCATTATACTTCTATTTCTGCATAGTCAAGCATTTTTCAAACATTAACTCCTTTAATACTTTCCATGACCTTACAAAGTGGGTATGCTTATCATTATTGCCAACTAACAGACGAAGAAACTAGGGCACCAACAAGGTAAGTAATTTGCCTAATACAAATATCTAGTAAGTAATTGATCTGGAATTTGAACACAAGATGTTGGCTCCATATTCTGTGCTCTTAACCATGATATTTGCTCTGGAAAGGCTTCACAGAATGAAAAATATTTGATCAACTTATCCCTTTTCTTGGTACATCCAATAGCCCCGCTATTGTATCTGTGTCTGAAAAATATAACACCTGCATAGAAACTATTGCACATACTCACCCAAATTCTTCTACTAATATTCCCTGTCTCTGACACTTAAAACAGAGAACATTTCAAAACATTTCTTCCCTAGGCTTGGAGGGCTCTGAGGAAATCTCATTGTTAGTCTAATAAGCCAGGGGCAGACTGAGGGTTGGGTCTCAGGGGAAAGGTGACCTCAGGAGTCACCATTGAATTACAAAATGGATGGGAGGGTCTCAGCAGTAACTGAATTTAGGCTCTGGTGGTGTTTCAACCTGGGTGCTCATTTTCTGACTGTGGGTTTAGGGGCTGGTGCTGCAGTACAGGGAGAGAGGATGGCTCACTGTGTTCTTGGGGAAACCAGACCCATGAAAGAGAGGGAATGGTGGTTTCCTTTCACAATGGACCTGTGGTGGGAAAAATTTGGCCTGGAAGAGACAGTGGTGTGCCTGGAGTAACCATAAGGAGTTGCATCTGCTTCAGCCAAAGCAGACAGCCTTTCCTCATGGACTCAGTTTATCTAAATAGTACCAAGAAACAGGAAATAATTTAATGCTCTTCTGGATATGAGATCTGTGACAGTAGAGACTCTGCCTAGGAGGTTCTGAAAGGCCTCACTGAGGTGATATTTGCTGGGACACAAATGACAAGTGTAATCCACCCCTGCCTATGTCTTGGGAGAGTATGTCAGGGAGAAGTCACCACCGGTGCAGAGACTCACAGGTGGAAGTGAGTTTGACTGGAGGAGGTCAGAAAGGTGGCCAGTGTGGCTGGAGGGAGCCTGAGAAGAAAGGAGGGGAGAGGAAAGGGCAATAGGGCTGGATCGGGAGACCTGGGAGTAGACTGTGTTCTCTGTTCGTCTCTGACAACATTGATCCAAAACCTTGTACATATAAATTATAAATATTTAACATCTCACAGTTTCTGTGGGCCAGGCATCTGGGCACAGCTTAGCTGGGTGCTGCCTCAAGGTTTCTATGAAGCAGGGGCTGCAGTTTCAACTGATGCTCGACTGGGGAAGTATTTGCTCCCAAGTTCACTCACATGGGAGTTGTCAGGATTCAGTTTGGACTGAGAGTCAGAGTTCCTCTCTGTCTGTTGGCTGGACACTCCCTCAGTTCTCTCATATGGAGCCTATTCTCTCCTATAGGGCAACTGGAAACATCAGCGCTTGCTGTCCCAGTTCCAGAGACATGACAGAGAGAGAGAGAGAGATGGAAAGAGAGGGAGAAAGAAAGGGAAGGAACTCAAGAAAGCAAATAAGAGGGAAGTGACAGACGTTTTGTAATTAAAACTTAGACTTGACGTCCCATCACCTTGGCTGTATTCTGTTGTTCAGAAGTCAGTTACTAACCACTTATTGGTTACACAAAGATGTGCACTCCAAGAGGCAGGGAGCACTGGGAACCATTGTGGAGGCTGCCCACTACATAGGCCCATGTGAGGCATTCCGGTTCGATTCTAAGTAAAACAGGAGACCACGGAAAGTTTAATGCCAGTGGTTGACAATATCTCAGCTTCCTCTAATTTCAACTCCTTAAAGGTGCAGACCTGAAAATGAGGACAGAGGGGCAATGAGTTTCCCAAGATCACATGACTGGAACCCAGGCCTGTTTTGAGTGGTATTCCATGCTGTGTCACACTCCTTGTAATTCTTCCATCTCTGAGTTTGTGCATCAGATAATGTGACACAAGCCCACAGGTGCTGTAGTTACTATCTCATATACACCTTACAATGTCCCTAGGAAGCTGTTTCTGGCATCAACCCCACTGTGCAGGTTGGGAGACTGAGGAAGTCCTGAGAGGCACAATGGCTTTTCCAGCACACAGAATTGGTAAGAAAAAAAGAGGTCTGAACTCAGTTCTGTCTCCTCAGAGCTGGGACCCTGGTTTCATTCCTAAGGAGCAATGGGGAGGGCTGTGTTGGATATTTGTGTACAGTTATAGAGATGACATGCGTAAGGAGGGTGAGCAGTCAACAGCCAAGAGGGGGATTTGGGTAGGTCTGTTGGAGAAGTGACCTCACGTCCTTCGTGACAGACCCCAACAGAACTTAGTATTCTGGTCACCAGTCACCCACATTCTAGACACAGCCTCCTATCCAGCTCACTTGACCAAAAACACTCAACAGAGCAGGATGTTCTCGTGTTGTATCAGGACTCTCCGAGGCTCTGGCTTCTGCAAAGCAAGGAGTAAAAGCTTCTTCAGGTCACTGTAGACATTAGCTCAGCCCTCACCTCCAATGCCTCTGGCTGTTTGGCAAGAGGAACCCTAGGGTAACTCCAGGGCAGGTCACTCCAGGGCAGGCCATAACTTTGATCCCACCTGGGCAGCCCCATAATCCTTGACCCTTATTGTGTGTTGGGGGGGTAGAGTGAAGGAAGGTGAGGAAGAGGGGGGACCCACCTTGGGCAGAAGGAGGTTGTTAGCTGTTGGAAGCCTGGTGTCACGTTCATACCCCAGGTCACGGCTGGCAGGATGGGAAGGTGAATGCTGGGGACCAAGCTCCTCTATCCATATGTTAATCCCAAGCCCTCGAGGTGTCATTTCTTTCCCTTCCTGGCTTGAGATCTATAGAGATACCCCTCTGTGCCTGAACTGTGGTGGGAGTTTCCCTCTGTGGCAAGGTCCATGCAGGCCCCTGATACCTCCTGGCCTGGCTATGGGGCACTGTCTTTGCAGGGCTCCACTCAAGAGAGGTTGAGGAGCTGGTGGATGGGTTCAACTACTCCATCAACCTGGACAGAGTGCAGGTGCACAGTCCATCAGCAATGGTCAGGAATGGTCTGAGTTGAGAGTGGGTGCAGAGGAGTCTCTACATCCAGAACCCTGAGATGACTAGGGAGGGCCCAGAATCCAGACTCAAATCCAGGGACTCTCCCAAGACCCTCTCAGAGCTTTCCCACTAGAGTGTCCCACAATCCCACTCCCAAGGTAAACTGGACCTCCACTCCTCCCCATCAGCTGCGTAGGAGGGTAGAAAATCACTCTTTGCATATTTCTGGGAATGTTAGAGAAAAAATTTGTGTTGTTTTCACTTCACACTAGGCCATGAGTACCTTTGAATTTTGACTTTTTCTTAATTTGGGATCTCCATAATAAAACTCCTTTTAATGTTAAACAAAGAAAAATCTATGTCTTTTTTGGAAGTCAATGGGATTTTCATAGAGTGCATATCCCCTGTACACTGTCTCCAAACTGGGGAGGGATGAGGTTCCCCCAGAACATCTCCCTCCATGTCAGGATCACATGAAGCCTCAGGCAGTTTAGAGAGAATTTCATGCAGCCCTGGCTTAGGGGCATTCTCAGTTCTGACCCACATGACCTTGAGCAGCCACATGGCATCCCTAAGCTTCTGTTTTCTCATCTCTATAAAGGGGATGTTCATTGAGGATTCACTGAGATAATGATTTTAATACAAGTTATTAATACAGGGAGGTCTGCTGTTCCTCAGCTAACAAAGTGCCTTGAAGGAACTAATTCTATAATCCTTCCCCTGCCCAAACTCAGATTGTAATTTTAAAACCTAGAACTTTGTTCAGTGTGGGTACTCCTGTCCTTCCTCTTGCATGCATCCCCGAGGGTCTGGGAATTCCTGAGTGAGCTCCAGACCTCAGTCCGCCTGGTGCTTTATGGTGATGCCGCTGACTGTATGTCTCTCAACATCTACCCAGTATGAAGATGAGTCAATCAAGTATCTAAATGAGGCCTGCAGAATTCTGGGCCTCCAGGCAGGCATGATGGAGAATCTGTCAGAGTCCATGGTACTAGCCTGCCAGGGTAGAAACATATTCTACATCACCATCTTCCTGTTCAACTACTCAGCCTTCAATACCACCCAACAGGTCCTGGACCAGCTGTTCACTATGTGAGTGCCTGCCCTCTCTTCAGTACAGTGGTGACTCTGTCCACTGCCATCTGTGTGTCTTGGGAATGTCACCGCATCTCTCTGAGCCTCGGTTTGCTCCTCCCAAAAGTAGGGTGGGAGAGGACCAACTTCATAGGGTTCTCCTAGGAACTAATGGGATCAGCCATGGCAGGTGCTTACCTGGTGCCTTGTTCCGCAGAGAGGGCTACTGGACGTGCTGTGGTTGCTCATGGTCATTATTTCTTTATCCCCTATGAAAAATAGTCTGCCTCATCCATCACAGGGGTGTGGCCTTTCTGAGTTTGGAAAAGCACATGGAAATCATCCTGTCAAGTTTGAGATTCTATCCGGCTGGTCTCGGTCCTTGTCCTTGTCACAGCCAATTAGGGATCTCTGGGGCAGCAGATGGGCCCGAGACCCACTCAGATATCTGGGATGGTTCTAGCTGGAGTTCATTCAACAATGTATATTAAGCACTTACACTTAGGACTTTTTGACACACTTAGCATAACTCAATGAATGAAGCGGACACAATCGCTGGGCCTCAATTCTAGTCTGAGTCAGACAGTCACACTAGACATAATTCTCAGGACCTGTCCACCATACATCACATGTGATGCCCTCATAGACTCCTTTACATCTGGAGGCATCTTCCCATACTCTGACCAGGATGACAGCCCAGAGGACCAACTAAAAAAGTGAGTGGTCTGTGGATTCAGAAGGAGGGCCTCCTGTCTCTACAGAATAGGGTGGGGGCAGAGTATGGGAGCTGTGGCTGGGATGGGCCTGGCAGAACCATGGATGTCACTCATCTTTTGATTCCCATGGGAGGGTTTAGGTGCGGTGGCTTCCACTTCAGGAAGGCAGGAGTCAAAGAGGGCTGTGGAAAGGGTCCCAGGACCCCTGGGAACCAGAGGAGAGGCTGAGCTGGGTTGTCCCCTAGAGACCCAACGCTACCAAAGTCCCATCTCGATCTGCCTCTCCTTCTCCATATCCAGCCCTTCTGACCACCACAAGGGGTCCAGAACAGAGAGTGTGTGAGCAACGTGCTCAAAACCTGCCTCAATTCTTAGCAGTTGCCCAAGTGCGTGGGGGGCTGGGGTGGACTATGTCCAGGCCCTGTGGGAGAAGAGTGTCAGTGGAAAGGAGAGCCACACAGACTGTTCAACCTGCTGAATGACCAGGTCCGCCACTGCCAGGACAGGCACACTAGGGTTGGATGTGGGATGGGGCTCTCTCCTGGAGGGGAAGGGGCAGGCATAAGGGCCCAGACCCAAACAAGGGTTCCTTAGGAAGGAAGTATGGAAAGAAAGGCCAGGCCTCTGACTCTACTGCCCAACTGCCTCCCCACAGTGCCATCTCTTCTATGGTGAGAACCTGGCTGGACCAGGTGCAGGATTTCTGGGACCCCCTGCACTTTCCCTGTTTCAAGTTGAAGCTGGCCTATGTGCATGTCAGCTTGCCTGGCTCATACCTGGAGGGCCATTCCCACCTTCTCCAGGTCCAGCTGGAGCATCTAGAGCCCATTAAGGCAGATCTGGAAGGTGAGGGGACTGCAGTCTGGGAAGCTAATCTGCACTGTGGTTCCCAGGCTAGAGTTCCCTTAAAGGCAGTGGAGTCTTTCCTGTCTTTGGAAAGTCATAGGGAAAGTCAGGTATGTTGGTGAAACTGCCTCTTTATCCTGCTCCAGCAAGCTCCAGAGGCAGAGAAAGGGCTAGCTCCTGAGCTAGAGCCAGTTCCAGCTCTAGCTCTACCACTTGTGCTAGAGCTGGAGCAAGTGTCACCTCCATTAGCCCCTCCAGGGCCTGCCTGAGCACATGCCAGCATCAACTTCAGCTCCAGTTCCAGCTCCAGAGCTGGAGCAAGATTGACCATCGGCTCTAGGGCCACTTCCACCTCCAGCTGAAGAAATCACAACAGATCCGGATCCAGCCCCAGAACCTGCCGGTCTCTGGGCTGTGACCACCAAGAACATGCTGAGGGAGGAGAAGCCTAACCTCTTGGAGTTACCTCCCCAGCTGGTGGCAGAGAAGTTGACTCTGATGGATGTGGTGAGCAGTGGGGTTCTCAGGGAAGGTGGGGCCAGCCCTCCCTGCACCATCAGCTGCAGCAGATCTGCCATTCCCTGATCTGGAATCCAAGGATCTGAGTCCAAATCACAGTTCTCTCACTTACTCACTGTGTGACCTGGACAACTTTCTTAACCCCAAGCCTTTGCCGTCCCTACATGGACAGTAGAGATAAACACTAAGAGCACCTGCTGCACAGAGTCGCTGTGCAGATGAATGAGGGAGAACAGAGAGGAAGTTGGGCAGAGTCTGGCCCTTTGGTGAGAGAGGGGAAGTGCTGCCAGGTCCTTGAGTCACTCACTCATCTGCCCAGGAGGCCTCAACAGCCTCAGCACTTGTTAGGGACCTGATGTGTACTTGATTACATGGGAGACAAACAAACAAAGTCTCTAGTTGTCACTGCCTTGGAAGAGTGTGCATCTGAATGAGGACTTGGACCCAAGGGTGACAGAATGTATGGAAGATGTGCTTTGAGATGGGCAGAGTTCTGGTGCTTGGAGGAAGTGAGACTGGACTGGAAGCAAATGCCACTTCCCTTCCCCACACTATTGTGTCCTGAGTTATTCGGTGTTGGGCATCTTCAGTGGAACTAAACTCAGGGGCTCCCACAAGCCTCAGGCCACATCTTCAGCTTCCTGAGCTCCAGTTGACCAGTGACTCCTTCCTGGGATTGTGGGGGACTGCAGACACCGAGCTGAGGTGTGGCAGGGCTCAGTGACACTCCACATCCTCCCCAAGAGCTGTTTAAGAAGATGATGCCCCGACAGTGCCTGGACTCCATCTGGTCCCAGAAGGACAACAGCAGCAATGAGCACATGGCACTGACCCTCCATGCCAACGTCACACACTTTGACAGTGTGGTCAACTGCATCATCACCCTCTGTCTCAGGGACCCGAGCATGATGGCCCAGGACAGGGCCAGGGTGATGGAATTCTGGATCCAGGTGGCCAAGGTATGTCATGGGAGGGCCCAGGGAATCCCTCTCTGGAGTTTTGGGAACTGCCCCTTCTCCTCTCTCAGCTTTCATAATTGAATTCTGTGGCCTGAGCCCCTGCATGGTATCTAGGTCCCTCCTGCCAGGGGCATGCTGACCTTGAATCCTGGTCCCAGTGGTGGGAAGCTCACTTCCTGTGTGGGATCCTTCCTTGCATTGAGCTAAAATCCACTTCCTTGTGAGTGTTACTCATCAGGGCCCAGGTATAACCTCCCCAGGTTCCCTGAGCATCTCTCTCATCCAGGACAGGAGAAGTCAATCAGGGTACAGAAGCCAGAGGAAGCGGGGCTCCAGCTCCCCCTCACAGCTCACTCTCTTCCCTTCCCCAGGAGTGCCAAGTCCTCAAGAACTTCTCCTCACTGCACGCCATCATCTCTGCTCTGCCAAGCCCCTCAATTCACCACCTGAAGAAGACACGGGGACAAGTTTCTAGGTGGGTAGGCCACTCTCCATCCAAGCACCACCAGGGTTGGCCAGTCACCCCCCAAAGGGCTGGCACTGCCCCCTCAGTCAGCTTGGACCTCCTGGGAAACAGCAGACCCTGGGGACAGGGACGGACCTGGTTGGTAGTTCTCTGAGTCTCTCTGAGACCTTAGGCCAGAGATTCTGCTTCAGGAATCAGTTTCCTTTAATGTTGAATCCTGGCTCAAGCCAAATTGAAGATTTTAAAGTGTTTACTTTACAGCAATGGAACTCTCTGTCCAACTGAAACCAACACTGTTTAAACAGGTCTGCTCAGTAGATATAGGAATGGAGGCCCCAGGTGACAACAGGAGAGCCCCCTCGTCAGTCCCATGGAGACCTCAGGGCTCAGAAGAACCCAGTGAAAACCCTCATCCAAGCTACTTGGATCTTCTGGGTTCTTAAACAAAAGGGATTTTCCCTCAAATCTCCCACATTATTCCCAAGTCTTTCCTTCCTTCCTCCCCTCCCCTCAGAATTGGCTCCCCAAAATTTTAGCAGCTGTGCACCAAGGACCAGTGGGTGAGCAGAAAGCTATCACTGAGGTGAAGTAGAGGCTGTAAATCTGAAGAAGGGGAGGAGGAAAGGGGAGGACCTCTGTCCTAGTCCATTCCCAGGAAGTAGGCCCCCACTGCTCCTTCTGTCTTCACTGCACCTCACAGGGGAGGGCACCCTGCCTGCCCCAGTGATGGGCACCGTGAGATCCCATGGGCCAGGGGACACAGGGGCTGCCCAGCCTTGGGACAAGTGGTGGTCCTGGGACAGATATGTGTGCTTTCTGTGACTCCTCACTCTGCCCCAATGGTGGTCACCTCATTTAGATCAACCCCATTTGGATTCTTACCCAGTTCTCTGTTGGCAATGACATATGCCGACATATAGAATGAGAAGTATCTGGGAAATTCGTGGATTCTTAATAGATCCTTCCTGACCAGATGTTGAAAGTTTCCACAGAAAAGAGGAAGCAAATGTCACCACTCAATGCCCTAGTCACCCCCTACTCTGTCAGTCAGACATGGTACTTGGGGGGGTCCCCCTTCTGAGTGGATGAAGGAAGAGTTCTGCAGGGGACCATCCTGAGGGGTTTCTAGGGAGGTGAGGCCTTTGGCATGGGCTCAGGCCCAGCCTGGGTTCAGAGACTCCTGGGGGCTGGGGCAGGCAGGCATTGTTTCACCAGGCCCCCTGAGACACCCCATCTCTCTCCATCCATGGCATGACCCAGGTGGGACACACCCTAAGAGTCCAGAGAACAGGACTCTGGTCAGTGGTGGGGCTGGGGGTGGGGTGAAGGCAGGAGAACATGGCCTCTGTCTGGGAGCGAGAGTGGCCTCTCGTCTGTGGGCCCCTGAGAAAGTCACTGCCCCTCTGTGGGCCTGTGTCTCCTCCTCTGGGAAATTGAAGGAGATGGTCTGTGGTACAGGCCGCACAGAAGGGTGATGAGGTTCAAGGGAGGATAGGAACGTGTGAAGCTTTGTGCTGGTTCCACCTGGAGGGGTGATGGGAGATCAGTGATGACAGTCAGATGACACTGAGTCCTCAGGAGACCCTGGGAGGCAGGTGGGTTTCTCCTCACACTTTGCAGATGAGGAAACAGGCTTGGGGAGGACAGGGCAGGCCCAAGGTCACACAGGAATGAGTGCGGAAGCTGAGATTGATGTAGAATCGGAACATGCTGGAGGTGGGAGCAGCACCGGCACCAGGTGACTAAAGCCAAATGTCCAGGTTCTGAGGTCAGGGGCATGGGCAGGAGAGCATGGCCTCACTGACCCTGTCCTTGACCCTGGCAGGAGGCAATCTCTGTGTTGGCCAACTCCCTGACGTCTCTACCCCAGCACCTATTTACCTGTTGTGGAAGGGCAATATTTATTTGTTGTTCATAGTAAATGTTAGATTTTAACATTATATTAAAATCCTGTTTCTTTTACAGCCTGGGAGTGGTGGTGTGGTTCTTTGACTGCCTGTGCTCATGTAAATGAGACACAGAATCTCACATACCTCCTCGAATTAAAAAATCTTGCAGGGTCACAGCTTATTGCATGTGGGAGAAGGGAGAAGGGCCAGCCCCCTCTCTAGCTGCTGATGGACGCCCCCAAGTCCCCCTTACTCAGTGGACAGGTTCATTTCAATGTGGTTCACCTGGGTCAGGAGCAGAGTCAGCCCCTCAGAACTCCTGGGATTTATCTTATTTATTTATTCTTTTTCTGTAGTAACAGTGGTTTATAATATTATATAAATTTCAGGTGTACATCGTTATATTTCAATTTCTGTGTAGATTACATCATGTTCACCACCCAAAGACTAATTACAATGCATCACCACACACGTGTGACTAATCACCCCTTTCGCCCTTCCTCCTCTCTTCCCCTCTGGTAACCACCAATCCAATCTCCGTCCTTCTGTGTTTGTTGTTATTGTTGTGTTTTTTTGTTTTTATGAGGAAGATCAGCCTTGAGCTAACATCCATGCCAATCCTCCTTTTTTTGCTGAGGAGGACCGGCCCTGGGCTAACATCCGTGCCCACCTTCCTCCACTATATGGGATGCCACCACAGCATGGCCTGACAAGCAGTGCCTCGGTACACACCCAGGATCCAAACCCGGGCTGCCAGCAGCAGAGCACACACACTTAACCACTACACCATGGAGCCGGCCCCCTGTTTTTGTGGGTTTTTTTGGTGAGGAAGATTAGACCTGAGCTAACATCTGTTGCCAATCTTCCTCTTTTTTGCTGAGGAAGATTGGCCCTGAGCTGACATGTGTGCCCATCTTCCTCTATTTTATGTGTGGGACGCCTGCCACAGCATGGCTTGATAAGCAATGTGTGGGTCCATGCCAGGGATACGAACCTGTGAACTCCAGGACACTGAAGCATAGAGCATGAACCTAAGCACTGTGTCACTGGGTCGGCCCCCTGTTTGTTGTTGTTTTTATCTTCTATTTATAAGTGAGATCATACAGTATTTGACTTTCTCCATCTTACTTATTTAACTTAGCATAATACTCTCAAGGTCTATCCATGTTGTCAAAAATGGCCAGATTTCATATTTTTTTATGGCTGAGTAGTATCCCGTTGTGTATATATACCACATCTTCTTTATCCATCCGTCCCTTGATGGACACCTAAGTTGCTTTAAAGCCTTGGCTATTGTGAATAATGCTTCAATGAACATAGAGGTGCATATATCTGTACGCACTCGTGTTTTCATGTTTTTTGGATAAATACCCAGCAGTGGAATAGCTGGATCTTATGGTAGTTCTATTCTTGATTTTTTGAGGAATCTCCATACTATTTTCTATAGTGGCTGTACCAGTTTGCACTCCCACCAGCAGTGTATGAGAGTTCCGTTTTCTCCACATCCTCTCCAACACTTATTACTTCATGTCTTGTTAAGTATAGCCATTGTAACGGGCATGAGGTGATATTTCATTGCAGTTTTGATTTGCATTTCCCTGATAGTTAATGATGTTGAACATCTTTTCATGTGCCTGAAGACCACCTGTATATCTTCTTTGGAGAAATGTCTGTTCAGATCTTTTGCCCATTTTTAACTGGGTTGTTTTTATTGTTGAGATGTATGTGTTCTTTATATATTTTGGATATTAACCCCTTATCCATTTGGATATTAACCCCTTTGCAAACAACTTCTCCCAATTGTTAGGTTGTCTTTTTGTTTTGTTGATGGTTTCCTTTGCCGCGCAGAAGGTTTTCAGTTTTATGTCGTCCCATTTGTTTAATTTTTCTATTGTTTCCCTTTCCCAGTCAGACATGGTACTTGAAAATATGCTGCTAAAATCAATGTCAAAGAGTGTGCTGCCTATCTTTTCTTCTAGAAGTTTCATGGCTTCAGGTCTTACATTCAAGTCTTTAATCCATTTTGAGTTAATTTTTGTGTATTGTTGTAAGATAATGGTATATTTTCATTTTTTTGCATGTGGCTGTCCAGTTTTCTCAGCACCACTTATTGAAGAGACTTTACTCCGTTGTATATTCTTTGCTCCCTTGTTGAGAATTAGCTGTCCATAAATATGTGGGTGTATCTCTGGGCTCTTTTTGTTTTGTTTTGTTTTGTTTTGTTTTGTTTTGTGAGGAAGATCAGCCCTGAGCTAACATCCATGCTAATCCTCCTCTTTTTGCTGAGGAAGACCAGCTCTGAGTTAACATCTATTGCCAATCCTCCTCCTTTTTTTTCCCCCAAAACCCCAGTAGATAGCTGTATGGTCATAGATGCACATCCTTCTAGTTGCTGTATGTGGGACACGGCCTCAGCATGGCTGGAGAAGCAGTGCATCGGTGCTCGCCTGGGATCCAAACCTGGGCCACCAGTAGCGGAGTGCGCACTTAACCACGAAGCCACGGGGCCGGCCCATCTGGGCTCTTGATTCTGTTCCATTGATCTGTGTGGCTGTTTTTGTGCCAGTACCACGCTCTTTTGATTACTAAAGGCTTGTAGTATATTTTCAAGTCAGGGACAGTGGTGCCTCCAGCTTTGTTCTTTTTTTCTCAGGATTGCTTTGGCTATGCAGGGTCTTTTGTTGTTCCATATAAATTTTAGGATTCTTTGTTCTATTTCTGTGAAAAATGTTGCTGGAACTTTGATAGGGATTGCATTGAGTCTGTAGATTGCTTTAAGAAGTGTGGACATTTTAACTATGTTAATTCTTCCAATCCAAGAGCACAGAATATTTTTCCATTTCTTTCTGTCTTCTTAAATTTCTTTCAACAATATTTTATAGTTTTCAGCGTACAGGTCTTTCACCTCTTTGGTTAAGTTTATTCCTAGGTATTTCATTCTTTTTGTTGCAATTGTAAATGGGATTGTATTCTTAATTTCTCTTTCTGCTACTTCGTTGTTAGTGTATAGAAATGCAACTGATTTTTGTATGTTGATTTTGTACCCTGCAACTTTACCATAATCATTTATTATGTCTAAAATTTTTTGGTGGATTCTTTAGGGTTTTCTATATATAAAATCATGTCATCTGCAAGTAGTGGCAGTTTCACTTCTTCCTTTCCAATTTGGATCTGTTTTATTTCTTTTTCTTGCCTGATTGCCCCGGCTAGGACTTCCAATACTATGCTAAACAAGAATGGTGAAAGTGGGCTTCCCTGTCTGATTCCGGGCTTAGAGGGATAGCGTTCAGTTTTTCACCATTGAGAAAGATATTAGCTGTGGGTTTGTCATATATGGCCTTCATTATCTTGAGGTACTTTCCTTCTATACCCATTTTATTCAGGGTTTTTATCATAAATGGATGCTGTTATCTTGTCAAGTGTTTTCTCTGCATTTATTGAGATGATCATGTGACTTTTATTCTTCATTTTGTTAATGTGGTGTATCACGTTGATTGATTTGCAGATGTTGAACCATCCCTGTGTCCCTGGAATAAGTCCCAGTTGATCATGGTGTATGATCTTTTTAATGTATTGTTGTATTCGATTTGCTAGTATTTTGTTGAGGATTTTTGCATCAATGTTCATCAGTGGTATTGGCCTGTAATATATTTTTTTTGTGTGTTGTCCTTGTCTGCTTGTGGTATCAGGGTAATGTTGGCTTCATAGAATGAGTTAGGACGCTTCCCCTCCTCTTCAATTTTTTGGAGGAGTTTGATAAGGATAGCTATTGTTTTCTTTGAATGTTTGGTAGACTTCACGAGGGAAGCCATCTGGTCCTGGACTTTTATTTTTGGGGAGACTTTTGATTACTGTTTCAATCTCCTTACTGGTGATTGGTCTACTTTCTTCTTGACTCAGTTTTGGAAGGTTGTAAAATTCTAAGAATTTGTCCATTTCTTCTAGATTATCCAATTTGTTGGCATATAGCTTTTTGTAATATTCTCTTATAATCTTTTGTATTTCTGAGATGTCCATTGTAATTTCTCTTCTTTCGTATTTGATATTATTTATTTGAGCCTTCTCTCTTTTTTTCTTGGTGAGTTTAGCTAAAGGTTTGTCAATTTTGTTTATCTTTTTAAAGAACCTGCACTCAGTTTCATTGGTTTTTTTCTATTGTTGTTTTAGTCTCTATTTCATTTATTTCTGCTCTGATTTTTATTATTTCTTTCCTTCTACTGATTTGGGCTTTGTTGGTTCTTCTTTTTCCAATTCCTTTAGGTGCACTGTTATATTGTCTATTAGAGATTTTTCTTGTTTGTTGAGGTAAGCCTGTATTGCTATAAACTTCCCTCTTAGAACCACTTTTGCTGTATCCCATAAATTTTGGCGTCTTGTATTTTCATTTTCATTTGTCTCCAGGTATTTTTTGATTTCTCCTTTGATTTCTTCGTTGACCCAATCATTGTTCAGTAACACTTTGTTTAATCTCCACATATTTGTGGCTTTTCTGATTTTCTTCCTGTAACTGATTTCTAGTTTCATATCATGTGGTCAGAAAAGATGCTTGGTATTATTTCAGTCTTCTTAAATTTATTGACACTTGTATTGTGGACTAGTATGTGATCTATCCTGGAGAATGTTCTATGTGCATTTGAAAAGAATGTGTATTCTGCAGTTTTTGGGTGGAATGTTTTGTATAAATCTACTAAGACCAACTTGTCTAATGTGTCATTTAAGGCCAATATTTCCTTATTATTCTGTTTGTATGATCTATCTATTTGTGTAAGTGGAGTGTTAAAGTCCTCTGCTCTTATTTTGTTGCTATTTCTCCTTTTATGTCTGTTAATAATTGCTTTATATATCTAGGTGCTCCTATGTTGGATGCATAGATATTTACAAGTGTTATATCCTCTTGTTGGATTGTTCCCTTTATCATTACGTAGTGCCCTTCTTTGTTTTTTATTACAGTTTTTGCTTTAAAGTCTATTTTGTCAGGTATAAGTGTTGCTACTCCAGCTTTCTTTTCTTTGCTGTTTGCAGGGAGTACCTTTTTCCATCCCTTCACTTTCAATTTGTGAGTGTTTTTATGTCTGAAGTGTGTCTCTTGTATGCAGCATATATATGGGTCTTGTTTTTTTATCCAGTCAGCCACCATATGCCTTTTGGTTCCAGCATTTAGTCCATTGACATTTAAAGTCGTTAGTGATAAGAATGTACTTATTGCCATTTTGTTACTTTTTTTCTGGGTGTTTTAGTAGTTCTTCTGTGTTCCTTTGTTCTCTTGCTCTCTTCCCTTCTGGCTTGATGGCTTTCTTTAGTATTATGTTTGGGTCCCTTTCAATTAATTTTTTTGTGTATTTATTATAGATTGCTGGTGTGTGATTGCCATGAGGTCCATATATAATAACCTATGTATATAGCAATCTATACTAAGTTGATGGTCTCTTTAGTCTAACCTCTTGCTAAAAGCTCTACTCTTTTACTCCCCTCATCCCACATTTCATATTTTTCATATCATATCTTACCTCTTTTTTTGTGCATGTGTATCCATTACCTTCTGATCATGGAAATAGATAATTTAATACTTTTGTCTTTTGACCTTCATATAAGCTTTATAGTTGGTTGATCTGCTACCTTTATTGTATATTTGCCTTTACCAGTGATTTTATGGCTTTTTATTTTTTGGTAATTTTATTATTCCTATTTGTGGTCTTCTCTTTTCCACTTAATAAGTCCCTTTAGCATTTCTTGTAAAGCTGGTTTCTTGGTGATAAACTCCTTTAACTTTTGCTTGTCTGGAAAACTCTTTATCTCTCCTTCCGTTCTGAATGATAACCTTGCCAGGTAGAGTATTCTTGGCTGTAGGATTTTTCCTTTCAGCACTTTAAATATATCATGCCCCTCCCTTCTAGCCTGTGAGGTTTCTGCTGAGAAGTCAGCTGATAGCCTTATGGGGTTTCCTTTGTATGTAACTTGTTGCCTTTCTCTTGCAGCTTTGAGGATTCTCTCTTTGTCTTTAATGCTTGACATTTTAATTATAATGTGTCTTGGTATTGGTATCTTTGAGTTTATCTTGTTTGGTGCTTTCATGCTTCCTGTACCTGGGTATCTGTTTCCTTCTTTAGGTTAGGAAATTTTTCAGCTATTATTTCTTTAAACAGATTCTCTGCCCTTTGTCTCTCTCTTCTTCTTCTGGCACACCTATAACATGGATGTTACTGTGCTTGATGTTGTCCCAGAGGTCCCTTAGACTGTCTTTTTAATTCTTTTTTCTTTTATCTGTTCAGCTTGGGTGATTTCCTCTAGTCTTTCATCCAGCTTGCTGATCTGTTCTGTATCATCCACTCTGCTATTGAGTCCCTCTAGTGAATTTTTCATTTCCATTATTGCATTCTTCGTTTATGATTCGTTCTTTTTTATATTTTCCAATTCTTTGTTGAAGTTCTCACTGAGTTCATCCATTCTTCTCCCAAGATCAGTGAGCATCCTTATGACTATTTGTTTGGACTCTTTGTCAGGTAGATTTTTTATTTCTGTTTTGTTTAGTTCTTTTTTGGGGGTTTTGTCCTGTTCCCTTACTTGGAACATATTCCTTTGTCTCCTCACTTTGCCTCTTTCTCTGTGCTTATATCTACGTATTAGGTAGGTCAGCTATGTCTCCCAATCTTGGAGAGGAGGCCTTATGTAAGAGATGCCTCATGAGGCCCAGCAGTGTGCTTCCCTCTCGTCACCAGTTCCAAATGTTCCAGGAGTGTCCCCTGTGTGGACTATGTGTGTCCTTCTGTTATGGTAGGGTTGTTCTTGCTGCAGGTGTCTGGAGAGGCTAGGCTGTCCCCATGGATGGCTGGTTGTAATGCTCAGCTGAGTGTGGCTGCTATAGTCTCTTCACTTACTTTATTGGGTGTGGGGAGCCCCAGCACAGTTGGCTATAAGGTCTAATGGCACATTTCTGTTACAGGTTTTCTGTTATATGAGTAAGCCCCCAGCATAGCTGGTTGCTAGGATCAGGGGCTTACAATTGTTGTAGGCCTCTTCCCTGCAAGTCTGTTGTTAGCTCTTTCAGGATTGCAGCTGAGTGTGGCTGGCCCCAGGCATAGGAGCACCCAATTGTTTCAGGCTCTGGAAGGTGGGTCAATCCCCTATGTGGCTTAAGGTTACTCCCAGCTGACCATAAAGCATTGCAGCTAGAAGGTGTGGTTTTCTCTCCAGAAAGGAATTTCTGCGTCTTCCACCTCAGTCAGCTTGTGGTGGGGGCGTCCCTTGTGGTGGGGGTAATTTTTATCCAGTTTTCAGTTTTCTCTCTGGGTAACTGTTCCAAGAGTAGTTGTAAATTCATTGTTTCCAGGGGAGGAGGTGAGTTCAGAGTCCACTTATGCTGCCATCTTGACACCATCCCCAACTCCTGGGATTTAGAGGTTGGAGGTACTTTCACAGGCAGAGCAACAACAGATATATGGGTGTCTTTCAAATAGCACTATCCAGGACAATGTCCTACCCCAGGGCATTGGCTGCCTTTCTGTAACTTTGGGGTAAGAGGGAATATTTTTTGCTTCTTTTGTTGAGATTTCTTCTGACCAGGTATTAAAAACTTGTAGTTTTCTACTTCAATCTCTACATTGCAGCAGTACTAAGTGGGGAAAACAATGTAAAAAGATGAAAACGTGCACGTGGAAAGGACAAGGCCAGAGGAAGGTCATGTGCAGATGGACCAAGAGCAGGCAGGACTTTCTCTTCTCAGGCCCTCTGCAGGGGCTCCATGTTCACCATTTGCCTAGAGTTGAATCCTCTTGGGATCCTGGTCCATGACGTCTGAAGTCCTTTTCCTGCTTGTTTGGTATCCAGGGGAAAGATTTTTGATGCAGATTTTAAGGCTACAATGGAGCTTCATTCCATAAACATCACTACTTCTTGTAAACTAGGATTTCTAGCATCCCTGCACTTCCTCATACAATTCTTTTTAGGGTAGAAATTCCCCAGAAGGTCCTCATCCTCTCTGTCAGGTATGGTGTGGCTCCTTCCTGGCTGAGGCCTGATGGATCACAAATGAGCTCTGGTTTGCCAGGATCAGGGACCATAATCCTGGCCAGTAAATGACCCACCCTCTCCCTTGCTGTCGAGTGTGACTTCCGGGCCTGTGTGGTTCTGAGATCCACGGTCTTGGACAATCCCCAGTTTACACACTCAGTCATGTTGTTACCAATTTTTCCTAAAGGGGCAAATGGGCCTGGGCCTGTAGAGTATGTAGGCCCTGGGATGACTATGTTCTTTTCCCCAGTCTTGTGCTGTGGTTATGCGTTATGGGGATGTGAAACTTCCCTGTTGGGAACTTTGAAAAATGAGGCATGAGAGTGGCTGGGGGTGTCCAGCAGGGGTACGCCATCAAATTGATGATCCTTGGGCCTGCATGGACACAACTTTACCAATTAAAATACTAAAATGCTTCCCATCTGGGTGGTGAATGCACACTGCTCTGAGCTCACCCTGAGTACCAACACTGTGACTATGAGCTAAAGTGTTACAACCTGGCATTTTGAACATCATCCCCTGGAAACACTGTGTAAGACAAGGGCAAGATGAATTTCTTGTTACTTCTTCCCCCTCTTTTCTGATCGCTGCAAGTATCACCCAGGAGGGCCTTTCAGTTCAGCCAGAAGCAGAGTATAAATCATGGTTCCTAGAGCCCAGGCCCTTCCTGACATGGCCCAACCATCTAGGAAAGTGATTTACTAAAGGAAAGTTGGTAAGCTTGTACTTTCCATCCAAAGAGAAAGAGAAGTGCCAGTTTCCAGGGTTAGTCCAGAGCCAAGAGGAAGGCACAGTGCCTGAGGGGTGGCTCCTGAGAGCTGACCCTACATGTAGAAATATTTAATATCTTGTGCCTACCATATGGCAGAAGAGGGACAATTTTTGGCATCTTTGGGCTTCCATTACACAAAAATGCACTGACAGTCACCCAGAAGAGGGCCATGCTTGTAGCATGGGTCACATATGATGCAATATCTTTTTTTACATTCATGAAAATTTAACATATATATACATATATCCATATGTGTGTATAACATATATATGTATACATATGTATAGTATACACACACTCAAGCAATCATAACAGAGTCAGAAAGAAATATAACAATCAAATCCATGTTTTTCAGCTGGTCACCTTTTCATAGCTGGTATTTATAACTTCCTTCTTCCATTACCAATTTCATATTCCCTTTGCCTCAGCAAGCACCCAGCTGGTCATGATTCTCTGCTTGTTTGGGGGACCCTAACCTTCATTTCTGAAGGATCAGGGCTGTTAGTAGTCCTGCCTGGATTGATTTCTTGTAGCTTTTCATTGACTTTAATCACAGGACATGCTGATACTAAGGAAGCCCTAAGGAATCTCCTGAATTCCAGACATAGGCTTCCTTATCTCTATTGTGGAGCAGCAATCCAATTTCCTCTTGGAAGGAAGAGCATCAACATCAATCACCTCAGCCAGTACGAATACTTCATTCTTTGCCTGTTGATTCAGAGGCATGAGGGTACCACAGTGGCCGGGTGACCATCTTAACCTTCAGTTCAATGGAATCAATGTGTCTCCTGGTAGAAGCCTAACTTCCTTAGGAATTAAGACCTTTAGGCCAGCAGAGCATACAGTCACGTGGACCTGCAGCAAAAATTCTGATTACTAGGGGTAATAGTGGTAATAGTGAGTAGTGCCACTCACATTCCCACCTTGGTCGCTGGACCTGTAAATCCTGGCTATGGGAAAATCAGTGACATATCAAAGATGCTGATTTAGAGCATATACAGCCTCCTGGAAAACATCTCCACAACCTTGCAAGGTATTGCCACCTAGGAGACACTGTCACTCAGTCTTCAAAAGCCCATTCTACTGTTCTATCATGGCAGCTGCTTCAGAGTGGTGGGAACATGGGAAGGTCAGTGAGTCCATGTATGTCAGATTTGACAAAAGCATTGCATGCAGGGTAGGCAAATCTATATCCAGAGTCAGCACCTATCCCAGAAAGAACAAAACATTGCTCCTTCAATATCCAAATTAGTCCAATGGAACCACCTGCCACTCAGGGCTGATCACCCCAGGGAATGTTGCCCTCTCAAGGACTCTGCCTTGGTCCTGGCTGCTGGCAGATTTGGCACTCAGCAGTGGCTGTGAATTGGTCAAGGTTGATAAGCTGAACCCCATGATGCTGAGACCATGCACAACCTCCATCCCTGCCATCTTGACACTTTATTTGTGAGCCCATTGGGCATTTACCAGTATGGCGGAGAAAAGAAAGTGACTGGCATCAGCAGAAAGAGTTGTCCTATCCACTTGATCATTAAAATCCTCCCCGCCGAGATCATTCTTTTGTGACTATTCTTATGGGAAACAAATAGGTTCACAATTTTTGTCCATTCAGAGAGATCTATGCATGGATCACTTCCCAACACCTCTTGGTCACAAATATTCTGATCATAGTCCTTCCAAGTCCCTGACCAACCAGCCAAACCTGTGAACCTTGAATTAAAATATCTCATGCTGTGGCTATGTCTCTTTCCAAGCAAAATGAACAACACAACATATCGCTCAAAATTGTGCCCATATGGAGGATTTCCCTTCACCACTTTCTTTCAGGAATGTCCCAAAAAGGCACAGTAGTGCTGCAGCTGTTCACTTTCATGTGGTGCCTGACTATTACATAGAATCACGTGTAAACTGGGCCCAAGTGTTCTCTTCCTCAGTTAATTTGTTGTAGGATTTTTCCCATGAGGCCTTAGGTGTGGTCTGGGAGAAAGAAGGTAATGTAGCCTGAGTGGGGGTCATGGACATTTTGGCCATATCCTCATGTAACTTAAACATGCCTTCAGTGCCTGCTCCAGCCTGATCTCATAGACAGCACTTCTTTTTGATGATGGAGTGCTGCTGTGCATACCCAACATTATGGCTTGGTAAGTAAGGTAACACCTCATTCAAAACGGATAGCCAAGTTCACATGGTCACTTGGTGGCTACAGTTACGCATTTAACCCCCACAAAGGCCCAGTAGTAAGCAAAAAACTGTTTCTCAAAGGAGAGTTTTATCTGCAGTGGATCTCAGGGCTTTGCTCCCAAATCCTAATGGTCTGTGTTGTGATTCCTCTATTGGGGCCTGCTAATGGCACCATACAACACCTCCATGTGCCATTGGCACTTCAAGTACCATTGCGTCTGCTGGATCATATGGCCCAAAGGTCAGAGCAGCTTACCCAGTAGCCTGGACCTGTTTCAGAGCCTTCTCTTGTTCCGGGTCCCACTAAAGACTAGTAGCTTTTTGGGTCACTCAGTCAATGAACTTGAGTTATCCACCCTAATAAGGATTCTGTTGCCTCCAAAATACAGAGGTCCATTAGGCATTATGTCTTTTTTCTGTTTGTAGCAGAGGAGAGGCCAGATTTCACAACTTATCCTTCACCTTAAAAGTGATATCTTAACATGTCCAACACCACTAGAATCCTAGAAATTTCACTGAGGGAGGTAGCCCCTGAATTTTCATTGGGTTTATTTCCTACCTTCTGACACACAATGTCTTGGCAATAAGACTAGAAGAGTTGCTACTCCTTGCTGACTAGATCGAATCATCACAATGTCATAAATGTAATAGAATAGTGTTAGGCTTTGTGGAGGAGAAAGGCAATTAATGCCCCTATACACTGAATCAAGACATAGGGCTTGAGATATGATACACCCCTGAGGTAGGACTTTGAAGGTGTATTGCTGTCCTTGCCAGCTCAAAGCAAACTGCTTTTGGTGGTATTTCCTAACAGATGTTGAGAAAAAAAATTACCAGATTAAAAGCTGCATACAAGGTACCAGGGCTCAAGTAGTGAAACCACATTAGAGACAGTAGCTGTAATTGGAGTCACCACTTGGTTGAATTGATGATAATACTCCATCATTTTCCAAGATCCATCTGTTTCATGTATAGGCCAAAAGAGAGATTGATTGGAAATGTAGTGGGATTTATCACCCTTGGATCTTTCAAGGCCTTGATGGTGACAGTAATCTCTGCCATCCCTCCAGGGATGCAATATTTCTTTGGTTTGCTATTCTCCTAGGCAGAAGCAATTCTAAGTGATTCCACTTGGTGTTTCCTACCATAATAGCTCTCATTCCACAGATCAGGGAAACCGTATGGGGATTCTGCCATTTGCTTAGTATGTCTATCCCAATGATGCATTCTGGAACTGGGGGAAAAGTTACAAGATGAGTTCAGGGAGCCACTGTACCCATGTGAGACAGACTTGAGTTAAATGGCATGAATCGTCCGGACCTCATTTGTCCTACCCTGATTGATGAAACACAGTGATATTTTTGATTCCTGGAATTAGTGTCAGATGAGAAAAAGTATCTAGTAATCCCTAAAATAATTAATTATTTCCTTTTCTCCAGTGTACAGTAACCAACATAAACAGCTATGGTTTCTTTGGGAGTGGCTGGGGGAAAGAGTAACCCAATAAAATTATTGGCAGTGTAGGTAGATCCTTCCTCGAGGGGCTTGGCCTCCCCTTCATACAAGGGGTTCTGTTTCTGTCAACTGGCTCAACTCTGGGAAATGATTGAAGGGCCATGACTCTGTTCTGGAGATTCAAGTTAGACTTGTGTTCACTTGACGTAGAATTATTCTGCTTATATGGATCAAGTAAGACTTTAGTAGTAGACTGCCTTCTCTTTCTCTGCTAAAGACATCATGATCAACTAGCTAACACCACAGGTCTCTGTGTGTCAGACAATTCTGATTACTGCTTGAGTCCACTGACCAGTATGGAATACCACATCTGCCTTGTCTTCGGAGAGTAATAGTCACCACTGGTTCTCTGCCACACTGAGATCCAGTTATCCCCATTGTGTATAAGGATCTCAGTTCAGTGACAGCAATTCCCATTGTAATTCTTGACCTACAGAGAAAAGTGACCACAGAGCTTCTCAAGAATTCTTGGGCTCCCTTCAAGAATTTGTTTCTCACAGTAGTGGAGCAAATTGTGTCCTCTGGACCAATGCAGGGTGGATGAGCAAGTCTTACATGATCAATCCACTCTAACATTCCAATCACATAAACCTTTGGATACCTTCTCCTACAGTATACTAAAGAAATTCAACTTCGTTTAGCATACTCCACTTTTTGGTCTGTGTTACAGCCAATCAACTGAACAAACTGGTAGAGGTCTTTCTAACTCCTCAAGATGCAATATTAAATAGAAAATGTCTGCTTAGTGGGCCCAAACCACTATATTTGACCTGATCCAACTTTATATTATTCCATCTTTTGTTTTGTTTGTTCCCTCTGTTTCTCATTCCTCTTTTTCCTTTTTTCTTGCTTGCCTGTTGTAATTTATTTAGAATTCCATTATGATTCATCTATAGTGATTTTGAGTATATCTTTTGTATAGTTTTCTTAGTGGTTGTTTGAGGGTATGACAATATTCAAATACAACTTATTACAGTCTACTGGTAGACAATTTACCACTTCAAATGAAGTGAAGAAACTACTTCCACTTAGGTCCCTTTACCTCTCCCCACTTTTAAATATAATCGTCTCATGCATTTCCTCTCCCTTCAGTAAGCACCACATAAAATGACATTATAAATTTTACTTCAGTTGTCAAACATGAATAAAAAGAACATGAGAGGATAGGTGATTATATTTACCCTTATTTTTACCTTTTTAATGGTTCTTTTTTCCTTTCTGGAGTTCCAAGCCACCTTCTGTTACCATTTCTTTTGCTTTTGGAGAATTTCTTTTCCATTCTTGAAGAGTATGTCTGTTGGCAACAAATTCTCTTAGTTTTCCTTCTTCTGTGAATGTCTTTCTTTTCCCAATATTTTCACTGGATGTAAAATTTGGGGTTGATAATTATTTTCTTTCATCACTTGGAAAATATTGTGTCATTTCCTTCTGGCCTCTGGTTTTAGATGAGAACTCTGCTGTTATTTGAATCATTGTTCCTCTATAGGTGATATGTCATTTCTCTCCAGATGCTTGCAATATTTTTGTCTTTAGTTTGGGGAAGTTTAAATATAACGTGTTTTGGCATGGTTTTGGGGGGAGGTTGGCTGGAGGCTTGTCCTATTTGAGGTACATTCAGCTTATTAAATCTGTAGGTTTATGTCTTTCGCCAAGTTGGAGACATTTTCAGTCATTATTTTAAAAAATATTTCTCAGCCACACACTCTTTCTCCTATGTTTATGGGACTCCAACTACATAAATGTTACATCATGTGCTATTGTCTCAGGTCTCTAAGGCTTTGTTCATTTTTTAAAATCTGTTTTCTCCTCATGTTCAGCTCTGATCAATTCTATTGATCTAAACTCAACTTCACTGGTTGTATCATCTGTCATCTCCAATCTAATATTGAGCCCATCCAGTGAGTTTTTTTCTTTCAGTTATTTTATTTTTCAGCTCTACAGTTTTCATTTGGTTTGTTTTTATATCTTCTATTTCTTTGCTGAGATTTTCCATATTTTCATTTCAAGGTTATTCCCAATTGTTCATTGAAGCACTTTTGTGATGGATGCTTTAAAACTTTCATCAGATAATTCTATCTGAGTCATTTCAACATTGGCATCTTTTGATTGTCTATATTCTAGTTGCGATTTTCCTGGTTCCTGGCATGACAGGTGATTTTCTATTGTATCCTGGACATTTTGTGTATTATATTGGGAGACTCTGGATCCTATTTAAATCTTCAATTTTAGCAGGTATTCATCCTGGTTAAGTTTAGTGCATAAGTCCTCATATAATTTTGTGGGCTGTGGTTTCCATGACAATTTAGTTTCTGAGCCCTTGACGTGCTACTATGACCTCCCTCATTTGGCATCACTTGGAGGGCACTCTGAAAATACAGCATAGGATCTCACATTGCAGTTCAGGTTTCAAAATTTTTGGCAAGTTCTGATCAGTTCATGTTTGCATCATAAAGTGTCTGCCCAGGACTGCTTATGCAGTTTTGAAGAGTCCCTTTCTCCAGCCCCCTCCTCTCCAAGAGCCTCCCTCTCTAATTGGGAGAATGAGGGATGCCACAAGCCACTGCTGGGTGGGAATGGAAGTTCAGACTCCCACTCTATCTGTACTGAGAAAAGAGAAAGATAGTGCCAACCTGGGCTGCTGACTGCCACCACACGGGGGCAAATGTCCAAACTTTCTACTCAGTTTTCCCTGATACTGATCCAGCAGGCTATCTCTTGCAACACTGGTGGGAGACAAAGGAAAAGACTCCCAGCTCTGTGACCACTGATGCTGCCAGTGGAATAGGAAAGCACCCACCTGGGTGCCTGCTGTTGCCCAGTAGCAGGTGAGAGACTGGGTGTCTGGCTGGCTCTTTGTTGATGTTGCCAGTGGAACAGGAAAGTGATTTCCTGAGCTACTTGCTGCTGCTGGGTTAGGGACTCCACAGAGACCAGAGCAGCGGGTAGGAAAGTGCCCACCTGGGCGGCCTGATGATTCTAGGTGGGAAACAGGCATCTACACTTCCCACTCAGTCCCTGCTGACACCAGGGAGGGGGTCATCCATGGTGTTTGGGTGGGGTAGGATGAGTATTGTAAAAAATGTTTCTGTCCTGCTGAGCTTCCCATGTTCTGACCTTTTGGCCAGAGAGAACAGGTTTTTCTTAGTTTTGGTCTGGGTCTGCTGGTGATTCCAGATTGCAGGCTTCTCCAGTGATCAGTATGAGACAAATGAGAGACTCAAAGAAAACCTAAGGAACTCATAGCTGTGGCATTCTTTAATTGCTGAAGTCTTTAGCCCAATCCACTTTTCTCTTTCCATCTTTTAGTCTTCATACAATTGTCTGTAAAATTATTTCCAAGGTTTTTAATTGTATTTAGCAGGGAGAAACTGAGAAAAATGAGTCTACGCCATCTTGTTTAGAACTAAAAGCCACATTATCATTTTTTTCTTTATGATTTGGACATTTCTTGTTAAGTTTTTGCTTCATATTTTACATGTTTATTAATCTAATTAAATGACTCTTTTTTTCTATTATATATTCATATGTGTTATCCTCAGGTATAAAAAGCTTCTCACAGGGGCTGGCCTGGTGGCATAGTGGGTAAGCTCACATGCTCTGCTTTGGTGGCCCGGGACTGGCAGGTTCGGATCCCAGGCACTGACAGATGTACCACTCATCAAGTCATGCTGTGGTGGTGTACCATACACAAAATAGGGGAAGATGGGCACAGATGTTAGCTCAGGGCTAATCTTCCTCAGCAGGAGGATTGGCAATGGATGTTAGCTCAGAGCATCTTCCTCACAAAAAAGAGAGAAAGCTTCTTACATATTGACCTCCTATGCAGTCACCGTAATGAGCTTACAGATTAGAAATGGAAATGTGACTAGAGCCTCTCAGATTTCCTTGGCCATTGACATTGTTATTAGAATTATTAATGATGCAATATTCTTGTCTTGGTCTCACATAAATTGGGAGTTGTTTCAATCATTAACCACTAGTGATTGTTATGGGCTGAAATGTGCACCCCCAAAAACATTCATATGTTGTAGTTCTAACCCCTAGTACCTCAGAACGTGGCGGTATTTGAAGACAAATCTTTATAGAGGTAATTAAATTAAAATGGAGTCATTAGGGCAGGCCCTAATCCAATACTACTAGTGTCCTTGTAAAAGGAGGAAATTTGGACACAAAAATGGACAGATGAAAGATAACGTGAAGACACAGGGAGAATATGACCACCTACAAGCCAGGAAAAGAGGCCTGGAGCAGATCCTTCCATCATGACCCTCAAAAGGAACTGACTCGGCCAACACTTTGGTCTCAGACTTCCAGCCTCCAGAAATATGAGGAAAAAATTTCTGTGCTTTAAGTCACCCAGTCTGTGGTATTTTGTTACAGCAGCCCTAGCAAACTAATACACGGCTTAATGCCATTTTAATGTTTTCCAAATTAGGGAAGGTCTTTGCATTCTGTGACTTATATATTACAAATGAGTATTATATTTTCTCAAATTTCTTTATTGTGGCAAAAAAAAAAAAATACACAACATAAAATTCACCATGCCAACAATTTCCAAGTGTACATTATAATGTTGTTGATCACAGGCAACTTGCTGTGGAACAGATCCTCAGAACCACCCCTCATGCCATCCTGCATGACTGAAACTCTACAGACACCAAACAACTCACCTCCCCCTACCTTCAGCCCCTGGCAACCACCGTTCTATTTTGCTTCTACGAGTTTGACTACTTTAGATACCTCACATAAGTGGAATCATGCAGTGTTTGTCCTTTTGTGACTGACTTATTTCACTTAGCATAATGCCTTCAATGTTCATACATGTTATAGCATATGATAGGATTTTCTTTATTTTTAAGGCTAAATAATATTTCATTGTATGGATACAGCACATATTCTTTATCCTTTAATCCATCAATGCACATTTAGGTTATTTCCATCTCTTGGCTATTGTGAATAAGACTGCAGTGCATTTTCCCAAATGTTTTTCTGGCACTTAGTGAGATTGAAAAAAATTCTTCTTATACACATTAATTAATGTAATAAATTACTTTTCTAAATTTCTAAAGTTTAAATATTTGCCACTCTACAGATAAGCCTAGCCTAATTATGATTTATATTGATATCAGTTCATTAATAATTTAAGATTTTTGCATCAAATATTTTTTTATAATAGCTTTTCTGTGTGTGTTCAAGAAGCTTACATAATATGAAGATTCCCTGATTCTTGTATATTTAGTACAGTTTTGTAGTACTCCTTTAGGAAAAGAAGTATCTTCTAGATATGAGGCAGAGAGCAGAAAAATAATAAAGTGATTGATATATTTAACTATATCAAAAGAAAACTGTAGTTTTATCAAATTGTTTTTACATACTCTTTGCTAATTTGTTAGAATGGCACATATTATTTTATTAATGAAAATAAAATTCAATAAACAATTTTAAAATAAAACAATATCTACTGAGAACTTCTATGAAATATGAAAAATTTAGGAATATGCTGCCATGAATCTCCTCATCTCTAAAATGGAGATAGATTACAACATCTTCCTTATGGGTTGCTGTGAAAATACACGGGAGCAATGTATGGAAAACGCTTATCATCATGTAAGTTGGAAAGTAACGCCCCATTCATTTTTCCACCAGCATGATGATAGCTTTTTTTTTCCTGCAGTTTTCAAAATACATTCTATTGTTGCAAAGTGAATCATTTTTATAAATTCTTTGTAGAGTTTGTCCTTTGGAATCCAAATTCAGGAGTGTGTGTGTGTGTCTATACACATATATCTCAAATAATACTTCAAGCCTTATAATGAAAAGCTACCTTCCCCACTCTTTACTCTGACTCCCAGAAATAACTTATTTATTTTTCTGGTTGAAATTCTATATTTCTAAATTAGCTACTTATAGAGCTTTTTCATTTTTTAGCTTTTGACTTTTTCTTATTACTTTCTTCTCTGAAAAAATTAGTAGGTAGTTCTCTTACATACCTTAAAACATAATTCCTCTCGCCCAACAAATTATTTAATGAATTAGGATAAATCAAAATGCAATATTTATTGTTTTATTACATAAATGTTTACCATTTTATGACATATGAATCTTATCCAGAGATGTGCCATGTAGGATATTATGAATACATTTTCTTATTTTTTTCTGTTGACCTTTAAATGGTAAAATTCCTTTGTTTCTTTGTTTTATTCCCTATCAATTCATCTCTAGTTCATCCCTCTCCACCAGAAACTTAAACTCTTTTCAGCAAATTCAGATGCATGAGAAAATTTATCAGCTTTAGTTTTTGCTTGGGGATGTGGGAGATCAACATTGGCCACCCTGAAATATATCTCTTTACATTGATTATTTTCTTTGATGGACATTTGACCTCCCCCAAACTGCCTAAAGAATTTAACATAGAATACCTGTTCCAGGAAGGAGTTACTATCATATGATGGCTGCAATATAATGTAAAATAGGTGTTACAACAGCAACGGAAGCAACAAGGCCATCTTATCAAAAATTCTGTCTCTCCCAGGCCACAGTCTCTAGTTGGCCCTGCAAAGAGCTGCCAGACAAACATCTACATTTACAAGGGAAATCTCCATTTGTAAAGGTATCTCCCTTTCTGTGCTGGGGGGAAGCTGGGAGGGCCTCTCTAGAAACCTATCAGTGTGGAGGATGAGGCTTTAAATCTGCATATCTTTGATTACTGTAATTTCTGTCTCCCTCACCACCCCCAACATCCACCTTTGTCTTTATCTAAAGATGGTATTTAAGATGAGAATCACTGCTATTGTGTTGAGAAACTCAGTTTCCCTGGTTGCTCCCATGTATATATGTTATTAAACTTGGAGTTACTTTCTCTTGCTAACCTGTCTTTTTAATTATTTGGCCAGCCATAAGAACCTTAAGGGAAAGGGCAGAGGGGGATTCTCCCTCTTCCCTGACAGGGACATCCCTCTTGGGCTTGAATATCTACACATGCATACATATACACACTATATCTGGAAGGATAGAGGAGAAAAGGATGTTTATCTCCCGGCAAAAAGACTGGGAGATAGTGGTGGGAGTGAGAATATTCTACTTACTTTGTACCACTCTTTGAAGTTTTCTTATATGTGTATCTATGATGTAGTCCTCTCCTCCCAAAAATTTTTAAACTAAAATAGCGCTAGATCCCTATCTACTGGCCTGGGACAGCAAGTTGTAGAGAAATGTGAATACATGATCCAATTTTTAAAAGAAATTAAGCACAGCAAACATGCACAAAAAATTAAAAATTCTAAATATGGGCATGTCGTTCTACCCGGGGTGTGAGGCTGTGTGAACGTGGAGAAAGGATTGAAGAAAATTTGTTTGTTAAGCATCCAGCTACCTCTACAGTCTAGGGATCCAGGGAAAGCCCTGCCTCCAGTTCCCAGACCTGGAGCTGATGTTTTTTTCATGGTCCAGCCCTCCTAGCCTATTCGAGCCCCATCCCAGCCTTATCCCCGCCCCTGGAATTGATCTCTGCCCACCCTCCCGCCCTTCGACTACAGCCCCGCCCCCAGGCCTGGCACCGCCCACAGCCCCGCACCGGAAATGGTCCCCGTCCACAGCCAGGCCCCGAGGTCTAGTCTCCGCCCACAGCGCCGCCCTCCAGATCAGGCGAAGCCTACAACCTCGTCCCCGTCCACAACCCCGCCCCTAGAACTGGTTCCCGTCCCTGGTGCTGACCCAGCCCACGGCCCAGCCTGGCACTCCCTAGGCAAACCAGACACCTCGCCCGAGGCGTGGCGGAGTGGACCCGCCCCGCCCGCCGCCTCCACCTGGAGTCCCCACACGTCCCGCTCTCCGGGGGGCAGCCAGACAGTGACTGGAAGCTGACGCCAGAGCGCCCAGCCCGAGACCGGAAGCGGAAGCGCGGGGCGGCGCCGCGGAAGGCGCGGGCGCTGGCTATGCGGCGTGTATTGAGTTCTCGGTGCCAGACGGGGCTCACGGGGTGCGTTCGGCCTCAGATCGGGCTAGAACTCGGGGAGCGGCGGGCAGTGGGGGCCTCCGGTAGGAGTCCATGGAGGGGCATGGACCGCGGGCACCCCTGTCGGGGCTTGGCGCCCCTCCGTCCCTCACGGGAGTCATGTTTCCTCCGCTGCCCTGTTTCCTCAGGCGGGGAGAAGCTGCTGTTTCCTCCCGCTCTTGACGCCGCCATCCTCTCCTCACAGCCTCCCCATCTCCTCCTTCCTCTGTGATTTTGCCCCCACGGGATTTTTAACCACGTCTGGAGGCATTGGTTTGGTTGTTAGAAAATGGGGGGGTGGGATGCTAATGGCATCTAGCGGGTGGAGGCAGGGGATGCTGCTCAACAGTGCACAGGACGGCCCCCAAGACAATGTCAGTGGTGCCGAGGTTGGGAAATCCTGCTCTAGGGCGTTAAAATTTCGGAAGCCCTGCATGAACTGTGCAAACTGTTTAAAAGTCAGCTGAGTCTCCTGTAGGGCGCCTGAATGACAAGCCGCGTTTACAGTGTCTGGAGTCACCAAAAAATCTCCATCCAGCCAAATGAGTTGAGCAGGTCAAATGCGCACAGCACGGAGCTGCTTTCTCCCATTTGGGAGCAGATGGCTCCGTAAGAATCCAGAAAATCCAGTCACAGCCAACAATTATGTTAAATCAGTAAATACAGAAAAGAAAAGTGAATGGGGTGGCCTGTCCATCTAACAACTGTGTTACGCCCCGTATAATGCCTCAAAAGCAATATTTGTGTTTTGTTTTTTTTATTCCTCGGACAAGAAAAACATCTCTGGAGCTCAAGTTTCAGTTGAAACCAGCTTCAGGGTTCACTTGTCCTCACTGATCCGTGGATTTCTGTGTTCCCCGGGTGAGTACGGTGTGGACCCGGTAACAACAGGCTCCAGCAGCCTCTGCCGTGCAGAAGAACTGCTAGCGGGCTTTCCTGTGCTCAGGTTGTCAACACAAGGAGTCACTGTGAGTGAGGATATCTTAAGAAAAATATTTGTGTTTGATGGATTATATTCAAGGGTAGGATAGTAAGGTCTGTGTGGTTATGTGTGTGTAAATAATTTTGTGCAAATAAGTACACATTAAACAAACATATAAATAACTAAATATGTGTAAGAGTAGAGAAATAGAGATTTCCTTGCATTCTGTAATACTAAAATGTCAGCATTTTATATATAAGAAAAAATAAATAAATTTTTTACATATGTATGTAGTATTACTAAATACTAGCAGGACCACTCAGCAACATTCCTCAGGCCTGTTCAATTTGACTTCTAAAGCCCTATAAATCCTCCACAAAGATTCAAAATATAGGGGCACCCAGGGAAAAAAACGATTTGAATTTCTTTATATTAGTAACAGAAATTTAAAATTGAGTTGACCAGCAACCAAATGTATTTTGAGCAAGTGGTTTTTTTTTTTCCTTAATGAGATTTAAAATCATTTGGAAGAATATTAGGCAACAACTTGTAGATTGAAGGGTAGGGCACTAGTCTCTGAAAAAGATTGTCTCTACACCTTGCCTTCTAATAGGAATTAACTTTGTTTGTTAAAACTGTTCTGAAATTACAGTCCGCTGATTCACATTGCAGAGAATCATGTTAAGTGATTTTACATTGTTGGCTTTTACTAATTGTGTGTGTATGTGTGTGTGCCTTTTTCGTTTTAGCCTTCCTGTGACATTCTTGAGGGGAATGTTTGCTTGTCATGCAATAGATATTCTTTGAGTGCACAGTATATGGTGACCAACCATCCTCATTTATTCAGGACTGAGGGGTTTTCCAGGATGCTGGACATTTAGTGTTCAGACCAGGACAGTCCTAGGCACGCCAGGATGTTTCATCATCTCTATGAACCCCAGCCGTAGGCCAGATGAATGGGGACCCTGGAGAACCAAACAGACCTTGTCCTGCCTCCATGGAGTTTATCTTCTAATAGAGAATTTGAATTTTAAACAATTAATGACCAGAGTGATGTGGGAGCTTGGCACGAGAGGACTCAACCTGAGGGAACTGGAAGCCCTCCTGAGAAGGACTGATATTTAGCTTGAGAGCTAAAGTTGGGACTGGGTTTAGCTAGTTATAGAGTTAAACTAGAGTGAGGGCGTGGGAGTGTGTTCAAGAGAGCATTTCAGGCAGAGGGACCTGCATGAGGACAACCCTGAAGAGAGCCTGGTGTGTCCATGAACTGAGAGGACAGGGATGGCTGAGCCGAGTCAACACTGGGGGGAGGGGTGTGAGCCAGACTGGCCAGGGGCACAGGCAGGACCAGATAGGGCATGATTGTGGACTCTGCTGTAAGACCAGTGGGAAGACACTGGAGAGATCTGAGCAAAAGGATGATGTGATTAGCATTTGGTTTATGCACCAAATGGGTTAAAATTGGGTTAAAATGGACTTCAGGAATAAGAATGAAGACTTAAGAGGCCACATAGGAGGTTTTAGGAAGAAGTTTAGGAATAAGATGATTGTTCCCTAGGCCTGGATGGTGGCTGTGGAGTAGGAAAGAAGTAGAAAGAAAGAACTTGGAGTTTAGAACTGAAAGAGGGTAACAGTACTTTCATGTGTGCATTTGTCAGTTGGCACAAGGCACTTGCAGTGTGCCTAGCTTCTGTCCATGCAAACCTGCAGGCATCCTCCTCACCCAGGTCTGTGTGTTCACCCCACTTTGCCACTCACAGGCTGCTCCTCCACATCCTAAAGGAAGTCCAGCCTATGTATGCCTAGGGCTGCCCTGTCTACTACAGTAGCCATTAGCCACTTGTAGCTATTTCAATTGAACCAATGAAAAATATAATTAGAAATTTTTCTCAGTCACACAAGTTTTGTTGGTCCACGCTGGTTTAGAGTGGGCCATCCTCTGTGATCCTCTTTTAGCACTGACATATTAGGGGTAGGGGGACAGGAGTGACTGATTCTGTCAACTTAACCGAGACCCCTCCTTCCCTACTATGAGACTTCAGCTTCCAAAAGACCTCGAAGGGGTACTCAGGAACTGAAAGTGTCCCAGGCAGCTTCCCAGCCTGCTTTCCTCCTGCGGGCCCAGTGAGCTGGCTGGATGCCAGCCCTCTTCTCACTTGGCTCAGTGACTGAAGCTATTTCTAACTGCAAATTGGGTCCCTGGTGGGGAGAAAGGAGACCTCCTCCATCTGCAGAGGGTAGAGCAGTTCTGCAGCAGGTGTTTGGGCCCACTGGACTCACACTAAGGCTCAGGGAGGGTTTGATGTGAGAGGCTATATTAGTTTCCCGTAGCTGCTGTAACCAATTACCACAAACTTCATGTCTTAAAGAAACACAGACTTATTCTCCTGCAGTTCTGAAGGTCAGAAATCCTAAATGAGTTGGCAGGGCTGCATTCCTTCTGGGGGCCCTAGTAGAGAATCTATTTCCTTGCCTTTTCCATCTTGTAGAGGCTGCCTGCATTCTTTGGCTTGTGACTCCTTCTTCCATCTTCAAATCTTTCTCTCTGACCTCTGCTTCCATCATCACATCTCCTGCTTTGATCCTGGCGCTCCTGCCCTCCTCTTATAAGGACCCTTGGGATGACATTGGGCCCACCAGGACAATCCGGGATCGTCTCCCCATCTCAAGATCTTTACCTTAATCACATCTGCAAAACTTTTGCCATGTAAGGTCACATATTCACAGGTTCTGAGAGTAGAACATGAACAGCTTTGGGCAGGGGCATTAATCTGTCTACCACGCAGGCCCAGGAGTCAAAGACTCCCTACACCTTTATTTCCACCTGGCCCAGACTCACTCTTTGTGTCCAATATTCCCCTCCCTGCCCACACTCACACCCTTTGTTGCTTTTATCTTTTGGGTGCAGGGAAGACCCACAGAGAGACCTCAAGAAGCTGATTTTATGGAGTTACATTTTATTCTGTGATTGCAGGGAAAGGAGGCCTCCCCTTCCTATAAAAAGGAGACATTCCATAGAGATGGCTTTGTACCTTGACTTTTTTTTCACTTGAATTTGTTGGAGATCAGAATCTCTATCAATACCCAGAGATGATCTCTTTCTTTTTTGGCTGCATGTTTCTTCATTATGTGGACATCCCATAGTTCATTGAACGGATTCCCTATTGATGGTCGTTTGCGTTGCTTCCAGTTCTTTGATATTATAAATAAGGTTACAGGGAATAATCTCACCCATGTCTTTTAGTATTTGTGTATCTTTCAGATAGATTCCTAGTAGTGTGATTCATAGGGAAATGGTAAATGTTTTTGCATTTTGCTTGACACTGGTAAATTTCCTTCCATAGGAGTTATACCCCAGCAGTGTATGACAATGCCTTTGCATACAGCCTGGCCAATACAAGATGTGGCCCACTGTGTCTTTAATGATTTGACAGACAAGGAATAGTATCAGAAGAGTTGGCAATCTACATCTCTGTTCTGTGATTAAGATCATTGGTGATTGTGCCAAGAGTATTGTCCTTGAAATGGCAGTGGTGGTAACCAAATTATACTGTGTTGAGGAGTGAGTGGGACATGAGGAAATGAAACAGGATGAGAACACTGCCTGTGATGAGGGAGAGAGACTGGGGAGTAACTGGAAAGAAAACTGCTCTTGGGATAAATGTATTTTACTACTAAAAATACTGCATCAGGTTTAAATGGTATGAGGAGGACTCCAGTAGAGTGGAGAGCTGAAAAGGAAAGGGTATACAAGAGGTAATCGATAGTGTACAGCTTCTACAAAGGCAGATGGGATGAAAGACAAAACAGTTTCAGAGCATGGCCTTATAGAGAAGGGGAGACAGCTCCTGGTTTGTAACAGAAGAGAGGGAGGAAACCATGTTGCGATTGGCATTTTGGTAACGAGACAAGAAGATAGATTCCTTCTCATGAGGATTGCTTTGGGAAATAGGATGCAGGACCATCTGCTAAAAGTGAGGGTCTATTCATTATCTATTGCTGCGTAACAAATTATCCCTAACCTTAGTGACTTAAAACAATAATCAGTTGTCATCCCTCTCAGTTTCATGGTTCTGGAATTCATGAGCAGCTTAGCTGGAAGGTTCTGGCTGGGGACTTTGCTGAGGTTGCAGGAGGTTATCAGCTGGGACTGCAGTCATCTGAAGGCTTGATTGGTGCTGAAGGATTCACTTCCAAGGTGGTTCACTCGTATGGCTGTCAAGTCAGTGCTGGCTGTTGGAGGGAGGCCTCAGTTCCTCTCCACATAGGTCTCTTCAAAGGGCTGCTTGATTGTCCTCGAAACATGGCAACTGGCTGTCCCTAGAACAAGCAGTCCAAGAGAACAAGGTGGAAGCTGCAGCGCCTTTCAGGACCTAGCCTGGCAGTCACTCACTGTCACCTCTGCAGTATTCTAGTGATCACACAAGTCAGCCCTAATTCACTGTGTGGGGGAACTCACAAAGGTGTGGATACCAGGAGGCTCAGATCATTGAGGGCTATTTAAGAAGCTGGTTACCATAGAGGGAAACCAGGAGGCTCAGATCATTGAGGGCTATTTAAGAAGCTGGTTACCATAGAGGGAAAAGGTGAGGGTGTGTGAGATCTAAACACAGAGAAGGTTTCATGAATAGGAAGCTCCATGGACTTGTAGCATTGTCTTGCCAGGTCGAGGGCTCTTTTCATGTTGTATACCATGTTTTTCTAGAGGTGACAATATTACAGCTCTTATGCAGGCTGATTTGCCCAAATGTTGCCATGAAGCAGGTGTATGATTGGAATCATGCCTAGTTGGAGTTCTGCTGGGCCAGTGTGAAGGTAGGAGGAAGCAATAAGGAAATATTTTGAAGTGTGAGACATTGCAGTCAGAGCTGGGTAAGTTTAAATGAGGAGAGAAGGTGGCGGATGGACTATAAGAAAGTAGGAGACTGGGTGGACTGAGTCTTTGGTGTGGTAGAAGAACCCATGTAGTGAGAGAAGAAAATGAGTAAGGTGGAAATTTAGGAGATTGTGTTCAGAGAGAGGGAAATTTCTGAACTATTATTCTGGATGGTGGAACAGTATCAGGTGATGACAAAGCCTGGGGTGGTGCCCATGGAAATGAGTGGCCCAGATGGAGTGGGGACAAACTTGTAATACTGTGAGGGTCATCCTCATAGACTCTGATGTCATCTGAGTGAGGTGAGACTGGAGGTTGAAAGAATAATAGGAGTCAGGTGCCAAAGTCTTGAATGAACAAGGGTTGTAGCTGGGAATGTGATTGTGATGACCATGTGGATGGGAAGAACGTACCCTGAGACTCAGTGAAGCTAAGGATTTAAAATGGTGGGGGGGGGGGGCCAGTAACGTATTGGTTGTACCATTAGGGACAGAAGAAGATAAGTTTTGCCATTACATCACCCTGAGTTCATCACCTGCTAAGCAAAATAAAAGTCCAGTATCAAATATATTACATTTTGAAGGAGGATATAATGGACAGGCTAAGACAGATTTGTCCTCAGTAATACGGAGAGGGAGAGAAGCTATGAAGACTTTGTGTTTTCCCATTTATTCCAGAGCCCTGTCTTGAGTGCTCCGTGGGGATAAGAGGAGGAGCATTCTGGTTCTCCCACTGCTCTGTTGTTCAGGAAGATTTACTGCCTGAGTCTCAGGATGGTAGCCATACTTCTGTCCCCAACTTGTGGTAAGTTGTGGGGTCCTGGTAGCCTTCAGAGTCCAGACATTAAAGGCCCCTGCACTACAGAGTGGAGAGGGAGAGGGGACTAAGCAGGGAAGGCAGGAGTGGAGCCCCTGGAGCCTGGAGGTCACTGGTATCTGATTGGATAGTTTTGGGGATTGGGGACTTTGCAGGTTTGAGTGTCTGTGGAGATGTCACCTTCTATAAATTTGATAAGATAACAATGATGTCCCCTGGAACTTCAATTTCCTCATCTGTGAAATGGAAATAATCTCTTCTTCAAGAGCACTAAGACCCTAGAGCCTATTTTCTGGCCCTGGGTGAGACAGGGCTCTGCTCTGGTTTCCTATGAAAACTGTGTGTGTTTGTATGTGAGTGTGGTTGTGGATGTGTGGTGTGTATTTGCGTGTGTGTGTGTGTATCTGTGTCAACCACAGGTAGGTGCAGAAGCCTCCGGATTTGTGAGTGCTAGAATGCAGGGCAATCCTGGGTTCTTGTGACTCATTTCTTCTCCAGCTCAGTCTTCCCTGTTCCCAGCCTCTCCTCAAAAAGGATGCGCAGAGGAGGAAGGGTTGGTTAATGGCTTCCTGACAAGCTGGTTATGGAAATAACCATTCCTTTGACCCAAAGTTGGACTTGTTATCTTTCAATGACCTGGAGTCGCACAGCTAAACCAGGTCTTCGGGCATCCCAGGATCTCCGGGCATCTGATGGAGGGTGAGGGGCTGCCCAACAATGTCAGTCCATGTCAACAGTTACTACATTGCAAAGCTTCCTCTGGGGTCACTTGTTTTTTTTGTTTTTAATTTTATTTATTTATTTATTTTTTCCCCCAAAGCCCCAGTAGATAGTTGTATGTCATAGTTGCACATCCGTCTAGTTGCTGTATTTGGGACGCGGCCTCAGCATGGCGGGAGAAGCGGCGAGTTGATACGCACCCCGGATCCGAACCCGGACCGCCACAGCGGAGCATGTGCACTTTAACCACTAAGCCACGGGGCCGGCCCTGAGGTCGCTGTTTACATCATGTTCTACTGAGAGTTTTAAGGGGAAGTTAAGGAAAGAGATGACTGTGTCCTAAACTTAAGCAATTGATGATGGCCATTGAGGAATCATTCATACATTTACCAAGTATTTCTCTGATTTCTGCAATGTCCCACGCCAATGCTCAACCTTTGAGATTGAGGGAGTTAGATTGCAGAAGCTCACAGTCTCACGGTAAAAGAAAATCACCTGTGTGTTGGAGGTGCATCTAACGGTGGGAGTGGGCGGAAGTAGACAGGAGATGAGCATTGAGGGCTGAGCCCAGAAGCAAATGAGAGCAGAGCTCAGCATCTCCTGGGACATCTTCTGTTTTGGGTTCCCTGTCCCTACTGCTATCATCCTTGGCCATTTTCCTGTCAACATTGGTGGAGGTGGTCTTGGCTAAACCATGATGTTTGCAATGGTTTTAGGACTTGGTGACCTTGAAGGATGTGGCCGTGGAGTTCACCCAGGAAGAGTGAGCATTGCTGGACCCTTCCAATGAACACTGTACAGAGTTGTGCTGGAGAATGGCAGGACCCTGGCCTTGCTTGGAAAGCCTGACATCATTCCTGCATTTATTTAATAACTCAGGTAACGAGACTTTCTTTTTTCCTTTTTTTTAAATTGAAGTAACATTCACATACCATAAAGTTCACCATTTTTACCATTTTAAAATATACATTTCAGTGGCTTTTGATATATTCACAGTGTTGTGCACCCATCAACACTATCTAATTTTAAAACATTGTCATCACTCCTAGAAGAAACTTGTACCCATTAAGTGGTCAATACCCATTACCTTCCCCACTGCTGGCAACCACTAGTTTGCTTTCTGTCTCTATGGATTTGCCTATTTAGAACGTTTCACATCATTGGAATCATAAAATATGTGATCTTTTATATCTGGCTTCTTTCAGGCAACATGATGTTTAAAAGTTTAGCTATGTTGTAGCATGTGTCGGTTCTTTATTCCCTTTTCTGAGCGAATAACATTCCATTGTATGGATACACCACATTTTGTTTATCCATTCACTCGTTGATAAACATTTACGTGGTTTCCGCTAACTGGCTATTACAAATAATCCTGCTATGAATATTTGTGTGCAAGTTTTTGTTTAAACATCTGTTTTCAGTTCTCTTGGGTATATACCTAGGAATGGAGTGCTGGGTCATATATTACTATGTTGAACTTTTTGAGGAACTGCCAAACTTTTCCACAGTTGCTGCACCAATATATGAGAATTCCAGTTTCTCCACCTCTTCCCCAACATTCATTTTTTTTGATTATAGCCATTCTTGTGGGTATGAAGTGGTATCTCATTGTTTTTTTGTTTTGCATTTTCCTTATAAGTAATGACATTGAACATCTTTTCATGTACTTGTTGGCTATTTGTATATCTTCTTTGGAGAAATGTCTATTCAAGTCCTTTACCCATTTTTAATTCAGTTGTTTATCTTTTTGTTCTGGGGTTGTAAAATTTCATTGTATATTCTGAATACTAGACCCTTATCCAAAATGTGATTTGCAAATAATTTCTCCCATTCTATGGTGTCTTTCATTTTCTTGATAGTGTCCTTTGATACACAAAAGTTTTAATTTTGATGAAATCCATTTTATCTGTTTTTTTTCTTTTTTGGCTTGTGCTTTTGGTATGATACCTAAGACATTATTGCCAAATCCAAGGTCATGAAGTTTTACCCCTATGTTTTCTTCCAAGGATTTTCTAGTTTTAGTTCTTCACTTAAGTTTTTGATCCATTCTGAGTTAGTTTTTTATATTGTTTGGAGAAAGTGTCAACTTCATTATTTTGCGTGTGTTTATCCAGTTGTCCCAACACCTTTGTAGAAAAGACTATTCTTTCCCCAATTGAATTGTTTTGGCACCCTTGTGAAAAGTTATTTAACCATAGACATGTGAGTTTGTATACGCTCAATTCTATTCCGTTGATCTATATGTCTATCATTGTACCAGCACCACACTGTCTTTGTTAGCATTGCCGTGTACTGGAAGTGTGGATCTTCCTATTTTGTTCTTTTTCAAGATCGTTTTGTCTATTTGGGATCCTTCACAATTCATATGAATTTTAGGATCAGTTTGTCCATTTCTGCAAAAACGCTGTTGGAATTTTGATAGTGATTGCATTGAATTTGTTTGGCTTTGGTTAGTATTGTCGTCTTGACAGTATTAAGTTTTCCAATGTATATCTTTCTGTTACTCATTTTTAATTTGATTCTATTCTGGTCAGAGAAGATGTTTTGTATGATTTCATTGTTTTTAAATTTATTCAGACTTGTTTTGTGGCCTAACATATGGTCTATTCTGCACCGGAATAGATAGGGACTTGAGACGAATGTGTATTTTGTTGGGTGGAGTGTTTTATATGTCTGTTAGGTCTTCTAGTTAGTTTATAGGACTGTTTAAGTCCTCTGTTTCCTTATTGATTTTTGAATTAGTTGTTCTACCCATTATTGAAAGTGGAGTGTTGAAGTCTGTAACTGTTATTGTAGAACTCTGTTTCTCCCTCCAATTCTGTCAGTTTTGAATTTATATATTTTAGGCTTCTGTTGTTAGGTATATATATGTCTATAATTATTATATCTTCTTGATGAATTGACCTTTTTATCATTAAATAATATCTTTCTTTGTGGCTTATAACAATTTTTGTCTTAAAGTCTACTTTGCCTGAAGTTAATATGACTACACTATCTCTCTTTTGCCTGCTGTTTGCATTGGAATATCTTTTTCCATCTGTTGACTTTCAACCTATTAGTGCCTTTAGATGTAAAGTGATTCTCATACAGGTAGCATATTATTGGATTGTTTTTAATCCATTCTGCCAAAATATGCCTTTCAATTGGGCAGATTAATCCATTTACATTTAAAGGAATTACTGATAAAGAGGGACCTACTTATGCCATTTGTTATTTGTTTTCTACAGGTCTTATATCATTTTTTGTTCCTTGATTTCTCCATTATTATTTGCTTTTGTATTAGATATTTTTCTAGTGGACCATTTTTATTCCCTTCTCATTTTTTTTGTTTAGTTCTTTTTTAGTGGTTGTCCTGGGAATTACAATTAACATTTTAATTTATAACAGTCTATTTTGATTTAATACCAACTTTATTTCAATAGTGTGTAAAAATTTTGCTCCTCTATAGCTGTACCCTCCCCCATTTATATTGCTTTGTCACAAATTACATCTTTATACATTTTGTGCCTGTTAACATGGAATTATAATTATTGGTTTAGGCATTTATGTTTTAAATCATATAGGGAGTTATAAACCAAAACTACAGGAGTTATAAACCAAAAATAACCAATTGTTGTTGACATTTATATTCACCTATGTGTTTTCCTTTATCATTGTTATATGTTTCTTTATGTAGATTTTAGTTACTATCCATTGTTCTTTCATTTCAGCCTGAAAGTCTCCCATTAGCATTTCTTGTAGGGTAGATGTACTAATGATCTCTGTCTCTTTCAGTTGAACCTATTTGGGATTTGTTAAGCTTCTTAGTTGTGTATATTTAGATGTGTCTTTCATCAAATTTTGGGAAGTTTTTAGCTGTTATTTCTTCAAATATTCTGTCTACCTTGTTCGCTTCTCTACTTAAAGAACTCTCATTATGTGTATGTTGGTATGTGTGATAGCATCCCAAGGGTTTTTTAGACTCTGTTCATAATCTTTTCATTCTTCTTTTCTTTCTGTTCTTCAGACTAGATAATATAAATTGACCTATCTTCATGGTCATTGGTTCTTTCCTCTGCCTTCTCAAATCTGATGTTCAACCCCTCTTCTGAATTTTTTATTTTGGTTATTGTCTTTTTCACCTCCAAAATTTCTATGTTGTTTCTTTTTATAGTTTCTGTCCTTTTAACATGTTTTCTATTTGATCAGAATTTGTTCTGATGGTCTCCTTTGGTTCTTTGTACGTGGCTTCCTTTGAGCATATTTAAAATAACTGATATAAATTCTTTGTCTAGTAAGTCCAATGTTTAGAATTCCTCAGGGACAGTTTCTGTTATTTTCTTTTTTTCCTGTAATGGGCCGTTTGTTTCTTTGCCTGTATCATATTATTTTGTTGTTATTGAAAACTGGACTTTTGGAATATTATAGTGTGGCAATTCTGGAATCAGATTTTTCCCCATCCTCAACCTCCCATACAGATGGCAGCTCCTCTGGATGCAGGTTTGTCCAGCAGAAGTGTAGAGATCCCAGCTACATCTCCCACCACAGAAAATTGCAGAAAGCCCAGTAGCACCCTGCCACCTCCTCTCAGAGGACTATTCTTAGACCTGCACCCCAAGAAGCAATATTGACCCATCCATGCTTGAACCCACAGGCCTCCTTGGGTCAACTGCTCCTATCTAGTCCTTGACAACAGGGGGAAGCAGCACTGAAACCACACTGGAGGTGGAATCTAGACACACGAACCAGTTTGCCACGTGAGACATCTGTATGTGTGACCATGGTGAAAGAAAGTGTCCTGCCCCTTACTTCCCCAGCTAAGACCATGGACAGTCCTACATCTTTGGTTCTAGGAAGAACCACCCAGTCCTTGGGGATGATGTCTTCTGCCCTCCCTGAGTCAACCTCTAGAGAAATTACCCATTCAGAGCAAAGAACCAGCCCATCACTGAGTCCCCAGGCAAATGGAACTTGTTCCAGGAACTCCTTTGCTAAAAATACGGTTCTAGAATTCAGTTCTCTAAGGACCAGTTCCACAGAAGGAACTTTTTTCAAGGATTCATCTACGGACCGACTACCATAGTAGAGACCACAGATGGTACAGTCACTGATAGGTACACTGCTCCTACTGAGACCTCAGTGGTGGAAGGTGGTAGAACAGGGAGCACCCGGGACACAAAACATCTTCCTGCAGCAATCCCAGCTCTAATGGAGACATACAAAAATTTGGCAGTTTCCAAGGAAAATGTCCCAATGTCCTTGATTTCATCTGAGACCACAGCTGATGACTCAAATGCTCAAGGAAGTATGAATCCATTATTTGGGACAATTTCTTCTTTTCTTCTTGAGTCATTACCTAGAGGACTCAAAGTTCCAAGAATTGCCCCAGCCTGGAGCTGACTCCATCAAACACTAGGCGTCTCTTCTCCTCTCATGAAGTCAGCTCTTCAGGAGACATAAAGATAAGCACCAGTGTTCCTCTGTAGTCATCTGCTTTAGCTCTTTGTGATGAAGTGTCAGGGACCAACACATTCTCAGTCCATAGAGTCACCACCTCCGTGACCACAGGGACCCCTGAGAACACAGAAGGGACAGAGCCCAACTCAGCTGTCTCTTTTTCCATGACACTAAATAATGCAGCAACAAGTGCTGATAGAGTCAGAAGTACAACTTCCCTTCTGGCCCATCCATCTCCATCAGGGGAAGGGACAGCAAGGAGCATCCTCACCCTTAGCACCTCCTCTGGTACCCACCTAATATCCCTACAGCCGGGGCTTTAGCTTCTAAAGGACCAAGAAGTCCTGGCAACTTCAACTTCACCAGTGTTTCAGGAGTGAAAACCACATCTCTATCTACCACCTTAGCCTCAGAGGATAGTAACACCCATCTATCCATGGCTGAAAAGGAGTCCAAGGAAACTTTGAATGCATCTGTGGCTGCAGCTGAGATCTCGGCTCCTGGAAGAGAGATCACTTTGGCTGCCACCTTGGCCCCCACCTCAGGTTTTACCACTCCTGAGAACAGGGTGATAAGTGCAACTCAGGTCTCTTCGTCCCACCCAGTGTGGGAGCTCAGAACCATGCATAGCACTTCTGCAGGCACAGCACCAGCACAGATGCCCATGGGAACGCTGACCTCTCCAGGACACCCATTTCCAGCACCCCAACAGCAGCATCATGGAGCACTGCAGGCACTGTTCAACACTTCACTGGACTCCAGCACACACAATGGACAGGTACAAGTACTGGAATGGAAGGAGAACCCCAGTGTCGACTGCTGGGCCAGCCTTTGCCACCCCTTCCACTTAGCAGGGAAGTCCCTGGGTTTACCCCACAGTCTAGGTCCACCAAAGGAATTTCACTCAGAGAAACATCTGTAGACAGACTCACCATAGAAACCACAACTGGCCCAACCACTCGATCAGTTTACTCCTGCCCTTGAAGTCTCAACAATAGGAGGCAACATATATATAGATATACACGTTATCTATAGGGAATCCAGATTCTACGGAGGGAACCAGCTGGGTTCTGACTCCATCAAATGCTGGACATCCCTTCTCTCCTGAACCCGGATCTACAGGAGATGTCATGATAAGCACCAGCATTGCTATGTTGTCATCTGCTTCAGCTCTTGGTGATAGTGTGAGGGTCCAGCACATTCTCAGAGGGTCACCTCCTCCACAACCACAGGGACCCCTGAGCCCACAGAAAGAACAAAGCCCAAATCAGCTGTCTTTTTCCATGACACTAAATAATTCAGCAACAAGTGCTGAAAGATTCAGAAGTACAACTTTCCATCAGGCCTGTATATCTACATCAGAGGAAGGGAGAGTGCTCACCTAGTACCTCCCCTGACACTCAGCATCCCCAAAGCCAGGACTTTGGCTTCTGAATGGTCAAGTGGTCCTGGTACCCTCAGCCTTGTCAGTGTTTCTGGAATGAAAACCACATTTTCTCCATCTACGCCCTCCACCTCAGTAGAGACCAATACCCATCTATTTATTGCTGGCAATGAATCAAAGGAAACTGTGAATCCATCTGTGTCTCAACCTGAGACCTCTGCTTCCAGAGTAAAGACCACTTTGCCCATCACCTCTGCCCTCACCCAAGGCTTCCCCATCATGGACACTTGGACTGCACATTCAGCTGTTTTCTTCATCCCACCTAGTAGATGAGCTCAGAGCCACAGGCAGTGCCTCAGTTATAAACTCAACCAGCACAGCTCTTCCTAAAACATCTCACCCATCTAGGACCTCTGCTTTTGCTTCTGCAGCAGCGATGTCACAGACCAACACAGGCACATTTAATTATTCCACTATACCCCAGACCACAACTTGGCCAGAGACTAGTCCCAAATTTGAGATAAGGTCACCTTCAGCATCAACCCCTGTTTCAGCTTCACCATTCCTCTTCCTGCTACTTTGGTGGTCCTTAGATTCACTTCCCCAACAACCAGCTCCGTGGAAAGAACTTCTCTCGGGGAACCATCAACAGCCACACTCACAACAGAGACCATGAGTGGCCTAGCCACTGTTCATTCTACAGTTTCCACCAATATAAAAACCACAGGGTGCTATGGCAGTGAAAGAAGGTTGGGAACAACCCACTTGCCCGTTAGAACCACATCCCCATCTGAGACATCTACAGATTTTACCCTGGCCAAGGAAAGTGTCCCATTCTCTACATCTCCATCTTAGTCCATAGGTTCTCCTAGCTCAAGCACTCCAGAGAGGACAAGCCAGTTGGTTGGCACACTTTCTTTTTTTTTTTTTTTGAGGAAGATTAGCCCTGAGCTAACGTCTGTTGCCAATCCTCCTCTTTTTTTGCTGAGGAAGATCGGCCCTGGGCTAACATCCATCCCCATCTTCCTCTACTTTATATGGGACACCGCCACAGCATGGCTTGGTAAGCGAGGTGTAGGTCTGCGCCTAGGATCCAAACCTGTGAACCCTGGGCTGCCGAAGCAGAGCGCGCGCACTTAACCACTACGCCACTGGGCCGGCCCACTTGGCACACTTTCTGATGCCTTCCAACATTTGACCTCTAGAGGGATTACAGTTTCTGGAGATAGAACCAGCCCACCTCTGACTCCACAGACAATTACAATTCACTCCTCTCCTGAGCCTGGCTCTGCTAGAAGCAACTGGCTCAACACTTTTCCTCATCTCTTTCTGCTCCTGCTGCCAGAATCACAATAACCACTACATTTTCAACCCAGAGAGTCACCACAAGCATGATAATGGACACAGCTAAAACTAGTAAATGGAACATGTCCAACTTAACCTTCCTTGACTTCCTTATCACTAGGTAATATCCCAACACGTGCTGAGAAAGGGAAAAGCACCACTCTTCCTCTGGGTACTCCATCTCCGGCCCATCAATGGAGTTGTCAGAGGGAGAGTTGTTACTCTAGTATCTACCCTGAATCAACAAAAACATCCAGCTTGCCTCAGAGCACATGCCAGTTCAGACAGTCATAGTTCCACCACCCTCACCACAGCTTCATTAGTGAAAACTAGCTCTTACATACCCCTCTCCTTCCCCTCAGTGGAAACCACCTCTCCTGTATCAATAGCAAAAATAGAGACTAATGAATTTTCTTACTCTTTTGAGTCCTGACCTGAGATATCAGTTCCAGCACTAGTGGTACCTGGGCTCCACCACATATATCACCACTACAGATCCCAAGGTTATAAGCTCAGCTAAGGTCTCTTCATCCTGCCCAGTGAAGGAATTCAGAACCTCAAACAGCTATCCAAGAACAGAGTCCACTAGCCCAGCTACTCACCCTGGAAGTCCTAAAATTCCAAGGACGCCTGATCCCTCTAGCCCAGCCACAGTAGCATAGACCAGCACATAGTTGAACACTCCACTTGATCTCATGACATAAATCTGACAGAAAAATATCTTGGACTTGGGACACAGTCAACCCCAAGACCAGTCTCTGTATTAGCCTCCACCTCCCCTACCAATGAAAGCAGCACATCAGAACTGACCTCTGTTGCCCCAGGTGAACCCTTGGCCCTCACTACCAGTGAGCAGAACACAGTCACTTCCTGGCTGTGGGCCATCATTATGTCTCTCCCTATGGCAGCATGGCTGAGTACCAGCTTGACAGAGGAAATGGTCTCAACTGACCCTGACGTCTCCAGTCCAAGTTCATCCGAGACAACCTTTGCTACTTTTTCACCTGTGTCCTTACCTCCTCGTGAACTTTCAAATTCAGGAATAGATGGCAGTGCTCTCCAAAATACAGATTCAGCCACCTTGGGCCAGCACCTGGAAGGACTCAGATGTTTGGGTACAACTGGAGACTTAACTCCTCTCCCAGCCACAGCCTCTCAACAACTCACTGTGGGCCCAGAACCAAGTCCATCCATCTCATTGATTTATTCATCCTCAGACACTACAGCCATAGGTGTTACAGACTCAAGGACTAGAGGCAGCCCTGATGTGCCCGAGTCTAGATTTCTAGGCTTCCCCAGCACAGGAGCCAGGAAGTTCATCTCTACTCGCTCCCTCTACTCTTCTATCTGCAGAGCCCACATCGCCAGCAGTACTGACCACTTTCGTGCTAAGTTCTCAGGCATCCAGTAGAAGACCCACACCATCAGAGGCAACAATGTTAGTCAGCTGCCTGTCTCAAGATGAGAGAAGCTCATCTCCAGAGAGGTATACAGAAGTTCAATCTTGCTGACACTGTTAGCTCTATGGAAACCAGCAGAAGAGTCAGTCATATATCTGACCGTGGAAACACCACAGTTGATCTGGGAACGAGCTTAGTTGCCAAATGGAATTTTTCTATGTCTTTGATTCCAAGCGCTGCTGGGGTCCCAGCTGTCTCTGAGGCAACCACTCCTGGAAGGCCAAGTGGCCCCTGGTCAGAATCATCAGTGACCATAAGGATCATTGGGCCAAGATCCTCTTCTTCAGCCTCTCTGTGTCCCCTGAGATGATCACTCCATCGGTCATTTCCCCCACAATGGGGGAAACTGCAGGCCTTACCTCATTTTTCCCTAAGGTTAGGGAAATGTCAGTGGAGAAAGGGTCAACTTCCTCTTTGGCCTCTGGACTGTAGGCACAATTCCTCCTGCGTCTCTCCCAGGGACCACATCTTCCAGGGGTATTGGGGAAGATGCAGGGACGAGCTTAACCACCTCATGGTCCAGCTCATCTTTTGAAGGGGAAATAAATTCCTCTAGTCACACATCTCCCACAATTAGCAATGGTACTGCTTTTTATCTGTCCACCAGAGCAGGGCCCAGGGTCTCTCCCCTAGATCCCATAACCCCAACTTGAATCTCTTCATCAGCATTTACCAACATTCTGGCACAGACAAGCCACGCTTCTCCTGAGATTGTTTCCTCCTCAGGAAACCTAGGAGCAGAGCACACCAGCCCAAGAGTGGAGACTGGCCTGGCCATAAACCCCATCAGGAGCATTTACCTCTACTGAGGCCAAGAGAGAGCCCCCCTCTGTCAGAGGCCCCAACCAACAGAAGTGAGACTTCTGGGTTAGGAAGCATCTATGTTGCTGATTTTGACAGTTTATCCCCATTCACAAGTAAGGACCTGCTGCTTCTGCCTTCTTAGAAATGGGTTAGTTTTCCTTGGTTGTGATTGAAGATGGTGAGGGATCTTTCTCTTTTTTTCATAAGGTCTCTTACTTGTATTGCTTCAGGATTCTGGCTGCAGGGAGATATCCACTTGGCCAGAACGGCCTCTACACTTCCTTGTGTGTTCTTTTCTGGCTTGCTGTAGGAATCACCTGCCCAGATCCATAGTTATGGGATCACCTATCCATATCAGGCTTTGTAGCCATTCCTGATGAATACCACATTCTTTTAAAACTTTTTTTATTGTGATAAAATATACCTAACATAAAATTTATCATTTTAACCATATTTAAGTATACAATCAGTGGCTTAAGTACATTCACATTGTTGTGCAATCATCACCACTATTCATCTCAGGAATTTTTCCATCATCCCAAATTGAATTCCTGTACCCATTACACAGTAACTCCTCATTTTTCTCTCCTCCTACCACCCAGAATCACCATTCTACTTTCTGTATCTATGAATTTGACTATTCTAGGGACTTCATATAAGCAGAATCAAGGTATATTTGCCCTTACGCGTCTGGCTTATTTTGCTCAGCATAATGTTTTCAAGGTTCATTCATGTTGTAGCATGTATCAGAATTTTATTCCTTTTAAGGTTGAATATTATCCCATTGTAAATGTATACCACTTTTTGTTTATTTATACATAGATGGACATTTGAGTTGTCTCTACCTTTTGTCTATTGTGAGTAAAGCTGCTATGAACATTAGTGTACAAATATCTGTTTGAGTCCCTACTTTCAATTCTTTGGGGTATATACCTAGAAGTGGGATTGCTGCCTAGTATGGTAGAATACCAGATTTTCATTTAGGTTTTGAAACTTTTTCTCAGGGTCATCTATTCTCACCCAGATAAGAATTAGCCCATCATGAATATGGGACCCTAGGCTTCCCTAGGTATCCCTGATTGAAGATCTTTCTCTGTAAGAGTGGTGAGAATAGAAGTATGTGGCTCTATGTCTCTCTACTCACTGAGATGACTGACCACATCACCTTAGTTGTCATTATTTATAAAATCAACAGCCTCTCATCAGGAGTCTGATAGACTTTCCTGATAGTATCCAGTATTTGCCCTCCACCATGTTCTTTTAGAATATCTGATTTGAAGTCAACTGGGCAGCCATCTGGCTCACCCATATACCTCTTTGACTAGCCTGTTCTCTATGTAACAGACCAGTACTTTGATGTCCATGACCTCTGGACTTTATGTGGATTCTGTTGATGCTGGGACTAAAGAGATGAAAGGATCAGTTACTACCCATTAATACTTTATTCTGCCATGCTTGTTTATGGCACAGTTTTTATGCAAAGTTGGAGTTCAAATCACCCAAAACATGTGTCCTCCTGTCTCTAGTCTTTGAATAACACTTCATTGTAAATAAATGTCTTTGTTTCTGAAGTGTGCAAATATTGATTTTTCCCATGTGCTTTCCTTCTAAATTGATTAGTATCCATCCAATCCATCTGTCTCTCCTCCAGGCACTGATGTGACTGTGGTGTCTACTACTAAATTTCCCGTGTATGAAAGTTCATCATGGCTGAAAAGTGACCCTTTAACACCTATGACAGTGGTTGACTCTGTAGGTATGATGGCACTTCATCTCTCTGCCACTTAAACTTGTCTCTCTAAGAACCTTGTTTTCTATCTTTGATAAATTGTCTTTTTGCTAGAAATAGTCTTGAGAAGTTGGTGGCACCTGGCTTTCTTCTAAAAATGTAGGTCTCTCTGCCCTGTTTCTTCAATATGGGACCTAAGTATTTCTAAGAACACAAGAGACCATTCTCTGTTCAAGAAATTTTCATTAGTAGATGGTTCTTACTGAAAGAGTTCTGAAGCTATCATGACAAGAATTGATTAGGAATGGTTGATGGTTCCTGGAATGGTCCTAATGGGAAAGAGCCACCATCTTGGAGGATGTGATGCCATGAGAATATTAACTCTGTGTCCTGGAGGTTTTCCTAAGAAGGAAAGTATTCTGTCTTCTCAGGAAGAAGTGATGGAGGCCTAGAGACTGACCAATAATTTTATAATCCAGTTTTCCCTGTACTTAACTTTTCTTTAAAGGCCAAACAGGAATCTCCTAAGTGGAAAATAGTAAGAGAGTAGAGCTATTAAATTCTTCCCTAATCCCTTAAAATAATATTCAGTGGTCAAGGTTTTTAAATTAGGAAGAGAGACCATAAACGCTTGGTGAATAAAGCCAGGTATGGAGAAGGAGCAGTGGACATAGAAAAGGAAGGACAGACTCTCCTTCCATTTTGGTGAGAATTGAGATTTGTTAAATGTTCTCTTAGAACAAATTCAGAGATCAATCTGATAAGCATAAAAACCTCACCGTAATCATTAATACTTCTTAAAATCACGAATACATTTTTTGGCATATGGAGGGCTGGGTGGGAGTGCAATTATAGACTAGATTTTCTCAGAGGAAGCAGGAATTGTCCTCTCCATTCATAGACAAGCAGGAACTCCAGTTCCATTATCTGCTCACATTTTCCAAACAACCACGTAATCCTATCACAGACCTGTCAAGCAGCATCCAAAGGATCACTGGTATATCCTCTATGTAAGGCTTCAGGGAGCCCACCAGTATCCAAGGGATTAGAGTCACTGAAGAAGAAAAAGAGATTGCCATCACAGTGTACACCGCTGGATCTGCTCTCCCTCAATCCACTGCTGTCTCAGGGTCCACAGCTCCATGGGGCAGAAGTACAGCAAAAATCCCAAACAATAACTTTCTATTTTCTAGAGCCACAGCTCCAGCTGAGTCAACCATAGCTTCTGGAGAGAGATCCAGCATACCTCTGACTCATGCTTCTGGGATTGATATTTTCTCTCCTGGGACTAGCTACATTGATGGGACTAGGATGAGCACCAATTTCCCCCTGGCATCATCCTCTGTAACTCTAGGTGCTGATGTTCTAGGAAGTGAATCTGAGCCAACCCATGTGAAAATCAAAAGCACAGTCTCAGAGGAACTTGTGCCCACCACTTGTGCCTGTCCATAGATTTCAGTCCGCCTGTCCTTCGTTCCACTGCTCTGAATAAAATTCCAACAAAGACTATACCAGCTGTGATTTTGCCTTATTCATCTCCCTTTGTAAACGTAGAGCAGACAGAGAAGAGTGGGTTGCCCCTCAGTGCTTTCCCTGAGGACATAGGCACAATGGGAACCACTCATGCTGAAACCAGCATCTCACTCACAACACTTGATTGGACAGAAGGTTCAAGGCCCATGAGCTCCTCCATTTGTATCACAACCCCAGTCCTGGAATCCACATCTGAGACATACATTGGTACAGAAGAGGAAACCATTAAAGATGCTTCAACAACACTAAGACCTCAGATTCTGGCAAAGAAATGAAAGCCACCTCTCCTGGCTTTACCACCATTTTTATGACCAGCCCCAAGGAGGAAGTCAGAACCGTGGACAGCACTCAACCAGTGAAGGCCACCATACGATACCCTGGCATCACACCCACTGGTGGCTCAGTAGCTGCCTTTCTCCCGGTCCCTTGGACGGGCCCAGTTACAGCTGCCTACACCACTCACTGGCAAAGCATCTCTTTACCAGAACTACCTTCTATAAAAGAGACATTGTCACCCCAGGCAACAATCTCTTGTCCATTCTCCTCCTCCAAGCCCCAATGGCCCTGCAGCCACAATTGCAACCAGGAAAATGGTATCATCAGCAGTTCAGACACCTGAATATACAGCACTCACAACAAGTATACATAAAACCAGTCCCTTTGGACTTAAGATCAGTAGTGCATCAATTACTGCTGAAGACAGTGGGGCTTCCACTGATTTTGGGGAGATTAGAAAAACATTGGCACACAGAAATATAGAAGCAGAAGCAACACCAACTTTGCATATTCCCACATATTGTGCTAGCATTCAAGTGAAGAAACAGAGGCAGCAAATATGTCCCTATTCACAGCCTGGCCAAACCACCATGAGCTTCACCAGTGCATTGGGAAAAAAATCCAGCTTCCCTATACTTGTAATATCTCTTTCAGAGGAGCCAAAGATTCAGAACTTCATCACGGAAGTGGAGACCCATAAAGCTGCATCTTCACACTGGATTCCACCTGAGTCTTCATCTCCTACTAGAGTGACTAGTAGGGGTGGCTGTAAAGCTCCTGCTTCAGCTGTCACAAACAAGAGGCAGTGGGGAATAAGCTCAATTCTCACAATAATGCCTAGTCTAGAGGAGAGTTCCAGCACCAAGGACAGTGCCCAACCATCAGAGTCCAGCACAGCTGCCCCATGGACTGTCACAGACAAGACTGTCAAGTTACATGCTGCAGGTTTGCCCAAGGCCAGTTGTACAAGCCATATTCTTCCCTAGCAACAATCACTGCATCAGGCTCTACCCAACATCCTACAACTTTCACTGAACCAGTCTGGCCACCCCACCATTCCCTTATTCAGCTAGAGTCGCTGAGGTCAGCACAATTCTGAGAACCTTGAGTCCAGTGGACACAGCTACATTTTATCCTATCAACTTTTCCAGATGAGCAGCAGATGAGCATCTCGTTCCCTGAGATTGTAGGTATAAATAGGACTCCAGAAAGCTCTGAACTAACATCACTATATGATTCCAATACTTCTTCTGAGAAGCTGAGCACGTACACTGACATAAATGACCCCTTTCTCACTTTTCTGCCTGACCCTGCATCTATCTTGACCTTGACAACTAGTGAATGTACATCAACAGCAACTCTCAGCAGTTTACTCAGAGTGACACAAGTTCACAGGAACTCATTTTGGAGCCGAAACCAGCCCGTACATCTCAATACAGGAATCCTCTTCAGGGTCCAGCACAGATGGTATCAAGCATCCTTGGATGGTCAGCAGCACAAGAGTGACTATCATAGGAACACCAGTCTTTACCAGCATGGAGGCCAAGCAGAGTTCTCTCTCACCTCTCACTGTGGCATTTATGATGTCAGGGCACAAGTTCCCAGTAGCAGTGATCCCTCCTGAACGGACTATGACTTTGAGTACAAGTTCCAAGGGACAGCGCCTAAAGGCTCCTACTACTTTAGGGATGACAGCTTTACCCGTTTCCAGGAGTGAAGCACAAACAACGTCTATGACCACTGAGATGAGAGAGGTCTCAGCTAACTCTCTGGGGCTTGTGAGTGTGGTCATTCACTCACCTGGTCTAGTGAAAACCACATCTCTGGTTGGTATGAGCACAGAAACTGGGAGCAGTTCATCTCCAACTTGGATCAACACCTCAGTTGAGACATTAGCTGCTTCTGAGACCACCACAGACACCGCAAACACAGAGGGAATTGATCCTTCCACAGATGCCACAGTATCCACTGTATGGGTGACCAATTCTGGGGCTGAACTACGTTCTTCTGCCCCTACCCACTCAGAATCACAGAGGGTCACATCGCCAGTGGTTACTGTCTTCACCATGGAAGCCACTAACATTTATTCTTCAACTTCTATTTTTCCTAAATCTGCAAGGACTGAGGCAGAATCTGTTTCCTCATAAACTCCTTGACTGAGGGAGACCAGTACTTCTCAGAATTCTAGCACAGGCACAGACACAAGCACGGTCTTTTCTCAAGTGTCCAGTACTGTTACTACTGAAGTCACCAGGACTGAGTTCACTTCCTCTGACAGAATATCTAGCCCAGACTTTACTCAGTCAGTAGGTGACCCTGACATCCCCATAGGAACCAACATCAACCATTTTACCTTCCCTTCCATGTTCCATGGCAGATTTTTCACACATGACCTTCACCACACCACGTCCTTCTAGGGCTACCACAAAGAGTACTCTCAATCTGGACACCACAACCACAGTCTCCTAAGAAGGATCACCCTATGCTGAGACTCGAGGTTTTCCACTCCCAGAGGTGACCGCTCCTGTGAGCAGAAGTCTAGAGGCTTCAAAGGAAGTCACGGACAACGCCTTTCTTTGAAGAAGAGACTGAATCCCTCTCTCCACTGGTGCCTATCCTAGCTCAATTTCAGCTTCTTCTGTTTCCTCCAAAGCAGAGAGATCCACAACCCCCAATTTTCCTCCGCCCTCCTCAGGACTGACACCATCCACATCATCCACAAGCATTCAATCTCAGAAAATGACAGTTTCCCCAGGCACTGACTCCCTGGAAGATTCCTCCTGGTCCCTGAGCACTGCTACAGGAGAAGACAGGACGCCTGAAATGACCTCTGTGGACATCACCACATCAGTGGCCAGGAATTAACCATCGAAGGCCACCACATATGGCATAGCTAAGACTACAGCCACTGAGGAGAGCTCCCCTGATGTAGATCCCAGTTCGGCTCCAGATCCTGATAACCCTATCCCATTTATAAGTAAGAACTCAGTTCCTGACTTGCTTTTCATTGGGGTTCTGAAGTTTGCTGGATATGTTGAATGAGGATAAGAAAGAATTCCTGCTGAAAATCTCCTTTCTAGTTCCACGTATCTAGGAGGATTATTCTACTCTCTATATGTAACTAGTAACACTTTCAGCATCCTTGAGCCCCCAAATTCAGTTCCTTCCAGTCAGAGCCTACCTTTCCCCTTCCCAGATATGAAGTGTGCATGGTAGTAATTATAAAAGAGTGATAAAGGCAAATGACAAACTGAGTAATCACAACATATTATTTGCATATGTTAACTAATATGATGCAATAATTCATGGTGTTATCCTGATTTTACTTATGGAGAGTCCAAAATATGGGAAGGAAAAAATAACCAATGATGAATTCACATATTATAAGTGATGGAGACAGAATGACACCAGTGGTTTTGCTTGAGACCAATAAATTCGGCAGTCCCACCATTAACAAGAAACTCTTCGATAATTATGATCCAAGCCATCTTGTGGGTTTGGTTTTATGCCAACAAGAAAATTAGTCCTTGCAGTGTGCCTTCTCAGAGACAGATGAGGGCATTGCTGAGCCAGTGTCTAGTGAGAGCATTTCTCTGAGGAGTCTGTGACAATCACCACTAGGGAGCTGAGTGAGAGAGCACATGGAGGCACCACGTGGTCAACTGGTCACTCCACGTCTCTGGCGACCATCATCAATCCAGTATGGATGATCATCCTCTGCGTACACTGTGCTTAAGACTTTTCTCCTGGTCTCTGGGGTAAAATAATTGATTGCCAGGTTCTAGTAGATAATCATAACTTTCTGCTATTGTTTCCAAGGCTGTTGATAATAATTTTTATGGAGATTTATTGACTTCTAATATGAATTGCTTCTACTTAGTAATTTATATGTTCAGGAGCCAGTCTCTTCAGCCTTAAGAACAGATATACTGTCTCTACAAATCAGCTGACCAATCATGAAGTCTTAAATCAGACACCATCATTAAGGTCAGGGATTGCCAAGAAGAGGGAAAGGTAAACTTGAGATGCCATAGGTTTATTCTATGAGACAATTCATTACTAAGATGATTACAATATAGGGTGAAAGAATTATCGTGCTTTGTTAACAGCTTTCAATACATGGCCTGCAGTTGAGAGGAGGTATAATTTGAGGTGCTTAGGTTGATGAGTACTGCTGTCCTGATTCCTGAAAGGAGTAATTTGACATGTCCTTCTATGCTAGAAGGTGAAAGGGTTCTGTCCTTTATGGATGAGAGAGGTGAAAGAGTATGAAAATATATAAGTAAGATGCCTTTAATCTACCTCTTTCCCTAACCTGTTAAAAGCAAGCCACAGAACTACCTTTCAGTTAGACTCACATTGTTGAGGTCTAGGGGAAAAAGATTTGAAGTCTAGGTAAAAATTGATTGAAGCCTGGACCGAAGGAGGAAAAATGGAGCAAAAGAAGCAAGAGAATCTTTACCCTCTACTAAGACATGAGATGTGGTACATAGGTCCGCATGGAGGCCACACTGGTATAGAAACTTAGGGTTCCAAAGTGAGCTCTGCAAGCCAGTGAGAGACCAAGCTCAATACCCAACATGAGACACAGGGATGGATAATATGATTCCTGCCATCTAGAGAGGTGAATATGAGCAGAGGGTGTGTCCAACTGATTTGTAAGGAGATAGGAAGGAGAATCAAAACCGGAAGAATCTCTTTTTTCACCTCCTCGCAAACTTCCTAACTGAAGAGGTGTTTCAGTCACAGGCCTGCCCACCAGAAGCCCAGGAACATCTGGGGATATCAGAAATCCAAGCTCCGAGGAGCTCAGCAGCAGCCAGGAGACCAGAGTTACTGTGGGAACTTCTCTTAGGGAGACTCCACCAGAGACTGCTCCCACGACTACTATGGTGGGACCAGCCACCCCGCTTCAATCCATGGCCACAGCGGGTGGCAGCACCAGACTCCCTCACCTGCCCATAGGAGCCATGGTGCCAGCAGAATCATCTACAGAAATGGTGGTAGCTGCAAAAAGGATCTCCCACTCCACATTTACAGCTGAGGCTTGGGCCGTTACAGACTCTGGGACTCCAGAAGGGACCAGCCAGTCAAGAGGAACAATGTTCTTCCTCCCCCAAGAGTCAACTCCTATAGGCGCCACAGGGAATGTTCAGCAAGTCAGCTCAGTTCTGACTCCTGAGACAACTGAAATGGACTTGGCACACATGGCTTGGCTCCACTGGGGGACCACAGTGGACACACATGTCCCTTTGAGCACATCTTCTACTGGCCTGCAACAAGCTGACAACAAGTTACAATCCCCAAGGTTATCATAAGTTCAGTGATAGGTAAATGTGAGCTTAGAACCATGACATGGGTCAGCACCACAGTCATTTCTTCCACTGCCCTGAATAAAAAGACAATGACAGCTGAACAGCAGACACGTGGACTTGTGGGTGGTGCTTATTCATGTGCTAGCCTGTGGTCAGAGCAAACAGCTGGGAGTGACCTGATATGAGTGCCTCCTCTGTAGACACAAACACAGCTATTTCCACCCCCACAGCCCACATTACTCCAACAAGACCTTGGACTTCTGATAGATCAGAGGGCTCAGCCACTATTTGCCTTATTGGTGTGGCAGGAGAGAAAACTGGCTTCTCTATATATGCTACCTCACTAAGTCGGAGCCCACCACAGGGTTGGAGACCACTGAAACTGCATCTCCACCTGGGACCCTTTCTGTGACATTTCCTGCAGGACTAACAAGCAAGGGTGGGGCCCTTACTCTGGGGGTCATCCCCTCCAGTTCGCGGGGAGCAAGGTCAGTTTCATGCCTAGTCCAGACAGGTGCTCCAGGACCACAGACAGCATCCATGCACTGGGGACTTCTCTATGGACTGTCACAGACACAGCTGCCCACTTATATGTCACTGGTTTTGCGACATCAGTTCTATGGAGAGGAGACTTTCTTCCTTAGCGATAGCCCCTGCAGGCTCTACCCATCATTCTGCAACTTTCACTGAAAGCAGTCTGGCCTCCCTACCCTCCTCTTATTCAGATAAAGTCACTGAAGTCAGCACAAGACTAAAAGCTTTAAGTCTGCTTTTACATCTGCTCCTATTGCAACTTTTCCTGATGAACAGGAGTTGAGCACCTCATTCCCTGAAATTTCAGGTACAAACCTGACTCCCCAAAGCTCTGAAATAACTGCTCTCCCTGTTTCTGTTACTTTTTCTGAGAAGCCAAACACACAGACTGACGTAAATAGCTCCCCTCCCACTTTTATGCCTGATGTGTCCACCCCGGACTTGGTCACTAGAAGATCTGTGTCTTCAGCATCATATGGGAGCCACAAGATCCCAAGAACTCACCCTGGGACCCAGTGATAGCTCATCCATCTCATTGTTACCATCCCCTACAGGGGCCATGACAGGTGGGGTCACATTGCCTCAGATGGTCAGTGGCGCTGAAGTGTCCATCACAGGGGAACCTGTGCTCACCAGCAGAGAGCCAGAGCAAAGTTCTGTGCTGCCTCCCGCCATGACTTTTACAATTTCAAGACAGAAGTCCACAATCACAGTCACTCTTCCTGGGGAGATCACAGCCACAGTGGGAACTCTAACCCTCAATTCAAGTGCCCAGAGACAGAGCCTAACGGCTCATATATTGGAAATGACAGATTCATCCATCTCTAAAAGTGAGATGCAGACAACCTCAACCACACTACTGACCACAGAGATAGCATCAGTCTTTTCCATGTCACTGGGGAACATCAGTAAGTTTCCTCACTTTCCTGGCCTGCAGAAGACCATAGATCTTGTGGGCACAAGCATGGAATCTGGGCTGTCATTTCTCGCTCTGAATCATGTTCCTCTGCTCCCACACACTCGGAGTTACACAAGACCATTTCTTCAAGAGTTACTGCATCCACTGTGGAGACCACCAGCATGTTTCCATCATTCTCCATTTATCCGATGTCTACCAGGACTGGGGAAGAACCAGTTTCCACTCAAACCTCTGGACTGAGGGAGACCAGTAGTTCCCAGGATGCAATATTTACTGTATTAGAAATTAAAACAGAAATATTATAAATATATATTCATTAATTCATTAAAAATAATAAATCTGTTAAATGTTTAACATAAACAACATATTTTTATGCACAATAGTCATATTTCCCCTCCCCCCAAAAAAAGCATAATGAGAAGGGAGTCATTGTTTATACTTTTGCAGATCTTTTTAATGTCTGGCTTGGTAGAAGAGAGCAGGGTATCTGCTTCTGCGTGCAATCTTTTGCAATATTTCACCTTATGGCCTCTGGAAAAAATTTCACTGTACACTCCTGAGAGATTGAAAGTAAAAAGAATGTCTTAGTATTATTATGAAAATATTTTTTACTTGGTGGACTTCGTGTAAGAGTTTTGGGAACACTAGCAGTCCCTGGACCATACTTGGAGAACTGATGCACTAGACTGTATGGGCATAGAATGAAATTGCTGTAAATAACATGGATAATAGCAAACAGAATTCCCAGGCAAGGGAGGAAGGGAATCTTTCTTCCTACCTTAAAGGCCCCGCTTTGGGTGAGCCACTATAGGGTCAGCTTAAATTCAAGACAAAGAGATTTTTGAATCACATTGCCCCTTATCACTTCTTTACTCCTTTTCTCTGTTTTTCTGCAAACTTGGTTTCCTGCCCAACATGTGTCCCCAAAGGGTTCATCTCAGCCTTGGGATTTGCCGACTTGAAATACAGTCCCCCCTTTCAAGCTCTGTGATGGTTGTTGCACACCATCGCAGCCAGCCATGGGAGTGATTCACTCACTTTCCCCAAGGTCTCTGGTCCTCCTGCTTTTCCCTTCCACGTGCTGTCTGGTTCCAGGATTCTCAAGATTTTCCTCCCTGGGAGCTCCATATCCCCAATCCCTTGGCCCAAGCAGGACTCAGCTGTTACTGGAGTGGACACCATGTGTATTTACCTCCATGAGTGGACAAAGAGTGCACTGAGGGCTGGCAGTGGAAGCAGTAAGCTTGAATCAATTAATGAAAAGAATAGGGAGCAAAAGAAGAAAGCTGGCTAAGGAGTAGCCCTGGAGAACACTGCATCTAAGGAGGTGGGAGATCTGAATCCCCACATGAGACAGAAAAAGATGTTTTCAAGAAAGCAAATGAAACCCAGGGAAGAGTGCTGACATCAAAAGCAAGAGGTACAATTGAAGGAAGAAGTTATCAAGAGTATCCAACTTTCAAGTGTCTTTGCATGTCCTTATTCTGTGTTCCTCCTTCCCCATGGCTGAAAAGGATGAAACAAGCACCAGAATGGATGTGGTTTGCGCCTACCGCCCACATCCCACAGGCTGGACAGAGAACAGCTATACTGGCAGCTAAGCTGGCAGACCCATGGTGTCCCCTGACTGAGCCCCTACATACTGGACAGGAACAGTGTTTATGTCAATGATGAGTAACTCTGCTGCAGCTGCAGTCTCCTCCTGCTCCCCAGTTGGGTCTCCTTGCAGTACAATTTCTGTGTACCCATATACATAGTTCTGGGCCAACCTAGAATTTCCATGGGAACTCAGTTCTCTCCCCTCAGAACACCTAAAAAGCACCTTTCAAGTTCTGGACATAAAGGTTTCCTCCATAGTCTTTATTTCACTGACCATTCGCAGAAGCCCCAATGGAGCATGCAGACATCAGGGAAGGAAGAGGGTAACGTAAGCCCATGGTGTCCGCTGGGGTTAACTCTTCCCCAAGAGGCAGTGGATTTCCAATGCAGTGACTGATCCACTTCTTTCTCCTCCTTATGGCAGTTTGTGGCTCTTTACTCATTCTCCAAGAGCCAGCTGGAACTACACCCCACCTGAAAAACAAACAGCAAAGATGTTAGTAATGTTTTTAATGATAAATTCCTTTGCAGCAATGCTCTTAGCAACAATACCCACAATAACGCCTATACTAAAGGCTAATATTTATTGGGGGATTCCTATGATCCAGAACATTAGATGTATTATGTCTCACTAATCCTGCCAACCTCTATGAGGTATTATGTATATTTTACAGATGAGCAAACAAGGCTCAGGGAGGGAAATCCATTTTCCTGAGATCAGACAGCTAATACACATAGTACAGTTGAGACTCAGACCCTAAATTGACTCTAAAATCTAGGCCCCCTAACTACTAGGCTTCACTACAGACTAACCCAGCAAGAACAAGCCTTAAATCTCAGGATGGGAAATTATATCAAGGGGCCTCTGATACAACAATTTAAACTAAAGCTTCGCTAATTATATCTCCACTCTATCACCTTGGACATTTTCTTTCTTTCTGGATTAAAACCTATTTTGTATTTCAGTGGTCCTTGGGGATTACTTAAAAGCAGTAGTTAGCAGTGTGGGTTTTGGTGAATTACAGGTCTTGCTTTAAGCCCTGGTCCTGCCTTTTGTATACTATGTGGCCCTGAGCAAGCCAGGCAACCTGTCTAGGCTTCACTATCCATATTCAGAATGGAATTAAAGAAACATGTCGCCTAAGATTAACGTGAAGGTCAGATGAGTTAAAACCCGAATAACCCATGCAAGTCATGGGGTTCCACTTGGTCTAGTCTCAGAGAGGAGTTTCATTTCAAGAAACCTAGTCAGACCATCAAAGATAAAATAAGTCTAAGTTTTACTTGTATTACTTAACAGAACATCAAAGAGGATCCAGTCCATGATCCAGAAGCATATTATACAAATCCTTTTTTCCCTATTTTCTCTTATTTTCCAACTTTATACTCTGGTTGACCCTCAAGTCTCTCCCCTCTCCAAGCCCCTCTCTCACTGTCTTTCTCTCTCTCCCCCCACCCTCCTCATTATCTCAATTCAACATTACTGAAGTCCAAGAACTATGCTGTCACAGATGAAGTTGTCTTTGGAAAGTTGGGTATGGGGAGAAACTCAGAGCAAAGACAAAATTATAGTTAACAGATGAAGAAAACACAGGTAAGACTGGAAGCACTCACATAAAATTGTTGTCTCTGTTATTCATTTGATGAGGTTGATACTATTCCAGGAACCTAGTAAACCCCAGAAGATTGAGGGTGCTTTGATTATTATTGTCTTTGTGGTTAATGGTAGTGAGCATAAAATTATCATGAGCATTAGAGTATGAGGCAGTTAACTCATATGGAGGAGCTGTCATTATTTATTGATGAATCACAGAGAAACACAGGGAAGATCTGTGAGCTTCTGTTTCTAGTTCTACCTGTCACTCTAAGCTTAACTTCTTCCCATCATCTTACTCTTCCTCTCTCACTCTCTCTCTGCAGGTTATAACTGTTGGTATTGGATGCCCACCACTAACAGTGAGTAATGAAGGTGGATGTCCCTGTGCCCCTTGGACCCTTTCTCCCTGCGCCTGCTCCCTGGGAGGAAAGTGTCCCCTGTCCCCCAAGTTCACAGCCCCAGAGAAGCCCCAGACCACCCAAGCTTCAGGCTAAGCCAACGTGGAGATGGAAGTTCCCGTTAACAGCTCTGTCCTCTTATGGCTTCGTGATAGGGCCCAACGATATTTGTTCATGTTGTATTTTCTTTCAGCTCTAGTGATCTCCACATTCTCTCCAGGATCACCAGCATCTCTGACCCCCACCTCCATCTCTACAGGTAGGAATCTAATCTCTGAGTCCCAAGGAATTTCAACTCCCATTCAGTGGCTGATGAGTTTCTGCATGGTCTGGCCCCGATGCCCACCTAGCCTAAGCTTGTCCCACTGTCTACCTTGCTCCCTAATCTCTGGCCATACCCACCTCATTTCTGTTCCTCCAGGGCCCAAACGGCCCTCCATCCTCAGGGCTTTTGCACTTACTCTTCTTGAAACTCAGCTGTGCCTGGTTCCTTCTTGTCCTCCAGATCTCAGCTCAGCATGCTTTTGCTCAGAAAACCTGCTATAAAGTAGCCTTTCCTCATCTCCCACACAAAGCTAGTCTCTATTCTATCTCCATGATCATTTCCTTCATGGCAATTACTACTATTTGCACTTGTTAACTACTCAGGTATTTGTGCTTCAAGGCCTGAGTACAAAAGGTCTTGGCCCCTTCTCTTCCCTCCACGATGTCCGTGACGTGTCAGCCCTTGGACACTTTGGAATGAGAGGGTTGAGGTTCCCTTTCAAGCTGACTTCACACATCTAACATGGAGGTCCCTTCTCTTGCCCTGGCTGGCAGACGAGAGAGGGTATCCCAGATGGGCTATCTCAGGCCTCACCTACTGGACACTGTGGACAGAGAGATGACACTGATCCCTTCCCCCAATAGACAGCTCACAACTGAGGTTGTGATGGGTCTCCTCTCTCTTTCCCTCCAGCTGCAGCTGTGGGCCCAGCCCTGATGCTGTTCACCCTCAGTTTCATCATCGCCAACCTACTCTACACTCCAGATATGAGGCATCCAGGCTCCACAAAGTCCAGCTCCACTGAGAAGGCCCTGAATTGCCTGGTAAGAGCCTGTCCATACCTACCCTGGCATGCCTTGTCCTTGTCCCTTCAGCCCCTCCTTCTCACCTCTCTCTCCTTCCTCCCCAGCTTGGTCCTTTCTTCAAGAACACCAGTGTTGGCCCACTGTACTGTGGTTGCAGACTGACCTCGCTCAGGTAAGACTTCCTTCCCTCGCACCATGAAGGGCTGCATGGTCACAGGCAAGTTAACCTGGAGGGGAGGACCTGAACATGACATCTAGAAGGGAAGAATCATAAATGACTTAATCATAAATGGAGACCAGTGAGATATTGGACTGGACCTGGATATCGCTTGGATGGGGGTACAAAAGATGGAGGAAGGTCCAGTAAGCCTCCTACATCTCTGGCTCTGGCACTGATATGGAAACATGAGAGGAGGAGCAGGTTCTGTGTTTTTCGGGGAGAAGAAGATAAGCTTAATTTGGGATATATGGAATCTGATAGGTCTGGAGGAATCCCTGAGGTTGTTGGTTACATGGCACAGATTTCAAGAGAGAGATCTTGGCCAGAGAGAGTGAGATTGAACCTCATGATAATAAAGCTGGTAGATGAAACAATGAGTATGAATCAGATGACCCAAGAAGAATGAGGGGCAAAAGGATAGAAGTTGGCAGAGGATGAAGCCTTGGAGATCAACCACTTTATGGAGTAGGAAGGTACCTAGATGAAGAGGACCCAGAAAAGAATGTGCCTGAGAACCCAGACAAGACCCAGTAAAGAGAAATGTCATAAACCAAGGCTGGGGGTCCATTTGAAGGAGGGAACTGAACAAAGTATATAACTCTCCCACATCTGTGTATGCCCCTATTCCCATGTCCCTGCCACCCTAGGACTCAGAAAGATGAGGCAGCAACTGGAGTGGGTGCCATCTGCACCTACCATCCTGACCTCCTGGGTCTTGAGCTGGTTAGAGAAGAATTGTTCCAGGAGCAGAGTCAGCTGACCCATGGTGTCACCTGATTGGGCACCTACACCCTGCACAGAGACAGTCTGTATGTCATTGGGGAGTGTCCATGCTGCAGCTGGGGTCTCCTACAGTCACATGTCTCTCTATATCAGTAGTGCTCAATGAGGGGCAATTCTGCTCTCCAGGGGAACTTTGGCAGTGTCTGGAGACATTTCCATGTCATGACTGGAGGAGTGCTAATGAAGTCTAGTGGGTAGAGGCCAGGGATGCTGTTAAACATCCCGCAGTGCACAAGGCAGCCCCTCACTATGAAGAATTATCTAGACCAAAATGTCAATAATGTTGAGTTTGAGAAATTGCTGTACATAGATTGATAGTTCTGGTACAAACCTAGCACTTCCTTGGGGGCTCATTTTTGAATACTTAAGACACCATGGGAGGCCAATTGCCTTTCCCTTTTCACCTCCTGGGATGAAATGTTTCCTCTTCCTTATTCCTACCTCTTCCTATAGGAGCTCAGTTGGAGCATGCAGACTTTACGGAAAGAGGAGGGTGATGCAGGCGTTGCAGTTAAGTCTTCCCGATGGGCAGTGGGTGCCCAGTTTAGTCCTCACTCCACTTCATTCTGTCCATCATGACAACTTAAGGCAATTTTATAAGTTTCCTCAGGCTAGTCGAAATGACACTGGCTACATGAAACACCACCACACTCAGCAAATACCCCATGAATAATAACCTTTTACGCAACACTGTTGGCAACAATGCCCCTAACAGCAATGCTAACCTTGAGACTAATAACTATAATAATGGCTAATTCTTATCAAAAGGTTCTTATGTGCCAGGAATTGTGACAGGTCTTCATTTGTATTATCTTATATTAATTTTACCCTAAACCCTGTGAGTTATTATACTTATTTTTACAGAGAGCCACCATGCATTCAGACAGGGAGTCATTTGCCCAAGATAATCTGGCCATTATGCATGGCAAAGTCAAGGCTCAAACCCAAGACTGAGTATAAATTCCAAGTTCCTACCCACGAGGCAACGCTGTAGACCATCCAGATAAAGCCTCTAATCTCAGGACAGGAAGGGGCGTTAATGACCTCTAGCCTAACAGTCTAACTTAATGCTTGATTAGTTATTTCCCCTCTATATCAACTTGGAAATGTCCTTTATATATAGGTTGAAATATATATTTCTTTGTATTAACAATAGCACATCCTGTTATGTGTCCATAGAAGGTTTAATTCCAGGATTGGGACTAACTTGGAGCAGTGGTTAATAGTATGGAGATTGATGAGTGACAGCTCTCTGTTTTGTGTGATACAGGACAAGCCATGTTACCTCTCTAGGCATTAATGTCCCATTTGTAGAATGGAAAAAACACATATAGCAGGCAGGATTGTCCTGATAATCAAATGAAGTAATTCATCAAGAACTCAAGTAAATCACAGGACTCCTCTGGGTCCAGTCACATCTCTCACAGAGCATCAGAGGAGATGCAATCCATGATCCAGAGAAACACTCACAAAAAATTCTCTTTTCCCCAATTCCAATTTTTATAACATATATCTTACCTCTAAGTCTCTCTTTTTTGGTATCCTACCCCATCTCCAAATTTTCCCTAATATTCCGAAGGATAAGTACATTCCATCCATCTCTCTATACTTTCACCTCCATATACTACTCTCTCAACCTGCCACAAGTTTGTCAATTCTATGTCACAAAAACACCAGAACTGAACCTAGAAAAATAAAATCATATTATCATAAAATTTTGTGAAGGGAGAAAAACTAAGAGAGTACAGATAAAATTATCTTTATGGATTGAAAGAACATGGATAAGGCTTGGAATACACACTCGTGCATAAGGTTGCCCCATTACCCTTGTAATGTGTTCAGCGTTATTTCTGGTGCATAGTACATTCCCAATAAATAGAGGCAGCTATTCTTGTATTTTTATTTTGGCAATAATAATGGTGATGATGTTCTTTATTATTTTCAAAGGACAAGGCACATAAGGCACCACATAAAATGTAGCCATTATTGTTCATTGATATTATTGATAGATATTATTCATTGTTGATATTATTCCACACTGAAAGTTTTAGGAATCTCAAAAGGTTTGTTACTGAGTTTCATTTCTAGGTCTACCATCCAACCCTTCCTTAACTCTTACCCATGATAACAGTGCTTCTTTACTCTTTTCTCCCTATCTGCAGGTTATAACTGTCAGCACTGGACCCCTACCACCAGCAGTGAGTGTTCAAAACGGTGAAAATCCATTGCCCACTGGACCCTTACTCCCCAGAGTGCATTCTTCAGGAGAGAAAGCACCAATACCCCCTTCCTAAGTGCCAGCCAAAGCCTCAGAGTAGCCCCTAATCCACTCAAGGTCTTGCTCTAAGTTAAGATAGAAGCCAAAATTTCAAGAAATAGCTTCTGCGCCACATTGCTTCAGGATGGGACTCGATTGTTTTTCCTATGTTCTTTTTTCTCAACTCCAGTGACTTCTATATTCTGTCCAGAATCTTCCACATCTCTGTCCCTCATCCTTAGCTCCATAGGTAAGAACCTGTTTTCTGGGACCTATGAAACTTCAACCTGCATGGTCTGGTCCCTGCTAACCACCCAGTCTCAGCCTGTCCCCTCACTCTCGCCCTAACTCTCTAAACTTTGGCCATATGAGACACTTGTCTATTCTAGTGTCCTAACCTCTGTCTGGCCTTTATATTAGCTCTTCCTGGAGATCAGCTATGCCTGGCACCTTACTGCCTTTCAAATCTCAGCTCAATCATCACCTTCTCTGAAAGACTTTCCTAGATCTCCTTATATGAAGTGGCACTTCTGAATACATACCTGGCCCACAGGTTTTCTCTATCATATCATCATTTCTTTCATGGAGCTTACTACTATTTGTTTTATTCGCTCTTTATGTGTTTGTCACCTTGGAGCTGAGTACCTAGACAGCATTCACTTGATATTTATTGCTTGAATGAATTGATGAATGTAACAATCTCTGTGTATGTCCACATTTGTGGATTCTATTTGAACATTCAGAAAATCATTCTGCATCTTAGTCGTGAGTTTGATTCTTGCCCTGTCTCCTCATCTTACTGAGATGGGGGTCTGAGGGCTCCTGAGTCTCCAGGAACCTACTACAGGGGCTTGATTTATGTCATGAAACCTGTCTTACCCTAGCCCTGAAGATTTATTTTAAAAAATAGAGTCTATGAGTCTTTTTCATGCTTATGTCATGATTCAGGTAAGGCATCCCTGACACTTAATCCTACCTTTTGAGTCTGTAGTTATGGGATATAAACTGGTGTCCTGTAATTTGAATTCTGCCTTCAGGCATTCTGTGTTTTGTGAGTCAAGACACTGCAAACTTTTTATGTGCTTTAGACAGGATGCATACTCTCCACTTCCTCATTGCTCCACCCTGATCAACCCAACTATTTATGTAACATGCCTAGCTCCTGCAAGCTTTTAAATACGTAACATGTGCCATAAACCAAGTCACTCCATGACTGATGATGTCATTTTTCTCTAGATGCATTCAAGATTTATTCATCTTTGATTTTTAAAAGTTTGATTATGATGTGTCTGAGCATGGTTTTCTTTGAGTTTATATTGTTTTGGATTTTTCTAAGCTTCCTGAATCTGAAAATGTATGTTTTCAAGAAATTTGGGGAAGTTTCAGCTGCTTTTCTTCAACTTTTTTCCTGCATTAATCTATTTCTCTCATTCTGGTCTTCCAATGAAATGATAATTCCCGAGTCCCTGAGACTCTGTTGATTTTTCTATCGATGTTTTTCCTCTTTATTTTTCAGATTTAATAATTTCTTTTTTTTTTTTTTTTTGTGAGGAAGATCAGCCCTGAGCTAACATCATGCCAATCCCCCTCTTTTTGCTGAGGACAACTGGCCCTGAGCTAACATCTGTGCCAATCTTCCTCCATTTTATATGGGACGCCGCCACAGCATGGCCTGACAAGCAGTGCGTCGGTGCGCGCCCGGGATCTGAACCCAGGCTGCCAACAGCGGAGCGCACGCACTTAAGTGCTACGCCGCGGGCCTGGCCACAATAATTTCTATTTATATATCTCCAAAATTACTGACCCATTTTTCTCTATCATCTCTACTCTGCCCGTCAAGTGAATTTTTTATCTCAGATACTGTATGTTTCCATTCTACAACTTCCATTTGATTCTTCTTTTTTATGGTTTCTATTTCTCTACAGAGAACTGCTATCTTTACATTTATTTCAAATGTGCTATCTTTACATTTATTTCAAGTGTGTTTACCTTCACCTCATGAAGCATAGTTATAATAGCTGCTTTAAAGTTTGTGCCTAATAATTCCAACATCTGGGTCACCTTGGAGTTTGCATCTGTAAATTGTCTTTCCCTTGAGGATTGGATATATTTTATTTTCTGGTTCCTTGTATGTCAAGTAATTTTGGTATACTATAGTATAATAGTAGTTAGTATATTCTGGCTAATATTAGTTAGTAATTCACTAACATTGTGCATGTTATGTTTGCATAGACTCTGGGTCCAGTTATCCTCTTGGGAATGTTTATTTTATTTCTTGTTTTTGTTTATTTTAGCAGGTAATCAGCTCTCTCCTCTCTTGCCCACAGGAGCCCCATTTTCTTAATTCCATTTCATCAGAAATATGGGATTTCTATTGTAAATTTATCTACCTATGCCCTCACTCCCTCCCACATAGCTCCATGACTAGGATGTGTCCTCAATAAATCTATTAAGAGAAAAGAGTTAAAAAAATGAGTAAAACTTTTTTTTTAAATGTTTTATGTATATTATTGATTTTTTTTTAATTTTTGATTGTGGTAAAATACATATAAAATTAACCATTTTTAAGTGTACAGTTCAGTAAGATTAAGTATATTCACATTGTTGTGCAACCAATCTCCATAACCTTTTAATCTTGCAGAAGTGAAACTGTATACCCATTAAAAAATAATCTCCATTTCTCCTTCCCTGCAGCCCCTGACAACCACCATTCTACTTTCTGTCTCTATCAATTTGGCTACTCTAGGTACCTCACATAATACTGTATGTGGACTCATACAATATTTGTCTTTTCATGATTGGCTTATTTCACTTAGTATAATGTCCTCAAGGTTCATCCATGTTGTAGCATGTGTCAGAATTCACTTCCTTTTTAGGGCTAAATAGTATTTCATTGTATGGGTACGCCACATTTTGTTTATCTGTTCATCTGTGGATGGACACTTGGTTTGCCTCCATCTTTTGGATATTGTGAGTAATGCTGCTATGAACATGGGCATACAAATGGAAAGATACCTATTTTTGAGCCAAAGAGATATTGTATCTCTGCCATTTCTTTGTTGTTGGGACTTGGGCAAAATTGACTTTCTCTGAACCTCAGTTCCTCCATCTGTAAAATGGAACTGGTAATACTTTCCTCTCAGGACTGTGTTGAGGGTGAGCTGGGTGCTGCAGGTGAAGTCCCAGCACACAGGCTAGCACGCAGTCAGTGCCCACAGAGGAGATGTGTGGAGGAGCGTTCGTGAAGTCCGAGCAGACAGGCTGGCACACGGTGCCCACAGAAGAGATGTGTGGAGGAGCGCTCGTGAAGTCCCAGCACACAGGCTGGCATGCAGTCAGTGCCCACAGAGATGTGTGGAGGTGCAGTCATGAAATCCCAGCACATAGGCTGGCACACAGTCAGTGCTCACAGAGGAGATGTGTGGAGGAGCGTTCATGAAGTCCCAGCACACGGGCTGGCACGCAATCGGTGCCCACAGAGGAGATGTGTGGAGGTGCAGTCATGAAATCCCAGCACATGGGCTGGCACGCAGTCAGTGCCCACAGAGGAGATGTGTGGAGGAGCGTTCATGAAGTCCCAGCACACGGGCTGGCACGCAGTCGGTGCCCACTGAGGAGATGTGTGGAGGTGCAGTCACCCTGCTCAGACCTCTGGACTATTGATTCTCATACCCTAAGCCCAGGATGACCATTTAGGTTGGTTTTTTATTCTGGGGCACTTTTGAGACAGAAAAGGGGGTTGAAATTAATATTTGTATGGGAGCAACTTGACTGTCCAGGAAGAACCAGGAGATGTAGTCACTAAAATCCACTCTTCAAAGATGTTAATGAAGCTGAGGCAGGTGTTACTCTCGCAGGGGAACAGTCTTGACCACTCAGCGGTAGCACATTCTCCTATGGTGAAGTCAGAAGACTTTGGGAGAACGCTGCCCCAGGGGACCACAGAGTGACTTTGCTTCTCTTCCTTTTACCAAAATGTGTACAAATTGTTTGTCTTTAGACACATTCGACTGAAAAGAGGTGATGTTTTTCCAGCTAAAATCATCCATCCAATGTGGAGGCACCTCCCTCTCTCTAACTCTGGCTAGACACAAAGGGGACACAGATGGGGCATCTTGGGACTGATTCACTGGACACTGAGGCTAAGGTGACAACTCTGGACCCAGCGCTCACAGCCATCCCAGCCAGAGATCATAATGAACCCCTCTCTTTCTTTCTTGCTGTAGATGTGAGCCCTTTTCTGGTGCCCTTCACTCTCAACCTCACCATCACCAGCCTGTGCTACACAGAGGACATGGGACCCCTGGGATCTGAGCTATTCAACACCATAGAGAAGATCTTGAATCACCTGGTGAGGCCCCTCCAATGCCTGCTGTTGTCCTGCCCAGCCCCTTTGCCCGTCGGCTCACCTCCCTCTCTTTCATCCCCAGCTCATGCTGTTGTTCTAGAGCGGCAGTATTGGGCCCCTCTATTCCGGCTGCAGATTGACCTTGCTCAGGTGACAGCTCCAGAGCAGACATGCAGGCAGTGTGTGTGGGTGACCACGAGCTGGGCCCTGACATCCTGTGCCCACTATCCCAGGGACAGCTGACCACCAGCTCCTGCTCTGTCCCACATTGTGTTCCTGACTGGAGAATGCAGAATCCTCTTAGTCTTTCCTTCCCAGAAGGTTAGGTTGAACTTTTCAGAAAGATCTTTCTTCTTGAACTTGAGGAAACAATTAGTAATCATGTCAGTTTCATCACGATAGAACAGTAGTTTTTAACTAGGAGTGATTTTGCTCCACAAGGGATATTTGGCAATGTCTGGAGACATTTTTTGTTGTCACAGCTCAAGGATGAGGGTTACTACTGGCATCTAGTGAGTGAGGCCAGGGATGCTGCTAAATATCCTACAATGACGAGGACAGTCTTCCAGAGCTAAGAATTATCTGATCTGAAGTGTCCATGGTGCCAAGATTGAGAGACCTTTCTCTAGAGGATGAATACTTCTCTCTCCTGCTTTTGTCACATTTTGGCTAGTGATTGGCCTATCTGTAACACCTAGCAAGCCCTCCCTTCTCCTACTATCCACCAGCAATGACCAAATCCTGCTTTCTGATCTCTCAGAGGTGGACTTGAGATGCGTGCCCACCCCCAGAGGGATTACTAAGGGGTACAGCACAGTGGTTATGTGGTTTTATTTGGGGTCTGACAGGCCTATGTTCAAATCCTAGCTCCCCTACTTCAAGGTTGTGTGACCCTGACAAGTTACTTAATATCTCTGTGCTTTAGCCTCCTCACTTGTCAATCAGAAGAGTTTAATCTGCTTTTCTGCATAACAGATTTAGCCCACGATTCTGCTGGATAGCGATTTGGGCTGGATTCTGCTGAGAGATTCTCCTGCCTGGGCTGCTCAGCTGATCTCAGATGAGGTTCCTTCATCTGTACTACTACAGTAGTATAGCTGCTGGCTGGGGGACCTCGGGTCTCCTTCACGTGTTCTCATCCTCCATCATGCTAGCTTGGGCTCATTCACATGCTCAGAGTTCAAAGAGCAGCAAGAAATGGCAAGCCCTAATGCACATCTGCTTTCCAAACCTCTGCTTACATCATGTTTGCTAATGTCTAATGGCCAATGCCAGTCACATGGCCAAGCCCAGATTCAAGAGATGGGGAAATGGACTCCACTTCTGACTGAAGGGAAGAATTTGTGGACATTTGTATGAGCACAGTGAAGATTAAAATGAAACGTGCTTAGCAAAGGACCTAACATATAGAGAACATGTGGTAAATTATTCATGACCCTTCTTAGACCCAGGTACTGAGAATGACTCCAGCATGTGGGGACCCCTACATGTGCACTTGGGTCATCTTACCCCTTGTGTGAATCTCTCGGTCATGGAACTTTTGTCTGAGGATGGAATGTCCTCAGCTCCAAAGATACTCACTGTTGTCCACCAGCCATGATGCCATGTCTTCCCCTTTCCACTGGTCCTGAGATTTTTCTGGCTCTAGGATACCACACAGCCCCATCCCCACCTCCACCCTAGGCTGGCTGCTTGTCCTTGGTGTTGCCTTCAAAAAGTTCAGTCTCGCTCACTGCAAGGTCCATTCACACCAGGAACGTTGGCCCTCTTAATACATAATAAAAAAGGCTCCCTTTTATTGAGCACTAAGTGCAGTGAATTCTGTACTGTTACCTCATTTGATAGATAAAGAATATTAGGCACAGAGAGTTTGAGAGACTTACCCAGAGTCACTCAGAAATTGAGTGGCAGAGCTGGGATTTAAGCAATTTAATGTTGCCTTCTTTGACTTTGCCAAATTCCCAGATTCCTTCTTCCCACCCCCTCTGTCATGCTTCTGTTGTTAGGGTGTGTGTTGCCTTAATATGATTGTCATTTTAAAGTTTAGCACAAATATCAACGTTTGGAGATGCTACATCTTCTGTGTTCAGGGACTTTGGCTGTCCTATTCATTTCCAGTGCTCCCCCAGCACCAAGGCCATTCCAGGCTGCCCACCAGTCCTCCTACTTTCTCTGTCCCCTGCCTCAGTGAGGCTTTCCAGGGACCCCTGCCTGGAGTCCCCACCTCCCCATCCCTGTGTCCCTCCCTGCCCAGGCCTGAGAAAGGTGGAACAGCCACTGGAGTTGATGCTGTCTGCCTTCACCTTCCTGACCCCATGGGCCCTAAGCTGGATAGCGAGAGAGAGAGGCTGTTCTGGGAGCTGAGCCATGAAACCCTTGGTGTCACCCAGATGGGCTCCTTCATCCTGGACAGGCATAGCCTCTGCATCAATGGTGAGCATCCTTTTAGTAAACACAAGTTGAAGCTGAGAATCTGCCCGCAGAAGGGATGTGGACTCTCCAGTTTGCCATGGGACCCATCCTATGTATCATCTTTCACCTGAGCCCTTGATGACTCAAGACCCCCATAGCCCTCCAGTTTGCAAATGCTTCTCTTCCCTTTGCATCTCTGCATCCAGGGCAGTGATTTCTATACTTGTCTAAGGGACAAAAGCCTTTCCCCAGACAGATGAAAGAGAATGTCCCTCTGTTTGAAGCTAACAGGAATTCAAGAGTCTGGCCATTCATCTTTCTCCCTGCCAACATCTCAAAATACCCTCTAGACCCTGAAAAGCACAGTTTGCAAACCCATGTTCTAGAAGTGTTGGTTTATTTATCTTCCTAAATTAATTGCAAGCCCATGAAGACAGAGACTAGGTCTTTGATTTCTCAGCCTTTTGGGAACATGATATAGTTGCTGCTCAATCAACTGTTGAGCTGTGTAGACTTGAAGTCTCAGTTGGTGTGGGCCTGGTGGGCCTCGGGCTATATCTTAGACATCCCTTCCCTGTTTGTATCCCAGTTCTGTCTCCTTTTCTCATTGTAGGTTACACCCATTGGACTTCAGCCTCCAGTCCCAGTGGTGAGTGCTCAGGGCCCTGATGACCATGTACTCCAGGGCCGTTGTGGGCAGCAACTGATCCCTCCATCCCTGGGCCTCAGTGGGAGAAGAAACCAGAGGACCTGACTGTCTCACTCACCCCCTCTACATTCAGTGGGTCGGACTGGACAAGAAAGATGCACACAGTGGCCTCCATGCACCACTTGGAGTCCCCATTCCTCACTTTGGACCTTTTTTCTTTAGCTACTGTGACCTCCATGCTCTTCCCATGGACTTCGGTGGTGTGATCCCTCTTCTCCAGCTCCACAGGTAGGTGACTTCTCTCTCCAGCTCCTTCTAGGAAGTCAAGGTATTCAGCCTCAGAGCTAGGACCTAAGAGTTGCAGAGAAAAGCTGCTGTGAGGGAACCTGGAACCACGGGCACCCTCTGCTCTGCTCTGCTCTCCTCCAGAGCAGAGGATGGGACCTCTTCATCTATTCAGTTCTGTTGACCTTAGACAATTTACTTACCCTCTCAGTGTCTCAGTTTCCTCACCTGCGAAGTGGGAATAATAATACTTCATGAAGTCGTTGTGAAGGTTAAATGAAAATGTATGTAAGAACACCTAGCACAGGAACCACAGGGAATTTAGTTCAACTGATAGTGATTGGGCACATGTGCTGTGCTGGGCAGAGGGGATAAGATGTTAAGTCAGGTGTGGTCCCTCCCCTCACCGAGTTTACAGTGTACTGAGAGAGACTGAAATTGAATGTGCAGTTACAGTTGATAATAGTTATAAAAGACAACCGTGTTATTCAGCAGTTACCTAATGTGCTAGGCCATGTACTATTATTTTTCTAATTTTTAACTTTTCATTTGAAGTAAATACAAATTCACAGGAAGTTTCAAAACAATAGTACAGAATTTCCTGTATGCTTCCCCCAGTTTCTCCCCAGTGGTTAACATCTTGCCTAACTATAGTGCAATATCATAACCAGGACATTAATTGGCATTGCTAAAATCCACAGACCTCAGATTTAAGATGTCACTAGTTTTATGTATTCTCATTTGTGTGTGTGTCTGTGTGTGTGTGCAGTTCTATGCCATTTTATCACATGATAGATTTTTGTAACCACTGCCACAATCAAGGTACAAAACTGTTCCATCACCACAGAGACCTCCCACTTGCTGCTCTTTTATAGTCACACCCACCCAGCCAACCCCTGGCATTCACTCATCCGTTTTCCATCTTTCTAATGTTGTTGTTTTGAGAATATTATATCAATGGAATCATACAACATGCGACCTGTGGGGATTGGCTTTTAGCATAATGCCCATGAAATGTGCTAACTCCTTTAACAGACAGTCATGTAACCTTCACAATTTCCCTACAAAGTAGGATTCTCCCCATTTTGTGGTTGAAGAAATGGAGGTTCCGATAGGTTGAGTAACATTTTATTTATTTTATTTTTTGTTTTGTGAGGAAGATCAGCCCTGAGCTAATATCTGATGCCAATCCTCCTCTTTTTGCTGAGGAAGATTGGCCCTGAGCTAACATCCGTGCCCATCTTCCTCTACTTTATATGGGACGCCACCACAGAATGGCTTGACAAGCAGTGCATCGGTGTGCGCCCGGTATCCGAACTGGCGAACCCCGGGCCACCGTGGCGGAGCGCGCGCACTTAACAGCTTGTGCCACCAGGCCGGTCCCAGTAACATTTTATTTTATATTATCCATTATTATGGTCACATGGCAGGGCAGGGGCAGAGAGGGGATCTGATACCAAACCTGACTCACTAGCATGGCCATAACCATGGTAACCACAGCTCTGCACTGTGGTGTCTTTCTGGGAGTTAGGGGATGGGGTGGGAAGGGGTGAAGAAGTTGAGAGGAGGCCTTTAAGAACTGATGTTTGGCTCGTATTGAGAAAAATGTTTCATCGATTTTGAATGGGATTGAATTGATTTTTTTCCTTTCTTATCTCCCAATGCATGAAATTGCACAAATCCTGTTACTTTTAACCTCAAAACTAGAGTCTGTCAGGGCCAGTCCGGACTCTCACCAGGGTCCAAGGCCTCAATCCCTGGCCACCTCCCTGGCCCATATGCAGACTCAGGGCCCCACAACCTGCTTCTTGACCCTGCTGCTGCGTTTTTTAAATATTTTTGTATTGTGGTAAAGTATGCATAACATAGAATTGACCATTTTAACCATTTTTAAGTGTGGCATTAATTAATTAATTCAGTGGCATTAAATACATTCACAATGTTGTGCAGCCATCACCACTATCAGTTTCCAGAACTTTTTCATCATCCCAAACATCTGTCCCCTTAAACGCTAGATCCCCATAACCCTTACCCCCAGCCTCTGGTAACTTCTATTCTACTTTTTTGTCTCTATGAATTTGCCTATTCTAGGTGCCTCATGTAAGGGGAATCATACAATATTTGTCCTTTTGTGTTGGGTTTGTTTCATAAGCATAATGTTTTCAGGGTTCATCCATGTTGTATCATATATCTGAAGTTCATTCCTTTTTATGGCTGAATACTATTCTTAGAAACTATTGCACATACACACCCAAATTACTTCTACTAATATCCTCTTTCCCTGAAAATTAATACAGAGAACATTCAAAAACATTTCTTGTGAGGCTGTGCGGGCTCTGAGGAAATCTTGTTGTTTCTCTAATAAGCCAAAGGCAGGCTTGGAGTTGCATCTCAGGGGACAGGTGACCTCAGGAGTTACCATTGGATTACAAAATTGTTGGGAAGGTCTCAGCAGCAACGGAATTTAGGCTCTGGTGGTGTTTCAACCTGGGTGCTCATTTTCTGGCTATGGGTTTAGGGGCTGGTGCTGCAGTACAGGGAGAAAGGATGGCTCACTGTGTTCTTAAGGAAACCAGACCCATGAAAGAGAGGGAATAGTGGTTTTCTTTCGCAATGGACTTGTGGTGAGAAAAATTCAGCCCAGAAGAGACAGTGGTGTGCCTGGTGTAACCAGGAGTTGCATCTGCTTCAGCCAAAGCAGACAGCCCTTCCTCATGGGCTCACTTTATCTAAATAGGACCAAGAAGGAGGAAATAATTTAATGCTCTTCCAGATATGAGATCTGTAATGGTAGGTTACAGCCTAGGAGGTTCTGAAAATCCTCACTGAGGTGACATTTGCTGTAACCAGAATGACAAGTGTAAGCCACCCTGCCTGTGTCTGGGAACAGTTAGTGTGTCAGGGAGAAGGCACCACTGGTGCAGAGACTCACAGGAAGAAGTGAGTTTGACCAGAGATGGTTAGAAAGGTGGTGGTGGGGCTGGAGGAAGCCTGAGAAGAGAGAAGAGGAGAGGGTAATAGGGCCAGATTCTGTGGCCTAGTAGACTGTGTTTTCTGTTCATCTCTGACAACATTGCTCTAAAACTTTGTACTTATAAAGTATAAATATTTAACATCTCACAGTTTATGTGGACCAGGCATTGGGCACAACTTAGCTGGGTGCCTTTGCCTCAAAGTGTCTCACAGGCTGAGGCTGTGGCCTCAACTGAGGCTCGACTGGGGGAGGATTTGCTCCCAAGTTCACTCACATAGGTGTTGTCAGGATTCATTTGGACTGAGAGTCTGACTTCCTCTCTGTGTGTTGGCTGGGCACTCCCTCAATTCTCTCATATGGGGCCTTGACATAGGGCAACTGAAAACATCAATGCTTGATTCTGCAGTTCCAGAAATATGACTGAGAGAGGGAGATGGAAACAGAGGGAGAGAAAGGGAGGGAACTCAAGAAAGTGAGTAAGAGGGAAGTGACAGACTTTGTATAATTAAAACTTAGACTTGACGTCCCATCACCTTGGCTGTATTCTGTTGTTCAGAAGTCAGTTACTAGCCACTTAGTGGTTACACAAGGATGTGCACTCCAAGAGGCAGGGAGCATTGGGAGCCATTGTGGAGGCTGCCCGCTGCATGGCCGACATGAGACATTTGGGTCTGATTCTAAGTAAAACAGAAGACCATGGAAGGTTTAATACCAGTGGATGACAATATCTGAATTTCCACTAATTTCAGCCCTTCAAAGTTGCAGACCTGAAAATGAGGGCAGAAGAGTAGTGAGTTTCCCAAGATCTCACAACTGGAACCCAGGCCTGTTTTGAGTGGTATTCCATGATATGTCCCACCCCTTGTAATTCTTCCATCTCTGAGTTTCTGCATGAGATACATGTGACACAAGCCCACAGATGTTGTAGGTATTTTCTCATATATACCTGATAATTGCTCAAGGAAGCTGTTTCTAGCATCAACCCCGTTGTGCAGGTTGGGAGACTGGGGAGGCCGTGAGAGGCACAATGGCTTTTCCAGGACAGAGAACTGGTAGGAAAAAATAGGTCTTAACTCAGTTCTGTCTCCTCGAAGCTGGGACCCTGGTTCCATTCCCAGGGAGCTTTGGGGAGGGCTGTGATGGATATTTGTGTACAGTTATGGAGATGACATGGGCAAGGAGGGTGAGCAGTCAACAGCCCAGAGAGGGCTTTGGGTGGGTCTGATTGAAGGTAGGGGCCTGGGTAGTGGAACTTTGGAGAAGTGACCTTACTTCCTTGGTGACAGACCCCAAGAGAACTTAGCACTCTGGTCACCAGGCACCCACATCCTAGACACATCCTCCTATCCAACTTACTTGACAGAAAACACTCAACAGAGCAGGATGTTCTCATGTTGTATACCGACTTTCCAAGGCTCTGGCTTCTGGAAAGCCAAGAGTGAAAGCCTCTTCAAGTCACTGTAAACATTGGCTCAGCCCTCACCTCCAACACCTCTGGCTATTGGCAGGAGGAACCCTAGGGTAACACAAGGCAGCCCAGGGCAGGTCACTCCAGGTCAGGCCACAACTGTGATCCCACCTGGGCAGCCCCACACCCTTTGCCCCTCATCCTATGTATATGTTGGGAGGTGAAGAAGGAAGGCAGGGGATGAGGGGGGGACCATTCCTGGGCGGGAATAGGTTGTTAGGTGTTAAAAGCCTGGTGGTATGTTGTATTCATACCCCAGGTCATGGTTGGCAGGATGGGAAGGTGAATGCTGGAGACCATGCTCCTCTACTCACATGTTAATCCTGAAATCTTGAGGTGTCATCTCATTCCCTCCCTGGCTAAAGATCTACACAGAGGCCCTTCTGTGTCTGCTCTGGGAAGTAGAATTTGTGGTAGGGATTCTCCCCTGTAGTATTGTCTTGGCAGGCTCCTGACACCTCCTCGCCCAGCTGCTGGCACTGTCTTTGCAGAGCTCCGCCCAGGAGGTCATCAGGGACCTGGTGGATGGGCTCACTGCCCATCTCCCTGGACGGGGGCAGGCGCACCAGGCCACCAACAATGGCCAAGGTTGTCTGGGGTGAGAGGGATCTCCACACCTAGAACTCCAAGATGACCAGGGTGGGCCTAGGACCCAGACTCAAATCTGAGACTCCTCCAGGGCCCTCCCAGGGCTGTCCCACTTGAGTGGCCCACAGTGCCGCTCTGAAAGGCATCTGGACCTCCACTCCTCGCCCACCAGCCATGTGGTGAGATAGAAAGACATTTTTCATTTATTTGTAAAAATATTAGAGAAAAAAATTTTTGTTGTTTTCACTTCACACTAGGCGATGAGTATCTTTCCATTTTGCTACTGTTTTGATCATTTTAACTACCTCCCCTAGGTATCCTGTGTAGCAGTCAGCTCCAGTGTCATTCCAGACTTTCTCCAAGTCTTACACATTTTCATGCTTAATAAGATGGTTTATACACAGTGGCAGGGGGAGGATAGGATTAAGCTATTCTATACGTTCCTCTGCAACTTGTCATCTCACAGAACACGTCACCGAGACCCACCAGGTCTCGAGCTGTGGCCTCATTTGTCTTCATAATATTCCGTAAGGGAGGCCATTTGCTACAGCAATGCAGCCTTTCAATGCTGTTGGACCTTGACCTGATTCAATTCAGTTGCCATTTGAACAGTGCTGCAGGGAATATCTTAAGTGTGTCCTCATAGACTGCATTAGTTTGCTCTGGCTGCCATAGTATAGTACCACAGATTAGGTGGCGTAAACAACAAGCATTTATTTCTCATAATTCTGGAGGCTGAAAGTTTGAGATCAGGGTGTTTGAAGGGTTGGTTTCTCCTAACTTGTAAATGGCTGTCTTCTACATCTGAGTCCACATGGTCCTCCCTCTGAGTTTCTATGTGACCTTACCCTTTGTAAGGATGCTAGTCATATTGGGCTAGGACCCACCCCAATGAACTCACTATACCTTAATTACGTCTTTGAAGACCATAATTCCAGATACAGGCACATTCTGAAGTTCTGGAGGTTAAGACATCGATGGGTGAATTTGGGGGACTCAACTCGGTCTATAATACATACTAATGCCCTGCTGAACACATACACCAAGGAATGAGACTGCTGGTGGAAAGATATGCATATGTAAAATTTTAATAACTATAGCCATTCCAAACCAAAAAGGCTGTAGTGGTGCCTTTGCCAGCAGCAGTCTCTGATGTGGCAGCTTCCTTGCCTCCAGCCTGCTCCAGGGATTTCTCAATCTTTTCAATTTTTACCAATCTGATGTCAAGTTATTCCATGCAGTCACAGTGTTCCTTGATTTGCAATTGCCCCACTGATAACAAGGAGTCACCTGTTAGCAGTTTACTAGCCACATGAATTTTCTCCTCCCTCAGTCATCTGCTCAGATCTTGCCCTGGATCGGCTTTCTCCCTGCCTGGAATCTTGACGCATTTTCCCCTTTGCTGAATCTGGGATCTCCATGATGAGGGTCTCAAAATCCCCTTTAATCTAAAAGGAAGAAAAATCTGTGTCTTTTTTTTTGAAGTCAACGGGATTCTCATAGAGTGCTTCTGCCCTGTACACTGTCTCCAGACTGGGGAGGTGTGAGGTTCCCCCAGAACGTCTCCCTCCATGTCCGGGGCAGTTGAAGCCTCAGGCAGTTTAGAGGGAATGCCATGCAGCCCTGGCTTAGGGCGGTTCTCAGTTCTGACCTGCATGACCTTGAGCAGCCACTTGGCATCCCTGAGCTTCTGTTTTCTAATCTCTATAATGGGGACGTTTGTTTGAAGATTCACTGGGATGATGCTCTTAATAAAGGCTATTAATACAGGGAGGTGCTGTTCCTCAGTTAACCAAGTGCCTTGAAGGAACTAATTGTAGAATCCTTCCCCCACCCAAACTCAGATTGTGCTTTGAAAGCCTAGAACCTTGTTCAGTGTGGGAACTCCTGTCCCTCCTCATGCACACATCCCCAAGGGGGTGAGAGTTCCTGGGTGAGCTCCAGACCTCCATCCTCCTGGTGGTTCATGGTGGTGCTATTGACTGTATGTCCCTCCTCATAATGCCCAGTGTCAAGATGAGTCAACCTTGAACCTAAATGAGGCCTGCAGGATGCTGGCCCTCCAGGCAGGCATGATGGAGAATCTGTCAGAGTCCATGGTACCAGCTTTCCCAGGTAGCAACATCTCCAACATCACCACCTTCTTGTTCAGCTACTTGGCCTTCAACACTGCCCATCAGGTCCTGGACCAGCTATTCACTACATGAGTGCCTGCCCTCTCCTCAGCACAGTGGTGACTCTGCCGACTGCCATCTGTGTGTCTTGGGAATGTCACCGCATCTCTCTGAGCCTCGGTTTGCTCCTCTCAAAAGTGGGGTGGGAGAGGACCAACTTTATAGGCTTCTCCTAGGGACTAATGGGATCAGCCATGGCAGGTTCTTACCTGGTGCCTGGCTCTGCAGAGAGGGCTACTGGATGTGCTATGGTTGTTGATGGTGATTATTTCTCTTTCCCCTATGAAAAATAGTCTGCCTCACCCATCACAGGGATGTGGCCTTTCCGAGTTTGGAAAAGCACATGGAAATTACCCTGTCAAGTTTGAGATTCTATCCAGCTGGTCCTGGTCCTTGTCCTTGTCACAGCCAATTAGGGATCTCTGGGGCAGCAGAGGGGCCCGAGGCCCACTCAGATATCTGGGATGGTTCTGGCTGGAGTTCATTCAACAATGTATCTTAAGCACTGACATGCAGTACTTTTTGACACACTTAGCATAACTCAGTGAATGAAGCGGACACAATCGCTGGGCCTCAATTCTAGTCTGAGTCAGACAGTCACACTAGACATAATTCTCAGGACCTGTCCACCATACATCACATGTGATGCCCTCATAGACTCCTTTACATCTGGAGGCATCTTCCCATATTCTGACCAGGATGACAGACCAGAAGACCAACTAAAAAAGTGAGTGGTCTGTGGATTCAGAAGGAGGGCCTCCTGTCTCTACAGAATAGGGTGGGGGCAGAGTATGGGTGGTATAGCTGGGATGGGCGGAGCAGAACCCTTGATCTCACTCATTTTTTGATTCCCGTGGGAGGACTGAGGTCTAGTGGCTTCTACTCCAGGAAGACAGGAGTCGAAGAGAACTGTGGAGGGGGTCTGAGGCCCTCTGGGAACCAGAGGGGAGGCTGAGCTGGGTTGTCCGCTAGAGACTCATCTCTGCCACAGTCCCATTTGATCTACCTCTCCTTCTCCACATCCACCCCTTCTGACCACCATCACCAGTGGCCCAGAACAGGAGGTGTGTGAGCAACCTGCTCACAAACCTGCCTCAATTCTCAGCAGTTGCCCAAGCTCCTGGAGGGTTGGGGTGGGCTGTGTCCAGGCCCTTTGGGAGAAGAGTGTCAGTGGGAAGGAGAGACACAGAGACTCTTTGTTCTACCTGCTGGATGAACAGCCCTGCCACTGCCAGGACAGGCACACTGGGGTTGGGGCTGGGGCTGGAGCTCTCCCCTGGAGGGGAAGGGGCAGGCATAGGGCCCCATACCCAAACAAGGGTGCCGTGGGAGAGCAGTGTGGAAGGAAAGGCCAGACCTCTGACTCTGCTGCCCAACTGCCTCCCTCCAGTGCCATCTTTTCTATGGTGGAAACCTGGCTGGACCAGATGCGGGATTTCTGGGAACCCCTGTACTTTCCCTGTTTCAAGTTGAAGCTGGCCTATGTGCGTGTCAGCTTGCCTGGCTCATACCTGGAGGGCCATTCCCACCTTCTCCAGGTCCAGTTGGAGCATCTAGAGCCCACTGAGGCAGAGCTGGAAGGTGAGGGGACTGCAGTCTGGGAAAACTTATCTGCACTGGGGTTCATGGGCTGGAGTACCCTTAAAGGCAGTGAAGTCTTTCCTGTCTTTGGAAAGTCACAGGGAAAGTCAGCTATATTGGTGAAACTTCCTCTTTATCCTGTGCCAGTGCTAGCTCCACAGGTCCAGCCAGCTCCAGAGCCAGAGCATGAGCCAGCTCAGGGGTTAGAGCCAGCTCTAGCTCTAGTTCCACCTCCTGTGCTACATATGGAGCCAGCGTCACCCCCATCAGCCCCTCCATGGCCAGAGCAAGCACCAACCTCAACCAGTGCCAGCTCCTGAGCTGGAGTCAGCTGAACCATTGGCTCCAGCACCACTTCCGTCTCTAGCTGCAGAAATAACAGAGCCGGATCCAGCCCCAGAGCCCTACTGCCCCTGGGCTGTGATCACCAAAAACCTGATGAGGGAGGAGATGTCTGATCTTGGAGTTTCCTCCCCAAGGAGAAGAGGCAGAGCAGTTGACTCTGATGGATTCAGTGAGCAGAGGGTCTCTCAGGGTGGGTGGGGCAGGCCTTCCCTGTGCCATCAACTGCCTCAGCCATGCCATTCCCTGATCTGGAATCCGATGATATGCCTCCAAGTTGCAGTTCTCCCACTTACTCACTGTGTGACCTGGGCAGCTTTCTTAACCCCTGAGCCTTCACTGTCCCAACGTGGACAGTAGAGATGGACGCTAAGAGCACCTGTTGCACGCGGTGCCTGTGCAGATGAATGCGGGAGCACAGAGAGGAAGTTGGGCAAATTCTGGGCCTTTGGTGAGAGAGGGGACCTCACTAAAGTGCTGCCAGGTCCTTGGGTCGCTCACCCATCTGCCCAGGAGGCCTCAACAGCCTCAGCACTTATTAGGCATATGATCTGAACTTGACTACATGGAAGACAGACAAAGCCACTGGTTTTAGCTGCCTCAGGGAAATGTGCATCTGAATGGGGAGTTGGATCCAAGGGGTGTTCAGAATGGGTGGAAGATGCCCCTTGAGATGGGCAGGTGTGAGCAGTGTCCTAGTGCTTGAGGGAAGTGAGACTGGGCTGGGAGAAAATGCCACTTCCCTTCCCTACCAGTATTGGGTCCTGGGTCATTCTGTGCTGGGCGCCCTAATTGGACATAGACAAAAACCAAGGACTCCCACAAACTTCAAACACATTCTCAGTTTCCTGAACTCCCTGAGTCCCCTGCGCAGTCCCTAGGCCCCTTCTGCCAGGGGCATGCTGACCCCGACTCCTGTTCCCAGTGGCGGGAAGCTTACTTCCTTCTTAGGCTCCTTCCTTGGGTTGAGCTAAAATCCTCCTTCCTATTAGTGTTACTCATCACGTCCCAGGTGTGACCTCTGCAAGTTGCCTGGGCATTTGTCTCATTCGGGACAGGAGAAGTCCTTGAGAGGACAGAAGCCAGAGGAAGCAGGGCTCCAGCTTCCCCTCACAGCTCACTCTCTTCCCTTCCCCAGGAGTGCCAAGTCCTCAAGAACTTCTCCTCACTGCATGCCATTGTCTCTGCCCTTCCGAGCCCCTCAGTTCACCTTCTGAAGAAGCATGGGGAAAGGTTTCCAGGTGGGTAGGCCACTCTCTATCCAAGCACCACCAGGATAGACCAGACACCCCTCATAGCGCTGGCACTGCCCCCTCAGTCAGCTGAGACCTCTTGGGAGACAGCAGACCCTGAGGACAGGGATTGACTTGGTTGGCAGGTCTCTTGAGTCTTTCTGAGACCTTAGACCAGCGGTTCTGCTTCAGGAGTCAGTTTCCTTTGACGCTGAATCCTGGCTTGAGCCAAATTGGAGATTTTCAAGAGTTCACTTTGCAGCAACGGAACTCTCTGTCCAACTGAAACCAGCGTTGTTCAAAACAATCTGCTCAGTAGATATAGGAATGGAAGCCCCAGGTGACAACAGGAGAGCCCCCTCCCCAGTCCCACGGAGACCTTGGGGCTCAGAAGAACCCAGTGAAAACCTTCATCCAAGCTATTTGAATCTTCTGGGTTCTTAAACAAAAGGGATTTGCCCTCAGATCTCCCAAGTTTTCCCTTCCTTCCTCCCCTCCCCTCAGGATGGGCTCCCCAAAATTTCAACAGCTGTGTACCAAGGACCAGTGGGTGAGCAGGAAGTGGAGGCTGGAAATCTGAAGAAGGAGAGGAGGAGAGGGGAGGACCTCTGTCCTAGTCTGTCCCCAGGAAGTCAGGTCCCTACTGCTCCTTCTGTCTTCACTGCACCTCACAGGGGAGGGCACCCTGCCTGCCCCAGCGATGGGCACCGTGAGATCCCACGGGCAAGGGGACACGGGCTGCCCAGCCTTTGGTCAAGTGCTGGTCCTGGGACAGATATGTGTGCTTTCTGTGACTCCCCACTCTACCTCAATGGTGGTCACCCCATTTAGATCAATCCCATTTGGATTCTCACCCAGCTCTCTGTTGGCAATGATATATGCCCCAGCAGGAATGAGAAGTATCTGGGAAATTGGTGGATTCTTAATGGATCCTTCCTAACCAGATGTTAAAAGTTTTCACAGAAAAGAGGAGGCAAATATCACCACCTAGTGCCCTAGTCACCCTCTACCCTGTCAGTCAGACATAGCACTTGGCGGTCCCCTTTCTGAGTGGATGAAGGAAGAGTTCTGTGCAGGGGACCGTCCTGAGGGGTTCCTAGGGAGGTGAGGCCTTTGGGGTGGCCTCAGGCCCAGTCTAGGTTCAGAGACTTCTGGGGGGCTGGGGCAGGCAGGCATTGTTTCACCAGGCCCCCTGAAACACCCCATCTCTCTCCATCCATGGTGTGACCCAGGTGGGACACACCCTAAGAGTCCAGAGGACAGGACTCTGGTCAGTGGTGGGGCTGGGGGTGGGGTGAAGGCAGGAGAACATGGCCTCTGGCTGGGAGCGGGAGTGGCCTCTAGTCTGTGGGCCCCTGAGCAACTCACTGCCTCTCTGTGGGCCTGTGTCTCCTCCTCTGGGAAATGGAGGAAATGGAGGGAGATGGTCTGTGGTACAGGCTGCACAGAAGGGTGTGAGGTTCAAGGGAGGACAGGAACGTGTGAAGCTTTGTGCTGGTTCCACCTGGGGGGGTGATGGGAGATCAGTGATGACGGTCAGATGACACTGAGTCCTCAGGAGACCCTGGGAGGCAGGTGGGGTTCTCCTCACACTTTGCAGATGAGGAAAGAGGCCTGCGGAGGCCAGGGCAGGCCATGTTCATACATTAGTGAGTGTTGGAGCTGGGATTGATCTCGAATCGGAACATGCTGGAGGCAGGAGCAGCATAGGTACCAGGTGACGGGCCTGATGTCCAGGTTCCAAGGTCGTGAGCCTGGGAAGACGTGGGTCGGAGTATGGCCTCACTGACCTTGTAATCGACCCTGGCCGGAGGCGACCTCTGTGTTGGCCACCGTGGAGATGGACCCCCAGGGAGCCCGGAGAGGCAGCAGGAGCAGGTGAGGGTGCCTGTGGGAGAGGGGCCCAGGAGTCAGAGGAGACGGTGCTCCCCCCTCCCAGCTGGAGGCCTCCACCAGGAGAGGTGCCTTCCTCCTCTAGCCCGGGTCCTGGTGACACAGAGCTTGAAATGCCTGCATTGGAAGTGACCAGGAAAAGGCCTGGAAGGTCTGGGTACAGGATGGATTTGGGGTGGGGAGGGGCAGGGAGCACGTACCCTGGGGTTTTCCAAAAGCCGGCCCTGGGAGGTGACTGGGGAAATTTGGTGTTCCTGGAGGGGAGAGGAGGAGGGAATTTTGCGGGGAGGCTGCTAAGGGTCCTAGGCTACTTATGTAGGTGCCTTGGGATGGGCAGTAGGCTGAGTTGAGGGACTTCAGGGCAGGGTACTTGTGGGCACCTGAGAGTGAAAGCTTATCACTACCCCCACCCCGATGGCACAGGGTGTTAGCCCCCCTTCCTTGGTACGTTTCTCAGTTACCTGCAGCTGCTGGACACTGTGATGGAGGATTATCTGGAGGTGAGTGAGCCCGGAGGTGGGGCTGGGGGATCAGGATCCTGAGGTTTGGGAGTAGAGAGCCCCCCACTGAGCCCTGAGCTCAGCGCTGGGCAAACCTCTCAGGAGAGCCTCACAGCCACTCCTGGGAGCTGGGGCGTCAGGCCCATCTTAGCAATGAGTGAATGGAGGCTCCGCATAAGCCGCTGTCCAGGTTCCCTGGGCTGGTGAAGCTCAGAACTGCCTGACTACAGAGCTGCAGGAGGTTGTGTCTGCTGGACTCAGCCTCTTCCTCAGGCCCTGCCCATGGTCGGAGAGAAGTCAGGCCCCTCCAAGTCAGAAGCACATCAGTGGCCCAGCACATCCTTTCCTGCCTGAGGCCTCAGTCACCCCGTCTGTCATCAGAGAGGGTTGGGCTACAAGGTCTCTGGCCTCAGCTCCCCTGTCCCTCCTGCTCTGGAGGCCAGAGTCTGGCCCAGGCCCAAGTCCTGTTTCTGGAAGTGCCAGTCCCCTAGTGGGCCCTGGTGGTAGTGAAGGGGTGTGGGTGGAGGCTAGTTATGGACTGAGGGGGTTGTTTTTGATGGACTTTGGCTATCTGCTTTCCAGAGCAATGTGATCAACTTCCAGATAAGTGTATTGGTATATTATAAAGTTTCAGGAGCTTAAAGCAAGAAAACATTAGGGAGACTGCAAAGAGACATCAATAAAGTGTGGTATGCCATTTCGTGTGCACCATCTTCTGTCTCTTTCATAGTTTTGTCAGGACGTCCTTCTTGGCCCCTCACTTTCTCTACCTTGCTAGCGAGTCTGTCCACAGTTAACGATATAGCCAGTCTCTCTCTTGCCGTCTTCACTGTCCTTTCCTGTTTCCCGATATGTTTCTCAATCACCAGAGACTGTTTGCAGTGGAGCTGTGGAATGCCCAGACCAGCTCCTGGAATCATCTCTGTCAAATCTGAAGACCGGGGAAGGGTGGGCATGGGGCTGGATTGCAGACCACCTACGAGCACACCTGGCAGCAATTCACCTATGCAACTAGGTACAGGTTTTTGCAAGTCTTTGGCAATATCCAAAGGACTTAACAGTTGTCCTGTGCTGCTGCATGCCTGGAGTCCTTGCAGTCTCTCCTGCCAGGAGACCCATTACTGCTGGTCCATGGTGTCCTCCCAGTGATCGCTCATTGCCAGGAAGGGATGGATTCTAGTAACCAGCCTCTTGAATATGTAACTGCACACCCTTAAAGGGATGGAGATGCTTAAACCAGGCTTTGGGTTGGGTTGGTTCCCACAATAACACTGCTTTGTCTGTGAAGACTTGACCATCATACTTCTCTTCCTCTTCCCTCTAAAAATAAATCATGAAATTGAATCTAAATGGTAAAGAAAGCTTACCTTCTTAGGACAACTATCTTGGCTGTTTTGTACTTCTACTCTCCCTCTCTTCCTCTGGGGAGAGATCTGACCTGTGTCCTGGAACATCAACAAGCAGATTTGGGTCAGGAACAGAAAGCTCAAGGTCAAAACTCAGGACTACTCTAGATCATTTCTCTTCTACCACCTTGTAACACCCCCTCCTTGTTTGAGTGTGATTTTCCTCTTTTTTTGTCCTTGTCACTCTCAACCACACAAGTCCTGGCACTCCCTCTCAGGACACACGGTCCCCGGTCTAGTTTTTCTAAGTCCCAAATCCCACCCTTTCTGTGTTTTTTGACTACTCATTTGGTTAACCCATTGACCACTTGGTATTGATAGCTCCTTTGGAGCTTAAATCAGTAGAGACATCATCAACCACCCCACTCTTAGTGACTCACTCCCTTATCCCCCAAGTTTACATAACCGAAATAATCACGTTCAAAAATAAATAATTCAGAAAATGTATTCACCCACCACAAATTCCTCATTTCCAGTATTTTTATTCAAACAATCATACAGTAGCTACCTGTCCCTCAAATTCGGAAGTGATGTCAGATCACCATATACTCACTTTAATTTCTTCCCATACCTATCAATCCGGCATTCCACGGACTGTGATCTCAGTAATTCCCTTGGAATAATCAAAACTTCTTCACCACTCACCTTATTTGTGTTATAAAACTTCAAACCTGGAAGATCCTGATTATCTGTCATGCCTTAGCTAATCTTATAATAACTGCTGAAGAAAAAGCACAAAACATGATATTTTGATACCACTGTAAATCCAAAATCATCTGCATCTACTGGGAAGCATCCATAATGCCTGGAAATTTTCTTTTCTTTTTTTATGTGTTGGCTCAATACCAAAGAAACAAATCACTCAATTAAAAAAATGGGCAAAGGACCAGAATAGACATTTTTCCAAAGATATAGAAATGGCCAACAGGTATAGGAAAAGGTGCTCAACATCACTAATCATCAGGGAAATGCAAATCAAAACCACAATGAAATATCACCTCAGACCTGTTAGGATGGCTATTATCAAAAAAACTAAAGATAACAAATGTTGATGAGGATGTGGAGGAAAGAGAACCCTTGCAAGCTGTTTGGTGTGAATGTAAACTAATATGGTTGTTATGGAAAACAGTGTGAATGTTCTTCCAAAAATTAAAACTAGCATATGATCCAACAATCCCACTTCTGGGTATATATCCAAAGGAAATGAAATCAGGGCCTCAAAGAGATTCCTGCACTCCCATGTTGACTGCAGCATAATTCACAATAGCCGAGATACGGAAGCAACCTTTATGGGAGTAACCTAAATGTCATTGATGGATGAATGGATAAAGTGGTGGTGTATATATATACAAAGGAATGTTATTCAGTCTTAAAAAAGAAGGAATTCCTGCCATTTGTGACAACATGGATGGACCTGGAGGACATTATGCTAAGTGAAATAAGGCAGACAAAGACAAATACTGTACAATCTCCCTTATATGTGGAATCAAAAATAGTCAAACTCCTAGAAGCAGAGATTAGAATGGTGGTTGCCAGGGGTTGTGGGGTTGGAGAAATGGAAAGATGATAGTCAAAAGGTACAAAGTTTCAGTTATACAAGATTAATAAGTTCTGGATATTTGTGATACAGCATAGTGCCTATAGCTAACAATACTATATTGTGTACTTAAAATTTATTAAGAGTAGATATTATGTTATGTTCTTAGAGAATAAGAATATACTGCAGAATAATAATAATAATGATAAAGGGGATGGGAGAAATCTTGGGACGTGATGGATATGTTTGTGGCCTTGATGGTGATGATGGTCTCATGGGTGTATACTTATGTCCAAATTCATCAAGTTGTATGCAGAAAAGTATGACATCATTGTTGATTCTTCTGCTCCTTAAAACACACGATATCCTCATCACAGGAAAAAAAAATGTGTGTAACTATATGTGGGGACAGATGTTAACTAGACTTATTGTGGTGATCATTTCACAATATATACAAATATTGAGTCATTATGTTGTACATCTGAAACTAATATAATGTTGTATATCAATTATACCTTAATTAAAAAGAAATACCGTATAAGACCATTTGAATATTGTAAATAAGTTCTCTGAATCCCTGAAACTGCCGCTTCCCATAATGACAATTACAGGAAGCAGGGAGGATGAAGTAAGATGGAAGGAAGTTGTGCAAAGCTGTATTCAAATAAAAATCATTTAAGTTGCTTTCAGCTGCTGTTACTGCCAACCAGGGCCAGCATGGAAAGTCCTTGGTGAACCAGCTTCCTGTCAGCTCTTCCTCAAGGCCTGGCAGTCATGAGCCCTTCCCCCACCAGGTCATTCTGCTCTGTCGTCCAAGGAAGCTGGCAGGAAACCCTGGTAAGATTCTGCATGACAGCTGCTTTCCATCCAAGAGAGTCATGTTTTAACATGACTCATGATGAAAAGTCTTCAAGACTTAAAAGGTTAAGTTTCTAATTATGTAATTTGGGGTATAAGGAAAGCAGTAAGAGGTCTTCTCAGCGTCTCTCAAATCATAATGCAAAAATAACCCTATCTTCAAGAGGCCAGCCCTTGGCCCTTTGTGCAAAGTAGGGTAAGGCCCAGACGGCATGAAGGACAGGTTGTATGCAGCACTATCCCCATCCCAACAGAACTATCTTACTAGACATGACCCACTGAGTCTTTAAAATAAGTTACAGAACATAAAGAAAGGAAAACTTTCTTGAGAGGGAAAATTTTACATATTAGAGGAAAATACTCTAGGATTTTCACATAACAAATGATATGCCCTGATCTATCCTTATGGGCATATCATGAGTACTTCCTTAATAAATACTTTTCATCTTCAGTTCAAAAACACCTAGCTGCTTAAAAAAAAAAAAAAAAAGAAGAAGATGATGCTATCACCATGAAATGATGAAACTAATCCAGAACAATCTAGAATCTGATTAACGACAAAGGAGTTTAATCAGATGCCAGGAATACTCACTTGGAAATCAAATTCCCATCATCATCCCTGGAAGCATTTCTGGGGAACTTTCCTTTTGGACATAAGTCTTCATCTTCAAAAATAGCAGATATAATACAAAACAAAACAGAACAAATAGCAGACAGAAGATGAGGAATCTTGTTTGTCAGGCACTGAAAGGGAATTAGTGCCCATTGGCCACATATCTAGGAGCCCCACTGTGTGAGGGCTTTCCTTGGGACCATGCTTGTTCACTCAGCAAGGAGGGTCCTCAGGAACATTAACCTTACTTCTTTACCCCATCAAAACTGAAACAAAACAACCCATAGAGAGACAGAGCATACATGTTAAAGCTTGAGTTCCTCATGTAAAGCATGCAAAGCATCTAAGTTTAAACAAGGGAAAAGCAAGTCTACTAGGCTCCTGACAGGAACATTGCTCTTTAATGAGAACGTGCTGTATACTTCATCATCTCCTCACCAGGGATAACCGCTGTTCAGTGTGACACAGAATCAACTTTCCCATGTGTGGTAAGCATGCATTTGTTGTTATAAAATAAGGATCATACTCTATACTTTTATGTCTCACTTTTGAAATATCCAGTGTGATTATAATCATTTTACAATTATTTGAAATAATTTCAAAGGTTACATAATATTAAATCAAAAGAACATGTCTTAGTTTATTTCACAGAGGCTGAAGGAAAAGTCAACTTCTATTCAAGACTACAAGGAGAAGAGGAATGCTTACTTCCATAGTAGTTTTAAAAGGGTATCTCTGAGGAATTGACTTTTTAAACTGAAACTGAGTATAGGGTGGAAATACATGTGTGGATCCTGGGGTGGAAACGAAGGATGATAACAGTCCTCAGTGTACTGATAACAGCACTGCTTGGTTTTGTTTATGTGGTTCTGAGAGTTTGTGTTCAACATCACTCCCTGGATATTTATCGGAGCAGTCATGTGAGATTGGAGACCAGGAGGAGTACGAATATTTAGTTGGTGAGTGGGGAGTTAATGGCCTCAGTTGGAGATATGTTTTCTTTAGGTGCCTTTATATTCGTGTAGGGATTATACCTCAGAAATGAAATCTGGACATGGTTTTTAGACATTGTCATCATAGAGATAACAATAGTAGAAACTGAAATGATGGAAGAAATGCACAAGAATTCCAAGACAGTGCAGGGTAAATGGAGAGAACAAGGGCTAGAATTGAGTGCTGAGCTGTTCCAATAGTGTTGTGTGAGGAGGACCTTGTGAAGGACACAAAGGAGGTGTGACCAGCTTTACAGGCAATAAGGAGCCTGAAATGTGAAGAAGCCTAGGAAAAGGAATCGTCCCAAAAGGAGATCGTGGTCCAACTCTGCTTCTGTTTCAAGTAAGATAAAGGCAGAGAAACACTCATTGGATTTAATTATGGGGAGATAACTATGATCTTATCAAGATTTATTAATACATAGATCATTGGTGATCTTAGTAAGTCTAATGTGTTGGGGGACAGTGAGGAGATTGTAATTAGATAGAGTACTGATCATTCAGGTTCATTGTGAAGGGAAAGTAAGACATGGGGCAAGAACTAGAGAGAAATTGGTTCAGGAGAGGTTTTTGTTTCAATAATGAAGAGTTAAAGGGATTAGATGGAGGAGTGGTGGGGAAGTGGCTAGTAAAGAATATTACATTTATAATCAATAATAAAATTTCTCTAGAGCAGGAAATAAAGAATACAATTCGACTAATCCAGCGATCAAGATGACTTTCCAATTGAATCAGGAGTTGAGTCACTAATGGGTAAGAACGGAGGGATATTTGTAGACTTCATGGCAGAGATCTGAAGTATTTCTTCAAATTATCTGACTCATCAGTGTAGTAGGAGATGATCCCATTTGTGGAAAGTGAGAGGAAAGGTAATAAATTTTTAGATTCAAAAGGCCTGGTGAAGGTCTGAAATATTTATGAAGCATGGAAGGATGAATTAATTACCAAGGCATAGTAGGATGACTGATAATTTTGAAAGCCACTAGGAGATTTGTGACACTGTAATTAGACCTGGTCAGTGACTTAATTATGTGCTGTGACAGATGCAGCCATGGAAATGGTGATACAATATTTAGAGTCATCTGGGATTGGGGTCTTTTTTTTTGTGAGGAAGATCAGCCCTGAGCTAACATCTGATGCCAATCCTCCTCCTTTTTTTTTTTTCCTGAGGAAGACTGGCCCTGATCTAACATCTGTGCCCATCTTCCTCTACTTTAAATGGGACGCCGCCACAGCATGGCTCAACAAGCAGTGCATCGGTGCGTGCCCGGGGTTCCGAACTGGCAAACCCCGGACTGCTGTAGCAGAGCGCACACACTTAACCGCTTGTGCCACTGGCCGGCCCCCTGGGATTGAGTTCGTGATCATCAGAATTGGTAAGAGGTTAGAGAGACATGATAATGCTTGTTCCTGGTATGTACGTGTTGAAAGGCGTAAGTGAAGGTGAAATGTCTGTAAAACTGAAGAAAGGAGAGAGCTGATGTTGGGGAATTTGGATCAATGTGCTGAAAGTTCCCTTGAATTAGGAGAAACTTAACATGGGGAGTAATTGTGTGAACTTGCTGAAAGGAGAAGAGGTCTGACAAGAGGGAAGAGTCTCAGATCACTCATCTGAGGGGACATCCAGGTAAAACTTGAGTCTGGGATCTATCCCCCGAGACAAGCATGTTTAGGAGTTTGAGATTCGGAGACAACAGAGCCAAGTTTACACTGTAGCTCTGTCACTTTCTGGCATGGAGTTTTGTTGTATTACTAAAGCTTTCTGAACACAGTTTACTTCACTTGTTAAGTGGGTAACAAATCCATAAACATGAGGGAAATAGGAATATACAAACCAATATGTGTATTTCCCACTCACAGGGAATTCATACTACCAGAAATGTTTTCTCTTTTTCGGAGCTCAGGATCAAGGGGTTGTAATCCATCCCTGTTGCTGACACATTGCATTATTTGTCTAGGCTGTACATTGGATTATTAACATTGGTTTAGATAGTACTTTGGAGGTGACAAATGCTTTCATACACATAAATTGTGAAATGAAGGAATGATCTTGCTGATGATAATTATGAAGACAAAATTCCAGATTCTGGAATTCTGGATTCCATTTCACTAAGATATCTGAAGAAGTCAACTAAATTTCTCCCCAAATTAAACTCCTTCACTCCTGCTTCTTTCTTGTGCAAGGGGTTTTTAGTGCCTGATATGCCTGATGAGAGTCATTGAACAAAACTAACAAGACATGAGTCTTCGGATTGTTCCATCCACCATTAAAGAGATTCCAAAGTAGCCTGGCCACACGTCCAAGGCCATGTGGAGCAGAGCCAGTGTCAATGTCCTGATGTTCCCTGAATTCCACCTGTGGAGGAGCTAAGATAGTTGGGCACAGGTGTATCCAGAGGATGGGGGGCAGGGTACAGCAGGGAGGATGGGGGCTCTCAAGGGCTGGGCGGGTGTTGGAGAAGCAATTTGTGTACACCTCACCAAGAATTAATAACTCAGAAATTCCAGAGTGGTGTCTTTGTTGTGGAGACAAGAATCTTTGTGTGATAATTATGAGAGTTCCCTAGGATTTTGTGTTAGCTCCAGGAATTAAATATTAATTAAGTAATACTTCTAAACAGGAGGCCTAATTAAAGTATAAAACACCATGATTTTTATTTTGTATAAAAAATGGGGATATTGCTATCTTCCTTATGAGCAGCAGTGTCCAAGCCTTCTTACCTCTGGCCTGGGGAGAGGAGAGGGCTCGCCTGTTTGTCTTAGGTCGCCTGCAGGTACAAGGGTTGGGCAGTCACTGGCAGGTAGATGTTTGGGGATTCATGACTGATATCTCTAGCAATGTTTTAAAAGACTGGATTCTTATGGCTTTTTTCTTTCCTCAGCTTTATCTGCTTTGTTTTCAGACTGTCCCTGGATGAGACTACAGAGGAAGACAGGTGGTGGCTGAGTTCCTGACAGTGAAACAACAGGTGAGTGGGGACTTGTTCTTACTCCTGAATTGATCCATTTTTTGCCAGTTGGGCAGGTTTTTCCTCTTGGACTAGATCTTCTAAGTGTACCCAGGAAATATTAGTTCCAGTTATATTTCACCAGGACCCTGTTACGCATATGGTGGATCAGGGAATAATCAAGAAATTATCTCCTTCCCAACATTTCCACTAATTTATTCCACTCTCCATTAAGGATGTTCTTGCAGAGAGGAAATGTGAAAGATTGTGGTTTTCTCATCCATCCCTTGGCCTTAGTGGGGAAAAGATTCTCTCTTTAACCATGTGAGAGACTACAATGGGCTTAGGCATATGGTGAATACAGGCAATAGAGATGAGTGAGAGCAGAAGTGCACAGTCCAGCAGGACGCAGATGTTTCATCAGTGAGTTCAACCAACCCAGGATTACAAGTGCTGGAGTGGAGGCTGTGCAGCATTGAGGTGGGAGAAGAGAGAGGGTTGGACCAGAGGGAGTAATGAGAAATCATTTATTTATTTTCCCCACTTTTAAACATATTAAAGTTTTTATAGAATATACTTGAATGTTTTGATAGATTGCAAAAAACATAAAATTTTCTTACCAGTCCCTTCCCAAACTTGTTCAACAATAGCTCAGTTTCCCTCTGTCTTATTAACTCTTGTTCAAATTTGAGAACTGAATGCAATGTCTATTGTTTTCTTAATTTTCTTATTGTTTTCTTAATTTTGACTCTGTATTGAGAAGGAGTATAATAGACAGAATAAAACATAGGGTAGTGATCAGCAAAATGGCAGACTAGGAAGCTCTAAGCTCTCCCTTCCCCACAGTCACATCAAAAAAACAACTAGAATATGAGTCAGCTGGGACCAACCCAGAGGAACAAAGAAGTGGCAGAGATGATCTCTTGAAATGTTTTCTGCTCCCGTCACTGCCGGGACCTATTGGGAGGACCACTTGGCCCCTCTCGTGTGTGTGTCTGCAAATTTGTCTTTGTTTTAGTCATTGTTTCTCCTCTTTCTTCTCCTCTTTCTCGTGTGTGTGTCTGCAAATTTGTCTTTGTTTTTAGTCATTGTTTCTCCTCTTTCTTCAGTGAAGCCCATGGACTTAAGGTACCTGACTCTTTCTTGAGAGCAGTTGTGATGAGCTGGCCCAAGGAACTCAAGACTCCACTCTATGCTCTTGACTTGGGCCTGTACTTTGGTTTCTGGGTGTAAGAGCCGTTTATTCCCTTGGCCCGGACATGAGCTTAGATATCAGTGGGATAGCCGCCCAGGTCTATGGAGAAAAGGTCTGCTCTGGCATAGGTTGGGGTGGCTGCCAGTGTTTTGGACCATTGGGGCATGCTTGTGTATTGCCAGGTCTCCCACTATGCTCAGTGAATCTGAGAATGTATGGAGCTGATGCCCAGGGGGATGTATCAGTGGGAGGGGTCCTGCCACCCCTCCATGGGCCCTGAGTATGGGTGGAGCCAAGAGTGCTCAGGGCTGGGAAGCCCTGCCTACCTGTGCCATGCGAGATACTGGGCAGTTGAGGGTGACAAGATTTGTGGTGTGCAGGGGGCAGACAGACAGCAGGTGTGGCTCATCATTGTTTCTGAAGACACTCAAATTTCTGGCTACTGACACCAGAAGCTTCTCCTTTTATTCTTAGCTCTCTGGATGCTCCTCCACAGCACTGTTTGCTGGCATAGATTCTTCTGTCTGGGTTTTGCAATTTGAAGTGCATCATAGCTCAACTCTGGTCCCTATTCTTTTCTCTCTAGGCCTTTTTTTAACAATGTTTGGGTGACCTAATCAATTTCTAAGGCTGTAATTATTAACCTTATGCTTATAAGCCCCAGCTTTTATCTGCATCCAGAATTTATGTATGCAATTGCCTAGTTGATTTTCTGACCCAGATGTCTCGTATACGTTATGTATTAAAAAGGATCCATTCATTCATTGATGGGCATTTGGGTTGTTTCTATATGTGGGCTATTGTGAATAATGCTGCAATAAACATAGGAGTGCATTTATTTCTTCAAAATCCTGTTTTCATTTCTTTTGGGTATATACCCAGAAGTGGAATTGCTGGATTGTATGGTAGATCAATTTTTAATTTTTTAAGGAACCTCCATATTGTATTCCATAGTGATTGATCCAATTTGCGTTCCTACCAATGGTGTATGAGGGTTCCCTTTTTACCATATCCTCCCCAGCAATAGCCAAGATATGGAAATAACCTAAATGCCCATCAGTGGATGAATGGATTATGAAGATGTGGTATATATATATACAATGGAATATTATTCAACCATGAGAAAGGAGGACATCTTGCCATTTGTGACAACATGGATGGCCCTTGAGCATATTATTCCTGGTGAGATTTCAGACAGAGAAAGACAAGTCACTTCTATGTGGAATCTAAAAAAGCAAACCTTGTAAAAACAGAGAGTAAAATGGTGATTACCAGGGGATGAGGAGTGGGCTAATAGGACAGATGTGTTTAAGGTGCAAACTTGCAACACGTGGTAAATAAGCCCTAGAGATCTAATGCATAGTATAATGAATATAGGCAACAATATTGTACTGTAATCATTAAATTTGCTGAGAGACTAGAACTTAATTATTCCAAAAAGAAAGAATAATTATGTAATGTGATAGAGGTGCTAAATATTACTACAATAGCAATCATATTACAATATATAACTGTACCAAATTAACATGTGGTACACTTTAAATTTATATAATGTTATATGTTAAATATATTCAATTTAAAAAAATGATCCAGAGGCTGGGCCTGTGGTATAGTGGTTAAGTTCGATATGCTCCACTTTGGTGGCCCGAATTCACAGGTTCAGATCCCAGGCATGGACCTACACCACGCGTCAGCCATGCTGTGGTGGTGACCCACATACAAAACAGAGGAAGATCGGCATGGATGTTAGCTCAGGGCAAATCTTTCTCAGCAAAAAAAACAATGATCCAACCCTAAGATCTTGGTCGTCTTCTTCCTCTCCTGGGCTGTACCCCAGATTTCCCATCTGAATAAATTGTACCACTGTTCACCTAGTGACCCCATTCCAAACTCTAGAAGAAGTTTCTCATCCTGTATCTCCCCACGTCAAAGACAACCCATTGCCCAGTTCTGCCCATTCTTCCCATAATATATGTCTCCAAACACTTCTCTCCATTTCCAGGACTACCCCAACTGTGTATTTAACCATTTGCTCCTTGAAGGACATCTAAATTGTTTCCAGTTTTTGGCTGTGATGAATAGAGCTGCTAAGAACATTCATGAGCAGGATTTTGTTTGAACATGAAGTGTCATGGGGGATCAGTCAGGGGAGGGGTGCTTAAGACCACCCTTGGTTTGATGACTCCCTAGAAGAATTCACAGAACTCCACAAAGCGGATCTCCTGAGTGTCAAACTGATACCACATGGCCTGAGGCCACCACCACTAATCACATCATTGGCCTAAACTATCCAAGGCCCCAGCTCTATAAAGGCACTCTTGTCAGGCAGGACATTCCAAGGGCTTAGAAGTTTCCTCCCAGGAGTCAGGCAAAACCAGATCTTTCTTTGCAATGTGCAGGTTCTGATCCTCCCAGATGTGCTGAGTCAACCCTTTACTGTACAAGTTTTCATTTCTCTGGGATGTTAACCTAAAAATAAAGAGCTAAAATGCGAGGCAGAGAGGCTTTTATTTTGAGTTCAAAGAACTGCAGTTTAGGAAGCACAGATTCAGGTAGAAATCCAAATAGTGTCCAGCTAGGGAGTAAAAATCAGGGCCTTTAAAGGCAAAGAAGGGAGGTTTGCATTACAAAGAATGTTAGTTGGGGTTGGAAGCAGAAAGCTAATCTGGGCTAAACATAATTGATTGCCAAGGCTAGCTAGAGGGAAGTAAAAGTCCGTCACTGTGATGAGCTTCAGGTTTCTTGCAGCGTTACTCAGTTAATAAGTTCATGTTCTACTTCCTAACTCATTCTGTGAGGCCAACATCACCCTGATACCAAAGCCAGACAAAGACAATACAAAGAAGGAAAATTCCAGGCCAGTATCACTGATGAACATAGATGCAAAAATCCTCAACAAAATATTGGCAAACCGAATACAGCAATACATTAAAAAGATCATACACCATGATCAAGTGGGATTTATACCAGGGATGCGGGGATGGTTCAACATCTGCAAAATCAATCAACGTGATATACCACATCAACAAAACAAAGAATAAAAACCACATGTTCATCTCAGTAGATGCAGAGAAGGCATTTGACAAGAGACAGCATCCATTTATGATAAAAACTCTTAACAAAATGGGTATAGAAGGAAAGTACCTCAACATAATAAAGGCTATTTATGACAAACCCACAGCCAACATCATACTCAACAGGGAAAGGCTGAAAGCCATTCCTCTGAGAACAGGAATGAGATGAGGCTGCCCACTCTTCACCACTCTTATTCAACATAGTACTAGAGGTTTTGGCCAGAGCAATTAGGCAAGAAAAAGGAATAAAAGGAATCCAAATAGGCAGCAAAGAAGTGAAACTCTCACTATTTGCAGGTGACATGATTTTATATATAGAAAACCCTGAAGAATCCATTGGAAAAGTATTAGAAATAATAAACAACTACAGCAAACTCGCAGGGTACAAAATCAATCTACAAAAATCAATTGCATTTCTGTATGCTAATGACGATCTAACAGAAAGAGAGCTCAAAAAGATAATACCATTTACAATTGCATAAAAAGACTAAAATATCTAGGAATAAATCTTACCAAGGAAGAGAAAGACCTATACAATGAAAACTACAAGACATTATTGAAAGAAATCGATGATGACATAAAGAAATGGAAATACATCCCATGCACATGGATTGGAAGAATAAACATAGTTAAAATGTCTATATTACCTAAAGCAATCTACAGATTCAGTGCAATCCCAATCAGAATCCCAATGACATTCTTCACAGAAATAGAAAAAAGAATACTAAAATTCATATGGGGCAACAAAAGACTCCGAATAGCTAAAGCAATCCTAAGAAAAAAGAACAAAGCTGGAGGCATCACGATCCCTGACTTCAAAGCATACTACAAAGCAATAGTAATCAAAACAGCATGGTACTGGTACAAAAACAGACACACAGATCAATGAAACAGAATTGAAAGCCCATAAATAAAACCACACATATAGGAACAGCTAATTTTCGACAGAGGAGCTAACAACATACAATGGAGAAAGAAAAGTCTCTTCAATAAAGGGTGTTGAGAAAACTGGACAGCTACATGCAAAAGAGTGAAAGTGGACCATCTGCTATCGCCATTCACAAAAATTAACTCAAAATGGGTCAAAGACCTGAAGATGAGACCTGAAACTATAAAACTCATAGAAGAAAATTTAGGCAACACACTATTTGACATTGGTCATAAAGGAATCTTTTCGGATGACATACCTACCCAGACTAGGGAAACTAAAGAGAAAACAAGCAAGTGGGACTTTATCAGATTAAAGAGCTTCTACAAGACAAATGAAACCAGAATCAAAATGAACAGACAGCCCACCAGCTGGGAGAAAATATTTGCAAAACATATATCTGACAAGGGGTTAATATCTATAATATATAAAGAACTCACAACTGAACAACAAAAAAACAAACAACCTGGTCAAAAAATGGGCAGAGGAAATGAACAGACACTTCTCCCAAGAAGATATACAGATGGCCAATAGGCACATGAAAAGATGTTCAACATCACTAATCATCAGGGAAATGCAAATCAAAACAACACTAAGATATCACCTCACGCCCGTTAGAATGGCTATAATCACCAAGACAAAAAACAACAAATGTTGGAGAGGATGTGGAGAAACAGGAACCCTCATACACAGCTGGTGGAAATGCAAACTGGTGCAGCCTCTATGGAAAATGGTATGGAGATTCCTCAAAAAATTTAAAATAGAAATACCCTATGATCCAGCTATCCCGCTACTGGGAATCTATCCAACGAACCTGAAATCAGCAATCCAAAGAGGCTTATGCATTCCTATGTTCATTGCAGCATTATTCACTATAGCCAAGAAGTGGAAGCAACCCAAGTGTCCCTCGACTGATGATTGGATCAAGAAGATGTGGTATATATATACAATGGAATACTACTCAGCTGTAAAAAAAGACAAAATCGTCCCATTTGCAACAACATGGATGGGCCTGGAGGGTATTATGTTAAGTGAAATAAGCCAGAAAGAGAAAGACAAACACCGTATGATCTCACTCGTATATGGAATAGAAACCAACACATGGACAGAGAAAACTGTATTGTGGTTACCAGGGGCAGTGGGAGTAGGGGGTGGGCATAAGGGGTGAAGGGAGACATGTGTATGGTGTTGGACAAACGAAAATGTACAACCAAAAATTTCACGATGTTGTAAACTATTAAAAGATCAATTAAAAAAAAATAATAAGTTCATGTTCTGCTTGATGAGGTCTGCATAAGACCCATTTCCTTAATGGCTTCCCAGCTCCATTTTAAAGCCCTTGGACATAAGTGACTCCATTTTGTTTCACATTTCACAGGGATAAATTCCCAGAGGTTGAGTTGTTGGGTCATGGGGTACTTGGATATTTTTTTGTTTTTTGTTTTTGAAACTGACACACTTTTCCAGAGTGGCTCTATCATTTAACATCACCATCAGCGATGTGAGTGACCCAGTTTCTCCACATCCTCTCCAACGTTTGGGAGTGTTCCTCTATTTTACTTAAGGCATGCTGATAGAAAAGTTATGATATTCCACTATGATTTTTTATTTGCATCGCCACAAAATGGCTAACATCTGTTCATGTGCTTATTTGCCAACAGTATATCCATTTCAGTGAAATGGCTGTCCTTGTCTTTACCTATTTTCAATTTGGATTTTGTTTTTTTTTACTATTGTGTTTTGAGGGATTTTTACACGTTCTGGATACTAGCCCTTGGTTGGATATGTGGTTTGCCAATATTTTCTCCTACTCTCTGTACTTCGTCATTTGATCCTCCTAAAAAAGAGTCTTTCACAGAGTATAGGTTTTTAATTTTGGTGACTCCCAGCTTATCCAGTTCTTATTATGTATCACACTTTTAGTGTCAAGTCTAAAGTCCCTTTGCCTAGCCCTAGATCCCATTTTTTTCTTAGAATTTTTCTCTAAAATTTTATAATTTAATATTTTACCTTGAGCTGTGTGATCCATTTAAAGTTAATGTTTGTATGAGGTGTGAGGTTTAGGTGTGTAGTTCAAGGTTTGGGGTTGGTTGGTGGTTTTGCCTGAGGACGTCCAGTTGCCCTACTGCCATTTGATGGAGAGGTCATCTTTCCTTCTGTGAATCACTTTCACATATCTGACAAAAACAATTTGTTTGGGTCTCTATTCCATTTGTTTGAGTATCTATTCTGTTCCATTATTCAGTGTTTCTATATCTCTGCCAATAACACACAGTCTTTATTAGCTACATAGTAAGAGTTGAAATTAGGGGTACCTTTATTCTTGTTTTTCAAAATTGCTTTAGCTCTTCCAGTTCCTTTGCCTGTCTATATAAGTTTTTTTAAAAGATAAACACGCATATATTCTTTTTTATCACACCAATGAAATTTCTGCAACTTGCTTTTTTCATTTAACAGTTTATCATTAACATCTTTCCATGTCAGTCCCTATGGACATACCTCATTTAAAGAATAAACATTTTTTTAAAAACACACAAATTCATAGCATTGCATTGTATGGATGTCCTAGAATTTATTTAGTTTGGTCTCTCTTAATAGCTATTATTTTTCTGCAATTTTTTGTTACTGTAGTAAGTAATGCTGAAATCAATACTCTTATCACACGTGTGTTTGCACAGATGTCCCCACGTACCTTTGTTGCATTTGACTTTGCTTATGGAACGTGCAAAGGTAAATTTGTCTAAACTTTGTGCAGTCAAGCTTAGCAGTCACTGCCTTCATGGCTTCTGGGCTTATGCTTTAGAAAGGCCTTCTCTGCTCTGAAACTGTACAATAAAAATGATTTGTCCATGTTTCTACAACTAATTTCTTGGTTTCAGGTGTACCCTCCACCCCTGCCAGAGTCCCTGCAGACTTTTTTAAGTGCCCCCAGGAGCCCGGGAAGCGCTCTGGGAAGTGCCCCTCGGGGAAACCTGGGCAGGGCGCCCAGCTTGAGTGCATCTCCAGGACATTGTGCACGTCCTCTCCAGAGCCCAGAGCCGAATCTCACCGGGAGTCTGTCCCCTTCCCTTTTCTGTCCCTGCCGTCCTTGGTAGGGAAATGTGGTTCCAGGGACATCCTGAAAATTTTTCCAAGTCTCCCTTCTGCTGCTGGGGTTGGACCGTGCAGGCCAAGAGCTCCAAATGGGACTCTTGGCATCAGATATCACTTGCCACTTCTATATAAAGTGAACAACCAAATATACTTCTTGTGGCACTGTGCACTAGTAGGATATACTGTCTTCACACTCTTTTAGGTCTGTCTCTGGAACTGTTGTGTGACAGCACTACAAACATAAACAATTTTTTATTCCCACCAACATAATGATCAGACCTATCCATGGACCAGGCCTAACTTTATTCCTCCTCCATAGGCTTGTTGCCTGAAACAATCATAAAGTCATTGATCTGAGCTGATTGAGAAATGATGCCATAAATGGAGATATCATAGAAGTATGGACCAACTATTGATATAACTTACTTGTGCCTATGGAACTCTATAGCTGCATGCTGCATGGACCATTTCCCTTGTACCCTCTGTGCGCATCAAATTTATGACTCAGGAGATCTGATAAGACCTAATACGTAAAGTGCAACTTTGATAGCATAGTCATTTGATGTACTGTGGTGGTATGCTCAGTAACTACAAGGCCTGTAAGCACATTAAGGGGTGATCCAGAATTCTAGACTTTGCACTAAAAATCTCCTATTGGAGTTTGTAAGAGATTCCCTAAAAAGTTCAAAACTAATACAGGTAACTGTAGCTTCCATAAATTGAGAGGGTCATAAATGCCCAATTGGCAGAGTATCTTTGACTACAGCCTGAACTGCAGATGCTTCTTTTGTTCTGTCCCAGTAGAAATTAGTAGGCTTTTGAGTCATCCAATGAATAGGTAGGAATAGTATTCCCAGTGCAGTATCTGTTTCCTCCAAAATTGGTGGTAGGGGATGAAAATGTGATAACTTGTTCTTTACCATAGAGGAGCTGTCGAAGCATGCCCCTAACCATGGGACTCCTAAACACTTTACTGTTTTGGTGGGCCTTTGTATCTTTGTGGGGCTTATTTGACAAGGCATGCATGTCTTAAGATGCCCACTTTCAGTTCAAAAGGTCTGATTAACAAAATGTCATCAATAAAGTAAAGCAGTTTGATGTTCTATGAAATGTCAAAACAACTAAGGTCACTGTAGAATAATTTGTGAAATAGAACAGGAGAATTAACATAGCTTTTGGGGCAAGAGAGTGAATGTGTACTGAATACCTACCCACATAATTGCAAGCTACTTTTGCTCTGCCTAAATACAATTTCCTTTGGCAAAAGATTGGAATTGAAAAGAATTTTTTCATCCAATTAATAATAGTAGAACAAATGCCAAAGGCTTTGTTGATCTGTTCAACTAGAGATACCACATCGATTACAGCAGATGTAACTGGAACTGTCACTTGCTTGAGTTTATGATAGGCTGTCTACATATGCCATTAAAAATCTTATCTCTGCCAGGGTCACAGAAGAAAATCAAATGGGGAGATGATGGGGGACCATCTTGACTGGATTCTTTAAGACATTGAGAATGGTTCTAACCTCTGCAGTTCTACCCAGGATGCTCCGTTGCTTCTTATTAACTAGTTTAACTGGGATTGAGGTTAATTTTAACAGTTTTCTGAGAAATATAGAGAATGCCTCCCCCTCCAGAGTTTATCATATGAAACATGATACAATGGAGTATTTATATACTAGTTTCTGTCTCTGACTGGATGAAGTTTTTCTTAAACTTCTAAGTTTATCCTACCTCTATAAAATCTCACAGTGCACTCTAATAATGACAGTAATAGCAAATGGGCATGGCTGTTTCTTGGGGGCAGTGGTACGGAAGGCCTACTCAGGTAGTAACAGATAAAAACCTGAATGATGCCTTCTCTGAAATACATAGATGCAAGACTTAAGGCTGAGCCAGAGCAGGATGAAGAAGGGCAATACAAACGTGCAGACAATAATAAATTATTCTTGAATAGTTATCACAGTTTATATTTTTCCCACCAAATTCTTCATTAACTGTACATTTTTCGAACAAATGTGAAATTTAGGTTACATATGAAAACATAGAAGTGATATTTGATCACAAGAGATACTAAGATATGTAGCATGAACTTCAGAATATATATTTTGATTTGGGGATCATTGATCACTACTGATGATTAATTCTGCTCACAGTTTAGACTTCCTTAGCATAAACACATTAAAATTATCTTCATATAAACTTGTAAAATAAAACATCTTATAATGCTTCTGGGTTCATTATGCAGACAGCTCCCGAGCACTGGCGTTTGTTAATGTCGTCATGGGCTACCCCCATACTGAGGCTCAGTAATTGAGCTATAATAACTGTAAATGCTTCCAGGCTCATGATCCTAGGGTACTACAAATAACACACAAACAAATAAAAATACCTTTTTGAGAGAGAACTCATTCATGTGGACAATAATGTAAATATTTTAAGAAAATAAATGTGATAAAATATAAATGCATCTAATACGTTATCTAGAGAAATACACTTAATATTGAAATACTTCATATGTCATTAATATAAGAGCATTATGGGAAATAAAATTTTAAATTTTATTAGAATCTGAACAAAGTAGTGAATTATTATTGGTGACTTCTTTGGTGGCTCAGACCCATAAAAAATTTTGAATATAACATCTTAATTATATATGATAATCCTTGTAGTCATATTTATTTTAAAAATCTTGGTATAAGCTTTAATACTTATACATATATATGTATATATTTAGAGAGAGAGAAGAGTTTATATATTCTTATAAATTGTTGCAAATTAGTTCTTTGGAGCTGAGATTATTTTGATATAAATGTTCCATAAATGCTATTTAAACTCATAAGTTTTCACATTTAACTAATTTATAGTATGGCGATAATAACTGATAAGCACCTTGACGTTATTCCAAATGTTTAAATATTTTTTTACAATTAAAATCTCATAGTTTTTTTTTTTTTTGTAAACATGACACTTATTATAGGATATTCAAATAACAAAAAATATGTGAAGCAAAAGGTTTAAATAACTAACATTTTAACATGCTTCAAGATATTTTTCTTGGCATATATTCTATCTTCCCTTTTCTTCTCCAGGTCCGTTTTCCACCTTTTTCTACCTGCTTTCTAACTCAGGAAAAAGGCACGTATGGATTATGGCAAAGAATTTCTTTGTTTCCTGACTTCAGCTTGTTTATGGTGTTTATTTTAAACTATCTTCTTTCCAATCTTAAACACAAAGTACCATCTTTTTGAGGGGGGTAAATTTTGAGAAAATCATGTGAAAATAATAAATCAGCAGGTCTGGGTTAGTGCTTACATAGACCATACTACAATTCAAATTTATAAGTTTGAACACTTAATGTCCCTTGCAGAAACCAGAAACCTTGTATTCCACTGTCATGGAAGAAATGCAATGTTCTTAACAGACACAGACAGAGGGAATAATGCCATGTGACACAGGAGACAGAGGTAGTCTAGCAATTTATTAAAAAAAAAAAAATCTCTCTTAACCATTATTACTAGGTTAGATGGAAGTACCACAAACCCTAAAGTTTAACTCTAGGCACTGGGGTCAAAGCTGTGTTCCTTTCCCTCCACCTCGTTTCCTCCCTCCCTCCCTTCTTTCCTCCTTCTCTCGTTTCCTCCCTCCCTTCCTTCCTTCCTTCCTAACTTCCTCTTTCCCTCTCTCCCTTCTTCCTCAGTTGCTGGTTTTCTGTCTTCTTGCAAGTCCATATATTCCGACCTTTTCTCTCATTGTACCATAAGATCAAAAAGTTGGCTTTATAGCAGAATTGACAATAGTAGCATCTAAATTTTAGTGAGGTTTGTTGTGTGTCAATAACTGTGCTGAAAACGATATAGGCATTACTTCATTTAAACTAAGATATTAGTTGAGAGTTCTTTTTTAACCTCTATATGTTGGTTAAATTATGTGAATTTTTAGCCTAATAACAAAGTTAAATTATATAAATCCTCCGTGAATGTTTTAAAATAACCTCAATTCTCTAATATTTAAAAGTAAATTTCTATATCTGCCTTTTAGATCAAGCTTTTTAATTTTTCAAATTTTCTACATTTGAGAATTTTGTTAGAATATCTAAGTCCGTATGTATGCTAATTTATTCTAGTAGCTCTTTATCAACTTTTGCTTCATATATTTTCACAAATGTTTTTAGGATTGTTACATCTTGCAAGTAAAATTTTGTTATATTGTAGTTTGTGATCCTTTATAAACTCTTACTGGCTTCTGTCTTGCAGTTCCTTTTTACATTACTATCACTATGACAAATTTCATTAGGTCACATTTCCCTGGTTAGCTTTTTCCTATTATTTTATATTAAACTTTCTCTGACATTATGGATGTATTTGAAACCTACAAAAAGCATAAAATCTGAAAATTTTCATGTTAAGTCAATCATTTATATGTATGTTGGATTACTGATGTGTTTTGAATTATTCATGCTATTTTTGGGGTTTTTTTTTTGCCATGAACCATAAATTAATTTCCAATTTTTACATATATTGACAACTATGTAAGCACTATTCTAATCAAAATATAAAATATTTTCATCATCCTTAAAATTCCTAAAGGCTTTTCCAAATAATACTTCTCTCCAGAAGTAACCACGATTCTGATATAATAATCATGATAGATTTGATTTGCCTACACTTAAGCTTTATGTAAATGGTATCATATGCTCTTTTTTATCTGACTTCTTTCACTTAACACCAAGTTTCTGAAAAAGATCCATTTGTCACATGTATCAGAGGGTTTTCTCTTTCCTCTGCTAGGTATTTATCCATCCTCCTTTAGAGGAATATTTGGTTGTTGCCATTTTGGCACTATTGTGAATAAAGTTACTATGAATGTTCTTGTATATAACTTTTGGTGGAAATATACACTCATAATGTAGACTTAGGCTTACCTTAAGAAGACATAGCCAAATAGTGTTTCAAAGTAGTTGAACCAATTTATACTCCTCGTTGTAATGTATGGGTATTAAAGTTGTCTATATCCTCAACAACACTTGCTATTGTCAGTTTTATTTTAGCCTGGGTGTATACTGTATCTCATTGTGATTTTAATTTTAATTTTTATTTTTCATACATTTATTGGTATTTGGATATCCTCTTGTGGAATGCCTTTTCAAGTCATTTACCCATTTCTCATTGAGTCATTTGCCTCTTTCTTACTAATTTTTAGGAGTTCTTTATATAGTCTGGAAATGGTCACTCTTCAGATATAACTTCCCAGTTTGACATTGTGCCTTTTTATTTATTGTACGTGATTTCCAAATTATTAATTTGTGTATTTGATGTTAGTGCTTTTTGTGTTCTGTTGAAGAAAAATGTGCCTAGCCTAAAGTCATAAAAGATATTCTTCTATATTTTCTTTTAGTTGCTTAATGGTTTCAGTTTTCACATCTATAATTTATAAGAGCTTAATTATTTTGTACAATATCAGGTAGAATCAAGATTTTTTTTTCCTACGTTGGTTATCAGTTTTATCGAGAAGTATTTATTTAAAAAATTGTTTTTCCTCATAGAATTGCAGTACCTTTGTCATTAATCATGTGACCCTGTATATCTGGGTCTATTTCTGGACTAACCTACTGTTTCATTGCTGTATTTGCTCAATCTTGTGCCAATATCACATTACATTAATAACTGTAGCTATATTTCTTCAAACATCTTCAACTTTGTTGTTGTTCTTACAGACTGTCCAGCTATTCTAAGGCCCTTGCATTTACATAACAAATTTTGAATCAGCTTGTCAATTTCCACAAAAAGTGCTTTCATTTTGATTGAGCTTGTGCGAAATCTGTGGATCAGTGTGAGAGTCATCTGACATCTTAACGATACTGAGTCCTTTAATCTATGAACAGAAGATATCTCTTCACTTATTTAGGTCTTTATTAATTTCTCACAGCAATGCATTCTTTTCCCTGTGGGAGAAGGTTTTGTTTGTTTGTTTTTTTTAATGAACTTTGTTAACTAATATCAGACTATTTAGGATATCTATTTATTATTAGATCCAGTTAGGTAACTACTGTTTTTCAAGTTTGTTAAAATTATTGAACTAAAATTGTACATAAGGCATCCCTATTTTCTTTCTTATATCCTTATCTATGATACTGTCCCCGCTAAATTTCTTGATATCAGTCATTCATTTGTATTTTCTCCTTTTCTCTTGATCATTCTTACTGGGTGGTTATTGATTTAAATTTTCTTTTCAAAAACCAATTTTGACTTTATTTTCCCTATTTTTGTATTTTTCTAAATTTCATTAATTTCCACTTTTATCTTTATTATTTCTTTTTATCAACATTGGGTTTAGTTTACTCATCTTTTTCTAGTTTTTTTTTTTTTGCAGGGAAGAATTCAATCTAAGCTAACATGTGTTGCCAGTCTTCCTCTTTTTCTTTTCCTCCCCAAAGCCCCAGTGCATGGTTGTACATCCTAGTTGTAAGTTCTTCTACTCCTTCTATGTGAGCCGCTGCCACAGCCTGGCAACTGACAGACAGGTGGTGTGGTTCTGCGAATGGGAAATGAACGCGGGCCACCAAAGCGGTGAGAGCGCCAAACTTAAACCACTAGACCATCAGGGCTGGCTTTCTAGTTTGTTTTTTGTTGTTGTTGTTGTTTATTGCCATAACATTGGTTTATAACACTGTATAAATGTCAGGTGTACATCATTATACTTCTGTTTCTGCATGGATTGCATCATGTTCTCATGTGCACCACCCAAATACTAATTACAATCCATCACCACACACATGTGCCTAATTATCCCTTTTACCCTCCTACCTTCCCCCTTCCCCTCTAGTAACCACCAATCCAATCTCTGTCTCTGTGTGTTTGTTTGTTGTTCTTATTATCTACTACTTAATGAGTGAGATCATGTGGTATTTGACCTTCTCCCTCTGACTTATTTAACTTTGCATAATACCCTCAATGTCCATCCATGTTGTCACAAATGGCTGAATTTCATCGGTTCTTATGGCTGAGTAGTATTCCATTGTGTATATATACCACATCTTCTTTATCCATTTGTCCCTTGATGGGCACTTAGGTTGCTTCCAAGTCTTGGCTATTGTGAAGAATGCTGCAATGAACACAGGGGTGCATATATCTTTACGCACTGGTGTTTTCATGCTCTTTGGATGAATACCAAGCAGTGGAATAGCTGGGTAATATGGTAGTTCTATGCTTAATTTTTTGAGGAATCTCCATACTGTTTTCCATAGTGGCTGCACCAGTTTGCACGCCCACCAGCAGTGTATGAGAGTTCCCTTCTCTCCACATCCTCTCCAACATTTGTTGTTTCCTGTCTTGTTAATTATAGCCATTCTGACGGGCGTAAGGTAATATCTCATTGTAGTTTTGAATTGCATTTCCCTGATAGTTAATGATGTTGAACTCTTTTCATGTGCCTGTTGGCCATCTGTATATCTTCTTTGGAGAAATGTCTGTTCAGGTCTTTTGCCCATTTTTTAATTGGGTTTGTAGTTTTTTTGTTGTTGAGATGCATGAGTTCTTTATATATTTTGGAGATTAAGCCCTTATCAGATACATGGTTTGCAAATATCTTCTCCCAATTGTTAGGTTGTCTTTTCGTTTTGTTGATGGTTTCCTTTGCTGTGCAGAAGCTTTTTAGTTTGATGTAGTCCCGTTTGTTTATTTTTTCTATTGTTTCTCTTGCCCAGTCAGACAAGGTGCTTGAAAATATGTTGCTAAGACTGTCGAAGAGCGTACTGCGTATGTTTTCTTCTAGAAGTTTAATAGTTTCAGGTCTTATGTTCAAGTCTTTAATCCATTTGAGTTAATTTTTGTATATGGTGTAAGGTAATGATCTACTTTGATTTTTTTGCATGTGGCTGTCCAGTTTTCCCAACACCGTTTGTTGAAGAGACTTTCATTTCTCCATTGTGTGTACTTGGCTCCTTTGTCGAAGATTAGCTGTCCATAGATGTGTGGGTTTATTTCTGGGCTTTCAATTCTATTCCATTGATCTCTGTCTCTGTTTTTGTGCCAGTACCATGCTGTTTTGGTTACTATAGCTTTGTGGTATATTTTTAAATCAGGGAGTGTGATACCTCCAGTTTTGTTCTTTTTTCTCAGGCTTCCATTACCAATTTGGGGTCTTTTGTTATTCTATATAAATTTTAGCATTTTTTGTTCTATTTCTATGAGAAATGTTGTTTGAACTTTGATAGGGATTGCATTGAATCTATAGATTGCTTATGGACGTCATGACTATGTTAATTCTTCCAATCCAAGAACATGGAATATCTTTCCATTTCTTTGTATCGTCTTCAGTTTCTTTCAGCAATGTTTTATAGTTTTCAGTGTACAGATCTTTCACCTTTTTGGTTAAGTTTATTCCTAGGTATTTTATTCTTTTTGTTGCAGTTGTAAATGGGATTGTATTCTTAATTTCTCTTTCTGCTACTTCGTTGTTAGTGTATAGAAACACAACTGATTTTTGTATGTTGATTTTGTATGTTGCAACTTTACCATATTTGTTTATTACTTCTAAGAGTTTTTTGGTGGATTCTTTAGGGTTTTCTATATATAAAATCATGTCACCTGCAAATAGTGACAGTTTCACTTCTTCCTTTCCAATTTGGATCCTTTTTATTTCTTTTTCTTGCCTAATTGCTCTGGCTAGGACTTCCAATACTATGTTAAATAGGAGTAGTGAGAGTGGGCATCCTTGTCTGGTTCCTGTTCTTAGAGGGATAGCTTTCAGTTTTTCACCATTGAGGATGATATTAGCTGTGTGTTTGTCATATATGACCTTTATTATGTTGAGGTACTTTCCTTCTATATCCATTTTATTCAGAGTTTTTATCATAAATGGTTGCTGTATCTTGTCTGATGCTTTCTCTGCATCTAATGAGATGATCATGTGATTTTTATTCTTCATTTTATTAATGTGGTGTATCATGTTGATTGATTTGTGGATGTTGAACCATCCCTGTATCTCTGGAATAAATCCCAGTTGATCATGGTGTATAATATTTTTAACATACTGTTGTATGCGATTTGCTAGTATTTTGTTGAGGATTTTTGCATCGATATTCATCAGTGATATTGTCCTATAATTTTCTTTTTTGTGTTGTCCTTGTGTGGTTTTGGTATCAGGGTAATGTCTGCTTCATAGAATGAATTAGGGAGCTTCCCCCCCACCCCTCAATTTTTGGAAGAGTTTGAGAAGGATAGGTATTAAGTCTTCTTTGAATGTTTGGTAGAATTCACCAGGGACGCTGTCTGGTCCTGGACTTTTATTTTTGGGGAGGTTTTTGATTACTGTTTCGATCTCCTTACTGGTGATTGGTCTATTTACATTCTCAGTTTCTTCTTGATCCAGTTTTGGAAGGTTGTATGATTCTACGAATTTATCCATTTCTTCCAGATTGTCGAATTGGTTGGCATATAGTTTTTCATAGTATTCTCTTATAATCTTTTGTATTTCTGAGGTGTCCGTTGTAATTTCTCCTCTTTCATTTCTGATTTTACTTATTTGTGCCTTCTCTCTTTTTTTCTTGGTGAGTCTAGCTAAAGATTTGTTGATTTTGTTTATCTTTTCAAAGAACCAGCTCTTGGTTTTATTAATTTTTTCTATTGTTGTTTTAGTCTCTATTTCATTTATTTCTGCTCTGATTTTTATTATTTCCCTTCTTCTACTAATTTTGGGCTTTGTTTGTTCTTCTTTTTCCAGTTCCTTTTTGTCCATTGTTAGATTGTTTATTTGTGATTTTTATTCTTTGTTAAGATAGGCCTATATTGCTAGAAACTTCCCTCTTAGAACTGCTTTTGCCATATCCCATAAATTCTGGCATGTCGTATTTTCATTTTCATTTGTCTCCAGGTATTTTTTGATTTCTCCTTTGACTTCTTCATTGACCGAATCATTGTTCAGTAGCATTTTGTTTAATCTCCACATATTTGTGGCTTTTCTGATTTTCTTCTTATAGTTGATTTCTAGTTTCATACCATTGTGGTCAGAAAAGATGCTTGGTAGTATTTCAATCTTGTTAAATTTATGGAGACTTGTTTTGTGGCCTAATATGTGATTAATCTTGGAGAATGTTCCATGTGCATTTGAAAAGAATGTGTATTCTTTGGTTTTGGGATTGAATATTCTGTATATATCTACTAGGTCCATCTGTTCTAATGTGTCATGTAAGGCCAGTGTTTCCTTATTGATCTTCTGTTTGGATGATCTATCCGTTGGTGTAAGTGGAGTGTTAAAGTCCCCTACTATTATTGTGTTACTATCTATTTCTCTTTTTGTGTCTGTTAATAATTTCTTTGTATATGTAGGTGCTCCTACATTGGGTGCGTAGCTATTTACAAGTGTTATAACCTCTTGTTGGATAGTTCCCTTGATCATTATGTAATGTCCTTCTTTGTCTCTTTTTACAGTTTTTGCTTTAAATTCTATTTTTTCTGATATGAGTATTGCTACCCCAGTTTTCTTTTCATTGCCATTTGTGTGGAGTATCTTTTTCCATCCCTCACTTTCAGTTTGTGAGTGTCTTTAGGTCTGAAGTGTGTCTCTTGTATGCAGCATATATATGGGTCTTGTTTTTTTGTCCAATCAGCCACACTGTGCCTTTTTTTATGTTTTTTTTAATTGATGTTTTAACAGTTTTTAACATTGTGAATTTTTGGGTTGTACATTTCTGTTTGTCCATCACCATATATATGTCTCCCTTCACCCCTTATGCCCACCCCCCACCCCCATTGCCCCTAGTAACCACAATACAGTTTTCTCTGTCCATGTGTTGGTTTATATTCCACGTAAGAGTAACATCGTACACTGTCTGTCTTTCTCTTTCTGGCTTACTTCACTTAACGTAATACCCTCCAGGCCCATCCATGTTGTTGCAAATGGGACGATTTTGTCTTTTTGTATGGCTGAGTAGTATTCCATTGTATATATACACCACATTTTCTTCATCCAATCGTCAGTCAAGGGACGCTTAGGTTGCTTCCACTTCTTGGCTATAGTGAATAATGCTGCAATGAACATAGGGGTGCATAAGCCTCTTTGGATTGTTGATTTCAGGTTCATTGGATAGATTCCCAGTCACACTGTGCCTTTTAATTGGAGCATTTAGTCCATTGATGTTTAAAGTAGCTATTGATAAGTATGTACTTACTGCCATTTTTTAACTTTTTTTCCTCGATGTTTTAGTAGTCTTTCTCTGTTACTTTATTCTTCTCTTGCTCTCTTCCCTTATGGTTTGATGGTTTTTTTTAGTATTATGTTTGGGTTCCTTTCTCTTAGTTTTTTGTGTGTTTATTATAGGTTTCTGGTATGTGATTACCATGGGGTCCATATACAGTAATCTACATATATAGGAATCTGTATTAAGTTGATGGTCTCTTTAGTTTGACCTCTGTCTGAAAGCTCTACTCTTTAACTTCCCTCCTGCCACATTTTATGCTTTTGATATCGTATCTAACCTCTTTTTTGTGCATTTGTATCCATTACCCTCTTATCATGGAAATAGATAATTTTTCCTATTTGTGATCTCCTCTTTTCCCCTTAAATAAGTCCCTTTAGCATTTGTTGTAGTACTGGTTTCTTGATGACAAACTCCTTTAATTTTTGCTTGTCTGGGAAACTTTTTATCTCTCCTTCCATTTTGACTGATAACCTTGCCGGGGACAGTATCCTTGGCTGTGGGTTTTTTCCTTTTAGCATGTTAAATATATCATGCCACTTTCTTCTAGCCTGTAAGGTTTCTGCTGAGAGTCAGCTGATAGCCTTATGGGGTTTTCTTTGTATGTAACTTGTCTTTCTCTTGCAGCTTTTAGGATTCTCTCTTTATCTTTAATTCTGGACATTTTAATTATGATGTGTCATGGTGTGGGCCTCTTTGGGTTTATCTTGTTTGGTGCTCTCTATGCTTCCTGTACCTGTATATCTGTTTCCTTCCTTCGGTTAGGGAAGTTTTCATCTATTATTTCTTCAAATAGATTCTCTGCCCCTTTGTCTCGCTCTTCTCCTTCCGGGACACCTATAACACAGATGTTAGTGCGCTTGATATTGTCACAGAGGTCCCTTAGGCTGTCCTCATTCTTTTTAATTCTTTTTTCTTTTATCTGTTCAGCTTGGGTAATTTCTTCTAGTCTTTCGTCCAGCTCGCAGATCCGTTCTTCTGTATCCTCTACTCTGCTTTTGAGTCCCTCTAGTGAATTTTTCATTTCCAGTATTGTATTCTTCATTTCTGATTGGTTCTTTTTTTTATCTTCCATTTCTTTGTTAGCGTTCTCACTGAGTTCATCCGTTTTTCTCCCAAGATCAGTGAGCATCCTTAACATTCTTTGTTTGAACTCTCCCTTGGGTAGGTTGCTCATTTCTGTTTCACTTAGTTCCTTTTCTGGGGTTTTGTCCTGTTCCCTTACTTGGAATATATTCCTTTGCCTCCTCATTTTGCCTCTTTCCCTGTGCTTGTGTTTATGTATTACGTAGGTCAGCTGTGTCTCCTGCTATTGGAGAGGTGACCTTATATAAGTGATGCCTTATGAGGCCCCGCAGTGTGCTTCCCTCAGTTCTGAATGTTCCAGGAGTGAGCCCTATCTGGGCTATGTGTGTCCTTCTGTTGTGGTGTGGTTGCTCTCCCTGTAGGTGCCCAGGCAGGCTGAGCTATGCCCCTGGCCAGCTGTTGTAATGCTCAGCTGCTTGTAGTTGTTGTGGCCCCTATAATTTCTTTATCGTGTGTGGGGAGCCCTAGCACAGTTGGCTGCAAGTTCTAATAGCACATTTGTGTTGCAGTATTTCTTTTAAATGAGTAGGCGCCCAGCATGGCAGGTTGTTAGGCTCAGGGGCTTACCAGTGCTATAAGCCTCCCACCTTTAGGACTCTTGTCAGCTCTCTGAGGATTGCAGCTGGGTGGGGCTGGCCTTAGGCAAGGGAGCACCCAATTGTTTCAGGCTTTGGAAGGTGGAGCAAACCGCCTATGTGGGTCTTTGAGAAGCACAAGTCTTCTGCAGCTGACAAGCCCCGCCTCCAACAGGGCAACACACAGTCAACACAGTCCTGCCCCGTATGCACGCCTCGACCTCCTGAAGTGGACCCAGTCTCTCCAAGGTGGGAGCCCCACACACTCCACCACCGCCTCACACTCTCCACCCGCTCTTTGCACATGCCCTGCCCCACAGAGGTGGACCCACTCGCCAGGCTGCGGAGAATCCAGGAAGCTAACTTAGCAGGCCCACAAGTTGCCCGAGGGCTTGTTGTTAGGTGGGGCCAGTCCCTAGGGTGGGCTGCCTGCCCTGGCTGAGCTGGATTAAATCAATGCTGTAGTGGATGGGGCAGACCCTGGTCTAGCAGACCCCAGGGAGAACTCCAGTGGCGTCTGCCAATGTCTGTGTCAGCTCGCCCACACCAGGCCACAACAATGGCCACTGCTAATGTCCCAGTCCCTGGAGAGGTCTCACCTCTCACCAAGATGCACTCTGATTCACCAAAGCACTGTGCACCTTTCTTTCTGGTGATTTTAGGTTGCTTTCTGAAATGGGTGAATTTGTGCGTGAGCCCTTTGAGAGCCGGTTTTAATTTCTTTGTGAACCAGCTTTTCTAGGGGTACTCCCCAGTGTTTTAGTAGCAAGCAATGTCAGATATTATGCCACTCGTCTCTATTGTGCTGGGTCCAAAAAATGCCTATAGCGGGAGCACACCACAGCTCCGGGCCCGCCTCTGCCAGGGAGGGCTGCGTACCTTTTGGCTGCTACCTGGCGGCTGTGAAGTGCTGCAGCTTGTGAAGGTGGTATTTTTTTCTCTCCAGAAGGGAGTTTCTCTGTCTTCCACTTCAGTTTCGGTTGTTGTTTGTTGCAGGAGTTCCTCTTATCCAGTTTTCAGTTCTCTCTCAGGGGTAATTTTTCCACGAGTAGTTGTAAATTGGCTGTGTCCATGGAAGGAGATGAGTTCAGAGTCTCCCTACGTTGCCATCTTCACTTCTTTCCTCTCGTTTCTTAATGTAGAAAATTAGAGCATTGGTATTGTATCTTTATTGTTTTCTAACATAAGTATTCAGACTATTGTATTAGCTATACAATGCGAATTTTCATTTTTTTTTTTTAATAATTTTATTTATTTATATTTTTCCTCCCAAAGCCCCAGTAGATAGTTGCATGTCATAGCTGCACATCCCTCTAGTTGCTGTATGTGGGACACGACCTCAGCATGGCCGGAGAAGCGGTGCGTCGGTGTGTGCCCAGGATCCGAACCCGGGCCTCCAGCAGTGGAGCACGTGCACTCAACTAAGCTAAGCCACGAGGCCGGCCTCAAATTTTGATATTTTTAATTTCACTTTCATTCTGTTCAAATATTTTCTAACTTTGTATTTTCTTGTTTGACTCATATGTTGTTTAAAAATAAATTGTTAATACCTATCTAATTGGAGATTTTCTAGGTATTGTTTTGTTAAAAATTTCTAATTTAGCTCATTTGCAAACAGAATATATTCTGTATGATTTCATTGTTTGGCTTATCTTGATGATTGTTCTCAAGCTTATTGAAGAGAAAATGTTTTCTGCAGGTGTAGAGTGTGGTGTTCTATAGGGTCTTTTGGTTGAGAGCTCAAATTGTTTGAGAGCTGTTTTCTTTTTTTTTTTTTTTTTTTTTTGTGAGGAGATCAGCCCTGTGCTAACATCTGCCAGTCCTCCTCTTTTTTTGCTGAGGAAGACTGGCCCTGAGGCAACATCCGTGCCCATCTTCCTCCACTTTATATGGGACGCCGCCACAGCATGGCCTGCAAAGCAGTGCGTCGGTGCGCGCCCAGTATCTGAACTGGCAAACCCCAGGCTGCCGCACTGGATTGTGCACACTTAACTGCTTGCACCACCGTGCCAGCCCCATGAGCTATTTTCAAATCTTCTGTATCCTTGATTATTTTTTTTTGTGTGTATCTGTTCTATCAATTACTGAGAAAAGAATGTTCAAGTCTTTAAATATGATTTTTCTTTTAGTTCTTTCGATTTTTCCCCATATGCTTGAAGCACTGTTACATGAATGAATACTGGATATGTTTATGTCTTCATAATGATTTTATTGTTTTGTCATTATAAAATACACCTCTATCTCTAGTAATGCTAATTGTTAGAAGTCTAATTTTCATAGCTACATTGCCATTTTTATGGTTAGTGCTTGTATGATATGTCTTTTTTGTGTGTGTGTAAGGAATATCAGCCCTGAGCTAACATCTGATACCAATCCTCCTCTTTTTTGCTGAGGAAGATTGGCCCTGGGCTAACATCTGTACCCATCTTTGTCTACTTTATATTGGATGCCGCCACAGCCTGGCTTGACAAATGGTGCATCGGTGTGCGCCTGGGATCCAAACCAGCGACCCCATGCCGCCGAAGCGGAGCATGCGCACTTAACCGCTGCGCCACCAGGCCGGCCCCTGTATGGTATGTCTTTTATCATTCTTTTATTCTCAACTCATATGTGGAATTATATTTATTGTGAATTTCTGTAAAAACCAGATAGTAAGATATTTTTTTTGTGTTAGAAAATGTCTTTTATTGGAGTGTTTAGACCATTTACCTTTAATGTAATTATTGATATAAAGTTTGTCTATGATGTTATAATTTCTATTTTCCCCATCTGTTATTAGGTTTTTTGATCTTCCTTTCTTGACTTCTTTTAGAATAATAGCATGATATTTTAATGTTCCATTTTATTCCCTTTGATTTTTATCTATATTTGTTTTATTTTATAATAGTTGCTCTAGAGATTGATATATGCATCTTTGACTTACCACAGTCTACCTTGAATTAATGTTATACCACTTCATGTATAACATAAAAAGGCTATGCTATAATTCCATTTATAACTTTTGTCATCTGTGTTTTTCTTTTTATCATTTTAGCTTTTACAGCAGTGTATTATAAATTGCACAATACAGTTTTCATTTGGGCTTAAAATGGTACAGGTGTTTCAAAGAGATTAGGAAAAGTATTAAAATTGTGTATATTTACTCACTTATTTAACAATCCTGGTGTTTTTCAATTCTTCATATCCATTTAAATTTCCACTAATATCATGTATCTTCGGACTGAAGAACTTCTTTTAACATTTCTTATTATGCAGATTCACAGATGACAAAATTTTAGTTTTGTTTATCTAAATATTATTTACTTCTTCTTTAATTTTGAAGGACATATTTACTCAATATAAAATTATAGCCCCTTTAAAGATGCTACATTGGCGTTTACTGTTTCTAATGAGAGGTTAGCCACTTTTTGTGTCATTTTTCCCCTTTAGAATTATGTCATGTGTCTGACTGGTTCCTCTTTACCTTAGGTTTTCATCAGTTTGGTTATGATATGCCTAGGTGTAAAAATTTTTCTTTGCATTTATCCTGCTTAGGCTTTGCTAAACTTCTTGAATATCTGAGTTTATGTATTTTAAAACTTTGAGGAGTTTTTAGCCACTAGTTCTTCTAATATGTATTCTGCCTCGTTGTCTCTCTCCTCTGCTTCTATAACTCCAATTACACATGTTAGACTTCTTTTTATTAACCCAAAGGTCACTGAGGTTCAGTTCATTTTGCTTCTAAAGTTTTATTTTTTTTCATCAAACTGGATACTTTCTATTCCTTTATTTTTTTTAGTTTATGGATTTTTTTCCTTCAATCTGCTGTTAGAATTACTCTTCATTTGTTTTTTTAATAATTTTTATTTTGTTCTATGATTCCCTATCTGCTCATTCATTATACTATTTTAAAAATTTCCAGGGCCAGCCCCATGGCCTAGTGGGTAAGTTCGGCACACCTGGTTTTGGCAGCCTGGGTTCAGTTCCCAGGCGCAGACCTACACCACTCACTGGTGGCCATGCTGTGGCGGCGACCCACATACAAAATAGAGGAAGACTGGCACAGATGTTAGCTCAGGGCGAATCTTCCTCAAGCAAAAATAGGAAGATTGGCAATAGGTGTTAGCTCAGAGCAACTCTTCCTCAGCCCAAAAAAAAAAAAAAAAAGTTTCCTTGAAAATATTTACAATAGTTGCTTTAAATTTTTGCTCCCTAATTCCATCATCTAGGTCAACACATGGTCTATTTCATCTGACTTCTTTTTCTCTTGTTTAGAGATTGTCTTGTCCTGTTTCTTCACATATCTGGTAATTTTGGATGGCATACTGGACAGCATGGATAATACTTTTCAGAGACTATTGACTGTGTTACAGTTTTTTGAAAGGAATTGAATTTTGCTTTACAAGGCAGTGAACTTCTGCTTAGTTCTGTCTCCCTGTCTCCCTTATGAAGCACAATAGATGAAAATGCTCAGTAAATTTGAATTGGAGGTATCAGTGAGAATTTAAGTGTTTTAATATATTTAGAAGGTTAAATGTAAACAGATACAAATGAATGTGATATATGTGATTACATAATGTGTGTGCCTCCATATATATGTAGAAAAAAATATGTATACATAAGATTTCTATCCCTTGAAAGGATCCAGAAGCAATGACACACTGGTAGCAATGAGCACACTTAGCACCCAGATCTTCACTTCTAATACTATTCTCAACTAAAAGAGCATTCTGTGATCGAATATGATATAATCTGACCATCAACATAATAATAGCCTTTAAAACATTAACAAAGCAATAATCCATGAGTTCACACTGATATAAATAAATAGATAAAATACACAGCTCTCACTTAGAGTAGCAAGAAAACTAGTAAACATAGAAGAAACTATAAACTTAGAAAATCATCAACAGAAAAAATAGTAACTTTACCATGGTAAGACCTAGCAGACAACACCTTATTTAAGTAATCCAAGTTAAATATTTTCAATAAAAAATTGATGTCATGTACTTTCTGATATTATGCACAAAGAAGGACACAATAGACTATCATTGCTGTGTTGTGCAGGACAAAAATGCATAACCTGAGTCTAATCATGAGGAACTATTGGGAAAACGTAAAGATTAAAAGACATTCATAATTTGCCTGTAATCTTCAAAAATGTCAAGATAAAGAAATACAAAGAAAATCTGAGGAACTGTTACAGATGAAAAGACTCTAAAAAGACATAAAAACTAAATAAAATATTTGCTACTAGATGGATGCTAGAATGAATAGATGGATCTCTATTTCTATTTATCTATCTATAGTTGACCAATAGATAGACAAACTTATATATGAAATACATTATTTTGATAATTTGAAAAATTGAATATGAACTGTTTATTAGATAATAGTAATATATCTAGGTTTCATTTCTGATTTTCGTCAATGTAACGTGGCAATGTAAGAAAGTGTCCTTGTTCTTAGAAAATATACACCTGAATATTTAAGAGTAAAAAGGCATAATTTCCCCAATTTCCTCTCAATGCTTCAGAAACAAGTGTGTGTGTGTGTGTGTGTGTGTGTGTGTGTGTGTGTGTGGAGAGAGAAAGACAGGGTGAGAGAGAGAGAGAGAGAGAATGATAAAGCAAACAGGACAAAATGTAAACCATTGGCGAATCTGAGTAAAGGATATATGGAGTTTCTTGTATTATTCCTCTAACTGTTTTTAAATTTGAAAAATAACAAAATGATGTTATCAAATGGGAATAAAATACAATGGCAAACCAAAAAGGATTATAAGAGAATGTTTAGGTATGATGGAGCGACTTTAAAACACTCACTACAGACTCCAGCTGTCCTCTGACCAGGAGCCACCCACCTGCTCATAAAGTCAGTTCAAAAACAATTGTGTTTTCTTCTCCCTGGACCATGAACATATCCTTATTCTTTCTCCCTCTAACTGTCTCCAGCTATTTACTAGAATCTGTTCCCTCTCTCAAGGGCTTATTTCAGGCAAGAACTTAAATTAGGGACTTGATGTTACTTATACCAAAATAACACTTTCTTCAAAGATGTTTCTTTGTTCAAACAGATCTGAGTGTTTTTTCTGTCTGTTCAAACAAAAGCTACTCAGCAAAAACAAGCAGTTTCTTTCCAACATAAATCCTTTATTCCAGACGACCTTGTTTCTTAATGTTTCCTCAGTTCTGAAACATTATCATCTCTACTCAGTTCCCCCTCAGGGTGCAGCAAATGTTTTTAGCTCTTCATTTTGCCTTTCCTGACTTTTTATTCCTCCTTTCTGATTATTCTTTTTATCGTAGCAAAAGTTTACACCAGTTAGGTCATTTGTCACACATAGTCTTACAATGTTATTGTATTTCATTTATGCCTTGTCTCACATGGCCCTTTAAAATTCAGGTTATTGATACTTAAAGTAAGCATGCAGTAAATAATCACCTGAGTAAAATTATTAAAAAAAAATTGTTGGGAAGGAGCTTTGGCTGCTCAAGCCTCCCTCTACTTCAGCCATCACTCCACCCAAAAAATGGGAAACAGTGAATTCTGATTGGATTTTTTGAAACAAGAAACTAGGCACAGATTATTGAATTTTATTGCATTGTCTTCCTTCCTCTTAGGAGCCAGGCTTCCTGCAGAGGGCGGAGTTCTACTCTTCTTCCCGTTAATCAAGGAAGGTCCTGCCCCACCGGAATGTGCTGTGGTTTTGCAGTGTTGCATGTGGGTAGATGGGTCTGATTCCATTGTTCTAGATTAGTAAAAGTCACTTCCCCTTAGATATAACCACGTGGTTTCAAAATATGCTGCATGAGTAATAAATATAAAATATTTTCACTATCTGATTGATTCCTCTTTTTATATCTTCAACTGTTTCAAAACTGGAGCACATTTTCACTGTGCTGTGTGTTGCCTCCCTCAAACCCCAAAAGACATTGCATATGAACATGCAAAACACAAAGCAAGTGCTAATTGTTAGAATCATCAGAGTATTATGACTAGGTTCAAAAACAAACACCACATTTGAATTCTCCAAAACTATCTACATAAGTTAAACAGTGCCAATTAGGGCCACCAAGTTTGAAATTTAACATTGATTTCTCTAATTCTTGGCCTATGTCTTGTGAAGCACTAAATGACAATTTGTATTCAATTTTAAATTTTTGTAAAGATCAGGTTTTCAGATGATAGTAGAAACATAAGTAAGAAAATGTACAAAATATATCTTTTTGAATCTAAATTTCAAAAGGTTAAATTTAGAACCTATGAAAAATTGAAAAGTACATTGTAATAAGACTGACATAGATTATAACCTCTAAAAGTAATAACTTTTTAAAGAGGACATGTTGAACCCATGAGAAGAAAAAGTAAAATTTTAATAACTGTTAGGCTATGGGCCTCTTTTATTGCAAATATTTTGGTTAATAACCGTGACTAAGATCCCTAGAATTTTATGCAAATATTAATATGATTAGATAAAACAAAAAGTTTTTTACTGTATATTTCTCTGGATAGCTAGCTTGCTATACATTTTAGCAAAGCAAATTAAACCTTATCACACCAGAGCAATACTGCATGCATTTTTTCGATCACACATCTTTCCTTTTAGTGTTGTACCAACATAGTCTGATTGTTCTCCATAACTTATTTTTTTTAAATGTATAAGCACATATTTTGTAAGGGTGGGATAAATTAATATAAAATTTTCTAGGATAATTTAAATTTTTTCTATGTTTGTATTAAACTCATAAAATTTACCTATAACATTAGTATGACAAATAATAGAAAGTGACTAAATGTGAGGGTCACATTTAAAATGAATAAAATATTGCAAATTTATGATAAAAATAATAGAATAGCCCCATATGACTTTCTAACTTTTCAATTTTTCTGTAGGATTTTCTGTAATATTTTTTAACAGTAGCAAAAAGCAAAATGATCCCACGTGTATACAATTAAAATCATTATACATCAAAAACTTCAAAATTAGCAAGCTTAGAAATACAACTGAGGAAAGCACAGAATTGACCCTTGAGTTAAACTGGTGAGTTAGTCTGCCGGAACTATGCAAAGGTAGAGATTATTTATGGGACAGAGAATAAAATGGGTTGGAAAGAAGACAGAAAAAAAATTATAGAAGTCAAATTGGTTTTGACTATTGAAAAAAGAAAAAACCTTATTACCTAGTAGGCTGGTATATAAAATATAATTGTAATACAGCATGACAAATGTTGATAGAGGAACTTAAAATTTACAATAATGTGGTTATTTCTTTGCCATTTGTGTTGTATTTAATGGCATGAAACCACCGCATGCAAGAATACTTTCTCTATTCGTAGAATTCAGAGGTGTTCCTCCAATCAAATTTTTGCTATATCTTTTAGAAAATGATACATGATACTCTATGTAATAAGATATTGTTTGTTCATCTCTTGAATTCAGAGAACATTTGTGCTTTTAAACTGCCATCCTATCGTTGTTAACTGTGCACTGATGTCATAAAGGCCCCATCTTTATTTGATTTTCATCTCTTCATGTTCCATACTCAATGATTAGGCTGACATGCATAAGAATAAAAGTTGGGTTTTTTTCTGTCTTTGCCCTCAAGTCTTCACAGTGACATTACAATTGTGGTTTATACATATGAAACCTTTCTAAAGAAACGAAATTATGTTAAATTACAGAAGTCCGAACTTTTGTTTTATTCCAAAATAATATCTTCAGGTCATTGTGTTTCACTCAGTGCTTTGGGAACAGTTTCTCTGAATTGTATGTAAGGCCTGTTATCAGCCACATAAGAAAATAATCTGCCAAACATTGTAATCACAGAACATTCACTTTAGGTCCTCATCATCCTAATGGCCCTGTTTTCTACATTCACTTTTCTCAGGCAGTAGGTGCTTCCCCCTGTGTTTATCACTTCTTCAATGGCTGAGAAAGCAAATGAGTCAAAAGCTAAGGGATGCCTCACTTGGCTTACCTTCTTTCTCTTCGTTGGAGATTTTTACAAAAGACGAGATATAGAGGCTCTGGACAGTAGCAGGCTTCAACTACACACCAGAAAGTTAATTGATTTATTTAAAGAAATCTGATCTGCTATAAGAACTTGGTCACTGACAAAATGCTATTCCCGCTAAGTGCCTTATGTCAAAAATATTTTTCTGTAGCAGAATAACAGCTCTCGGGAATTATATAATAATTAGATTTTTTTTTTATTAGCTATAGTAATGTTAGATGTTGTGCTTACACAAGTAAGAATGCCATATCATGGGGATGCAAAACAAGATGAGTCTTTTTACATTTAAAAAAACTGTGCAGTAATTCATTAGGATCTCCAGTTATCAGAATTTTATTTTCATCCATTCAAATTTCCAGTGAAGACAGAACTAGTGTGATATTAAATGAAGTGAACATCTAAAATAGAACACATGTAGAAATATGTTCAAATTTAAGCAGATTTGTAAATGGAAATAAGAAAATGTACACTATAGTGAATATAATTTTAACGAAGTATTACAACAATTTAGCATTTAAACTATAAGTCTGTATTGTGCCCATGAAAGTATTATTTTTTTTTTATAATTTTATTTATTTATTTTTCCCCCAAAGCCCCAGTAGATAGTTGTATGTCATAGCTGCACATCCTTCTAGTTGCTGTACGTGGGACGTGGCCTCAGCACAGCAGGAGAAGCGGTGCATCGGTGCGCGCCCGGGATCTGAACCCCGGGCCGCCAGTAGTGGAGCGCGGGCACTTAACCACTAAGCCACGGGGCCGGCCCCCATGAAAGTATTTTAATAACTAGTCTTATCACCAATAATAGTAGTAATAGTTAAGATTTATTAAAATGCTAACATTTTTGCATGCCCCATACTAAGTACTTAATTTCATTTAATGCTCACAACAACCTTAAAAAGTAGGTACTACTATTATTCCTATTTTACAAGTAGGGAAACGAAGGCACTGATACAGGCTATTTAGGAAGTACAAACGAATGCAAAGAAGTAAAATGGCACACACTTACTGCACTTGCAAGTCCAGTCACCTGGAAAACTGTCTGCATGACAATAACTGTATACAATCACACTGAAATCTACATTGTTTAATATATAATGGATTGTCATTTGTTTAAAATTTAACTTTGTAGAATAGGAAATTTTTAAGTGCATCTATATGCAATTTATAAAATATTAGTTTTAACATTTAATTGTGATTGTAAAGGTGAAAACTTTATATTTACAAAAATACAAAAAGATGTATAGTTTGATCACCAAGAGATTAGCTGTTGATTACACATTAATGTATTAAAAATGTCAACTCTGAAATGTAAGATTTAAATTTAAGGACTACCTGGTTTTACCAAAAACGATAATAAAGATATTCATATAAAAACAAAAACCTCACAGGGACAAAGAAAAGAAGATGAAGATAAAAGCCACAAATTTGAAAACTGAAAAATAGGTGAATGATTTTGTAGATGCAAAAAATTTGAATCAGGCGCCTGCAGAAGCAATCAAATTCAACTTGCAGAACCACTAAATGTTCAGGGATTTGCTATATTTATTACCTTGGAAGTAAAGGTAAATGTGGAACTAACAATAGAGGATTGGTTGAAAGCCTATTTTAGAAGCGGTTATACCCTCTCCCTCTCACACACACACACTTCCCCTGGTGCTTCTCAAACTGAAAATGCCCCCCTCTTTGGTCTGAATGAAGACTTGGAGAGCTATTCTCTGGAAAGGGAAAATAAGGATTCTCAGGATTCAGGGACAGTTGAGGACTAGAATATCGCACTAAAACAGAGAGTTTAGGTAAAATAAAATTTCATTCCCTTAACACCACATCTGGATCTACCTTCCAAGGGAGGTATTCGAAGAATCTTCTTTCATTAATCTTACAGCCCAAGAGAAAAGATCTTAAGATACAGACGTCTGAGGTTACCCAATGAAAGAATATAGAAAAAATCACTCCACAGTGAGGCCTCAGGCTAGCAAGCTTCAACCATGTGAACAGAGCTTCCAAGCAGATTTGCAGTGACTAATTTAGGATCATAAGGAGACAAATAGGACTGACAAAACATCTGAGGAAAGCATCTAATGTGACAAAGAGAGACCAAGACAAACAAATAGAAAAGAGGTAAAAAAAAAAAAAAAAAAAGATAATCTACAAATATATAATTATTTACAATTAAATTTAATAATATTATAATTAAAATAGTGTCTGCCACAGAGTAAGCAGTATAGATTGTGTTTATTAAATTAAAAAATATTCTTACATTGTAAGTTTCTTAAAGTCAGAATGTAAAATTGATGATTTTTTATATCCCAGTAACATCTCATTCCAATAAAAGCTCTACTTTATTTATAGCGTAAGTATAAAAAAAAAAAAGATAATCTAGAGAGCTGAAGGAGGGAAGAAAGGAGGGAAAGAAATTATCAATAAGTTCTTCAAAGAAACGTAGAAAGTATTGCATTTATGAAACAATAACATGATATTAAAAAAAATAACAGTTGGGAACAAGAAAGACCCCTTGGAATTTAAAAATATCATATTGGCTGGTGTGTGGAGAATGGATTGTAGGTTGTAAGTAGAAAAAAATAAGAAAAAGCCTAGAGCAATAATCTAAGCAATTGACTGTGGTTAGATTAGTAGGAATGTTACAGTGGTAAATCATCTGATTTTGTCTATTTTGAAGGAAAATCTGGTAGCCATTACTAATGGTTTGGACAAACAATGTGAGAGAAAAGCATAAATTAAGGATGAATCCAAGACATTTGACCAGCGACACCAGGTAACTAGCATAGCCATGAATTGAATCTATAGAAGAAACAAGATTGATGAAGGAAAATCAGAAATTTCATATTTGAACAATAAATTGGAGAAGCGATATATGAATTATACAAATTTATATACATAATACAAATTGTTTTAATTAAAGATGGTGAATTGAATAACATGTAATACATTTACCCCTACTTTCTTCAAAACCAGTACGCAAATTACAGTACTTAAAAGAAGGGGAGTTATTGAAAGTGTGTGTGTGTGTGTGTGTGTGTGTGTGTTTGTGTGTACTTCCTATATTCAGCATCTAGAACAATCTTCTAAAGAAGAGATTGGAAGATTCTACTCTGGGCTATCTTACAAGCACAAGAGAACCAATATTTTCACTGAAAGCAGCTAGCCTAATTACTCTAATTGAAGACTCCAATCAAAGATTTTCAGTGCCACATGTTTAAATATGAGATGCCTAAATATCTGAGTTAAGAATCTGGCCTTAAATGCAGATATCAAAACAAACAAAGAATATGGGATAAAGCAAATATTATGCATAAAGAAGAATACTTGGAAAATAATTTTAGTAATATCAACATGGAGAAAATGAAGACATAGTATGCATCAAAAAAGAATAAAATACTCTAAACAGAGGTACAGCAAGTAGTCGTAGAGTTTTAAAATACTATAGCAGAATGAAAAATTCCATATTCTTTTTGGAAAATAAAGTTGAGTAAATTTCCCAGAAAGTAAAGCAAAGTGTGTACAAATGGAAAAGAGAATAAAACAGGTGGGAATGTTTAATAGCCAGATAAAAAGAGTTCTGCAGAGGAGAAAACAAAAAGGTTATTATAAAAAATAATCCAAGAAAATTTCCCAGAATTTAAGGACAGGAGTTTCCAAACTGGAAAGACCTATTACACGTTCAGAACTCTTTAAATTTAGAGGATTGAAAAAAATTACCTCTCATAATTTTGTGTATACTTACCATGTACATAATTTTTCTGTAAAGCTAGATAAGAAAACCTTAAACTCTTTTTCTACCCTTTACAATATAAATCAAAGAGAGATTTTTATTTTAGGTAATATCTAAATATTTAGATAATATATAAATATCTCTTTAGATAATATCTGTTGATAACCCTTTCATTCAAAATACATATAGTGAGCGTACATTTTTTAAAGTTTGCAATAAACAAGTGTTAGGCACTTGTGGCTTCCAGTTCAACATGTAAGAAGTTTAGAAGTCAACCACTCCATCTTAACAACAAGTAAAAAGCTATATATCTGAAAAATGAACAAGTCTTAGATCTGTAAGAGACATGAGGTCACAGGGCAAACTGCTACCCCTCAATTTGGAGAGACAGACAAGTGAATACAGAAAACAACTCACCAGAGTAGGAATCTCCACAGGAATCAGTGCCTGGGAAGGAAAACCTGAACTGTAATTGACAAATTACTGGTGGCTCAGTCTGGACAAGACTGAGAGATAAAACCTCCAGGGAGACAGTTATCAGGAGGCCTCCACAATTTTGTGAGTTTTACCTCCTGAAGCTCTACCAGGTTCTCATGGTGAATAGCAGAAAAAAATTCCCTTGTGCGAGGGGGAATAGCAGAGGGGGAAGGAAAGGAAACATCTTGAAATATACCAGAACATTCTATTCTTCGTTACCCAGGTCTGCCCTCAAGAGAAACTACTTAAACAGAATCTAACCTAAGGGGTTCTACCAGAGCCAAACTGACCTGTGGCAAAGGAAATACCCAATGCCAGCCTACCATAGCCATTCTGTCCCTCCTAACAAGGGGGGAGGGGGAACTAGAAGGCCTTGTGAAGTTCACACTCCAAAGGCATAGGCTTACTAAAAGACTGACACCTAATCATAGGACTATAGAATGCTTCTCCTCCCCTGCACCTTACCACCACATTACTAAAGTCCTATTTACAGCAGTTCTTTTTACCCACTACATTGTGTCTGGCTATCAAGACAAAATTACAAGGCATATTAAAAGGCAAAAAACCAAAATTTTCAGAGACATAGCAACCCTCAGAACCAGTTTCAGATATGGCAGGGATATTGGATTTATCAGACCAAGAATTTAAAACAACTATGATTAATATGCTAAGGGCTCCAGTTGATAAAATAGCATGCAAAATGTAAGCAGAGAGATAGAAATTCTAAGAAATATCTAAGAACCATGGGACAACTACCATAACATACATGTAATGGGAATACCAGAAGGAGAAGAAAGAGAGAAAGGAACAGAAGAAATATTTGAGACAGTAGTAACTGAGAATTTCTCCAAATTAATGTCAGACACCAAACTAGGAAGCTCAGAGAATACCAAATAGAATAAATGCCAAAAAACTACACCTAGGCATATCATAAACAGAAAATCAAACATAAAGAAAAAATCTTGATAGAAGCCAGAGGGAAAAAACACCTTTTCTAAAGAGGAACAAAGATAAGAACCACATCCCACTTTTTCTCAGAAACTGTGCAAGCAAGAGAGTGGAATGTGATATTTAAAGTGTTGAGAGCAAAAAAAATCCAATCTAAAATTCTGTACTCTGAGAAATTATCCTTCAAAAGTGAAGGAGACATAAAAACTTTTTCATACAAAAATTAAAGGAATTTGTTGCCAATAGAACTGCCTTGCAAGAAATGTTAAAAGAAGTTCCTTAGAGGGAAGGAAAATGATATCAGTCAGAAACTCAGATCTACATAAAGAAAAGAGGAGCGTTGGAGAAGGAATAAGGGACAGCAAAATAAAAGCTTTTCTTATGCTTAATTATCTAACAGATAAGTGTTCAAAATAATAATAGCAATAATGTATTTGATTATATGTATATAGATTTATGTATTAAGTGAAATCAGTGACAGCAATGTTACAGGGATAAGAGGGAAGAATTAGGACTTCTTTGTTTTTGTAATTTAGTCACACCACCTGTGTGAGTTAAGTAGTTGTAAGTTGAGTTAAGTAGTTGTAAAGAGTTAAGTAGTTGTAAATGTGTATTGCAAACTCTAGAGAAACCACTAAAAGAAGTTAAAAAAATAAGTGCAACTGATATCCTAAAAATGAGAAAAAAATGGAATCATATAAAATACTGAATTAAAACCACAAAAGGCAGAAAAAAGTGGAAGACAAAAGTAGCAACAAAGAGGGGGCCACCTGGTGGCACAAGCGGTTAAGTGCACGCACTCCACTTCAGTAGCCCGGGGTTAGCCAGTTCGGATCCCGGCACACACCAATGCACCGCTTGTCAGGCCATGCTGTGGCGGCGTCCCATATAAAGTAGAGGAAGATGGGCATGGATGCTAGCTCAGGGCCTCAGCAAAAAAAAAAGAGGAGGATCGGTGTCAGATGTTAGCTCAGGGCTGATCTTCCTCACACACACACACAAAATATAGCAACAAAGAACAAGGGCAACAAATAGAACACAGTAACAAATATGGGAGATATTAATCCAACTGTAACAATAATCACTTTGAACATCAATGTCTAAATGCACCAGGTTAAAAGACAGATTGTCAGAATAGATCAAAAACATGACCCAACTATTTGTTGTCTACAAGAAACCCACTGTAAATATAAAGACACATAGATTAAAAGTAAATGGATGGAGAAAGATATACCATGCTAACACTAACCAAAGAAAAGTGGGAGTAGCTATATTAATTACAGACAAAGCAAAATTCAGAGCAAGAAAAGTGATCAGGGGTAAAGAGGGAGTTACATAATGATAAAGAGGTCAATTCTCAAAGAAGACACAACAGTCCTTAATGTGCATGCACCCAACAACAAATCATCAAAATATGTCAGGCAAAAACTGATAGAACTGCAAGAAGTAGATGAATCCACTATTATAGTTAGAGGCCACAAATCCCTCTATCAGAAATGGACAGATTTAGCAGGCAGAAAATCAATAAGAACATAGTTGAAATCAAAAACATAATCAACTGTATATAAGTGACATCTATAGAGTAGTTCCTCCAACAAGAAAATATACATCCTTCTCAATCTCATATGGAACATTTACCAAGATAGACCACATTCTGGGCCATAAATCATACCTCAACAAATTTAAAAGACTAGAAATCATACATTGTCTGCTCACAGACCACACTGCAATTAAACTAGAAATCAATAACAGAAAAATAGCTGGAAAAATCCCAAAATATTGAAGATTAATCAACACACTTCTAAATACAGTGGGTTAAAAAAGTCTCAAGGTAAATTTAAAAGTATTTTGAACTAAGTCAAAATGAAGTCACCAATTACTTGTATTTGTATAAAATAGTGCAAGCAGTGCTTAGAGGAAAATTTGTAGCATTGAATGCATATATTAGAAAATAAGAAAAGTCTAAACTAAGCGTCTACCTTAGGAAACCAGAAAAAGAAGAGAAAAATAAATGCAAAATAAGCAGAAGAAAAGAAATAATAGAAAAGAGCAGAAATCAATGCAATTGAAAACAAGAAAATAAATTAACCAAAATCTATTCCTTTCAAAAGATCAGTTAAATCAATATGCCTCTAGTCAAGCTAACTACAAAAAAAATAAATAAGACATAAATTACTATTATCAGAAATGAAAGAAGGGATATCAGGACAGATTCCATGGACATTAAAAGGATAATAAAGAAATACTATAAATAACCCTATTACCACAAAGTTGATAACCTAGATGAAATGGACCAATTCCTTGAAAGACACAATCTGCTAACACACACAATAAGAAATAGACAATCTGAATAGGGTTTCCTCTATGAAAGATATTGAATCAATAATTAATAACCTTCCAAAAGAAATAACAGCATGCCCAGATGGGTTCACTGGTGAATTCAACCAAACACTTAAGGAAGAAGTTATGCCAATCCTCTACAGTCTCTTTCAGAAGATAGAAGCAGAGGAAATACTTTATAACTCATTCTATCAGGCCAGCATTACCCATTGCTAGATGCTAAAAATCAAAACCAGACAAAGACGTTACAAGAAAAGAAAACTATAAACCTGTAGCTCTCATTGACATAGATGCAAAAATTCTCAACAAAATATTAGCCAACTAAATCCAAAAATGTATAAAAAGAATTATACACCACAACCAAATGGAATTTATCTGAGGTATGCAAGGCTGGTTCAACATTCAATAATCAATTAACTTAATCTGTCACATCAACAGGCTAAAGAAGAAAAATTGTATAACCATAGCAATAGGTCTAGAAAAATTTTTTTTAATCTGACACCCATTTATGATAAAAACTTTCAGTAAACTAGAAATAAAGGCAAACTTCCTCCTCTTGATAAAGAATATCTACACATAATCTTTAGCTAATATCATACTTAGTGATAAACCTAAAGTTTTCTCACTACAATCAGGACAAATGCAAGGATATCTACTCTCATCAATCTTTTTGAACATTGTACTAGAAGTCCTAGCTAATGCAATAAGACAAGAAAAGGAAATCAAAGGTATACTGATCAGGAAGGAAGACGAAAACTATCTTTGTTCACAGATGACATGATTGTCTTATGTAGAAAATCTGAAATAATTAACAAAAACATTCCTGGAACCAATAAGTGATTATAATAAGAATGCAGGATACAAAGTTAATATACAAAGTCAGTGCTTTCCTATATACCAGCCATCATAAAGTGGAATTTGAAATTAAAAACACAATACCATGTACATTAACATCCACATAAATGAAATACTTAGGTATAAATGTAACAAAACAAGTACAAAATCTATATGAAGAAAACTGAAAAACTCTGATGAACAAAATCAAAAAACTGAATAAATGAAGAGATGTTTCCTTCATGGATAGGAAGACAATATTGTCAAAATGTCAGTTCTTCCCAATTTGATCTACAGATTTAATGTAATCTCAATAAAAATCTTAGTAAGATATTTTGCAGATATTGACAGATTGATTACAAAGTTTATATGGAGAGTCAAAAGACCCAGAAAAATCAACACTATTGAAGAAGAATAAAGTTGGAGAACTGATACTACCCAACTTCAAGACTTACCATAAAGCTACATTAAACAAGACAGTGTGGTATTTGTGAAAGAATAAACAAATCGATCCATGAAACAGAATAGAGAGCCCAGAAACAGACCCCCATAAATACAGTCAACTGATCTTTGACAAAGTAACAAAGGCAATACCATGGAGAAAAGATATTCTTTTCAACAAATGGAGCTGGGACAGCTGGACATCTGTGTGCAAACGAATGAATCTAGACACAGAGTTTACACTTTCACAAAAATTAAATTGATCACAGATCTAAATGAAAACATAAACCTATGAAACTTTTAGAAGATAACACAGGAGAAAATCTAGATGACCTTGGGTTTGTCAATGACTTCTGAGAGATACACAGGAAGACATGATACATGAAAGAAAGAATTGATAAGCTGGGTTTCAATTTAAAATTTTCTGCTCTGTGAAAGACACTGTCAAGAAAGTGAAAAGACAAGCCACAAATGGAGAGAAAATGTTTTCAGAAACACATCTGATAAAGGACTATTATCAGAAATATACAAAGAAATCTTAAACTAAACAATTATAAATCAAACAACCTGATTAAAAAATGGGCCAAAGATCTTAACAAACACCACACCAAAGAAGATATACCAATGGTAACTAAGCATATGAAAAGATGCTCCACATCATATGTCATAAGGGAAATGCAAATTAAAACAACAGTATACCACTAAACACCTATTATAATGGCCAAAATCCAGAACAACAAATGATGAGGATGTAGTACAACAGGAATTCTCACTGCTGTTGGGAATGCAAAATGGTACACCTATTTTGGAAGACAGATTAGCAGTTTATTACAAAAGTAATATACTCTTACCATATGATGCAGCAAATGTGCTCCTTGGTATATACCCAGAGAAGCTGAAAACTTGTGTCCACACAAAAACCTGCACACAGATGTTTATGGGCAGCTTTATTTAATTGCTAAAACTTGGAAGCTGCCAAGATGTCCTTCGGTAAGTAAATGGACAAATAAATTGTGGTACACTCAGACAATGGCATATTATTCAGTGCTAGAAAGAAATGAGCTATCAAGCCATGAAAAGAAAACTTAAATGCATATTACTAAGTGAAAGAGGCTAATATAAAATAGCTACATTCTGTATGATTCCAGTTATATAATATTTTGAAAAATGAAAGACTGTGGAGACAGTTAAAAGATTAGTAGTTGTCATAGGTTGGGTGGGGGAGGAAAGAGTGATTACTAGGCGGAACACAGGATATTTAGGGCGGTGAAAATACTCTGCTTGATACTGCAATGGTAAATACATGTCACTATACATTTGTCCAAACCCATAGAATGTAAAACACCAAGAGTGATCCCTAATGTAAATTATGAACTTTGGATAATGATGTGTCAATGTACAAAGTCCATCAATTGTAACAAATGTACCACTCTGTGAGAGACAGAGGGATGTTGGTAATAGGAGAGGCTATGCAGCTGTGGGTGATATATGGGAAATCTCTGTATGTCCCATTCAATATTGCTGTGAACCTATAATTGCTCTAACAAGTAAAGTCTAATAGAAAAATTTTTTAAGTCTTATGACACATACCATCATTTTTACAATAAGGCTGTTAATTAAACCATGTATAAATGTTCATTCCTTGCTTAGAAACTAGTCAAAAAACAAGAATATATTCAGGAATCTCCCACTTTTTATATAATTTCTATAAGAATACTTTCTGTTGAAGAGATTTCTTATAAAAATTATTAATAAACATTTAACAGCAATTTTTTTAATGTTGATTTTTAAATCACCTCTTATACTTTCTTTTTTATTGAATGTATTTGACAAATAATATTGTAAACATGCAAATTTGATACATTCATATATTGTAATATGATTGCTTGTAGTGATATTTAGCACCTCTATCACATTACATAATTATCCTTTCTTTTTAATGGTTGGGATAATTAAGTTTTAGTCTCTTAGCAAGTTTGTTGATTGTAGTAAAAAACTGTTGTCTATATTCATTATACTGTACATTAGATCTCTATGGCTTATTTACTACTCATTGCAAGTCTGTATGCTTAAACAACATCTGTCCTATCTCCTCACCCCCCATCACCTGGTGATCACCATTTTACTTTTGCTTTTTATGAGTTTGACTTTTTTAGATTTCACATATAAGTGATGTCATATAGTACTTATCTTTCTCTGTTTGACAAATCTCACTTAGAGTAGTATGCTCAAGGTCCATCCATGTTGTGGCAAATGGCAGGATATCCTCCTTTTTCATGGCTAAATAATATTCTATTATATTTGTATAAGGACCATCTGGTCCTGGGGTTTTCTGTGTTGGGAGGTTTTTGATTATTGATTCAATCTCTTTACTCACTATTAGTCTATTTCTTCCTGATTCAGTTTTGGTAGGTTGTGTGTTTCTAGAAATGTATTCATTTCTTTTAGGTTTTGTAATTTGTTGGCATATAATTGTTTATAGTACTCTCTTATGATCCTGTGTATATCTGTAGTATCAGTTGTATGATACTACTCCTCTTTCATTCTTATTTTATTTATTTCAGTCTTCTCTCTTTTGTTCTTAATTAGTTAGCTGAAGTTTTGTCAACTTTATCTTTTCAAAGAACCAACTCTTAGTTTTGTTGATCTTTTCCATTGTTTTTCTTGTCTCTATTTCATTTATTCTAGCTCTCCTCTTTATCGTTTCCTTCTTGCTGCTAACTTTTGGCTTCATTTGTTCTTCTTTTTCTAGTTTCTTGACGTGAATAGTTCGGTAGTTTTCTTGAGATCTTTCTGATTTCATAATATAGGTGTCTATTGCTATAAAATTCCCTCTCTGAACTGCTTTTGTTGCATTACATAAGATTTGATAGGTTGTATTTCCATTTTCATTTATTTCAAAGTAATTTTTGATTTGTCTCTTGATTTCTTCTTTGACCCATTGGTTGTTGAGAACTGTGTTGTTTAGTTTCCACATATTTGTAGATCTTCTCGCTTTCCTCTTGTTGATTGCTAGTTTCATATTATTGTAGTCAGAAAAGATATTTGGTGTGATTTAAATCTTATTAAATTTCCCAAGATTTGTGTCCTATCTAGAATTTTATATCCAGCAAAGCTATCTCTCAAAATAGAAAGTGAATTAAAATCTTTCACAGAACAACAACAGCTAACAGAATTCACAAGCAGTAGAGACGTACTCTGTGAATTGTAAAAAGATTTTCGGGCAGAAGGAAATGATATGATGTGGAAATTTGAATCTACTCAAAGGAATGGAGATCATTGCAAATGATCTAACATCTGGGTAAATGTAAACACATTTTATCCTCACTTTAAATTTATTTAAAAGATAATGTATTATAAATAAGTAAATACAAATGTAGTATGGGGTTTATAACATAGAAATAAAATGTGTGATAGTGATAGCACAAAAGATAGGAAGTACAGTGTGTAAGGTTCTTCCTCTATAGGTGAAATGGTGTAATATTATTTTAAGATAGATTGTGATAAAGAGGCACGTTGTAAAACCTGGAGTAGCCATTAAAAACTTAAAGAAATACAGCTAACAAGCCTATAGAAGAGATGATTGAATTTTAATAATACTAAATTAAAACAGGAGAGAGTAAAGCATAGCAAAACAAAGAAAAAGCTTAAGATAAATAAAAAACAAATAGCCTAATTATAGATTTAAATCCAACCAAATCAGTATTTACTTGCAATGAAAATGATCTAAACCAGCAGTTGCGAAAGTTCTGTTAAGGGGCTGAGAGTAAATACATTAGGCTGTGGGCCTTCTAGTCTCTGCTACAACTACTCAACTCTGTCGTTATAGTGTTAAAGGTGCCACAGAAAATAGAGAAATAAGTGAGTGTGTCTGTGTTCTTAAAAAAATTTACAAACTGCAGGCATGATTTGGTCTGTGGGATGTAGTTGCCAAACTCTGTTACTCAAAGTGGACTTAAAGACAGAGTATTTCAGGGGCCAGCCCAGTGGCACAGCGGTTAAGTGCGCGCACTCCGCTGTGACTCTGCTGTGGTGGTCCGGGGTTCGCAGGTTCGGGTCCCGGGCACGCACCGACGCACCACTTGTTAAGCCATGCTGTGGCGGCGTCCCATATAAAGTAGAGGAGGATGGGCACGGATGTTAGCTCAGGGCCAATCTTCCTCAAGAAAAGAGGAAGGAGGATTGGCATCGGATGTTAGCTCAGGGCTAGTCCTCCTCACAAAAAACAAAGAGTATTTCAAGAGGGAGAGGACTATTCTATCCTAATAAAGGGATGCATTCATCCACAGGCCATGATAATTCAAAATGTGCATTCAGCTAATAACAAAGCATCAACATGCAGGAAGTAAAAACTGGTAGAACTGAATGAAAAACTAGATAAATTCACAATTACTCTTAGTGATTCCAATATTCTCTCCCAATAATTGATAGAAAAAGTAGACAAAAAATTACTAAAGATATAGAACCTTTGAAAAAACACCATCAACCAACTTAAGCCAATTGGCACTTTTAAGACACTGTCTGAATTAAAAATTACATTTTTTTTCAGTGCATAATAGAAAAATGCACTAAGAAATACCCTAGAAAGACTGTATTCTGAGCCATAAAACAGATTCAATAATTTGTGTGTGTGTGTGTGAGGAAGATCAGCCCTGAGCTAACGTCCGATGCCAATCCTCTTCTTTTTGCCGAGGAAGATTGGCCCTGGGCTAACATCCATGCCCATCTTCCTCCACTTTATATGGGACGCCGCCACAGCATGGCTTGACAAGCAGTGCATCAGTGCGCGCCCGGGATCTGAACCTGCAAAGCCTGGGCCGCCGAAGCGGAGCGTGTGCACTTAACCACTACGCCACGGGGCCGGCCCTCAAGAAATTTAAAAGCATTGAAATCATACTGTTTTCTCACTGCAATATCTGAAAAATCTCGAATTATTTAAAAGAAAATCACATAATTCTGAATAAACTATGACTCAAAGAAGAAATCACAAGGAAAATTAGCAAATATTTTAACTGAGTGAAAATGAATATACCACATAAAATTTGAGAGATACAGTTAAAACAGTGCTTAGAAGAAATTTAGTTTTAATTAAAAACACTTATGTTAGAAAAAAGAAATGCCTCAAATCAATGATCTAAGCTGCAACCATAAAAATATTTAAAAAGTAGAGCAAAATAAAGTGAACAGAAGAGAGAAAATAATCGAGTGAAAATCAACAAAATAGAATGTGCACAATGGAAAATATTTTTTTAAAAGTCAATGAAACTCTAAGGTGACTCTTTGTCATGAACTTGAAAAACCTTTAGCCAGAATGATGAGGAGAAAAGAAAGAAGATTCAGATCTCCAATATCGTAAAATGAAAAGGGACATTTTTCCATATCTTACAGATGGTAAAAGAACTTTTTGCTAATAAATGTGACAACTTATATACAATGGAAAAATCCCTATCATCACAAATTACCAAAGCTAATTCAGAAGCAATAGATGACTTGGATAATCTTTTACTTAGTCAAGAAGTTAAAATCATAGTTAATATTTTCCCATAAGGAAAACTCCAGACCCAGATGGCTTTACATATGAAACTAGCAAACATTTAAGGAAGAGACGATACCAATTCTACACAAATTCTGCCAAAAAATTTAATTTAAAGTATGATTTTTCTTCCTCTAGGAGAATGAATTTTGAATTATGTAACAACTTAGTGGGAATTCAAAAAGGCATTCACTATGGCCAGCATACTGATGTAGAGCACAACGGTTTACGGTTTCAGCATAAACACCGTTGGAGACAGTATTTTAAATTCATGGTCTCTTCAGTAGATTTTCTGCAAATTCCATGTTCACACCATTGGTAGGATCAAGGTCATTCCTACTAAGTGTTGCACTGAGGATTTCCATAAATTCTACATACTAAACTTTGTAGAAAGATATAGCTCTGTACTGGAGGTTCCAGTGGATGTAGCACTAAGCATTTTCTCTGGAACATATGATAATATCTTATTTCATTTTTCAGATTTTTTTTTCCTGCATCAGAACAGCTTCTTCCAGAATTAGAAAAATCTAGCCAGTATTCATCAAATGGTGTGTCAACATCAATGTTAGGTCTCAGTAATCAGAAAGAAGTGTTTGAAACGTTAGTACACTTAGAACAAATTAGTACAATTAGAACACAGTAGAAAAACCCTATTTATGTATGTAAACTGAGGTTACTATCACAACAGCATATTGGCTTTCTACTCTGGGTCACAAGTTTGTGTACCTATAAAATACCCATTATAAGGTTTTGAGATACAATTAATGTTTATCCCTGATTTCAATACTTATACATTTCTGTCTAGCATAATCCATACTTTGAAAACTCCCACTATAACTCCCTGTTTGATCTGTGGGTAGTATAGTCTGGGACATATACTGGATTGCTTGGGTATACTCAAATCATATACAATGTAATAATATGTGGTTTCGGAATCTCTGATATGTCTTAGAATGCAAAACTGTTCATCATCTTTTGAAATAGGCCCTTATAGACTGCATGATGAAAACTTTCATATTCGCTGGAGAAAACAAACTTAACACTCTCCACAATATATCCTTCCTTTACAGCTAAGCTTCCCACGGTCACCCTTGTTCTTAAACATGCATCTGAACCGCATCAGAAGCCGGACACTCTTCTTGTGCACTAACAGACAGCAAAGAAACTTACACTGATTTGGTATCTAAGTCCAAAGACATATCACACTGTTAAATAAAATCAACACGGAGAACAAAACAGTGTTCACATTTGTAGCACCAAAAGAGTAATCATCATGTAAAAACAGAAAAACCATTTGGGGTCATCCCTGGCTCTCTGTAACAAACTGGTCTCCCGCTCACTATGTATTGATATAATAAAATAGAACTAGGATACGTGTATTCCCCAAACAAAACTACTTTGCTGAATCTTCTTCTGAATGGTGAAGACTCGGGGCCTTGTGAGCATCAAATCCAGCCAGATATCAGATACAAGCAGACTTTAATCTCCTCTAAGGAACAAAATGGGGTTACAAAGGAACATATTAATCGCAATATAATAAAAATCCACAAGATGGCACATCGGTCTAAAGAACAAATCTTAGTGTCCTTTAAACCAGACCTCCAATAATCTTTCCTATTGGCATCATGAATTTTTAACAATTCATAATTGATAAGCTTTCCTCTCTGCATTAAATTAGGGGAAAAAAATCTAGAAATTCTGCAGCCTCTATCTTGAGACTTAACCACCAGCATATATACAGGTGTTGTTCAAATCCTCTGCGAAAAAAAGGAAGCTGTATGAAATTATACAGATATATCCCCAACAAACTCATGAGAGATGTTTAGGTTTATAAAATCAAAATTCATGATAATACTCCTTATCATGAAGATTTTAGAAACGCTTACTCTTACTCTCTCATAATCTTCTTGTCATCATTTTTGTCCCCCATCCCTGTTATCAGCTAATTCTAAACCTTAATGAACATTCTCTTCACCATTCTCAGAGTTCTCACCCAAAGAATAGTTTTCAGGTAGCTCTATCATTGGAGATACATGCTTCAGAGTGTGAAAGACTACCTCACTGTATCTTAGGAAGACGGGTGACCAGGAGGTTTCTGTGATATATCTATAAATGAAGGATGAAAGGAGCAGTCATGATTTTCTTTCACAGGGTCTCAAGGGTCATAGGTAGTGATAAGGTAGCACTAAATCCTCTAAAATGTTGGAGATGATAGATGCATCAACCACTTCAGGAGGCTCAACTTAATCATGGGTTCACTTGGCACCATAATGTTGAATATTATCATTTTCATCATGAATGATACCAGGTTGACTTCTCATTTTGAGCCTATAAGCAACTAAATATTTTTCCTTCAAGCCTTAAATAGCATGACCATTTCAAACTGTGTTCTTTTATTAACTTTTTGTGTATGGATCACAACTGCCATCTAAATGATGTATTTTTACTATATCTATAGATATGGCTAAGAATATAAACATAGATATAATTATGTTATTAATTTAAAAATTAATAACATTGTTACAAAACCTATGAACATTTACACAGGCCAAAACAATACAACAAATGGTGGCTAGGTCTGTCTAGAGCAGCTTTTCCTTCATAGCTTTCCTCATATTCTCATACCAGATAGTAATTTCCATTACATAGAATTTGTAGAGATAGATGATAGATAGATAGATAGATAGATAGATAGATAGATAGATAGATAGATAGATGATAGATGACAGATAGATAGATACATATATATAAATAAACACACATACACAAATATACATAAATACACACACATACACAAATATACATAAGTATGTGTGTGTGCATGTGTCTTGTATTGGATAAACATTTTCTCTAAATAAAACAAATCAAAACTACTCATTTTACATAAAAATTTAATCATTTTCAACATAATGAATACCTGTCCATTAAGGAAAAAACTTAAAATGAAAATAAAACAAAATTTTAAAATATTAAACACTTACTGTGGGATAATTTTATGCATAGGGGCTCTGAAGGGCACACCAAGCAAACTGTATACTTTCTCATCATATAAAATGCAGAATGGTTGAGGCTGGCCCAATAGCGTAGTGGTTCAGTTTGTGTGCTCAGCTTCAGTGGCCCGGGGTTCGTGGGTTTGGATCCCGGGCACAGACCTGCACGCCACTCATCAAGCCATGCTGTGGTAGTGTCCCATATACAAAGTAGAGGAAGACTGGCACAGATGTTAGCTCAGGGACCATCTTCCTCAAGCAAAAAGAGGAAGATTGGCAACAGATGTTAGCTCAGGGCCAATCTCCCTGACACACACACAAAAAAATGGTTAAAAATAAACTTTGTCCATCTTCCTACCGAAAATTGCTACTTTGGTGTTACTGGAAGATGAGATTCAAGGATTATTTGGGATATCTTAATAGAAATACTAAATCTGACCATACGCATAGTATTAAAATCAGGTACTTAGAACATTAGAACACCAAAAATTAAAATGTATGAATAATAGACCCCCCCCCGTTAAATAGTATAATTACAATAATATGTCAATGTTTTATCAGACATTTTGGAAAAATTAGGAAATATCTCTTCTTTATTGTCTTGTATATGGTTTAAAAACTTTTCAGTGTCCCTACAGACTAAAAGTATACCCCGTAATATACACACATATACAGACTAAAACAAATTTATTAAAACATTTAAAAGTCTCTCAATTTTTAGGCACTTTTGCCAGTCTGATTCTGGCATTTAAGTATAGAACCTATTAAATGAAATGCATAATAGACATTTATTCTTAGAAGTATTCTCAACTACCACCACCACCTCAGGTTAACACTGTATTTAAGAAGATATTTATATGTTTATGAGCTCAATTTCAGTTTTACTATATTGATTTTCTAGTGAATTTGATCTACTCTCTCTTGATCCTGGTGACCTTTTATTATTAGCATGGGAAGAAAATAAAATGAAATGCCAATGAATACAATGCTAAGTCAGGATCCCCCAGGAATAGTAACCTTACCCATACCCTATTAAAAGAATAATTAAATTCATACAACCTCAAATTTAAAACCGTATAATTTCTCTTCTGACCAAGACTTGTTCAGACAAGTGCGGGAAGATACCTTTGCTGTCAGCAGCAGCGTTCCTGTGAGAAGGCACTCTGATTCTGTAAGATGTTATAGCGTTTGGTAGCAGATTCAGATTTTACCAGACCAGGTCTGTCTGTGAACCACTGCATGCAACATGCACTCTCAATTCACACAGAGGAGTTGGCAGTGTTATGGAGCCCTCAGAATATTGTTTTTTGAAGAGGAAAGATTTGAGGGGTAAATTTTGTTTTGTCTGTGGTTTCCACCAGGACCTAAATTGTCCAAGCTTATGCACAATGCCTTTGGTTGCTGAAATTTGATAGTTTTCAGGAGCAAACTGTTTTCCTAACAAGTCCTAGATGGAGTGGCTCGACCATCCTCTAAACTGATGACTAGTAAGGGATTCCTGACATGCTGGTGAGGTTGCTGAGTGTTCCAGGACTTGGTAGGAAAGTCATCTGGACACCAAATATTCTGTCAAAAATAAATAAGGATGGGGCCGGCCCGGTGGCGCAAGTGGTTAAGTGCGCGCGCTCCGCTGCGGCGGCCCGGGGTTCGCTGGTTCGGATCCCGGGCGCGCACCGACGCACTGCTTGGTAAGCCATGCTGTGGCGGCGTCCCATATAAAGTGGAGGAGGATAGGCACAGATGTTAGCCCAGGGCCGTCTTCCTCAGCAAAAAAGGAGGAGGATTGGCGGGTGTTAGCTCAGGGCTGATCTCCTCACAAAAAAAAATAAAATAAAATAAATAAATAAATAAGGATTTATTTTAAAAGCCCACTCCCCTAAATTAATAGGAGCAGGAGAAATATGTATTACATTATGTAATAGAGAGCAAAACCCTTTTGTTAAGTTATCCTACAATTTCCGTGCCATAGCAATTAAAAAAAAATTGTACAGTCTAGCTCTGAAAGAGAAGGCAGCCTGATTCTGCAACACGTTAGAATTTTTGTTGATAGATTCAGAAAGCCAGTGGATTTTATGCAATGGGCTACAAACTTCTCACTCTCTCATAAACCTCAGGGCTTGGTTTCCTCCAATAAAATGATTAAAATACTTAATCAAAGGCATAAAATTTTCGACTAAGTATAAGAAACTTCTTTGAAACATCTTTTTGAAAAGCATGCATTTCCTGGACAAGGGGAGTGTGTAAAGACATCTATGTTAAAAGTTAAACCATCATAAAGTCTATTTATTTCAGAAAAATTTTGATCATCAAGATGTCTGAAGTGACAGTACATTCTAAAATACTAAACTAATGTGTGCTTACAATTAAATTGTGGTTTAAATATTATATTTTTAACTTCAGCAATGATTTTTTTATGGGAAACTCATGTCTTCTTAGGCTGCAGGTAACAGTAAACAAAATATAAAATAGGACAGACTTAAATAGCATAATCTCCATATGTTATCAATCTGAAGAAAAGGAGTGAAGAAGAAGTGGAAGAGGAGAAGAAGTAACAATGAACTACTTTAAAAATTCTGTCTTTTTTTGTGTGTGTGAGGAAGATCAGCCCTGAGCTAACATCTATTGCCAATCCTCCTCCTTTTTTTTTTCCCCTTTCCCCCCCCCCAAAGCCCCTGTAGACAGTTGTATGTCGTAGTTGCACATCCTTCTAGTTGCTGTATGTGGGACGTGGCCTCAGCATGGCCAGAGAAGTGGTGCCTCACTGCGTGCCCAGGATCCGAACCCTGGGCCGCCAGTAGCGGAGCGCGCGCACTTAACTGCTAAGCCACAGGGCCAGCCCCCAAAATTCTGTCTTGATGTCATGGCTACTTTGATCTATTTCTTTAGGAAGAGAAAGGCCATACAATTTGGAGATTTTTAGATATAGCATGGTAAATTTGGAAACTTCGATAGTAACCATATTCAATATAAATCAAAATGTAAAATGTTTAATATCTTAAAATGGTAAAAAAATTTCTAAGGTTTTGGATTTTGTTACTTTATGCAACTATTTGAAATGGAAGAGAAGAAAATTATCAGCAAAAGGAATATTTTGTGGGCTTAATTTTTTGAAGGTGATAATGTTTCATCATGTTTACTGAGTAGTTACTATAGGATGCAAAATGTCAGTGGGCAAGGTGAGGGGAGTACAGAGTAGATGTGGCTTTTTTTATTCTATTCCAAAATCTGGATATTTGCAGTAAGGATAAAGTAGCTCAGTTTCTAAGCTCTATAACTTTCTAATTTACAATCAAATATATATGATTTGAGAGAGACACCTCCACAATTATGTGGATTGGCATATGTAAACAAGACTGGCTTTATGGACACACAACCAGTGGCACAAGATGATGCATTCAGAAAAGCCCACACTGGTTTAATTCTCTGTAGTCACTGTCTTGAAATTCCTGATAATTTTTTAAGTAAGAGTCCTTGAAATTTAACCCTAGGATACACAACCATGCACTGAAGCTTTAAAAAAAAAAGTCCTTGCATTTTTATTTTGCACTGGGCCCTGTAAATTATATAACCAGTCTTTTATGTGGGTAGCAGGCATCATCTTGAGGAATTTTTTAATGTAATGTTAGTATTCCATAATTAAATAATAGTTATACGTCTCAAGACTTTTTTCTTGAGAAATCCAAACACTATTATAAAGATTAAATTGATTCATGAAAAGTTATCAATATGAACATTTTATTTATTTATTTTTATTTTTATTTATTTATTTATTTTAAGGAAGATCAGCCCTGACCTAACATCCATGCCAATCCTCCTCTTTGTTTGCTGAGAAAGACTGGCTCTGGGCTAACATCCATGCCCATCTTCCTCCACTTTGTATGGGACGCCGCCACAGCATGGCCTGACAAGCAGTGCCTTGGTGCACACCCAGGATTCAAACCGGGCCGCCAGCGGCAGAGCACACACACTTAACCACTACACCACGGGGCAGGCCTTCAATATGAACATTTTAATCAAGACACTTTTTTAGCCTTTTCAAAATTATAAATAATTTCAAGTGAAAAATAAGAATAGTATAGGTAGAATATCATAAATAGAATATTATATTTTCTTTAGATGTATTTTTAAGAAATGAAACATTACAAATGTTTAACAGAACATTGCAGACCTGTATTTTAATTTTTATTTATTTATTTATTCCCCCTCCCCCGCAAAGCCCCAATAGATAGTTGCATGTCATTGCTGCACATCCTTCTAGTTGCTGCATGTGGGACGCGGCCTCAGCATGGCCGGAGAAGCGGTGCGTCGGTGCGGCCCGGGATCCGAACCCAGGTCACCAGCAGTGGAGTGCATGCACCCAACCACTAAGCCACGGGGCCGGCCCGCAGACCTGTATTTTAAGAAAAAATCATTACAGATACAACTGAAACCCCATGTATCCACTACTTCATCCCCTCCCCCTTAGTCCATAGAAGAAAGTATTATTGTGACTTCGGTGTGTCTCTGCCCATACATAATACACAAATATGGATCCATAAAAAACACATAATATTGTTTTTCAGATTTAAAACATTTTTTAGATGTCTTTTTCATTCAGCATGGTATTCCAAAGAATAATATAGGTTGATGGGTGTAGCTCTAAAAGCTTCATATATATTTCATTGTATGAATATATTATAATTTATATATTTATATTATAGTTGATGACACATATGCATTTATCTCCCTATGCACATCTGTGAGAGCATCCCTGTGGAAGTGTTTTCAAAACTGAATTTTGAGAGTAGAAACACATGAATAAATTATAAAATCCATACAGTGGGTTGGAACGAACATTTTTTAAAAAATGAATAGAATAAAATAGAACATAAAATTTCAAGGTATACCATACATATAACGGTAAATATAGGTTAATAAAATATTTTGCTTTGTGTATGCGCGTGCGCTGAGTCCCACATAAAATATTTTTATTTACTATGGCGGTGGTCAAAAAGCATGAAAAAAAACCACACTAGTTTATTACATAAAAGAGGAAATCCTGGTTTTAGGTATGAATATATTCAGCTTTACCAGACAATTCTGAATCACTTTCTAAATTCATTATATATATTTACTCTGCTGCCAACATTTTAAAAACATTTCAATTTCTCCATATTAACATTTTGGTATTTCCAAGCATTTCAAAATTATTTTTCTTAGAGTAGAATATACATACAGAAAAGTACACCTATCATAATGTACAACTTAGTGTTTTTTTGAAATATATTTAACATATAACATTGTCCAAAATTTAAAGTATACAACATGTTAATTTCATACATATATATTGTAATATGATTGCCATTGTAGCAATAATTAGCACCTCTATCACGTTACATAATTATCCTTTCTTTTTAGTTATTGTAATCATTAGGTTCTAGTCTCTTAACAATTGTATTTGATGATTATAATATAATATTTTTGTCTATATTCACTATACTGTGCATTACATCTCTAAGGCTTATTTACTACTCTTTGCAAGCTTGCACACTTAAACAACATCTGTCCTTTTCCCCCACCCCCCCATCCCCGGGTAACCACCATTTTGCTTTCTATTTTTTACGTTTGACTTTTTTAGATTTCACACATAAGTGATATCATACAGTACTTGTCTTTCTCTATCTGACTTATCTCACTTAGCATAATATGCTCAAAGACCATCCATGTTGTCACAAATGGCAGGATGTTCTTCTTTCTCACAGCTAAATAATATTCCATTGTATTTATTTACCATGTCTTTTTTATCCATTTATCCATTGATGGACACTTAAGTTGTTTCCATATCTTGGCTGTTGTGAGTAATGCTGCAGTAAACATGGGGGCACATATATTTCTTCAAGATCCTGTTTTCATGCCCTTTAGGTATACTCACAGAAGTGGAAATGCTGGATCATATGGTAGTTCTATTTTTAATTTTTTGAGGAACCTCCATACTGTTTTCCATAGTGGCTGCACCAATTTACCTTCCCATCAACTGTGCACAAGGGTTCCCTTTCTCCACTTTGTTGCCAGCACTTGTTCTGTCTTCTCTATTTGATAATAGCCATTCGGACAGGTATGAGGTAATATCTCATTGTAGTTTTGATTTGCATTTTCCTGATGATTGGTGATGTTAAGCACCTTTACATATACGTGTTGGCCATCTGCGTGCCTTTTTTGGAAAAATGTCTATTTAGTACCTCTGCCCATTTTTTAATCAAATTGTTGGGTTTTTTTTTTCTATTGAGTTGTATGAGTGCTTTATATAATTTGGATATTAACCCCTTATCTGATATATGGTTTGGAAAAATTTTCTCTCATTCTGTAGGTTGCTTTTTCATTTTGTTGTTTCTTTTGCTATGTAGAAGCTTTCAAGTTTGATGTAGTTCCACTTGTTGATTTTTGCTTTTGTTGTTTGTGGTTTTGGGATCACATCCAAAAATAATTGCCAAGACCCATGTTGAGAAGCTTCTTCCCTATGTTTTCTTCTAGGAGTTTTATGGTATTGAGTCTTATGTTTAAGTCTTTAATACATTTCGAGTTAATTTTTGTGAATGGTGTAAGATAGGAATCCAATTTCATTTTTCTGCGTGTGTTTATCCAGTTTCCCAAAACCATTTGTTGAAGAGACTATGCTTTCCCCATTGGCTGTTCTTGGCTCCTTTGTCAAACATTAGTTGATCATACATGTAGGGGTTTAATTCTGAGCACTCAACTCTGTTTCATTCATCTGTGGGTCTATTTTTATGCCAGTACCATAATGGTTTTTATTGCTATAGCTTTATACTATAGTTTGAAAACAGGATGAGTGATACCACTGGCTTTGTTCTTTTTCCTCAGGATTGCTTTAGCTATTTGGGGTCTTTTGTGGTTCCATACAAATTTTAGGATTGTGTTTTCTGTTTCTGTGAAGAATGCTATTGGTATTTTGATGAGGATTACATAGCTTTGGTACTGTGGTACTAAATTCTTCTGATTCGTGAACATAGAATGTCTTTCCTTTTTTTTTTTTTTTTGTGAGGAAGACTGGCCCTGACCTAAAATCTATTGCTAATTCTTCTCCTTTTTTTCCCTTTTTCTCCGCAAAGGCCCAGTAGATAGTTGCATGTCATAGTTGCACATCCTTCTAGTTGCTGTATGTGCGACGCCACCTCAGCATGGCCGGACAAGCGGTGCGTCGGTGCGCGCCCAGATCCGAACCTGGGCCGCCAGTAGTGGAGCCTGCACACTTAACCGCTAAGCCACAGGGCCGGCCCCTGTCTTTCCATTTTTTTGTGTCTTCTTCAATTTCTTTCAGCAAAGTCTTGTACTTTGTGTTTTGCAGATCTTTCACTTCCTTGGTTAAATTTATTCCAAGGTATTCTATTATTTTTAATGCTAAGTGTGAATGGGATAGTTTCTTTTTTCTTTTTAAGATGTTTCATTATTTGAAATGCAACAGATTACTTTATGTTGATTTTATATCCTGCAACTTCACAGAAATAATTCATTAATTCCAACAGGTTTTTGGTTGAGTCTTTGGGATTTTCTATATGCAAATTCATATCAGCAGCAAATAGTAATTTACTTCTTCCTTAATTATTGGAATGCCTTTTATTTCTTTGTCTTGCCTAATCGCTCAAGCTAAAACTTCCAGTGCTATATTGAATACGAATGGGGAGAGTTGGCATGTTTGTCTTGTTCCTGATCTTAGAGGAAAAGCTTTCAATTTCTCTCCATTGAGTATATAGTTAGCTGTGGGTTTGTCACATATGGCCTTTATTATGTTCAGGTATGCTCTTTCTATACCCAGTCTGTCAAGGGTTTTTATTATGAAAGGACGTTGTATTTTTTCAAATGCTTTTTCTACATCCATTGAGATGATCATGTGATTTTTATCTTTCATTCTGTTAATGTGATGTATTACATTTATTGATTTTTGCATCAAGGATGTTGAATTATCCTTGCATCGCAGGAATAAATCTTACTTGGTTATGGTGTATAATTTTTTTAATGTGTTCTCAAATTCAGTTAGATAATCTTTTGTTGAGAATTTTTGCAATTATATTCATCAGGGATATTAGTTTATAGTTTTCTTGTGTCTTTATTTGGCTTTGGTATCAGGGTAATGCTGGCCTTGTAGAATGAGTTTGGAAGTGTTCCCAACTCTTCAAATTTTTGAAAGATTTTGAAAAGGATTGGCATTAATCCAGCATTTGGTAGAATTCATCAATAAAGCTGTCTGGTCCTGAAATTTTCTGTGTTGGGAGGTTTTTGTTTACTGATTTAATCTCTATACTCAATAATGTTCAGATTTTCTATTTCTTCCTGATTCAGTCTTGTTTGGCTGAGTGTTTTTAGAAATGTACCCATTTCCTCTAGATTCACTAATTCGTTGGTGTATAATTGTTCATAGTCTCCTATTATCCATTGTATTTCTATAGTATCAATTGTAATGTCTACTCTCATTTCTAATTTTATTTATTTGTGTCTTCTCTCTTTTTTTCTTTGTCTAGCCAAATGTTTGTCAATTTTGCTTATCTTTTTGAAAAATCAGCTCTTAGTTTTGTTGATCTTTTGTATTATATTTCTGATCTTTATTTCATTTATTTACACTCTGATCTTCATTATTTCCTTCTTTCTGCTAACTTTGGGCTTAATTTGTTCTTCTTTTTCTATTTCATGAGGTATAAAGTTAGGTTATTTGCTTGTAATCTTTCTAGTTTCTTAATATATGTGTTTATGCTATAAACTTTCCTCTCAAAACTGCTTTTGCTGCATCCCATAAGTTTTGATATGCTGTGTTTCCATATTCATTTGTTTCAAGATGACTTTTTATTTCCCTTTTGATTTTTTTGACCCATTGTTGTTCATAAATGTGTTGTTTGATTTCCACATATTTGTAGAAAAAGAAAAATTTTTTCTCATTCTGTAGGTTGCTTTTTCATTTTGTTGTTTCTTTCTGTTAAGTCCATTTGGTCTAAATATGGTTCAATTCCAATGTTTTCTCATTGACTTTCTGTCTGGATGATCTATCCATTCCTTACAGTGGGATATTGAAATCCCCTATTATTATTGTATTGTTGTCTCTTTCTCCCTTCAGATCTGTTAGCGTTTGCTTAATATATTTAGATTCTTCAATGTTGAGTATATATATATATATTTATGATTGTTACATCTTCTTGATATATTAACCCTTTATTATTGTATAATGACCTTCTTTGTCTCTTGTTACAATTTTGAAGTTGATTTTTTCTGATGTAAGTGTGGATACTCCCACTTTCTTTTGGGTTCCACTTGCATGGAATATCTTCTTTCATCCCTTCACTTTAAGTCTGTGTGTGTCTTTAGAGCTGAAATGAGACTCCTGTAGGTAGCATATAGCTGGGTTTTATATTTTTTTAATCCGTCCAGCCACTCTGTGCCTTTTGATTGGTGAATTCAATCCATTTACATGTAGAATAATTATTTATATGCAAGGACTTACTACTGCCATCTTATTTTTACCTTCTAGTTGTTTTGTATCTCCATTGTTATTTTTCCTTCTGTTTCTGCCTACCTCTGTAAGTTGGTAGTTTTCATGGTGACATGCTCAGTTTCTCTTTTTTTATGTTTCATAAATCTACTTTAGTTTTTTGCTTTGTGTTTACTATGAGGCTTACATAAGACATCTCATAGATAAGACAGTCCATTTTATGCTGATAGCAATTTATCTTTGTTTACCTATAAAGGCTCCATCCTTTTACTCCTCCCATTTTATCATTTTGATGTCACAATTTACCTCTTTTAATGCTGTGAATTCTTTAACAAATTATGCTAGCTATCTTTATTTTTAATTCTCTTTTCATTTAATCCTTATATTATAGTTAAGTGGTTAACACACCATTCTAGTATAGAGTTATAGTTTTCTAATTATACTACCTTTTTTTTTACCTTTACCAGAGCGTTGTGTACTTTCATATGTTTTTATGTCATTGATTAGCATCTTTTTATTTCAGCTTGAAGGACTCCTTTCAGCCTTTCTTGCAAGGTAGGTCTAGTCATGGTGAACTCCCTCAGCTTTTGTTTGTCTGGGAAAGCTTTTATTTCTTTTTCATATCTGAAAGATAACTTTTCCAGATAAAGTATTCTTGGCTGGCAATTTTTATCTTTCAACACTTTTAGTATATCATTCTACTCTCTCCCGATCTGTAGAGATTCTGCTGAGAAATCCACTGATAGCCTAATGAGGGTTCCTTTGTAGGTTACGTTTTTTTCTTTCCATGGATGCCTTTAAGATTCTTTATTATTGATTTTTACCAGTTTAATTATAATGTGTCTTGGAGAAGATCTTTTGCATTGAGATAATGGTGTGTTCTATTGGCTTCATGGACTTGTGTGTCCAATTCCTATCCCAGATTTGGGAAGTTCCAAGCTGTTATTTCTTTAAATAAATTCTTCCTCCTTCTCCTTTTCTTCTCCTTCTGGTACACTGATTATTCCTGTATTTGCCTTTCTGATTGAATCCAATTGTTCTCATAGGGTTTCTTCACTTCTTAAAAATCTAAGTTCACTATCCTCTTCTAACTGAATTATTTCTATATTCTTGTTCTCCAAGTCACTTATTCTGTCTTCCATCTGGTCTGCTCTGTTACCTATTCTCTCTACTACATTCTTCATCTCATTCATTGAATTCTTCAGCTCCAGAATTTCTGTTTGGTCCTTTTTATAATTTCAGTCTCTTTGGTAAAGAGCTCCTTTTGTTCATTAATTTTATGCCTAAGTTTATTGAATTGCTTTTCTGGATATTTTTTATACTCATTAAGTTTCTTCATAACAGCTATTTTGAATTCTTTATCACTTAGATTACAATATTCCATGCTTTTGAGTTTGGTGGCTGGATAATTATTATTTTGTTATTGTGATACCATATTTCCTTGATTTTTCATAGTTTTTGATGATATGTGCTTCTGCTTTTGCATTTGAAGTAGGAGACAGCTTCCTTAATTAAGAATTTATGTTTACTTTGGTTCTTTCAATTCAATAGGCTGGCAATTAGAAACTTTTCTTTTGTATTCAAGGAGATAATGCTATAGCTCAAGTTTATGGTTTCTCCTACTGAAGCTAGCTCTTGGGATGCATCCAGGAGCATACACACAAAGCTGGCATCAGAATTAGAGGAAGTTTGGGCTTAGTGCCTGGAGCTTTGAGGATGCCTATGGGACTGGTTGGAGGATCCCTGATTGGAGCCTTCCCAGAGGTCCGTGGGTGGACTCCTGTTGAAATCTCAAAGACGACAGTGGACATCTATTCCTTCAACACACATTGATATTGTTGTCTGCCTCCTTCCCTTCCCTGTCCCCAGTCATGAAGATTCCTCCTAAAAAATATGGGTGCTGCTGGAGAGAAAGAATCGCTCCAGCTGCAACTCCCCCCACTGGGCAACTGGGTAGTACCTCACCACTTTTGCCTTCCACCTCCTCTGCCCAGAGAGTTTGCCTCTAATGCCACCAAAAGCCCAGTTTCTTGCACTGTCACCCTGGGGAGGGGTCCAACTTGGTGAGTTCCTCCATCTCTGCCTTAAAACTCATTTCTATCCCACTCCAGTGGCATGCCATCTTTCCATCAGGCAGGCTGGACCTCCACAAATTTCTCTATTGGCTGTGAATATTTGCCCAGTTTTGCACCCTCTGGGTTCCTTTTTTTCCTGATTGTGGTGAGCAGGGGTGGGGCAGGCTCAGCAAGTCCCTTGGATTCACAGCCCCCACTGAGGTCCACTCTGCCCACTTTTGGAATCACAGGTAGGTAGAAACCTCCTGGATGCCCTGGTGTAATGTGTAGAGGCCCTTACATTTGGTTATGGATGTCCAATTAGTTATAAATCAAAGGAGAGAAAAAAGGAATGACTTACTCTGCCATGCTGCCGACATCACTATCAGTGAGCATTTATATGCATAACTTAATTGTAAAAATAGAACACAGAGGAAGAAATAGAAAATCACCATCACCCCTAGAATCCCACTACTATGCTCACTTCTATTCATTACCCTCAGAAGTAACCATTATTTTTAATTCTGTCACTATATATTAGTTTGCCTTATGTTGGTATTTTCATAATGTGGTGATAATATATGTATACTTTTGTATCTGGCATCTTTTGCTCAACATTTATTTATCAGTTTACCTATTATGGACATTTGGGTACTTTCCTATGGAGAGCTTCCAATGGAAAGCTAGCACAAATAGTGACACTATGAACATTCTAATTCATGTCTTCTGATGGATATTTACATGCATTTCTGTTGGGAATATACAAAGGTATGAAACTAATGAGTCAAAGGGTATGTAGCAGCTATTACAACAATACTGCAAAACAGACACAAACTCAGAAACATTCAACAATGTGTTACTTCTAGTTCCTGTGACTATGGGTTAGTTGGGGTGGGTCTAATTCAGGCTGTAGACTTGTGGATCAGCCAGGGCAGCTTTGTGCCTAATGCCTTGTGTTGTTAGGAGTTCAACACTGGAGACTTAGCAGCTGCCCAAGTTAGATTCATCTCATGGAGGTAGTAAAAGTGTAAGAGGCCCAACTATGAAAGCACAATTTAAAACTTTGACAGGGCCACAACAGTAACATCCCAGTAGTCAAAGCAAGTTTCATGGTAGAACCCAAAGTCAAGGAGCAAGGAAATACACTGTAACTACTATGAGGCCATAAAAAAGGGCAGTGTAGATTTTGAGATGGTAATTTGATCTAAAACCATATGTATTTGATAGAGGAGTGATATTAGCAAGATGGCAGAATAGAAGTTTTCTACCATCATCCCCACAGAACATCAATTTTGACAATCACCCACAGTTGAAAGTACCTTTGTGGGAGTTCAGGAGTTCAGCAGAAATTTCTAGCACACTGTTGGAGCAATAAAATCTGAGACTAGATGTGTAGAAGACGGTAAGAAAAACAGTTTCACTTTATGCGCATGACCCCTCCCCCAAGGTGGCACACAGCTCAGTGACAAGAGAGAACTCCTAGGCCTATGATTTCTCCCATGAAAGAGAGTGAGAGTGTGTGGTCGAGAACCTGGATTCCCCAGCCACATAAGATACTGCCTAAGAGGCCCACTACTTTCTTGCCCCACCTAGGGTACTAAGGTGATCTGCATGGCTGAGGGGTTGGGAGAAGCTGAGAGCATGGCAGCCAGGGCACAGAACGCATGAATGAGTTGAGGATCCTACTAAGCACTTCATGGACTCCATTTGGAAGCCCACCCCTGAGCCGCTGGGGAAGCCTTACCTGTGGACTCCCCCAACAGGCCCACAGGCAACCTCCAAAGCTCCATGCACCTCACTCACCCTACTCCCAAGGCCAGCTCCTGCTCCTGCCCCCATGGATGGTGAGTTCTAGCCTTTGTAGATGATCAGAGAGCACACACAGGAAGCTGATCTGGCTATGTGGGATTGAGAGAGGTCACACAAACTTGAGCATTTCAGGGCACCAGTCTAGGAAAAACAAACGAGGCTGTCAGCACTCTGTCTTACTTTACAGTATTGATAGAATGCATACAATCTTAAGAATTCCTCCTCTAAGGGGAACAAAAAGTGTGGAGCAGGCACATCTATAGAAAGGAAAAGGCATAACAGACTGACTAGTGAAGGTATTTCTCTCCCAAACCCAGTCAGTAAAGACTGAAGGAGGTGATTGCTTCTTCAAATGCAAAGACAGTGATGTGGGACTTCTAGAAACATGAAAAATCAAGGAAACTTACAGGAACACAATAATTTTCCAGTAATTGTTCCCAAAGAAATGGGATCTACAAATTGACAAAGGATTCAAAATTGTTTTAAGGAAGCTCAGAGAGCTACAGGAGAACACAAATAGAACTCAATGAAATCTAGAAAACAATATATGATAGAAAGTATCAATAGCAGATTATCAAACAGAGAAAGTAATCTCTGAACTCAAAGTCTTTTGACATTACCCAGTCAGAGGAGAAACAAAAAGGAATGTAAAAGGAAGCCTACGTGAATTATAGGATACCATCAATCAAAAAATATATGCATTATAGGAGTTACAGAATGAGAAGAGAGAGAGAAAGAGCAGTAAGCTTGGTTAAGTAGGATATAATGGCTGAAAATTTTCCAAAGCTAGGGAGAGATAAGGACATGCAGGTACATGAAGCTTGTAGAACGCCAGACAGATTCAACCCAAAGAGGACTTCACTAAGACACACTGTAATAAAACTGTCAAAAATCAAAGACAGAGAATTTGAAAGCAGCAAGAGAAAAGAAACTCATCACATAAAAGGAAACCCCCATAAGGCTATCAGCAGATCTCTTAGCAGAAACCTTGCAGGACAGGAGAGAGTTGAATGATGTATTCAAAGTGCTGAAAGAAAAGAACTGCCAACCAGGAATACTTTACTTGACAAAGCTGTCCTTTAGAAATAAAGAAGCGAGAGAAATTTTTACAGAAAAACAAAGGCTGAGGGAGTTTATTACCACTAGACGTAACTTATAAACTGATATGAAAGGAAAATAATTAATAATAATAATTAGTAAAATGAAAATATATGAGAGTATAAAACTCACTTGTAAAGGGAAGTATATAGTCAAATTTAGAATATTCAAATACTGTAATGGTGGTGCATAAATCACTTAACTCTAGGATAAAGGGTAAAAGACAAAGTATTAAAAGTAACTTTTTGACAAGCCGCAGCACCTCACGGCCGCCCGGAGGAGCTCACAGGTACGCAGCCCTCGCTGGAGGCGCCGGGCCCTGAGCCGGGGAGCGCCCCCGCTGTGGGCATTTTGTGGACCCAGCACAATCTAGACCAGCGGCATAATATCTGACTTTGCCTGCTACTAAAACATTGGGGAGAACCCCCGGAAAAGCTGGGTCACAAAGAAACTAAAACCAGCTCTTAAAGGGCCCACGCGCAAACTCACCCATTTCAGAAAGTATCCTAAAATCACCAGAAAGAAAGGTGCACAGTGCTGTGGTGGAAAGAGACTCACCTAATAGGCCCTGAGTGCATCTCAGTGAGGGGTGAGACCTCTCCAAGGACTGGGACATTGGCAGCGGCCATTGTTGTGGCTGGTGTGGGTGTGCTGACACAGATGCCAGTGGAGTTCTCCCTGAGGCCTGCTAGCCCAGGGTCTGCCCCACCCACTAGAGCACCAAATTAATCCAGCTCAGCCAGGGCAGGCAGCCCACCCTAGAGACTGGCCCCACCCAACAACAAGCCCTCAGGCAACTTGTGGGCCTGCATAGATTGGTGACTGGATTCTCTGCAGCCTGGCAACTGAGCTGACTTGAGCAGGGCAGGGTGTGCACAAGGAGCGGGTGGAGAGTGTGGGGTGGTGGCGGAGTGTGTAGAGCCCCAGCAGTGGAGAGACTGGGTCCGCTTGGGGAGGTCGGGGCATGCACAGGGCAGGACTGTGTTGACTGTGTGTGTGGACCTGTGGGCGGCAGGGCTTGTCAGCTGCACAAGACTTGTGCTTCTCAAAGACCCACATAGGGGGTTTGCCCCACCTTCCAAAGCCTGAAACAATTGGGTGCTCCTGTGCCTGAGGCCAGCCCCACCCAGCTGCCATCTCAGAGAGCTGACAAGAGACCTAATAGGCTAGAGGCTTATAGCAATTGTAAGGCCCTGAGCCCAACAACCTGCCACGCTGGGGGCCTACTCACTTAAAAGAAATACTGCAACACAAATGTGGTATTAAAACTTGCAGCCAACTGTACAGGGGCTCCCCACACCTGATAAAGAGACTGAAGGGCCCACAACAATGACAAGCAGCTGAGCATTACAACAGCTGGCCAGGAGAATAACTCGGCCTCCCTGGGCGCCTACAGGGAGAACAAACAGGCCACAACAGAAGGACACACGTAGCCCACATAGGGGTCGCCCCTGGAACATTGAGAACTGAGGGAAGCACACTGGAAGCCTCCTAAGGCATCACTTACATAAGGTCACCTGTCCAAGAGCAGGAGACGTAGCTGACCTACCTAATATGTAGACACAAGCACAGGGAAAGAGGCAAAATGAGGAGGCAAAAGAATACATTCCAAGTAAGGGAACAGGACAAAACCCCAGAAAAGGAACTAAGTGAAACAGAAATGAGTAACCTACCCAACAGAGAGTTCAAACTAAGAGTGTTAAGGATGCTCACTGATATTGGGAGAAGAATAGATGAACTCAGTGAGAATGTCAACAAAGAAATGGAAGATATAAAAAAGAACCAATCAGAAATGAAGAATACAATACTGGAAATGAAAAATTCATTAGAGAGACTCAAAAGCAGAGTAGAGGATATGGAAGAACGGATCTGTGAGCTGGACGAAAGACTAGAAGAAATTACCCAAGGTGAACAGGTAAAAGAGAAAAGAATTAAAAAGAGTGAGGACAGTCTAAGGGACCTCTGGGACAGCATCAAGCACACTAACATCCGTGTTATAGGTGTCCCGGAAGGAGTAGAGCAAGACAAGGGGGCAGAGAATCTATTTCAAGAAATAATAGATGAAAACTTCCCTAACCTAAGGAAGAAAACAGACATCCAGGTACAGGAAGCACAGAGAGCCCCAAACAAAATAAACCCAAAGAGGCCCACACCACGACACATCATAATCAAAATGTCCAGAATTAAAGATAAAGAGAGAATCTTAAAAGCCGCAAGAGAATGTCAAGTTACATACAAAGGAAACCCCGCAAGGCTATCAGCTGACTTCTCAGCAGAAACCTTACAGGCTAGAAAAGAATGGCACAATATATTTAAAGTGCTAAAAGGAAAAAACTTACAGCCAAGAATACTCTACCCAGCAAGGTTATCATTCAAAATGGAAGGAGAGATCAAAAATTTCCCAGACAAGCAAAAATTAAAGGAGTTTGTCACCAAGAAACCAGTGCTAAAAGAAATGTTAAAGGGACTGATTTAAGGGGAAAAGAGAAGACCACAAATAGGAAAAATTATCTATTTCCATGATTAGAATGTAATGGATACAAATGCACAAAAAAGAGGTTAGATATGATATCAAAAACATAAAAGGAGGGAGGAGGGGATTTAAAGAGTACAGCTTTCAGACAGAGGTCAAACTAAAGTGACCATCAATTCTGTATAGAAGAAGAAAGGAACAGAGAAGGACTACTAAAACACTGAGAAAAAAAAAAGTTAAAAAATGGCAGTAAGTACATACTTATCAATAGCTACTTTAAATGTCAATGGACTAAATGCTCCAATTAAAAGGCATAGGGTGGCTGAATGGATAAAAAAACAAGACTCATATATATGCTGCATATAAGAGACACACTTCAGACCTAAAGACACTCATAAACTGAAAGTGAAGGGATGGAAAAAGATACTCCACGCAAATGACAATGAAAAGAAAGCTGGGGTAGCAGTACTCATATCAGACAAAATAGACTTTAAAACAAAAACTCTAAAAAGAGACAAAGAAGGGCATTACATAATGATCAAGGGAACAATCCAACAAGAGGATATAACACTTGTAAATATCTATGCACCCAATGTAGGTGCACCTAAATATATAAAGCAATTATTAACAGACATAAAAACAGAAATAGACAGTAACACAATAATAGTAGGGGACTTGAACACTCCACTTACACCAACGGATAGATCATCCAAACAGAAGATCAATAAGGAAACATTGGCCTTAAACGACACACTAGAACAGATGGACCTAGTAGATATATACAGAGCATTCCATCCAAAAACCGAAGAATACACGTTCTTTTCAAATGCACATGGAACATTCTCCAGGATTGATCACATATTAGGCCACAAAAGAAGTCTCCATAAATTTAAGAAGATTGAAATAATACCAAGCATCCTTTCTGACCACAACGGTATGAAACTAGAAATCAACTATAGGAAGAAAATCAGAAAAACCACAAATACGTGGAGATTAAACAAAATGCTACTGAACAACGACTGGGTTAACGAAGAAATCAAAGAAGAAATCAAAAAATACCTGGAGACAAATGAAAATGAAAATACGACATGCCAGAATTTATGGGATACAGCAATCCGGTTCTAAGAGGGAAGTTTATAGCGATACAGGCCTATCTCAACAAACAAGAAAAATCGCAAATAAACA